>NW_027206157.1:2840000-4040000 GCF_024711535.1 Dipodomys merriami
TCAGTTTGAGGGTTAGTGTTAGGTTGAGGGTTAGGTTTAGGGTGAGGTTTAGGTTTAGGGTTAGTGTTAGAGTGAGGGTTAGGGTTAGGGTTAGAGCAAAGGTGAGGGTCAGGGTGAGGGTTATTGTTAGGTTGAGGGTTAGGGTAGGATAAGGGTTAGGGTTAAGGTTAGGGTGAGAGTGAGGGTTAGAGTGATGTTTAGTATAAGATTGAGGGTTAGGGTGAGGGTGAGTGTTTGTGTGAGGGTTAGGGTCCGGGTGAGTGTGAGGGTTTTGGTATGTTGAGGGTTAGTGTTAGGGTGAGGGTTAGCGTGACGGTAAGGGTTAGGGTGAGGGTTAAGTATAGAGTTAGGTTTAGGTTGAGGTTTAGGGTAAGGGTTATGGGTATGGTGAGAGTTAGGGAGAGGTGTCGGGATAGGGTTAGGGTGAGGGTTAGGGTTAGTGTGAGGGTTAGGCTTAGGGTTAAGGTTAGTGTGAGGATAAGGTTTAGGGTGAGGTTTAGTGTGAGGGTGAGGGTTAGGGTTAGCATTAGGGTTACAGTGAGGGTTACGGTGAGGGTTAGTATTAGGGTGAGGGTTAGGGTTAGGTTTAGGGTGAGGGTTAGGTTTAGGGTGATGTTTAGTGTGAGGGTGATAGTTAATGTGAGGGTGAGGGTAAGGTTTAGGGTGAGGGTCAGGGTGAGGGTGAGGGTTAGGGTTAGGATTAGGGTGAGGGTGAGGCTGAGAGTTAGAATTAGGATTAGTGTTAGGGTTAGGGTTAGGCTGAGGCTCAGGGTCAGCGTGAGGGTGAAGGTTAGGGTTAGGTTTAGGATTAGGGTTAGAGTGAGGGTTACGGTTAGTGTGAGTGTTATGGTTAGGGTTACAATTAGGGATAGGGTGAGGGTAAGGGTTAGGGTGAGGGTTAGGGTTAGGGTTAGGATTATGGTGAGGGTTAGGGTTTGGGTGATGTTTAGGGTGAGGATGAGGGGTAGGGAAAGGATGATGGTGAGGGTGAGGGTGAGGGTGAGGGTGAGGGTGTGGGTGAGGATTAGGGTTAGGATGAGGGTTAAGGTTAGGTTTAGGTTTCTTGTGAGGGTGAGGATTAAGGGTAGGGTTAGGGTTAGGTTGAGGGGTAGGGTTAGGGAGAGGGGTAGGGTTAGGTTTAGGGTGAGTTTTAGGGTGAGTGTTAGGGTTAGGGTGATGGTGAGGGTTAGGGTTAGGATTAGTGTTAGGGTTAGGATGAGTTTGAGGGTGAGGCTTAGGTTTTGGATTAGGGTTAGCATTAGGGTTAGAAAGAGTGTTAGGGTGAGGCTGAGGGTTTGGGTGAGGTTGAGAGTCAGGGTGTGGGAGATGGTTAGGTTTAGAGTAACCATTATGGTTAGTGTTAGGGTTAGGGTTATGGTGAGAATAAAGGTTAAGTTGAGGTTTAGTGTGAGGATGAGGGTAAGGTTAGTGTTAGGGTTAGGGTGAGGGTTAGGGTTTGGTTTAGGGTTAGGGTGAGGGTGAGGTATATGGTGAGGGTGAGGGTAAAGGTAAGGGATAGGGATAGGGATAGGGTTAAGGTTAGGGTGAGAGTGAGAATGAAGTTTTGGATTAATGTTAGGATTAGGGTTAGGCTGAGTGTGATGGGGAGGGTGAGGGTGTGGGTTAGGGTTAGGGTGAGGGTTAGGGTTAGGGCAGGGTGAGGGTGAGGGTTAGGGTTAGGATTATGGTTAGGATGAGGGTTAGGTTGAGGGTTAGGGTTAGGGTTAGTGTAAGGGTTAGGGATAGGTTTAGGGTTAGGTTTAGGGTGAGGGTTAGGGTTAGGTTTAGGGTTAGGATAAGTCTTATGCTGATGGTTTTGTTAGGGTTAGTGTGAGGGTTAGTTTTAGGTTTAGGATAAGGATTAGAGTGAGGATAAATGTCAGAGTGAGGGTTAGGGTGAGGATGAGGTTTAGGATTAGGGTTAAGGTTAGGGGGAGGGTTAGTTTTAGGGTTAGGTTGAGGTTTAGTCTATGGTTAAGTGTAAGGGTGAGGGTTAGGTTGAGGGTGAGTGTTTGGGTTAGGGTGAGGTTAAGGGTTAGGGTGAGATTTACGGTGAGGTTGAGGGTTAGGGTTAGCATTAGGTTTAGGGTGAGGGTTAGGGTGAGGGTTTGGTTTATGTTTAAGGATAGGGTGAGGGTTAAGGTTAGGTTTAGGTTTAGGGTGAGGGTTAAGCTGAGAGGGAGTGTTAGAGTTAGTTTGAGGTTAGGTTTAGTGTGAGGGTTAGGGTTAGGCTTAGGGTGACGGTATCGGTTAGGGTGAGGGTTAGGGGGAGTGTGAGTTTTAAGGTTAGCATTAGGTTTAAGGTTAATGTTAGGATTAGGGTGAGGGTGAGGGTGAGGGTTAGGGTAAGGGTTAGGGTGAGGGTTCGAGTTTTGGTGAGGGCTAGTGTGAGGGTGAGGGTTAGGGTGAGGGTGAGGGTGAGGGTGAGGTTTTCGGTTAGGTAAGGTTTAGGTTTAGGGTTAGGGTGGGGTTTAGGGTGAGGATGAGGGTGAGGGTGAGGGTAAATGTTAGGATGAGGGTTAGGTTTTGGGTTAGGGTGTGGGTGAGGATGAGGCTGAGGGTTAGGTTTAGTGTGAAGGTTATGGTTAGATTGATGGTTAGGGTTAGGGTGAGGGTTAGCTTTAGGTTGATTTTTGGTGTTAGGGTGAGGGTTAGGGTGAGGCTGAGTGTTCGTGTGAGAGTTAGGGTTAGGTTTAGGTTTAGGGATAAGTTTGTGTTGAGGGTAAGGATTAGGGTGAGGGTGAGGGTGAGGGTTAGTGTTAGGGTGAGGATTAGGGTTAGTGTTAGGGTGAGGGTGAGGGTGAGGTTTAGGGTTAGTATTAGGGTTGAGATGAGGGTTAGGCTGAGGGTTAGGGTTAGGGTTAGTGTGAGGGTTAGGGTTAGGGTTAGGATAAGGGTTAGGCTGAGGGTTACGGTAAGGGTTAGTGTGAGTGTTAGGTTTACGGTTAGGGTTTGGGTTAGGTTGAGCGTAAAGTTTAGGGTGAGGTTTAGGGTGAGGGTGAGGTTTAGGGTTAGGGTGAGGGTTAGGGTCAGGGTTAGGCTTAGGGTTGTGGTTAGGGTTAGGGTGGGGTTTAGGGTGAGAATTTGTTTTAGAGTTAGAGTGAGGGTTAGTGTGTGGGTAAGTGTTGGGGTGAGGTTTATGGTGAGGTTGAGGGTTAGGTTTAGGGTGACGGAAAAGTTTAGCGTGAGGGTTAGGTTTAGTGTGAGGGTTAGGGTTTGGGTTAGGGTGAGGGTGAGGTTTAGGGTTAGCATTAGGTTTAGGGTTAGGGTTAGGATGAGGGTTTGGGTTAGGGTGAGGATGAGGTTGAGGGTGAGGGTGAGTGTTAGGGTTAAGTTTAGTGTGAGGGTTAGTGTTAGGGTGAGGGTTAGGTTTAGAATAAGGGTGAGGGTGATGGTTATGGTTATGGTTATGGTTAGGGTTAGGGTGAGGGTAAGGTTTAGGGTGAGGGTGAGGTTTAGTGTTAGCATTAGGTTTAGGGTAAGGGTTAGGATGAGGGTTAGGGTTAGGGGGAGGGTTAGGATTAAGTTGAGGTTTAGGGTTAGTGTTAGGGTGAGATTAGGGTTAGGGTGATGTTTATTGTGAGGGTGAGGTTTAGGGTGAGGGTGAGTGTTCGGGTGAGGTTCGAGTTCTGGTGAGGGTGAACGTAAGGGTGTGGTTGAAAGTTAGGGTTAGGGTGAGGGTTAGGGTGATGGTGAGGGTTACGGTGATGGTGAGGTTTAGGCTTAGGGTTAGGGTTAGGGTGAGGTTTAGGGTTAGCTTTAGGGTTAGGGTGAGAGTTAGGGTGAGTTTTCGGGAGAGGGTTAGGGTGTGGGTTAGGGTTAGTGTGAGGGTTAGGGTTAGGTTAGGTTTAGTGTGAGGATAAAGTTTAGGGTGAGGGTTAAGGTGAGAGTGAGTGTTAGGGTTAGCATTAGGGTTAGGGTGAGGGTTAGGGTTAGGGAGAGGCTTAGGATTAGCGTTAGGTTGAGGGTTAGTGTTAGGGTGATGTTTAGGGTGAGGTTAAGAGTTAGTGTGAGGGTGAGCGTGACGGTGAGGTTGAGGTTGAGGGTGAGTTTTAGGGTTAGGGTTACGATGAGGGTGAGTGTTAGGATTAGGATTAGGGTTAGGTTTAGGCTGAGGGTGAGGGTGAGGGTTAGGTTAAGGGTTACGATTAGTGTGATGGTGAGGGTCAGGGTGAGGGTGAGGGTTAGGATGAGGGTGATGGTGAGGGTGAGGGTGAGGGTTAGTGTTAGGTTTAGGGTTGGAGTGAGTTTATGGTTAGGATTAGGGCTAGGTTTATGGTAATTTTTATGGTTAGGGTTAGGGTTATGGTGACGAGGAGGGTGAGGGTTAGTGTTAGGGTTAGGGTTAGGGTGAGGGTAGTGTTGAGGGTTATTGTTAGGATTAAGGTTAGATTTAGGGTAAGGCTGAGGGTGAAGGGGAGGTGGAGGATGAGGATTAGGGTTAGGGTTAGGTTTAGGGTTAGGGCTAAGGTGAGGGTGAGGGTTAGGGTGAGGGTGAGGGTTTCGGTTAGGCAAGGTTTAGGGTTAGTGTGACGATTAGGGGGAGGTTGAGGGTTAGGGTTAGGGTTTGCATGAGGGTTAGGCTGAGGGTTAGAGTTAGGATTAGTGTGAGGTTTTGGGTTAGGGTTAGGGTTATGGTTATAGTTATGGTTAGGGTTAGGGTTAGGGTTAGGATAAGTGTTAGTCTGAGGGTTACGGTAAGGGTTAGTGTGAGTGTTAGTTTTAGGGTTAGGGTTTGGGTTAGGTTGACGGTAAAGTTTAGTGTGAGGGTTAGGGTGAGGGTGAGGTTTACTGTTAGGGTCAGGTTTAGGGTCAGGGTTAGGCTTAGGATTGTGGTTAGGGTTAGGGTGAGTTTTAGGGTGACAGTTAGTTATAGGGTTAGCATGAGGGTTAGGGTGCGGGTAAGTGTTAGGGTGAGGGTAGGGTGAGGGTGCGGGTTAGGGTTAGGGTGACGGCAAGGTTTAGTTTGATGGTTAGGTTTAGTCTGACTGTTCGGGTTAGGGTGCGGGTGACGTTTAGGTTAGCATTAGGTTTAGGGTTAAGTTTAGGCTGAGGGTGAGGTTGAGGGTTAGGGTAAGGGTTTGTGTTAGTGTGATGGTGAAGGTCAGGGTCAGAGTGAGGGTTAGGATGAGGGTGAGGGTGAGGGTTAGGGTTTGCTTTAGGGTTAGGGTGAGTTATATGGTTAGGGTTAGGGTTAGGGCTAGGGTCATGGTAATTTTTAGGGTTAAGTTTAGGGTTAGGGTGACGATGAGGGTGAGGGTTAGCGTTAGGGTTAGGGTTAGGGTTAGGGTGAGTTTGGGGTTGAGGTTTAGGGTTAGGATTAAGGTTAGGTTTAGGATAAGACTGAGGGGAAGAGGAGGTGGAGGGTGAGGATTAGTATTAAGGTTAGGTTTAGGGTGAGGGCTAAGGTGAGGGTGAGGGTTAAGGTGAGGGTGATGGCTTCGGTTAGTTAAGGGTTAGGGTTAGGGTGAGGATTAGGGTGAGGCTGAGGGTTAAGGTGAGGTTAGGTTTAGGGTGAGGGTTAGGGTTTGGGTTATGGTGAGAGGGTTACAGTGATGTTTAAGGTGAGGATGAGGGTTAGGGTGAGGGTGAGGGTTAGGGTGAGAGTGAGGGTGAGGGTGAGTGTGAGGATTAGGGTTAGGTTTAGGTTTAGGCTGAGGGTGAGGGTGAGGGTTAGGAATAAGAATAGGGTTAGGGTTAGGTTTAGGCTGAGCATGACAGTCAGGGTAACGGTGAAGATTAGGCTTAGGGTTAGGGTTAGGGTGAGGGGTACAGTTAGTGTGAGGGTTATGGTTAGATTTATGGTTAGTTTAGGTGAGAGTTACGGTTAGGGTGAGGGTTAGGTTGAGGGTGAGGGTTAGGTTGAGAGTGAGGGTGATGGTTAGGGTTAGGGTTCAGATTAGGGTTTGGGTGATGTTTAGTGTGAGGGTTCGGGTTAGGGTGAGGATGAGGGTTCGGGTGAGGTTGAGTTTACGGATGAGGGTGAGGGTTAGGGTGTGGGTGAGGATTAGGATTAGGGTGAGTGATAACGTTAGGTTTAGGGTTAGTGTGTGGGTGAGTGTTAGGGGTAGGGTTAGGGTTAGGTTGAGTGTTAGGGTTAGGGTGAGGGTTATGGAATGGGGTAGGGGTTGGGTTAGCGTGAGGTTGTGAGGTTGTGGTGAGTGTGAGGGTTAGGGTGAGAGTGAGGGTTAGTGTTAAGATTAGGGTTAGGGTTAGGGTTAGGGTGAGGGTTAGGTTAGGTTTAGGGTATGGATAAAGGTTAGGTTGAGGGTTAGGGTTAGGGTTAGTGTGAATGTTAGGTTGAGTGTTAGGGTTTGGGCTAGGTTGAACGTAAAGTTTAGCATGAGGGTTAGTGTGAGGCTGAGGGTTAGGGTGAGGGTAAGGGTTAGGGTTATGGTTAGGGTTAGGGTGAGGGTGAGGGTGAGGGTTCGTGTGAGTGTTAGGGTTCAGGTGAGGGTGAGGTTTTGGGTGTGGTTATGGTTTAGGTTTACGGTGAGGATTAGGGTGACCTTGAGTGTTAGGGTGGGGGTGAGGGTTAGATTTAGAGTGAGGGTTAGTGTTAGGCTTAGGGTGAGGGTTAGGTTTAGAGTGAGGGTTAGGGTTAGGGTTAGGGTTAGTGTGAGAATAAAGGTTATAGTGAGTGTTAGGGTGAGGGTGAGGGTTGAGGTTAGCGTTAGGGTTAGGGTGAGATTTAGGGTGAGGGTTAGCGTTAGGGTGAGGTTTAGGGTTATGGTTAGCGTGAGAGTGAGGCTTAGGGTGATTTTTAGGGTGAGATTGAGGGTTAGTGTGAGGGTGAGGGTGAGGGTTAGGGTGAGGGTGAGGGTGAGGTTTAGGCTTAGGATTAGGCTGAGGGTGATGGGGAGCGTGAGGGTGAGGGTTAGGGTTATGGTGAGGATTAGGGTTAGGGTTAGGGTTAGGGTAAGGATTAGGGTGAGGGTGAGGTTTAAGGTGAGGGTTAGTGTTAGGGTGAGGATTAGGGTTAGGGTTCGGATGAGGGTTAGGGTTAGCGTCATGTTTAGGCTGAGGATGAGTGTTAGGGTAACGATGAGGGTTAGGGTTATTGTTAGGGTGAGGGTTAGGGTGAGGGTTAGGGTGAGGGGTAGGGTTAGGTTTAGGGTGAGGGTTATGGTTAATATGAAGGTTAGGGTTAGGGTTAGGGTTAGTTTGAGAATAAGGGTTATTGTGAGGGTTAAGGTGAGGGTTAGGTTTAGTATGAGTTTGAGTGTTAGATTTAGGTTTAAGGTGAGGGTTAGGTTTAGGGTGAGGTTTCGTGTAAGGTTAAGGTGAGGGTAAGGGTGAGGGTGAGGGTGAGTTTTATGGTGGGGATGACGGTTAGGGTTAGGGTGAGGGTTAATGTGACGGTGAGGGTTAGGGTGAGGGTGAGGGTTAGGGTTAGGGTTAGGATGAGGATGATGGTTAGGGTGAGGGTTAGTGACGGTGAGGTAAGATTTAGGCTGAGGGATAGGGTTAATGTTAGGGTTAGGGTGAGGTTTAGGATTAGGGTTAAGGTTAGGGTTAGGCTGAGGGTAAGGGTTAGAGTGAGGGTTAGGGTGAGGGTAAAGGTTAGGGATAGCATTAGGGTTAGGGTTAATTTTCGGGTGAGGATCAGGTTTACTATTAGGATTAGGTTGAGTGTAAGGTTTATGTTGAGTTGTAGGGTTAGGGTTAGGGTGAGGGTTATGGTTAGGGTTAGGCTGAGAGTGAGGGTGAGGGTTAGGGCTAGGGTTAGGGTGAGTGTTAGTGTTAATGTGAGGGTTAGAGTGACGCTGAGAGTAAGGTTACGGTGAGGGCTAGGGTTAAAGTAAGGGTTAGGGTGAGGTTTAGGTTTAGGGTGAGGGTGAGGGTGAGCGTTAGGTTTAAGATTACGCTTAGGTTTAGAGTTAGGCATAGAATGAGGCTGAGGGTGAGGGTGAGGGTGAGTGTCAGGTTTAGGGTTAGGGTTAGGATTATGGTTAGTGTTAACGTGAGGTTGAGGGTGATGGTTAGGTTGAGGGTGATGGTGAGGTGAGGGTAAGGGTGAGAGTAAGGTTTAGGGTTAGCGTTATGATTAGTTTTAGGTTTAGGGTTAGTGTGTGGGTAGGGTGAGGCTGAGGCCTAGGGTTAAGGTTAGGATTAGGGTGAGGATTAATTTTAGGGTGAGTGTTTGGGTGAGGGGTAGGTTTAGAGTGAGAGTTATGGTTAGGGTTAGGGTTAGGGTGAGGTTAAGGATTAGGGTTAGTTATAGGGTGAGGATTAGGGTTAGGCTTAGGGTGAGGGTTAGGCTGAGGGGTAGGGTTAAGTTTAGGTTAGTGTGAGGGTTAGGATTAAGGTTAGGTTTAGGGTGAGGATAAGGGTTAGGGTTAGGGTGAGGGTAAGAGTTAGAATGAGGGTTAGGGTGAGGGTGAGGGTTAGAAATAGCATTAGGGTTAGGGTTAGGGTTAGGGTGAGGGTTAGGGTTGCGGTTAGGGTTAGGGTGAGGGTACGGGTGAGGGTTATGTTGAGGGTTAGGTTTACGGTTAGGAATACAGTTAAGGTGAGGGTGAGGGTGAGGGTGAGGGTTAGTGTGAGGGTTAGGGTTAGGGTGTGGGTTAGTGACGATGAGATTATGGGTTAGGGTGAGAGCTAGGGTTAGGGTTAGGGTGAAAGTGAGGGTGAGGGTTAGGGTTAGGGTGAGGGTTAGGTTTGGGTTGAGGATTAGGTTTAGGGTGACAGTGAGGGTAAACGTTAGGTGAGTGCTAGGGTTAGGCTTAGGGTTAAGCTGAGTTTTCGGTTTGGGTGAGGGTGAGGGTGAGGTTTAGGTTTAGGATTAATCTTAGGTGTAGGGTTAGGCTTAGGGTTAGGTTGAGGGTGACGGTCAGAGTTAGGTTTAGGGTGAGTGTTAGGGTTATGGTTAGGGTTAGGGTGAGGTTGAGGGTGAGGGTTAGGGTGAGGGTCATGGTGAGGATGAGGGTGATGTTTAGGATTAGGGTGTGGGTAAGGGTTATGTTTAGGGTTAGAGTGAGGGTGAGTCTTAGCATGAGTGTGAGGGTTAGGGTGAGGGTGAAGGTGAGGCTGAGGGTGAGGGTGAGGTTAGGGTTTGCTTTAGGTTTAGGGTTAGGGTTAGGGTTAAGGTTAGTGTGAGGGTTAGGGTTAGGGTTATGGTTAGTATGAGGGTTAGGCTGAGGGTTAGGCTTAGGGTTAGGGTGAGGGTAAGGGTTTGGGTGAGGGTGAGGGTTAGGTTTAGGATTAGGTTTAGGGTTAGGGTGAGGGTTAGGGATAGAGTTAGGGTTAGCGTGAGGGTTTTGGTTAGGTTAGGTTTAGTGTTATGGTGATGTAGAGGGTTAGGGTTTGAATTATGATTAGGGTTAAGGTTAGGCTGGGGTTGAGCTTGAGGTTGAGGGTGAGGTTTAGGCTTAGGGTGAGGGTTAGGGTGGGGGTGAGGGATAGGTTTAAGGTGAGGGTAAGTGTTTGGTCGAAATGTAGGGTGAGGTTGAGGGTTAATGTTTGCATTACATATATGGTGAGGGTGAGGGTTAGGGTGAGGGTTAGCTTTAGGTTTAGGTATAGGGTAAGGATTAGGGTAAGGGTTATGGTTAGGGGGAGGGTTCAGCTGAGGGTTAAGGTTAGGGTTAGGTTTAGGGTGAGGCTTAGGGGAGGGTTAGGGTTAGGGTTAGTGTTAGGGTTAGGTTGAGGTTGAGGTTGAGGGTAAGGGTTAGGGTGAGGGTTAGGGTGAAGTTGAGATTTAGGGTTAGCATTAGGGTTAGGGTTATGTTGAGGGTTAGGGTTGAGGTTGATGGTGAGGGTTAGGGTGAGGGTGAGGGTTAGTTTAGGGTGAGGGTAGGGTGACGGTGAGGCTTAGGGTGAAAGTGAGGGTTAGGGTTAGGGTGAGGTTTAGGGTTATGGTTAAGGTGAGAGCTAGGGTGAGGATTAGGGTTAGGGTTAGGTTGAGGGTTAGGTTTGCGGTAGGATTAGTGCTAGGGTTAGGGTTAGGGTTATGGTAAGGGTAAGGGTTTGAATGAGGTTTAGGGTGAGAGTGAGGTTTAGGGACTGCGTTAGGGTTAGGGTGAATATTAGGGTGAGGGTTAGGGTTCAGGTTAGGGTTAGGTTGAGGGTGAGGTTTAGAGTTAGGGTTAGGGTTAGGATTAGTGTTAGTGTAAGGTTTAGGGTGAGGGTTAGGGTGAGGCTGAGGGTTACGGTTAGGTTGAGGGTTAGGGTGGGCATTAAGGAGAGTGTTAGGTTTAGGGTTAGGGTTAGGGTGACTGTTGGGGTGAGGTTTAGTGTTAGTGTGAGGGCTAAGTTGAGGGTAAGGGTTAGAGTGAGGGTTAGGGCGAGTGTGAGGGTTAGGTTTAGCATTAGGTTTAGGGTTATGGTTAAGGTGAGGTTTAGTGGTAGGGTTAGGATGAGGATTAGGGATAGGGTTGGTGTTAGGGTGAAAGTCAGCGTGAGGGTTAGGGTTAGATTTAGGTTTAGAGGGAGTGTGAGGGTTAGGGTTAGGATTAGTGTTAGGGTTAGGTTTAGGCTGAAGGTGAGGGTGTGGGTGAGGGTGAGGTTTAGGTTTAGGGTGAGGGTCAGGTTTAGGGTTAGGTTTAGGGTTAGGCTGAAGGTGAGGGTGAGGGTGTAGGTGAGGTTTAGGGTGACTGTGAGGGTTAGGGTTAGGGTCAGGGGTAGGGTGAAGGGTAAGGTCAGGGTTAGGGTGAGGGTTAGCCTTAATGTGCGGCTTAGGGTTAGGGTTAGGGTTAATGTGAGGATAAGGGTTAGTGTGAGGATTAGGGTGAGAGTGAGGGTTAGGGTTAGCATTAGGGTTAGGTTGAGGGATAGGGTGAGAGTTAGGGTGAGGGTTAGGTTTAGGGTTAGGGTTAGGGTGAGAGTTAGTGTGAGGGTAAGTGTTAGAGTGAGGGTAATGGTGAGCGTGAGGTTTAGGGATAGCATTAGCGTTGGGGTTAGGGTTAGGTTGAGGGTTAGGGTAAGTTTTAGGGTGAGGGTTAGAGTTAGGTTGAGGGTTAGGGATAGTGTTGGTGTTAGGGTGAGGGTCAGGGTTATTGTTAGGGTTAGAGTTCAGGTGAGGGTGAGTGTGAGGGTTCGGATTAGGATTTGGGTTAGGGTTAGGTTGAGGGTGAGGGTGAGTGTGAAGGAGAGGTTTAGGATTATTTTGAGAATTAGGTTTATGGTTAGAGTTAGGTTGAGGGTTAGGGTTAGGGTTAGTAAGAGGGTTTGGCTGAGGGTAAGGTTTAGTGTTAGGGTGAGGGATAGGGTTAGTGTGAGTGTTAGGCTTAGGATTAGGGTTAGGAATAGGGTGAGGGAAAGTTTTATGTTGAGGGTTAGGTTGACGATGAGGTTAAGGGTTAGGGTGAGAGTTAGGTTGAGGGTTAGGGTTAGGTTTAGGGTTAAGGTGAGGGTTAGGTTGAGGTTTAGTTTTAGCGTTAGTGTTAGGGTTAGGGTAAGAGTAAGGGTTAGAGAGAGATTTAGTGTGAGGGTGAGGGTTAAGGATAGCATTAGGGTTAGGGTTAGAGTTAGGTTGAGGGTTACAGTTACCGTTAGGGTTAGGGTGAAGGTGAGGTTTATGTTGAGGTGTCGGGTTGGTGTTAAGTTTAGGGTTAGAGTGAGGGTTAGGGTTAGGGTGAGGGTGAGGGTGAGGCTTAGAGTTAGGGTTAGGGTGAGGGTTAGGGTTAGGGTGAGGGTTAGAGTGACGGTGAGGGTAAGGGTTAGGTTTAGGGCTAGGTTTAGGCTTAGTGTTAGGGTGAGGTTTAGGTTTAGGTTGAGGGTGAGGGTGAGGGTTAGGTTTAGGACTAGGCTTAGGTTTAGGGTTAGGCTTAGGGTGAGGGTGAGGGTGAGGGTCAGAGTTATGTTTAGGGTGAGGGTTAGGGTTATGGTTAGGGTTAGGGTGAGGGTGAGGGTGAGGGTGAGGTTTAGGGTGAGGGTGATGGTGACCGTGAGGGTCAGGGTGAGAGTTAGGTTTAGGTTTAGGGTTTTGGTTAGATTTAGGTTAGGGTTAGGGTGAGGGCTAGGGTTAGGTTGAGGTCTAGGGTTAAGTTTAGGATTAGGGTCAGGGTTAGGTTTAGTGTGAGGATTAGGGTTACGGTTAGTGTTAGGGTGAGTTTAAGAGTTAGTGTGAGGGTTAGGGTGAGAGTGAGGGTTAGGGTTAGCCTGAGTGTTAGGGTGAGGGTAATGGTGAGGGTTTGGTTTAGGGTTAGGGTTAGTGTTAATGTTAGGTTGAGGGTTAAGATTATGGTTAATGTTATGGTGAGGGTTTGGGTTAAGGTGATGTTTAGGTTGAGGGTGACAGTTAGGTTGAGTGTTCGGTTTTGGGTTAAGGTGAGGGTAAGGGTAAGGTGGGTGAGGGTTAGGGTTAGAGTGAGGGTTGGGTTGACGGTGATGGTTAGGGTGAGTTTGAGGTTTAGGGTTAGTGTTAGGGTTAGGGTGACTTTTAGGTTTAAGCTTAGGTTAAAGTTAGGGTTAGCGTGACATGTACGGTTATGTTTAGGGTGAGGGTTAGGGTTAGTGTGAGGATTAGGGTTAGGGTTAGGGTTAAGGTTAGGGTTCGGGTTAGCTTTAGGCTTAGGGTTAAGATGAAGATGAGGCTGAGGGTCACGGTTAGGGTTCGGGTGAGGGTAAGGGTAAGGGTGAAGGTAATGTGAGGGTTAAGGTTAGGCTTAGGTTCAGGGTGAGGATTAGGGTGAGGGTTAGTGTTAGGGTTAGGTTGTGTGTTAGGGTTAGGGTAAGGTTAAAGTTAGCGTTAGGGTGACATGTACGGTTAGGTTTAGGGTGAGGGTTAGGGCTAGGGTGAGGATTTGGGTTAGGGTTAGGGTTAAGCTTAAGGGGAAGGTGAGGGATAGGGTTAAGGTGAGGGTAAGGGTTAGGGCGAGGTTTAGGTTGAGGTTGAGGGTTAATGTTAGCATTAGGGTTACGGTGAGGGGGAGGGTTAGGGTGAAGGTTAGGGTTAGGGTTAGCTATAGGGTGAGGATTAGGGTTAGGGTTAGGTTTAGGGTGATGTTTAGGCTGAGGTGTAGTGTTAGGGTTAGGTTTAGGGTGAGGGTTATGGTTAGTGTTATGGTGAGGTTCAGAGTGAGGGTAAGGTTTATGGTCAGCGTTAGGGTGAGGTTTAGGTTTAGGGTTAGCATTAGGTTTAGGGTGAGGGTTAGGGTTAGGATTAGGGTTAGACTGGGGGTGAGGGCTAGTGTTAACATTAGGGTTAGGGTTAGGTTTAGTATTAGGGTGAGGGTGAGGTTGAGGGTGAGGTTTAGGGTTAGGTTTCGGATTAGGTTTAGGGTTAGGGTTAGGCTGAAGGTGGGGGTGAGCTTGAGGGTGAGGGTTAGAGTTAGGGTTAGTTTTACGGTGAGGGCTAGTTTGAGGGTGAGGGTTAGGGTGAGGGTTAGGGTAAGGTTGAGGGTTTCGTTTAGGAAAGGCTTTGGGTTAGGTTTAGGGTGAGGATTAGGGTGAGGGTGAGGTTTAAGGAGGGTTAGGGTTATGTGAGGATTAAGGTTAGGGTTAGGTTGCGGGTTAGGGTTAGGGTGAGTGTTAGGGTGATGGTGAGGGTGAGGGTGTAGGTGAGGATTAGGGTTGGGGTGAGCGTTTCGGTGACGGTGAAGGTTGGGGTAAAGGTGAGGTTTAGGGTTAGGGTGAGGGTGAGGGTTAGGATTATGGTGAGGGTATGGGTTAGGATGAGGTTAAATGTGAGTGTGAGGTTTAGGGATAGTGTTAGAGTTAGAGTGAGGGTTAGAGTTCAGGTTAGGCTTAGGGTGAGGAGGAGGGTTACAGTTAGTGTTAGGGTTAGTGTTAGGGTGTGGGTAAGTTTTAGGGTGAGGGTTAGGTTTAGGGTGAGGTTTAGGGTTAAGTTGAGATTTAGGGTGAGCTTTAGGGTGAGTCTTAGGTTTAAGTTTAGATTTAGGGTGAGGGTTAGGGTGAGGTTTAGTGTTAGTGTTAGGGTAATGGTGAGGGTGAGGGTTAGGTATAGCATTAGGGTTAGGGTTAGGGTTAGGGTGAGGGTTACAGTTAGGGTAAGGGTGAGTGTGAGGCTTAGGGTTAGGATTAGGGTTAGTGTTAGATTTAGGCTGAGGGTGAGGTTTTTGGTGAGGGTGAGGTTTAGGTTTAGAGTGTGGGTTAGGTTTAGGGTTAGGGTTAGGTTATGTGTTAGGGTTAGGATTAGGTTGAGGGTTGGGGTTAGGGTTAGGAAAAGGGTTTGGCAGACTTACTGTTAAGGTTAGGTTGAGGGTTAGGGTTAGAGTGAGGGTCAGGTTTAGGGTTAGGGTTAGGATTAGGGTGAGGGAAGGTTTTAGGGTCAGTGTTAGGGTCACTGTGAGTGTTAGAGTTAGGGTGAGGGTTAGGGTGAGCGTTAGGGTCATTGTTAGGGTTTGGTTTAGGGTTAGAGTGTGGGTTAGGATGAGGATTAGTTTTAGGGTTAGGGTTAGGGTTAGGGTGAGGGTAAGGGTTAGAGTGAGGGTTAGTGTGAGAGTGAGGTTTAGGGATAGCATTAGGGTTTAGGTTAGAGTTAGGGGGAGGTTTAGGTTTACTGTTAGGGTTAGGGTGAGGGTGAGTGTGAGGGTTATGTTGAGAGTTAGGGTAAGGGTTAGGATTAATGGTAGGGTGAGGGTTAGTTTTAGTGTGAGGGTTAGTTTTAGGGTTAGGGTTAGGGTTAGGTTGAGGGTAAGGGTTAGTGTGAAGGTTAGGGTGAGTGTGAGTGTTAGGGTTAGCGTTAAGGTTAGGGTGAGAATTAAGGTGAGGGTTTAGTTGAGGGTTAGTGCTAGTATGAGTTTGAGCGTTAGACTTAGTTTTAGGGTGAGGGTTAGGGTTAGGCTGAGGTTTAGGGTAAGTTTGGGTGAGGTGAGGGTTCTGGTGAGCATGAGTTTTATCGTGTGGGTGACGGTTTGGGTATGGGTGAGGGTTAAGGTGAGGGTGAGACTTAGGGTTGCGGTGAGGATTAGGGTTAGGGTTAGGGTTAGGGTTATGGTGAGGGTAACGGTTAGGATGAGGATTAGGGTGAGGGTGAGGTTTAGGGATAGCGTTAGAGTTAGGGTGAGGGTGAGGGTGAGGGTTAGGGTTCAGGTTAGGCTTAGAGTGAGTGTGAGGGTTAGAGTTTGGTTTAGGTTTAGGGTTAGGAAGAGGGTTTGGCTGCGGGTTAGGGTTAGGTTAAGGGTGAGGGATAGGGTTATTGTGAGGGTTAGGCTTAGTGATAGGGTTAGGATTAGTGTGAGGGAAATGTTTAGGGTGAGGGTTAGGGTGACGGTGAGTGTTAGGATTAGGGTGAGGGTTAGGGTGAGCATTAGGGTGATGGTTAGGGTTAGATTTAGGGTTAGGGTGAAGGTTTGGGTGAGGTTTAGTTATAAGATTAGGCTTAGGATTAGGGTGAGGGTAAGGGTTAGAGTGAGATTTAGGGTGAGTGAGTGTTAAGGATAGCATTAGGGTTAGGGTTAGGGTTAGGGTGAGGGTTAGGCTTACGGTTAGGGTGAGGGTGAGGGTGAGGGTTATGTTTAGAATTACAGTTAGGGTGAAGGTTAGGGTGAGGGTTAGCGTTAGGGTTAGGGTTAGGGTAAGGGTTAGGGTTGGGGTTAGGGTGAGGGTGAGGTTTAGGGTGAGGGTGAGGGTTAGGGTGAGGATGAGTGTTAGGGTGAAGTTGAGTGTTAGGGTTATGAATAGGCTGAGGGCTAGGGTGAGGGGTAGGGTTAGTGTTAGGGTGATGGTTAGGGTTAATGTGAGGGTTAGGGTTAGGGATAGGGTTAGTGTGAGGATAAGGGTTAGGGTGAGGTTAGGGTGAGACTGAATGTTTGGGTTAGGGTCAGGGTTAAGGTTAGGGTTTGGGTTAAGGTTAGGCTGATGGTTAGGAAGAGGGTTTGGCTGAGGATTACGGTTAGGGTTAGAATGAGGGATAGGATTAGTGTGAGGGTTAGGCTTAGGGTTAGGGTTAGGATTAGGGTGAGAGAAATGTTTAGTGGGAGGGTTACGGTGATGGTGAGTGTTAGGTTTAGGGTGAATTTTAGGGTGTGTGTAAGGGTGAGGTTTAGGTTTAGGTTTAATGTTAAGGTGAGGGGTAGGGTGAGGTTTAGTTTTAGGGTTAGGGTTAGGGTGAGGGTGAGGGTAAGGGTTAGAGTGAGATTTAAGGTGAGGGTGAGGGTTAAGGATAGCATTAGGGTTAGGGTTAGGGTTAGGGTTAGGGTTAGGGTTACATTTAGGTTTAGGGTGAGGATGAGGGTGATAGTTATGTTGAGAGTTACGGTTATGGTTAGGGTTAGGGTGAGTGTTAGGTGTAGGGTTAGGGTTAGGGTTAGTGTGAGGGTGAGGGTTAGGGTTAGGTTTGGGGTGAGGGTTAGGTTTACCGTTAGGATTAGTTTGAGGGTGAGGGTTATGTTGAGGTGTAGGGTTAGGGTTAGGGTTATGGTTAAGGTGAGGGTTAGGGTTAGGGTTAGGTTGAGGGTGAGGGTGAGGCCTAGGTTTAGGGTTAGGGTGAGTGTAA
This sequence comes from Dipodomys merriami, assembly GCF_024711535.1. Lineage (NCBI taxonomy): Eukaryota > Metazoa > Chordata > Mammalia > Rodentia > Heteromyidae > Dipodomys > Dipodomys merriami. The sequence goes on from NW_027206157.1 coordinate 2,856,403, forward strand.
TGGTTAATGTGAGGGTTAGAGTGATGGTGAGGGTAATTGTTAGGGTGAGGGCTAGTGTTAGGGTTAGTGTTAGGGTGAGGTTTAGGTTTAGGATGAGGTTGAGGGTGAGGGTTTGGTTTAGGATTAGGCTTAGGTTTAGGGTTAGGCTTAGGATGAAGGGGGGTTGAGGGTCAGAGTCAGGTTTAGGGTGATGATTAGGTTTATGGTTAGGGTTAGGTTGAGGGTGAGGGTGAGGGTTAGGGTGAGGGTGATGTTGAGGATGAGGGTGAGGGTGAGAATTAGGTTTAGGGTTAGGGTTATGTTTAGTTTTAGGTTTAGGGTTAGTGTGAGAGCTAGGGTCAGGCTGAGGTCTATGGTTAAGGATAGGAATAGGGTGAGGATTAAGGTTAGGGTGAGTAGTAGGCTGAGTGGTAGGGTTAGCGTTATTGTTAGGGTGAGGGTTAGGTTTAGTGTGAGTGTTAGGGTTAGGGTGAGGGTAAGTATTAAGGTTAGTTTTAGGGTGAGGATTAGGTTTAGGGTTAGGTTTAGGGTGAGGGTGAGGATGAGGTGTAGGGTTAGGTTTAGGGTTAGTGTGAGGTTTAATGTGAGGGTTAGGTTTAGGGTGAGGGTAAGGTTTAGGGTTAGGGTGATGGTAAGGGTTAGAGTGAGGGTTAGGGTGATGGTGAAGGTTAGAAATAGCATTAGGGTTAGGGTTAGGGTTAGTGTTAGGGTAAGGGTTAGGGTTGCGGTTTGGGTTAGGGTGAGGATTAAGATTAGGGTGAGTGTTTGGGTTAGGGGTAGGTTTAGTGTGAGAGTTATGTTTAGGGTTAGGGTTAGGGTGAGGGTAAGGATTAGGGTTAGGTATAGGGTGAGGGTTAGGGTTAGGTTTAGGATGAGGGGTAGGCTGAGGTTTAGGGTTAGGGTTAGGGTTAGTGTGAGGGTTAGGTTGAGGGTGAGGGTGAGGGTTAGGGTTAGGGTGAGGGTAAGGGTTAGGGTGAGGGTTAGTGTGAGGGTGAGGGTTAGAAATAGCATTATGGTTAGGGTTAGGGTTAGGGTGAGTGTTAGGTTTGTGGTTAGGTTTAGGGTGAGGGTAGGGGTGAGGGTTATGTTGAGGGTTAGGTTTAGGGTTAGGAATACGGTTAAGGTGAGGGTGAGGGTGAGGTTTAGGGTTAGGGTGAGGGTTAGGGTTAGGGTGAGGGTTAGAGTGACGGTGAGGATATGGGTTAGGGTGAGGGCTAGGGTTAGGGTTAGGGTGAAAGTGAGGGTGAGGGTTAGGTTTAGGGTGAGGGTTAGGTTTGGGTTGAGGATTACGTTTAGTGTGACAGTGAGGGTAAGGGTTAGGTGAGTGCTAGGGTTAGGCTTAGGGTTAGGCTGAGTTTTAGCTTTGGGTGAGGGTGAGGTTGAGGGTTAGGTTTAGGATTAATCTTAGGTGTAGGGTTAGGCTTAGGGTGAGGGTGAGGGTGAGGGTCAGAGTTAGTTTTAGTGTGAGGGTTAGGGTTATGGTTAGGGTTAGGGTGAGGTTGAGGTTGAGGGTTAGGGTGAGGGTCATCGTGAGTGTGAGGGTGATGGTTAGGATTAGCTTGAGTGTTAGGGTTATGGTTGAGTTTAGGCTGAGGGTGAGTGTGAGGGTGAGTGTTAGGGTTAGGGTGAGGGTGAAAGTGAGGCTCAGGGTGAGAGTGAGGGTTAGGGATTGTTTGAGGGTTAGGGTTAGGGTTAGGGTTATGGTTAGGGTGAGGGTTAGGGTTAAGGTTAGTGTTAGTATGAGGGTTAGGCTGAGGGTTAGGCTTAGCGTTTGGTTGAGGGTAATGTTTAGAGTGAAGGTAAGGGTTAGGTTTAGGATTAGTTTTAGGGTTAGGGTGAGGGTTATGGATAAAGTTAGGGTTAGCGTGAGGGTTTTGGTTAGGGTTATGTTTAGAGTTAGGGTGAGGTTTAGGGTTAGGTTTTGAATTAGGGTTAGGGTTAGTCTTAAGCTGAGGTTGAGCTTGAGACTGAGGTTGAGGTTTAGGCTTAGGGTGAGGGTTAGGGTGGGGTTGAAGTATTGGTTTAAGGTGAGAGTAAGGGTTAGGGCGAAATTTAGGGTGAGGTTGAGGGTTAATGTTAGCATTAGATTTATGGTGAGGGTTAGGGTTAGTGTGAGGGGTAGTGTTCAGTTTAGGTATAGGGTAACGATTAGGGTAATTGTTAGGGTTGTGGTGAGGGTTAGGCTGAGGGGTAGGGTTAGGGTTACGGCTAGGGTGAATGTCAGGGGAGGGTTAGGGTTAGTGTTAGGGTTAGTGTTAGGGATAGGTTGAGGTTGAGGTTGAGGGTAAGGTTTTAGGGTGAGGGTTAGGATGAGGTTGAGGTTTACTGTTAGCATTGGGGTTAGGTTTAGGGTAAGGTTTAGGGTTAGGGTTAGGGTTAGGTTGAGGGTGGGGGTGAGTTTGATGGTGAGGGTTAAGGTGAGGGTTAGGGTGAAGGTGAGGGTTAGGCTTAGGGTTAGGGTGAGGTTTAGGTTTATGTTTAAGGTGAGGGCTAGGGTGAGGAATAGGGTTAGGGTTAGGGTGAGCATTAGGTTTAATGTGAGGTTTAGGGTTAGGGTTAGGGTTAGTGTGAGGATAAGGGTTAGGTGAGGGTTAGGGTGAGATTGAGGGTTAGGGTTAGCGTTAGGGTTAGGTTGAGGGTTAGGGTGAGGGTTAAGGTGAGGGTTAAGGTTAGCATGAGGGTGACTGTTAGGGTTGCTGTAGGATTAGGGTTAGGGTTAGGGTTATGGTTATGGTTAGGGTAAGGGTTAGAATGAAGTTTAGGGTGAGAGTGAGGTTTAGGGACTGCATTAGGGTTTGGTTGAGTGTTACAGTGAGGGTTAGGGTTCAGGTTATGGTTATGGTTAGGTTGAGGGTGAGGGTTAGAGTTAGGGTTAGGGTAAGGATTAGGGTTAGAATGAGGGAAAGTTTTAGGTTGAGGGTTAGGGTGATGGTGAGTGTTAGGGTTAGGGTGAGCTTTAGGGTGAGTGTTTGGGTTAGGTTTAGACATAAGGTGAGGTTTAGGTTGAGGTTTAGTTATAGGGTTAGGGTTAGGGTTAGGGTGAGAGTAAGGGTTAGAGTGAGATTTAGGGTGAGGTTGAGTGTTAAGGATATGATTAGGGTTAGGGTTAGGGTTAGGTTGAGGGTTACGGTTACCATTAGGATTAGGGTGAGGGTGAGGGTTATGTTGAGGTGTGGGGGTATGGTTAGGTTTAGGGTTAGGGTGAGGTTTTGGGTTAGGTTGAGGGTGAGGGTGATGCTTAGGCTTAGGTTTAGGGTGAGGGTTAGTGTTAAGTTGAGGGTTAGAGTGACTGTGAGGGTAAGGGTTAGCGTGAGATCTAGGTTTAGGGTTAGTGTTAGGGTGAGGTTTAGGTTTAGGTTGATGGTGAGGGTGAGGGTTAGGTTTAGGACTAGGCTTAGGTTTAGGGTTAAGCTTAGGGTGAGGGTGAGGGTGAGGGTCAGAGTTATGTTTAGGGTGAGGGTTAGGGTTATGGTTAGGGTGAGGGTGAGGGTGAGGGTGAGGGTTAGGGTGACGTTGATGGTGAGCGTGAGGGTGAGGGTGAGAGTTAAGTTTAGTTTTAGGCTTATGGTTAGTTTTAGAGTTAGGGTTAGGGTGAGTGCTAGGGTGAGTTTGAGGTCTAGGTTTAGGTTTAGGATTAGGTTTAGGGTTAGTTTTAGACTGAATTTGGGGGTGAGGTTGAGTGTGAGGGTTAGTTTTAGGGTGAGGTCTAGGGTGAGGGTGAGGGTTAGGGTGAGGGTCAGAGTGAGGGTGAGGGTTTCGGTTAGGAAAGGCTTAGGTTCAGGTTTAGGGTGAGGATTAGGGTGATGCTGAGGTTTAAGTTGAGGGTTAGGGTGAGCATTAGTTTTAGGGTTATGTTTTGGGTGAGGGTGAGTGTTAGGTTGAGGGTGAGGCTGAGGGTGAGCGTGATGGTGAGGGTGAGGGTTAGGGTGAGGATTAGGGTTAGGTGTAGGGTGAGGGATAGGGTGAGACTGAGGGGTAGGGTGAGCTTTAGGGTTAGGGTGAGGGTTAGGGTGAGGGATAGTGTGAGGGTTAATGTGAGGGCTAGGCATAGTATGAGGGTCAGGGTTAGAGTTAGTTTTAAGGTGAGGGTTAGGGTTAGGGTGAGGTTTAGGGTAGGGTTAGGGTGAGGGTGTGGGTTCGGGTTATGGTGAGTTTTAGGGTGTGGGTGGCTGTTAGGGTTAGAGAGAGTGTTAAGGTGATGGTGAGGGTTAGGGTGAGGGTGAGGGTTAGGGTTTTGGTGAGTATTAGGTTTATGGTTAGGTTTAGGTTTATGGTGACAGTAAGGGTTATGATGAGGTTTAGGATGAGGGTGAGGCTTACGGATATGGTTAGAGTTAGGGTGAGGGTTAGAGTTCAGGTTAGGCTTATGGTTAGCATGAGGGTAAGGGATATTGTGAGGGTGAGGGTGAGGGTGAGGGTTAGGTTTATGATTAGTGTTAGGGTGCGGGTGAGGGTGAGGTTTAGGATGAAGGTGATGGTGACGTTGAGGGTGAGGGTGAGGGTTAGGGTTTGGGTGAGGTTTAGGGTTAGGGTTAAGGTTAGGGTGAGGGTTAGGGTTAAGGTTAGGGTTAAGATGAGGCTTAGGCTGAGGGTTAGGTTTAGGGTTAGTGTGAGTGTAAGGGTAAGGGTGAGGGTAAGGGTTAGGTTTATGATTAGGGTTAAGGTTAGGGTGAAGATTAGGCATAGGGTTAAGTTTAGGGTTAGGGTGAGAGTTTTGATTAGGGTTAGGATTAGAATTAGGGTGAGGGTGAGGGTTAGGGTTTGAGTAAATGTTAGTTTTAGGGTTAGGCTAAGGTTTAGGTTGAAGCTGAAGGTGAGGGTTAGGGTGAGGATGAGGGATATGGTTAGGGTTAGGGTTAAGTTTAGGATAAGGATTAGGGTTAGGGTTACATGTAGGATGTGGTTTAGGCTGACGGCTAGGGTTAGGTTTCAGAGGAAGGTAAGGGTTAGGGTGAGGGTTAAGGTGAGGGTGAGGATTAGGTTTAGCCTTAGGGTTAGGGTGAGTGTAAGGGTTAGTGTGAGGTTTAGGGTTAGGGTGAGGTGTGGGTAAGTGTTAGGGTGAGTGCTAGGGTTAGGGAGAGGTTTAGGTTTAGGGTTGGGGTGAGTGTGATGGTTAGGTTTAGGATTAGGCTTAGGTGTAGGTTTAGGCTTAGGATGAGGGTGAGGGTGAGGGTCAGAGTTAGATTTAGGGTGAGGGTTAGGCTTATGGTTAGGGTTAGTGTGAGGGTGAGGTTGAAGTTTAGGGTGAGGGTAATGGTGAGGGTGAGGGTGAGGGTTAGGTTTAGGGTGAGGGTTAGGGTTATGGTTAGGGTTAGGGTGAGAGTGAGGTTGAGGGTTATGGTGAGGGTGATGGTGAGGTTGAAGTTGAGGGTGAGGGGTTAGGGTTAGGGTTATGTTTAAGGTGAGGTTTAGGGTTAGGTTTAGGATGAGGGTTAGGCTGAGGGTTAGGGTTAGGGTTAGGGTGAGGGGTAGGGTGAGGGTTAGGGTAAGGTGAGGTTAAGGGTTAGGGTGAGGGTGAGGGTTAGGATTAGGATTAGGGTTAGTGTTAGGGTGAGGGTTAGAGGTAGGGTTAGAGTTAGGGTGAGGGTTTTGTTTAGAGTTAGGTTTAGAGTTAGGATGAGGTTTAGGGTGAGGTTTAGGGTTTGGATTAGGGTTAGGGTTAGGGTTTGGCTGAGGCTGATGTTGAGTGTGAGGTTGAGGGTTAGGGTAAGGTTTAGGGTTAGGGTGAGTTTGAGGGCTAGTGTTAGCATTAGGGTTTAGGTTAGGGTTAGGGTTAGTGTGAGGGTGAGGGTGAGGGTGAAGGTTAGGGTTAGAACTAGGATTAGGGTTAGGGTTAGGGTTCGGTTGAGTGTGGGGTTGAGGTTGAGTGTGAGGGTTAGGGTTAAGGTTAGTTTTAGGGTGAGGTCTAGGGTGAGGGTGAGATTTTTCGTTAGGAAAGGCTTAGGGTTAGGTGTAGGGTGAGGATTAGGGTGAGGGTTAGGTTTAAGTTGAGGTTTGTGGTTAGGGTGAGGATTAGTCTTAGGGTTAGGATGAGGGTTAGGGTTAGGGTGATGTTTAGGTTGAGGGTGAGGGTGAGGGTGCGTGTGAGGTTTAGTGTGAGGGTTAGGGTGTAGGTAAGGTTTAGGTTTAGGGTGAGGAATAGGGTGACGGTGAGGGTTAGGGTGAAGTTGAGGGTTAGGGTTATTTTTAGGGTGAGTGTTAGGGTGAGGCTTAGTGTGATGAATAGGGTTAGGTGTAGGGTAATGGAGAGGGTAAGGGTTAGGGTGAGGTTTATTGTGAGAGTGAGGGTTAGAGTTAGCGTTAGAGTAAGTGTGAGGTTTAAGGTGAGTGTTAGGTTTAGGGTGAGGGTGAGGGTTGGGATTAGGGTGAGGGTTGAGTTTAGGGTGAGGGTCAGGGTTAGTGTGTGTTAGAGTTAGGGTGATGGTGAGTGTTAGAGTTAAGATTAGGGTTAGGGTTAGGGTTAGGCTGAGAGTTGGAGTAAGGGTTAGAGTTATGGTGAGGGTAAGGTTTAGGGTGAGGGTTAGGGTGAGGGAGAGGGTGAGGACTAGGGTTAGGTTGAGGGTTAGGCTGAGCATTACGGTAAGGATTAGGTTTAGGTTTAGGGTTAGGGTGAGGGTTAGAGTCAGGTTTAGGGTTAGGGTTAGGGTTACTGTGTGGTTTAGGGTGAGGGTAAATGTTAGAGTGATGGTTAGGTTGAGGGTGAGGGTGAGGGTGAGGGTGATGGTGAGGGTTAGGGTCAAGGTGAGGTTTAGGGTTAGGGTTAGGCTGAGGGTTAGGTTTAGGCTTATGGTGAGGGGTAGGGTGAGGGTAGGTTTAGGGTTAGCGTGAGTGTTAGGGTTAATGTGAGTGTTTGTGTTAGGGTTCGGTGTAGTGTGAGGATAAGGGTTAAGGTTCAGAGCGAGGGTTAGGGTTAGCGTTAGGTTTAAGGTGAGGGTTAGGGTGAGGGTTTAGGTGAGTTTTAGTTTTAGTATGATGGTGAGGGTTAGAGTTAGGTTTAGGGTGAGGGTTAGGGTGAGGGTGAGGGTTCGAGTAAGGATGAGTTTTAGGTTGGGCGTGATGGTTATGGTTAGGGTGAGGGTTAAGGTGACGGTGAGGGTTAAGGTGAGGGTGAGGGTTAGGATTATTCTAAGGATTAGGGTTAGGGTTAGGCATAGGGTTATGGTGAGGTTATGGGTTAGAATGAGGTTTAGGGTGAGGGTGAGGTTTAGGGATAGCGTTAGAGTTAGGGTGAGGGATAGTGTGAGTATTAGGATTCGAATTATGCTTAGGGTGTCTGCGAGAGTTACAGTTAGGTTTACGGTTAGGGTTAGTCTGAGGGTAAAGTTTAGGGTGAGAGTTAGGATTAGCGTGAGGGTTAGGGTTAGGTTGAGGGTTAGGGTGAGGATTAGGTTTAGGGTTAGGTTGAAGTTGAGGGTTAGGGTTAGGTTGAGGGTTAGGGTGAGTGTTAGAGTGAGGGTTAGTTTTAGGTTTAGGGTTAGGGTTAGGGTTAGGGTGAAGGTAAGGGTTAAGAGTGAGGGTTAGTGTGAGGGAGAGGGTTAGGGATATCATTGGATTAGGATTGGATTAGGATAGTTAGGATTAGGTTTAGGGGTAGGTTTAGGCTTAGGGTGAGTCTGAGGGTGAGGGTTAGTGTGACGGTTGGTGTGAGGCTGAGGGTTTCCTTTAGGAAAGGCTTAGGGTTAGGGTTAGGGTGAGGATTATGGTGAAGGTGAGGTTTCAGCTGAGGTTTAGGGTTAGGGTGAGGATTAGGGTAAGGTTTAGTGTGAGGGTTAGGGTGAGGGTTAAGGTGAGGTTTAGGGTTAGTATGAGGATGAGGGTTAGAGTTAGGTTTAGGGTGAGTTTTAGAGTAAGGTTTTGGTGAGGGTGAGCTTGAGGGTGAGGGTGAGTTTTAGGGTGTGGGTGATGGTTAGGGTTAGGTTGAGGCTTAAGGTGAAAGTGAGGGTTAGGGTGAGGTGAGTGTTAGGGTTGTGGTGAGGAGTAGGGTTAGGGTTAGGGTTAGGGTTATGATGAGGGTAAGGGTTAGAATGAGGTTGAGGGTGAGGGTGAGATTTAGGGACAGCGTTAGAGTTAGGGTGAGGGTTAGGGTGAGGGTTAGGGTTCATGTTTCGCTTAGGGTGAGTTTGAGGGTTAGAGTTAGGGTTAGGATTAGCGTTAGGGTTAGGGTAAGTTTTTGGTTGAGGGTTAGGGTGAGTGTGACTGTTAGGGTTAGGTTTAGTGTTAGTGTTAGGGTTCGGGTTTGGGTGAGGGTAAGGGTTACAGTGAGGGTTAGGGTGAGGATGAGGGTTAGGGATAGCATTAGGGTTAGGGTTTGGGTGAGGGTGAGGGTTATGGTTAGGCTTAGGGTAAGGGTCAAGGTTAGGTTGAGGGTTAGGGATAGGGTTGGGGTTAGTGTGAATGTCAGCTTTAGGGTTAGGCATAGAGTTAGGGTGAGGGTGAGTGTGAGCTTTAGGTTTAGGATTAGAATTAGGGTTAGGTTTAGGCTGAGGGTGAGGGTGAGTGAGAGGGTGAGGTTTTGGTTTAGGTGAGGGTTAGGTTTAGGGTTAGGTTTAGGTTGAGTGTTAGGGTTAGGGTTAAGGTGAGGGTTAGGGTTAGTATGTGTGTGAGGTTTAGAGTCAGAATTGCGGTGAGGGTTAAGGTTAGGATGAGGTTTAGGGTAAGGTTAGGGTGAGTGTGAGGGTTCGGGTGAGGGTGAGTTTTAGGGTGTGGGTGCTGGTTAGGGTATGGGTGAGGGTTAAGGTGACGGTGAGGGTTAGGGTTAGTGTGAGGGTTAGGGTTGCGGTGAGGATTAGGGTTAGGGTTAGGGTTAGTTTTACGGTGAGAGTAAGGGTTAGGAATAGCTTTAGGGTGAGGGTGAGGTTTAGGGTTAGCATTAGAGTTAGGGTGAGGTTTAGGGTGAGGGTTAGCGTGAGGGTTAGGTTTCAGGTTAGGCTTAGGGTGAGGGTGAGGGTTGGAGTTAGGATTAGGGTAAAGGTTAAGGTAAGGGTAAAGTTTAGGGTGACGGTTAGGGTGAGTGTGAGGGTTAGTGTTAGGTTGAGGGTTAGGGTGAGAGTTAGGGTGAGGGTTAGTTTTAGGTTTAGGTTTAGGGTGAGGGTTAGGGTGAGGGTAAGGTTTAGAGTGAGGGTTAGTGTGAGGGAGAGGGTTAGGGATAGCATTGGGGTTAGGTTTACGGTTAGCATGAGGGTTAGGGTTAGGGTGAGGGTTAATGTTAGGTTGAGCGTTTGGAACAGGTTAGGGGTTAGGGTGAGGGTCAGAGTTAGGGTTAGGGATAGAGTTAGGGTGAGGGTGAGTGTGAGGGTTAGGGTTAGGATTAGGGTTAGGGTTAGGGTTAGGCTGAGGGTGAGGGTGAGGTTTAGGGTTAGGGTGAGGGTTAGGTTTAGGGTTAGGGTTAGTGTTCGGCTGAGGTTGATGGTGAGGGTGTAGGTGTGGGTTAGGATGAAGGTGAGGTTTAGGGTTAGGGTTAGGGTGAGATTTAGGGTTAGGTTTAGAGTGAGGGGTAGGGTGAGGGGTAGGCTTAAGGTTAGGGTGAGGGTTAGGGTTCATGTGAGGGTTAGGGATAGTGTTAGGGTTAGAGTTAGGATAAGGTTAGGGTGAGGGTTAGGGTGAGAGTGAGCGTTAGTGTTAGTGTTAGTGTTAATGTTAGCGGGAGGGTTACTGTGAGGGTTTAGGTGAGCGTTAGGGTTAGTATGAGGGTGAGGGTTAGAGTTAGGTTTAGGGTGAGGGTTAGGGTTAGGGTGAGTTTAAGGGTAAGGTTAGGGTGCCTGTGAGGCTTTAGGTGAAGGTGAGTTATAGGGTGTAGGTGACGGTTAGGGTTAGGGTGAGGGTTAAGGTGATGGTGAGGGTTAGGGTGAGGGGTAAGGGTTAGGGTTGCGGTGAGGAATAGGATTAGGGTTAGGGTTATGGTTATGGTGATGGTATGGGTTAGGATGAGGTTTAGGGTGAGGGTGAGGTTTAGAGATAGCGTTAGATTTAGGGTAAGGGTGAGGGTTAGGTTTAAGGTTACGTTGACGGTTTGGTTTAGGGTGAGGGTTAGAGTGACGGTGAGGGTAAGGGTTAGGGTGAGGCCTAGGGTTAGGTTTAGGGTGAGGTTTAGTTTTACTGTGAGGGTGAGGTTGAGGGTTAGGTTTAGGTTTAGGCTTAGGTTTAGGGTTAGACGTAGGGTTAACGTGAGGGTGAGTGTCAGAGTTAGTTTTAGGGTGAGGGTTAGGGTTATGGTTAAGTTTAGGGTGAGGTTGAGGGTGAGGGTTATGGTGAGGTTGATGGTGAGCATGAGGGTGAGGGTGAGAGTTATGGTTAGGGTTAGTTTTATGGTTAGTGTTAGGTTTAGAGTTAGGGTGAGGGCTAGGGTGAGGCTGAGGGCTAGAGTTAAGTTTAGGATTACGGTGAAGTTTATTGTTATGGTGAGTGTAAGTGTGAGGGTCAGGGTTAGTGTTCTTGTTAGGGTGATGGTTAGGTTTAGTGTGAGGGTTAGGGTTAGGGTTAGGGTTAGGGTGAGGCTAAGGGTTAGGGTAATGGTTAGGGTTAGGGTTAGGGATAGAGTGAGGATTAGGGTAAGGGTTAGGTTTAGGGTGAGGGTTATGCTGAGGGTTAGGGTTAGGGTTAGGGTTAGAGTTATGGTTAGGGTGTGGTTGAGAGTGAGGTTAAGGGTTAGGGTGAGGGTTAGGTTGAGGTTGAGGTTTAGGGTTAGTATTAGAGTTAGGGTGAGGGTTAGGGTTAGGATTAGGGTTTGGGTGTGGGTGAGGGCTAGTTTTAGCATTAGAGTTAGGGTTAGGGTTATGGTTAAGTGAGGGTGAGGGTGAGGGTTATGGATAGGGTTAGGATTAGGTTTAGGGTTAGGGTTAGGCTGAAGTTGGGGGTGAGGTTGAGGGTGAGGGTTAGCGTTAGCGTTAGTTTTAGGATGAGGGCTAGGGTGAGGGTTAAGGTTAAGGTGAGGTTTAGGGTGAGGGTGAGGGTTTAGGTTAGGAAAGGCTTAGGGATAGGGTTAGGGTGTGGATGAGGGTGAGAGTGAGGTGTAAGTTGAGGGTTAGGGTTATTTGAGGATTAAGGTTAGGGTTAGAGTGAGGGTTAGGGTGAGGGTGAGTGTGAGGGTGTACTTGAGATTCAAGGTTGGGGTGAAAGTTAGAGTGACGGTGAGAGTTAGTTTGAAGGAGAGGTTTAGGGTTAGGGTTAGGGTTAGGTTGAGCATTAGGTTTAGGTTGAGGGGTAATGTGAGGGGTAGGTTTAGCGTTAGGGTGAGGGTTAGGGTTTATTTGAGGGTTAGGGTTACATTTATGGTTAGTGTGAGGATAGGGTTAGGGTGAGACTGAGGGTTAGGGTTAGCCTTAGATTTAGGGTGAGGATTAAGGTGAGGGTTAAGGTGAGGGTTAGGTTTAGTATGAAGTTGATGGATAGAGTTAGGTTTAGGGTGAGGTTTATCGTTAGGGTGAGGTTTAGGGTAGGGCTAGGTTGAGGGTTCGGGTTCGGGTGAGGGTGAGTTTTAGGGTATGGGTGGCGGTTTTGTTTAGAGTGACGGTTAATGTGATAGTAAGGGTTAGGGTGAGGGTGAGGGTTAGTGTTATGTTTAGGGTTAGGGTTATGATGAGGGTAAGGGTTAGGATGAGGATAAGGGTTAGAATGTGTGAGGGTGAATTTTAGGGATAGCGTAAGAGTTAGGGTGAGGGTAACGGTGAGGGTTAGGGTTCACGTTAGGCTTAGGGTGAGGGTGAGAGTTAGAGTTAGGTTTACTGTTATTGTTAGGGTGAGGGTAAGGTTTAGGGTGAGGGTTAGGCTGAGGGTGACGGTTAGGTTTAGGTCGAGGGTTAGAGTGAGCGTTACGGTGAGGGCTAGTTTTAGGTTAGGTTTAGGTCCAGGATTAGGGTGAGGTTTAGTGTTAGGGTTAGGGTGAGGGTTACGGTGAGGGTTAGGATGAACTTAAGGGTTAGAATGAGGGTTAGGGTGAGGGTGAGCATTAGGGATAACATTAGGTTTAGGTTTAGGGTTAATGTGAGTGTTAGGGTTAGGTTTAGGGTTAGGTTGAGGGTGAGGCTGAGGGTTAGGTTTAGGGTTAGGGTTAGGTTGAGGGTTAGGGTTAAGGTGACGGTGAGGGTAAGGGTTAGGGTGAGGGCTAGGGTTATGGTTAGGGTTAGGGTGAGGTTTAGGTTTAGAGTGAGGATGAGGGTGAGGTTTAGGTTTAGGATTAGGCTTAGGTATAGGGTTAGGCTTGGGGTGATCGTGAGGGTGACGGTCAGAGTTAGGTTTAGGGTGAGATTTAGGGTTATGGTTAGGGTGAGGGTGATGGTGAGGTTGAGGGTGAGGGTGAGGGTTAGGGTTTGGGTGAGGTTTAGGGTTAGGGTTAAGGTTAGGGTGAGGTTTATGGTTATGGTTAGGCTTAGGGATAGGGTGAGGGTAAGGTTAGGTTGAGGGTGAGGATTAGGTTTAGGATTAGGGTTAGGGTTAAGGTTAGGATGAGGGTGAGGTTTATGGTTAGTGTTAGGTTGAGGGTTAGGGTTAGGGTGATGTTTAGTTTGAGGGTTACGTTTAGGGTGAGTTTTCATGTTCAGTTTAGGGTGTGGGTGAGGGTTAGGTTTAGAGTGAGGGTTAGGGTGATGGTGAGGGTTAGGGTGAGTTTGAGCTTTAGGGTTAGGATTAGGGTTAGTGTGAGGATTATAGGGTTAGGTTTAGGGTTAGTGTGAGTGTAAGGGTTAGGAAGAGAGTTAGGGTAAGGTTGACTGTTAGGGTTCGCATTAGTGTTAGGGTGAAGTTTAGGGTGAGGAATAGGGTTAGGTTTAGGGTTAGTGTTAGGGTGAGGGTTAGGGTTAGTGTGAGAGTTAGGGTTAGGTTTAGGGTAAGGTTGAGGGTGAGGGTGAGGCTGAGGGTTAGGGTAAGGTTTAGGTTTAGGGTGAGAGAGAGGGTTCGGTTTAGGTTTACGGTTAGGGTTAGGGTTAGGCTAAGGATTAGTGTGAGGGTGAGGGTGAGGGTTATGGTTAGGGTGAGGATTAGTGTTAGGGTTAGCATTAGGGTGAGGATGAGTGTGTGTGTTAGGTTTAGGGTGAGGGTGAACGTGAGGGTTAGGGTGTTGGTATGTGTTAGGGTTAGTTTTAGGATGAGGGTTAGGGTGACGGTGAGGGTTAGGGTGAGGGTGAGGGTTAGGGTTAGGGTTAGAATTAGGGTGAGGGTTAGTGTTAGGGTTAGGATTATTGGGAGGGTTAAGGTGAGGTTTAGGGTTATGTTTAGGTTTAGGGTTAGTATGAGGATTAGGGTTAGAGTCAGGGTTAGGTTTAGGGTTAGGATTATGGTGAAGGTGAGGGTGAGGTTTAGTCTTTGGGTTAGGTTAAGAGTTAATTTTAGGGTGAGGGTTAGGGAGAGGTTGAGGGTGAGGGTAAGGGTTAGGATGAGGATGAGGTTGAGGGTGAGGGTTAGTCATTGCATTAGGATTAGGGTTAGGGTTAAAGTTAGGTTTAGGGTAAGTGTAAGGTTTAGGCTGAGGGTTAGGCTGAGAGTGAGGGATAGGGTTAGCGTGAGTGTGAGTGTGAGGGTTAGGGTGAGTTTCAGGGTTATGGTTAGGGTGAGGGTGAGGGTTATGGTTAGGGTGAGGGTGAGTGTTAGGGATATGGTGATGTTTAGGGTAAGGGTGAGGGTTAGAGTAACGGTGAGGGTGAGGGTGAGTGTGAGGGTTAGGTTGTGCGTGAGTGTTTGATTTAGAGTGAGGGTTAGGGTGACGGTGAGTGTTAGGGTAAGGGTGAGGGTTAGGGTTAGGGTTAGGGTTAGGTTTGGGTTGAGGTTTAGGGTAATGGGTACGGACAGGGTTAGGGTGAGGGTTAGGGTAGGGTTAGGGTTAGGTTTAGGGTTAGTGTTAGGATAAGGGTTAGGGTGAATGTTAGGGCTTTGTTGAAGGTCAGGGTTAGCCTTAGGGTTACGGTGAGGGTTAGGGTGAGGGTGAGGGTTAACGTTAGTGTGAGCGTGAGTGTGAGGTTAAGGGTTAGGGTTAGGGTGAGTGTTAAGTTTAGGGTGAGGGTTAAGGTGAGGCTTATGGATAGGGTTAGGGTGAGGGTTACGGTTAGAGTTAGGGTGAGGGTTAGGATTAGGATGATGTTTAGGGTGAGGTTGAGGGTTAGGGTGAGGGTGAGGGTTAGTGTTAGATTTAGGGTTAGGGTTAGGGTGACGGTGATTGTGAGGGTTAGGTTTAGGATTAGGGTTAGGGTTTAGAGTTAGGGTGAGTGTTAGGCTGAGGGTGAGAGTGAGTGTTAGGTGATGGGTGATGGTTAGGATTAGGGTGAGGATTAGGTTTAGTGTTAGGGTTTGGATTATGGTCAGAGTAAGGGTTAGGCTGAGGTTTAGGGTGAGGGTTATGGTTAGGGATAGCTTTAGAGTTAGGGTGAGGGTTAGGGTGAGGGTTAGGTTTCAGGTTAGGCTTAAGGGGAGGTTGAGGGTTAGAGTCAGGGTTAAGGTGAGGGATAGGTGTAGGGTTCGGGTTAGGGTGAGGGTGAAGGTGTGGGTTAGGGTAAGGGTTAGGGTTTGAGTTAGGTTGAGGCTGAGGGTAAGCGTTAGGGTTAGGATTAGGATTAGGTTTAGGGTTAAGCTTAGGCTGAGGCTGAGACTGAGGATGAGGGTGAGGTTAGGGTTAGGGTGAGGATTAGGGTTAGTGTTAGGTTTAGGGTGAGGGTAAGGGTGACTTTTAGGGTTAGGGTGAGGGTTAGGCTGCGGGTTAGGCTGAGGGTAAGGGTTAGGGTGAGTTTTAGGTTGAGGGTGAGGCTTAGGGTTAGGATGAGGGTAAGGGTTAGGGTGAGGGTTAGGGTGGGGGTTAGGGTTAGAGTTAGCATTAGTGTTAGGGTGAGGGTGAGAGTTAGGGTGTGGGATAGGGTTAGGGTTAGGGATAGGTTGAGGGTTAGGGTTAGTGTGAGTGTTAGGGTTAGTGTGAGGTGTGAGGATAAGAGTTTGTGTGAGGGTTAGTTTTAGGGTTAGAGTGAGGGTTAGGGTTAGGGTGATGTTTACAGTGTGGGTGAGTGTAAGGTTGAGGGTGATGGTGAGGGTGAGGTTTAGGGTGAGGATGAGAGTGAGGGCGAGGGTTACGGTTATTGTTAGGGTTAGGGGTAGGGTTAGAGTGACGGTTAGGGTTAGGGTGATGTTTAGGGTGATGTTTAGGGTGAGGGTGAGATTTAGGTTGAGGGTTACGGTTAGGCTTAGGTTTAGGTGAGGTTTAGGGTTAGACTTAGGGTGAGTGTTAGGGTGAGGGTGATGTTTACGGTGAGGGTGAGGTTTAGGGTGAGGTTTAGGTTTCGGGTGATGGTGAGGTTTAGGGTTAGGTTTAGGGTGAGGGTTAGGGTGAGTGTTCGGGTGAGGGGTAGGCTGAGGGGTAGGGGTAGGGTTCGGTTGAGATTTAGGTTTAGTGTGAAGGTTAGGGTAAGGGACAGGTGTAGGGTTAGTGTGATGATAAGTGTTAGGGTGAGGGTTAGTCTGATCGTGAGGGTTAGGGTTAGCGTTAGAGTTAGGGTGAGGGTTATGGTGAGGGTTAGGGTTACGGTTAGGGTGAGGGTGAGGGTTAGGGTTAGGGTTAGGCTTAGGGTTAGGGTGATGGTGAGAGTTAGATTTAGGATTAGGGTTAGGGTTAGGGTTAGCATTAGTGTGAGGGTAAGGTTTAGGGTATGGTTTAGGGTGAGGGAAAGTGTTAGGGTGAGGGTTAGGGTTAGGGTGAGGGTGAGGGTTAGGTTTAGGGTCAGGGCTAGGGTGAGGGTGAGAGTTAGGTTGAGGGTGATGGTGAGGTTGAGGGTGAGGGTTTCAACAAGGTAAGGGTTATGGTTAGGGTTAGGATAAGGATTAGGTTCAGGGTGAGGCTTAGATTGAGGGTTAGGTTTCGGGTGAGGGTTAGGGTTAGGGAAAGGGTTAGCGTTAGGGTGATGTTTATTGTGAGGGTCAGGGTTAGTGTGAAGGTGATGTTTCATGTGAGGGTGAGGTTTCGGGAGAGGGTGAGGGTTAGGGTGTGGGTTCGGGTTTGGGTTCGGGTGAGTGTTAGGGTGACGGTGAGGTTTAGGTTGAGGGTGAGGGTTAAGGTTAGGGTTAGGGTTATAGTGAGAGTTAGGTTTAGTGTTAGGTTTAGGATATTAGATTGAGGGGTAGGGTTAGGTTTAGGTTTAGGGTTAGGGTTAGTGTGAGAATAAGTGTTAGCGTGAGGTTTAGGGTGAGGGTGAGGGTTAGGGTTAGCGTTAGGGTTAGGGTGAGGGTTAGGGTAAGGGTGAGGTTTAGGGTGAGTGTGAGAGTGAGGGTGAGGGTTACAGTTAGGGTTAGGGTTAGGGTGAGGTTTCGGGTTAGAGTTAGGGTGAATGTTAGGCTTAGGGTGATGTTTATGGTGAGGGTGAGGTTTAGGGTGAGGTTTAGGTTTCGGGTGAGGGTGAGGTTTAGGGTTAGGTTTAGGGTGAGGGTTAGGGTGAGTGTTCGGGTGAGGGGTAGGCTGAGGGGTAGGGTTAGGGTTCAGGTGAGCATTAGGTTTAGTGTGAGGGTTAGGTTTAGGGCTAGGGGTAGGTTTAGTGTGATGATAAGTGTTAGGGTGAGGGTGAGTGTGATGGTGAGGGTTAGGGTTAGCGTTAGGGTTAGGGTGAGGTTTAGGTTGAGGGTTAGGTTTCGGCTTAGTCTGAGGGTTAGAGTTAGGGTTAGGTTTAGGGGGATGGTGAGGGTTAGATTTAGGATTAGGGTTAGTGTTAGGCTTAGGGTGAGGGTGAGGGTGAGTGTGAGGTTTAGGATTAAGTTGAGGGTTAGGGTTAAGGTTAGCATTATTGTGAGGGTAAGGATTAGGGTAAGTTTTAGGGTGAGGGAAAGGTTTAGGGTGAGGCTTAGGTTGAGGTTGAGGGTTAGGGTGAGGGTGAGGGTGAGGGTTAGGATTAGGGTTAGGGTGAAGTTTAGGTTTAGGATCAAGGCTAGGGTGATGGTGAGAGTTAGGCTGAGGGTGATGGCGATGTTGAGCCTGAGGTTTTCAGTAAGGTAAGGGAAAGGATTAGGGTTAGGATGTGGATTAGGTTGAGGGTGAGGCTTAGTTTGAGGGTTAGGGTTCGGGTGAAGGTTAGTATTAATGTAAGGGTTAGGGTTAGGTTGATGTTTAGGGTGAGGGTCAGGTTTAGGGTGAAGGTGAGGTTTCTGGTGAGGGTTCGTGAGAGGGTGAAGTTTAGCTGTTAGGTTTAGCGTTACAGTGAAGTTTGGGGTTAGTGTTAGGTGTAGGGTGAGCCTTAGTTTGAGGTGTAGGGTTAGGGTTAGGGTTAGTTTGAGGATAAGTGTTAGGGTGAGGTTTATGGTGAGGGTGAGGTTTAGGGTTAGCGTTAGTGTTAGGGTGAGGGTTAGGATTAGGTTGAGGGTTACTGTTAGGTTTACGGTGAGGGTTAGGTTTAGGGTGATGTTTAGGGTGAGGATGAGGGTTAGGTTGAGTGTTAGGGTTATAGTTAGGCTGAGGGGTATGGTTAGGGTTAGGTTGAGCATTAGGTTTAGTGTGAGGGTTAGGGTTAGGGATAGGGGTAGGGTTAGTGTGATGATAAGTGTTAGGGTGAGGGTTAGCGTGATGGTGAGGGCTAGGGTTAGCGTGAGGGTTAGGGTGAGTGTTAGGGTGAGGGTTAGGGTTAGGGTTAGGGTGAGGGTGAGGGTTAGGTTTAGGGTTAGGTTTAGGGTGATGGTGAGGGTTAGATTTAGAATTAGGGTTATGGTTAGGCTTAGGGTGAGGGTGAGGGTGAGGGTTATCATTAGTGTGAGGGTAAGGGTTAGTTTAAGTTTTAGAGTGAGGGTAAGGGTTAGGGTTAGGCTTAGGGTGAGTGTGAGGGTTAGGGTGAGGGTGAGAGTGAGGGTTAGGCTTAGGGTTAGTGTGAGGGTTAGGGTTAGGGTCTGGGCTAGGTTGAGGGTGAGAGTTAGGCTGAGAGTGATGGCGAGGTTGAGGGTAAGGGTTTCATTTAGGATTAGGGTTAGGGTTAGGATTAGACTTAGGATTAGGTTGAGGGTGAGACTTAATTTGAGTGTTAGGGTTCGGGTTCCGGTTAGGGTTAGGGAAAGTTTTAGCGTTAGGGTGATGTTTAGGGTGAGGGTCAGTGTTAGAGTGAAGTTTAGGTATCGGGTAAGGCTGAGGGTTCGGAAGAGTGTGAGGGTTTGCGTGTGTGTGAGGTTTCGGGTTCGGGTGAGTGTTAGGTTGACGGTGAGTGTAAGGGTGAGTGTTAGTGTTAAGGTTAGGGTAATGGTTACAGTTAGGTTTAGGGATAGTGTTGGGTTTAGGGTGAGTCTTAGTTTGAGGGTTAGGGTTAGGGTTAGGGTTAGTTTGAGGATAAGTGTTAGGGTGAGGTTTAGGGTTAGCGTTAGTGTTAGGGTGAGTGTTAGGGTTAGGTTGAGGGTTACGGTTAGGGTTACGGTGAGGGTTAGGTTTATGGTGATGTTTAGGGTGAGGATGAGGGTTAGGGTTAGGGTTAGGGTTAGGGTTAGGGTTAGTGTGAGGATAAGTGTTAGGGTGAGGTTTATGGTGAGGTTGAGGGTTAGGATTAGAGTTAGGGTTATAGTGAGGGTTAGGGTGAGGGTTAGGATTAGGGTCATGTTTAGGGTGAGGGTGAAGGTGTTTGTGAGTGTTAGTGTGAGGGTTAGTCTGAGGGGTAGGGTTAGGGATAGGGTGAGCATTAGGTTTATTGTGAAGGTTAGGGTTAGGGAGAGGGGTAGGGTTAATGTGCTGATAAGTGTTACGGTGAAGGTTAGTATGATGGTGAGGGTTAGGGTTAGCCTTAGGTTTAGGGTGAGGGTTAGGGTGAGAGTTAGGTTTAGGGTTAGGGTGAGGGTGAGGGTGAAGGTTAGGGTTAGGGTTAGGGTGATGGTGAGGGTTAGATTTAGGATTAGGGTTAGGGTGAGGGTGAGGGTGAGGTTGAGGGTTATGTTGAGGGTTAGGATTACGATGAGGATTAGGGTTAGGGTTAGCATTAGTGTGAAGGTAAGGGTTAAGGTAAGGGTTACGGTGAGGGTAAGGGTTACTGTGAGAGTTTTAGGGTGAGGGTGAGGGTTAGGGTGAGGTTGAGGGTGAGGGTTAGGGTTAGGGTTAGGGTGAGGGGTAGGTTTTGGGTCAGGGATAGGGTGAGTGTGAGAGTAAGGCTGAGTGTGATGGTGAGGTTGAGAGTGACAGTTTCAATTAGGTAAGGGTTAGGGTTAGGGTAATGATGAGGATTAGGTTGAGGGTGAGGCTTAGTTTTAGTGTTAGGGTTCGGGTGAGGGTTAGCGTTAGGGAAAGGGTTCGGGTTAGGGTGATGTTTAGCCTAATGGTCAGGGTTAGGGTGAAGGTGAGGTTTCGGGTGAGGTTGAGGGTTCGGGAGAATGTGAGGGTTAGGGTGTGTGTGAGGGTTCGGGTTCGGGTGAGTGTTAGGGTGATGGTGAGGGTTAGGTTGAGGGTGAGGTTTAAGGTTAGGTTTAGGGTTACAGTGAGGGTTAGTGTTGGTGTTAGGTTTAGGGTGGGCTTAGTTTGAGGGGTAGGGTTATCGTTAGGGTTAGGGTTAGGGTTAGTGTGAGGATAAGTGTTAGGGTGAGGTTTAGGGTGAGGGTGAGGGTTAGGGATAGCATTAGGGTTAGGGTTAGGGTTAGGTTTAGGGTGAGGATTACGGTTAGGTTTAGGGTGAGGGTTAGGGTGAGGGTTAGGTTTAGGGTGAGGTTTATGGTTAGGGTTAGGGTGAGGGTTACGGTTAGGGTTAGGGTGAGGTTTAGGATTAGGGTGATGTTTAGGGTGAGGGTGAGGGTTAGGGTGAGGGTTAGGATTAGGTTTAGGTTTTGGGTTAGGTTGAGGGTGAGCGTGAGGGTTAGGTTTAGGATTAGGCTTAGGGTTAGAGTTAGGGTGAGTGTTAGGGTGAGGGTGAGGATGAGGGTGAGTGTTAGGGGATGGGTGAGGTTTAGGGATAGCGATAGAGTTATGTTGAGTGTTAGGGTGATGGTTAGGTTTCAGATTAGGCTTACGGTGAGGGTGAGGGTTAGAGTCAGGGTTAGGGTGGGAGTTACGGTTAGGGTTAGGGTGAGGGTTAAAGTTAGGGTTAGGGTGAGGGTTAGCATGTGGGTGAGGGTTAGGCTTAGGATGATGTTTAGGGAGAAGACGAGAGTAAGTGTGAGTGTGAAGTTTAGGGTTAGGGTTAGCGTTAGTGTGAGGGTCAGGGTTAGGATGAGGGTAAGGTGAGAGTGAGGGTTAGGATTAGTGTTAGGTTTAGGATTAGGGTGAGGGTGAGGGTTAGGGTTAGGGTCAGGTTTAGGGTTAGGTTGAGGGTTAGAGTTAGGGTTAGTGTTAGGGTGCGGTTGAGGGTGAGGATGAGGTTTAGTGTTTGGGTTAGGGTTACGGTTAGCGTGAGGGTGACTGTGAGGGTTGGGGTTAGGATTAGGGTGAGGCTTAGGTTTAGACTGAGGGTGAGGGTGAGGGTGAGGGTGAGGTTGATTGTTAGGGTTAGGGTTAGTGTTAGGGTGAGAGCTAGGGTGGGGTTGAGAGTGAGGGTTTCTGTTAGGTAAATGTTAGGGATAGGGTGAGTATTAGCGTGAGGGTTAGGGTTAGGATTAGGGTGAGGGTGAGGGTTAGGTTCAGAGTAAGGGTTAGGGTGAGGGTTAGGTTCAAGGTGAGTGTTAGGGTTAGGGTGAGTGTTAGGGTTAGGGTGAGGGTTATGGTGAGGTTTAGGGTTAGCGTGAGGGTTAGGGTGAAGCATAGTGTTACGGTTAGGGTGAGGGTTATGGTTAGAGTGAGGGTTAGGGTTAGGTTTAGGGTGAGCGGTAGGGTTATGGTTAGGGTGATGGTTAAGTTTAGTGTGCGGGTTAGGGTTAGGGTTAGGGTTAGGGTGAGGGTGAGGGTTAAGGTGAGGGTCAGGGTTATGGTTAGCATTTCGGTTAGGGTGAGGGCTAGGGTTAAGGTTAGGGTTAGAGTAAGGGTTTGAGTGAGGGTTAGCTTTAGGGTTAGGGTGAGGCTTAGGGTTTTGGTGAGGGTTAGTGTTAGGGTTAGTGTTAGGGTGAGGTTGAGGGTGAGGCTGAGGGTTAGGGTGAGTGTCAGGGTGAGGGTGAGTGTTAGGGGTAGGGATAGAGTTAGGGTTCGGATGAGGGTGAAGGTGAGCGTTTGGGTTAGGTTTAGGGTTATGGTTAGGGTTAGGCTGAGGGTTAGGATGAGGGTGAGGGTTAGGGTTAGTGTTAGAGTAAGAGAAAGTGTTAGGGTGAGGGTTAGGGTGAGAGTGAGTGTTAGGTTTAGCCTGAGTTTTAGGGTTAGGGCAAGAGTGTGAGTTAGGCTGAAGGTTAGGGTTAGGGTTAGTGTGAGGGTTAGGTTTAGTCTGAGGTTTAGGGTTAGGGTTAAGGTTAGGGTTAGGATGAGGGTAAGGGTTAGGGTTAGGGTTACGGTTAGGGTGAGGTTCAGCGTTAGTGTGATATTTAGGGTTCGGGTTAGGTTAGGTTTCGGGAAAGGGTGAGGGGTAGGGTTTGGGTTAGGGTGAGGGTTAGGTTAGTTTGAGGGTAAGGGTTCGGGTTGGGGTTAGGTTGAGGTAAGGGTTAGGGTGAGGTTTAGGGTTAGGGGTGAGGGTTAGGGTTAAGTTGAGGATAAGGTTTAGGTTGAGGGTTAGGTTGAGGGTTAGAGTTAGAGTTAGGTGAGGGCTAGGGTGAGGGTGAGGGTTACAGTTTGGGTTACTGTTAGGGTTAGGGTTAGGGTGAGTATGAGGGTTAGGGTTAGGGTTATGGTTAGGGTTAGGGTGAGGGTAAGGGTTTGGTTTAGGGTGAGGGTTAGGGTTAGGGTGTGTGTAAGGGTTAGGGTGATTTTTATTGTGAGGGTGTGTTTTAGGGTTAGCCTTTGTTTAGGGTGAGGGTTAGGTTTAGGTTTAGGTTTAGGGTGAGGGTGAAGATTGTTGTTAGCCTTAGGGTGAGTGTGAGCTTGAGGGTTAGGGTACAGGGAGGGTTAGAGTTATGGTGAGGTTTAGATTTGGGTAAGGTTTAGGGTTAGGGTGAGGGTGAGGGTTAGAGTTAGGGTTACGGTTAAGATGAGTTTTAGGGTGAGGGGTAGGGTTATGTTTAGGGTGAGGGTTAGACTTAGTGTGAGTGTTAGTGTTAGGGTTAGCGATAGGGTGAGAATTAGGGTTAGGTTTAGGGTAGGGTGAGGGTTAGTCTGAGGGCTAGGTTTAGGTTTAGGGTGATTTTTAGGTTTAGTCTGAGGGTTAGGGGTAGGGTTAAGGTTATGGTTAAGGTGAGAGTAAGTGTTAGGGTGATGGTTAGGGTGAGGTTGAGGGTTAGGATTAGCATTTCGGTTAGAGTGAGTGTTAGGTTTAGGTTAGGGTTAGGGTAAGGTTGAGGGTAAGGGTTAGGGTTAGGGTTAGTGTGAGGCTTAGGGTTAGGGTGAGGGTTAGGGTGTGGGTTAGGTTTAGGGTGAGGGTTAGTGTGAGGGTTAGCGTTAGGGTTATGGTTAGGATGAGTGTTAGGGTGAGGGGTAGGGTTACGGTTAGTTTGAAGGTTAGGGTTAGTTGGAGGGTTAGGGTCAAGTTTAGGATTAGGATTAGGGTTAGGGTTAGGATTAGTGTGAGTGTTAGTGTAAGCGTTAGGGTTAGGGTGAGGTTTAGGGTGTGTAAGGATTAGGGTGAGGTTTAGGGTGAGGGTGAGGTTTCGGGTTAGGGTGAGAGTTAGGGTTAGGGTTAGTGTTAGGGTGAGTGTGAGGGTGAGGTTTAGGTTTCGGTGAGGTTTAGACTTAGCATGAGGGTTAGTGTTGGGTAAGGGTTAAAGTTAGGGTCAGGGTGAGGGTGAGGGTTAGGTTTAGGATTAGTGTTAGGGTTAGGGTTATAATTACGGTTAGGATTATGGTTACACTGAGGATGAGGATGAGGGTGAGGGTGAGGGTTTGGGTTAAGGTGAGAGTTAGGTTTAGGGTTAGGGTTAGCGTGAGGGTTAGGATTAGGGTTAGTTTTAGGATGAATATTAGGGTGAGGGTTTGGGATACGCTTAGGGTGACTGTTAGGGTGAGGGTGAGGGTTAGGGTTAGGGTTAGGGTTAGGGTGAGTGTAAGCGTTAGTGTGAGGGTTATGGTGAGAGTGAGTGTTAGGTTTAGGGTTAGGGTGAGGGTTATGGTGAGGGTTAGGGTCAGGGTTAGTGTTAGGGTGAAGGTAAGGGTGAGGCTTAGGGTGAAGGTAAGGGTAAGGGTGAGGGTTAGGTTGAGGGTGAGTGTTAGGTTTAGGTTTAGGCTTAGGGTGTGGTTTAGGGTCAGGGTGAGGGTTAGGGTTAGGGTGAGGCTTAGGGTTATGGTGAGGATTAGGTTTAGGGTGAGGTCTAGGGTGAGTTTGAGGGTTAAGTTTTGGGTTAGGGTTAGGTTTATCATTAGGGTGAGGGTGCGATTAAGTTTTAGGATTAGTGTTAGCTTTAGGGTTAAGCTTAGGGTGAGGGTGAGAGTGAGGGAGAGGTTTAGGGTGAGGGTTAGGGTGAGGGTTAGGGTTAGTGTGATGTTTAGGGTGAGGGTGAGTTTTAGGGTTAGGGTGAGTGTTCGGGTGAGGGTGAGGGTTAGGGTTTGGGTGACGGTTAGGTTTAGGGTGAGGGTTAGGTTGACGTTGATGATTAGGGTGAGGGTGAGGATTAGGGTTAGGGTTAGGGTGATGTTTAGGGTGAGGGTGAGTCTTAGGGTTAGGGTGAGTTTTCGGGTGAGGGTGAGGTTTAGGGTGTGGGTGACGGTTAGGTTTAGGGTGAGGGTTAGGTTGACGTTGATGATTAGGGTGAGGGTGAGGATTAGGGTTAGGGTTAGGGTGATGTTTAGAGTGAGGGTGAGTCTTAGGGTTAGGGTGAGTATTCGGGTGAAGGTGAGCGTTAGGGTGTGGGTGACAGGTTTAGGGTGAGGGTTAATTTGACGTTGAGGGTTAGGGTTAGGGTTAGGGTTAGTGTGAGGATTATGGTTAGGTTTGGGGTTAGTTTTAGGGTGAGTGTAAGGGTTAGGTTGAGGGTTAGGGTGTGCTTTAGATTTAGGGTTGGGGTGAGGACTAAGGTGAGGGTGAGGGTTAAGGTTTGGGTTAGGGTTAGGTTTAGGGTTAGGTTGAGTGTGAGGGTTAGGGTTAGGGTTGAGGTTAGGGTTAGGGTGAAGGTAAGGTTTACGGTTAGGGTGAGTGTAAGGGTTAGGGTGAGGTTTATGGTGAGGCTGAGGGTTAGAGTTAGCATTTCTGTTAGGGCGAGGTTTAGGGTTAAGTTTAGGGTTTGGGTAAGGGTTAGGGTAAGGGTTAGGGTTAGGGTTAGTGTGAGGCTTAGGGTTAGGTTGAGGGTTAGTGTTAGGGTGTGGGTGAGGTTGAGGCTGAGGTTTAGGGTGAGGGTGAGGTTGATTTTGAGGTTTATAGTTAGGGTTAGTTTTAGGGTTAGTGTGAGGGTGAGAGTGAGCTTTATGGTTAGGATTAGGGTTACATAAGGGTTAGGCTGCGGGTGAGGGTGAGGGTGAGGGTGAGGTTTAGGTTGAGTGTTAGTGTGAGAGTAAGTGTTAGGCTGAAGGTTAGGGTGAGATTGAGGTTTAGGGTTAGCCTGAGTGTTAGGGTGAGGGTTAGGCTGAGGGGTAGTATTAGGTTTAGGGTGAGGATAACGTTTAGTCAGAGGGTTAGGTTTAGGGTGAGGGTAAGGGTTAAGGTGAGAGTTAGGGTTAGAGATAGGATGAGGGTGAGGTTTAGAGTTAGTGTGAGGATTAGGGTTTGGTTTAGGGTTAGGTTTAGTTGTATGGTGAGTGGTAGGGTTAGGGTTTGGGTGAGGGTTTGGGTGAAGTTTAGGGTTAGGGTTAGGGTTAGGTGTAGAATTAGTGTGAGTGTTAGCATTAGCGTTAGGCTTAGGTTTACGGTGAGTGTAAGGGTTAGGGTGAGGTTTAGGGTGAAGGTGAGGTTTAGTATTAGCCTTAGGGTTAGGGTGATGGTTAGGGTGAGGGTTAGGTTTAGGTTTAAGGTTAGGGTGAGGGTGAGGGTTAGGGATAGGGTTAGGGTTAGGGTGAGTGTGAGGTTGAAGTTTAGAGTTTGGTAAGGATTAGAGTTAGGGTGAGGGTTAAGGTTGGGTAAGGGTTAGAGTTACGGTCAGGGTGAGGTTGAGGTTGAGGGTTAGGTTTAGGATTAAGGTTAAGTTTAGGGTTAGGATTAGGGTTAGGGTTAGGGTTAGACAGAGGGTTAGGGTGAGGTTGTGGGTGAGGGTTTTTGTTAGGGTGAGGGTTAAGGTTAGGGTTAGGGTTAGCATGAGGGTTAGGGTTAGGGTTAGAGATAGGATGAGTGTTAGGGTGAGGGGTAGGTTTACGGTTAGGGTGAGGGTTAGGGTTAGGTTGAGGTTTAGGGTGAAGTTTAGGATTAGGGTAAGGGTTAGGGTTATGATTAGTGTGTGTTAAGGTTAGGGTTAGGTTTAGGGTGAGTGTAAAATTTAGGGTAAGGTTTAGGGTGAGGGTGAGGGTGAGGGTTAGGGTTAGGGTGAGGGTTAGGGTGAGGATTAGCGTTAATTTTAAGGTTAGGGTGAGGGTGAGGGTTAGGGTTAGGGTTAGGATTACGGTGTGGGGGTGGGTGAGTTTAGGGCTTGGTGAGGGTTTGACTAAGCGTGAGGATTAGGGTTGGGTAAGGGTTAGAGTTAGGGTCAGGGTGAGGGTGAGGGTGAGGGTTATGTTTAGGATTAAGGTTAGGGTTAGGATTATGGTTAGGGTTAGGTTTAGACTGAGGGTGAGGATGAGGGTGAGGGTTTTAGTTAGGTGAGGCATAGGGTTAGGTTTAGGGTTAGCGTGTGGGTTAGGGTTAGGGTTAGTTTTAGTATGAGTGTTAGGATAGGGGTAGGCTTACACTTAGGGTGAGGGTTGGGGTGAGGGTGAGCGTTTGGGTTAGGGTTAGGTTTAGGGTGAGTGTAAGGGCTAGTGTGAGGGTTATTGTTAGGGTGATGGTTAGGGTTAGCTTCAGGGTGAGGGTTAGGATGAGTGTTAGGGTTAGGTTTAGGGTTAGGGTGAGGGTTAGGGTGAGGTATATGGTGAGGGTTAGGGTTAGGGTGAGGGTGAGGGTTAGGGTGAAGTTAAGGGAAAGGGTGAGGGTTAGGGTGTTGGTGAGTGTTAGTTTAAGGGTTAGGCTTAGGGTGTCGTTTAGGGTCAGGGTGAGGTTTAGGGTGAGGGTGAGGGTTAGGTTTAGGGTGAGAGTTAGGGTGAGGGTTGGGGTTCCGTTTATGGTTAGGTTTTGTGTTAGGGTGAGTGGTAGGTTTATGTTTAGGGTGAGGGTTAAATTTAGTGTGAGGGTTAGTGTTAGGTTTAGGGTGAGGCTTAAGATTAGGGTGAGGGTTAGGGTTAGGGTGAGGGTGAGCGTGAGGCTGAGGGTTAGGGTGAGATTGAGGGTGAAGGTCAGGGTTAGGTTGAGAGAAAGGGTGAGGGTGAGGGTTAGGGATAGGGATAGGAGTAAGGTTGGGGTGAGGGTGCAGTTCAGCTTTAGTGTTAGGATGAGGTTAGGGTTAAGGTTAGGCTTAGAGTGAGGGTGAGGTTGACGGTTAGGGTTAGGGTTGGGGCTAGGGTGCGAGTAAGTGTTAGGGGGAGGGGGAGGGTTAGGGTTAGCCTGATTGTTAGGGTGAGGGTTAGGCTGAGGGTTAGGTTTAGGGTTAGTCTGAGGGTTAGATTTATTCTGAGGGTTAGTGTTAGGTTAAGGTCAGGGTTAGGATGAGGGTAAGGATTAGGTTGTGGGTTAGGTTTAGGGTTAGGGTTAGGGTGAGGTTTAGTGTTAGTGTGAGGATTAGGGTTATGGTTAGATTTTGGTTTAGGTTTAGGGTGAGGGGTATGGTTAGGTTGAGGTTTAGGATTAGTGTAAGAGTTCGGGTTAGAGTTGGTATAGGGTTAGGGTGAGGGTAAGTGTTAGGGTGAGAGTAAGGGTTTGGGTGAGGGTTAGGGTTAGGTTGAGGATAAGGGTTAGGTTGAGGGTTAGTGTGAGGGTTAGGGTTAGGGTTAGGGTGAGTGTGAGGGTTCGGGTTAGGGTTGGGGTTAGGATTAGGGTGAAGGTAAGGTTTAGGGTTAGGTTTAGGGTTAAGGTGAGTGTAAGGGTTAGGTTGAGGTTTAGGGTGAGGGTGAGGGTTAGAGTTAGCCTTAGGGTTAGGATGAGGTTTAGGGTTAGGTTTAGGTTTAGAGTGAGGGTGAGGGTTAGGGTTAGGATTAGGGTGAGTGTGAGGGTGAGGGTTAGGGTTCGGTGAGGTTCAGAGTTAAAGTGAGGGTTAGGGTTGGGCAAGAGTTAGAGTTAGGTTGAGGGTGAGGGTGAAGTTTAGGTTTAGGATTAGGGTTAGGGTTAGGATTTGTGTTAGGTTTAGGGTTAGCCTAAGTGTTAGGGTGAGGGTTAGGGTGAGGGTTAGGGTTAGAGTTAGCATTTCAGTTAGGGTGAGGGTTAGGGTTAAGTTTAGGGTTAGGGTAAGGGTGAGGGTAAGGGTAAGGTTTAGGGTTAGTGTGAGGCTTAGCTTTCGGTTGACGGCTAGGGTTAGGGTTAGCATGTCGGTGAGGGTGAGGCTGAGGGTTAGGGTGAGGGTGAGGATGAGTTTGAGGATTATTGTTAGGGTTAGGTTTAGGGTTAGTGTGAGGGTGAGTGTGAGCTTTAGGTTTAGGATTAGGGTTACCTTAGGGTTTGGCTGAGGGTGAGGGTGAGGGTGAGGGTGAGGGTTAGGGTAAGAGTAATTGTTAGGCTGAGGGTTAGTGTGAGAGTGAGGGTTAGGGTTTGCCTGAATGTTAGGGTGAGGGTTTTGATGAGTGGTAGGTTTAGGTTTAGGGTGAGGGTTAAGTTTAGTCTTAGAGTTAGGGTTAGGGTTAAGGTTAGGGTGAGCGTGAAGGTAAGGGTTAGGGTGAGAGTTAGTGTTAGGGTTAGGGTGAGGTTTAGGGTTAGTGTGAGGATTAGGATTAGGTTTAGGTGTAGGGTGAGGGTTAGGGTTAGCGTGATGCTTAGGGTGAGGGTGAGGTTTAGATTTAGGGTGAGTGTTCGGGTGAGGGTGAGGGTTAGGGTGTGGGTTAGGATGAGGGTGAGGGTTAGGGTTAGGGTTAGTGTTAGTGTGAGGGTTAGTGTGAGGGTGAGGGTTAATGTTTGTGTTAGGTTTAGGGTTAGGGTTAGGGTGATTGTGAAGGTTAGGGTTAGGGTTGGGGTTAGGTTTATTGTGAAGGTAAGTGTTAGGGCTAGTGTGAGTGTAAGGGTTAGGGTGAAGTTTAGGGTGAGTGTGAGGTTTAGAGTTAGCCTTAGGGTTAGGGTGAGTGTTAGGGTTAGGTTTAGTGTTAGGGTGAGGGTGAGGGTTAGGGTTCGGTGAGGTTTAGAGTTAGTGTGAGGGTTAGAGTTGGGCAAGGGTTAGAATTAGGGTGAGGGTGAGGGTGAACGTTAGGTTTAGGAGTATGGTTAGGGTTAGGATTAGGTTAGGGTTAGGTTTAGACATGGTGAGGATGAGGGTGAGGGTGGTGGTTTGTGTTAGGGTGAGGGTTAGAGTTAGGGTGAGGGTTAGAGTGAGTGTTACGGTTAGGGTTAGGGTTAAGGATAGGGTTAAGATGAGTGTTAGCGTGAGGGGAAAGGTCATGTTTAGGGTGAGGTTTAGGATTAGTGTGAGGGTTAGGTTTAGGGTTCGGGTGAGGGTTAGGGTTAGGGTGATATTTAGGGTGAGGTTGAGGGTTAGTGTAAGGTTGAGGGTTAGGGTTAGGTTTAGCATTAGGGTGAGGGCTAGGGTTCATGTTCGGGTGAGGTTTAGGGTTAGGGTTAGGGTGAGAATTAGGGTTAGGTTTAGTGTTAGGGTGAGTGTTAGGCTGAGGGGTAGGCTAAGCGATACGGTGAGGGTTAGGTTTAGTCTGAGGGTGATGGTTAGGTTTAAGGTTATGGTTAAGGTGAGGGTAAGTCTTAGGGTGAGGACTAGGGTAAGGATGAGTGTTAGTGTTAGCATTTCGGATAGCTTGAGGTTTAGGTTGAGGGTTAGGTTTAAGGTTAGGGTTAGGGTAAGGGTGAGGGTAAGGGTTAGGATTAGGGTTAGGTTT
The DNA here is from genome assembly GCF_024711535.1 of Dipodomys merriami. Taxonomy (NCBI): domain Eukaryota; kingdom Metazoa; phylum Chordata; class Mammalia; order Rodentia; family Heteromyidae; genus Dipodomys; species Dipodomys merriami. The sequence goes on from NW_027206157.1 coordinate 2,885,297, forward strand.
AAGGTTAGGTTTAGTGTAAGGGTGAGGGTAAAGGTTAGGTTTAGGGTTAGGGTTAGAGTAAGTGTTAGGCTGAGGGTTAGGGTGAGAGTGAGGTTTAAGGTTAGCATGGGTATTAGGGTGAGGGTTAGGCAGAGGGTTAGGGGTAGGTTTAGCGTGAGGGTTAGGTTTAGTCTGAGGGTTAGGGTTAAGATTAAGTTTAGAGTTCGGGTGAGGGTAAGGGTTAGGGTGAGGGTTAGGGTGAGGGTTAGGGTTAGGGTTAGGGTGAGGGTGAGTTTTAGGGTTATTGTGAGGATTAGGGTTAGGTTTAGGGTTAGGTTTAGGTGTAGGGTGAGTGGTAGGGTTAGGGTTAGGGTGTGGGTTATGGTGAAGTTTAGGGTTCGGGTTAAGTTTGCGGTTAGGATTAGTGTGAGTGTTAGGGTAGGTTTAGGGTTAGGGTTATGGTGAGTGTAAGGGTTAGGGTGAGGTTTAGGGTGAAGGTGACTTTTAGTGTTAGCCGTAGGGTTAGGGTGAGGGTTAGGTTTAGGTTTATGGTTAGGGTGAGGGTGAGGGTTAGGGTTGGGGTTAGGGTTAGGGTCAGAGTGAGGGTGAGGTTTAGGGTTCAGTGAGGTTTAGAGTTAGGGTGAGGGTTAAGGTTGGGTAAGTGTTAGAGTTAGGGTGAGGGTGAGGGTTAGGTTTAGGATTAGGGTTAGAATTAGGGTTAGGATTAGGGTTAGAGTTAGGGATAGACTGAGGGATAAAGTGAGGCTGTTGGTGAGAGTTTGTTTTAAAGTGAGGGTTAGGATTAGGGTTAGGGTTAGCATGAGGTTTAGGGTTAGGGTAAGTTTAGGATGAGTGTTATGGTGAGGGGTAGGGTTCAGATTAGGGTGAGGGTGAGGATGAGCGTGAGGGTTAGGGTGAAGTTTAGGATTAGGGTTAGGTTTAGGCTTAGGATTAGTTTGAGTGTTAGGGTTAGGGTTAGGGTGAGTGTAAGGGTTTGGGTGAGGTTTAGGGTGAGGGTTAGGGTTAGGCTTAGCCTTCGGGTTATGGTGATGTTTAGGATGAGGGTTAGTGTTAGGTTTCAGTTTAGGTTGAGGGTGAGTTTTAGGGTTAGGGTGAGTATGAGGGTGAGGGTTGGGGTTCGTTGAGGGTTAGAGTTAGGGTGAGGTTTAGGGTTGGGTAAGGCTTAGAGTTAGGGTCAGAGTGAGGGTGAGGGTGAGGCTTCGGTTTAGGATTAGGGGTACGGTTAGTGTTAGGATTAGGGTTAGGTTAGGGTTAGACTGAGGGTGAGGATGAGAGTTTGGGTTAGGGTGAGGGTTATGGTTATGGTTATTGTTAGCGTGAGGGTTAGGGTTAGGGTTAGAGTTAGGATGAGTGTTAGGGTGAGGGGTATGGTTACAATTCGGGTGAGGGTCAGGGTTAGTGTGAGGGTTAGGTTTAGGTTTAGGGTGAGGGTAAGGTTTAGTTTAAGTTTTAGGGTGAGGGTGAGGGTTAGGGTTAGGGTTAGAGTGAGGGTTAGGGTGAAGGTTAAGGTTAGGTTTTGGGTTAGGGTAAGGTTTTGGGTAAGGGTTAGGGTTAGGTTAAGGGTTAGGGTGAAGGTATGGGTAAGGGTGAGGGTTTCTGTGAGGGTGTTAGGTTTATGGTTAGGGTTAGGGGGAGGGTTAGATTCAGGGTAAGGTTTAGGGTTAGGTTGAGGGTTAGGGTTAGGGTGAGGGTGAGGGTGAGGGTTAGGGTTAACATTATGGTTAGGGTGCGGGTTAGTGTGAGGGTTAGGGTTAAGGTTAGGGTTAGGGTAAGTGTGAGGGTGAGGGTTAAGGTTATTGTTATGGTGAGGGGGAGGGGGAGGCTGAGGGTTAGCGTGAGATTGAGGTTGAGGGTGAGGGTTAGGGATAGGGATAGGATTATTTTTAGGGTGAGGGTGAAGGTGAGCTTTAGGGTTAGGATTAGGGTTAGGGAAAGGTTTAGGCTTAGGGTTAGGTTTAGGCTGAGGGTGAGAGTTAGGGTTTGGTTAGGGTGAGAGTAAGTGTTAGGTTGATGGTTAGGTTGAGAGTGAGGGTTAGGGTTAGCCTGAATGTTAGGGTGAGGATTAGATTGAGGGTAAGAGTTAGGGTTAGTGTGAGGGTTAGGGTTATTCTGAGGGTTAGGGTTACATTAAGGTTAGGGTTAGGGTGAGGTTCAGTGTTAGGGTGACGGTTAGGTTTAGGGTTAGTGTTAGTGTGAGGTTTAGGGTTAGATTGAGAATTAGGGTTAGGGTTAGGTTTAGGGTTAGGGTTAGGGTGAGGGTAGAGTTAGGGTGAGAGTTAAGGTTAGTGTGAGTGTTAGGGTTAGGGTTGGGGTTAGGGAGAGGGTAAGGGTTAGGGTGAGGGTTAGGATTAGTGTGAGGGTTAGGGTTTGGGTGAGTATAAGGTTTAGTTTTAATTTTAGGGTGAGAGTTAGGATTATTGTGAGGGTTAGGGTTAGGATTTGGGTTTGGGTGAGGGTGAGGATAAGGGTTAAGTTGAGGGTTAGCGTTAGGGTGAGGGTTAGGGTTTGGGTGAGGATAAGGGTTAGGTTGAACGTTAGGGTGAGGGTTAGTGTTAGGTTTAGTGTTAGGCATAGGGTGAGGGTAAGGTTTAGGGTGAGGGTTAGGCTTAGGGTTAAGGTGAGGGTTAGGGTTAGGGTGATGTTTAGGGTGAGGGTGAGTTTTAGGGTTAGGGTGAGTGTTCAGGTGAGGGTGAGGGTTAGAGTGTGGGTGACGGATAGGGTTATGGTGAGGATTAGGGTGACGGTGAGTGTTAGGGTGAGGGTGAGGGTTAGGGTTAGGGTGAGAATTAGGGTTAGTGTGAGGGTTAGGGTTAGGGTTGGGGTTAGGGTTATGGTGAGTGTAAGGGTTAGGGTGAGGGTTAGGTTTAGGGTGAAGTTTAGGGTTAGGGTGAGGATAAAGGTTAGGTTGAGTGTAAGGTTGATGGTTAGGCTTAGGTTTAGGGTGAGTGTTGGTTGAGGGTGAGGGTTAAAATTTGGGTTAGTGTTAGGGTTAACGTTACGGTAATGGTGAGATTTAGGTTTAGGATTAGTGTTAGGTTTAGGGTTAGGCTTAGGGTGAGGGTGAGGGTGAGGGTGAGGTTTAGGGTGAGGGCTAGGGTTATGGTTAGGGTGAGGGTTAGGGTTAGGGTGATGTTTAGGGTGAGGGTGAGTTTTAGTTTTATGGTGAGTGTTCGGTTGTTGGTGAGGGTTAGGTTGTGGGTGATGGTTAGGGTTTGGGTGAGGGTTAAGGTGACGGTGAGGCTTAGGGTGACGGTGAGGGTTAATGTTAGGGTTAGGGTGAGTATTAGGCTTAGGGTTTGGGTGAGAGTTAGGGTGAAGTTTAGGATTAGGGTTAGGGTTAGGATTACGATTAATGTGAGAGTTAGGGTTAAGGTTAGAGTTAGGGTTAGAGTGAGGGTGAGGTTTAGGGTTAGGGTTAGGGTTAGATTTGGGGTGAGGGTCAGGGTGAGTGTTAGGTTTAGGAGTAGGGTTTGGTTTAGGATTAGGATTAGGTTTAGGGTTAGGTTGAGGGCAAGGGTGAGGTTTAGGGTGAAGTTTAGTGTTAGGTTTAGCGTGAGAGTTAGGGTTACGGTGAGGTTTCGGGTGAGGGTTAGGGTTTGGGTTAGGGTTAGGGTTAAGATGAGTGTTAGGGTGGGGGTAGGGTTATGGTTAGGGTGAAGGTTAGGGTTAGTGTGAGGGTTGGGGTTAGGGTTAGGGTTAGGTTGAGGGTAAGGTTTAGTGTGTTGCTTAGGGTGAGGGTGAGGGTTAGGGTGAAGTTTAGCGTAAGGGTTAGGGTAAAGGTAAGGGTAAGGGTGAGGGTTAGGGCGAGGGTTATGGTTAGGGTTAGGATTAGGGTTAGGGTGAGGTTTGAGATGAGGGTTAGTGTTAGGGTTAGGGTTAGGTTGAGGGTAGGTTCAGGGTGAGGGTTATGGTTATGGTTAGGGTGAAGGTTAGGGTTAGGTTGAGGGTTAGGGTTCGGTTTGTGATTAGGGTGAGGGTTAGGGTGAGGGTTAGGTTTAGGGTTAGGGTTAGGGTAAGGGTGAGGTTTAATGTTAAGGTAAGGGTAAGGGTGAGCTTTAGTGTGAGGTTTAGGGTGAGTATTAGGGTTAGGTTTAGGGTTAGGTTTAGGCTGAGTGGTAGTGCTAGGGTTAGGGTGAGGTTTAGGGTCAGGGTGAGGCTTAGATTTAGATTGCGGATTAGGGTTAGGGTGAGAGTTATGTGATGGTGATGATTAGGTTTAGGGTCAAAGTGAGGTTTAGGGTTAGGGTGAGGGTTAGGGTTAGGGTGAGGGTTATGTTGAGGTTTAGGGTGAGTATTAGGGGTGGGTTAAATTTAGGGTTAGGGTTACGTTGAGTTGTAGGGTTAGGGTTAGGTTTAGGATTAAGGTCAGGGTGAGGGTTAAGGTTAGGTTTAAGTTTATTGTTAGGCTGAATGTGATGGTGAGGGTGATGTGTAGTGTTAGTGTTAGGGTGAGGGATAGATTTATTGTGAGGGTTAGGGTGAGGATGAGAGTAAGTTTTAGGTTTAAGGTTAGGGTGAGGTGGAGGGTTAGGGTGAGGTTTAGGGTTAGGGTGAGGGTTAGGGTTAAGTTAAGGGTTAGGTTTAAGTTGAGAGGTAGGGTTAATGTTAGCATTAGTTTTAGGGTAAGGGTTAGGGTTAGGGTGAGGGTTAGGGTTAGGGTGAGTTTTAGGGTTACGTTGAGGGTTAGGGTTAGGATTAGGTTAGGGTGAGAGCTAGGGTGAGGGTGAGGTTTATGGTTAGGTTAGGGTTAGGGTGAGGTGTAGGGTTACGGTTAGGTTTATGGTTAGTGTGAGGGGTAGGGTTAGGGTTATGGTGAGGGTTAGGTTTAGTATGAGTGTTATGGTTAGGGATTGGGTTAGGGTGAGGGTAAGGATTAGGATGAGGGTAGGGTGAGAGTGAGGTTTAGGGTTAGCATGAGTGTTATGGTGAGGGTTAAGGTGAGGGTTAGGGATAGGGTTAGGTTGAGGGTGAGTTTGAAGGTGACGGTTAGGGTTAGAATTAGGTTTAGCGATAGGGTGAGAGTTTTGGTGAGGGTGAGGGTTGGGTTGTGGGTGAGGGTTATGGTACAGGTGAGGGTTAGATTGACAGGGAGGGTTAGAGTGAGGGCTAGTGTTAAGGTTAGGGTTAGTGTGATGGTTAGGGTTCGTATTAGTGTTAGGGTGAGGTTTATGGTTAGGGTTAGATTTAGGGTTAGGTTGAGGGTTAGGGTGAGTTTTAGTATTAGGGTGAGGGTTAGGGTTAAGGTTAGGGTTAGGGTGAGTGTTAGGGTTAGGATTAGGTTTAGGGTGAGTGTTAGGGTTAGGATAAGTGTTAAGGTGAGGGGTAGTGTTGGGGTTAGGGTGATGGTTAGTGTTAGGGTGAGGGTAAGTGTTAGGGTGAGGGTTAGGATGAGGGTGAGGGTTAGGCTGAGGGTTAAAGTTAGGGTTAGGGTTAGGATTAGGGTGAGGGCTAGGGTGAGTGGGAGGGTTAGGGTGAGGATGAGGTTTAGGGTGTGGGTTAGGGTTAGTGTTAGGGTCAGGGTTACGGTAAGGGTGAGGTTTAATGTTAGGGTTAGTGTGAGGTTGAGGCTGAGGATGAGGTTTAAATGAGGATGAAGGTGTGTGTGAGGGTGAGGGTTAGGGTTCAGGTTAGGGTTAGCTTGAGGGTGAGGGTGAGGGTTAGTGTTAGTGTTAGGTGAGGTTTAGGTTTATTGTGAGGGTTAGGTTGAGGATGAGGGTAAGGTGTAGGTTGAGGGTTAGGGGGCGTAGGAAGGTTAGGGTTAGGGTTATCGTTAGGTTGAGGGTTAGGGTGAGGGATAGGGTTAAATTTAGGTTTAGGTTTAGGGTGAGGTTTAGGGTTAATATTATGGTTAGGTTTAGGGTAAGGCTTAGGGTTAGGTTTAGGGTTAGGTTTAGGGTGAGGGTTATGGTTAGGTTAGGGTGAGGTTTACGGTTAGGTTTAGGGTTGGGGTGAGGTTGAGGGTGAGGGTTAGAGTTGGGGTTAGGGTTAGGGTGTGGGTGAGTGTGAGGCTTAGGGTTAGGATTAGGGTTTGGGTTAAGGTTATGCTTAGGGTGAGGGTGAGGTTTAGGGTTAGCGTGAGAGTTAGGGTTAGTTTAGGTTTAGAGTGAGGGTCAAGGTGAGAGTGAGGGTCAGGGTTATGGTGAAGGTTAGGGTTAGGGTTAGGGTAAGGGTTAGAGTTAGGTTTAGGTTGAGGGTTAGGGTGAGGGGTAGGCTTAGGGTTATTCTCAGCCTTAGTGTTAGTGTGAGGGTTAGGGTTAGGTTTAGGATTAGGGTTACAGTGAGGGCAAGGGTAATTGTGAGGGTTAGGATGAGGGTGTGTGTTAGGGTTAGTTTTAGAGTTAGGGTGACAGTGACGGTTAGGGTTAGGTTAAGTGTTAGGGTGATGGGAAGGGTGGGGGTTTGGGTTAGGGTTTTGTTTAGGGTTAGGATGAGGTTGAGGGTTAGGGTTAGGGTTAGCATGAGTGTGAGGTTTAGGCATAGGTTTAGGTTTAGTGTGAGGTTGAATGTTAGGTTTAGGATTAGTGTTAGGGTTAAGGTTAGGCTTAGGGTTTGGGTGAGGTTGAGGGTTAGGGTTAGTGTGAGGGTTAAGGTTAGGTTTAGGGTGCGGGTTAGGGTTAGGGTGATGTTCAGTGTGAGGGTGAGGGTTAGGGTGAGGGTGACTGTTCGGGTGAGGGTGAGTGTTCAGGTGAGTGTTCGGGTTAGGGTGTGGGTGAGGGTTACCGTTAGGGTGGGTGTTAGGGTGATGTTTAAGGTTAGGGTTAGTGTTAGTGTTAGGCTTAGGGTGAGGGTTAGGGTGAGACTAAGGGTTAGGGTGAATGTTAGGGTGAGTTTGAGGATTAGAGGGAGGATTAGGTTTAGGGAGAGGGTTAGGTTCAGGGTAAGGGTGAGAGTAAGGGTTAGGGTGATGTTTTGGGGGAGGGGGAGGGTTATCGTGAGGCAAGGGTTCGAGTGTGAGTGAGGATTCGGGTGAGGATGAGGGTTAGGGTTAGGGATTTTGTTAGGATTAGGGTGAGGTTAAGGTTTGGGTTGAAGGTTAGGGTGAGGGTGAGGGTTAGGGTTAGTTTTAGGGTTAGGTTGAGGGTTAGGGTTAGGTTTTGGGTTTGGGTGAGTGTGAGGTTTAGGGTTAGGGTTAGAGTGAGAGTTAAGGTTACGGTTAGGGTGATGGTTAGGGTTAGTGTGATGTTTTGGGTGAGGGTGAGGGTTACCGTGAGGTGAGGGTTCGGGTGAGCATGAGAGTTAGGTTGAAGGTTAGGGTTATGGTGATGGTTAGGGTTAGGGTTAGGGTGAGGTGTAGGGTGAGGGTTACGTTTAGGGTTAGGGTTAGTGTTAGGGTTAGGGTTAGGGTTAGCATGAGGGTTAGGGTTAGGGTGAGGTTTAGGGTTAGGGTTAGGGTTAGCCTGAGGTTCAAGGTGAATATTAGGGTTAGGATTAGTTTCAGGGTTAGGGATAGTCTGAGGGTGAGGGTGAGTGTTAGGGTGAGAGTGAGGATGGGGTGAGAGTTTGGGTTAGGTAAGGGTTAGGTTTATGTTTAGGGTGAGGATTAGGGTGAGTTTGAGGGTTAGAGGGAGAGTTAGCGTTACGGAGAGTTAGCGTTAGGTTTAGGGTTAAGGGTAGGGTGAGGGTTAGTGTTAGGGTGATGTTTTGGTGAGGGTGAGTGTTATCGTGAGGTGAGGTTTCAAGTGTGGTGAGGGTTAGGGTGAGGATGAGGGTTAGGGTTACGGTTTGTGTGAGGATTAGGGTGAGGTTAAGGTTTAGGGTGAGGGTTAGGTTCAGGGTGAGGGTTAAGGTTAGTGTTAGGGTTGGGTGAGGGTTAGGGTGAGGGTTAGGGTTAGGGTTTGGGTGAGGGTGAGGTTTAGGGTTAGGGTTAGAGTGAGAGTTAGGGTTAAGGTTAGGGTTAGGTTGAGAGTTAAGATTAGGTTGAGGGTGAGGGTGAGGGTGAGATTTTCGGTTAGGTAAGGGTTAGGGTTATGGTTAGGGTGAGGATTAGGGTGAGTTTGAGGGTTAGAGGGCGGGTTAGGTTTAAGGTGACGATTAGGGTTTGGGTGATGTTTTGGGGTAGGGTTAGGGTTACCCTGAAGTGATGGTTCGGGTGAGGGTGAGGATTAGGGTGAGGGTAAGGGTTAGGGTGAGGGTGAGGGTTAGTTTTAGGGTGAGGGTGACCGCGATGGTGAGGGTGAGGGTGAGGGTTAGGGTTAGCCTGAGGATTAGGGTGAGGGTAAGTGTTAGGTTGAGGGTGAGTGTTAGGGTGAAGGATAGGGCTAGGGTTAGGGTGAGGGTTAGGGTTAGTGTGAGGGTTAGGGTGAGGGTTAGGGTTAGGGTGAGTAAGGGTTAGGGTGAGGGTTAGGATGAGGGTGAGGTTTACGGTTAGGATGAGGGTGAGGGTGAGTGTTAGGGTGATGTTTAGGGTTAGGGTCAGGTTTAGGGTTAGTGTGAGGGTTAGATTTAGTGTTAGAGTTAGGGTTAGTGTGAGGGTTAAGGTGAGGTTAAGTGTTAGGGTGAAGGTTAGGGTGAGGGTGAGGTTTAGGGATAGGGTTAGGGTTAGGGTGAGAGTTAGAGTTATGTTGAGGGTGAGGGTGGGGGTTAGGTTTCGTGTTAGATTTAGGGTAAGGGTAAGGGTTAAGTTGAGGGTTAGGATGAGGTGAGGTTTAGCGTTAGAGTGATGTTTAAGTTTAGGATTAGTGTTAGGGTGAAGGTTAGGGTTAGTGTTAAGGTTAGAATTAGGATGAGGGTTAGCGTGAGGGTAAGGGTTAGGTTGAAGGTTAGGGTGATGGTGATTGTTAGGATTAGTGTTAGGGTGAGGGTTAGATTTAGGGTAAGGGTTAGTGTAAGGGTTAGAGTGAGGGTGAGAGTTTGGGTTAGGTATGGTTTAGGGTTATGTTTAGGGTGAGAATTAGGGTGAGTTTGAGGGTTAGAGGGAGGGTTAGGTTTAGGGTGACGGTTAGGGTTAGGGTGATGTTTTGGGTGAGCGTGAGGGTTACCCTGAGGTGAGGGTTCGTGTGAGGGTGAGGTTTAGGGTGAGGGTCAGGGTTAGGGTGAGTGTGAGGGTTAGTTTTTTGATGAGGGTGACCGCGAGGGTTAGGGTGAGGGTGAGGGTTAGGGTTAGCCTGAGGGTTTGGGTGAGGGTAAGTTTTAGGTTGAGGGTGAAGGTTAGTGTTAGATTGAGGGTTAGCATGAGGGTGAGGGTTTCGGTTAGATAAGGTTTAGTGTTAGGGTTATGGTGAGGGCTAGGTTAAAGGTGATGTTTTGGGGGAGGGTGCTGGTTACCGTGAGGTGAGGGTTCGAGTGAGAGTGAGGGTTAGGGTGAGGATGAGGGTTAGGGTTTTTGTTAGGATTAGGGTGAGGTTAAGGTTTAGGTTGAGGGTTAGGGTGAGGTTTATGTTTAGGTTTAGGGTTTGGGTGAGTGTGAGGTTTAGGGTTAGGGTTAGGATGAGAGTTAGGGTTGAGGTTAGGGTTAGGATGAGAGTTAGGGTTAGGTTGAGGGTGAGGGTGAGGGTGAGATTTTCGGTTAGGTAAGGGTTAGGGTTATGGTTAGGGTGAGGATTAGGGTGAGTTTGAGGGTTAGAGGGAGGGTTAGGGTTAAGGTGAAGATTAGAGTTAGTGTGATGTTTTGGGTGGTGGTGAGGTTTACACTGAAATGAAGGTTCGGGTGAGGGTGTGGGTTAGGGTGAGGGTAAGGGTTAGGGTGAGGGTTAGTTTTAGGGTGAGGGTGACCGTGAGGGTGAGGGTGAGGGTGAGGGTTAGGGTTAGCCTGAGGGTTAGGGTGAGGGTAAGTGTTAGGTTTAGGGTGAGGGTTAGGGTGAAGGGTAGGGCTAGGGTTAGGGTGAGGGTTAGGGTTAGTGTGAGGGTTAGGGTTAGGGTTAGGGTTAGGGTGAGAGTAAGGGTTAGGGTGAGGGTTAGGATGAGGGTGAGGTTTAGGGTTAGGATGAAGGTGAGGGTGAGTGTTAGGGTGATGTTTAGGGTTAGGGTTAGGTTTAGGGTTAGTGTGAGGGTTAGGTTTAGGGTTAGAGTTAGGGTCAGTGTGAGGGTTAAGGTGAGGGTAAGCATTAGGGTGAACGTTAGGGTGAGGGTGAGGTTTAGGGTTAGGGTTAGGGTTAGGGTGAGAATTAGAGTTAGGGTGTGGGTGAGGGTGGGGTTTAGGTTTCGTGTTAGATTTAGGGTGAGGGTAAGGGTTAGGTTGAGGGTTAGGATGAGGTGAGGTTTAGGGGTAGTGTGATGTTTAAGTTTAGGATTAGGGTTAGGGTGAAGGTTAGGGTTAGTGTTAAATTTAGATTTAGGATGAGGGTTAGGGTGAGGGTAAGGGTTAGGGTGAAGTTTAGGGTGATGGTGATGGTTAGGGTTAGGGTTAGGGTGAGGGGTAGCTTGAGGGTTAGATTTAGGGTTAGGTTTAGTGTTAGGGTTAGGGTGAGGGTTCGGGTTAGGGTGAGGGTTAGGGTTAGGGTGAGGGTTAGGGTTACTGTTAGGGTTAGCCTGAGGGTCAGGGTGAAGTTAAGGGTTAGGAATAGTTTTAGGGTTAAGGATAGTCTGAGGGTGAGGGTTAGTGTGAGGGTGAGGGTTAGGGTTAGGGTTTGGATAAGGCTGAGGGATACCGTGAGGGTGAGTGTTAAGGTGAGAGTGAGGGTGAGGGTGAGAGTTTGGGTTAGGTAAGGTTTAGAGTTATGTTTATGGTGAGGATTAGTGTGAGTTTGAGGGTTAGAGGGAGGGTTAGCGTTAGGGAGAGGGTTAGGGTTAAGGTTAGGTTGAGCGTTAGTGTTAGGGTGATGTTTTGGGTGAGGGTGACCGTTACCATGAGGTGAGGGTTTGAGTGAGGGTGAGGGTTAGGGTGAGGATGAGGGTTAGGGTTAGGGATTGTGTGAGAATTACGGTGAGTTTAAAGTTTAGGGTGAGGGTTAGGTTGAGGGTGAGGGTTAAGGTTAGTGTTAGGGTTAGGGTGAGGGTTAGGGTGACAGTTAGGGTTAGGGTTTGTGTGAGGGTGAGGTTTAGGGTTAGGGTTAGGTTGAGAGTTAGGGTTAAGGTTAGGGTTAGGATGAGAGTTAGGGTTAGGTTGAAGGTGAGGGTGAGGGTGAGATTTTCAGTTTGGTAAGGGTTAGGGTTATGGTTAGGGTGAGGATTAGGGTGAGTTTGTGGGTTAGAGGGAGGGTTAGAGTTAGGGTGATGTTTTGGGGGAGGGGGAGGGTTACCGTGAGGTGAGGGTTCGAGTGAGAGTGAGGGTTATGGTGAGGATGAGGGTTAGGGTTAGGGTTTTTGTTAGGATTAGGGTGAGGTTAAGGTTTAGGGTGAGGTTTATGCTTAGGGTTAGGGTTTGGGTGAGTGTGAGGCTTAGGGTTAGTTTTAGTGTGAGAGTTAGGGTTACGGTTAGGGTGACGGTTAGGGTTAGTGTGATGTTTTGGGTGAGGGTGAGGGTTACTGTGAGGTGAGGTTTCGGGTGAGTGTGAGGGTTAGTTTGAGGGTTAGGGTTAGGGTGAAGTTGAGGGTTAGGTTTAGGATGAGGGTGACCTTGAGGGTGAGGGTGAGGGTGAGGCTTAGGGTTAGCGTGTGGGTTAGGTTTAAGGTAATTGTTAGGTTGAGGTTGAGGTTTACGGTTAGGGTGAGGGTGAGGGTGAGGGTGACTGTTTCGGTTAGGTAAGGTTTAGGGTTAGGGTTTCGGTGAGGGCTAGGATAAGGGAGAGGTTTGTGGTGAGAGTGAGGGTGAGGTTGAATGTTAGGGTGTGGGTGAGGGTTAGGGTTAGCGTGAGGGTTAGGGTTAGGGTTAGGTTTAGTGTGAGGATTAGGTTTGATATGAGGATTAGGGTCAGGGTGAGAGTTAGGGTTAGGGTGAGGGTTAGGTTGAGGATAAGGGTTAGGGTGAGGGCTAGGATGAGGGTGAGGTTTAGGGTTAGGGTCAGGGTGAGAGTTAGGGTTAGGGGGAGGGTTAGGTTGAGGATAAGGGTTAGGGTGAGGGTTAGGATGAGGGTGAGGTTTAGGGATAGGGTGAGGGTGAGGGTGAGGGTTAGGGTGATGTTTAGGGTTAGGGTTAGGTTTAGGGTTAGTGTGAGGGTTAGGGTTAGGGTTAGAGGTAGGGTTAGTGTGAGGGTAAAGGTGAGGGTAAGGGTTAGGGTGAAGGTTAGGGTGAGGGTGAGGTTTAGGGTTAGGGTTAGGCTTAGGGTGAGGTTTACAGTTAGGGTGTGGGTGGGGGTTAGGTTTTGTGTTAGAGTTAGGGTGAGGGTAAGGGTTAGGTTGAGGGATAGGATGAGGTGAGGTTTAGGGTTAGAGTAATGTTTAAATTTAGGATTAGGTTTAGGATGAGGTTTAGGGTTAATGTTATGGTTGAGTTTATGATGAGAGTTAGGGTGAGGGGAAGGGTTAGGTTGAAGGTAAGGGTGAGGGTGATGTTTACGGTTAGGGTTATGGTGAGGGTTATGGTTAGGGTTATTGATAGTGTTAGGGTTAGTGTTAGGGTTAGGGTGACGGTGATGTTTATGGTTAGCGTTAGGGTGAGGGGTAGTGTGAGGGTTAGGTTTAGGGTTGGGGTTAGTGTTAGGGTTAGGGTGAGCTTTAGGGTTAGGGTGAGGTTTAGGCTTCGGGTTAGGGTTAGCCTCAGTGTCAGGGTGAAGTTTAGGATTAGGATTAGTTTTAGGGTAAGGGATAATCTGAGGGTGAGGGGGAGTGTGAGGGTGAGGGTTAGGGTTAAGGTTAGGCGGAGGGCTATGGTGAGGGTGAGGGTTAGGGTGAGAATGAGGGAGAAATTGAGAGTTTGGGTTACGTAAGGGTTAGGGTTATGCTTAGGGTGAGGACCAGGGTGAGTTTGAGGGTTAGAGGGAGGGTTAGCATTAGGGAGAGTGTTAGGGTTAAGGTTAGGGTGAGGGTTAGTATTAGGGTGAAGTTTTGGGTGAGGGTGAGGGTTACCGTGAGATGAGGGTTCGAGTGAGTGTGAGGGTTAGGGTGAGGTTAAGGTTTGGGTGAGGGTTATTTTGATGTTGAGGGTTAAGGTTAGTGTTAGGGTTAGGGTGAGGGTTAGGGTTAGAGTTAGGGTTAGGGTTAGGATTAGTGTTAGGGTGAGGGTTAGGGTTACGGTTAGGTTGAGGGTTAGGGTTAGTGTGAGGTTTAGGGTTATGTTTAGGGTTAGGGTGGGTGTAAGTCTTAGTGTGAGGGTTAGGGTGAGGGTGAGGGTTAGGGTTAGGTTTAGGGTGAGGGTTAGGGTTAGGGGTTGGGTTAGGTATAGGTTTAGGGTGAGTGTTACGGTAAGGGTTAGGGTTAGGGTTAGGGTTAGGTTGAGGGTTAGGGTGAAGGTAAGGGTAAGGGTGAGGGTTAGTGTGAGGCTGAGTATTTGGTTTAGTTTTACAGTTAGGGTGAGTGTTAGGGTCAGGGTGAGGTATAGGGTTAGGGTGAGGGTTAGGGTGAAGCTGAGGGTTAGTGTGAGGTGTAGAGGGAAGGGAAGGTTTAAGGTTAGGTTGAGGGTTAGGGTTTGTGTGAGGGTTAGGGTTAGGGTTAGGGTTAGGGTGAGTGGTAGGGTTATGGTTAGGCTGAGGGTTAGGGTTAGTGTGAAGGTTAGGGTTAGGGTTAGGGTTAGGGTGAGTGGTAGGGTTATGGTTAGGGTGAGGGTTAGGGTTAGCATTTTTTTTAGGGTGAGGTTTAGGGTGAGGGTTAGGGTTAAGGTTAGGGTTAGGGTAAGAGTGAAGATGAGGGTTAGGGTTAGGGTTAGCATCAGGCTGTGATTTAGGGTGAGGGGTAGGGTTAGGTTTAGGGTTAGGGTGAGGTTGAGGTTTAGGGTAAGGGTGAGGGTGCGGCTTAGGGATAGGAATAGGGTTAGGGTTCGGGTGAGGGTGAAGGTGAGAGTTAGGTTTAGGATTAGGGTTAGGGTTTGGTTTAGGCTGAGGGTGAGTGTGAGGGTGAGGGTGAGTTTTAGGGTTAGGTTTAGGGTGAGAGTAAGTGTAAGGGTGAGGTTTAGGGAGAGAGTGAGCGTTAGAGTAAGCCTGAGTCTTAGGGTGAAGGTTAGGGTGAGGGTTAGGCTGAGGGTTAGGTTTAGCGTTAATATGAGGGTTATGTTTAGTCTGAGGGATACAGTTAGGGTTAAGGTTAGGGTTAGGGTGAGGATAAGGTTTTGGGTGAAGTTTAAGGTTAGGGTTCATGTTAGGTTGAGGTTTAGGGTTAGTGTTAGGATTAGGGTTAGGGTTAGGGTTACAATTAGGGTTAGGGTTAGTGTGAGGGTTAGGGTGAGGGTGAGGGAAGGGTAACAGTGAGGATTAGGGTTAGGGTTCAGGTAAGGGTTAGGGTTAGGGTGAGGGTTTGGGTAAGGGTGAGGGTTGAGTTTAGTGTGAGAGTTCGGGTTACGGTTAGGCTGAGGTTGAAGTTTAGGGTTAGGGTTAGGGTTAGGGATAGGGTGAGGTTTAGGGTTAGGGTGAGGGTTAGGGTTAGGATTAGGATTAGGGTTAGAGTGATGTTTAGGGTTAGGCTTAGGTTCAGGGTGAGAATGAGTGTGAGGGTTAGTGTTAGGGTGAGGGTAAGTGTTAGCGTGAGAGTTAGTGTTAGGGTTAGGTTGAGGGTTAGGTTTAGGGTGATGTTTAGGGTAAGGCTTAGGATTAGGGTTAGGGTGAGTGTTCAGGTGAGGGTGAGGTTTAAACTGTGGGTGATGTTCAGGGTTAGGGTGAGGGTTAAGGTGACAGTGAGTGTTTGGGTGAGGGTGAGTTTTAGGGTTAGGTTTAGGGTTAGGGTAAGGGTTAGACTAAGTGTTAGTGTGAGGTTTAGGGTGCGGAGTAGGCTAAGAATTATGGTGAAGGTTCGGGTTAGGATTAGTGTTAGGTTGAATGTTAGGGTCAGGGTGAGGGTTAAGCTTAGGGTGAGGGTTAGGTTTAGGGTTAGGGTTAGGGTTAGGGTGGGGGCTAGGGTGAGGGTGAGGATGAGGATTAGGCTTAGCTATAGGGTTAGGGTTAGGGTTAGGGATAGGCTGAGGGTTAGGGTTAGGTAAGGTTTAGTGTGAGGGTTAGGGTGATGGTGAGGGTTAGGGTTAGAGTTATGTGGAGGTTTAGGGTGAGGGTTAGGGTTAGGTTTAGGGTTAGGGCTAGGTTGAGGGTTAGGGTGAGGGTTAGGGTTAGGGATAGGGTTTCGGTGAGAGTTAGGGTGAAGCTAAGTTTAAGGGTGAGGTTAGGGTGAGGATGAATGTTAGGTTTAGGGTTAGGGTTAGGGTGAGGGTGAGGGTTAGGGTCAGGGTGAGTGTTAGGGTTAGGGTGAGGTTTAGGTTTAGGGTGAGTGTTAGTGTGAGGGTTAGGGTTAGGGTGAGGGTTAGGATGAGGGGTGGGGTTATGGTTAGGGAGAGGGTTAGGGATAGTGTGAGGGTTAGGGTTAGGTTTAAGGTTAGGGTTAGGGTGAGGGTTAGGGTGAGGGTTAAGATTAAGTGTTAGGGTTAGGTTGAGGGTTAGGGCGAAGGTAAGGTCAAGTGTGAGGGTTAAGGTGAGGGTGAGTGGTAGGTTTAGTGTTAGGGTTAGGGTGAGTGTGAGGGTCAGGGTGGTGTTAAGGTTAGGGTGAGTGTTAGCGCTAGGGTGAGTGTTAGGGTGAGGGTTAGGGTTAGCGTGAAGGTTAGGGTGAGGGTTAGGGTTATGGTTAGGGTGAGGGTTAGGGTTAGTGTGAGGGTTAGGGTTAGGGTTAGTGTTAGGGTGACAGGTAGGGTTATGGTTAGTGTGAGTGTTAAGTTTAGTGTGAGGGTTAGGTTTAGGGTTAGGTTTTGGGTGAGGGTGAGGGTTAGGGTGAGGGTGAGGGTAATGCTTAGCATTTTGGTTAGGGTGAGGGTTAGGGTGAGGGTTAGTGTTAAGGTTATGGTAAGAGTAAGGCTATGGTTGAGGCTTAGGTTTAGGCTTAGGGTTAGTTTTAGGGTGAGGGTGAGAGTGAGGGTTAGGGTTAGGATTAGGATTAGGGTTAAGGTTAGGCTTCGTGTTAGTCTGAGGTTAGAGGGAGGTGTTTAGGGTGTTGGTGAGGGTTACATTGAGGGTGAGCGTTAGGGTTAGGGTTAGGGTAAGGGTTAGGGTTATTGTTAGGGTGAGGTTTAGAGTGAGGGGGTGGGTTAGGGTTAAGTATATGATTAGTGTGAGGGTAAGGGTTAGGGTTAGGTTTAGGATGAGTGTTAGGGTGAGGCTTAGGGTTACGGTTTGGTTGAGGGTTAGGGTTAGTGTGAGCGTTAGGGTTATGTTTATGTTTAGGGTGAGGGTAAGTCTTAGTGTGAGGGTTAGGGTGAGGGTGAGGGTTAGGTTTAGGGTTAGGGTGAGTGTTATGTTTAGGGTTAGGGTTAGGGTGAGGGTTACTCTGAGGGGTAGGGTTAGTGTGAGCGTTAGGGTTATTGTTAAGGTTAGGTTTAGGGTGAGAGTAAAGGTTAGGGTTAGGGTGGGGTTTTGGGTTAGAATTAGGTTTAGGGTGACCGTTAGAGTGAGGGTTAGGGTTAGGGTTAGTGTGAGGGTTAGCGTGAACTTAAGGGTAAGGTTGAGGGTTAGTGTGAGTCTGAGTGTTAGGTTTATATTTAGGGTTAGAGTGAGGGTTAGGGTCAAGGTGAGGGTGAGGGTTGAAGTGAGGGTTAGGGTGACGGTAAGGGTTAGGGTAAAAGTGAGGGTTAGTGTGAGGTGTAGGGTGAGGGGTAGGTTTAAGGTTAGGGTGAGGGTTAGGGTTAGTGTGAGTGTGAGTGTTAGGGTTAGGGTTTGGGTTAGGGTGAATGGTAGGGTTATGGTTATGCTGAGGGTTAGGGTTAGTGTGAAGGTTAGGGTTTCGGTTAGGGTAAGGGTGAGGGTTAGGGTTAGGCTGAGGGTGAGGGACAGGGTTTAGAGTTAGGGTGAGGCTTAGGTTTTGGGATAGGGTTGGGTTTAGGTTTAGGATGAGGGTGAGGATGAGTGTAAGATTTAGGGTTAGGGTTAGGGTGAGTGTTATGGTCAGGGTGAGGGTTAGGGTTAGGGTGAGGTTTAAGGTTAGGATGAGGGTTAGGGTGAGGTGTAGGGTTATGGTTTGGGTGAGTGTTAGGGTTAGTGTGAGGGTGAGTGTTAGGGTGAGGGTTAGAGTGAGAATTAGGATTAGGATGAGGGATAGGGTGAAGTAAGGTTAATTGTGAGGGTTACGGTGAGGGTGAGTGTTAGGTTTAGTTTTAGGGTTAGGTTGAGTGTTAGGGTGAGGGTGAGTGTTAGGATTAGTGTGAATGTTAGGGTTAGGGTGAGGGTTAGGTTGAGGTTTAGGGTTAGCGTGAGTGTTAGGGTGAGGGGTAGACTTATGGTTAGGGTGAGGGTTAGGGTTAGTGTGAGGGTTAGGGTTAGGGTTAGGGTTAGGGTGAGGGTGAGGGTTAGGGTGAGGCTGAGAGTTGTGGATAGTATTTCGGTTAGCGTGAGGGTTAGAGTGAGGGTTAGGGTTAAGGTTAGGTTTAGATTAAGGGTGAGGGTGAGGGTTAAGTTTACGGTTAGGGTGAGGCTTGGGGTTAGTGTGAGGGTTAGGGTTAGGGTTAGTGTTAGGGTGAAGTTGAGGTTGAGTCTGATGTTTAGGGTGAAGGTGAGGGTGAGCATGAGGTTTAGGGATAGGGATAGGGTTAGGGTTCGGATGAGGGTGAAGGTGAGCGTTTGGTTTAGGATTAGGGTGAGGCTTAGTGTTAGGCTGAGGGTGAGGGTAAGGGTGAGGGTTAGGGTTAGTGTTAGAATAAGAGTAAGTGTTAGCATGAGGGTTAGGGTGAGAGTGAGTGTTAGGTTTAGCCTGAGGGTTAGGGTGAGGGTTAGGGTTAGTGTGAGGGTTATGGTTAGTTTTGGGGTTAGGGTGAGGGTAAAGGTTAAGGTGAGGGTTATGGTTAGGGTGAGGGTTAAGTTAAGGTTTAGGGTTAAGGTTAGGGTGAGGGTCAGGTTTAGATTTAGGGTTAGGTAAAGATGAGTGTTAGAGTGAGGGGTAGGTTTATGTTTAGGGTGAGGGTTAGGGTAAGTGTGAGTCTTGGGGTTAGGGTTTGGGTTCGGGTTAGGTTTAGGGTGTTTGTAGGGTGAGGGTGAGGGTTAGGGTGAGGGTGAGGTTGAGGGTGAGAGTTAGGGTTAGTGTTAGTATTAGGGTGTGGGCTAGGGTTAGGGTGAGGGTTAGGGTTAGGGTTAGCGATAGGTTGAGAATTAGGGTTAGGTTTAGGGTTAGGGTGAGGATTAAGCTCAGGGGTAGGGTTAGTGTTAGGGTGATTTTTAGGTTTAGCCTGAGGGTTAGGGGTAGGGTTAAGGTTATGTTTAATGTGAGGGTAAGTGTTAGGGTCAGGGTTAGGGTGAGGGTGACTTTTAGGGTTAGCATTTTGGTTAGGGTGAGGCTGAGGGTTAAGGTTAGGGTGAGGGTTAGGGTAAGGGTTAGGTTTAGGTTTAAGGTTAGGGTGAGGGTGAGGGTAAGGGTTAGGTTTAGGTTTAGGGTGAGTGTGAGGGTTAGGTTTACGATTCCGAGAGGTTAGATTTAGGGTTATGGTTAGGGTTGGGATTAGGGTTAGGGTTACTGTTAGACTGAGGGTGAGGATGAGGGTGAGGGTTAGGGTTTGGGTTAGAGTGAGGGTTAGGTTTAGGGTTAGGGTTAGCATGAGGATTAGGGTTAGGGTTAGTTTTTGGATGTGTGTTAGGGTGAGGAGTAGGGATATGCTTAGGGTGAGGGTTAGGGTGAGAATTAGGGTTAAGTTTAGGGTTAGGGTTAGGTTCAGGGTATGGGTTAGTGTGAGGGTTAGGGTGAGGTTGAGGGTTAGGGTTAGGGATAGGCGGAGGGTTAGTTTGAGGGTTAGGATTAGGGTTAGGATTAGTGTAAGCGTTAGGGTGAGGGTGAGGGTGAGATTTAGTTTTAGGACTAGTGTTAGGTTTAGGGTTAGGATTAGGGCGAGTGTGATAATGAGGTTGAGGGTGCGGATTAGGGTGAGAGTTAGGATTAGGGTTAGGGTCTGGTTTAGGGTTAGTGTGATGATTAAGGTGAGGGTGAGGTTTAGGGTTAGGGTGAGTTTTTGCTTGAGGGTGAGGATTAAGTGGTGGGTGACTGTTAGGGTTAGAGTGAGGGTTAGGTTGACAGTGATTGTTAGGGTGAGGCTGAGGGTTACGGTTATGGTTAGGGTTAGGATGAGTGTTAGTTTGCAATTTAGGGTTAGGGTAAGGGTTGGGATTAGTGAATGTGAGGGTTAGGGTTAGGGTTAGGGTTAGAGTGAGTGTAAGAGTTAGGGAGAGGTTCAGGGTGAGGGTGAGGGTTAGAGTTAGCCTTAGGTTGAGGGTGAGGTTTAGGGTGAGGGTTAGGGTTAGGTTTAGGTTTAGAGTTAGGGTGAGGGTGAGGGTTAGGGTTAGGGTTAGGCTGAGTGTGAGGGTGAGGGTTATGGTTCGGTGAGGGTTAGAGTTAGGGTGAGGGTTATGGTTGGGTAAGGGTTAGAGTTAGGGTGAGGATGAGGTTGAGGGTTAGGGTTATGATTAGTGTGAGTGTTAGGGTTAAGATTAGGGTTATGGTTGGGTTAGACTGAGGGTGAGGGTGAGGGTGAGGGTGAGGTTTGGGATTAGGGTGAGGGTTAGGGTTAGGGTGATGGTTAGGGTTAGGGTTAGGATGAGTGTTAGGTTTAGTGGTAGGGTTAGAGTTAGGGTGAGGCTTAGTTTTAATGTGAGTGTTAGAGTTAGGTTTTGGTTTAGGGTTAGGATGAGTGTAAGGGTTAGTGTGAGGTTAAGGGTGAGTGTGAGGGTTAGGGTTCGGGTTAGGGTGAGGGTGAGGTTTAGGGTTAGGTTTAGGATTAGGTTGAGCCTTAGGATGATTTTTAGGTTTAGGTTTAGGGTTTTGGTTAGGATTTGGGTTAGGGTTAGGGTTAGACTGTGGGTGCGGGTGAGTGTGAGGGTGAGAGTTTGGGTTAGCGTGAGGGTTAGGGTTAGCCTGAGGGTTAGGATGAGTGTTAAGGTGAGGGGCAGGGTTACGGTTAAGATGAGGGTTATAGTTAGTGTGAGGGATAGGGTTAGGGTTAGGGTTAAGTTTAGGGTTAGGGTCAGGGTGAGGGTTACGTTTAGGTTTATGGTTCGGGTTAGGGTATGGATTAGGGAGAGGGTAAGGGTTAGGGTTAGGGTTAGGGATAGGTTGAGGGTTAGTGTTAGGATTAGGGTGAGGGTTAGGCTGAGTGGTAGGGTTAGGGTTAGGGTGATGGTTAGGTTGAATGGTAGGGTTATTGTTAGGGTTAGGGTGAGTGTTCGGGTGAGGCTTAGGGTGAGGGTGAGGGTTAGGGTTAGGTTTAGGGTGAGGGTTAGGGTTAGGGTTAGCGTGAGGGATAGTGGGAGGGATAGGGTTATGGTTAGAGTTAGGGTTAGGGTGAGTGTAAGGGTTAGGGTGAGGTTTAGGATGAGGGTGAGGGTTAGTGTTCGCCTTTGGTTATGGTGAGGGTTAGGTTTAGGTTTAGGGTTAGGGTTAAGATGAGTGTTAGGGTGAGGGTTAGGATTAAGGTTAGGGTGAGGGTTAGGCTTAGTGTGAGGGTTGGGGTTAGGGTTAGGGTGAGGGTAAGGTTTAGTGTGAGGGTTAGAGTGAGGTTGATGGTTAGGGTGATGGTTAGGTTGAGGGTTAGGGTTAGGTTTAGGGTTAGGGTGAGATCTAGTGTGAGGGTTAGGGTGAGGGTTAGGGTTAGGTTTAAGGTTAAGATGAGTGTTAGGGTGAGGTTGAGGGTTATGGTGAGGGTTAGGGTGAGGGTTAGGGTGAGGCGTAAGTTGACGTTAGGTTTAGGGTTAGGGTTAGGGTGAGGTTTAAGGTGAGGGTTAGTGTTAGTGTTAGGGTTAGGTTGTGGGATAGGGTAAAGGTGAGGGTTAGGGTTAGGATTAGTGTTAGGGTTAGGGTTAGGGTGAGGGTTAGGGTTCGATTTATGATTAGAGTGAGGTTTAGGGTTAGTTTTAGGGTGAGGGTGAGTGTCAAGGTGAGGTTTAATGTTAAGGTAAGGGTAAGGTTATGGGTTAGGGTGAGGTTTAGGGTGAGTATTAGGGGTAGGTTTAGGGTTAGGTTTAGGTTGAGTGGAAGGATTAGGTTTAGGGTGAGGGTTAGGGTCAGGGTGAGGCTTAAGTTTAGGGTGAGGGTTAGGGTTAGGGTCCGGGTTAGGGTGATGGTTATGGTTCGGTTTAGGGTTAGGATGTGGGTCATGGTGAGGTTTAGGGTTAGGATGAGTGTTAGGGTTAGGGTGAGTGTTATGGTGAGGTTTAGGGTTAGTATTAGGGTTAGGGTTAATTTTAGGGTTAGGGTTAGCCCGAGTGGTAGTGTTAGGGTTAGGGTGAGGTTTAGGGTTAGTGTGAGGGTTAGGTTTAGGGTTAGGTTTAGTGTTTGGGTGAGGATTAGGGTAAGATTTAGAGTTAGGGTTACGGTTATTGTTAGGGTTCTGGTGAGGGTGAAGTTTAGGATTAGGTTTAGGTTTAGGGTGAGATTGAGAGAGAGGGTTAGGGTTAGGATTAGGATTAGGGTTAGGGTTAGGCTTTGGTTGATGGTGAGGGTGAGGGGGTGGGTAAGGGTTAGGCCTAGGTTTGGGTTAGGGTGATGATCAGGGTAAGGTTTTGTGTGAGGTTTAGGTTTAGGGTGAGGTTTCGGTTGAGGGTTAGGTTTAGGGTTACATTTAGAGTTAGGGTTAGGTTTAGGATTAGGGTTCTTGTGAGGGTTAAGGTTAAGGTGATGTTTAGTGTGAGGGTGACGGTTAGGGTGAGGTTGAGGGTTAGGGTGAGAGTTAGGGTTAGGGTTAGGTTTACCAGGAGGGCTAGTGTGAGTGTGAGGTTTAGGGTTAAGGTTAGGGATAGGGTGAGAAATAGGGTAAGGTTTACTGTTAGGGTGAGGGTTAGGGTTAAGGTTAGGTTTAGGGTAAGAGTGTGGGTGAGGATTAGGTTTAGATTTAGTGTGAGCCTTAGGGTTAGCGTGAGGGTTATGGTTAGGGTTAGAGTTAGGGTTAGGGTGAGCATGAGGCTGAGGGTTAGTGTGAGGCTGAGGGTTAGGGTGAGCATTAGGGTGAGGATTAGGGTGAGGGGTATGGTGAGGTTTAGGATGAGGGATAGGTTTAGTCTGAGGGTTCGGGTTAGGGTTAAGTTTAGGGTTAGATTGAGGGTTAGGGTTAGGGTGAGGTTTAGGTTTAGCTTTACAGTGAGGTTTAGCGTTAGTGTGAGGATTAGGGTTAGAATTAGGGTTTGGTGTAGGGTTAGGGTGAGGGGTAGGGTTAGGATTAGGGTGAGGGTTAGGGTGAAGTTTAGGGTTAGGGTTAGGGTTAGGATTAGATTGAGGGTTAGGGTTAGGTTTAGGGTTAGTGTTAGGGTTAGGGTGAGTCTGAGGGTTAGGGTGAGGTTTATGGTTAGGGTGAAAGTTAGGGTGAAGTTTAGTGTGAGGGTTAGGTTTAGGTTTAAGATTAGGGTGATGGTGAGGGTTAGGGTTAAGGTGAGTGTGAGGGTGAGGGTTAGGATTCACACAGAGTTAGAGTTAGAATGAGGGTTCGGTTTTGATAAGGGTTAAAGTTAGGACTAGGGTGAGTGTTAGGTTTAGGATTAGGGTTAGTTTTAGGGTTAGGATTAGCTTTAGGGTTAGGGTTAGACTGAGGGTAAGGGTGAGGGTGAGGGATTGGGTAAGGTTGAGGTTTAGGGGGAGGGTGAGTGTCAACTTCAGGTTTTGGCTTAGGGTGAGGGTTAGGGTTAGGTTTAGGGTTAGCGTGAGGGTTAGGTTGAGCGGTAGGGTTATGGTTAGGGTGAGGGTTAGTGTTTGTGTGAGAGTTAGGGTTAGGTTTAGGGTTAGCATGAGGGTAAGGTTTAGTGTGAGGGATATTGTGAGGATGAGTGTTAAGGTTAGGGTGAGGTTTAGGGTTAGGTTTAGGGTCAGGGTGCGGGCTAGTGTTAGGTTTAGGGTGAGGGTTAGGGTTATGTTTAGGATGTGGTTTAGGGTGCAGGTAAGGGTAAGGGTGAGAGTTAGGATGAGCATGAGGCTTAGGGTTAATGTTAGGGTTAGTGTGAGGCATACAGTGAAGGTTAGTGTTAGGGTTAGGGTTAGGGTTAAGGTGCGGTTTAGGGTTACGATACGGTTAAGGTTAGGTTTAGGGTTAGGTTCAGGGTGAGGGTTAGGGTGAGGTTTAGAGTTAGGGTGAGGTTTATGTTTAGGTTTAGTTTTAGGGTGTGGGCTTGGGTGAGGGTAATGGTTAGGGTTAGGCTTATGGATAGGGTGAGGATGAGGGTTAGGGTTAGGGTTAGAGTGAGGCTTAGTCTGAGTGGCAGGGTTAGGGTTAGGTTGAGAGTTAGGTTTAGTGTGAAGTTTAGGGTTAGGGTTAGTGTTAGTGTTAGGGTAAGATTTAGGTTTAGGGTTAGGGTTATTGTTAGGGTTAGGGTGAGGGTGAGGATGAGTGTGAGGGTGAGGTTTAGTGTTAGGGATAGGTTTAGAGTGAATGTGAGAGTGAGAGTTAGGGTTAGGATTAGGATTAAGCTTAGGGTTAGGCTGAGGGTGTAGCGGAGGTCTAGGGGGCGGGTTAGGGTTAGGTTTAGGGTTAAGGTTAGGATGAGGGTTAGGGTGAGGGTGAGTGTGAGCATTAGGCTTAGGATTATGGTTAGGGTTAGGTTTTGGCTGTGGGTGAGGGTGAGGGTGATTGTTAGGGTGAGGGTTAAAGTTGAGGTTAGGGTAAGTTTTAGGGTTAGTGTTATGATTAGTTTTAGGGTTAGGTTTAGGTTTAGGGTTAGGGTGAGGTGTATGGTTAGGGTTAGGGTGAGGGTTAGGGTTAGTGAGAGGGTTAGAATTAGATTTGGGGTTAGGGTTAGGGTGAGGGTAATGGTTAGGGTGAGGTTGAGGTTTAGAGTTAGACTTAGTATTAGGGTTATGGTTACGGTGAGGGATCGGGTTATTGTGAAGGTTAGGGTTAGGGTTGGGGTTAGGGTTAGGGTGAGTGTAAGGTTTAGGGTGAGGGTTAGGGTTAGGGTGAGAGTTAGGGTTAAGTTAAGTGTAAGGGTTAGGTTGCGGTTTAGGGTTAGGTTTGGGGTTAGGATTAGGGTGAATGTAATGGTCAGGGTGAGGGTTAAGGTTAGGGTTAGGTCTAGGTTTAGTTTTAGTTTGAGGGTGAGGGTGAGATTTAGTTTTCGAATTAGTGTTAGGTTTAGTGTTAGGTTTAGGGTGAGGGTGGGGGTGAGGTTTAGGATGAGGGTTAAGTTGAGGGTTAGGGTTAGGATTAGGGTGATGTTTAGGGTGTGGGTGATGTTTAGGGTGAGGGTGAGGTTTAGGGTTACGTTGAGTGTTCGGGTGAGGGTGAGGGTAAGGGTGTGGGTGAGGGTTAGGGTGACGGAGAAGGTTAGGGTGAGGGTGAGGGTTAGCGTTAGCTTTAGGGTTAGGGTGAGGTTTAGGTTTAGGTTTAGGGTGATGGTTAGGGTGAAGTTTAGGGTTAGGGTTAATGTTAGGGTTAGGATTAGTGTGAGGGTTAGGGTCAGGGTTAGGTTAGGTTTAGGGTTAGTGTAAAGGTTAGGGAGAAGTTTAGGGTGAGGGTGAGGGTTAGAGTTTGCCTTAGGGTAAGGGTGAGGGTTAGGGTGAGGTTTAGGTTTAGGTATCGGGTAAGGGTTAGGGTGAGGGTTAAGGTTATCATTAGGGTTAGGGTGAGTGTGAGGGTGAGGGTTTGGGTTCAGTGAGGGTTAGAGTTATGGTGAGGGTTAGGGTTAGGGTTGGGTAAGGGTTAGAGTTATTGTTAGGGTTAGGGTGAGGGTGAGGGTGAGGGAGAGGATGAGGGTGATGTTTAGGTTTAGGGTGAGTTTGAGAGTTAGAGTTTGTGTGAGGATTAGGATTAGGGTTAGGGTTAGGCTGAGGGTGAAGGGGAGTGGGAGGGAGCGGGTGAGGGTTAGGTTTAGTGTAAATGTTAGGATTATTGTAAGGTTTAGGGTGAGGGTGAGGGTGAGGTTGAAGGTAAGGGGGAGGGGGAGGGGGAGTTTTAGTTTTAGGTTTAGGTTTAGTGTGAGGGTGAGAGTGAGGGTTAATATTATGATTATGATTAGGGTTAGGGTTAGGCTGAGGGGTAGGTGGAGGGGGAGGGTGAAGGTTAGGATTAGGGTTAGGGTGAGGGTTAGGTTTAGGGTGAGTGTTAGGTTTAGGATTACGGTTAGGGTGAGTGTGATGGTGAAGCTGAGGGTTAGGGTTAGGGTTAGGGTGAGGGTGAGTGTGAGTGTTATCGTTAGGATAAGTGTTAGGTTTAGGCTTAGGCTTAGGATGACGGTGAGGGTGAATGTGAGGGTTAGCGTGAGGTTTAGGGTTAGGGAAAGTCTTAGGGTGAGGTTTAGGTTTAGTGTGAGGATTAGGGTTATGCTTAGGGTTAGGTTTAGGCTTAGGGTGAGGGGTAGGGTTAGGGTTAGTGTGGGGGTTAATGTTAGTGTGTGGGTTATGGTTTGGGTTGGGCTTAGGTTTAGGGTGAGGGTAAGGTTTAGGGTGAGGGTTAGAGTTAGGTTGAGGGTTAGGGTTAGGGTTGTGGTTAGGGTTGGAGTTAGGGCTAGGTTTAGGGTGAGGTTTAGGGTGAAATTTAGGGTTAGGTTTAGGGTTAGGGTTAGTGTGAGGTTTAGAGTTATGGTTAGGTTAGGGTTAGTGTTAGTGTCAGGGTTATGGAGAGGTTTAGGGTGAGGGTGAGGGTTAGAGTTAGACTTAGGGTTAGGCTTAGGGTTGGTGTGAGGCTTAGGGTTAGTTTGAGGTTTAGGCTTAGTGTTGGGGTCAGGGTTAGGGTGAGGGTAAGGTTTAGGGTTAGGGTTAGGGTGAGGTTTAGGGTTAAGATTAGGGTGAGTGTAAGGGTTAGGAAGAGGGTTAGGGTTAGGGTGATGGTTAGGGTTAAGGTGAAGTTGAGTTTGAGGGTGTGGTTTAGGGTTAGGCTGAGCGTTCCAGTGTGGGTGAGAGTTAGGGTGTGTGTGTGAGTTATTGTTAAGGTGAGGGTTAGGGTGATGGTGAGGGTTAGAGTGAGGGTGACATTTAGGGTTAGGGTTAGGGTTAGGGTTAGGATTACTGTGAGGGTTAGGGCTAGTGTAAGGGTTGAGGATTGGTTTAGGGTGAGGGTGAGGTTTAGAGTTAGACTTAGGGCTAGTGTTAGGGATTGGGTGAGGGTTAGAGTTAGGTTTAGGGTTAGGATGAAGGTGAGGGTTAGGGTTAAGTTTAGGGTTAGGATGAGTGTGAGGGTGAGGGTTGGGGTTTGGTGAGGTTTAGATTTAGGGTGAGGTTTTGGGTGAATTTTGGGTAAGGGTTAGAGTTAGGGTGAGGGTGAGGGTGAGGGTTAGGGTTAGGATTAGGGTTAGGGTTGGGCTTAGACTTAGGGTTAGTGTGAGCGTGAGTGTTGGGTTTGTGTTAGGGTGAGGGTTAGACTTAGGTTTAGGGTGAGGGTGAAGGTTAGGATTAGGTTCAGGGTTAGGGTTAGGATGAGGTTAGTGTGAGGGGTATTGTTACCGTTAGGGTGAGGGTTAGATTTAGTTTGAGCGTTAGGGTTAGGTTTAGGGTTAGGGTGAGGGTAAGGGTTATTTTGAGGGTTAGGATAAGGGTGAGGGTTAATGTGAGGGTTAAAATTTGGTTTAGGGTTAGGATGAGGGTTAGGGTGAGGGCTAGGTTTTGGATTAGGTTTAGAGTAAGGGTGTGGTTGAGGGTTAGCTTGAAGGTAAGGCTGAGGTGTAGTGTTAGGTTTAGGGTGAGAGTTAGGTTTAGTCTGAGCGTTAGGGTTTGGGTTAAGGTTACGTTTAAGGTGAGGCTAAGGGGTACGTTGAGGGTTAGGGTGAGTTTGAGGTTTAGTGTTATCATTTCGGTTAGGGTGAGGGTTAGGTTGAGGATGACTGTTAGGGTTAGGGTAAGAGTGAGGGTGAGGGTTAGGTTTAGGGTTAGGGTGAGAGTTAGGGTTATGGTGAGGGTTAGGGTTAGGGTTATTGTGAGGGTGAAGGTGAGACTGAGGGTTAGGGTGAGGTTGCGGGTGAGGGTGAGGGTAGGGTTAGGGTTAGGGTTATGGTGAGGGTGAAGGTGAGACTGAGGGTTAGGGTGAGGGTGCGGATGAGAGTGAGGGTAGGGCTAGTGTTATTGTTAGGGTGAGGGTGAGGATGAGCGTTACGGTTAGGATTAGGGTTAGGGTGAGGGTAAGTGTTAGAGTGAGTGTTAGGATGCGAGTGAGGCTTAGGGTTAGCCTGAGTGTTAGGGTGAGGGTTAGGGTGAGGGTTAGGATGAAGTGTATGGTTATGGTTATGGTGAGGTGTCGGTTTAATCTCAGGGTGAGGTTTAGTGTTAACGTTAAAGTTAGGGTGAGGGTAAGGGTTAGGGTAATGTTAGGGATAGGGTTAGGGTTAGGGTGAGGTTTAGGGTGAGTTCGAGGATTAGAGTTAGGGTTAGGTTTAGGTTTAGGGTTAGGGTGAGGGCTAGGCTCAGTGTTAGGATTAGGGTTATGGTTAGTGTGAGGGTTAGGGTTAGAGTTGGGGTTAGGGTTAGGGTGAGTTTAAGGGTTAGGGTTAGTTTTAGGCTTAGGGTGAGGGTTCGGCTTTAGGTGAAGGTAAGGGTTAGGTTGAGGGTTAGGGTGAGGGTTAGGGTTAGTTTTAGGGTCAGGGCTAGTTTGAGGGTGAGGTTTAAGGTTAGGTTAGTGTTAGGGTTAGCATTAGGGTGAGGGTGAGGGTGAGATTTAGATTTAGGTGTAGTGTTAGGTTTAGGTTTAGGCTTAGGGCGAGTGTGAGGATGAGGTTGAGTGTGAGGGTTAGTGTGAGGTTTAGGATTAGGGTTAGGGTGGGGGTTAGGGTTAGTATGATGATTAAGGTGAGGGTGAGGTTTAGGGTTAGGGTGAGTGTTTGCCTGTGGGTGAGGATTAGGTTGTGGGTGACTGTTAGTGTTAGAGTGAGGGTTAGGTTGACAGTGAGTGTTAGGGTGAGGCTGAGGGTTACAGTTAGGGTTAGGGTTAGGATGAGGATTAGGTTGCAATTTAAGGTTAGGGTAAGGGTTAGGATTAGTGTGAGGGTTAGGGATAGGGTTAAGGTTAGAGTGAGTGTAAGAGTTAGGGAGAGGTTTAGGGTGAGGGTTAGGGTTACGTTTAGGGTTAGGGTTAGGGTTAGGGTGAGGGAGAGGGTTAGGGTTAGGGTTAGGGTGATGGTTAGGTTTCAGTAAGGGTTAGAGTTAGGGTGAGTGTTAGGGTTGGGTAAGGGTTAGAGTTAGGGTGACAGTGAGGGTGAGGGTTAGGGTTAGGATTAGTGTTAGGGTTAGGGTTAGGATTAGGATTAGGGTTAGGGTTAGACTGAGGTTGAGTGTGAGGTTTGGGATTAGGGTGAGGGTTAGGGTGAGGGTTAGGGTTAGGGTGAGGGTTAGGGTTGGGGTTAGGGTCTGGATGAGTTTTAGGATGAGGAGTAGGGTTAGAGTTAGGGTTAGGCTTAAGTTTAGTGTGAGGGTTACGGTTAGGTATTGGGTTAGGTTTAGGGTGAGGGTAAGAGTTAGTGTGAGGGTTAGGGTGAGGGTGAGGGTTAGGGTTAGAGTGAGGGTGACTTTTAGGTTTAGGTTTAGGGTTAGGTTGAGGGTTAGGGTGAGTGTAAGTTTTAAGTTTAGGGTTAGAATTACTGTTCGGGTGAGGGTAAGGGTAAGTTTTAGGTTTAGGTTTGGGGTTATTGTTAAGGTTAGGGTGAGGGTGAGGTTGAGGGTGAGGTTTAGGGATAGGGTTAGGTTTAAGGTGAGGCTGAGAGTGAGAATTAGGGTTAGGATTAGGATTAGGGTTAGGGTTAAGCTGAGGTTGAGATGGAGGGTGAAGGGGCTGTTTAGGCATTGGGTTAGGTTTAGGGTTAGGGTTAGGGTGAGGGTTAGGGTTAGGGTTAGGTTTAGTGTTATTGTAAGGGTTAGGGTGAGGGTGAGAGTGAGGTTTAGGGTTAGGGTTAGGTTTAAGGTGGGGTTGAGAGTGTGGGTTAGGGTTTGGATTAAAGTTAGGGTTAGGCTGACGTTAAGGGTGAGGCTGAGCGTGAGGGTTAGTGATAGCGTTAGTTTTATCCTTAGGGAGAAGGTGAGGGTGAGATTTAGGTTTAGGATTAGTTTTAGGTTTAGGGTTAGGCTTAGGGTTACAGTGAGTGTGAGTGTGAGGGTGAAGTTTAGATTGAGGTTTAAGGTTAGGTTTAGGTTTAGGTTGAGGGTTAGAGTTAGGGTGATGTTTAGGGTGAGGGTGAGCTATAGGGTGAGGGTGAGTGTTCAGGTGAGGGTGAGGTTAAGGGTGGGGGTGAGTTTTAGGGTTAGGTTTAGGGTTAGGTTGAGGTTTAGGGTCATGTTTAGGATTAGTGTGAGGGTTAGGGTTAGTTTCAGGGTGAGGGTAAGGTTAGGGTGAGTTTTAGTGTGAGGGTGAGGCTTAGGGTGAGAGTTAGGGTTAGGGTTAGGTTTAGGCTTGGGCTGAGGGTGAGGGTGAGGATTATGGTTATCGTGAAGGTTCAGTTTAGGGTGAGGCTTAGGGTTATGGTTATGATTAGGGCAAGTTTTAGGGTGAGTGTTAGGGTAGGGTGAGGGTTACCTTTATGTAAGGGTTAGAGTTAGGATGAGGTTGATGGTGAGGGTTAGGTTTAGGATTAGGGTTAGGTTTAGGGTTAGACTGAGGGTGATGGTGAGGGTGCGGGTGAAGTTTTGGATAAGGGATAGAGTTAGGGTGAGGGTGATGGTTAGGGTTAGGGTAAGGGTTAGGATGAGGGTTAGGGTGAGGTTTAGGTTGAGGGTTAGGGTTAATGTTAGGGTTATTGTTAGGGATAGGGTGAGGGTGAATTTGAGGTTGAGGGTTAGGGTTAGATTTAGGGTGAGGGTGAGATTGAGGGTTAGGGTTAGAGTTAGGATTAGTGTGAGGGTTAGGGTTTGGGTGAGTGTTAGGTTGAGAGCTAGGGTGAGGATGAGGGTTAGGGTTAGGCATAGGGTGATGGTTAGGCTGAGGGGTAGGTTAGGGTTAGGTTTAGAGTGAGGGTGAGAGTAAGGGTTAAGTTTAGGAGTAGGGTTAGGGTTTGGGTTAGGGGGTGGGTTAGGTTTAGGTTTAGGTTGAGGGTGAAGGTGAGGGTTAGGTTAAGGGTTAGGGTGAGATTTTGGTATAGGGTGAGGGATACGGTTAGGATTAGGGTTAGGGGTAGGGTGAGAGTGAGGCTGAACTTTAGGGTGAGAGTGAGGGTGAGGGTGAGTGTGAATGGGTGAGTTTGGGTTAGGTTTAGGTTTAGGGTGAATGTGAGGGTGAGGGTTAAGGTTAGGAGTAGGGTTAGGCTTTGGGTTATGGGGAGGTTTAGGTTTAGGTTTAGGTTGAGGGTGAAGGTGGGGGTGAGGTTAGGGGTTAGGGTGAGATTTTGGTATAGGGTTAGTAATACGGTTAGGATTAGGGTTAGGGTGAGGTTGAGGGTGAGGCTGAACTTTAGGGTGAGAGTGAGGTTGAGGATGAGGGTGAATGTGTGGGTTAGGGTTAGGGTTAGGTTTAGGGTGAAGGTAAGGGTGAGGGTTAAGCTTAGGAGTAGGGTTAGGGTTTGGGTTAGGCTGAGTGTGAGCGTGAGTGTGAGGGTGAGGGTTAGGGTTAGGGTGAGTGTTAGAGTTAGTGTGAGGGTTAGGGTGAGGGCGAGATTAAGGGTTAGGTTGAGGGTTAGAGTGAGGGTGAGTGTTAGGTTTAGGGTTAGGGTTATGGAGAGGGTTAGGGTGAGGTTTAGGGTTAAGATTAGTGTTTTGGGTAAGGGTGAGGGTTAGGGTTAATGTTTGGGTTAGGATTAGGATGAGGGTTAGGGTTAGTGTGAGGGTTAGAGTGAGGGTGAGGGTAAGGGTTAGGTTGAGGTTTAGGGGGAGGGGGAGGGTTAGCCTCAGGGTTTGGGTTAGGGTGAGGGTTAGGGTGAGGGTTAGGGTTAAGGTTAGGTTTAGGGTTAGGGTGAGGGTTATGGTTAATGTTAGGGTTAGTGTTAGGGTAAGGGATAGGTTAAGTGTGAGATTTAGGTTTAAGGTGTGGTTTAGGGTTAGAGTGAGGGTTAGGGTTAGGATTAGGGTTAGGATGAGGGCTAGGGTGAGCTTGAGGGTTAGGGTTAGGTTTAGGGTTAGGCTGAGGGTTAGGGTTACAGTTAGGTTTAGGGTGAGGGGTAAGTTTAGGATTAGGGTGGGGGTTAGCTTTAGTGTGAGGGTTAGGGTTAGGGTGAGTGTTAGGTTTAGGGTTAGGGTTAGGGTTAGGGGGAGGGGGAGGTTGAGTGTGAAGTTTAGGGTTAGCGTTAGGATGAGGGTCAGGGTTAGGGTGAGTGTTAGGGTTAGGATTACGGTTAGGGTGAGGGTGATGGTGAGGCTGAGAGTTAGGCTGAGGGTGAGTGTGAAGGTGAGGGTTAGGGTTAGTGGTAGGGGTAGGGTGAGGGCGAGCATTAGGGTTAGGATTAGGGTTAGGGTTAGGCTGAGGGTGAGGGTGAGGGTGCAGGTGAGGGTGAGGTTTAGTTTGAGGGTTAGGGTTAGGGTAAGGGTTACGGTGAGGTTTAGGGTTAGTGTGAAGATTTGGGTTAGGATTACGGTTAGGTTTTGGGTTAGGGTGAGGGTTAGTGTTAGTGTGACGGTTAAGGTTAAGGTTGGGCTTAGGTTTAGGGTGAGAGTAACCGTTAGGGTGAGGGTAATTGTTAGGTCGAGGGTGAGGGTTAGGGTTTGGGTTAGGGTTAGGGTGAAGCTAAGGGTTAGGGTGAAGGTTAAGGTTAGGTTTAGGTTGAGCGTTAGGGTGAGGTTTAGGGTGAGATTTAGGTTTAGGATTAGTGTTAGTTTTTGGGTTAGGCTTAGGGTGAGGGTGAGAGTGAGGTTGAGGGTGAGGGTTAGGATGAGAGTTAGGGTTAGTATGAGGGTGAGGGTTAGGGTTAGGGTTAGAGTGAGGGTTAGGGTTAGGGTTAGGATTTGTTTGAGGGTTAAGTTTAATGTTAGGTTAGGGTTAGGGTTAGTGTAAGGGTTGGGAGAGGTTTATGGTGAGGGTGAGGGTTAGAGTTAGCCTTAGGGTTAGGGTAAGGGTTTTGGTGAGGGTTAGGGTTAGTGTGAGGGTTAGGCTTAGGGTTGGGGTTAGGGTTAGTGTAAGGAGGAGGGTTAGGGTTACCGTGAGGGTTAGGGTTAAGGTGAGGGTAAGGTTTAGTGTTAGGGTTAGGGTGAGGTTTAGGGTTAGCATTAGGGTGAGGGTAAGGGTTAGGGTGAGGGTTAGGGTTAGGATGAGGGTTAGGGTTAGTGTGAGTGTTCTGGTGAGGGTGAGGGATAGGGTTAGGGTTAGGGTGAGGGTGAGGGTTAGGGTTAGGGTTAGGATTAGGGTTAGGTTGACTGTTAGGGTGAGGATGAGAGTTAGGTTTATGCTTAGGGTTAGGGTGAGGGTTAGGGTTACTGTGAGGGTTTGGGTTAGGTGTAGGTATAGGATTAGGGTGGGGCTTAGCTTTAGTTTGAGGGTTAGGTTTAGGGTTAAGTTTAGGGTGAGTGTTAGGGTCAGGGTTAGGGTTAGGGTGAGGGTGAAGTTGAGGATGAAGTCTAGGGTTAGGGTTAGGGAGAGGGTTAGGTTTAGGTTGAGTGTTTGGGTTAGTATTATGTTTAGGGTGAGGGTGATGGTGAGGCTGAGAGATAGTCTGAGTGTGAACGTGAAGGTGAGGGTTATGGTTAGAGATAGGGTTAGGGTGACTGTGATTGTTAGAGTGAGGGTGAGGTTTAGGGTTAGGGTTAGGTTTAAGGTGAGGGTTAGGCTTTGGAGTAGGGTTAGGGTGAGGGCTAGGGTGAGGGTGAGTTTTAGGGTTAGGCTTAGGGTTAGCGTGAGGGTTAGGGTTCCTGTTAGGGTTAGGGTGAGGGTTATGGTTACTGTTAGGTTTAGGGTGAGGGGTACGTTTAGGATTAGTTTGGGGGTTAGCTTTAGTGTGAGGGTTAGTGTTAGGTTTAGGGCTAGGTTTAGTGTTAGGGTTAGGATTACGGTTAGGGTGAGGGTGATGGTGAGGCTGAGTGTTAGGCTGAGGGTGAGCGTGAAGGTGAGGGTTAGGGTTAGGGGTAGGGTTAGGGTGAGGCTGAGTGTTAAGGTTAGGATTAGGGTTATTGTTAGGCTGAGGCTGAGGGTGAGGGTGAGGGTGAGGTTGAGGGTTAGGTTGAGGGTTATGGTAAGGATTAGTTTGAGGTGTAGTGTTAGTGTGAGGATTTTGGTTAGGGTTAGGGTTAGGTTTAGGTTTAGGGTGATCGTTAGGGTTTGTGTGAGGTTTAGGGTTAGGGTTGGGCATAGGGTTAGGGTGAGGGTAACGGATAGTGTGAGCATAAGAGTTAGGTTGAGAGTGAGGTTTAGGGTTGGGGTTAGGATTAGAGTGAGGGTAAGGGTTAGGATGAGGTTTACGGTGAGGGTGAGGTTGAGGGTGAGGGTTAGGGTGAGGGTTAGGGTTAGGGTAAGGGTTAGGGTTAGTGTGAAGTTTAGGGTGAGGGTGAGGTTTAGGGTAAGGGTGAGTGTACAGGTGAGGGTGAAGTTAAGGGTGTGGATGAGGGTTAGGTTTAGGTTGAGGGTTAGGGTGACGGTGAGGGTTACTGTGAGAGTGAGGGTTAGGGTTAGGGTTACGATTATTGTGAGGGTTAGGTTTAGGTTAGGGTTAGGGTTAGTGTAAGTGTTAGGGAGAGGTTTAGGTTGAAGGTGAGGGTTAGAGTTAGCCTTTGGGTTAGGGTTAGGGTGAGGGTTAGGGTTAGTGTGAGGGTTAGGCTTAGGGTTGGGTTTAGGTTTAGTGTGAGGGTAAGTGTTAGGGGGAGGGTTATGGTTACGGGGAGGGTTAGGGTTAAGGTGAGGGTAAGGGTTAGGTTTAGGGTTAGGGTGAGGTTTAGGGTTAGGGTGAGGGTTAGGGTTAGGGTGAGGGTTAGGGTTAGGGTGATGTTTAGGGTGAGGGTGTGATTTATGGTTAGGTTGAGTGTTCCGTTGAGGGTGAGGGTTAGGGTGTGGGTGAGGGTTAAGGTTAGGGTTAGGGTGAGTGCTAGGTTTAGTGTTAGGTTGAGGGTTTGGGTGAAGTTGAGATTTAGGGTTAGGGTTAGGATTAGTGTGACGGTTAAGTTTAGGGTTAGGATAAGTTTAGGGTTAGTGTAAGGGTTAGGGAGAGGTTTATTGTCATGACCGCCTCGACCAGCACGGAAGATGCGACACCGAGCTCTTCTTTCTGCAGTTTATTCAGGACCATTGAGCAATCTTCTGACCCCAACCCCAGGGAGAATTCCTCACAGCCATAAATACCCGCTGGGTAGCCAACCTTGATACGCCACGTGGGAACCACCAATAGTTTCAGGGGCACGGAAGCAAGCCAGATTCTTTGCCTTAGCCATATAAGGAGTTGTTTACCTCAGAGAGCACTCGCCATTGGGAAGGCGGAGGGCGAAAGCCAGCACCATCTTTCAGGTGCTGCTGCACGCAGCTCTCTACAGTTTATGGTGAGGGTGAGGATTATAGTTAGACTCAGGTTTACAGTGATGTTTAGGGTGAGTGTTAGGGTTAGGTTTAGAGTTCGGATGAAGGTGACGGTTAGGGTTAGGTTTAGGGTTAGGTTGAGTGTGAGGGTAGGGCATGGGGTTCAGTGAGGTTTCGAGTTAGGGTGAGGTTTAGGGTTAGGTTTGTGTAAAGGTTAGAGTTATGGTGAAGGTGAGGGTGAGGGTTAGGGTTAGGATGAGGGTTAGGGTTAGGATTAGCATTAGGATTAGGGTTAGGGTTAGGCTTTGACTGAGGTTGAGGGTGAGGGTGAGGGTGAGGGATTGTGTTACAGTGAGGGTTAGGGTTAGGTTTAGGGTGAGGGTGAGGGTTAGGTTTAGGTTTAGGGTTAGGGTTAGTATGAGTGTTAGTTTAAGGGGTAGGATTACGGTTAGGGTGAGGGTTATATTTAGTGTGAGGGATAGGGTTA
The DNA here is from genome assembly GCF_024711535.1 of Dipodomys merriami. NCBI lineage: Eukaryota > Metazoa > Chordata > Mammalia > Rodentia > Heteromyidae > Dipodomys > Dipodomys merriami. The sequence continues at coordinate 2,920,012 of NW_027206157.1, forward strand.
GGGTTAGGTTTCGGGTTAGGGTGAGGGTTAGGGTGAGGGTGAGGGTTATGGTGAGGGTTTGGGTGAGGGTTAGGGTGAGGTTTAGGTTGAGCGTTAGGGTGATGGTTAGGGTTAGGTTGAGGGTGAGGGTGAAGGTAAGGGTAAGGGTGAGGGTTAGGGTGAAGTTTAGTGTTAGGTTTAGGGTTAGGATTAGGGTGAGTGTAAGGGTCAGGGTGAGGTTTAGGGTTAGGGTTAGGATGAGGGTGAGGGTTAGGGTGAGGGTTAAGGTGAGGTTTAGGGTTAGGGTTAGCATTATGTTGAGGCCTAGGTTGAGGGTGAGGGTTAGGTTAGGTTTAGGGATAGGGTGAGAATAAGGGTTAGGTTTAGTGTTAGTGTGAGGGTTAGGCTGAGGGGTAGGGTTTGGGTTAGGGTGAGGGCTTGGTTTAGTCTGAGCATTAGGGTAAGGTTTAAGGTTACGCTTAAGGTATGGGTAAGGGTTCTGGTGAGGGTTAGGGTGAGGGTGAGGTTTAGTGTTAGCATTTCAGTTAGGGTGAGGGTTAGGGTGAGGGTGAGGTTGAGTGTTAGGGTTAGGGTAAGGGAGAGGGTAGGGTTTGGGTTAGGGTTAGGGTGATAATTAGGGTTAGGGTGAGGGTTAGTGTTATGACTAAGTTGAGGGTGAGGGTGAGGATGAGGGTTAGGTTGAGGGTGAGGGTGAGGGTGAAGTTTAGTGTTAGGGTTAGTGTTAGGGTGAGGGTGAGGGTGAGCGTTAGGGTTAGGATTAGGTTTAGGGTTAGGGTTAGGCTGAGGGTGAGGGTGAGTGTGAGGGTAAGTGTTAGAGTGAGGTTTAGGATGAGAGTGAGGTTTAGGGTTAGCCTGAGTGTTAGTGTGGGCGTTAGGGTGAGGGTTAGGCTGAGGGGTAGGTTTATGTTTATGGTGAAATGTAGGTTTAGTCTGAGGGTTAGGGTTAGGGTTAACATTAGCGTTAGGGTGAGGGTGAGGGTGAGATTTAGGGTTAGTGTGAGGATTAGGGTTAGTGTTAAGGTTAGCTTTAGAGTTAGGGTGAGGGATAGGGTTAGGGTTAGGGTTAGGGTTAGTTTGAGGTTTAGGATTAGGGTTGGGGTTAGGGTTAGGGTGAATTTAAGGGTTAGGCTGAGTGTTAGGGTTAGGGTGAGGGTTAGGTTTAAGTTGAGGGTAAGGGTTAGGTTGAGGGTGAGGTTGAGGGTTAGGTTTAGGGTTAGGGTGAGATCTAGGGTGCGGGTGAGCGTTAAGGTTAGTGTTAGGGTTAGGGTTAGAGTTAGGATGAGGGTGAGGGTGAGATTTAGGTTTAGGACTAATGTTAAGTTTAATGTTAGGCTTAGGGTGAGTGTTAGGATGAGGTTGAGGGTGAGGGTTAGGGTGAGGTTAGGGTTAGGTTTAGGGTGGTTGTTAGGGTTAATGTGATGATTAAGGTGAGGGTGAGGTTTAGTGTTAGGGTGAGTGTTCCCCTGAGGGTGAGGATTAGGGTGTGGGTGAGGGATAGGTTTAGGGTGACAGTTAGGATGATGGTGAGGGTTAGGGTGTGGCTGAGGTTTACGGTTATGGTTAGGGTTAGGAAGAGGGTTAGGTTGCAATTTAGGGTTAGAGTCAGTGTTAGGTTTAGGATTAGGGTTAGGGTGAGGTTCAGTGTCAGGGTGATGGTTAGGTTTAGGGTGAGGGTTAGGGTTAGGGTGAGTGTTAGGTTTAGGTTTAGGGTTGATGTTAGGCTAAGAGTTAGTGTTCGGGTGAGGGTTAGGGAAAGGTTTAGGGTTAGGTTTAGGATTATTGTTAGGGTTAGGGTGAGGGTTAGGGTGAGGGTGAAGTTTAGGGTGAGGGTTAGGTTTGGGGTGAGGTTGAGAGTCAGAATTAGGGTTAGGATTAGGATTAGGTTTAGGGTTAAGCTGAGGTGGAGAGGGAGGGAGAGGGGCGGTTTTGGCATAGGGTTAGGTTAAGTATTTGGGTTAGGGTGAGGGTTAGGGTTAGTGTTATTGTAAAGGTTAGGGTGAGGGTGAGAGTGAGGGGAGGGGTAGGGGGAGGGCGAGGTTTAGGGTTAGGGTTAGGTTTAAGGTGACGGTGAGAGTGTGGGTTAGGGTTAGTATTTGGATTAAGGTTAGGGTTAGGCTGAGGGTGAGGGGAGGGGAGGGGAGGGTGAGTGTTACGATTAGGGTTAGGGTTAGGGTTAGGGTTAGAGGGAGGGGGAGGGGGAGTGTTAGGTTTAGGGTTAGGGTTAGGGTTTGGGTGAGGGTGAGGGTTAGGGTTAGGGTGAGGGTTCAGGTAAATGTTAGGGTTATTGTTAGGGTTATGGTGAGGGTGAGGTTGAGGTTGAGGGTGAGGGTGATTGTGAGGTTGAGGGTTAGCGTTAGGTTTAGTGTGAGGGTGAGACTGAGGGTTAGGGTTCGGGTTAATATTAGTGTGAGGTTTAGGGTTAGGGTTAGGGTTGTGGTGAGGGATAGGGTCAGGGTGAGTTTTAGGTTGAGAGCTAGGGTGAGGATGAGGGTTAGGGTTAGGTATATGTTGATGGTTAGGCTGAGAACTAGGTTAGGGTTAGGTTTAGGGTGAGGTTGAGAGTGAGGGTTAGGGATTGGATTAGGCATAGTTTTAGGGTTAGGCTGAGGTTGAGGTTGAGGAAGAGCGTTAGGTTTAGGGCTGAGGTTAGAGTTAGGGTTAGGGTTATGGTTAGAGTAAGGGTTAGGGTTAGGGTAATTTTCAGAGTTAGGATGACAGAGAGTTTGAGGGTGAGGGGGAGATTTAGGGTTAGGTTTAGGTTTAGGTTGAGGTTGCGAGTGAGGGTTAGGATTAAGATTAGGGTTAGGTTTAGCCTCAGGGTGAGGGTGAGGGTGAAGATTAGGGTTAGGCTAAGGGTTAAAGTAATGTTTAGAGTTAGGATGAGAGTTAGAGTGAAGGATAGGTTTAGGGTTAGGTTTAGCGTTAGGATCAGTGTGAAGATTAGGGTTAGGGTTAAGGTTAGGTTGAGGGAAAGGTTTAGGGTGAAGTTTCCAGTGAGTTTGAGGGTTAGGGTGAGGGTTAGGTTTGGGTTCGGTTTAGGGTTAGGGTGAGGGTGAGTGTGAGGGTGAGGGTGAGGGTGAGGGTAGGGTTATGATTAGGCTTAGGGTTAGGGTTAGACTAAGGGTGAGGGTGAGGGTGAGGGTTTGGGTTAGGATGAGGGTTAGGGTTAGGGTTAGGTTTAGGGTGAGGTTGAGGCTGAGGGTTAGGGTTACGGTTAGGGTTAGGATGAGGGTTAGGGTGAGGTGTAGGGTTATGGTTAGGGTGAGGTTTAGGATTATGGTTTTGGTGAGGGTTAGGTTTAGTGTTAGGGTGACAGTTTGGGTGAGGGTAAGGCTTAGCTTGAGGGTTAGGGTGAGGGTTATGGTTATGGTTAGGGTTAGGGTTAGGGTGAGGAATACAGTGAAAGTTAGGGTTGGGGTGAGAGTGAGGGTTAAGGTGAGGTATAGGGTTAGGGTTAGGGTTATGATGAGGGTAAGTGTCAGGTTGAGGGTTAGGTTTAGGGTGAAGGTTAGGGTTAGGGGAAGGGTTAAGTTTAGGGTTAGGGTTAGGGTGAGGGCTAGGTTGAGGGTGAGGGTTATGGTTAGGGTTAGGGTTAGGGTGAGGATTATGTTTAGTTTTAGGGTTAGGGTGAGGGTTAGGCTGAGGGGTAGGGTTAGGCTGAGAGGTAGGGTTAGGTTAAGGGTCTGGGTTAGGGTTAGGGTTATTTTTAAGGTTAGCGTGAGGTTCAAGGTGAGGGTAAGTGTGAAGTTGAGGGTGAGTTTTAGTGTTAGGGTTAGGGTTAGGCTTAGGGTGAGAGTGAGGGGGAGAGGGAGGGTTAGGATTAGTGATGTGGTTAGGGTTAGGGTGAGGGTTAGTGTTAGGGTTAGGGATAGGGTGAGAATTAGGGTTAGGGTTAGTGTTAGGGTGGGGGTTTGGGCTAGGGTGAGGGTTAGGCTGTGGGGTAGGGTTAGGGTTATGGTGAGGGTTAGGTATAGTTTGAGGGTTATTGTTAAGTTTAGGGTTAGGTTTAGGGTGAGGGATACGGTTAGGGTTAGGGTTAGGGTGAGGGTGAGGGTCAGGATGAAGTTCAGGGTGAGAGTGAGGGTGAGGATCAGTGTGTGGATTAGGGTTAGGGTTAGGTTTAGGGTGAAGGTGAGGTTGAGGGTTAAAGTTAGGATTAGGGTTAGGTTTTGGGTTAGGCTGAGGGTGAGTGTGAGTGTGAGGGTGAGGGTTAGGGTTAGGGTGATTTTTAGAGTAAGTGTGAGGGTTAGGGTTAGGGTGAGATTAAGGGTTAGGTTGAGACTTAGGGTGAGGGTGAGGGTTAGGGTTAGGGTTAGGGAGAGTGTTAGGTTTATGGTTAGGGTTTTGGGTAAGGGTCAGTGTTAAGGTTAATGTTAAGTTTAGGATTAGGGTGAGGGTTAGGGTTAGTGTGAGGGTTAGACTGAGGGTGAGGGTAAAGTTTAGTTTGAGGGTTATGGGGAGGGGTGTGTTAGCGTCAGGGTTTGGTTTGCGGTGAGGTTTAGGTTAAGAGTTAGCGTTAAGTTTAGGTTTAGGGTTAGGGTGATGGTTATGGTTAATGTTAGGGTTAGGGTTAGGGTAAGGCTTAGGATGAGGGTGAGGTTTAGTTTTAGGGTGAGTGTTAGGGTTAGGTTTAGGTTTATGGTTAGGATTAGGGTTAGGGTAAGTGCTAGGTGAGGGTGAGGGTTAGTGTTAGGCTTAGGGTTAGGGTGAAGTTTAGGGTTACTGTTAGGGTTAGGGTGAGGGGTAGGTTTAGGATTAGGGTGAGGGTTAGCTTTAGTGTGAGGGTTAGGTTTAGGGTTAGGGTAAGTGTTAGGGTGAGGGTAAGGGTTAGGTTGATGGTTAGTGTGAGAATGAGGGGTAGAGTTAACTTGAGTTTTAGGGTGAGGGTTAGAGTCAGGATTAGGGTTAGGTTTACAGTTAGGTTGAGGATGACTATTAGGGTTAGGGTTAGTGTGAGGGTTATGGTTAGTCTTAGGTTTAGTGTGAGGATTAGGGTTAGGGTAAGTTTTATTATTAGGGTTAGGGTTAGGCTTATGGTGAGGGTGATGGTGAGGGTGAGGTTTAGGGTTAGGGTTCAGTTTAGGGTGAGGTTGAGGGTGAGGGTTAAGGTTAGCATTAGGATTAGGTTTAGGATTAGACTGAGTGTGAGGGTGAGGGTAAGGGTTAGGGTTAGTGTTAGGGTGAGGTTTAGGGTTAAGTTGAGGATTAGGGTTAGAGTTAGAGTTAGGGTGAGGATGTGGGTGAGGGTTCAGGTTCGGGTTAGGTTTAGGCTTAGGGTGAGGGTGAGGGTGACGGTTAGGGTTATCATTAGTGTTACGGTGAGGTTTAGGGTTAGGGTGAGGGTTAGGGTTAGGGTTAGAATTAAGGTGAGGTTGTGGGTGAGGGTGAGGGTTAGGGTTAGGTTTAGAGGTAGGGTGAGGGTGAGGGTGAGGGTTAGGGTTAGGATTAGGTTTAGGGTTAGGATTAGGCTGAGGGTGAGGGTTTGTTTTAGGGTTAAAGTTAGGGTGAGGGTGAGGGTGAGGGTGAGGGTTAAGGTTAGAGTGAGGGTTACGAATAGGTTAGGGTGAGGGTTGGGTTATGGTGATGTTTAGGGTGAGGGTGATTGTTAGGGTGAGGGTGAGGGTAAGGGTGAGTGTTAGGGTTAGGGTTAGAGTTAAGTGAAGGCTAGGGTGAGGGTAAGGGTTAGCGGTAGGTTTAGGAATAGGGTGAGAATTAGGGTTAGGGTTATGGTGTGTGTTAGGGTTAGTGTTAGGGTTAGGGTAAGGGTTAGGGTGAGGGTGAGGGTTAGGGTTAGTGTGAGGGTTAGAGTGAGGGTGAGGTTAAGGGATAGGTTGAGGCTTAGGGTGAGGAAGACAATTAGGGTTAGGGTTTGGATTAAGGTGAGGGTTAGGTTGAGGGTTAGGGTTAAGGTTTGGGATAGGTTTCGGGTGAGGCTTAGGGTTAATGTTAAGGTTAGGGTTAGCGTAAGGGTTAGGGTGAAGGTTAGGGTTAGGGTTAGGCTTAGAGTTAGGGTGAGAGTTAGCATTAGTTTTAGGGTTGGGTGAGGTGTAGGTTTGGTTTAGGGTGAGGTTTATCTTTAGTGTGAGGGTTAGGGTTCGGGTTAGGGTTAGGGTTAGGGTGATGATTAGCTTTAGGGTGACGGTTATTATGAGAGATTGGGTTAGGGTTAACGTGAGTCTTAGGGTGAGTGTTAGGGTAAGGGTTAGTGTGAGGGTTAGGATTAGGGTTGTGGTGAGGTTGAGTGTTAGGGTATGGGTTAGGCTTAGGGTTAGATTTAGGTTTAGGTTTAGGCTTAGTGTTAGGGTTAGGGTTATTTTTAGGGTTAGGGTTAGGCTGAGGGAGAGGGTGAGGGTGAGGGTGAGGTTTCGGGTTAGGGTTAGGTTTAGTCTGAGGGTAAGGGTGAAGCTTAGGGTTAGGGTTAGTGTTATGCTTAGGTTTAGGTTGAGGGTTAGGGTGTGTGAGGGTTAGGGTTAGGGTGAGGTTTAGTTTGAGGCTAAGGGTTGAGGTGAGTTTAGGGTGAGGGTGAGGTTTAGGCTTAGGGTTAGGGTTAGGAGTACTGTGGAGATGTGGGTGAAGGTTAGGGTTAGGGTGAGGTTTAGTTTGAGGCTAAGGGTTGAGGTGAGTTTAGGGTGAGGGTGAGGTTTAGGCTTAGGGTTAGGGTTAGGAGTACTGTGGAGATGTGGGTGAAGGTTAGGGTTAGGGTGAGGTTTAGGGTTAGTTTGAGGGTTAGGGTTAGGTTTAGAGTTAGGGTGTGCATGAGGGTGAGGGTGAGGGTTAGTTTGAGTGTTAGGGTTAGTATGAGGATTAGGGTGAGGGTGAGGGTTAGGGTGAGGGATAGGGTTAGGGTGAGGGTTAGGGTTAGGTTTAGGGTGAGGGTTAGGGTTAAGGTAATGTTTAGGGTGAGGGTGAGGGTTAGTGTTAAGGTGAGTGTTTGGGTGAGGGTTAGGGTTAGGGTTAGAGTTAGGGTGAGCGTTGTAGTGAGGGTTAGGGTAGGGTTAGGGTAAGAGTAAGGGTTAGGGTGAGGGTTAGGGTTAGGGTGAGTGTTAGGTTGAGGGTTAGTGTTAGGATTAGGATGAGGGTTTGTGTGAGGGTAAGGGTTAGAGTGAGGGTTAGGGTGAGGGTGAGGGTTAGGGTTAGGGTGAGGAGTACAGTGAAATTAAGGTTAGGGTGAGAGTGAGCGTTAAGTTGGGGGTTTGGTTTAGGGTTAGGGTTAGGGTGAGTGTAAGTGTCAGGGTGAGGGTTAGGGTTAGAGTGATGGTAACAGTCAGGGTGAGTGTTAGGGTTAGGGTGAGTGTTAGGTTTAGGGGAAGGGTTAGGTTTAGGTTGAGGCCCAGGGTGAGGGTGAGCGTTAGGATTAGGTTTTGGGGTACTGTGAGGATTAGGTTTAGGGTTAGGGTTAGTGTGAGGGTTAGGCTGAGGGGTAGGGTTAGGGTTAGGGTGAGGGTTAGGTTTAGTGTGAGGGTTAGGGTTAGGGTGAGAGTTAGGGTTAGGGTTAGGTTAAGGGTTTTTGTTAGGGTTAATATGAGGTTAAAGTGGAGGGTGAGGGTGAGGGTGAGTTTAAGTGTTAGGGTTAGGTTCAGGGTGAGGGTGACAGCGAGGGTTAGGGTTAGGATTAGGATTAGGTTTAGGGTTAGGCTGAGGGTGAGAGTGACTGTGAGGGGGAGGGTTAGGTTTAGTTATGGGTTTAGGGTTAGGGTGAGGGTTAGTGTTAGTATGTGCTAGGATTATTGTTAGGGTTAGGGGGAGGGGGAGGGGGAGTGGAGGGGGAGGTTTATGGTTAGGATTAGGTTTAGGGTGAGGTATAGGGTGAGGGTTAGGTTTAGAATTAGGATTAGTGTTAGGGTTAGGCTGAGGGGGAGGGGGAGGGTTAGGGTTACTGTTATGGTTAGGGTGAATGTGATGGTTAAGGTTAGTGTGAGAGTTAGGGTTAGGATTAGTGTGAAGGAAAATATTTGGGTGAGGGTTAGGGTCCGGGTGCAGGTTAGGCTTAGGGTTAGGGTTAGGATTAGTGTGTGGTTGAGGGTGAGGTTTAGGGATATGCTGAGATTTAGGATTAGGGTGAGGGTTAGGGTTAGGGTTAGATTTAGTGTGAGGGTGTGGGTGAGGGTTAGGGTTAAGGTTACGGTTTTGGGTAAGGGTGAGGATTAGTGTTAGTGTTATGGTGAGGATTAGGGTGAGGTTTAGGGTTAGTGTGAGGATTAGAGTGAGGGTGAGTGTAAGGGTTATGTTGAGGGTTATGGTTAAGTTTAGGTTTAGCGTTAGAGTGAGGGTTATGGTTAATGTTAGGGTTAGGATGAGGTTCAGTGTTAGAGTGAGGTTGAGGGTTAGAGTGAGAGTTAAGGTTAGGATTAGGGTTAGGGTGAGGACTAGGGTGAGGGTGAGGGTTAGGGTTAGGCTTAGTTTTAGCGTGATGTTTAGGGTTACTGTTAGGGTTAGGGTGAGGGGTAGGATTAGGATTAGAATGAGTGTTAGTTTTTGTGTTAGGGTTAGGCTTAGTTTTAGCATGAGGTTTAGTGTTAGGGTTAGGGTTAGGGTGAGGGTAAGTGTTAGGGTGAGGTTTAGTTTGAGATTGAGTTTTAGAGTTAGCGTGAGTGTTAGGGTGAGGTTTAGGGTTAGGCTTCGGGTGAGGGTGACAGTGAGGGTGAGGTTTAGGGTTAGGGTTCGGTCTAGGGTGAGTTTGAGGGAGAGGGTTACAGTTAGGATTAGGATTAGGTTTAGGGTTCGACTGAGGGTGAGGGTGAGGGTGATGGTTAGGGTTAGTGTTAGTGTGAGATTTAGGGTTAGGGTGAGGGTTAGAGTTAGAGTTAGAGTTAGGGTTAGGGTGTGGGTGAGGGTGAGGGTGAGGGTTAGCTTTAGGGTTAGGGTGAGGGTGAGGGTGAGGGTAAGGTGAGGGTTAGGGTTAGGGTTAGAGTTAAGTGAGGGCTAGGGTGAGGGTAAGGGTTAGCGGTAGGTTTAGGGATAGGGTGAGAATTAGTGTTAGGGTTAGGGTGACGGTTAGGATTAGGGTAAGGGTTAGAGTGAGGGTTAAGTTGAGGTGAGAGTTAGGGTTAGCATTAGTGTTAGGGTGAGTGTTAGGGTGAGTTTTAGGTTAAGGGTAAGTGTTAAGGTGAGAGTGAGGGTTAGGGTTAGTGTGAGGGTTAGAGTGAGGGTGAGGGTAAGGGATAGGTTGAGGCTTAGTGTGAGGGGGAAGATTAGGGTTAGGGTTTGGGTTAAGGTGCCGGTTAGAGTGAGGGTGAAGGTCAGGGTGAGGGTTAGGGTTAGGGTGAGCGTTACGGTTAGGGTAGGGTGAGGGTTGGGTTAGGGTGAGGTTTAGGGTGAAGGTGATGATTATGGTGAGGTTGAGGGTAAGGGTATGGAATAGGGTTAGGGTTAGAGTTAAGTTAGGGTGATGGTGAGGTTGAGGGTTTGGGGTAGGGTTATGTATAGGGTATGAATTAGGGTTAGGGATAGGGTGAGGGTTAGCATTAGGGTAAGGGTTAGGCTGAGCGGTAGGCTTAGGATTAGGGTGAGGGTTAGGTTTAGTCTGAGATTTAGGGTAAGTTTAGGGTTAGGGTTAAGGTGAGTGTTAGTGTTAGGGTTAGGGTTAGAGTGAGGGTGAGGGTTAGGGTTGGCATTAGGATTAGGATTTACAAGGAGATGTTCACCAGGAACACCCGGAGGCCTGCCGGCAGCCATATTCTTTAATTCTTCCTAAGAAGCCTTGAAAAGGAGTGAAACGCAAGTATCTTGTAATAACTCAGAATCTCATTCTGAGTGTTTCCGCCAGAAATCATTCACCTGAACACAATTGTGGTGCTGTCCATAGTCCTGGATGGACAGTGGTCGCGTCACAAACAACTGAGGTCTAGTTCTCCAAACTTTTACAGAGTGCCATAAGTAGAGGTACAACTTACTCCTCACGTTGAGTAGAGTGTAGCCGTCAAAGCTGTAATCAGTAGCACTCAGGTGAGAAGAACGGGAAGCAGATATTCCCAGTCAGCTGGCAGGGTCCTATGGGGACAAGCATATCTGGCTGCCACGTCTGAATGTTTGCAAGTGCGGCAGAGGTCTGCAGGCGCAATTGTGCAGCAATGCAAACCGTGTACCCTTGCCAAACTTCATGGGTGTAGAAGAAACCACGGAGGATTTAAAAGGAGATGTTCACCCTGAAGACCCGGAGGCCTGCCAGCAGTAAGATTTTGTTGAAGTTTAGGGTGAGGGTGAGGGTGAGGGTTAGGTTTAGGTTTCTGGATTGGGTTAGGATTTGCGTAAGGGTGAGGGTGAGTGTGAGGGTGAGGGTTAGTGTGAGGTTTAGGGTGAGGGTGAGACTGAGGGTGTGGGAAAGGGCGAGGGTGAGGGTGAGCGTGAGGGTGAGGTTGAGTGTTAGGGCTATGGTGAGGGTTAGAGTGAGGGTTAGGGGGAGGGGGAGGTTTAGGCTGATGGTTAGGGTTAAGGATAGGGTTAGGGTAAGGGTGAGGGTTAGGGTTAATGTTAGCGTGAAGATTAGGGTGAGTGTTGGGTTTAGTGTGAGGGTTAGTGTGAGAATGAGGGTCAGAGTTAGCGTGAGTTTTAGGGTGAGGGTTAGGGTGAGGATTAGGGTGAGGGTTAGGGTTTGTGTTAGTGTTGGGGTGAGGGTGACAGTTAGGGTTAGAGTTAGGCTGAGGGTGAGGGTGTTGGTGAGGATTAGGTTTAGCGTTAGTTTCGGTTTAGGGTGAGGGTGAGGGTGAAGGTTAGGGTTAGGAATTGGATCAGGTTTAGGGTTAGGCTGAGGGTGAGGGTGAGGGTGAGTGTTAGGGTTAGTGTTAGGGTGAGGTGTAGGTTTAGGGTGAGGGTTAGGGTAATAGTTAGGGTGAGGGTGTGGGTGAGGGTGAGGGTTAGGGTTAGCTTTAGTGTTAAGGTGAGGGTGAGGCTGATGTTTAGGGTTAGGGTAGTGTTAGGGTGAGGTTTATGGTTATGGTGAGGGTTAGGGTTATGGTTAAAGTTAGGGTGAGGGTGTGGTAGAGGGTGAGGGTTAGGGTTAGATTTAGGGGTAGGGTGAGGGTGAGGGTGAGTGGTATGGTTAGGATTAGGATTAGGGTTAGGTTTAGGCTGAGGGTGAGGTTCAGGGTTAGGTTTATGGTCAAGGTTAAGGTGAGGGCTAGGTTTAGGGTGAGGTTTAGGGTGAGGGTGATGGTGAGGGTGAGGTTTTCAGTTATGTAAGATTTAGGGTTAGGGTTAGTATGAGGATTAGGGTGAGGGTGAGGGTTAAGGTGAGTGTTATGGTTGGGGTGAGGATGAGGGTTAGGGTGAGGGTGAGGGTAAGGTTGAGGATTAGGGTTTTTAGAGATAAGTGAGGGCTAGGGTGAGGGTGAGTGTTAGGCGTAGGGTTAAGAATAGGGTGAGAATTAGGTTTAGGTTAAAGGTGAGCATTAGGATTAGGGTGAGGGTTAGGCAGAGGGGTAGGATTAGGATTCGGGTGAGGGTTAGGTTTAGTCTGAGGGTTAGGGTTAGGGTGAGGATAAGGGTTAGGGTGTGGGTTAGGGTGAAGCTGAGGGTTAGGGTTAGCGTTAGGGTTAGGGTGAGTAATAGGATGATGGTTAGGGTTAGGGTTAGCTTGAGGGTTAGGTTTATGGTGAGGGATACGGTTAGGGTTAGGTTTAGGGTGAGGGTGAGAGTGCGGCTGAAGTTTAGGGTGAGGGTGAGGGTGAGGTTTTGGGTTAGGGTTAGGGTTAGGTTGAGTTTGAGGGTGAGGGTGAGGGTTAGGGTTAGGATTTGGGTTAGGGTAAAGGTTATCCTGAGGGTGAGTGTGAGTGAGAGGGTGAGGGTTAGGGTTAGGGTTAGGATGAGGGTTAGAGTTAGTGTGAGGATTACATGGAGGGTGAGATTAAGGGTTACATTGAGGGTTAGGGTAAGGGTGAGGGTTAGGGTTAGGTTTATGGTTAGGGGGAGGGTTAGGTTGAGGGTTAGGGTTAAGGTTAAAGTTAGGGTTAGGGTGAGGTTTAGGGTTAATGTTAGGGTTAGGGTTAGTATAATGGTTAGCATGAGGGATAGGGTGAGGGTTAGGGTTAGTGTGAGGGTTAGAGAGAGGTTGAGGGTAAGGGATTGGTTGAGGCTTAGGGGGAGACGGGGGATTAGGGTTAGGGTTTGTGTTAGTGTGGGGGTTAGGTTGAGGTTTAGGGTTATGGTTAGGGTGAGGGTTAGGGATAATGTTAAGGTTAGGGTTAGGGTAAGGTTTAGGGTGAAGTTTAGGTTAGGGTTAGGATTAGTGATAGGATGAGGGCTAGGGTGAGTGTAAGGGTTAGGTTTAGGCTTAGGGATAGGGTGAGTGTTAGGTTTAGCGTTAGGGTTAGGTGAGTGGTAGGTTTAGGGTTAGGGTGAGGGTTAGGTTTAGTGTGAGGGTGTGTGTTAGGGTTAGGGTTAGGTTTAGGGTGAGGGTAAGCGTTAGGGTGAGGGTTAGTGTGAGAGTGAGGGTTAGGGTTAGCATGAGTGTTAGGGTGAGCGTTAGGGTGAGGATTAGGGTTAGTTTAGGGTTAGAGTGACGGTGTGGTTGAGGGTGATGGTGAGTGTTAGGGTGAGGATGAGTATGAGGATGAGGGTGAGGGTGAGGGTGAGGTTTAGAGTTAGGGTTAGAGTTAGGGTTAGGGTTAGGATTTACAAGGAGATGTCCACCCAGAACACCCGGAGGCCTTCCGGCAGCAAGATTCTGGAATTCTTCCTAAGAAGCCTTGAAAGGATTGAAACGCTCCTATGTTGCAAAACTCAGAACATCATTCTGAGTGTTCCCAGGAGAGGTCATTCGGCTGAAGACAACCATGGACTAATTGGAGCCTGACATAGGTAGTGCCTTCCATAGTCCTGGATGGACAGTGGTCGCTTACCAAACAACTGAGTTCTAGTTCTCCAAACTTTCACAGAGAGCCATAAGTAGAGGTTCAACTTACTCCTCAGGTTGAGTAGAGTGTAGCTGTCAAAGTTTAACCAGTAGCACTCAGGTGAGAAGAACGGGAAGCAGATATTCCCAGTCAACTGGAAGTGACCAACGGGGACAAGCAAATGTGGCTAGCATGTCTGAATGTTTGCAAGCACGGCAGCGGATTGCATGAGAAATTCTGCAGCAATGCAAATTGCATAACCTTGCCAATCTTCACGGGTGTAGAAGAAACCACGGAGGATTTACAAGGAGATGTTCACCCGGAACACCAAGAGGCCTGCAGGCAGCAAGATTCGTGTTAGGGTGAGGGTGAGGGTGAGGGTGAGGGTTAGGGTTAAGGTAAGGCTTAGGGTCAGGGTAAGGGCTTCGGTGAGGGTGAGTGCTAGGGTCAGGGTGAGGGTGAGGGTGAGGGTTAGGTTTAGGGTTAGGGTTAGGGTGAGGATTATGCTGAGGGTGAGGGTTAGGGTTAGGGTGAGGGTTATGGTTCAGATAAGGGTTAGGATGATGTTTAGGGTAAGGATTCGGGATAGGGTGTGGGTGCGTGTTAAGGTTAGGGTGAGGGTTAGGGTGACAGTGAGGGTTAGGGTGAGGGTGAGGGAGAGGTTTAGGGTGTGGGTGTGTGTTAGGGTTAGGGTGAGGGTTAGGTTGACAGTGAGGGTTAGGGTGGGGGTGAGGGTTAGGTTTAGGGTTAGGGTAAGGGTTATGGTGAGTGTGAAGGTTAGTTTTAGGGTTAGGTTTAGGGTGAGGGTGAGGGTAAGTGTTAGGGTGATAGTTAGGGTGAGGGTGAGGGTTATAGTGAGGGTTAGGGTTAGGGTTAGGGTTAGGATTATGGTGAGGGTGAAGGTGAGGGTTAGTGTTAAGTTTAGGATTATTGTGAGGGTGAGGGTAAGGGGGAGGTTTAGGGTTAGCTTTAGGTTTAGGTTGAGGATGAGTGTGAGGGTTAGGGTTAGGATTAAGATTAGGGTTAGATTTAGGCTAAGGGTGAAGGTGAGGGTGAGGGCGAGGTTTAGGTTGACCTTGAGGGTTAGGGTGAGGGTGAAGGTTAGGGTCAGGCTTAACGTTAAGGTAATTGTTAGAGTTACGATGAGAATTAGGGTGAGGGAAAGGGTTACGGTTAGGGTTAGCGTTAGGATTTGTGTGAGGGTTATGGTTAGGGTTACGGTTAGGGTGAGGGTAAGGTTTAGGGTGAGGTTTAGGGTTAGGGTTAGGTTTGGGTTAGGGTTACAGTAACGGTGAGTGTGATGGTGAGGGTGAGGTTTAGCGTTAGGTTTAGGGTTAGGGTTAGGTTTAGACTGAGGGTGAGGGTGAGGGTGAGGATTTGGGTTAGGGTGAGGTTTAGGGTTAGGGTTAAGTTTAGGGTGAGGTTTAGGGTTAGGGTTACGGTTAGGATAAGGGTTAGGGTTAGGGGTAGGGTTATGGTTAGTGTGAGGGTTACGTTTAGTGTGAGGGTTAGGGTTAGGGTTAGGGTGAGGGCTAGGGTGAGGGTTAGGGTTAGGTTTAGGGTTAGCTTGAGGGTTAGGGTGAGGTTTAATGTTAGGGTAAGGGTGAGGATTAGGGTGAGGGTAAGGGTTAGCGTGAGGGTTAGGGTGAGTGTGAGAGTTAGGGTTAGGTTTAGGGTTAGGTTGAGGATTAGGGTGAGGGTTAGGGTTAGGGTGAGAGTGAGCATTAAGGTGAGGTTAGGGTTAGGGTTAGGGTTAGGGTGAAGGTAAGTGTCAGTGTGATGGTTAGGGTAAGGGGGAGTGTTATGTTTAGGGTTACGGTTAGGGTGAGGGCTAGGGTGAGGGTGTGGGTTAGGGTTAAGATTAGGGATAGGGTGAGGATTAGGTTTAGGGTTACGTTTAGGGTGAGGGTTAGGGTTAGGGTGAAGGATAGGTTTAGTGTGAGGGATAGGGTTAGGGTGAGGGTTAAGTTGAGGGCGAGGGTGAGAGTGAGGTTAGGGTTAGGTTTAGGGTGAGGGTGAGAGTTAGAGTGAGGGTTAGTGTTAGGGTTAGGGTTATTGTTAGGGTTAGGGTGATGTGGAGGCGTAGGGGAGTGGGAGTTTTAGTGTTAGTTTTAGGGTAAGGGTTTGGGTGAGGGTTAGGTTTAGGATTAGTATTGGGGTTAGGGTTAGGCTGAGGGTGATGTGCAGGGTGAGGGTTAGGGTTAGGGTTAGGGTTTGGGTGAGGGTGAGGGGAAGGGTTTGTGTGAGGCTTAAAGTGATGATTGGGGTGAGGGAAAAGTTTTGGGTGAAAGTTAGGTGAGGGTGATGTTTAGGCTTAGGGTTAAAATTAGGATTAGTGTGTTGGTGAAGGTGAGGGTTAGGGTAAGCTTTAGGGTGATGGTGAGGGTGATGGTTAGGGTTAGGGTAGGGTTAGGGTGAGGTTTAGGGTTAGGGTTAGAGTTCGGGTGAGGGTGTGGGTGAGGGTGAGGGGTAGGTTTAGGATTAGTGTTAGGGTTAGGGATAGCGTTAGGCTGAGGGTGATGATGAGGTTCAGGGTTAAGTTTATGGTTAAGGTTAGGGTGAGGGCTAGGGTGCAGGTGGGGTTTAGGGAGAGTGTGAGGGTGTGGGTGAGGTTTTCGATTATATAAGTTTTAGGGTTAATGTTAGTGTGAGGATTAGGATGAGGGTGAGGGTGAGGGTGAGGTTTAGGGTGAGGGTGAGGGTTTGGGTTAAGGGAGGGTGAGGGTTGGGTTACGGTGATGTTTAGGGTGAGGCTCAGGTTTAGGGAGAGGATAAGGGTAAGGGTGAGGGTTAGACTTAGGGTTAGAAATAAATGAGGTAGGTGTAGAGATATGGTGAGAATTAGGGTTAGGATAAGTGTGAGCATTATGGTTAGAGTGAGGTTTAGGTTGAGGATTAGGGTTAGAGTTGGGGTGAGGTTTAGGTTTAATCTGAGGGTTAGGTTTAGGTTGAGGATAAGGGTTAGGGTGAGAGTTAAGGTGAGGGTTAGGTTTAGGGTTAGGGTTTGGATTATGGTGAGGGTGACGGTGAGGGTTAGGGTGTGGGTGAGGGTTATGGATAGGGTGAGTGTGAGTGTGAGGGTTAGGGTGTCGTTGAGGGTTAGGTTTATGGTGAGGGTTAGGGTTAGGATTAGGGTAAGTGTGAGTGTGATGGTTAGGATTAGTGTTAGGGTTAGGGTGAGGGTGAGGTTTAGGCTTAGGATGAGGGTTAGGGTTAGGGTTCAGCTGAGGTTGAGGGTGAATGTGAGGGTGATGGTTAGGGTTAAAGATGGGTTAAGTTGAGGTCTACGGTGAGGGTTAGTGTTAGGGTGAGGTTGAGTTTGATGGTGAGGCTTTGGGTTAGGTAAGGGTTATGGTTAGTGTCAGAATTAAAATGAGGGTGAGGTTTAGGGTTAGGGTTAGGGTTAGGGTTAGGGTTAGGGTTAGTGTGAGGGTTGTGTTTAGGTGATGTTTAGGGTTTGGGTGAGGGTTAGGGTGAGTGTGATGGTTCAGGTGCGAGTGAGTGTTAGGGTTAGGGTGAGGGTTAAGTTTAGGGTGAAGGTTAGGGTTAGGCTTAGTGTTAGGATGAGGGTGACGGTGACGGTTAAGTTTTGGGTGAGGGTTAGGGATAGTATGAGGGTTAGGGTTAGGGTTAAAGTTACGGTGAGGGTTTAGGTGAGTGTTAGGGTTATTGTGAGGGTTAGGGTTAGGGTTAGGGTTCCAGTTAGGTTGAGGTTAAGCGTTAGAGTTAGGGTTAGGTTGAGTGTTAGGGTTATTTTGAGGGTTAGGGTTAGGGTTAGGTTTCCAGTTAGGTTGAGGTTTAGGGTTGGGGTGAGGGTTAGTGTGAGGGTTAGGATTAGTTTTAGGTTTAGGGTTAGGATTAGGTTGAGGGTTAGGGTGAGGGTTAGGGTGAGGGTTAGGGTTAGGGTTAGGATGAGGGTGAGGGTTAGGGTTAGGGTTAGGGTTATGCTGGGGGTGATGTTTAGGGTGAGGTTTAGGGTTAGGGTTAGGTTTAGGATTAGGGTGAGGGCTAGTGTGAGCGTGAGGTTTAGTGTGAGTGTGAAGGTGAGGTTGAGGTTGAGCTTAGGGTTAGGTTAGATTGAGGATTAGGATGAGGTTTAGGGTGAGGGTGACGGTTTGGGTGAGGGTGAGGATTAGGGTGTGGGAGAGGGTTAGGGTTAGGATGAGCTTTTATGGTGATGGTGAGGGTTAGGCTGAGTGTGAGGGTTAAGTTTAGAATTAGGTTAGGATGATATTTAGAGTGAGGGGTAGGGTTAGGGTTATGATGAGGTTTAAGTTTAGTGTGAGGGTTAGGGTGAGGGTTAGGGTTTGGGTGAGGTTTAGCGTTAGGGTGAGGGTGAGAGTTACGGTTAGGGTTAGCGTGAGGGTTAGCGATAGGGTTAGGGTTAAGTTTAGGATTTAAAAGGAAATGTTCACGGGGAACACCCGGATGCATGCTGGCAGCAAGATTCTGGTATTTGTCCTAAGAAGCATTGAAAGGATTAAAACGCTCCTATGTTGCAATACCTCAGAACTTCATTCTGAGTGTTACCGGCACAGGTCATTCTAATGCTCACAACCATGGACTAATTAGAGCCTGACATAGCTAGTGCCAACCATAGTCCTGGATGGACAGTGGTCGTGTCCCAAACAACTGAGGTCTAGTTCTCCAAACTTTCACAGTGTGCAATAAGTACAGGTTCAAATTACTCCTCAGGTTGAGTAAAGTGTAGCTGTCAAGGCTGTAATCCATAGAGGGTTAGGGTTAGGGATAGTGATAAGGTGAAGGTTAGGTTCAGGGTTAGGGTTTAGGGTTAGCGTTAGGGTCATGGTTAGGGTTTAGGGTTAGGGTTAGGGTTAGGTTTATGGTTAGCACGAGGGTCAGGGTTAGGATTAGGGATAGGATTAGGGTTAGGATTTTCAAGGAGATGTTCACTAGGAACACCCGGAGGCCTGCCGGCAGCCAGATTCTGAAATTCTTCCTAGAAAGCCTTGAAAAGGAGTGAAACGCAACTATCTTGCAATAACTCAGAACCTCATTCTGAGTGTTTCTGGCAGAAGTCATTCAGCTGAACACAACGGTGGACTAATTAGAGCCTGATATAGCCAGTTCCGTCCATACTCCTCATTGGACTGTGGTCGAGTCCCAAAAACTGTGGTCCAGTTCTCCAAAATTTTATAGAGTGCCATAAGTAGAGGTAAAACTTGCTCCTCATGTTGAGTAGAGTGTGGCAGTCAAAGCTGTAATCAGTAACACTCAGGTGATAAGAATGGGAAGCCGATATTCTCAGTCAGCTGGCAGTGTTCTACGGGGCCAAGCAGATCTGGCTGCCATGTCTGAATGTTTGCAACTTCGGCAGAGATCTGCAGGCGCAATGGTGCAGCAATGCAAACTGTGTGCCCTTGCCAAACAACACGGGTGAAAAATAAACCACGGGGGATTTACAAGGAGATGTTAAACCGGAACATCCGGAGGCCTGACGGCAGCAAGATTCGGGTTAGGTTTAGGGTGAGGTTGAGGGTGAGGGTTAGGGTTAGGTTTAGGATAGGGTTAGGGTTAAGTTGAGGGTGAGGGTGAGCGTGAGGATGAGGGTTAGTTTGAGGGTTACTGTGAGGGATAGGGTGAGGGTGAGGCTGAGGGTGAGGGTGAGGGTTAGGGTTAGGCTTTGGGTTAGGGTTGGGAGAAGGTGAGGGATAGGGTAAGAGTTAGGGTTGGGGTTAGGGTGAGAGTAAGTGTTAGGGTGAGGGTTTGGGTGAGGGTGAGGATTAGGATTAGCCTGAGTGTTAAGGTGAGGGTTAGGCTGAGGGTTAGGTTTAGGGTTAGTGTGAGGGTTAGGTTTTGTCTGAGGTTTATGTTAAGGTTAAGGTTAGGGTGAGGGTGAGGGTTAGGGTTAGGGTGAGGATTAAGGTTAGGTTTGGGGATAAGATTAGGGTGAGGGTAAGGGTTAGGGTGAGGGTTAGGGTTAGGGTGAGGGTTAGGGTTAGGGTGAGGATAAGGTTTAGGTAGTGGGTTAGGGTGAGGTTTAGGGTTAGGGTTAGGGTGACGTCTAGGGTGCAGGTGAGGGTTAAAGTTTGGGTTAGGGTTAGGGTTAGAGTTAGGGTGAGGGTGAGATTTAGTTTTAGGTTTAGTTTTAGCTTTAGGGGTAGACTTAGGGTGAGGGTGAGGGTGAGGTTTAGGGTGAGGTATATGGTAAGGGTTAGGGTGAGGGTTAGGGTTAGGGTGATGTTTAGGCTGAGGGTGAGGTTTAGGGTTAGGGTGAGTGTTCAGGTGAGGGTGAGGGTTAGAGTGAGGGTGATTGTTAGGGTTAGGATGAGGGTTAGGGTGATGGTGAGGGTTAGGGTGAGGGTGAGGGTTAGGGTTAGCCTTAGGGTTTGGGTGAGGGTTAGGCTTAGTTTTAGTGTTAGGGTGAGAGTGAGGGTTAGGATTAGGGTTTGGGTGAGTGTGAGGTTGAGGGTTAGGATTCGGTGATGGTTAGAGTTAGGTTTAGGGTTGGGTAAGGTTTAGAGTTATGGTGAGGGTGAGGGTGAAGGTTAGGTTTATGAGTAATATTAGGGTTAGGGTTAGGGTTAGGATTAGGGTTAGGGTTAGGGTTAGACTGAGGGTTAGGGTGAGGTTGAGGTTGAGTGTTTGGGTTAGGGTGAGGGTAGAGTTAGGGTTATCGTTAGGGTGAGGGTAAGGTTTAGGGTTAGGTTTAGTGCTAAGATGAATGTTATGGTGATGTGTAGGGTTATGTTTAGGGTGAGGGTTATGGTTAGGGTGAGGGTTAGTGTTAGGGTTCGGGTGAGGGTTAGGTTCAGGGTGATGTTTAGGGTGAGGGTGAGGGTTAGGGTGAGGGTGAGGGTTCGGGTGAGGGTTATGGTTATGGTTAGAGTTAGGGTGAGGGCTAGGGTTCAGGTGAGGGTTAGGGTTAGGATGAGCGATAGGGTGAGAATTAGGGTTAGGTTTAGGGTTATGGTTATTGTTAGGCTGAGAGGTAGGGTTAGGGTTACAGTGAGGGTTAGGTTTAGTCTGAGGGTTAGGGTTAGGGTTAAGGTTATTGTTAAGGTGACGGTGTTAGGGTGAGGTTTAGGTTGAGGTTGAGGGTTAGGGTTAGCATTTCAGTTAGGATGAGAATTAGGGTGAGGGTTAGGTTTAAGGTTAGGGATAGGGTAAGTGTGACAGTAAGAGTTAGGGTTAGGGTTAGATTGACGCTTAGGGTTAGGTTGAGGGTTAGGGTTAGGGTTAGGGTGCGGGTGAAGGTGAGGCTGAGGGTTAGGGTGAGGGTGAGGATGAGGGTGAGGGTTAGCGTTAGGGTTAGGGTTAGGGTTAGTGCAAGGGTGACTGTGAGCATTAGGGTTAGGATTAAGGTTAGGGTTAGGGTTAGGCTGAGGATGAGGGTGAGGGTTAGCGTTAGGGTTAGGGTCAGAGTAAGTGTTAAGCTGAGGGTTAGGGTGAGAGTGAGGGTTCGGATTAGCTTGAGTGTTAGGGTGAGGGTTATAATGATGGTTAGTCTGAGGGGTAGGGTTACGTTTAGGGTGAGGGTTAGGTTTAGTCTGAGGGTTAGGGTTAGTGTTAAGGTTAGGGTTAGTGTGAGGGTAAGGGTTAGGGTAAGGGTTAGGGTTTAGGGTTCGGTTTAGGGTGAGGTTTAGGGTTAGTTTGAGATTTACGGTTAGGGTTAGGATTAGGTTTCAGTGTAGGGTGAGAGGTAGGGTTAGGGTTAGGGTCAAGTTTAGGGTTAGGATTAGGGTTAGAGTTAAGATTAGTGTGAGTGTTAGGGTTAGGTTTAGGGTGAGCGTAAGGGTTAGGGTGATGTTTAGGGTGAAGGTGAGGTTTAGTGTAAGCCTTAGCTTTAGGGTGAGGGTTAGGGTGAGGTTTAGTGCTAGGTTTAAGGTTAGGGTGAGGGTGATGGTAAGGGTTAGGGTTAAGTTAAGTATGAGGGTGAGGTTTAGGGTTCGGTGAGGGTTAGAGATAGTGTGAGGTTTAGGGTTGGTTAAGGGTTAGAGTTAGGGTGAGGGTTAGGTTGAGGGTTATGTTTAGGATTAGGGTTAGGGTTAGGCTTAGACTGAGGGTTAGTGTGAGGGTGTCGGTGAGGGCTTGGTTTAATGTGAGGGTTAGGGTTTGGTTAAGTTTAGGATTAACTTGAGGGTTAGTGTTAGGGTTAGGATGAGTGTTAGGGTGAAGGATGGTGTTACTGTTAGGGTCAGGTTTAGGGTGAGGGTTAGGGTGATGTTTAGGGTTAGGTTTAGGTTTAGGATTAGTGTGAGTGTTAGGGTTAGGGTTAGGGTTAGGGTGAGTGTAAGGTTTAGTGTGAGGTTTAGCGTGAGGGTGAGGATTAGGGTTAGACTTAGGTTTAGGGTGAGGGTTGGGGTGAGGGTTATGGTTAGGTTTAAGGTAGGGTTGAGGGTGAGAATTAGGGTTAGGGTTAGGGTTTGTGTGAGGGTGTGTGTTAGGGTTCGGTGAGGGTTATGTTTGGGTAAGGGTTAGAGTTAGGGTCAGGGTTAGGCATAGGTTGAGGGTCAGGTTTAGAATTAGGGTTAGGGTTAGTGTTAGGATTATGGTTAGGTTTATGTTTAGACTGAGGGTGAGGGTGAGGGTGAGGGTGAGGGTTTGTGTGAGGGTGAGGGTTAGGGTTAGGGTTAATGTTAGCGTGAGGGTTAGTGTTATGGTTAGAGTTATTAGGAGTGTTAGGGTGAGGGGTAGGTTTATGGTTAGGGTGAGGGTTAGGTTTAGTGTGAGGGTTAGGGTTAGGGTTAGGTTTAGGGTGAAATTAAGGTTTAGGGTGAGGGTGAGGGTGAGGCTGAAGGTTAGGGTGAGATTGAGGTTGAGGGTGTGGGGTAGGGTTAGGGTTAAGGTTATTGTTATGGTTAGTGTGAGGGTTAGGTTTAGGGTTGGTGTTAGGTTTAGGGAGAGTATAAGTATTCGGGTGAGTGTTAGGGTTAGGGTGAGGGTTAGGATTAAGTGGAGGGTAAACGTTAGCTTGAGGGTTAGGGTCAGGTTTAGGGTGAGGGCTAGGGTGAGGGTGAGGGTTAAGTTTAGTGTTAGGGTTAGGGTTAGCATTAGGTTGAGGGTGAGGGTGAGATTTAGGTTTAGGACTAGTGTTAGGTTTAGCGTTAGGCTTAGGGTGAGTGTGAGGGTGAAGTTGAGGGTGAGGGTTAGGGTGAGGGTTAGGGTTAGGGTTAGGTTGGGGGTTAGAATTATTTTGATGTTTATGCTGAGGGTAAGGTTTAGGGTTAGGGTGAGTGTGTGAAGTTGAGGATTAGGGTGTCAGTGAAGGTTAGTGTTAGGGTGAGTGTTAGGATGACGGTAAGGGTTAGGGTGAGGGTGAGGGTTAGGGTTAGGGTGAGGGATAGGGTTAGGGTTAGGTTTAGAATGAGTTTTAGGGTGATGGGTAGGGTTACAGTTACAGAGAGGTTAAGGGTTAGTGTGAGGGTTAGGGTTAGGTTTTGGGTTAGGATTAGGTTGAGGGTAAGGTTTAGTGTGAAGGTTAGGTTGAGGGTGGGGGTTACGGTAGGGTTAGCATGAGGGAGAGGTTTCAGGTTAGGTTGAGGGTTAGGGTGAAGCTTAGGTTTAGGGTTAGGGTTAGGGTGAGGGTTATGGTGAAGATAAGGGTACGGGTGAGGGTTAGAGTGAGGGTGAGTGTTAGGTTTAGTGTTAGGGTTAGGGTTAGGTTTAGGATGAGGGTGAAAGTGAGAATTAGGGTTAGGATTACAGTTAGGGTTAGGCTAATGGGGAGGGGGCGGATTAGGGATAGCGTTAGGTTTAGGGTTAGGGTTAGGGATAGGGTTAGGTTTAGTGTTATTGTTAGGGTTAGGGTGACGGTGAGAGTGAGGGGAGGGTTAGGTTTAGGGTTAGGGTTAGGGTTAAGGTGAGGGTCAGGATTAGGGTTAGTGTGAGGGTTAAGATTAGGGTGAGGGTTCAGGTGAGCGTTAGGGTTAGGGTTAGAGTTAGGGTGAGGTTTAGGGTTACGGTACGTGTTAGGATTAGGGTTAGGTTGAGGGTTATGGTTAGGGTGATGTTTAGGGTGAGGGTGATGGTTAGGGTTCGGGTGAGAGTTCGGGTGAGGGTTAGGGTTAGGGTTAGATTTAGGGTGAGGGCTAGGTTGAGGGTGAGGGGTAGCATTAGGGATAGGGTGAGACTTAGGGTTAGGGTTAGGGTTAGGTGCGGGTTAGGCTGAGGGGTAGGGTTAGTGTGAGGTTGAGGTTTATTGTAAAGGTTATGTTTATGGTGATAGTAAGGGTTAGGGCTAGCATTAGGTTTTGGGTGAGGGTTACGATGAGGGTTAGGGTTAGGGTGAGAGTGAGGGTTAGGGGTAGCCTGAGTGTTAGGGTGAGGGTTAGGTTTAGGGTTAAGGTTAGGGTTATGTTAAGGGTAGGGTGAGGGTGATGGTTAGGGTTAGGGTTAGGGTGAGAGTTAGGGTTAGGTTTAGGGTCAGGCTTAGGGTTATTTTTAGGGTTAGGATTAGGCTGAGTTTGAGGCTGACAGTGAGGATGAGGGAGATTTTTAGGGTTCGGCTTAGGTTTACGGTGAGGGTGAATATGCGGTTAGGGTTAGGTTTAGGATTAGGGTTAGGGTTAGGGTGAGGGTGAGGGTGAGGGTTAGGATTAGGATTGGGGAGAGGTTTAGGGTTAGTGTGAGGATTAGAATGAGCGTTAGAATTAGGGTGAGGATTAGAGTTATGATGAGGTTTAGGGTTAGGGTGAGGGCAAGTGTTACGCTGAGGGTGAGGGTGAGGGTCAGGGTTAGGGTTACCGTTAGGAAGAGGGTGAGGATGAGATTTACGTTTAGGATTAGTGTTAGTTTTAGGGTTCAGCTTAGGGTGAGTGTGAGGGTGAGGTTGAGGGTGAGGTAAGTGTGAGGGGTAGGGTTAGGGTTAGGGTGGTGGTTAGAGTTAGTGTAAGGTTTAGGGTTAGGTTTTGGGTTAGGGTTCGGGTGAGGGTAAGGGTTAGTGTGAGGGGTAGGTTGAAGGTAAGGGGAAGGGTGAGGTTTAGAGTGAGGGTGTGTGTTAGGTTTAGTGTTACTCTTAGGGTAAGGGTCAGGATCAGGGTAAGGGTTAGGGTTAGGGTGAGGTTTAGGGTTAGGTTGAGTGTTAGGTTTAGGTTTAGGGTTGAGGTTAGGGTTAAAGTTAGTGTTAGTTTGAGGGTTAGGGTAAGGTTTAGCGTTAGGTTAATGGTTATTTTAAGGGTTAGGGTGAGGGTGAGGGTGAGGGTGAGGTTTAGGGTTAGGTTGAGGTTTAGGGTGAGGGTGAGAGTGAGAATTAGGGTTAGGATTAGGATTAGGGTTAGGGTTAGCCAGAGGGGGACGGGGAAGGGGATGGGGTGGTTTAGGGATAGGGTTAGTTTTAGGGTTAGGTTTAGAGTGAGGGTTAGGTATAGGGTTAGGGTTAGTGTTATTTTTAGGGTTAGGGTGAGGGTGAGAATGAGCGGAGGAGGAGGGGAAGGGCTAGGTTTAGGGTTAGGGTTAGGTTTAAGGTGAGGGTGAGAGTGTGGGTTAGGGTTAGGATTTGGATTATGGTTAGGGTTACGGTTAGGGTTAGGGTTAGGGTTACGGTTAGGGTTAGGGTTAGGGTGAGGTTTAGGGTTAGGGTGATGTTTAATGTGAGGGTGAAGTTTCGGGTTCTGTTGAATTTTCGGGTGAGGGTTAGGGTTAGGGTTATATTTAGTGTGAGGGCTAGGTTGAGGTAGAGGGTTAGGGTTAGGGATAGGGTGAGACTTAGGGTTAGGGATAGGGTTAGGGTGAGGGTTAGGCTGAGGGGTAGGGTTAGTGTGAGGGTTAGGGTTACTGTTCAGGTTAGGGTTAGGGTAAGAATAAGGGTTAGTGTTAGCATTATGATTTGGGTGAGGGTTACGGTGAGGGTTAGGGATACGGTTAGGTTTAGGGTGAGTGTGAGGGTTAGAGTTAGCCTGAGTGTTAGGGTGAAGGTTAGTGTTAGGGTTAGGTTTAGGGTTAAGGTTAGGTTTTTGTTAGGGTTAGGGTGAGGGTGAGGTTTATGGTTAGGTTAGGATGAGAGTTAGGGTTAGGGTTAGGGTAAGGGTTAGGGTTATTTTTAGGGTTAGGGTTATGCTGAGGGTGAGGCTGTCAGTAAGGGTGACGGTGAGTTTTAGTGTTTGGGTTAGGTTTAGGGCGAGTGTGAGTGTGGGGGTTAGGGTTAGGATTAGGATTAGGGTTAGGGTTAGGTTGAGAGTGAGGGTGAGGGTTAGGGTTAGGGTTACTGTTAGGTTTAATGTTAGGGTTAGGTTGAGGGTTAGGGTGAGGGTTAGGATTAGGGGTAGGGTTAGGGTGAGGTTGAGTGTTAGGTTTAGGATTAGGGTTAGGGTTATTGTAGGCTGAGGGTTAGGTTGAGGGTGAAGGTTAGGGTTAGGTTTTGGGTTTGGTTTAGGCTGAGGGCTAGGGTGAGGGTGAGAATTAGTGTGAGGTTGAAGGTGGGGTTGAGGTTGAGCTTAGGGTTAGGGTAAGTGTTAGGGTTAGGTTTAGGGCGAGGATTAGGATGAGGGTGAAGGAAAGGGTGATTGTTAGGGTTAGGGTTAGGTTTAGGTTGAGGGTTAGGGTGAGGTTTAGGGTTAGTGTGAGGGTTAGGGTTAGGGGTAGGGTTTGAGATAGGGTGAGTGTAAGGATTAGGGTGAGAGTTAGGTGAGGATGAGGGTTAGGGTTAGGGTTAGGATTATGGTGATGATGAGGGTGAGGGATAGTGTTAGGGTGAGGGTGATGGTGAGGGTTAGGGTTAGTGTTAGGTTTAGGGTGAGCGTGAGGGTTAGGCTTTCGATGAGGGTTAAGTTTAGGGTTAGTTTGAAGGTAAGGGTTAGGCTTAGGGTGAGGGCTAGGGTGAGGATGAGTGTTAGGGTGAGGATTGATTTAGGGTGAGGTTTTGGGTTAGGTAAGGGTTAGGGTTAGGGTGGCAATTTGGATGAGGGTGAGGTTTTGGGTTAGGTAAGGGTTAGGGTTAGGGTGGCAATTTGGATGAGGGTGAGGATTAGGTTGAGGTTTTGGGTTAGGGTGAGGGTTAGGGTTAGGGTTAGGGTGAGGGTTAGGGTTAGGCTGATGTTTAGAGTGAGGGTGAGGGATAGGGTGATGTTTAGGGTGAGGGTGAGGCTGAGGATTAGGGTTAGGCTTAGGATTAGGATTAGTGTGAGGGTGAGTGTGACGGTGAGGGTTAGTCTGTGGGTGAGGGTTATGGTTAGTGTGAGGGTTAGGGTGACGGTGAGGGTTATGGTGAGTCTGAGGGTTAGGGTTAGGGTTAGGGTGAGGGTTAGGGTTAGGGTCAGGGTTATGGTGAGGTATAGGGTGAGGGGTAGGGTTAAGATTAGGGTAAGTGTTAGTGTTATTGTGAAGGTTAGGTTTAGGGTTAGGAGTAGGGTTAGCTTGAGTGTAAGGGTTGGTGTGAGGGTTAGCGTGAGGGTTAGGGTTACTGTTTGAATTAGGGTTAGGGTTAGTTTGAGGGTTAGGGTAAGGATTAGGGTTAGGGGTAGTGTTAAAATGAGGTTGAGTGTTAGGGTTAGGATTAGGGTTACGGTTATTGTAGGCTGAGGGTGAGGGTTAGGGTTAGGGATAGTGTTAGGTTTGTGGTAGGTGCTAGGGTAAGGGTGAGAGTTAGTGTGAGGGTGAAGGTGACGTTGAGTTTAAGCTTAGGGTTAGGGTAAGCGTTAGGGTTAGGATTAGGGTGAGGATTAGGATGAGGGTGAATGTTAGGGTGAGGGTTAAGGTTAGGGTTAGGTTTCGGTTGAGGGTTAGGGTAAGGGTTAGTGTGAGTTTTCGGTTAGAGTGAGATTTAGGTTTAGGGTTTGGTTAGGGATAGCGTTAGGGTTAGGTGTAGGGTTAGCTTGAGGGTGATGGTTGAGGTTAAGATTTGGGTTAAGCTTCGGGTTAGGCTGAAGGTTAGGTTTAGAATTAGTGTTAGGGTTACGGTTAGGCTTAGGGTGAGGGTGAGGTTGAGGGTGAGGCTTAGGGTTAGTGTGAGGGTTAGGATAAGGGTGAGGGATAGTGTTAGGATTAGGGTTAGGGTTAGGGTGAGAGTTAGGGTTAGACTTAGGGTGAGGGTGAGGGTTAGGGTTAGTTTTAGGGTGAGGGTTACGTTTAGGGTTAAGGTGAGGGTTAGGATGAGGGTTAGGGTTAGGGTTAGGGTTAGGGTTAGTGTTAGGTTGAGGTTAGGGTTATTGTTAGGGTTAGGGTTAGGGGGAGAGTTAGGGGGAGGGTGAAGTTTAGAGTGAGGATTAGGCTTTGGGTTAGGCTTAGGGTAATGGTTAGGTTGAGGGTTAGGGTGAGAGTGAGGTTTAGGATTAGCGTGAGTGTTAGGGTGACGGTTAGGGTGAGGGTTAGGATTAGTTTTTGGGTTAGGGTAGTGTTACAGTTAGGGTGAAGTTGAGGGTTAGGTTTAGGGTGAGGGTTAGGGTTAGGTTTAGGTTTAGGGTTAGGGTGAGGGTGAGGTTTAGGATTAGGGTTAGTGTTATTGTTAGTGTTAGGTTTAGGTTGAGGGTGAGTGTGAGGGTGAGGGTGAGGGTTAGGTTAGGTTGTGAGTTAGGGTTAGGGTGAGGTTCAGGGTTAGTGTGAGGGTTAGTGTTTGGGTAAGTTTTAGACTTAAGGTTAGGTTTAGGGTTAGGATGATGGTGATGGTTAGTGTTAGGATTAGGATTAATGTGAGTTTTAGGGTGAGGGTTGGGGTTCGATGAGGGTTAGAGTTAGGGTGAGGTTAAGGGTTAATTTTTGGTAAGGGTTAGATTTAGGGTGAAGTTGAGGGTGAGGGTTAGAGTTAGGATTAGGGTTAGGGTTAGGGTTACGATTAAGATCAGGGTTAGGTTTACACTGAGGCTGAGTGTGAGGGTGAGGCGTTGTTGTAGGGTGAGGGTTAGGTTTAGGTTTAGGGTGATTGTTAGGGTGAGGGTTAGGTTTAGGGTTAGGGTTAGGATGAGTGTTAGGGTGAGGGGTAGGGTTACTGTAAGGGTGAGGGTTAGAATTAGTGTGAGGGTTAGGGTTAGGGTTCGCTTTAGGGTTAGGGTGAGGGTAAGGGTTAGTTTGAGAGTTAGGGTGAGTTTGAGGATTAGGTTTATAGTTAGGGTGAGGGTTAGGGTTAGGGTTAGGTTTAGGGTAAGTTTGTGGGTTACGTTGAGGGTTAGGGTTGGGATTAATGTTAGGGTGAGGGTGAGGGCTAGCGTGAGGGTGAATGTTAGGTTTAGGGTTAGGGGTAGGGTGAAGGTTCAGGTCAGGGTGAGGTTTAGTGTTAGGGTTAGGATGAGGGTGAAGGTTCGGGTGAGTGTTAGGGTTAGGGTTAGTGTTAGGGTGAGGGCTAGGATGAGGGTGAGGGTTAGGGTTAGGTTTAGGGATAGGGTGAGAATTAGGGTTAGGTTTAGTGTTAGGGCGAGGCTTAGGCTGAGGGGTAGTGTTAGGTTTAGTGTGAGGGTTAGGTTTAGTCGGAGCATTAGGGTTAGGGTTAAGTTTACGGTTAAGGTTAGTGTAAAGGTTACGGTGAGGGTTAGGGTGAGGGTGAGGTTTAGTGTTAGCATTTCGGGTAGGGTGAGGGTTAGATCGAGGGTGAGGGTTATGGTTAGGGTAAGGTGAGGGTGAGGGTTAGGTTTAGGGTTAGGGTGAAGTTTAGGGTTAGGTTGAGGGTTAGGGTTAGGGTTAGGTTTAAGGTGAGGGTGAGAGTGTGGGTTAAGGTTAGTATTTGGATTAAAGTTAGGGTTAGGCTGAGGGTGATGGGGAGGAGGAGCGTTAGGGTTAGGGTTAGCGTTAGTGTTAGCCTTTGGGAGAAGGTGAGGGTGAGATTTAGGTTTAGGATTAGTGTTAGGTTTAGGGTTAGGCTTAGGGTTACAGTGAAGGTGAGCGTGGGGTGAAGTTTAGATTGAGGGTTAGGGTTAGGTTCAGGGTGAGGGTTAGGTTTAGAGTGATGTTTAGGTTGAGGGTGAGCTTTAGGGTGAGGGTGAGTTCAGGTGAGGGTGAGGGTTAAGGTGTGGGTGAGGCTTAGGGTTAGGCTTAGGGTTAGGTTGACGTTTAGGCTTATGGTTAGGATTAGTGTGAGGTTTAGGGTTAGGGTTAGGGTGAGGGTAAGGGTTAGGGTGAGTTTTAGAGTGAGGGTGAGGATTAGGGTTAGAGTTAGGGTTAGGGTTAGGTTTGGCTTGGGGTGAGGGTGAGGGTGAGGTTTATGTTTAGGGTGAAGTTTCGGTTTAGAGTGAGGCTTAGGGTTAGGGTTAGGGTTAGGGTGAGTTTTAGGGTGAGGGTTAGGGTACGGTGAGGGTTAGAGATAGGGTGAGGGTTAGGGTTGTGTAAGGGTTAGAGTTAGGATGAGGTTGATGGTGAGGTTTAGGGTTAGAATTAAGGTTAGGTGTAGGGTTAGACTGAGGGAGATGGTGAGGGTACAGGTGAAGTTTTGGGTAAGGGATAGAATTAGGTTTAGGGTGATGGTTAGGGTTAGGGTAAGGGTTAGGATGAGGGTTAGGGTTAATGTAAGGTTATAGTTAGGGTTAGGGTGAGGGTGAGTTTGAGGTTGAGGGTGAGGGTGAGGGTGAAGTTGAGGTTGTGGGTTAGGCTTATGTTTAGGGTGAGGGTGAGAGTGAAGGTTAGGGTTAGGGTTAGGATTCGTGTGAGGGTTAGGGTTTGGGTGAGTGTTAGGGTGAGAACTTGGGTGAGGCTGAGTGTTATGATTAGGATAGAGTGATGGTTAGGCTGAGGGATAGGTTAGGGTTAGGTTTAGAGTGAGGGTGAGAGTGAGGGTTAGGGTTATCGTTAGAGTTAGGGTGAGGAGTACGGTAAAGGCTAGGGTTAGGGTGAGAGTGAGCATTAAGGTGAGGGTTAGGATTAGGGATAGGGTTAGGGTGAGGGTAAGGGTCAGCGTGAGTGTTAGGGTTAGGGTGAGGGTTAGGGTTAAGGGAAGGGTTAGGTTTAGGGTTAGAGTTAGGGTGAGTGCTAGAGTGAGGGTGAGGGTTAGGGTTAGGGTTAGGTTTGGTTAAAGGTGAGGGTGAGGGTGAGGGGAGGTTTAGGGTTAGGTTTAGGTTTAGGGTGAGCGTGAGAGTGAGGGTTAGGGTTAGGATTAGGATTAAGGTTAGGGTTAGGGTGAGGGTGAGAGTGAGGGGGAGGGGGAAGGTTACGGTTTTTGATGGGGTTAGGTTTATGGTGAGGTTAGTGTTAGGTTTAGGGTTAGGGTTATGATTAGTGTGTGGGTGAGGTGAGGTTTAGGGATATGGTGAGGTTTAGGGTTAGGTTGAGGGTTAGAGTTAGGGTTAGATTTAGTGTGAGTGTGTGGGTGAGGGTGAGGGTTAAGGTTAGGTGTAGGTTAGGGTGAGAGTGAGGGTGATGGGTAGGGTAAGGGTAATGGTTAGGTTTTGGGTTAGGGTTAGGCTGAATTTGAGGGTGAGGTTGAGGTTTAGGGTTAGGGTTAAGGTTAGGGTGAGGACTAGAGTAAGAGTGAGGGCTAGGGTGAGCGTGAGGGTGAGGGTGAGTTTTTTGGTAATTTAAGGGTTAAGGTTAGGATTAGTGTATGGATTAGGGTGAGGGTAAGGTTTAGGGTGAGAATTAGGGTTAGGGTGAGGGTTAGGGTAAGGGGAGGGTGAGGGTTTGTTTAGGGTGATGTTTAACGGTGAGGGTGAAAATGAGGGTAAGGGTGAGGGTTAGGGTTAGAGTTAGAGTTAAGTGAGGGCTAAGGTGAGGGTGAGGGTTAGGGTTAGAGTAAGGGTTAGGGTTAGTGTTAGGGTGAGGGTTACGCTGAAAGATAGGTTTAGGGTTAGGGTGAGGATTAGTTTTAGTGTGAGGGTTAGGGTTAGGATGAGGGTTAGGGTTAGGTTTAGGGTGAGGGTGAGAGTGAGTGTTAGGGTTAGGATTAGGATTAGGTTTAGGGTAGACTGAGGGAGAGAGTGAGGGTGAGGGTGAGTGTTAGGTTTAGTGATGGGGTTAGGGTTAGGGTGAGGGTTAGTGTTAGGGTTTGGCTTAGGATTATTGTTAGGATTTGGGTGAGGGGGAGGGACAAGGGAGCAGGAGGTTTACAGTTAGGGTTAGGTTTAGGGTGAGGCATAGGGTGAGTGTTAGGATTAGGATTAGGATTAGGGTTAAGGTTAGGCTGAGGGTGAGGGTGAGGATTAGGGTTAGGGTTAGGGTGAGTGTGAGGGTTAGGGTTAGTGTGAGCATGAGGGTTAGGATTAGGGTGAGGGAAAATGTTTGGGTGAGGGTTACGGTGAGGGTGAAGGTTAGGTTTAGGGTTATGGTTAGGATCAGTGTATGACTGAGGATGAGAGTTAGGGTTATGGTGAGGTTTAGGTTTAGGGTGAGGGTTACGTTTAGGTTTAGAATTAGTGTGAGGGTGTGGGTGAGGGTGACGGTTAGGGTTAAGTTTAGGGTTAGGGTGAGGGTAAGGGTGAGGGTGAGGGTGAGGGTGACGGGTAGGGTAAGGGTTGGGGTTAGGGTTTGGGTAAAGGTTAGTCTGAAGGTGAGGGTGAGGTTGAGGTTTAGGGTTAGGGTTAAGGGTAGGGTGAGGTCTAGAGTAAGACTGAGGGTTAGGGTGAGCATGAGGGTGAGTGTGAGAATTTAGGTAAGGTAAGGGTTAGTGTTAGGATTATTATGAGGATTAGGGTGAGGGTGAGGATTAGGGTGAGGGTTAGGGTTAAAGTGAGGTTTAGGGTTAGGGTAGGGTGAGGGTTTGTTTAGGGTGATGTTTAGGTTGAGCGTGAAGTTTAGGATGAGGGTGAGGGTAAGGGTGAGGTTTAGGGTTAGTGTTAGAGTTAGGTGTGGGCTAGGGTGAGTATGAGGGTTAGGGGTAGGGTTAGGGAAAGGGTGAGAATTAGGGTTAGGGTTAGTGTTAGGGTGAGGATTAGGGTTAGGATGAAGGTTAGGCTGAGGGGTAGGGTTAGGGTTAGTGTGAGGATTAGGTTTAGTCTGATGTTTAGTATTAAGTTTAGGGTTAGGTTTAGGTTGAGGTTAAGGGTTAGGGTAAGGGTGAGTGTGAGGGTGAGGGTTAGGGTTAGCATTAGGGTTGGGGTGATGGGTAGGGTGAGGGTTAGGTTTAGGTTTAGGTTGAGGGTGAAGGTGAGGGTTAGGTTAAGGGTTAGGGTGAGATTTAGGTAAAGGGTGAGGGATATGGTTAGGGTTAGGGTTAGAGTGAGGGTGAGGCTAAAATTTAGGGTGAGGGTGAGTGTGAGGGTGAGGGTGTGGGAAAAAGTTAGGATTTGGTTTAGTGTGAAGGTGAGGGTGAGGGTTAAGGTTAGGATTAGGGTTAGGGTTTGGGTTAGGATGAGGGTGAGCGTGAGGGTGAGGTTTAGGTTTAGGGTGAGTGTTAGAGTTAGTGTGAGAGTTAGGGTGAGGGCGAGATTAAGGATTAGGTTGAGGGTGAGGGTTAGGATTAGGGTTAGGGTTTGTGGGAGGTTTAGGGGGAGGGTTAGGGTTAAGGTTAGGGTTTAGGGTAAAGGTGAGGGTTAGGGTTAATGTTTGGGTTAGGATTAGAGTGAGGGTTAGGGTTAGTGGGAGAGTTAGAGTGAGGGTGAGGGTAAGGGTTAGGTTGAGGGTTAGGGAGAGGGGGAGGATTAGCGTCAGAGTTTGGGTTAGGGTGAGGGTTAGGTTGAGGGTTAGGGTTAAGGTTAGGTTTAG
Source organism: Dipodomys merriami (assembly GCF_024711535.1). NCBI lineage: Eukaryota > Metazoa > Chordata > Mammalia > Rodentia > Heteromyidae > Dipodomys > Dipodomys merriami. Next base: position 2,952,357 of record NW_027206157.1, read on the forward strand.
GGTTAGGGTGAGGGTTATGGTTAATGTTAGGGTTAGTGTTAGGGTAAGGGTTAGTTTGAGTGTGAGGGTTAGTTTGAGGGTGAGGGTTATGTTTAGGGTTAGGGTTAGGGTGAGGGTGAGGGTTAGGATAAGGGTTACAGTTAGGGTGAGTGTGAGGGTGAGGGTTAGTGTTAGTATTAGGGTGAGGGTTAGGGTTTGGCTGAGGGTGAGTGTGAGGATTAGGGTGAGTGTTAGGGTTAGGGTGTGGGTTAGGGTGAGCTTTAGGGTTAGTGTGAGGATTAGGGTTAGGGTTAGGGTTTTGGTTAGGTCTAGGGTGACGGTAATGGTTAGGGTGAGGTTTAAGGTTAGGGTTAGGGTGAGGGTTAGGGTGAGGGTGAGTGTGAGATTTAGGTTTAGGATTAGTGTTAGGTTTATTTTCAGGCTTAGGGTGAGGGTGAGAGTGACGTTGAGGGTGCGGGTTAGGGTGAGGGTTAGGGTTAGTGGGAAGTTTAGGGTGAGGGTGAGGTTTAGGGTTAGGTTGAGTGTCCGGGTGAGGGTGAGGGTAAGGGTGTGGGTGAGGGTTAGGTTTAGGTTGAGGGTTAATTTGATGGTGAGGGTTATTGTGAGGGTGAGGGTTAGGGTTAGGTTTAGGGTTAGGGTGAGGGTTAGGGTTAGGGTTAGGATTAGTGTGAGGTTTAGGGTCAAGGTTAGGTTAGCGCTAGGTTTAGTGTAATGGTTAGGGATACATTTAGGTTGAGAGTGAGGGTTATAGTTAGCCTTAGGGTTAGGATTAGGGTTAGGGTGAGGGTTAGGGTTAGTGTCAGGGTTAGGCTTAGGGTTGGGGTTACGTTAGGATAAGGGTAAGGGTTAGGAGGAGCGTTAGTGTTACAGAGAGGGTTAGGGTTAAGGTGTGGGTAAGGGTTAAGGTCAGGGTTAGGGTAAAGGCTAGGGTGAGGATGAGAGTTAATGGGTAGAATTAGGGATAGGGTGAGGGTTAGGTTTAGGGTTAGGGTTAGGGGGAGAGTTAGGCTGTGGGGTAGGGTTAGGTGAGGGTTAGGTTTAGTGTGAGGTTTAGGGTTAGAGTTACGATTAGGGTTATGGTTTTTGTTAGGTTTAGGGTGAGGATAAAGGTGAGGGTGAGGGTGAGGTTTAGGGTTAGGGTTAGGGTTAGGGTGAAGTGTAGTGTTAAGATTAGTATTAGGGTTAGGGTTAAGCTGAAGGTGAGGGGGACGGGGAGGTTTAGCTTTAGTGTTAGGGGTAGGGTGAGTGTGAGGGTTAGGGTTAGTTTCAGAGTTAGGGTTAGGATTAGGGTGAGGGAAAATATTTGGGTGAGTGTTAGGGTCAGGGTGAAGGTTAAGCTTAGGGTTGGCATTAGGATTAGTGTGTGGGTGAGGGTGAGGTTTAGGGATATTGTGAGGTTTAGGGTTAGGGTGAGGGTTAGGGTTAGGGTTAGAGTTAGTGTGAATGTGTGGGTGAGGGTGAGGGTTAGGGTTAGGTTTAGAGTTAGGGTCAGAGTGAGGGTGAGGGTGAGGGTGATTTTTAGGGTAAGGGTTAGGGTTAGGGTTTGGGTTAGGGTTAGGCTGAAGGTGAGGGTGAGGTTGATGGTTAGGTTTAGGATTAAGGCTAGGGTGAGGACTAGAGTAAGAGTGAGGGTTAGGGTGAGCGTGAGGGTGAGGGTGAGGGTGAGTTTTTCGGTAAGGTAAATGTTAGGGTTAGGATTAGTGTGAGGATTAGGGTGAGGGTGAGGGTTAGGAATAAGGTGAGGATTAGGGTAAAGGGACGGTGAGGGTTTGGTTAGGGTGATTTTTACGGTGAAGGTGAAGGTTAGAATGAGGGTGAGGGTAAGGGTGTGGGTTAGGGTTAGTGTTAGAGTTAGCTGAGGGCTAGGGTGAATATGAGGGTTAGGGGTAGGGTTAGGGATAGGGTGAGAATTAGGGTTAGTGTTAGGGTGAGGGTTAGGCTGAGGGATAGGTTTAAGGTTAGGTTGAGGATTAGTTTTAGTGTGAGGGTTAGGGTTAGGATGAGGGTTAGGTTTAGGTTTAGGGTGAGGGTGAGAGTGAGTGTTAGGGTTAGGATTAGGATTAGTTTTAGGTAGGCTGACGGTGAGAGTGATGGGGAGGGGGAGTGTTAGGTTTACTGATGGGGTTAGGGTTAGGGTGAGGGTTAGTGTTAGGGTTTGGGTTAGGATTATTTTTGGGATTTGGGTGAGAGGGAGGGATAAGGGAGGGGAAGGTTTACGGTTAGGGTTAGGTTTAGGGTGAGGGATAGGGTGAGGTTTAGGGTTAGGATTAGGAATAGGGTTAGGTATAGGCTGAGGGTGAGGGTGAGGTTGAGGTTTAGGGTTAGGGTTAGGGTTAGGGTTAGGGTGAGTGTTAGGTTGACAGTGAGGTTTAGGGTGAGGGTGATGGTTAGGGTTAGGGTGAGACTGAGGTTTAGGTTTAGGGTTAGGGTAAGGGTTATGGTGAGTGTGAGGGTTAGTTTTAGGGTTAAGGTTAGGGTGAGGTTTAGGGTTAGGTTAGGGTTAGGATTATGGTGAGGGTGAGGGTGATGGTTATGGTGTGTGTGAGGGTTAGGGATAGGGTGAGATTGAGGGTTAGGGTTAGGGTGAGGATTATGATGAGTGTGAGGGTGAGGGTTAGTGTTAGGTTTAGGATGACAGTGATGGTGAGGGTAAGGGGGAGGTTTAGGGATAGGTTTAGGTTTAGGTTGAGGATGAGTGTGAGGGTTAGGGTTAGGATTAGGATTAGGGTTAGATCTAGGCTAAGTGTGAGGTTGAAGGTGAGGGGGAGGTTTAGGGTGACCGTGAGGGTTAGGGTGAGGGTGAAGGTTAGGGTCAGGCTTAACGTTAGGTTACTAGTTATAGTTACGATGAGGTTTAGTGTGAGGGAAAGGGTTAAGGTTAGGGTTAGCGTTAGGATTTGTGTGAGGGTTAGGGTTAGGGTTACGGTTAGTGTGACAGTAAGGTTTAGGGTGAGGTTTAGGGTGAGTTTGAGGTTTAGGGTGAGTGTTAGGTTTAGAGTTACGGTGAGTTTGATGGTGAGGGTGAGGTTTAGCGTTAGGATTAGGGTTAGGTTTAGGGTTAGACTGAGCATGAGGGTGAGGGTGAGGGTTTGGGTTATTGTGAGGGTTAAGGTTAGGGTTATGTTTAGGGTGATGGTGAGGTTTAGTGTTAGGGTTAGGGATAGGATGAAGGTTAGGGTGTGGGGTAGGGTTATGGTTAGGGTGAGGGTTACGTTTAGTGTGAGGTTTAGGTTTAGGGTTAGGTTGAGGGTTATGGTGAGGGTTAGGGTTAGGTTTAGGGTTATTGTGAGGGTTAAGGTGAGGTTTAGTGTTAGGGTTAGTGTGAGGGTTACGGTGAGGGTAAGGGTTAGCAGGAGTATTAGGGTGAGTGTGAGAGTTAGGGTTAGGTTTAGGGTTAGGGAGACGAGTAGGGTGAGTGTTAAGGTTAGGGTGAGAGTGAGCGTTAAGGTGAGGTTTACGGCTAGGGTTAGGTTTAGGGTGAAGTTAAGGGTCAGGGTGAAGGTTAGGGTAAGGGGGAGGGTTAGGGTAAGGGGGAGGGTTAGGTTTAGGGTTAGGGTTACGTTGAGGGCTAGGGTGATGGTGTGGGTTAGGGATAGGGTTAGGGATAGTGTGAGGATTAAGTTTAGGGTTAGGTTTAGGGTGAGAGTTAGGCTGAGGGGTAGGGTTAGGGTTAGGGTGAAGGATAGGTTTAGTGTGAGGGTTAGGGTTAGGGTGAGGTTTAAGTTGAGGGTGAGGGTGAGGGTGAGGTTAGGATTAGGTTTATGGTGAGGGTGAGACTGACAGTGAGGGTTACTGTTAGTGTTAGGTTTATTGTTAGGATTAGGGTGAGGTGGAAGGGGAGGGGAGGGGGAGTATTATCGTTAGGGTTAGTTTTAGGGTAATGCTTAGGGTGAGGGTTAGGGTTAGGATTAGGATTGGGTTTAAGGTTAGGCTGAGGGTGATGGGGAGGGGGAGGGTTAGGGTTAGGGTTAGGGCTTGTGTGAGGGTTACGGTTAGGATTAGGGTGAGGGAAAAAGTTTGGGTGAAGGTTAGGGTGAGGGTGAAGGTTAGGCTTTGGGTTAAGGTTAGGATTAGTGTGTGGGTGAGGGCGAGGGATAGGGTTATGGTGAGGTTTAGGTTTAGGGTGAGGGTTAGGCTTAGGGTTAGAGTTAGTGGGAGGGTCTGGGTGAGGTTGATGGTTAGGGTTAAGTTTAGGGTTAGGGTGAGCATGAGAGTGAGGCTGAAGGTGAGTGTGTCAGGTAGGTTTAGGATTAGGGTTAGGGTTAGGGTTAGTCTGAAGGTGAGGGTGAGGTTGAGGTTTAGAGTTAGTGTTAAGGTTAGGGTGAGGTCTAGAGTAAGAGCGAGGGTTAGGGTGAGCTTGAGGGTGAGGTTGAGTTTTTCGGTTAGGTAAAATTTATGGTTAGGTTTAGAGTGAGGATTAGGGTGAGGGTGAGGTTTAGGGTGAGGGTTACGGTTATGTTAAGTCTTAGGTTTAGGGTAGGGTGAGGGTTGGGTTAGGGTGATGTTTATGGTGAAGTTGAGGGTTAGGATGAGAATGAGGGTAAGGGTGAGGGTTAGGGTTAGGGTTAGAGTTAGTTGAGGGCTAGGGTGAGGGTGAGAACTAGGGGTAGGGTTAGGGATAGGGTGAGAATTCGGGTTAGGTTTAGGGTTAGGGTGAGGGTTAGGGTTAGGGTGAGGGTTAGGTTGAGTCTGAGGGTTAGTGTTAAGTATAGGGTTAGGTTTAGGGTGCGGTTAAGGGTTAGGGTGAGGTTTCGGGTTAGCATTAGTGTTAAGGTGAGGGTGAGGGTGAGGGTTAGAATTAGGGTTAGGTTTAGGTTAAGGGTGAGGGTGAGGGTTAGGTTTAGTTTGAGGGTGAGGGTTAGGTTTAGAGTGAGGGAAACGGTTAGGGTTAGGGTTAGCGTGAGGGTGAGGCTGAAGTTTAGGGTTAGAGTGAGGGTGAGGGTGAGGGTGTGTGTTAGGGTTAGGGTTAGGGTGACGGTGAGGGTGAGGGTGAGGTTTAGGATTAGGATTAGTGTTACGGTTTTGGTTAGGCTGATGTTGAGCATGAGGATTAGAGTTGAGGGTTAGAGTTAGTGTGAGGGTTAGGGTGAGGGTGAGAGTAAGTGGTAGGTTGAGGGTTAGGTGGAGTGTTAGGGTGAGGGTGAGGGTTGGGGGAGGGGGAGGGATAAGTATAGGGTTACGGTAAGGGTGAGGGTTAGGGTTAATGTTAGGGTGAGAATTAGCGTGAAGGTTAGTGTTAGTGTGAAGGTTAGAGTGAGTGTGATGGTTAGGGTTAGGTTGAGGTTTAGGGTGAGGGGGAGGGTTAGGGTTAGTGTTTGGGTTAGGGTGATGGTTAGTTTGAGGGTTAGGGCTAAGGTTAGGGTTATTGTTAGGGTGAGGGTTATGGTTAACTTTAGTGTTAGGGTTAGGGTAAGGGTTAGGGTGAAGGTAAAGGTTAGGGTTAGGGTAAATTTTAGGGTTAGGTTGAGGGTTAGGTTTAGGATTATGTTTAATGTGAGGGCTAGTGTGTGGGTGAGGGTTAGGGTTAGGGTGAGGGTTAGGGTTAATGTTAGGGTTAGGGTGAGGGGTAGATTTAGGGTGAGGGTGAGGGTTAGGTTTAGTGTGAGTGTTAGCGTTTTGGTTAGGTTTAGGTTTAGGGTGAGGGTAAGGGTTAGGGTGAGGGTTAGTGTGAGAATTAGAGTTAAATTCAGAGTGAGTGTTAGGGTGAGTGTTAGGGTGAGGATTAGGGGGAGGGTTTGGTTTAGTGTTAGGGTTGTGGTGACGGTGACTGTTAGGGTTAGGGTTAGGCTGAGGGTGAGGGTGACAGTGAGGGTGAGGTTTAGGGTTAGGGTTATGTTTAGGGTAAGGGTGAGGGCGAAGTTTAGGGTTAGGATTAGGATTAGGTTTAGGGTTAGGCTGAGGTTGAGGGTGAGGGTGAGTGTTAGGGTTAGTGTTAAGGTGAGGTGCAGGGTTAGGGTGAGGGTTTGGGTTAGAGTTAGTGTGAGGGTATGGGTGAGGGTGAGGGTTAGGGTTAGCTTTAGGGTTATGGTGAGGGTGAGGGTGAGGGGTAGGGTTAGGATTAGTGTTAGGTTTAGGGTTAGCATTTGGTTTAGGGTGAAGGTTAGGTTGAGGGCTCGGGTGCGGCTGGGGTTTAGGGAGAGGATCAGGGTGTGGGTGAGGTTTTCGGTTATATAAGTGTTAGGGTTAGGGTTAGTGTGAGGATAAGGGTGAGGGATAGGGTTAGGGTGAGGTTTAGCATTAAGTTAGGTTGAGGATTGGGTTACGGTGATATGTAGGGTGAGTCTCAGGCTTAGGGAGAGGGTGAGGGTAAGGGTGAGGGATAGGGTTAGGGTTAGAGATAAGTGAGGGCTAGGGTGAGGGTGAGGGTTAGGGGTAGGTTTAGTGATATGGTGAGAATTAGGGTTAGGTTAAATGTGAGCATTAGGGTTAGAGTGAGGGTTAGGCTGAGGGGTAGGGTTAGGATTAGGGTGAGCGTTAGGTTTAATCTGAGGGTTAGCTTTAGGTTGAGGATAAGGGTTAGGGTGAGGGTTAGGTTGAGGGTGAGGGTTAGGGTTAGCGTTAGGGTTAGGGTGAGTATTTGGGTGATGGTTAGGTTTAGGGTTAGCTTGAGGGTTAGGTTTAGGGTGAGGGATACGGTTAGGTTTAGGGTTAGTGTGAGGGTGAGGTTGAGGCTGAAGTTTAGGTTGATGGTGTGGGTGAGGTTTGGGGTTAGGGTTAGGTTTAGGTTGAGTTTGAGGGTGAGGGTGAGCATTAGGTTTAGGATTAGGGTTAGGGTTATGGTTATGCTGAGGGTGAGCGTGAGTGAGAGGGTGAGGGTTAGGGTGAGGGTTAGGATGAGGGTTAGAGTTAGTGTGAGGGCTACATTGAGGGTGAGAGTAAGGGTTAGGTTGAGGGTTAGGGTGAGGGTGAGGGTTAGGGTTAGGTTTAGGGTTAGTGGGAGGGTTAGGTTGAGGATTAGGGTTAAGGTTAGTATTAGGGTTAGGGTTAATGTTAGGGTTAGGGTTAGGGTAATGATTAGGGTGAGGGTTATGGTGAGGGTTAGGGTTAGTGTGAGGGTTAGAGAGATTGTGAGGGTAAAGGATAGGTTGATGCTTTGGGGGAGAGGTAGGATTAGGGTTAGGGTTTGTGTTATGGTGAGGGTTAGGTTGAGGTTTAGGGTTAAGGTTAGGGTAAGGGTTAGGCTGAGGGTTAGGGTTAATGTTAGGGTTAGCGTTAGGGTAAGGTTTAGTGTGAGGGTTAGGTTTAGGATTAGAGTTAGGGTGAGAACTAGGGTTAGGGTTAGGTTTAGGTGAGTTGTAGGTTTAGGGTTAGGGTGAGCGTTAGGTTTAGTGTGAGGGTTAGGGTTAGGGTTAGGGTGAGGTTAAGCGTTAGGTTGAGGTTTAGTGTGAGAGTGAGAGTTAGTGTTAGCATGAGTATTAGGGTGAGGATTAGTGTGAGGGTTAGGATTAGTATAGGGTTAGAGTGACGGTGAGGGTGAGGGTGATGGTTAGTGTTAGGGTGAGAGTGAGGATGAGGATGAGGGTGAGGGTGTGGTTGAGGTTTAGAGTTAGGGTTAGCGTTAGGTTTTACAAGGAGATGTCCACCGGGAACACCCGGAGGCCTGCCCGCAGCAAGATTCTGGAATTCTTCCTAAGAAGCCTTGAAAGGATTGAAACGCTCCTTTGTTGCAATAACTCAGAAATTCTTTCTGAGTGTTCTCGGCAGAGGTCATTCTGATTAACACAGCCGTGGAATAATTAGAGCCTGACATAAGTAGTGCTGTCCATAGTGCTGGATGGACAGTGGTCGCGTCCCAAACAACTGAGATCTAGTTCTCCAAATTTTCACAGAGTGCCATAAGTACAGGTTCAATTTGCTCCTCAGGTTGAGTAGAGTGTAGCCGTCAAAGGTGTAATCAGTAGAGGGTTAGAGTTAGGTTAGGGATAGGGTGAGGTTTAGGTTCAGGGTTAGGGTTTTGGGTTAGGGTTAGGGTCAGGGTTAGGGTTTAGAGTTAGGGTTAGGCTTTAGGGTTAGGGTCAAGGTTAGGGCTAGGGTTAGGGTTAGGGTTAGGATTTACAAGAAGATGTTCACCAGGAACACCCGGAGGCCTGCCGGCAGCCAGATTCTGAAATTCTTCCTAAGAAGCCTTGAAACGGAGTGAAACCCACCTAGCTTGCAATAACTCAGAACCTAATTCTGAGTGTTTCCGGCAGAAGTCATTCAGCTGAACACAATGGTGGACTAACTAGAGCCTGATATAGCCAGTGCTGTCCATAGTCCTGCATGGACAGTGGTCGCATCACAAACAACTGAGGTCTAGTTCTCCAAACTTTTACAGAGTGCCATAAGTAGAGGTAAAACTTACTCCTCAGGTTGAGTAGAGTGTAGCTGTCAAAGCTGTAATCAGTAGCACTCAGGTGAGAAGAACAGGAAGCAGATATTCCCAGTCAGCTAGCAGGGTCCTATGAGGACAAGCATATATGGCTGCAACGTCTGAATGTTTGCAAGCTTGGCAGAGCTCTGCAGGCACAATTGTGCAGCAATGCAAACTGCGTAGCCTTGCCAAACTTCACGGATGTAGAAGAAACCATGGAATATTTACAAGGAGAATGTTCACCCTGAACACCCGGAGGCCTGCCAGCAGTAAGATTTGGGTTAAGTTTAGGGTGAGGGTAAGGGTGAGGGTTAGGGTTAGGTTTAGGTTTCGGGATTGGGTTAGGGTTAGCGTCAGGGTGTGGGTGAGGGTAAGGGTGAGGGTGAGGGTGAGGGTAGGTTTAGGGTTAGGGTTAGGGTTGTGTGAGGGTTAGGATTTACATGGAGATATTCACCTGGAACACCTGGAGGGCCGCAGACACAAAAATTCTGGAATTCTTCCTAAGAAGCCTTGAAAAGGAATGGATTTACATGCAGATATTCACCTGGAACACCTGGAGGGCCGCAGACACAAAAATTCTGGAATTTTTCCTAAGAAGCCTTGAAAAGGAATGAAACGCTCCTCTGTTGCAGTAACTCAGAACCTCATTCTGAGTGTTCCCATCAGAGGTCATTTGGCCGAATACAACCGTGGACTAATCAGATCCTGATATAGCCAGTGCCGTCCATAGTCCTGGATGGACAGTGGTCGCTTCCTAAACAACTGAGGTCTAGTTCTCCAAACTTTCACAGAGAGCCATAAGTAGAGGTTCAACTTACTCCTCAGGTTGAGTAGAGTGTAGCCGTCAAAGCTGTAATCATTAGCACTCAGGTGAGAAGAACGGGAAGCAGATATTCCCAGTCAGCTGGCAGTGTCCAACGGGGACAAGCAAATGTGACTACCAAGTCTGAATGTTTGCAAGCACGGCAGAGGATTGCAAGCGAAATTGTGCAGCAATGCAAACTGCATACGCTTGCCAAACTTCACGGGTGTAAAAGAAACCACCGAGGATTTACAAGGAGATGTTCACCCGGAAAACCCAGAGGCCTGCCGGCAGCAAGATTCCTGTTAGTGTGAGGGTGAGTGTGAGGGTGAGGGTTAGGATTAGGGTTAGGGTTAGGTTTAGGGTTAGGGTGAGGGCTTCGGTGAGGGTGAGGGTGAGGGCTAGGGTGAGGGTGAGGGTGAGGGTGAGGGTTAGGTTTAGGGGAAGGTTTAGGGTTAGAGTTAGGGTGAGAATTATGCTGAGGGTGAGGGTTAGGGTGAGGGTTAGGGTTAGGGTGAGGGTTATGGTTCGGATTAGGGTTAGGGTGATGTTTAAAATGAGGGTGAGGTTTAGGGTGAGAATGAGGGTTCAAGTGAGGATTCGTGTTAGTGTGTGGTTGAGTGTTAGGGTTAGGGTGAGGGTTAGGGTGACAGTAAGGGTTAGGGTGAGGGTAAGGATAAGGGGTAGGGAGAGTTTTATTGTTAGTGTGAGGGTTAGGGTTAGGGTTAGGTTGAGAGTTAGAGTTAGGGAGATGGTTATGCTGAGGGTGAGGGTTAAGGTGAGTGTGAGGTTTTGTGTGAGGGTGAGGGTTAGTGTGTGGGTGAGGGTTAGGGTTAGAGTGAGGGTTAGGGTGATGGTGAGGGTTAGTGTGAGCATGAGGGTTAGGCTTAGGATGAGCAATAGGGTTACGGTTTGGGTGAGGGTGAGGGTGAGGAACAGGTTGAGGTTTAGTTTGAGGGTGAGGGTGAGGGTTAGGGTGTGGGTGAGGGTTAGGTTTAGGCTGAGGGTTTGGTTGACAGTGAGGGTTAGGGTGAGGGTGAGGTTTAGGTTTAGGGTTAGGGTAAAGGTTATGTTGAGGGTGAGGGCTAGTTTTAGGGTTAGGGTTAGGGTTAGGTTGAGGGTAAGTGTTAGGGTGAGGGTAAGGGTTAGGGTGAGATTTACGGTGAGGGTGAGGGTTAGGTTTAGGTTTAGGGTTTGGATTATGGTGAGGGTGAGGGTGAGGGTTAGGGTGTGGTTGAGGGTTACCGATAGGGTGAGGGTGAGGGTTAGGGTTAGGGTTAGGGTTAGGATTATAGTGAGGGTGAGGGTGAGGGTTAGGGTGTGCTTAAGGTTTAGGTTGAGGGTGAGGGTTAGGGTTAGGGTTAGGATTGGGATGAGGGTGAGTGTGATGGTTAAGATTAGTGTTAGCGTTAGGGTGAGGGTGAGGTTTAGGCTTAGGATGAGGTTTAGGGTTAGGGTTCAGCTGCAGTTGAGGGTGAATGTGAGGGTGAGGGTTAGGGTTAGGATTAGGGTTAGGGTGAGGTCTAGGGTGAGGGTTAGTGTTAGTGTGAGGTTTAGGTTGAGGGTGAGGCTTTGGGTTAGGTAAGGGTTAGGGTTAGTGCCAGAATTAAAATGAGGGTAAGGTTTAGGTTTAGGGTTAGGGTTAGGGTGAGGGTTAGGGGTAATGTGAGGTTTATGGTTAGGGTGATGTTTAGGTTGAGGCTGAGGGTTAGGGTGAGTGTGAAGGTTCAGGTGCGAGTGAGGGTTAGTGTTAGGGTGAGGATTAAGTTTAGGGTGAAGGGTAGGGTTAGGCTTAGTGTTAGGGTGAGGGTGACAGTGACGGTTAGGGTGTGGGTGAGGGGTAGGGTTAGTGTGAGGGTTAGGGTTTGGGTTAAGGTTACGGTGAGGGTTAGGGTGAGGGGTAGAGTTAGGTTTAGGGTGAATGTCAGGGTTATTGTGAGGGTTAGGGTTAGGGTTCCTGTTAGGTTGAGCTTAAGGGTTGGGGTGAGGGTTAGGGTGAGTGTTAGGGTTAGTTTTCGGTTTAGGGTTAGGGTTAGGGTTAGGGTTAGGCTGAGGGTGAGGTTGAAGGTGAGGGTTAGGGTTAGGGTTAGGGTTAGGTTTAGGGTGAGGGCTAGTGTGAGCGTGAGGGTTAGTGTGATTGTGAAGGTGAGGTTGAGGTTTAGCTTATGGTTAGGGTAAGGATTAGGGTTAGGGAGAGGATTAGGATGAGGGTGAGGGTTAGGTTGAGGGTGAGGGTTAGGATGAGGGTTAGGGTTAGGGTTAGGGTGAGCATTAATGTTCGGGTGATGTTTAGGGTGAGAGTTAGGGTGAGGGTGATGGTTTGGGTAAGGGTGAGGGTTAGTGTGTGGGAGAGGGTTAGGGTTAGGATGAGCATTAGGGTGATGGTGAGGGTTAGGCTGAGTGTGAGTGTTAGGTTTAGGATTAGGTTAGGGTGATGTTTAGAGTGAGGGGTAGGGTTAGGGTTACAATGAGGTTTAAGTTTAGTGTGAGGGTTAGGGTTAGGGTTATGGTTTGGGTGAGGGTAAGGTTTAGGGTGAGGGTTAGGTTGAGGTTTATGGTTAGAGTTAGGGTGAGGGTGAGGGTGAGAGTTACGGTTAGGGTTAGGGTGAGTGTGAGGGTGAGGGTGAGGGTGAAGTTAGGGTTAGGGTTAGCGATAGGGTTAGGGTTAAGTTTAGGATTTAAAAGGAAATGTTCACGCGGAACACCCAGAGGCATGCCGGCAGCAAGATTCTGGCATTCATCCTAAGAAGCCTTGAATGGAATGAAATGTTCCTATGTTGCAATATTTCAGAACCTCATTCTGAGTGTTTGCAGCTGAGATCATTCTGATGAATACAACGGTGGACTAATTAGAGCACGATATAGCCAGTGCCATCCATAGTCCTGGATGTACAGTGGTCGCGTCCCAAACAACTGAGGTCTAGTTCTCCAAACTTTCACATAATGCCATAAGTAGAGGTTCAACTTACACCTCAGGTTGTGTAGTGTGTAGCTGTCAAAGCTGTAATCGGTAGCACTCAGGTGAGAAGAAAGGGAAGCAGATATTCCCAGTCAGCTAACAGTGTCCTAAGGTGACCAGCATATCTGGCTGCCACTTCTGAATGTTTGCAAGTGCGGCAAAGCTCTGCAGGCGCAATTGTGCAGCAATGCAAACTGCGTACCCTTGCCAAACTTCACGAGTGTAAACCACGGAGGATTAACAAGGAGATGTTCACCTGGAACATCCGGAGGCCTGCTGGCAGCAACATTCTGGAATTCGTCCTAAGAAGCGTTAAATGGAGTGAAACGCTGCTATGTAGCAATAATTCAGAACCTCATTCTGAATGTTTGTGGCCGAGGTCATTCTGATGAACACAACCGTGGCCTATTTGAGCCTGATATAAACAGTGCCGTCCATACTCCTGGATGGACAGTGGTCGCGTCCCAAACATCTGAGGTCCAGTTCTCCCAACGTTCAGAGAGTGCCATGAGTACAGGTTCAACTTACTCCTCAGGTTGAGTAGAGTGTAGCCGTCAAAGCTGTAATCAGTGGCACTCAGGTGAGAAGAAAGGGAAGCAGATATTCCCAGTCAGCTGACAGTGTTCTACGGAGGCAAGCATATCTGACTGCCACGTCTGAATGTTTGCAAGGGCGGCATAGCTCTGCAGGCGCAATTGTGCAGCAATTCAATCTGCATACCCTTGCCAAACTTCACGGGTGTAGAAGAAACCACGGAGGATTTACAAGCAAATGTTCACCCGGAAAACACGGAGGCCTGCCGGCAGCAAGATTCGGGTTAGGTTTAGGGTTAGGGTTAATGTTAGGACTTAGGGTTAGCATTAGGTTTAGGGTAGGGTAAGGGTTACAGTGAAGATGAGGGTGAGGGTGATGGTGAGTGTTAGGGTGAGGGTGAGGGTGACGATGACGTTGAGGGTGAGAATGAGTTTGAGGTTGAGGGTTAGAGTTAGGCTTAGGGTTAGGATTTACAAGGAGATGTCCAACCAGAACACCCGGAGACCCGCTGGCAGCAAGATTCTGGAATTCTTTCTAAGAAGCCTTGAAAGTATTAAAACTTTCCCATGTTGCAATAACTCAGAACTTCATTATGAGTGTTACTGGCACAGGTCATTCTGATGCACACAACCGTGGACTAATTAGAGCCTGACATAGCTAGTGCCAACCATAGTCCTGGAACGACAGTGGTCATGTCCCAAACAACTGAGGTCTAGTTCCAAACTTTCACAGAGTGCCATAAGTACAGGTGCAAATTACTCCTCAGGTTGAGTAGAGTGTAGCTGTCAAAGCTGTAATCCATAGAGGGTTAGGGTTAGGGATAGTGATACGGTGAGGTTTAGGTTCAGGGTTATGGTTTAGGGTAAGCATTAGGGTCATGGTTAGGGTTTAGGGTTAGGTTTAGGGTTAGGGTTTAGGGTTAGGGTTAGGGTTAGAGTTAGGGTTAGGACGAGGGTCAGGGTGAGGGTTAGGGTTAGGATTTTCAAGGAAATGTTCACCAGGAACACCTGGAGGCCTGCCGGCAGCCAGATTCTGAAATTCTTCCTAGAAAGCCTTGAAAAGGAGTGAAACGCACCTATCTTGCAATAACTCAGAACCTCATTCTGAGTGTTTCTGGCAGAAGTCATTCAGCTGAACACAACGGTGGACTAATTAGAGCCTGATATAGCCAGTGCCGTCCATAGTCCTCTATGGACTGTGGTCGAGTCCCAAAAACTGAGGTCTAGTTCTCCAAACTTTTATAGAGTGCCATAAGTAGAGGTAAAACTTGCTCCTCAGGTTGAGTAAAGTGTAGCAGTCAAAGCTGTAATAAGTAGCACTCAGGTGATAAGAATGGGAGGCCGATATTCTCAGTCAGCTGGCAGTGTTCTACGGGGCCAAGCAGATCAGGCTGCCACGTCTGAATGTTTGCAACTTCGGCAGAGATCTGCAGGCACAATTGTGCAGCAATGCAAACTGTGTGCCCTTGCCAACCATCATGGGTGAAAAATAAACCACGGAGGATTTACAAGGAGATGTTAACCCGGAACACCCGGAGGCCTGACAGCAGCAAGATTCGGGTTATGTTTATGATTAGGGTTAGGGTTACGGTTAAGGCTTAGGGTTAGCATTAGGGTTAGGGTAAGTTTTGGGTTACAGTGACGGAGAGGGTGAGGGTGATGATGAGTGTTAGGGTGAGGGTGAGGGTGAGGATGAGGGTGAGGGTGAGGGTGAGGTTTAGAGGTAGGATTAGAGTTAGGGTTAGGGTTAGGATTTACAAGGAGATGTCCACCCGGAACAATCGGAGGCCTTCGGGGAGCCAGATTCTGAAATTCTTCCTAAGAAGCCTTGAAAAGGAGTGGAACGCACCTATCTTGCAATAACTCAGAACCTCATTCTGAGTGTTTCCCGCAGAAGTCATTCGGCTGAACACAACGGTGGACTAACTAGAGCCTGATATACCCAGTACTGTCCATAGACCTGGATGGACAGTGGTCATGTCACAAACAACTGAGGTCAAGTTCTCCAAATTTTTACAGAGTGCCATAAGTAGAGTTAAAACTTACTCCTCAGGTTCGGTAGAGTGTAGCTGTCAAAGCTGTAATCAGTAGCACTCAGGTGAGAAGAACGGGAAGCAGATATTCCCAGTCAGCTGGCAGGGTCCTATGGGGACAAGCATATCTGACTGCCAGGTCTGAATTTTTGCAAGAGCAGCAGACCTCTGCAGGCGCAGTTGTGCAGCAATGCAAACTGCGTACACTTGCCAAACTTCACGGGTGTAGAAGAAACCACGGAGGATTTACAAGGAGAATGTTCACCCTGAACACCCGGAGGCCTGCCAGCAGTAAGATTCTGTTGAAGTTTAGGGTGAGGTTGAGGGTGAGGGTTACGGTTAGGTTTAGGATAGGGTTAGGGTTAGGTTGAGGGTGAGGGTGAGCGTTAGGGTGAGGGTTAGTGTGAGGGTTAGTGTGAGGGTTAGGGTGAGGGTGAGGCTGAGGGTGAGGGTGAGGGTGAGGGTGAGGGTTAGGGTTAGGGTTGGGAGAGGGTTAGGGATAGGGTAAAGGTTAGGTTTAGGGTTAGGGTGAGAGTAAGTGTTAGAGTGAGGGTTAGGGTGAGGGTGAGGGTTAGGGTTAGCTTGAGTGTTAGGGTGAGGGTTAGGCAGAGGGATAGGTTTAGGGTCAGTGTGAGGGTTAGGTTTAGTCTGAGGGTTAGGTTAAGGTTAAGGTTAGGGTTAGGATGAGGGTTAGGGTTAGGGTGATGGTTAGGCTTAGGGTTATGATTAGGGTGAGGTTTAGAGTTAGTGTGAGGATTAGGGTAAGGGTCAGGTTTTGGTTTAGGGTTAGGTTGAGGGTTAGGGTTAGTGTGAGGTTTAGGGTTTGGTTGGGCATAGGGTAAGGGTGAGGGTAAGGGTTAGGGTGAGGATTAGGGTTAGATTGAGGGTTAGGTTTAGGGTGAGGATAAGGGTTAGGTTGAGGGTTAGGGTGAGAATTAGGGTTAGGGTTAGGGTGAGGTCTAGGGTGCAGGTGAGGGTTAAGGTTTGGATTAGGGTTAGAGTTAGGGTGAGGGTGAGATTTAGGTTTAGAATTAGTGTTAGCTTTAAGGTTAGGCTTTTGGTGAGGGTGAGGGTGAGGGTGAGGGTGAGGGTGAGGTTTTGGGTAAGGGTTTGGGTAAGGGTTAGGGTGAGGGTTAGTGTTAGGGTGATGTTTAGGGTGAGGGTGAGGTTTAGGGTTAGGGTGAGTGTTCAGGTGAGGGCGAGGGTTAGGGTGTGGGTGACAGTTAGGATTAGGAAGAGGTTTAGGGTGAAGGTGAGGGTTAGGGTTAGGGTGAGGGTCAGGGTTAGGGTTAGGATTAGGGTTAGGGTTAGAGTGAGGGTTAGGGTTATAGTTGGGGTTAGTGTTAGGTGAGGGTAAGGGTTAGCGTGAGGATAAGGGTTAGGTTGAGGGGTAAGGTGAGGGTTAGAGTTAGGGTTAGTGTGAAGGCTGGATTGAGGGTTAGGGTTAAGTTTTGGGTTAGGGTTAGGGTTAGGATGAGTGTGAGGTTTAGGGTTAGGGTTGGGGTTAGGCTTTGGGTGAAGATAAGGGTTAGGGTTAGGGTTAGGGTGAGTCTAATGGTTAGGGTGAGGTTTAGGGTGAGAGTGAGGGTTAGGGTTAGCCTTAGGGTTATTGTGAGTGTTAGGGTAAGTTTTAGTGTAAGTGTGAGAGGGTTAGGGTTAGGTTTAGGGTGAGTGTGAGGTTGAGCGTTAGGGTTCGGTGTGGGATAGAATTAAGTTTAAGTTTGGGTAAGGGTTATAGTTAGGGTGAGGGTGATGGTGTAGGTTAGGTTTAGGAGTAGGGTTAGGGTTAGGGCTAGGATTAGGGTTAGGGTTAGGGTTAGACTGAGGGTGAGGGTGAGGGTGAGGGTGAGGGTTTGGGTTAGGGTGAGGCTAGAGTTAGGGTTAAGGTTAGGGTGAGGGTAAGGTTTAGGGTTAGGGTTACAGCTAAGATGAATGTTATGGTGAGGGGTAGCGTTATGTTTACGGTGAGGGTTAGGGTTATTGTGAGGGTTAGTGTTAGGGTTCGGGTGAGGGTTAGGTTTAGGATGATGTTTAGGGTGAGTGTGAAGGTTAGGGTGAGGGTGGGTGTTCGGGTGAGGGTTATGGTTAGTGTTAGAGTTAGGGGGAGGGCTAGAGTCCGGGTTAGGGTTAGGGTTAGTTTTAGCCATAGGGTGAGAATTAGGGTTAGGTTTAGGTTAGGGTGATTGTTAGGCTGAGGGGTAGGTTTAGGCTTAGAGTGAGTGTTAGGTTTACTCTGAGTGTTAGGGTTAGCGTTAAGGTTATGGTTAAGGTGAGGGTAAGTGTTAGGTTGAGGGTTGGTATGAGGGTGAGGGTTAGGGTTAGAATTTCGGTTAGGGTGACGGTTAGGGTGAGGGTTAGGGTTAAGGTTAGGGTTAGGGTAAGTGTGACGGTAAGGGTTAGGTTTAGGGTTAGTGTGAGGCTTAGGGTTAGGTTGAGGGTTAGGGTTAGGGTTAGGTTTAGGGTGCGGGTGAGAGTGAGGCTATGGGTTAGGGTGAGTGTGAGGATGAGGGTGAGGTTCAGCGTTAGGGTTAGGTTTGGTGTTAGTACAAGGGTGAATGTGAGCATTAGGGTTAGGATTAGGGTTAGGCTGAGGTTGAGGGTGAGGGTTAGGGTTAGGGTGCGGGTGAGGGTGAGGCTATGGGTTAGGGTGAGAGCAAGGATGAGGGTGAGGTTCAGCGTTAGGGTTAGGTTTGGTGTTAGTACAAGGGTGAATGTGAGCATTAGGGTTAGGATTAGGGTTAGGCTGAGGGTAAGGGTGAGGGTTAGGGTTAGTGTGCGGGTGAGGGTGAGGCTATGGGTTAGGGTGAGAGCAAGGATGAGGGTGAGGTTCAGCGTTAGGGTTAGGTTTAGTGTTAGTACAAGGGTGAATGTGAGCAATAGGGTTAGGATTAGGGTTAGGCTGAGGGTGAGAGTGAGGGTTAGGGTTAGGGTTAGGGTGCGGGAGAGGGTGAGGCTATGGGTTAGGGTGAGAGTGAGGCTGAGGGTGAGGTTCAGCGTTAGGGTTATGTTTAGTGTTAGTACAAGGGTGAATGTGAGCATTAGGGTTAGGCTGAGGGTGAGGGTGAGGGTGAGGGTGAGGGTTAGCATTAGGGTTAGCGTGAGAGTAAGTGTTAGGCAGAAGTTTAGGGTTAGAGTAAGTGTTAGGATTAGCTTGGGTGTTAGGGTTAGTGTTAAGGTTAGGGTTAGGGTGAGGGTAAGGGTTAGGATGAGGGTTAGGATTAGGTTTTGGTGTAGGGTGAAAAGTAGGGTTAGGGTTAGGGTGAAGTTTAGGGTTAGGGTGGGGTTAGGTTTAAGATTAGTGTGAGTGTTAGGGTTAGGGTTAGTGTTAGGGTTAGGATTAGGGTGATCATAAGGGTTATGGTGGGGTTTAGGGTGAAGATGAGGTTTAGTGTAAGCCTTAGGATTATGGTGAGGGTTAGGGTGAGGGTTATGGTTAGGTTTAAGGTTGGGTGAGGGAGAGGGTTAGGGTTAGGGTTAGGGTAAGTGTGAGGGTGAGGTTTAGGGTTCAGTGAGGGTGAGAGTTAGGGTGAGGGTTAGGGTTGGTTAAGGGTTAGAGATAGGGTGAGAGTGAGGTTGAGGGTTAGGTTTAGCATTATGGTTAGGGTTAGGGTCAGGATTAGTGTTAGGGTTAGGCTTAGACTTGAGGGTTAGTGTGAGGGTGTGGATGAGTGATTGGGTTAGTGTGAGGGTTAGGGTTAGGGTTAAGTTTAGGGTTAGCGTGAGTGTTAGGGTTAGGGTTAGGATGAGTGTTAGGGTGAGGGGTAGGGTTATGGTTAGGGTGAGATTTAGGGTGAGGGTGAGGGTTAGAGTGATGTTTAGGGTTAGGTTTAGGCTTCGGATTAGTGTGAGTGCTAGGGTTAGGGTTAGCGTAAGTGTAAGGTTTAGGGTGAGGTTTAAGGTGAAGGTGAGGGTTAGGTTTAGATTTAGGGTTTTGTAAATGTTAGGGTGAGGTTTAGGGTTAGGTTTAAGGTTAGGTTGAGGGTGAGAGTTAGTGTTAGGTTTAGGGTTAGGGTGAGTGTGAGGGTGAGGGTTAGGGTTCAGTGAGGGTTATGGTTGTGTAAGAGTTTGAGTTCAGGTCAGGGTGAGGCTGAGGTTGAGGGTCAGATTTAGGATTATGGTTAGGGTTAGGGTTAGGATTATGGTTAGGTTTAGGGTTAGAGTGACGGTGAGTGTGAAGGTTTGTGTGAGGGTGAGGCTTAGGGTTAGGGTTAATGTTAGCGTGAGTGTTCGTGTTAAGGTTAGAGTTAGGATGAGTGTTGGGGTGAGGGTGAGGGTTACGGTTAGGTTGAGGGTTAGGGTTAGTGTGAGGGTTATTGTTAGGGTTAGGTTTAGGGTCAGGGTAAGGTTTAGGGTGAGGGTGAGGGTGAGGCTGAGGGTTAGGGTGAGATTGAGTTTGAGGGTGAGGGTTAGGGATAGAGAGAGGATTAGGATTCAGATGAGGGTGAAGCTGACCGTTAGGGTTTGGATTAGGGTTAGGGTTAGGGTGTGGCTTAGGTTGAGGGTGAGGGTTAAGGTTTGGGTTAGGCTGAGAGTAAGTGTTAGGTTGAGGGTTAGGGTGAGAGTGAGGTTTTGTGGTAGCCTGTGTGTGATGGTGAGGGTTAGGCTGAGGGTTAGGGTTAGGGTTAGTGTGATGGTTAGGTTTAGTCTGAGGGTTAGGGTTATGATAAGGTTAGGGTTAGCGTGAGTTTAAGAGTTAGGGTGAAGTTTAGGTTTATGGTTAGGGTTAGGGTGAGTTTTAGGGTTAGTGTGAGGATTAGGGTTAGGGCTAGGTTTAGGTTTAGGGTTAGGGTGAGGGGTAGGGTTAGGGTGAGGATTAGGGTTAGTGTGAGTGTTAGGGTTAGGGTGAGGGTTTGGGTGAAGTTAAGGTTTAGGGTTAGGGTTATAGTTAGGATTAGTGTGAGGGTTAGGGTTAGGATTAGGGTTAGTGTTAGTGTGAGGGTTAGGATGAGGTTTAGGGTGAGTATGAACGTTAGGTTTAGCCTTAGGTTTAGGGTGAGGGTTAGGGTTAGGGTGAGGTTTAGGGTGAATATGAAGGTTATGTTTAGCCTTAGGTTTAGGGTGAGGGTGAGGATTAGGGTTAGTGTTAGGGTTAGTGTTAGGGTGAGGGTGATGTTTAGGGTGAGAGTGAGGGTTAGGGTGAGGGTGAGGGTGAGGGTGAGGGTTTTGGTTAATGTTAGAGTTAGGGTGAGGGCTAGGGTTCGGGTGAGGGTTAGGGTTAGGGTTAGCGATAGGGTGAGAATTAGGGTTAGGTTTAGGGTTAGGGTGATTTTTAGGCTGAGGACTAGGCTTAGGTTGAGTGTGAGGGTGAGGTTGAGGGTGAGGTTAGGGTGAGGGGTAGGATTAGCGTTAGGTTTTTGGTTAGGTTTAGTGTGAGGGTTAGGGTTAGGTTTTGGGTTAGGGTTAGGGTGAGGGTAAGGGTTAGTGTGAGGGTTAGTGTGAAGTTACGGGTAAGGGTGAGGTTTAGAGTGACGGTGAGTTTTAGGTTTAGTGTTACTGTTAGGGTAAGGGTCAGGTCAGGGTGAGGTTTAGGGTTAGGGTGAGGGTTAGGTTTAGGGTGAGTGTTAGGATTAGGTTTAGGGTTGAGGTTAGGGTTAGAGTTAGTGTTAGGGTGAGGGTTAGGGTAACATTTAGGGTTAGGTTAATGGTTATTGTAAGGGTTAGGGTGAGGGTGAGGTTTAGGGTTAGGTTTAGGTTTAGGGTGAGGGCGAGAGTGAGAATTAGAGTTAGGATTAGTATTAGGGTTAGGGTTAGCCTGAGGGGGACGGGGAGGGAAAGGGGTTGGTTTAGGTATAGGGTTAGGTTTAGGGTGAGGGTTAGGGTTAGGATTAGGGTTAGGGTTAGGGTGAGAATGAGGTTTAGAGTTAGCCTGAGTTTTAGGGTGAAGGTTAGTGTTAGGGTTAAGGTTAGGGTTATGTTACGGTTAGGGTGAGGGTGAGGTTTATGGTTAGGTTAGGGTGAGAGTTAGGTTTAGGGTTAGGATCAGGGTTAGGGTTATTTTTAGGGTTAGGTTTAGGCTGAGGGTGAGGCTGTCAGTGAGGGTGAGGGTCAGTTTTAGGTTTGGTTAGGTTTATGGTGAGGGTGAGTGTGGGGGTTAGGGTTAGGATTAGGATTAGGGTTAGGGTTAGGTTGAGAGTTAGGGTGAGGGTGAGTGGTAGGGTTAAGTTTAGGGTTAGGGTGACGTTTAGGGTTAATGTGAATATTAGGGTTAAGATAGGGTTAGGGTTAGGGTTAGGGTGAATTTTAGGGTTAGGGTTAGGGTGAGGGTTAGGGTTAGTGTGAGGGTGAGGGTTAGGTTTAGGGTTAGGGTGAGGGTAAGGGTTAGGGTGAGTGTTAGGGTTTGGGTGAGTGTTAGGGTTAGGGTGAGGGTAAGGGTTAGGTTGAGGGTTAGGTTTTGTGTTAGGGTTAGTGTGAGGGCTAGGGTGAGGGTCAGGGTTAGTGTTAGGATTAGGGTTAGCATTAGGGAGTGGGTGAGGGTGAGATTTCGGTTTAGGATTAGTGTTAGGTTTAGGGTTAGGCTTAGTGTTAGGGTGAGGGTGAGGGTGAAGATGAGGGTGAGGTTTAGGGTTAGGGTTTGGGTTAGGGTTAGGCTGAGGATGAGGGTGAAGTTAAGGGTGAGTGTTAGGTTTAGGTTTAGGGTTAGGGTGAGGGCTAGGGTGAGGGTGAGTGTTAGGTTGAGGGTGAGGTTTTGAGTTAGGTAAGGGTTGGGGTTAGCTGGAGAATTAGGATGATGGTGAGGAATAGTTTGAGGGTTAGGGTTAGGGTGAGGGTTAGGGTTAAGGTTAGGGTGAGGGTTAGGGTTAGGGTGATGTTAAGGGTGAGGGTGAATGTTAGGGTGAGGGTGTGGGTTCTGGTGAGGGTGTGGGTAAGTGTTAGGGTGAGGGTTAGGATTAGGTTTAGGGTGAGGGTTAGGGTTAGGGTTATGGTGAAGGTGAGGGTTAGCATTAGGATTAGGATGAAGGTTAGGGTGAGGTTTAGTGTAAGGGTTAGTATGACGTATAGGGTGAGTGTTAGGGTGAGTGTGAGGGTGAGGGTTAGTTTTAGGATTAAGGTTAGGGTTGGGTTAGGCTGAGTGTGAGGTTTACGATTATTGTTAGGGTTAGGCTAGGCTTAGGGTGAGGTTTAGGGTGAGGGTTAGGGTTAGTATGAGGGTTAGGGTTAGTGTGTGGGATAGGGTTAGGTTTAGGGTTAGGGTTAGGGCGATGGTTATGTTTATTTTTAGGGTTAGTGTTAGAGTTAGGGTGAGGTTGAGAGTTAGGTTTAGGATTAGTGTTAGGGTTAGGGTTAGGCTTAGGGTGAGGATGAGCTTGTGAGTTAGGTTTAGGATTAAGTTCGTGGTTAAGGTGAGGGTGAGGGTTAGTGTTAAGTTGATGTTTAGGGTGAGGGTGAGGGTTAGGGTGAGTTTGAGGGTTCGGGTGAGGGTGAGCTTTAGTGTGTGAGTGAGGGTTATGGTTAGAGTGTGGTTTAGGGTGACTGTGAGTGTTAAGGTGAGGGTGAAGTTTAGGGTTATGGTGAGGGTAAGTGTTAGGTTTAGGGTTAGTGTTAGGGTTGTGATGGTTAGGGTTAGGGTTAGGTGAGGGTTTGGGTTAGGTTGAGGGTTAGGGTTAAGGTTAGGGTTAGGGTGAGAGAGAGTGGTAGGTTTAGGGTTAGGGTTAGGGTGAGGGTGAGGGTGAGGGTTAGGGATAGGGTTATGCTGAGGTTTAGGGTTAGGGTTAGGATGAGGGTTAAGGTAAATTTTAGGGTTAGGGTTATGGTGAGGGTTAGTGTTAGTGTTTGGGATAAGGTTAGGTTTGTGATGGTTAGGGTTAAGGTTAGGTCAGGCATAGTGTTAGGGTTAGGGTTAGGGTGAGGGTGAGGGTTGAGATTAGGGTTAGGGTTAGTGTAAGTATTAGGGTTATTGTTATGTTTAGGATTAGGCAGAGGGTAAGTGTGTGGGTGAGGTTTAGGGTTAGGTTTAGGTTTAGGGTAAAGGTGAGTTTTAGGGTTAGTGTGAGGGTTAAGAGATACGGTTAGGGTTTAACTTAGTGTGAGGGTAAGGATTAGGGTGAGAATTAGGGTGAGGATGAGGGTTAGGGTTAGGGTTAGGATCATGTTGAGGGTGAGGGTGAGGTTTAGAGTTAGGGTGAGGGTGAGTGTGAGGGTTAGGGTTTGTGTTAGGTTTAGGGTGAGAGTGAGGGTTAGGCATTCGAGGAGGGGTAAGGTTAGGGTTAGATTGAGGGTTAGGTTTAGGTTGAGGGTGAATGTTTGGGTTAGGTAAGGTTTAGGGTTAGGGTGAGAATTAGGATGAGGGTGAGGATTAGGGTGAGAGTTTGGGTTAGGGTGAGGGTTAGGGTTAGGGTTAGGGTGAGGGTTAGGTTTAGAATGATATTTAGGGTGAGGGTGAGGGTTAGGGTGAGGGTGAGAGTTCGGGTGAGGCTGAGGGTTAGGGTTACGGTTACGATTAGGGTTAGGTTTAGGGTTAGGTTTATGGTGAGGTTTAGGGTGAGGGGTAGTGTTAAGATTAGGGTGAGTGTTAGGGTTAATGTGAGGGTTAGGTTTAGGGTTAGGGGTAGGGTTAGTTTGAGGGTAAGGGTTGGGGTGAGGGTTAGGGTGAGGGTTACGTTTAGTGTTAGGCTTAGGGTTAGGGTTAGGTTGAGGGTTAGGGTGAGGGTTAGGGTTAGGGATAGGGTTAGGTTTAGGGTGAGGGCTACTTTGAGGGTTAGAGTTAGTGTAAGGTTGAAGGTGAGGTTGAGGTTGAGCTTAGGGTTAGGGTAAGGGTTAGGGTTAGGTTAAGTCGAGGATTAGAAGAAGGGTGAAGTTTAGGGTGAGGGTTAGGGTTATGGTGAGGGTTAGGGTGAGCGTTAGGGTTAGGGTTAGGGTGAGTTTTCAGTTAGGGTGAGGGTTAGGGTTAGGGTTTGGTTAGGGTTAGGATTACGGTGAGGGTGAGGGTTAGGGTTAGGGTGAGGATTAGGTTTAGTGGTATGGTTAGGGTTAGGGTGAGGGTGAGGTAAGGATTAGGATTAAGGATATTGTTAGGGTTAGCTTTAAGCTGAGGGCGAGTGTGAAGATGAGGGTGAGGGTTAGGGTTATGGTTAGGTTTAGGGTCAAGGTGAGGTTTAGGGTTAGTGTAAGGGTTAGGATTAGGGTTAGGGTTAGACTTAGGGTGAGGGTAAGGGTTAGAGTGAGTGTGAGGGTTAGGGTTACTGTTAGGTTTAGGGTGAGGTTGAGGGTGAGGTTTAGGTTGAGGGTGAGGGTTTGTGTTAGGTAATGTTTAGGGTTTGGGTGAGAATTAAGTTGAGGTTGAGGATTAGGGTGGGAGTTTGGGTTAGGGTGAGGATTAGGGTTAGGGTTAGGGCGAGGATTAGAATGAGGGTGAAGGTTCGGGTGAGGCTTAGGGTTACGGTGAGGGTTAGGTTGAGGGTTAGGTTGAGGTTTAGGGTGAGTTTTCGGTTAGAGTGATTGTTAGTGTTAGGCTTTGTTTAGGGTTAGGGTTAGGTTTAGGGTTAGCATGAGGGTGAGGGTTCAGGTTAGGATTAGGGTTAGGGTTAGGGTTAGGCTGAGGATTAGATTTAGAATTAGTGTTAGGGTTAGGGTTAGGCTTAGGGTGAGGGTGAGATTGAGGGTGAGGTTTAGGGTTAGTGTGAGGGTTAGCATAAGTGTGTGGGATAGTGTTAGGATGAGGGTTAGGGTGAAGGTTAGGTTGAAGGTTCGGGTTAGGGTAAGGGCGAGGGTGAGGTTTAGGATTAGGGTTAAGGTTATTGTTAGGGTTAGGGTTAGACTGAGGGTGAGGGTGAGGGTGAGGATTAGGGTTAGGGTTATGGTGAGGGTTAGGTTTAGGGTTAGGATGAGGGTTAGGGTGATGCTTAGGGTTAGGGTTAGAGTGAGGGTGAGGGTTAGTGTTAGTGTTAGGGTTAGGGTGAGGGTTGTGATGGTTAGGGTTAGGGTTAGGTGAGGGTTAGTGTTAGGGTTAGGGTTAGGTTGAGGGTGAGGGTTAGGATTAAGGTTAGTGTTATTGTTAGGGTTAGGTTTAGGCTAAGGGTGAGTGTGAGGGTGAGGTTGAGGTTTAGGGTTATTGTTAGGGTTAGGGTTAAGCTGAGGGTTAGTGTGAGGAGGAGGGTTAGGGTTAGATTTAGGCTGAGGGTTAGGGTGAGGTTTAGGGTTAATGTGAGGGTTAGAGTTAGGGTTAGGTTTTGACTTAGGATGAGGTTAAGGATTAGGGTGAGATTTAGGTTGAGCATGAGGGTTAGGGATATGGTTAGGATTATGGTGAGGGTGAGGGTGAGGGTTAGGGTTAGGGTGAGGTTTAGGATTAGGGTGAGGTTTAGGGTTAGGTTTAGGATTAGGGTGAGGGTGAGTGTGAAGGTTAGGGTTAGTGTTAGGGGTAGGGCGAGGATTAGGATGAGGGTGAGGTTTAGGTTGAGGGTGAGGGTGAGGGTTATGGTGAGGTTTAGGGTTAGTGTGAGGGTTAGGGTTAGGGTTAGGGTTAGACTTAGGATGAGGTAAGGGTTAGGGTGAGAGTTAGGGTGAGGGTGAGGGTTAGGGTTAGGGTTAAGGTGAGAAATTATGGTGAAGGTGATGGTGAAGTTTAGGGTTAGTGTGAGGGTTAGGTTTAGGCTGAGGGTTAGGGTTAGGAGTAGGTTTAGGGTTTCGGTTAGTGTTAGGTTTAGGGTTAGGATAAGGGCTAGGGTGAGGGTTAGGATTAGTATAGGCTGAGGATTAGGGTTAGGGTTAGGGTGAGGTAGAGGGTTAAGCTGAAGGGTAGGTTTAGGGTTAGGGTGAGGTATCGGATTAGTGTGAGTTTTAGGGTTAGGTTTAAGGTTAATATTAGGGTGAGGGCAAGGGTTAAGGTGAGGGTTAGGTTTATAATGAGGGTGAGGGTTAGCATTAGGGTTAGGATGAGGATTAGGGTGAGAGTTATGGTTAGGGTTAGGGTTAGGCTTAGGCTTAGGGTTAGGTTTAGGGTGAGTGTGAGTGTTAGAGTTAGGGTAGGGTGAGTGTTAAGGTTAGGGTGAGGTTCAGGGTAGGGATTATGGTTCGTGTGAGAGACAGGGTTAGGGTTAAGGTTAGGGTTAGGGTGAGGGTGAGGGTTAGGTTTAGAATTAGTGTTAGGATTAGGGTTAGGCTTAGGGTGAGGGTGAGGGTGGGGGTTAGGGTTAGGATTAGTTTTAGGTTTAGGGTGAGCATGAGGGTGAGTGTTAGGATTAGGATTAGTGTTAGTGTTAGAGTGAGTGTTAGTGTTATTGTGAGCGTTAGGGTTAGGGTTAGAAGTAGGTTGTGGGTTAGGTTTAGGGTGAGAGTAAGGGCTAGGGTGAGGGTTAGGGTGAGAGTGAGGGTTAGGGTTAGCATGAGTGTTAGTGTGAGGATTACGGTGAGGGTGAAAGTTAGGGTTAGGATTAGGTTGAGAGTTAGGTTTAGGGGTAGGGTGAGGGTAAGGGTGAGGTTGAGGGTTAGGGTGAGAGTGACTGTTAGAATTAGTGTGAGTGTTAGGGTACGGTTTAGGGTGAGGGATAGGGTCAGGTTTTGGGTTTGGGTTAGGGTTAGGGTTTGGGTTAGGGTGAAGGTGAGGGTTAGGTTTAGGGTGAGGGTTAGGGTACGGTTAGGGTTAGGGTTAGGGTTAGGCTTAGAGTGAGGTTTAGGGTGAGGGTTAGGGTTAGTGTGAGGTTTAGGGTTAGGGTGAGGGATAGGGTTAGGGTTAGGGGTAGGGTGAGGTTTAGGGTTAGCGTAAGGGTTAGTGTTAGGGTTAGAGTTAGGGTGAGGTTGAAAGCTGGGTTTAGAATTAGTGTTAGTTTTAGGGTTAGGCTTAGGGTGAGAGTGAGGGTGTGGTTTAGGTTTAGGGTGAAGATTGGGGTTAGGGTTACAGTGATGGTTAGTGTTAGGGTGATGTTTAGGGTGAGGGTGAGGGTTGGTTTGAGGGTGAGATTTTGGTTGAGGGTGAGGACTAGCGTGTGGGTGAGGGTTAAGGGTGACCGTGAGGGTTAGGGTGACAGTGAGTGTTAGGGTTAAGGTGAGGGTTAATGTTAGGGTTAGGATTAGGGTTGAGATTTTTAGGGTTAGCGTTAGGTGAGGGTTAGTTTTAGGAGAGGGTTAGGGTTAAGGTTAGGGTTAGGGTGAGGGTGAGGGTTAGAGTTATGGTTAGTTTAGGGTGAGGGTGACGGTGAGGGTCAGGATTAGGTTTAGGGTGAGGGTTAGGGTTAGGGTTAGGATGAGGGTTATGGTGAGGTTTAGGGTTAGTATTAGGGTGAGTGTTAGTGTTAGTGTTAGTGTTAGGGTTAGGGTTGTGATGGTTATGATTAGGATTAGGTGGGGGTTATGGTTAGCGTTAGGTACAATGTGAAGTTTAGGGTTAGTGTGAGACTTAGTGTTAGGTATAGGCTGAGGGTTAGGATTAGGGTTAGGGTTATTGTTAGTGTTAGGGTTAGGCTAAGGGTGAGTGTGAGGATGAGGATTAGGATATGGTTTAAGTTTAGGGTTAGTGTGAGGGTTAGGGTTAGGGTTAGACTTAGGTTGAGTTTAAGGATTAGCGTCAGAATGAGTGTTAGGTTTAGGGTGAGGATTATGGTGAGGGTGAGGATGAGTGTTAGGGTTAGGGTGAGGATTATGGTGAGGGTGAAGGTAAGGGTGAGGGATAGTTTTAGGGTTAGGATTAGGGTGAGGGCTACGGTGAGGGTGAGTTTTAGGGTAAGGTTTAGGTTGAGGGTGAGTGTATGGGTTAGGTAAGGGTTAGGGTTAGGTTGAGAGTTAGGATGAGGTTGAGGATTAGGGTGAGTGTTTTTGTTATAATGAGGGTTAGGGTTAGGGTGAGGGTTAGGGTTTGGGTTATTGTAATGGTTTGAGTTATTGTTAGGGTTAAGATTAGCCTGAGGTTGAGTGTGAGGGTGAGTGTTAGGTTTAGGTTTAGGTTTAGGGTTAGTGTGAGGTTTAGGTTTAGTGTGAGGTTTAGGGATAGGTTTAGGGTTTGACTTAGGGAGAGTGTAAGGATTAGGGTGAGAGTTAGGGTGAGGATGAGGGTTAGGGTTAGGGATAGGATTATGGTGAGGATGAGGGTGAAGGTTAGAGTTAGGGTGAGGGTGAGTGTGAGGGTTAGGGATAGTTTAGGTTTCGGGTGAGGGTGAGGGTTAGGCTTTCGATGAGTGTTAAGGTTAGGGTTAGGTTGTAGGTAAGAGTGAGGGTTAGAGTTATGGTTAGGGTTGGGGTGAGGGCTAGGGTGAGGATGAGTGTACGGGTGAGGTTTAGGTTGAGGGTGAGGGTTTGGGTTAGGTAAGGGTTAGGGTTAGGGTGAGAATTTGGATGAGGTTGAGGATTAGGTTGAGGGTTTGGGTTAGCGTGAGGGTTAGGGTTAGGGTTAGGCTGAGGGTTAGGGTTAGGGTGATGTTTAGGGTGAGGGTGAGGGATAGGGTGAGGGTGAGTTTTCGGGTGAGGCTGAGGGTTAGCGTTAGGTTTAGGATTAGGATTAGTGTTAGGGTGAGGGTGACGGTGAGGTTTAGGCTGTGGGTGAGGGTTAGGGTTAGTGTGAGGGTAAGGGTGAGGGTGAGAGTTATGGTGAGGCTGAGGGTTAGGATGAGTGTTAGGGTTAGGGTTAGGGTTATGGTGAGGTTTAGGGTGAGGGGTAGGGTTAAGATTAGGTGAGTGTTAGTGTTATTGTGAGGTTTAGGTTTAGGTTTAGGAGTAGGGTTAGGTTCAGGGTAAGGGTTGGGGTAAGGGTTAGTGTGAGGGTTAGGGTTACTGTTAGGTTTAGGGTTGGGGTTAGTTTGAGGGTTAGGGTAAGGTTTAAGGTTAGGGGTAGGGTTAAGATGAGATTGAGGGTTAGGTTTAGGATTAGGGTTAGGGTTATTGTAGGCTGAGGGTTAGGGTTAGGGTTAGGGTTAGGGTTAGGTTTAGGGTTAGCATGAGGGTGACGGTTCAGGTTATGATTAGGGTTAGGTTTAGGCTGAGGGTTGGTTTAGAATTAGTGTTAGGGTTAGGGTTAGGCTTAGGGTGAGGGTGAGCTTGAGGGTCAGGGTTAGGGTTAGTGTGAGGGTTAGGATAAGGGTGAGGGATAGTGTTAGGGTTAGGGTTAGGGTGAGAGTTAGGGTTAGGGTTAGGCTTAGGGTCAGGGTGAGGGTGAGGATTAGGGTTAGATTTAGGGTGAGGGTTAGGTTTTGGG
The DNA here is from genome assembly GCF_024711535.1 of Dipodomys merriami. Lineage (NCBI taxonomy): Eukaryota > Metazoa > Chordata > Mammalia > Rodentia > Heteromyidae > Dipodomys > Dipodomys merriami. The sequence goes on from NW_027206157.1 coordinate 2,981,156, forward strand.
TTAGTTGAGTGAGGGTTAGGATGAGGGTTAGGGTTAGGCTTAGGGTTATGGTGAGTGTTAGGGTGAGGTTAGGGTTAATATTAAGTTTAGGGTTAGGGTGAGTGTGAGGGTTAGGGTTAGGGTTAGGGTGAGGGTTATAATGAGGGTTAGGGTTAGGGTTAGGCTTAGGATGAGCGTTAGGTTGAGGGTTAGGGTTAGGGGTAGGGTTAGGATGAGGGTGAGGGTTAGGGTTAGGATTAGGGTTAGGGTTATTTTAGGCTGAGGGTGAGGTTGAGGGTGAGGGTTAGGGTTAGTGTTAGGGTTAGGTTTAAGGTGAGGCCTAGGGTGAGGGTGAGAGTTAGTATGAGGTTGAAGGTGAGGTTGAGGTTGAGCTTAGAGTTAGGGTAAGGGTTAGGTTTGGGTTTAGGGTGAGGATTAGAATGAGGGTGAAGGCTAGGGTGAGGGTTAAGGTTAGGGTGAGGGTTAGGTTGAGGCTTAGGGTGAGGGTTAGGGTGAGTTTTCGGTTAGGGAGAGGGTTAAGGTTAGGATTTGGTTAGGGTTAGGGTTAGGGTGAGGGTGAGGCTTAGGTTTATGGTGAGGGTTAGGCTGAGTGTTAGTTTTAGGATTAGTGTTAGGGTTAGGGTTAGGGTTAGGGTGAGGTTTAGGGTGAGGGTTAGGGTTAGTGTGAGGGTTAGGGTTAGTGTGAGTGTTAGGGTTAGGGTGAGGGTGAGGGTTAGGGTTAGGGTTAGGGTGAGGGTTAGGTTACGGTTAGGGTTAGAGTTAGGGTGAGGTTGAAAGTTAGGTTTAGGATTAGTGTTAGTGTTAGGGTTAGGCTTAGGGTGAGAGTGAGGGTGTGCTTTTGGTTTAGGGTGAAGTTTAGGGTTAAGGTTACGGTGAGGGTTACTGTTAGGGTGATATTTAGGGTGAGGGTGAGGGTTAGTTTGAGGATGAGGGTTTGGTTTAGGGTGAGGATTAGGGTGTGGGTGAGGGTTAGAGTGACAGTGAGGGTTAGGGTCACAGTGAGGGTTAGGGTTAGGGTGAGGGTTAGTGTTAGGTTTCGGACTAGGGTTGTGATGGTTAGGGTTAGGTTTAGGTGAGGGTTAGGTTTAGGAGAGGGGTTAGGGTTAAGGTTAGGGTTAGGGTGAGAGTGAGTGTTAGGGTTTTGTTAGTTTAGTGTGAGGGTGAGGGTCAGGGTTAGGTTTAGGGTGAGGGTTAGGGTTAGTGTTAGGATGAGGGTTAGGGTGAGGGTTAGGGTTAGTATTAGGGTAAGTGTTAGTGTTAGTTTTACGGTTAGGGTTAGGGTTGTGATGGTTAGGGTTAGGATTCAGTGACAGTTAGGATTAGGGTTAGGGTTAGGTACAATGTGAAGGTTAGGGTTAGGGTGAGCCTTATTGTTAGGTTTAGGGTGAGGGTTAGAATTAGGGTTAGGCTTATTGTTAGTGTTAGGGTTAGGCTGAGGGTGAGTTTGAGGGTGAGGATTAAGGTACGGTTTAAGTTTATTGTTAGTGTGAGGGTTAGGGATAGGTTCAGACTTAGGGTGAGAGTTACGGTGAGAATGACTGTTAGTGTTAGGGTGAGGATTATGGTGAGGGTGAGGTTGAGTGTTAGGGTTAGGATGAGGATTAACGTGAGGGTGAAGGTAAGGGTGAGGGTAAGTTTTAGGGTGAGGGTTAGGGTGAGGGCTAGGGTGAGGGTGAGTTCTAGGGTAAGGTTTAGGTTGAGGGTGACGGTTTGGGTTAAGTTGAGAGTTAGGATGAAGTTCAGATTTAGGGTGAGGGTTTTTGTTATAATGAGGGTTAGGGTTAGGGTGAGGGTTAAGGTTAGGGTTACTGTAAGGGTTTGGGTTATTGTTAGGGTTAGGATTAGGCTGAGGGTGAGTGTGAGGGTGAGGGTTAGGTTTAGGTTTAGGTTTAGGGTTAGTGTGAGGTTTAGAGATAGTGCGAGGGTTAGGGTTAGGGTTAGGGTTTGACTTAGGGAGAGTGTTAGGATTAGGGTGAGTGTTAGGGTGAGCATGAGGGTTAGGGTTAGGGTTAAGATTATGATGAGGATGAGGGTGAAGGTTAGAGTTAGGGTGAGGGTGAGTGTGAGGGTTAGGGTTAGTGTTAGGTTTAGGGTGAGGATGAGGGGTTGGCTTTCGATGAGGGTTAAGGTTAGGGTTAGGTTGTAGGTAAGGGTCAGGGTTAGAGTTATGGTTAGGGTTGGTGTGAGTCCTAGGGTGAGGATGAATGTTAGGGTGAGATTTAGGTTAAGGTTGAGGGTTTGGGTTAGGTATGGGTTAGGGTTAGGGTGAGAATTTGGATGAGGGTGAGGATTAGGTTGAGGGTTTGGGTTAGCATGAGGGTAAGGGTTAGGGTTAGGTTGAGGGTTAGGGTTAGGGTGATGTTGAGAGTGAGGATGAGGGATAGGGTGAGGTTAGGGTTCGGGTGAGGCTGAGGGTTAGGGTTAGGTTAAGATTAGGATTAGTGTTAGGGTGAGGGTGAAGGTGAGGGTTCGGCTGTGGGTGAGGGTTAGGGTTAGTGTGAGGGTTAGGGTGACGGTGAGGGTTATGGTGAGGCTGAGGGTTAGGATTAAGGATAAGGTGAGGGTTAGCTTTAGGGTTAGTGTTAGCGGGAGGTTTACAATGAGGGGTAGGGTTAAGATTAGGAGAGTGTTCGTGTTATTGTGAGGGTTAGATTTAGGTTTAGGAGTAGAGTTAGGTTGAGGGTAACTGTTGGGGTGAGGGGTAGTGTGAGGGTTAGGGTTACAGTTAGGTTTATGGTTATGGTTAATTTGAGGGTAAGGGTAAGTGCTAGGGTTAGGGGTAGGGTTAAGATGAGGTTGAGGGTTAGAGTTAGGATTAGGGTTAGGTTTATTGTAGGCTGACGGTGAGGGTTAGGGTTAGGGTTAGGGTTATGTTTAGGGTGAGGGTTAGGGTGAGGGTGAGAGTTAGTGTGAGGGTGAAGGTGATGTTGAGGTTGAGCTTAGGGTTAAGGTAATGGTTAGGGTTAGGTTTAGGGCGAGGATTAGGATGAGGGTGAAGGTTAGGGTGAGGGTTAGGGTTAGGGTGAGGGTGAGGTTGAGGGTTAGGTTGAGAGTTAGGGTGAGTTTTCGTTTAGAGTGATTGTAAGGTTTAGGCTTTGGTTAGGTTTAGGGTTAGGGTTATGTTTAGGGTTAGCATGAGGTTGAGGGTTCAGGATAGGATTAGGGTTAGGGTTAGGGTTAGGCTGAGGGTTAGGTTTAGAATTATTGTTAGGGTTAGGGTTAGGCTTAGGTTGAGGGTGAGCTTGAGGGTGAGGGTTAGGGTTAGTGTGAGGGTTAGGATAAGTGTGAGGGATAGTGTTAGGGTTAGGGTTAGGGTTAGGGTGAGAGTTAGGGTTACTGTTAGACTAAGGATGAGGGTGAGGGTGAGGGTTAGGTTTAGTTTTAGGGTTAGGATTATTGTAGGCTGAGGGTGTGGTTGAGGGTGAGGGTTAGGGTTATTGTTAGGGTTAGGTTTAGTGTGAGGGCTAGGGTGAGGGTGAGAGTTAGTGTGAGGGTGAAGGTGAGTTTGAGGTTGAGCTTAGGGTTAGGGTAAAGTTTAGGAGTAGGTTTAGGGTTAGGATTAGGATGAGGGTGAAGGCTAGGGTAAGGGTTAAGGTTAGTGTGAGGGTTAGGTTGAGGCTTAGGTTGAGTGTTAGGGTGAGTTTTCAGTTAGGGAGAGGGTTAAGGTTTGGGTTTGGTTAGGATTAGGGTTGGCTGAGGGTGAGGGTTAGGGTTAGGGTGAGGGTTAGGTTTAGCGTTAGGGTTAGGGTTAGGTTGAGGGTGAGGGTGAGGGTTAGGATTAGGGTTAAGGTTATTGTTAGATTTACGGTCAGGCTTAGGGTGAGTGTGAGGATGAGGGTGAGGGTTAGGGTTATGGTTAGGTTTAGGTTTAAGGTGAGGTTTAGGGTTAGTGTGAGGGTTAGGCTTAGGGTTACGGTTAGACCTAGGGTGAGGGTAAGGGTTAGAGTGAGAATGAGGGTTAGGGTTAGTGTTAGGGTTAGGGTGAGGGTGAGGATTAGGGTTAGGGTTAGGGTGAGGTTAGGTTTAGGGTTAGGATGAGGGTTAGGGTGATGGTTAGGGTTAGGTTTAGAGTGAGGGTGAGGGTTAGTGTTAGTGTTAGGCTTAGGGTGAGGATTGTGATGGTTAGTGTTAGGGTTAGGTGAGGGTTAGTGTTAGGGTTAGGGTTAGGTTGAGGGTGAGGGGTTGGATTAGGGTTAGTGTTATTGTTAGGGTACGTTTTAGGCTGAGGGTGAGTGTGAGGGTGAGGGTGAGTGTTAGGGTTATTGTTAGGGTTAGGGTTAGGCTGAGGGTTAGTGTGAGGGGGAGGGTTAGGGTTAGGTTTAGGTTGAGGGTTAGGGTGAGTTGTAGGGTTAATGTGAGGGTTAGGGTTAGGGTTAGGTTTTGACTGAGGTTGAGGTTATGGATTAGGGTGAGCTTTAGGGTGAGGATGAGGGTTAGGGTTATGGTTAGGATTATGGTGATGGTGAGGGTTAGGGTGAGGGTTAGGATGAGGGTTAGGATTAGGGTGAGTTTTAGGGTTAGGTTTAGGATTAGGGTAAGGGTGAGTGTGAAGGTTAGGGTTAGTGTTAGGGTTAGGGCGAGGATTAGGTTGAGGGTGAGGTTAGGTTCAGGGTTAGGGTGAGGGTTATGGTGAGGTTTAGTGTTAGTGTGAGGGTTAGGGTTAGGGTTAGACTTAGGATGAGGGTAAGGGTTAGGGTGAGAGTTAGGGTGAGGGTGAGGGTTAGGGTTAGGGTTAGGGTGAGAAATTATGGTGAGGGTGATGGTGAAGGTTAGGGTTAGTGTGAGGGTTAGGTTTAGGCTGAGGGTTAGGTTTAGGAGTAGGTTTAGGGGTTCAGTTAGTGTTAGGTTTACGGTTAGGATAAGGGCTAGGGTGAGGGTGAGGGTGAGGGTTAGGATTAGTATAGGCTGAGGATTAGGGTTAGGGTTAGGGTGAGGTTGAGGTTTAAGCTGAAGTGTAGGTTTAGGGTTTGGGTGAGGGATCGGTTTAGTGTGAGGTTTAGGGTTAGGTATAGGGTTAAAATTAGGGTGAGGGCAAGGGTTAAGGTGAGGGTTATGTTTATGATGAGGGTGAGGGTTAGCATTAGGGTTAAGATGAGGTTTGGGTGAGGGTTAGGGTTACGGTTAGGCTTAGGCTTAGGGTTAGGTTTAGGGTGAATGTGAAGGTTAGGGTTACGTTAGGTTGAGGGTTAGGGTTAGGGTGAGGTTAAGGGTAGGTATTAGGGTGAGGGTGAGAGAGGGGTTTAGGGTTAGGGTTAGGGTTAAGGTGAGGGTGAGGGTTAGGTTTAGAATTAGTGTTAGGATTAGGGTTAGGCTTAGGGTGAGGGTGAGGGTGGGGGTTAGGTTTAGGATTAGTGTTAGGATTAGGGTGAGCATGAGAGTGAGTGTTAGCGTTAGGATTAGTGTTAGTGTTAGGGTTAGTGTTAGTGTTATTGTGAGGGTTAGGTTTAGGGTTAGAGGTAGGTTGTGTGTTAGGTTTAGGGTGAGAGTAAGTGCTAGGGTGAGGGTTAGGGTGAGAGTGAGGGTTAGGGTTAGCATGAGTGTTAGTGTGAGGATTACGGTGAGGGTGAAAGTTAGGGTTAGGGTTTGGGTGAGAGTTAGGGTTAGGGGTAGGGTGAGGGTAAGGGTGAGGTTGAGGGTTAGGGTGAGAGTGATTTTTAGGAATTGCGTGAGTGTTATGGTGCGAGTTATGGTGAGGGATAGGGTTTGGGTTTGGCTTAGGTTTAGGGTTAGGGTTAGGGTGAAGTTGAGGGTTAAGGTTAGGGTGAGGGTTAGTTTTAGGGTTAGGGTTAGGTTAGGGTACAGTTAGGGTTAGGGTTATGGTTAGAGTTAGGGTTAGGCTAAGGGTGACTGTGAGGGTGTGGTTGAGGGTTAGGGTTAGGTTTGGGTTTAGGTTTAGGGTGAGGTTTAGGGTTAGTTTGAGGGTTAGGGTTGGTGTTAGGTTTAGACTTAATGTGAGGGTAAGGGTTAGGGTGAGTGTTAGGGTGAGGATGGGTTTTAGGGTTAGGGTTAGTGTTAGGATTATGGTGAGTGTGAGAGTTAGGGTGAGGGTGAGGTTTTGGATTAGGGTGAGGGTTAGGGTCAGTGTTAGGATTAGGGTATTGTTGAGTGTGAGGGTTACGGTTAGTTTTATGGTTAGGGTTAGGGTGATGTTTAGGGTGATGGTGAGGGTTTGTGTTCTGGTGAGGGTGAGGTTAAGGCTTAGGGTGAGGGTTAGGATTAGGGTTAGGGGTAGGGTTATGGTGAGGGTGAGGGTTAGAATTAGGGTTAGGATGAGGGTTAGGGTGAGGGTTAGGGTTAGGGTTTGGGTTTGAGTGAGGGTGAGGGTGGGGGTGAAGATTATAGTTAAGGTTAGGGTGAGGGTTAGGGTAAGGGTGAGGCTAATCATTAGGGTTAGGGTTAGGGTGAGGGTGAGGGTGAGGATGAGGTTTAGGGTGAGGGTGTGGTTTATGTTTAGGATTAGGGTTAGGGTTAGGGTTAGTCTGAGTGTTAGTTTTAGGATTAGTGTTGGGGTAGGGTTAGGCTTAGGGTGAGGGTGAGGGTGAGGATTAGGTTTAGTTTTAGGGTGAGGGTTATGTTTAGGGTTAGGGTGAGGGTTAGGATGAGGGTTAGGGTTATGGTGAAGTTAGGGTTAATGTTAGGGTGAGGGTTAGGGTTAAGGTGAGGGTTAGAATGAGGGTTAGGTTTAGAGTGAGGGTTAGAGTCACATTAGGGTTAGGGTTAGGCTTAGTGTAAGGGTTAGGTTGAGGGTTAGGGTGAGAGTGAGGTTAAGGATTAGCGTGAGTGTTACGGTGAGGGTTAGGATTAGTTTTTGGGTTAGGGTAGGGTTAGAGTAATTGTGAAGTTGAGGGTTAGGCTTAGGGTGAGGGTTAGGTTTAGGTTTAGGTTTAGGGTTAAGATTAGGGTGAGGGTGAGGGTTAGGATTAGGGTTAGTGTTATTGATAGGGTTAGGTATAGGCTGAGGGTGAGTGTGAGTGTGAGGGTGACGGTTAGGGTTAGGTTGAGATTTAGGGTTAGGGTGAGGTTCAGGGTTAGTGTGAGGGTTAGGGTTAGGATTAGGTTTAGATTTAGGATTAGGTTGAGGTTTAGAGTTAGGGTTATGTGAGTGTTAAGGTGAGTTTAGCGTTAATGTTAGGGTTAGGGTGAGGGTGAGGGTGAGGGTGAGGGCGAGGGTTAGGGTTAGGGTGAGGGTGAGTTTGAGGGTTATGGAGAGGTTTAGGGTGAGGGTGAGGGTTAGAGTAAGCCTTAGGGTTAGGGTGAGGTTTGGGCTGAGGGTTAGGGTTAAGTTTAGGTTTAGGATGAGGGTGAGGGTTAGGGTTAAGTTTAGGGTTAATGTGAGTTTTAGCGTGAGGGTTGGGGTTCGATGAGGATTAGAGTTAGGGTGAGGTTTAGGGTTAAGTTTTGGTAAGGTTAGAGTTAAGGTGAAGGTGAGGGTGAGGGTTAGGTATAGGATTAGGGTTAGGGTTAGGGTTACAATTACGATTAGGGTTAGGCTTAGACTGAGGGTGAGGGTGAGGGTGAGGTGTTGTTGTAGGGTGAGGGTTAAGGTTAGGTTTACGGTGAGCGTGAGGGTGAGGGTTAGGTTTAGTGTTAGGGTTAGGATGAGTGTTAGGGTGAGGGGTAGTGTTACGGTAAGGTTGAGGTTTAGATTTAGTGTGAGGGTTAGGGTTAGGGTTAGGTTTAGTGTTAGGTTTAGGGTAAGCGTTAGTGTGAGGGTTATGGTGAAGGTTAGGGTTAGGATTAGGGTTAGGGTGAGGGTGAGGGTTAGGTTGAGGGTGAGTGTTAGTTTTAGGGTTAGAGTTATGGTGAGGTTTAGGGTCAGAGTGAGGTTTAGTGTTAGAGTTAGGAGGAGGGTCAAGGTTCAGGTGCGGGTTATGCTTAAGGTTAGAATTATGGTGATGGTGAGGGTTGGGGTTAGGTTTAGGGATTGGGTGAGGCTGAGGGTGAGTGTTATGGTTAGGATTAAAGTTATGGTTAGGGTTAGGGTGAGGGTAAGGGTGAGGGTGAAGGTTAGGAGTAGGGTTAGGGTGAGGGTAAATATTAGAGTGAGGGTTAGGATGTTAGTGAGGGTTAGGGTTAGCCTGAGTGTTAGGGTGAGGGTTAGCATGAGGGTTTGGATGAGGTGTAGGTTTATTGTTATGGAGAGGTGTAGGTTTAGTCTGAGTGTTAGGGTTAGGGTTAACGTTAGTGTTAGCGTGAGGTAAGGGTTAGGCTAGGGTTGGGGTTAGGGTTAGGATTAGGGTGTGGTTTAGGGTTAGTGTGAGGATTAGTGTTAGGGTTAGGTTTAGGGTTAGGGTGTGGGGTAGGGTTAGGGTTAAGGTTAGTGTTATGGTTAGTTTGAGGGTTAGGGTTAGGGTTGGTGTTAGGTTTAGGGTGACTGTAAAGGTTAGGGTAAGTGTTAGGGTTAGGGTGAGGGTTAGGTTTAAGCGGAGGGCAAGGGGTAGCTTGAGGGTTAGGGTGAGGCTTAGGGGTCGTTTTAGGGTGAGGGCTAGGGTGAGGGTGAGGGTTAAAGTTGGGGTAGCGATAGGGTTAGCATTAGGGTGAGGGTGAGGGTTAGATTAAATTTTAGGACTAGTGTTAAGTTTAATGTTAGGCTTAGGGTGAGTGTGAGAGTGAGGTTGACGGAGAGGGTTAGGGTTACAGTTAGGGTTAGGGTTAGGTTGGGGGTTAGAGTTAGTGTGATGTTTAAGGTAGGGTGAGGTTTAGGGTTAGGGTGAGTGTTTGCGTGAGGGTGAGGATTTGGGTGTGGGTGAGGGTTAGTGTTAGGGTGAGGGTTAGGATGACGGTGAGGGGAGGGGGAGGGGGAGGGTTACGGTTAGGGTTATGGTTAGGGTGAGGGATAAGTTGAAATTTAGGGTTAGGATTAGGGTTACGATTAGTGTGAGGGTTAGGGTTAGTGTTAGGGTTAGAGTGAGTGTTAGGGTTAGTGAGAGGTTTAGGGTGAGGGAGAGAGAGTTAGCCTTAGGGTTAGGGTGAGGGTTAGGGTGAGGGTTAAGGTTAGGTTTAGGGTTAGGGTGATGGTGAGGGTGAGGGTTAGGGTGAAGGTTTGTCTGATTGTGAGTGTGAGGGTTAGGGTTCGGTGAGGTTTAGAGTTAGGGTGAGGGTTAGAGTTGGGTAAGGGTTAGAGTTAAGGTGAGGCTGAGGGTGATGTTTAGGGTGAGGATTAGTGTTAGTGTTAGGGTTAGGATTAGGGTTAGATTTAGGGTTATACGGAGGGTGATGGTGAGGGTGAGGGTGAGGTTTTGGATTAGGGTGAAGCTTAGGGTTAGGGTGAGGCTTAGAGTTAGGGTTAGGTTTAGAATGAGTGTTAGTTTGAGGGGTAGGGTTACAGTTAGGGTGAGGTTTAGTGTTAGTGTGAGGGTTAGGGTTAGGTTTTGGGTTAGGGTTAGGGTGAGGGTAAGGTTTAGGTTGAGGTTAATGTGAGGGTGCGGGTTAGGGTTAGGGTTATTGTGAGGGTGAGGTTTAGGGTAAGGTTGAGGGTTAGGGTGAGGGTTAGGTTTAGGGTTAAGGTTTGGGTGAGAGTTAGGGTGAATGTAAGGGTAGGGGTGAGGGTTAGAGTGAGGGTGAGTGTTAGGTTTAGGGATAGGGTTAGGGTGAGTGTCAGGGTCAGTCTGAGAGTTAGTGTTAGGGTGAGGGTTAGGGTTAGGGTAAGGGTTAGGTTTAGGTTTAGGGTTGAGGTTAGGGTTAGAGTTAGTGTTTGGGTGAGGGTTAGGGTAAGGTTTAGTGTTAGGTTAAGGGTTATTGTTAGGGATAGGGTGAAGGTGAGGGTGAGGGTGAGGTTTAGAGTTAGGGGTAGGTTTAGGGTGAGGGTGAAATTGAGAATTAGGGTTAGGATTAGGATTAGGGTTAAGGTTAGACTGAGGGGGAGGGGGCGGTTTAGGGATCGGGTTAGGTTTAGGCTTAGGGTTAGGGATAGGGTTAGGGTTAGTGTTATTGTTAGGGTTAGAGTGACGGTGAGAGTGAGGGGAGGGTTAGGTTTAGGGTTAGGGTTAGGGTTAAGGTGAGGGTGAGGTTTAGGGTTAGTGTGAGGTTTAATATTAGGGTTCTGGTTCGGGTTCGGGATAGGTTTATGGTTAGAGTTAGTGTGAGGCTTAGGGATAGGGTAAGTGTTAGGGTTAGGGTTAGTGTGAGGGTTATGGTTAGGGTGATGTTAGGGTGAGGGGGATGGTTAGGGTTCGGGTGAGAGTTCGGGTGAGGTTTAGGGTTAGGATTAGATTTAGGGTGAGGGCTAGGTTGAGAGTGAGGGTTAGGGTTAGGGATAGGGTGAGACTTAGGGTTAGGGTTAGGGTTAGGGTGAGGGTTAGGTTTATGGTTAATGTTAGGTTTACGGTGACAGTAAGGGTTAGGGTTAGCATTACCTTTTGGGTGCGGGTTACTATGAGGGTTAGGATTAGGGTGAGAGTGAGTGTTAGGGTTAGCCAGAGAGTTAGGGTGAGGGTTAAGTTTAGGTTTAAGGTTATTTTTATGATAGGGGTAGGGTGAGGGTGATGGTTAGGGTTAGGGTTAAGATGAGAGTTAGGGTTAGGTTTAGGGTCAGGCTTAGGGTTATTGTTAGGGTTCGGGTTAGGCTGAGGGTGAGGTTGACAGTGAGGGTGAGGGAGAGTTTTAGGGTTCGGCTTAGGTTTAGGGTGAGGGTGAGTGTGGGAGTTAGGGTTAGGTTTAGGATTAGTGTTAGGGTTAGACTAAGGGTGAGGGTGAGGGTGAGGGTGAGGGTTAGGGTTAGGGTTAGGGTTAGGGAGAGGTTTAGGGTTAGTGTGAGGATTAGCGTGAGGGTTAGGGTTAGAATAAGGGTTAGGTTTAGGGTAAAGTTTAGGGTTAGGGTTAGGGTTAGGGTGAGTGTTAGGCTGAGGAGTAGGGTTAGTGTAAGGGTTAGGGTTATTTTTAAGGTTAGGGTTAGAGTGAGAATGAAGGTTAGGGCTAGCATTACATTTTGGGTGAGGGTTATGTTGAGGGTTAGTGTTAGGGTTAGGTTCAGGGTAAGGTTAGGGTTATGTTAGGGTTAGGGTGAGGGTGAGGTTTATGGTTAGGTTAGGGTGAGAGTTAGGGTTAGGGTCAGGGTTGGGGTTATTGTTAGGGTTAGGTTTAGGCTGAGAGTGAGGCTGTCAGTGAGGGTGAGTGTGAGTTATAGGGTAAGGGTTAGGTTTACGGTAAGGGTGAGTGTGGGGGTTATGGTTAGGATTAGGATTAGGGTTAGGGTTAGGTTGAGAGTGAGGGTGAGGGTGAGGGTGAGGGTTAGGGTTAGGGTTAGGGTTAGGGTGAGGTTTAGGGTTAGTTTGAGGATTAGCATTAGGGTGGGGTTAGGATTAGGTTTAGGATGAGTTTTAGGGGTAGAGTTAGGGTGAGGGTTAGGGTTAGTGTGAGGGTGAGGGTTAGGGTTAGGGTTAGGGTGAGGGGTAGGGTTAGGGTGAGGATAAGGGTTAGGTTGAGGTTTAGGGTTAGGGTTAGGGTTAGTGTGAGGGCACGGGTGAGGCCCAGGGTTAGTTTTATGGATAGGGATAGCATTAGGGAGAGTGTGAGGGTCAGATTTAGGTTTCGGATTAGTGTTTGGTTTATGGTTAGGCTTAACCTTAGGGTGAGGGTGAGGGTGAGGGTGAGGGTTATTGTCAGATTTAGGGTTAGGGTAAGGTTTATGGTAAGGGTTAGGTTGAGTGTTAAGGTTAGGGTGAGGGTTAGGGTTAGGGTGAGGATAAGGATTAGGTTTAGGTTTAGGGTTTGAGTCAGGGTTAGTGTGAGCGCTAGGCTGAGGGTCAGGGTTAGTGTTAGGGTTAGGGTTAGCGTTAGAGAGTGGGTGAGGTTGAGATTTAGGTTTGGGATTAGTGTTAGGTTTAGGGTTAAGCTTAGGGTTAGGGTGAGGGTGAGGGTGAGGGTGAGGGTTAGTGTCAGATTGAGGGTTAGGTTTAGGGTGAGGGTTAGGGTTAGGGTGATGTTTAAGGTGAAGGTGAGCTTTAAGGTGAGGATGAGTGTTCAGGTGAGGGTGAGGGTTAGGGTGTGGGTGAGGGTTATGGTTAGGGTGAGGGTTAGGTTGAGCTTTAGTGTTAGGCTTATGGTTATGTTTAGGATTAGTGTGAGGGTTAAGGTTAGTGTTAGGTTGAAGGAAAGGATTAGGGTGAGTTTTAGATTGAGGGTAAGGGTTAGGGTTAGTATTAGGGTTATAGTGAGGGTTAGGGTTAGTTTTAGGGTTAGGGTGATAGTGAGGGTTAGGGTTATGGTGAAAGTTAGGGTTAGCGTGAGGCTTAGGGTTAGAGTTAGGGTTAGGGTGAGTTTTAGGGTGAGTGTTAGGATTTGGTTAGGGTTAGAGTTTGATTGAGGGTTAAGGTTGGGTAAGGGTTAGAGTTAAGGTGAGGGTGAGGGTGAGGGCTAGGTTTAGGATTAGGGTTATGTTTAGGGTTAGATTGAGGGTGAGGGTGAGGGTGCCGGTGAAGGTTTGTGTTAGGGATAGAGTTAGTGTGAGGGTGATGGTTAGGGTTAGGTTTAGGATTAGGATGAGTGTTAGGGTGAGGGTTAGGGTTAGGGTTAGTGTTAGGGTTAGGTTTAGAGTGAGGATTAGGGTTAGAGTTAGGGTGAGGATTCGTGTTAGGATTGGTGTTAGGGTGAGTTTTAGGGTTAGGTTTAAGGTTAGGGTGAGGGTTAGGGTGAGGTTTAATGTTAGGATGAGGGTGAGGTTGCAGGTGAGGTTTAGTGTTAGGGTAAGTGTTAGGCTGTGAGAGAGGGTTAGGTTTAGGATTAGGGTGAGTGTGAGGGTTAGGTTTAGGGATAGGGTTAGTCATAGGTTGAGGGTTAGGTTTAAGTTTAAGGTTAGGGTTAGGCTGAGGGTTAGAGTTAGGGTTAGGGTGATGAAGCGGGTGAGGGTTAGGTTTAGGATTAGGGTTAACCTTTCGGTGAGAATGAGGGTGAGAGTTAGCTTTAGGGTTAGTATGTTTATGTTTAGGTTAAGTGTGAGGGTGTGGGTGAGGGTTAGTGTTAGGGTGAGGGTGAGGGTTAGGATTAGTTTAGGGTGAGGGTGAGAGTGAGGGATAGGGTTATGGGGAGGTTATAGGTTATGGTGAGGGTTAGGGTTAGGGTTAGGTTAAGGGTGATTGTGAGGGTGAGGGTTAGGGTTAGGGTTAGGGTTAGTGTAACGGTGAGGGTGAGGGTGAGATTTAGGTTTAGGGTTAGTATTAGGTTTAGGGTGAGTGTGAGTGTGAGGGTGAGGGTTAGGGTTAGGGTGAGTGTGAGGGTGAGGGTGAGGGTTAGGGTTAGGGTGAGGGTTATTTTGACAGTGAGGCTTAGGGTGAGGTTGAGCCTTTTGGTTAGCGGGAGGGTGAGGGTAAGGGTTAGGTTGAGTGTGAGGTTTAGGGTTAGGGTGAGGGTGTGGGTTACCTGTTAGGGTTAGTGTGAGGGTTAGGCTTAGGATGACAGTGAGGGTGAGGGTTAGATTTAGCGTGAGGGTTAGTGTTAGGGTTAGGTTGAGCGTTCTCTTTAGGGTGATGTTTAGGGTTCGGGTGAGGGTTCGAGTGAGGGTGAGGTTTAGGGTGTGGTTGAGTGTTAGGGATAGGGTGATGGTTAGAGTTAGGGTGAGATTTAGGGTTAGCATTAGGTTAAGGTTAGGGTGAGGGTTTGGGTTAGCGATAGGGTTAGGGTGAGTGTGAGGGTGAAATTTAGGGTTAGGGTTATGGTTAGGTTTAGGATTAGTGTGAGGGTTAAGGTAAGGGTTAGGGTCAGGGTTAGAGTGAGTATAAGGGTTAGGGTGAGGTTTAGGTTGAGCATGAGGGTTAGTGTTAGTGTTAGGGTTAGGGTGAGGTTTAGGGTGAGGGTGAGGGTGAGGGTGAGGGTCAGGGTTTGGTTTCTGGTGAGGGTGAGGGTTAGGGTAACTTTTAGGGTTAGGCTTAGGCTTACTGGATGGTTAGGTTTGGGTTAGGGTTAGAGTTAGGGTGAGGGTTGTGGTTAGGATTATGGTTAGGGTGAGGGTGAGGGTGAGGTTGATGGTGAGGGTTAGAGTTACGGTTAGTGTTAGGCTGAGTGTGAGGGTGAGGGTTAGGAATATGGTGAGGGTGAAAATTAGGATTAGGGTTAGTGTTAAGCTTAGGTTGAGGGTTAGGGTTAGTGTTAGTCTTAGGGTTAGTGTTAGGGTGAGGGTGAGGGATACGGTTAGGGTAAGGGTGAGGATTAAGGTGAAAGTTAGTGTTAGGGTTAGCGTGAGTTTTAGGGTGAGGGTGAGGGTTAGGGTTATGGTTAGGGTGAGGCTTAGGGTGAGGGTTAATATTAGAATTAGGTTTAGGTTTAGGGTGAGGGTGAGGTTGAGGGATAGGTTTACAGTGAGCATGAGGATTAGGGTGAGTGTTAGGGATAGGGGTAGGGTGAGGGTTAGGTTTAGGTTGATGTTTAGGGTTAGGGTGAGGGTGGGGTTTGGTGTGAGGGTGAGGTTTAGGTTATGGTTGAGGATAAGGGTTAGGGTGAGGTTTAGGGTGACAGTGAGGGTTAGGTTAAGGGTGAGGGTAAGGGTTGGGGTTAGGGTTAGGGTTAGGGTTTGGATTAGGGTGAGGGTGAGGTTTAGGTTGTAATTTAGGGTTAGGTTTAGGATTAGTGTGAGGGTTAGGGTTAGAGTTAGGGTCAGGGTTAGGGTGAGGATAAGGTTTAGGTGAGAGATAGGGTGAGGTTAAGGGTTAGGGTTAGGGTTAGGGTTAGGGTAAGGGTGAGGTGTAGGGTCAGGGTTAGGGTTAGGCTTACTGTTAGGGTGAGGTTTAGGTTGAGGGTTAGGTTTAGGTTTGGGTTAGGGTTTGGGTTAGGTTCAGTGTGAGGGTGAGGGATAGGGTGAGGGTTAGGGTTAGGGAGAGTGTTAGGTTTAGGGTTAGGGTTAAGCTTAGGGTGAGGTTTCGGTTTAGGTTTAGGGTTATGGTTAGGTTTAGGGTGAGAGTGAGGGTGATTGTTAGGGTTAGGGTTAACGTTAGGGTCAGCTTGAGGGTGAGAGTTAGGTTTAGGGTTAGTGATAGGTTTAGGGTTAGGCTTAGGGAGAAGGTGAGGGTGAGAGAGGATTAAGGTTAGGGTGAGGGTTAGGGTTAGGGTGAGGGTTAGAGTTAGGGTGATGTTTAGAGTGAGGGTGTTGGTTAGTGTAAGGGTCAGTGTTCGTGTGAGGGTGAGGGATAGGTTTAGGGTGAGGGTTAGGGTGATGGTGAGTGTTACGGTGAAGTTGAGGGTCAGGGTTAAGTTTAAGGTGAGCATTAGGGTTAGGGTGAGTGTGAGGGTGAGAGTGAGGGTTAGGTTTAGGTTTAGTGTTAGGCTGAGCGTGAGGGTTAGGGAGAGTGTTAGGGTTAGGCTTAGGGTGAGGTGAGGGTTAGCGTTATGGTAACGGTTAGGAGTAGGGTGAGGGTGAGGGTGAGGGATAGGTTTAGGGTGAGGGTGAGGGTTAGGGTGAGAATTAGTGTTAGGATTAGGTTTATGGTAATCGTGAGAATGAGGGTTAGGGTTAAGGTTAGCGTTAGGGTGAGGTTGAAGTTGAGAGTTAGGTTTAGGATTACTGTTAAGTTTAAGGTTAGGTTTAGGGTGAGGGTGAGAGTGAGAGTTAGGGTTAGGCTGAGGATTAGGTTGAGGTTGAGTGTTAGGGTTACAGTTATGGTTAGGGTGAGGGTTAGGTTTAGGGTTAGGTCTAATGTGAGTGTTAGGCTTAGGGTGAGGGTGTATGTGAGGTGAGGGTTAGATTTACGGTGAGGGTTAGTGTTAGGGTTAGGGAGAGGGTTCGGTTTAGGGTGATGTTTCGGGTGAGGGTGAGGATTCGGGAGAGGATGAGTTTTAGGGTGTGGTTGAGGGTTAGGGTAAGGGTGAGGTTTAGGGTGACGATGACGGTTATTGTGAGCGTGTGGGTTAGGGTTAGTGTTAGAGTGAGGATGAGGGTTTGTGTTAGGGTTAGGGTTAGGGTGAAATTTCGGGTTAGGGTTAGGGTTAGGGTTAGGATTAGTGTGAAGATTAGGGTTAGGGTTAGGGTCAGGATTAGGGTGAGGTTTAGGGTGAGGGTGTGGGTTATGGTGAGCGTTAGTGTTCGGGTGAGGGTTAGGGTGAGGGTTAGGGTTAGGGTTAGGTTTCCAGTGAGAATGAGGTTTAGGGTAAAGTTTAGGGTTAGGGATAGGATTAGGGTGAGGGTTAGGGTTGGGTTAGGGTTAGAGTTATGGTGAAGGTTAGGGTGATTGTTAGGTTTAGGATTAGGGTTAGGTTTATGGTTAGGGTTAGAATGAGTGTGAGGGTGAGGGTTAGGGTAACTGTAAATGTTAGGGTTAGGGTGAGAGTTAGGGTGATGGTGAAGTTTAGGGTGAGTGTTAGGGTTAGGTTGAGGTTTAGGTTTAGGGTTAGGGTTAGAATTAGGGTGAGGGTGAGGTTTAGTGTTAGTTTTAGGGTTAGGCTGAGGGTTAGGCTGAGGGTGAGGGTGAGGGTGAGTTTTAGGGTTAGGGTTAGTGTTAGGGTGAGTGTTAGGGTTAGGGTTAGGATGAGGTTTAGGGTGAGGGGCAGGCTTAGGGTTAGGGTTAGGATGAGGGTGAGATTGACAGTTAGTGGTAGGGTTATGGTGAAGGTTAGGGTTTAGATTAGGTTTAGGTTTAGTGTTACGGTGAGTTTTAGGATTAGGGTTAGGGTTAGGGTTAGGGTTAGGGTTAGGATTAGTGGGAGGGTGAGGGTTAGGATTAGTGGGAGGGTTTAGATTAGGTTAAAGTTAGGGTTACGGTGAGGGTAAGGTTAGGGTGAGGGTTATGATGAGGGTGATGTTTAGGGATAGTGTTAGGGTGAGAATGAGGGTTAGGGTAAATTTAGCGTTAGGGATAGGATTAGGGTGAGGGTTAGGGTTGGGTAGGGTTACTGTTAGGGTGAAGGTGAGGGTAAGGGTTATGCTTATGGTTAGGGTTAGAATGAGGGTAAGGGTTATGGTTATGGTTAGGGTTAGAATGAGGGTGAAGATGAGGGTTAGGGTAAGGGTTAATGGTAGGGGTAGGGTGAGGATTAGGGTGAGGGTGAAGTTTAGGGTGAGTTTTAGGTTTAGGATGAGGTTTAGGTTTTAGGGTTAGGGTTAGAATTCGGGTGAGGGTGAGGTTTAGGGCTAGGATTATGGTTAGGGTTAGGGTTCGGCTGAGGTTGAGGTTGAGGTTGAGTGTGAGGTTTAGGGTTAGGGTTAGTGTTAGGGTGAGTGTTAGGGTTAGGGTTAGGGTTAGGATGAGGGTTAGGGTGAGGGGTAGGTTTAGGTTTAGGGTTCGGCTGAGGTTGAGGTTGAGGGTGAGGTTTAGGGTTAGGGTTAGTGTTATGGTGAAGTTTAGTGTTAGGATTAGATTTAGGTTGAGGGTTAGGTTGAGGGTTAGGGTTAGGATTAGGGTGAGGGTTAGGGTTAGTGTGAGGGTTAGGGTTAGGGTTAAGGTTAGGGTTACGGTGAGGGTGAAGTTTAGTGTGAGTGTGAGTTTTAGGGTGAGGTTTATTGTGAGGGTTAGGGTTAGGGTTAGGGTGAGGTTGAGGTTTAGGATTAGGCTAAGGGTTAGGGTGAGTGTTAAGGTGAGGGTGAAGTTTAGAGTTATGGTTAGGGTTAGGGTGAGGGTAGGGTGAGGTGTAGGTTTAGGGTTAGGGTTAGGGTTAGGGTGAGGGTTAAAGTTAGGGTTAGGGTTAGTGTATGGGTTAGGGTTAGGTTGAGTGTTAGGGTTAGTGTGAAGGTTAGGTTTAGGGTTAGCGTAGTGAGAGGTTAAGGGTTAGGGTGAGAGTTAGGTGTAGGCTGAAGGGTGAGGGTGAGGGTGAGGGTAAGGTTTAGAGTTAGTGTTACAGTTAGTGTTAGGTTCAGTGTTACAGTTAGGGTGAGTGGTAGGGTGAGGGTTAGGGTTAGGGTTAGGTTTTGGGTTAGGGTGAGGGTAAGGGTTACAGTGATGGTGAGGGTTAGGATCAGGTTTAGGGTAAGGATTAGGGTCAGGTTGAAGGTGAGGGTTAGGGTTAGAGTGAGGGTTCGGCTGAGGGGTAGGGTTAGAGGTCGGGTTAGGGTGAGGGTGAGGATGAGGGTGAGGGTTAGGGTTAGGCTTAGGGTGATGGTGAGGTTTAGGGTTAGACTTAGGGTTAGGCTTAGGGTGAGGGTTAGGTTTAGGGTTAAGGTTAGGTTTAGGGTTAGGGTTAGGTTTATGGTGAGTGTTAGGGTTAGGGTGAAGGTAAGGGTGAGGTGAGGGTTAGATTTACGGTGAGGGTTAGGGTAAGGGTTAGGGAGAGGGTTCGGTTTAGGGTGATGTTTCAGATTCGGGTTCGGGTTCAGCTGAGGGTGAGTTTCAGGTGGTTGAGGGTTAGGGTAAGGGTGAGGGTTAGTGTGACGGCGAGTGTTAGTGTGAGCATGAGTGTTAGGGTTAAGGGTTAAGGTTAGAGTTAGTGTGAGGGTTTAGGTTAGGTTTAGGGTTAGGGTGAGGGTTAGGGTGAAATTTAGGTTTAGGGTTAGTGTTAGGGTTTGGATTAGTGTGAAGGTAAGAGTTAGGGTTAGTGTGAGGATAAGGGTTAGGGTGAGGTTTAGGGTGAGGGTGAGGTTTAGGGTTAGCGTTAGTGTTCGGGTGAGGTTTAGGGTGAAGGTTAGTGTTAGGGTTAGGTTTCTGGTGAGAATGAGGTTTAGGGTAAAGTTTAGAGTTAGGGATAGGATTAGGGTGAGGGTTAGGGTTGGGTTAGGGTTAGAGTTAGGGTGAAGGTGAGGGTGAGGTTTAGGGTTAGTATTAGGGTTAGGGTTAGGGTTAGAATGAGGGTGAGGTTGAGGGTTAGGGTAAGGGTTAGTGGTAGGGTTAGGGTGAGGATTAGGGTGAGGGTGAAGTTTAGGGTGAGTGTTAGGGCTAGGATGTGGTTTAGGTTTTAGTGTTAGGGTTAGAATTAGAGTGAGGTTGAGGTTTAGGGTTAGGATTAGGGTTAGGGTTAGTGTTAGGGTGAGTGTTATTGTTAGGGTGAGGGTTAGGATTAGTGGGAGGGTTCGGGTTAGGGTTAAGGTTAGGGTTACGCTGAGGGTAAGGGTTATGATGAGGGTGATGGTTAGGGTGAGTGTGAGGTTTAGGGTGAGGGTTAGGGGTCGGGTTAGGGTGAGTTTGAGGGTTAGGGTTAAGCTAAGGGTTAGGGTGAGTGTTATGGTGAGGGTGAGGTTTAGAGTTATGGTTAGGGATAGGGTAGGGTGAGGTGTAGGGTTAGGGTTAGGGTTAGGGTGAGGGTTAAGGTTAGGTTTAGGGTTAGTGTAATGGTTCGGGTTAGGGTGAGGGTTAGGGTTAGTGTGAGGGTTAGGGTTAGGGTTAGGTTAGGGTGAGAGTAAGGGTTCCGGTGAGATTTTGGGTTAGGCTGAGGGGTGAAGGTGAGCGTGAGGGTAAATGTTACGGTTAGTGTTCCGGTTAGTTTTAGTCTTAGGGTTAGGTTTAGGATGAGGGTTAGGGTGAGTGGTATAGTTAGGATTAAGGTGAGGGTGAAGGTGAGGGTGAGAGTTAGGGTTAGGGTGAGGGTGAGGGTTAGGGTTAGGGTTAGGGAGAGGGTTAGTGTGAGGGTGAGGGTTATGGTTCGGGTTAGGGTTATGGTGAGGGTTAGGGTGAGGGTTAGGGTTAGGGTTAGGGTGAGGGTGAGGGTTAGCATGAGGTTAAGGGTTAGGGTGAGTGTTAGGGTGAGGGTGAGTGTTAGGTTTAGTGTTAGGGTTAGGATGAGGGTTAGGGCAAGGTTTAGGTTTATGTTTAGGGTTAGGGTGAGGGTTAGGGTGAGGGTTACAGTTAGTGTTAGGCATGGGGTTTGGTTGAGGGTTAGGGTATGGGTTAGGGTTAGCATTAGGCTTAGGGTTTGGATGAGTGTTAGGGTTAGGTTTAGGGATAGGCTTAGGGTACGTTGAGGATAAGCTTTAGAGTAAGGTTTAGGGTGATGGTGGGGGTTAGGTTTAGGTTTAGGGTTAGGCTGAGTTGTAGGGTGAGGGTTAGGATTAGCGGTAGGATTAGGGTTATGGTTAGGGTGAGAGTAGTGTGAGGTTTAGGTTTAGTGTTAGGGTTAGGCTTATGGTGAGCCTTATGGTTAGTATGAAGGTTAGGGTTAGGGTTAGTTTTTGGGTTAGGGTAAAGGTAAGGGTTAGGGTGATGGTTAGGCTGATGGTCAGGTTTAGGATCTTCGTTATGGTAAGTATTAGGGTCAGGTTGTGGGTGAGGGTTAGGGTTAGGGTGAGGGTTAGGCTGAGGGGTAGGGTTAGAGTTAGCGTTAGGGTGAGGGTGAGGATGAGGTGAGGGTTAGATTTACGGTGAGGGTTAGGGTTTGGGTTAGGGAGAGGGTTCAGTTTAGGGTCATGTTTCGGGTGAGGGTGAGGGTTCGGTTGAGAGTGAGTTTGAGGTTGTGGTTGAGGGTTAGGGTTAAGGTGTGGGTTAGGGTGACGGTGAGGTTTAGTGTGAGCATGAGGATTAGGGTTAGCTTTAGAGTTAGCATGAGGGTTTGGGTTAGGTTTAGGGTTAGGGTGAAATTTAGGGTTAGGTTTAGGATTAGGGTTAGTATTAGTGTGTAGGTTAGGGTTAGGGTTAGGGTCAGGGTTCGGGGGAGGTTTAGGGTGAGGGTGAGGTTTAGGGTTAGCGTTAGTGTTCGTATGAGGGTTAGGGTGAGGGTTAGGATTCGGGTTAGGATTCGGGTGAGAATGAGATTTAATGTAAAGTTTAGGGTTAGGGATAGGATTAGGGTGAGGGTTAGCGTTGGGTTAGGGTTAGAGTTAGGGTGAAGGTGAGGGTGAGGGTTAGGGTTAGGATTAGGGTTAGGGTTAGGGTTAGGGTTAGGGTTAGGGTTAGGGTTAGGGTCAGAATTAGGGTGAGGGTGAAGTTTAGGGTGAGTGTTCGGCTTAGGGTGAGGTTTAGATTTAGGGTTAGGGTTAGAATTAGGGTAAGGGTGAAGTTTAGAGTTAGGATTAGGGTTATGGTTAGGGTTAGGCTGAGGGTGAGTTTTAGGGTGAGGTTTAGGGTTAGGGTTAGTGTTAGGGTGAGTGTTAGGGTTAGGGTTAGTGTTCGAATGAGGGTTCTGGTGAGGGGTAGGATTAGGGTTAGGGTGAGGATGAGGCTGAGATTGACAGTTAGTATTAGGGTTATGGTGAGGGTAAGGATTTGTGTTAGGTTTAGGTTGAGGGTTAGGGTGAGGGTTAGGGTTAAGGTTAGGCTGAGTTTTAGGATTAGTGTGAGGGTTCGGGTTAGGGTTAAGGTTAGGTTTACAGTGAGGGTAAGGGTTGGGGTGAGGGTTAGGATGAGGGTGAAGTTTAGGGTTAGGGTTAGGTTGAGAATGAGGGTTAGGGTAAAGTTTAGGGTTAGGGATAGGAATAGGGTGAGGGTTAGGGTTGGGTAGAGTTAGAATTATGGTGAAGGTGAGGGTAAGGGTTAGGGTTAGGATTAGGGTTAGGGTTATGGTTAGAATGAAGGGGAGGGTGAGGGTTAGGCTAAGGGTTAGTGGTAGGGTTAGGGTGAGGATTAGGGTGAGGGTGAAGTTTAGGGTGAGTGTTAGGGTTAGGGTGAAGTTTAGTTTTTAGGGTTAGGGTTAGAATTAGGGTGAGGGTGAGGTTTAGGGTTAGTTTTAGGTTTAGGGTTAGGGTTCGGCTGCGGGTGAGGTTAAGGGTTAGGGTTAGTGTTCGGGTGAGTGTTAGGGTTATGTTTAGGGTTAGGATGAGGGTTAGGGTGAGGGGTAGGGGTAGGGTTAGGGTGAGGATGAGGGTGAGATTGAGGGTTAGGGTTAGGTTTAGGGTGAGGGTTAGTTTTAGGGTTAGGTTCAGGTTGAGGTTTTCAGTGAGGGTTAGTGTAAGTGTTAGGGTGAGGGTTAGGGTCAGGGTTAAGGTTAGGATTATGGTAAGAGTAAAGTTTATGGTGAGGGTTAGAATGAGGGTGAGGTTTATGGTTAGGGTTAAGGTGAGAATGAAGATTAGTGTAAAGTTTAGGGTTAGAGATAGGATTAGGTGAGGTTTATGGTTGGGTTAGTGTTAGAGTTAGGGTGAAGGTGAGGGTGAGGGTTAGAGTTAGGATTAGGGATAAGGTTAGGCTTAGAATGAGGGTGAGGGTGAGGGTTAGGGTATGGATTAGTGGTAGGGTTAGGGTAAGGATTAAAGTGAGGGTGATATTTAGGGTGTGTGTTAGGGTTAGGCTGAAGTTTAGGTTTTAGGGTTAGGGTTAGAATTAGGGTGAGGGTGAGGTTTAGGGTTAGGATTATGGTTAGGTTTAGGGTTAGGCTGATGGTGAGGTTGAGGGTGAGGTTTAGGGATAGGGTTAGTGTTAGCGTGAGTGTTAGTGTTAGGGTTAGGGTTTGGATGAGGGTTAGGGTGAGGGTTAGGGTGAGGGTTAGTGTTTGGGTTAGGGTGAGGTTGAGGGTTAGGTTTAGGCTAAAGTTTAGGGTGAGTGTTAGGTGAGGGTGAGGTTTAGAGTTATGGTTAGGGTTCGGGTGAGGGTAGGGTGAGGGGTAGGTTTAGGTTGAGGGTTAGGGTGAGGGTTAGGGTTAGGGTTAGGGTGAGGGTTAGGATTAGTGTGAGTGTTAGGGTTAGGGTGAAGGATAAGGTAAGGGTTAAGGTGAGGGTTAGGATGAGGCTGAGGTTTAGGGTTAGGGTTAGGGTGAGAATGAGGGTTAGGTTAAAGTTTAGGGTTAGGGATAGATTTAGGGCGAGAGTTAGGGTTGGGTAGGGTTACAGTTAGGGTGAACGTGAGGGTGAGGTTTAGGGTTAGGATTAGGGTTAGGGTTAAGGTTAGAATGAGGGTGAGGGTAAGATTTAGTGGTAGGGTTAGGGTGAGGATTAGGTTGAGGGTGAAGTTTAGGGCGAGTGTCAGGGTTAGGGTGAGGTTTAGATTTTAGTGTTAGGGTTAGAATTACGGTGAGGGTGAGGTTTAGGGTTAGGATTACAGGTATGGTTAGGTTAGGCGGAGGGTGAGATTGAGGGTGAGGTTTAGGGTTAGGGTTAGTGTTAGGGTGAGTGTTAGGGTGAAGGGTAGGTTTAGGGTTAGGAGAGGATGAGGGTGAGATTGAGGGTTAGGTTTCGGGTTAGGGTGAGGCTTAGGGATAGGGTTAGGTTAAGGTTCAGGGTTTGGGTGAGGATTAGTGTTAGGATTAGGGTGAGGGTTAGGGTTAGGGTCAAGGTTAGGGTTATGGTGAGGGTAAGGGTTAGGGTGAGGGTGAGGGTTAGGGTTAGTGTGAGGGTTAGGGTTAGGGTTAAGTTTAGGGGTATGGTGAGGGTCTGGGTTAGGGTAAGGTTTAGAATGTTGATGAGGCTTAGGGTTATGGTTAGGGTGAGAATGAGTGTTAGGGTAACGTTTAGGGTTGTGGATAGGATTAGGGTTAGGGTTAGCGTTGGTTAGGGTTAGAGTTAGGGTGAAGGTGAGGGTGAGGGTTAGGGTTAAGATTAGGGTTAGGGTTAGGATTAGGGTTAGAATGAGGGTGAGGGTGAGGGTTAGAGTAAGTGTTAGTGGTAGGGTTAGGGTGAGAATAAGGCTGAGGGTGAAGTTTAGGGTGAGTGTTGGGGTTAGGGTTTGGTTTATGTTTTGGGGTTAGGGTTTGAATTAGGGTGAGGTTGAGTTTTAGCTGTAGGATTAGTGTTAGGGTTAGGGTTTGGTTGAGGGTGAGGTTGAGGGTGAGGTTTAGGGTTAGGGTTAGTGTTAGGGTGAGTGTTAGGGTTAGGGTTAGTGTTAGGATGAGGTTTAGGGTGAGGGGTACCGTTAGGGTTAGGGTGAGGATGAGGGTGAGATTGAGGGTTAGGGTTAGGGTTATGGTGAGGGTTCGGGTTAGGGTTAGGTTTAGGTTGAGGGTTATCGTGAGGGTTAGGATTAGGGTTAGGGTGAGGGTTAGGATGATGGTGAGGTTTAGGGTTAGGGTTAGGGTGAGAATGAGGGTTTGGGTGAAATTTAGGGTGAGTGTTAGGGTTAGAGTGAGGTTTAGGCTTTAGGGTTAAGGTTAGAATTAGGGTGATGGTGAGGGTGAGGTAAAGTTTAGTTTTAGGGATAGGATTAGGTTGAGGGTTAGGGTTAGAGTTAAGGTGAAGGTTAGGGTGAGGGTTAGGGTTAGGATTAGTGTTAGGGTTAGGTTTAGAACGAGTTTGAGGGTGAGGGTTAGGGTAAGGATTAGTGGTAGGGTTAGGGTGAGGATTAGGGTGAGGGTTAGGTTTAGGATGAGGGTTAGGGTGAGGGGAAGGTTTAGGGTTAGGGTGAGGATGAGGGTGAGATTGAGGGTTAGGTTTAGGGTTATGGTGATGGTTAGGGTTAGGATTAGGTTTATGTTGAGGGTAAGGGTGAGGGTTAGGGTTAGGGTGAGGGTTAAGATTATTGTGAGTGTTAGGTTTAGGGTTAAGTTTAGGGTTACGATGAGGGTGAGGGTTAGGGTGAGTGTGAGGTTTAGGGTGAGGTTTAAGGTGAGGGTTAGTGTTTGGGTTAGGGTGAGGTTGAGGGTTAGGGTTAGGCTAAGGTTTAGGTTGAGTGTTAGGTGAGGGTGAGGTTTAGAGTTATGGTTAAGGTTAGGGTGAGGGTAGGTTGAGGGGTAGGTTTAGGGTGAGGGTTAAGGTTAGGTTTGGATTAGTGTAAGGGTTAGGTTTAGGGTGAGTGTTAGGGTTAGGGTGAGGGTTAGGGTTAGGGTTAGGGTAGTGTGAGGGTAAGGGTTAGGGTGAGGGTTAGGGTTAGGCTTAGGGGTGAGGGTGAGGGTGAGGGTAAGTGTTAGGATTAGTGTTAGGGTTAGTGTTAGACATAGGGTTAGGGTTAGGATGAGTGCTAGGGTGAGTGGTAGTTTTAGGATTAGGGTGAGGGTGAAGATGAGGGTGAGGGTTAGGTTTAGGGTGTGGGTGAGTATTAGGGTTAGGGTTATTGATAGGGTTAGGGTTAGGGTGAGGGTTAGGTTTAGGGTTAGGCTTATGGTGAGGGGTAGGGTGTAGGTTAGGGTTAGGTTTAGGGTTAGGGTGAGGGTTAAGTTTAGTGTTAGTCTTAGGGTTTGGGTGAGGGTTAGAGTAAGGGTTAGGGTTAGCATATGGCCTAAGGTTTTGGTGAGTGTTAGGGATAGGTTTAGGTTTAGGCTTAGGGTAGGGTGAGGATAAGTTTTAGGGTAAGGTTTAGCGTTTGGGTGTCAGTGAGATTTAGTGTTAGGGTTAGGGTGAGTGTTAGGATTAAAGTTAGGGTTAGGATGAGGGTTAGGGTTAGGGTGAGGGTGACGGTTTCGCTTAGGTAAAGGTTAGGGTTATGGTTAGAGTGAGGATTAGGGTGAGATTCAGGGTTATAGGTAGGGTGAGGGTGAGTATTAGGGTTAGCGTGAGGGTTAGGGTGAGGTTAAGAGTTAGGGTGAGGGTGAGGGTTAGGGATAGGGTGAGGGTGAGGGTTTCGGTTAGGTAAGTGTTAGGGTTAGTGTTACGGTTGTGGTGAGGGCTAGGTTAAGGGTGAGGTTTAGGGTGAGGATGAGGATGAGGTTGAGGTTTAGGGTGTGGGTGAGCGTTAGGGTTAGGGTTAGGGTTAGGGTAACCGTGAGGGTTAGTGTGAGGGTGAGGGTTAGGGTTAGGGTTAGGGTTAAGGTGAGGATTAAGGTCAGGATGAGGGTTAGTGTGAGGGTTAGGGTTAGGGTTAGGGTGAGGTTTAGGGTTAGTGTGAGGTTTAGGCTTAGTGTTAGTGTTCGGGTTAGGGTTAGGGTGAGGGTAAGGGTTAGGGTGAGGGTTAAAGTGAAAGTGAGGGTGAGGGTGAGGTTGAGGGTGAGGGTTAGGTTGAGGGTTAGGCTTAGGGTTAGTCTGAGGGCTATGTTGACTGTGAGGGTTAGGTTGAGGGTGAGGGTTTGGGTTAGGTAAGGGTTAGTGTTATGTTTAGGATGAGGATTAGGTTGAGTTTGAGATTTAGGGTTATGGTGAGGGTTAGGGTTAGGGTTAGGGTGAGAGTTATGGTTAGCGTGATGTGTTGGGTGAGGGTGTGCGTTAGCGTGAGGTTGACGGTTTAGGTGAGGGTTAGGGTTAGTTTAAGGGTGAGGATAAATGTGAAAGTTAGTGTTAGGTTTAGGGTAAGGGTTAGGGTGAGGGATAGGGTTAGGCTCAGGGTGAGGGTTAGGGTTAGGGTTAGGTTTAGGGTGAGGGTTAGTGTGAGGGATAGGGTTAGCGTTAGGGTGAGGTTTAGGGTTAGGGTTATGGTGAGGGTTAGGGTTAGGGTGATGTTTAGTTTGAGGGTGTGGGTTAGTGTGAGAGTGAGTGTTTGCTTGACTGTGACGGTTAGGGTGGGGGTGAGGGTTAGGGTTAAGGCGAGGGTTAGGGTGAAGTTGAGGTTTAAGGTTAGGATTAGGGTGAGGGTTAGAGATAGGATGAGTGTTAGGGTTAAAGTTAGGGTGAGGGTTGGGGTTATGGTTAGCGTTAGGGTGAGGGTTAGGCTTAGTGGAATGGGAGGTTGAGGGTGAGGGTTATGTTTAGGGTGAGGGTTGGGGTTCGAGTTAGGGTGAGGGTTCAGTTTAGTGTGATGTTTATGAATAGGGTGATGGTAAGGATTCTGGTGAGGGTGAGGTTTAGGGTGTGGGTGAGGTTTAGGGTTAGAGTGAGGGTTAGGGTGATGGTTAGGGTGAGAGCTTGGTTTAGGGTTAGGTTTAGGGTGAGGGTGAAGGTGAGGGTTAGGGTTTTTGGGGTGAGCGTTAGGGATAGGGTGAGGGTTAGGTTTAGGGTTAGTGTTATGGTGAGGGTGAGGGTGAGGTTGAGCGTTAGGGTGAGGGTGAGGGTGAGGGTTAGGGTTAGGATTAGAGTGAGGTTTAGGGTTAGGCTGAGGGTGAGGTGATGGTGAGGGTTAGGTTTAGGGTTAGGTTGAGGGTTAGGGTTAGTGTGAGGGTAAGGGTGAGGGTGAAGGTAAGATTTTGGGTGAGGATTAGGGTGAGGGTGAGGGATAGGTTTAGTGTGAGTTTTAGGGTTAGAGTTAGGGTTAGGGTGAGGGTGAGGATTAGGGTTAGGATTAGGGAGAGGTTTAGGATTAGGGTTAAGTTTAGGGTGAGGGTTAGGGTTAGGGTTAATGTGAGGTTTAGCATTAGTTTTAGGGTTAGGGTTATTGTTAGCTTTAGAGTTATTTGAGGATTAGAGTTGGGGTTATGTTTAGGGTGAGTTTTAGGTTGCGGGTGAGGGTTAAGGTCAGGCTTAGGGTTATGATTAGGGTGAGGGTTAGGTTTAGTGTGTGGGTTAGCGTTAGGTTTAGAGTTATGGTTAGGGTGTGGGTAAGGGTTAGGGTGAGGGTGAGGGTGAGGGTGAAGGTTTGGGTTAGGTTGAGGGTTAGGGTTAGTGTGAGGTTTAGGGTTAGGGTTAGCGTTAGGGTTAGGCTGAGGATAAGGATTAGGGTTAGGGATGGTGTGAGTTTTAGGATTAGGGTTAGGGTGAAGGTGAAGATGAGGGTGAAGGTTAGGGTGAGGCTTAGGGTTAGGGTGAGGGTGAGGGTGCAGGTGAGGTTTAGTGTTAGGGTAAGTGTTAGGCTGAATGTGAGGTTTAGGGAGAGGGTTAGGTTTAGGATTAGGGTGAGGGTAAGGGTTAGGTTTAGGGGTAGGGTTAGGCATAGGTCGAGGGTTAGTTTTAGGTTTAGGTTTAGGGTTACAGTTAGGGTGTGGGTGAGGGTGAAGAATAGGTTTAGGGTGAGGGTGACGGATAGGGTGAGGGTTAGGCTTAGGGTTAGGGTGAGGATGAGGGTGATGGTTAGGGTAATGATTAGGGTTAACCTTCGGGTGATGGTGAGGGTCAGATTTAGTTTTAGTGTTAGTAGTAGGTTTAGGGTGAGGGTTAGGATGAGGGTGAGTGTTAGGGTGAGGTTTAGGGTGAGGGTGAGGGTTAGGGTTTGTGTTAGCCTTAGGGTGAGGGTAAGGGTGAGGTTTTGGTTTAGGGTGTGGGTGTGGGTGAGGGCTAGGGTTAAGGTGCGGGTTAGGGTTACGGTGAGGGTTAGGGTGAGTGTTAGGGTTAGGGTGAGGTTTCGGATTAGTGTTAAGGTGAGGGTGAAGGTGAGGGTGAGGGTTAGGTTTAGGTTTAGGCTTAAGGTTAGGGTTAGAATTAGTCTGAGGGCTAGGGCTACGGTGAGGGTGAGGTTTTGGGTGAGGTTTAGGTTGTGGGTGAGTCTTAGGGTTAGGGTGACGGTGAGGGTTTGGGTGACGGTGTGGTTTAGGGTTCGTGTTAGTGTGAAGATTAGGATGAGGGGTATTTGTAGGGTTATGTTTAGCGTGAGGGTGGGCTTTAGGGTGAGTGTTAGGGTGAAGGTTTGGGTTAGGTACATGTTAGGGTTAGGTTTAGGGTGAAGATTTGTGTGACAGTGAGGGTTAGGGTGAGGGTTAGGATTAGGATAAGGGTTAGGGTTAGTGTTAGGGTGAGGGTGAGGGTAGGGTTTCGGTTAGGTAAGGGTTAGGATTAGTGTTAGGGTTATGGTGAGGGGTAGGTTTAGGGTGAGGGTGAGGGTGAGGTTGATGGTTAGGGGGTGGGTGAGCATTAGGGTTAGGGTGACCGTGAGGGTTAGGATGAGGGTGAGCATTAGGGTTAGGGTTAGGGTTAGGGTGACCGTGAGGGTTAGGATGAGGGTGAGTGTTAGGGTTAGGTTTAGGATTAGGGTGAGTATTAGGTGTAGGATGAGAGGTATGCTGAGGATTAGGGTTAGGTTTAGGGTGAGCTTTAGGTTTAGTCTGAGGGTTAGGTTTAGGGTTAGGGTTAAGGATAGGGTTAGGGTGAGGGTGAGGTTTAGGGTGAGGGTTAGGATGAAGGTGAGGGTTAGTGTTAGGGTGAGAGTGAGGTTTAGGGTGATGTTTAGTGTTAGGGTTAGGGTTAGGGTTAGGGTTAGGGTTACAGTGAGGTTTAGGTTGAGGGTTAGGGTTAGGGTTACAGTTAGGTTTAGTGTGAGTGTTAGGGTGAGGGTAAGGTTTAGGGTGAAGGTGAGGGTGAGGGTGAGGGGTAGTGGTAGGGGTAGGTTTAGGGTGAGGGTTATGGTTAGGGTGAGGTTTAGGTTGAGGGTTAGGGTTAGGGTTACAGTTAGGTTTAGTGTGAGTGTTAGGGTTAGGGTTAGGTTTAGGTTGAGGTTGAAGTTGAGGGCGACGTATAGGGTTAGTGTGAGTATTAGGGTGAGGGTAAGGTTTAGGGTGAGGGTTAGGGTGAGGGTTACGGTGAGGTTTTGTGTTGGGGTGAGGGTTAGAGTTAGGGTTAGGCTGAGAGTTAGGGTTAGGGTGATATTTAGGGTGAGGGAGAGGGTTAGGGTGAGGGTGAGAGTTCGGATCAAAGTGAGGGTTAGGGTGTGGGTGAGGGTTAGGGTGAGGGTGAGGGTTAGGGTGACCGTGAGGGTTAGTGTGAGGGTGAGGATTATTGTGAGTGTTAGACTTAGGGTTATGGTTAGGGTTAAGGAGAGGGGTAGTGTTAGGGTTATTATGAGGGTTATGGTTAGGGTGAGGGTTAGGGTAAGTGTGAGGGTTAGGGTTAGGGTGAGGGTGGGGGTAATTGTTAGTCTGAAGGTTACGTTGAGGGTAAGGGTTAGGATTAGGGTTAAGGTTAGGGTGAGGTCTAGTGTGAGGGTTAGAGTTAGGGTTCAGCTTAGGGTTAGGATGAGGTTTAGGCTGAGGGTGAGGGTGAGGATGAGAGTTAGGGTTAGGGTAAGGGTTATTTTGAGGGTTAGGGTGAGGATTCGTGTGAGGGTGAACTTTAGGGTGAGGGTTTGCTTTAGGGTGAGGTTTAGGTTTAGGATTAGGGAGAGGGTTACAGTTAGGGTGATGTTTAGGGTGCGGGTGAGGATTAGGGAGAAGGTGAGGGTTAGGGTTAGGGTTAGCGTTATGGTGAGGGTTAGGGTCAGGGTTAGGGTTTGTGTTAGGGTTAGGATGAGGTTGAGGGTTAGGGTTAGAGTTAGGGTTAGTTTGAGGGTTAGGGTGAGGTTTAGTGTGAGGTTTAGGGTTAGAGTGAGATTTAGAGTTAGGGTTAGGTTGAGGGTGAGGGTTAGGGTTAGGTTTGGGGTTTCATTTAGGGTAAGGGTGAGGTTGAGGAATAGGGATAGGATTAGGGTTAAGATTAGGGTGAGGGTTAGAGTGATGATTAGGGTTAGGGTTAGGGTGAGGGTGAGGGTGAGGGTTAGGGGGAGTGTTAGTGTTAGGGTTAGGGTTAGGGTGAGGGTTAGACTGAGGGTAAGGGTGAGGGTGAAAGTTAAGGAGAGGGTTAGGATTAGGGTTATTGTGAGGGTTAGGGTTAGATTGAGGATAAGTTTTAGGTTGAAGGTTAGGTTGAGGTTTTTGTTAAGGTTTAGGGTAAGGTTTAGCGTGAGTTTGAGGGTGAGGAATAGGGTTAGGGTTATGCTTAGGCTGAGCCGTAGGGTTAGGGTGAGGGTTAGGGTGAGGGTGAGGATAATGGTTAGGATTAAGGTTTAGGGTGAGTATTAGTGTTAAGTTTAGTGTGAGGGTTAGGGTGAATGGTTGGGTTAGGGTCAGGGTGAGGATTAGGGTTAATATGATGGTTAGGTTTAGTGTTACGGTTAGGGTGAGGGTAAGGGTTAGGGTGAGTGTTAGGATGAAGGTGAGGGTTACGGTTAGGATGAGGTTTAGGGTGATGTTTAAGGTGAGGGTTAGGGTTAGGGTGAGGGTTAGGATTAGTGTTAGGTTTAGGTTTAGGATGAGAGTTAGGGTGAGGGTAAAGTTTAGGTTAAAGATTTGGGTTAGGGTTAGGGTTAGGGGTAGGTTGAGGGTTAGGTTTAGGGTTAGGGTTAGGGTTAGGGTTAAGGTGAGGGTCAGGATGAAGTTTAGGGTTAGGATTAGGTTTAGGGTTAGGGGTAGGCTGAGGGTGAGGGTGAATATTAGGGTGAGTGTTAGGGTTAGGTTTAGGGTTAGGGATAGGGTGAGGTTTAGCATTAGGGTTAGGGTTAGTGTGATTGTTAGGCTCAGGGGTAGGGTTAGTTTTGCGTGAGGTTTAGGTTTAGTGTGACGGATAGGGTTAGGGTTAGGGTTAGTGTTTGGTTGAGTGTTAGGTTTACTGTAAGGGTTAGGGTTAGGGTTAGGGTTAGGGTGAGGGTGAGGGTAAGGGTTCGGGTGAGTGTTAATGTGAGGGTGAGTGTTAGCGTTAGTATTAGGGTTAGGGTAAGTGATAGGGTGAGGATTAGGGTTAGGGTTAGGTTTAGGGTGAGGGTGAGTGTGAGGGTTAGGTTTAAGTTTAGGGTGAGTGTTAGGGTTAGGGTGAGTGTTAGGGTTAGGTTTAGTGTAAAGTTAAGGCTGAGGCTGAGGTTGAGGTTGAGGGTGAGGGTTAGGGTTAGGATTAGGGTTACAGTTAGGGTTAGGCTGAGGGTGAGTGTGATGGTGAAGGTTAGCTTTATGGTTAGTTTGAGGGTTAGGCTTAGTGTGGGGGTAAAGGTGAGGGTGAGGGTGAGGTTTGGGTTGAGGATTAGGGTAAGGGTGAGTGTTAGTGTTAGGCTTAGGGTTAGGGTGAGGGTTAGGGTAAGGGTGAGGGATAGGTTTAGTGTGATGTTTAGGGTTAGTGTTAGAGTTAGCATGTGGGTAAGGTTTAGGGTTAGGGTTAGGGTAAGGGATAGGGTTAGGTTTAGGGTTAGGGTGAGGGATTGGTTTAGGGTTAGGGTGAGGTTTAGGGTTAGAGTTAGGGTTAGGGTTATTGTTAGTTTTAGAGTTATGTGAGGGTTAGGGTTCGGGTTAGGTTTAGGGTGAGCATTAGGATGAGGGTTAGGGTTAGGATTAGGGTTAGGGTTAGGGTTAGAGTGAGGGTAAGGGTGACGGTGGGGGTGAATGATAAGGTTAGGGTTAGCGTTTGGGTTAGGGTGATTGTTACGTTTAGTGTGACTGTTAGGGTTAGGGTTAGAGTTACTGTTAGGGTAAGGATTAGGGTTAGGGTGTGGGTTAGGGTCAGGGTGAAGTTTAGGGTTAGGGTGAGAGTTAGGGTGAGGATGAGGGTTAGGGTGAGGGTGAGGGTTAGTGTGAGGGTTAGGGTGAGGGTGAGGTTTAGGGTTAGGGTTAGTGTTAGGCTGAGGGTGAGGGTGAGGGTGAGGGTGAGAATTAGGTTTAGAGTTAATCTTTGGTTAGGTTTAGGATTAGGGTGAGTGTGAGGGTGAGAGTTAAGGTTAGGGTTGGGGTGGGGGTTAGGGTTAGGGTTAGGGTGAGGGTTAGTGTTAGGGTGATGTTTAGGGTGAGAGTGGGGGTTAGTTTGAGGGTGAGTGTTCGGGTGACGGTAAGGGTTAGGGTGAGGATGAGGGTTAGTGTGAGGGTGGGGGTTAGGGTGAGATTTAGGGTTAGGGTTAGTGTTAGGCTGAGCGTGAGGGTGAGGGTGAGAATTAGCTTTAGAGTTAATCTTAGGTTAGGTTTAGGCTTAGGGTGAGGGTGAGGGTGAGAGTTAAGGTTAGGGTTAGGGTGGGGGTTAGCATTAGGGTTAGGGTGAGGGTTAGAGTTAGGGTGATGTTTAGGGTGAGAGTGGGGGTTAGTGTGAGGGTGAGTGTTAGGGTGAGGGTAAGGGTTAGGGTGTGGATGAGGGTTTGCTTTAGGGTGAGGGTTACGGTGACGGTGAGGGTTAGGGTGAGGTTTAGGGTCAGGGTTAGGGTTAGGCTGATGGTTAGGGATAGGGTGAGGGTGAGGGTGAGGGTGAGGATTAGGGTTAGGGTTAGGCTGAGGGTTTGCATTAGGCTGACTGTGAGGTGAGATTTAGCGGTAGGTAAGTTTTAGGGTGCGAGTAAGGGTTATGGAGAGGGTTAGTCTGAGGGTGAGGATTAGGGTTAGTATTAGGTTAGGGTGATGGATAGGGTTAGGTTGAGGATTAGGGTTAGGGTAAGGGTGAGGGTGAGGGTGAGGGTGAGGTTGAGGGCTAGCGTTAGGGTGAGGGTGAGGGTAAGGTTGAGGGTTAAGGGTAGGATTAAGTTTTGGGTTAGGGTTAGGCTGAAGGTTGGCTGAGGGTGAGGGTGAGAGGTAGGGTTAGTGTGAGAGTGAGGGTGAGGGTTAGGGTGAGGGTTAGAGTTAGGGGTAGGGTTAGGGTGAGGGTTAGGGTGAGGGTGAGGGTTAGGTTTAGTGTAAGGGTTAAAGTTAGGATTAGGGTTAGTGTGCTGGCTAGAGTGAGGGTGAAGTTTAGGGTGAGGGTGAGGGTTTGGGTTAGTTTAGGTTTAGGATGAGGATTAGGGTGACGTTAAGGGTTAGGGTGATGGTTTGGGTCAGGGTGAGCGTTATGGTTAGGGTGATGTTTAAGGTTAGGCTTATGGTTAGGGTTAGGGTTAGGGTGAGGGCCAGGGTGAGGGTTAGTATTAGTGTTAGGGTTAGGTTTAGGTTTAGTGTTCGGGTTAAAGTGAGGTTGATGGTTAGGGTTAGCCTTAGGATTAGGGTGAGGTTTTGGTTTAGGGTTAAGGTTAGAGTTAGCTTGAAGTTGAGGGTGAGGGTTAGGCTTAAGATTAGTGTTAGGGGTAGGTTTAGGCTGAATGTGAGGGTGAGGGTGAGTGTGAGAGTTACGGTTAGGGTGAGGGTTATGTTTAGGGTGAGGTGAGGGTTAGGGTGAGGGTTCGGGTTAGGGTCAGTGTTAGGGTGAAGGCTAGGGTGAGGGTGAGGGTTAGGGTTAGGGTTAGGGATAGGGTGATGCTTAAGGTTATGGATAGGGTTAGGGTGAGGGTTAGGCTGAGGGGTAGGATTAGGGTTATTGTGACGGTTATTTTTAGTGTGAGGGTTAGGGATAGGTTTAGGGTTAGGGTGAGGGCTAGGGTGAGGGTGAGGGTTAGGTTTAGGATTAGGGTTAGGTTGAGGTTTAGGTTTAGGGTTAGGGTAAGTGTGAGGGTTAGGCTAAGGGGTAGGGTTAGGTTTAGCGTGAGGGTTAGTTTTAGTGTGAGGGTTAGGGTTAGGGTTAGTGTGAGGTTAGGTTTAGTGTGAGGGATAGGGTTAGGGTTAGGTTTTTTTTTGAGGGTGCGGATTAGGTTTAGGGTTATCGTGAGGGTTAGGGTAAGCATTGGGGTTAGGTTGAGAGTAATGTTTAGGGTGAGGTTTAGGGTGAGGGTTAGGGATAGGTTTAGGGTTAGGGTGAGGGCTAGGGTGAGGGTGATGGTTAGGTTTAGGATTAAGGTTAGGTTGAGGTTTAGGTTTAGGGTTAGGGTAAGTGTGAGGGTTAGGCTAAGGGGTAGGGTTAGGTTTAGCGTGAGGGTTAGTTTTAGTGTGAGGGTTAGGGTTAGGGTTAGTGTGAGGTTAGGTTTAGTGTGAGGGATAGGGTTAGGGTTAGGTTTTTTTTTGAGGGTGCGGATTAGGTTTAGGGTTATCGTGAGGGTTAGGGTAAGCATTGGGCTTAGGTTGAGAGTAATGTTTAGGGTGAGGTTTAGGGTGAGGGTTAGGTTTGGGGTCAGCGTTAGGTTTAGGTTGAGGGTTAGGATGAGTGTTAGAGTTATGGTTATGATTAGGGTGGATGTGAAGCTTAGGGTTTATGTTAGGATTAGTTTGAGGGTTAAGGTGAAGGTGATTTTTATGGTGAGGGTTAGGTTTAGGGTGAGTGTGAGGGTTATGGTTTGGGATAGAATTAGGGTGAGGTTTAGTATGAAGGTAAAGCTTATGGCGAGGGTAAGGGATAGGGTGAGTGTTAGGGTGACGGTGAGATTTAGGGTTAGGGTTAGGTTTAGGGTGAGGGGTAGTGTGATGGTTACGGTTAGGGTTAGGGTTAGTTTTAGGGTGAGGGTTAGAGTGAGGATTAGTGTTAGTGTTAGGTTTAGATTTAGGGTTAGGGTGAGGGTAAGGGTTGGGTTAGGGTTGGGTGAGGGTAAGGGGTAGGGTGAGGGTTAGGGTTAGGCTGATGGTGAGGGTGAGGGTGAGGGTTAGGGTTATGGCGAGGCTGAGGTTGAGGGATAGGGTTAGGTTGCGGGTGACGTTAGGTTAGGGTTACGGTTAGGGGGAGGGGGAGTGTTAGGATGATGATAAATGTTAGGGTGAGTGTTAGGGTGAGGGTGAGGTTTAGGGTTAGGATTAGTGGTAGGGTGAGGGGTAGGGTGAGGGTTACGTTTAGGGTTAGGTTTACTGTTAGGGTTAGGGTGAGGTTTAGGGTAAAGTTTAGGGTTAATGTTAGGGTTAGGGTTTGGGTGAGTGTTAGGTTTAGGGTGAGGGTTCAGGTTAGTGTTAGGATTAGGGCAGTGTGAGGGTAAGGTTTAGGGTGAGGGTTAGGTTGAGGTTGAGAGTGAGGGTGAGGGTTAGGGTTAGGATGAGGGTTAGGATTAGGGTTAGGTTTATGTTGAGGGTTAGGGTCAGGGGTAGTTTAAGGGTTAGTATGAAGGTTAGAGTTAGTGTGAGGGTTAGGGTTAGGGTTAGAATTAAGGTGAGGGTGAGTGTTAGGGTGAGTATGAGGATTAGGTTTGGGGTTAGTGTGAGGTTTAGGGTTAGGTTTCCGGTTGTAGTGAGGGTGAGTGTTAGGGTTAGGATGAGGGTTAGGGTTAGGGTTAGGGTGAGGTTGAGGGTTAGGGATAGGGTTATGGTGAGGGTTAGGGTGAGGTTTAGGCTTAGTGTTAGGTTTAGGGTGAGGGTGAGTGTTAGGGTTAGTGTGAGGGTGAGCATTAGGGTTAGGTTTATGGTTAGTGTGAGGGTAAGGTTTAGTGTGAGTGTTAGGGTGAGGTTGAGGATTTGGGTGAGGTTGAGGGTTAGGTTTAGGGTTAGGGTTACAATGAGTGTGAGGTTGAGGTTTAGGGTTAGGTTTAGGGTGAGGGTGAGGGTGAGGGTTACGCTTAGGGTTAGGGTGAGGGTGAGGGTGATGGTGAGGGTTAGGGTGAAGCTTTGGGTTAGGTTTAGGGTGAGGGTGAGGTTTAGGTTTAGGGTTAGGGTTAAGGTGAGGGTTAGAATTAGGTTGAGGGTTAGGGTTAAGTTGAGGGTGAGGTTTTCATTGAGGGTTAAGGTGTGGGTGAGTCTTAGGGTTAGGGTGAGGTTTAGGGTGATGGTGAGGATTAGGGTGAGGGTGTGGGTTACGGTTCGTTTTAGTGTGAGGGTTAGGGTGAGGGTGAGGATGAGGGTTTTGGTTAGGTAAATGTTATGGTTAGATTTGGGTGAGGATTAGGGTGACGGTGAGGGTTAGGGTGAGGGTTTGGGTGAGGGTGAGGGTTAGGGTTAGGGAAAGGGTTAGGGTTAGGTTTAGAGTGAGCATTAGAGTGAGGGTGAAAGTTAGGATGAGGGTAGGTTTAGGGTTAGGGTTAGGTTTTGGGTGAGTGTTAGGGTTAGTGTTACAGTTATGCTTAGGGTTAGGGTGAAGGTTAGGGTGAGCGTTAGGTTTAGTGTTAGGGTTAGGTTTTGCGTGAGCATTAGGTTTAGGAGTGAGGGTTAGGGTTAGGGTTATGGTTAGGGTACGGTGAGGTTAAGGTTTAGGGTGTGGGTAAGGGTTAGGCTGAGGGTGAGGGTGAGGGTGAGTGTTAGGGTTAGGTTTAGGTTTAGGGTGAGTGTCAGGGTTAGGGTTAAAGTTAGGATGAGGGTTAGGGTGAGGGGTAGGGTTACATTTAGGATTAGGGTGAGGGTGAGGGTGAGAGGTAGTGTTAGGGTGAGGGTTAGGGTTAGGGTGATGGTTAGCGTGAGGGGTAGGGTTAGGGTTAGCGTGTGGGTTAGGTTTAGTGTGAGGGTTAGGTTTAGGGATAGGATTAGAGTTATGGTTAGTATGAGGGTTAGTGTTAGGGTGAGGGTTAGGGTTAGGGTAATGTTTAGGGTGAGGTTTAGGGTGAGGGTGAGGGTTAGGGTTAGGTAGAGGCTGAGGGTTAGGGTTAGGATTAGGGTTAGGATGAGGGTGATTTTTAGGGTTAGGTTTAGGGTGAGAGTGAGGGTGAGGGTTAGGCTTAGGATTAGTGTTAGGTTTAGGGTTAGTGTTAGTTTAGGGTGAAGGTTAGGGTGAGGGTTAAGTTTAGTGGGTGGGTAAGGGTTAGGCTGAGGGTGAGAGTGAGGGTGAGTGTTAGGGTTAGGTTTAGGGTTAGGGTGAGTGTCAGGGTTAGAGTTAGGGTTAGGATGAGGGTTAGGATGAGGGGTAGGGTTAGGTTTAGGATGACGGTGAGGGTGAAGGTGAGAACTCAGGTTAGGGTGAGGGTTAGGGTTAGCGTGATGGTTAGTGTGAGAGGTAGGGTTAGGGTTAGGGTGAGGGTTAGGGTTAGTGTGATGGTTAGGTTTAGGGATAAGATTAGGGTTAGGGTTAGTGTGAGGGTTAGTGTTAGGGTTAGGGTTAGGGTGAGCGTAATGTTTAGGGTGAGGTTTAGGGTGAGGGTGAGGGTTAAGGTTAGGCTTAGGATTAGGTTGAGGCTGAGGGTTAGGGTTAGGAAAATGGTTATGATGAGGGTGAGGTTTAGGGTTAGGGTAAGGTTTAGGGTGAGATTTGGAGTTAGGGTCATGGTTAGGATGATGTTGAGGGTGAGGGTTATGGTTAGGGTTAAGGTGAGGGTTATGTTTAGTGTTTGTGTTATTGTTAGGGTCAGGGTAAGTGTTAGGGTGAGGGTTAGTGTGAGGGTGAGTGTTAGGGTTAGGGATAGTGTTAAGGTGAGGGTTAGGGTGAGTGTTATGGTTACTGTTAGGGTTAGGGTTAGGGTAAAGTTTAGGGTTAGGGTAGGATTAGGGTTAGGGTTATGGTTAGGCTGAGGGTGAGGGTGAGGTTGAGGGTGAGGGTTAGGGTTAGGGTTAGGGAGAGGATTAGGGTGAGCTTGAGGGTTAGGGTGAGGGTTAGGTTTAGGGTGAGGTCTAGGTTTAGGGTTAGGGTGAGGGTTATGGTTAGGATGATGTTTAGGGTGAGGGTGAGGCTTAGTGTGAGGGTGAGGGTTCGGGTGAGGATAAGAGTTAGTGTGTGGGTGAGGGTTAGGATTAGGGTGAGGGTTGGGTGACAATGAGCTCTGGGGTGAGGGTGAGGATTACAGTTAGTGTTAAGGTGATGGTTAAGGTTAGGGTTCGTGTTAGGGTGTGGGTTAGGGTGAGGTGTAGGATTAGGGTGAGGGTGAGGGTTAGGATTAGTGTGAGGTTTGGGGTTAGGTTTAGGGTTCGGGTTACTGTGAGATTAAGGGTTTGGGTGAGTTTTAGGGTGAGGGTGAGGGTTAGGGTTAGCGTTAGGATTAGGGTGAGGTTTAGGTTTAGGTTTAAGGTTAGAGTTAGCTTGAGGGTTAGGGTGAGGGTTAGGGTTAGCATTAGTGTTAGTGTTAGGTTTAGGCTGAGGGTGAGTGTGAGAGTGAGATTGAGGGTTACGGTTAGGGTGAGGGTGAGGGTTACGTTTAGGGTGAGGTGAGGGTTAGGGTAAGGGTTCGGGTTAGGGTCAGTGTTAGGGTGAGGGCTAGGTTGAGGGTGAGGGTTAGCGTTAGGGTTAGGGATAGGGTGAGGCTTAAGGTTATGGTTAGGGTTAGGGTGAGGGTTAGGCTGAGGGGTAGGATTAGGGTTATTGTGAGGATTACATTTAGTGTGAGGCTTAGGGTTAGGTTTAGGGTGAGGATGAGGGTTAGGTTTAGTGTGAGGGTTTCGATTAGTGTTAGGGTTAGGCTTAGGGTTAGGCTGACTGTTAAGTTTAAGCGTGAGGGGAAGGTTAGGTTTAGGTTAAGGGTGAGGGTTAAGGTGAGGGTTAAGGATAGGTTAGGGTGAGGGTTAGTGTGAGGTAAAGGGTTATTGTGAGGGTTCGGTTAGGGTGAGGGTTAGGGTTAGGGTGATGGTTAGGGTTAGGGTTAGGGTTATGCTTAGAGTGGGGGTGATGGTGAGGGTTAGGGTTAGGGTTATGTTAAGGTTTATGTTTTTTTGAGGGTAAGGGTTAGGGTGAGGGTTAGGTTTAGGCTTACATTTAGGGTGAGGTTTAGGTTTAGGGTTAAGGTGATGGTTAGGATGTGGGTGAGGGTTAGGTTTAGGTTGAGGTTTAGTGTGACTGTGAGGGTTAGAGTGAGTGATTCTCTTAGGGTTATGGTTAGGGTGAGGATTAGGTTAGTGTTCGGGTTAGGGTGAGGGTTAGGGTGAGGGGTATGGTTAGGGTTAGGGTGAGGGTTAGGATTAGTGTGAGGGTTAGGGTTAGGGTTAGGGTGGGGGTGCGGTTTTGGGTTAGCGTTAGGGTTAGGTTGAGGGTTAGGGTTAGGGTTAGGGTGAAGGTGAGGGTAAGGATTTAAGGATTACTGTTTGTTTTAGGTTTATGGTGAGGGTTAGGTTAGGGTGAGGGTGATGGTTAGGGCGAGGTTAACGGTTCGGGTGAGTGTTAGGGTGAGGGTGAGATTTAGGGTTAGTGTTAGGGTTAGAATGAGGTGTAGGGTGATGGTTACAATTAGGGTTAGGGTTAGTTTTAATGTGAGGGTTAGGTTGAGGGTTAGGGTTAGTGTTAGGTTTACAGTTAGGGTGTTCATTAGGGTTAGGGTGAGGGTTAGGGTTAGGGTTAGGTTTAGGGTAGGGTGAGGGTAAGGGGTAGGGTGAGGCTTAAAGTTAGGCTGAGGGTGAGGGTTAGGGTTAGGATTAGGGTTAGGGTTATGTTGAGTTTTAGGGTTAGGTTTAGGGGTAGGATGAGAGGGTGACGAGAAGGGTTAGGGTTAGGGTGAGGGTGATGGTGAGGGTTACGATAAGGGTGAGGGTGAGGGTTAGGTTGAGGGTAAGTGTTAGGGTGAGTATTAGGGTGAGGGTGAGGGTTAGGGTTAGGATTAGGATTAGGGTGATGGGTAGGGTGAGGGTTATGTTTAAGGTTAGGTTTAGGGTTAGGGTTAGGGTGAGCTTTACATTGAGGTTGAGCGTTAGTGTTAGCGTTAGCCTTTGGGTGAGTATTAGGATTAGGGTTCGGGTTCGGGTTAGTGTTAGGTTTAGGTTAGGGATAGGGTAAGATTTAGGGTGAGGGTTAGGGTTAGGTTGAGGTTGATGGTAAGGGTTAGGATTAGGTTTAGGGTAAGGGTGAAGAGTAGGGTGAGGGTTAGTTTTATGTTTACGGTGAGGGTTCGGGTGAAGGTGAGGCTTCGGCTGAGGGTTAGGGTTAGGATGAGCCTTAGGATTAGGGTAAGGTTTAGGATGTGGGTTAGGGTGAGGGGTAGGGTAAGGGTTGGTGTGAGGGTTAGGGTTAGTGTGAGGGTTAGGATTAGGGTTAGGGTTAGGGTGAGGTTGAGTGTTAGGGTGAGGATTAGGGTTAGGTTTAGGGTTAGGGTTAGGGTGAGGGTTAGGGTGAAGGTTAGGGTTAAGTTTAGGGTTAGGGTGAGGGTGAGTGTTAGGGTTAGGGTAAGGGTAGGGTGAGGGTTATGTTTAGTGTGAGAGTTAGGGTTAGGGTGAGGTTTAGG
The DNA here is from genome assembly GCF_024711535.1 of Dipodomys merriami. Taxonomy (NCBI): domain Eukaryota; kingdom Metazoa; phylum Chordata; class Mammalia; order Rodentia; family Heteromyidae; genus Dipodomys; species Dipodomys merriami. The sequence goes on from NW_027206157.1 coordinate 3,021,214, forward strand.
GTTTGGGTGATGGTTTGGGTTAGGGTTAGGGTGAGGTCTAGGTTGAGGATGAGGATTAGGGTTAGGGTTAGCGCTAGGGTGAGGATTAGGGTTAGGGATAGAGTGTGGGTTAGGATGAGTGTTAGAGTTAGTTTTAGGGTGCGGGTTCGGTTTAGTGTGAGGGTTAGGGTGAGGGTGAGGGTAAGGCTTTAGGTGAGAGAGTTAGGTTGAGGGTGAGTGTTTGGGTTAGCATTAGGGTTAGTGTGAGGGTGAGGGTGATGGTTAGGGTTAGGGTGAGATTTAGGGTCAGGATTAGGGTTAGAATTAGGTTTAGGGTTATTTAAGGGTGAGAGTTAGGGTGAGGGTGAAGGTTAATATTAGGGTTAGGTTTAGAGTGTGGGTTAGGGTGGGGGTGAGGGTGAGGTTTAGGGTGAAGTTTAAGGTTAGGGTGAGGGTTAGGGTTAGGATTAGGTTTGGGGTGAGGGCTAGTTTGAGGTTGTGGGTTAGGGTTAGTGTTTGGGTTAGGGAGAGGCTTAGTGTTAGGGTTAGGGTGAGGGTTACTTTGAGGGGTAGGGTTAGGGTTCGGGTGAAGGTTAGGTTTAGTATGAGGGTTAGAGTAAGAGTTAGGGTTAAGGTTAGGGTGAGGTAAGGGTTTGGGTTAGGGTTAGGGTGAGAGTGAGGGTTAGGGTTAGAGTGAGTGTTAGGGTGAGGGTTAGTGTGAGGGTTAGGTTTAGGGTTAGGGTGAGGGTTAGCATGAAGTTTAGAGTTAGGGTTAGGGTGAGGGTTAGCATGAAGTTTAGAGTTCGGGTTAGGGAGAGGGTTAAGTTGAGGGTTAGGGTTAGGTTTGGGGTGAAGGTTAGGTTTAGTTTGAGGGTAGAGTTAGGGTTATGGTTACGGTTAGGGTGAGGTTAAGGTTTAGGATGAGGGTTAGTGTTAGAATGAGGGTTAGGATTAGGGTGCGGGTTATGGTGAGGTTTAGGATTAGGGCGTGGGTTAGCATGAGGGTTAGGTTTAGGGTTACGGTTAGGTCAGGGTAAGGGTTAGTGTGAGGGTGACGGTTAGGGTTAAGGTTAGTGTTAGTGTTAGGGTGAGGGTTAGGGTGAAGTTTAGGATTAGGGTTATGTTGAGGTTTAGGATTAGTGTGAGGGTTGGGGTTAGATTTAGGGTTCGGGTTAGGGTTCGGGTAAGGGTTTTCATGAGGTTTAGGGTGAGGGTGAGGGTTAGATTTAGGATTAGCATTAGGTTTAGGGTTAGGCTGAAGGTGAGTGTGAGCTTTAATGTTAGAGTTAGGGTGAGGGTTAGGTTGAGGGTCATGGTTAGGGATAGGTTGAGGTTTAGGGTTAAGGTGAGGGTTAGGGTTAGCATTAGCGTTAGGTTGAGGGTTATGGTTATGGTTAGGTTTAGTGTTAGTGTTATGGTTAGGCTGATGTTTAGGGTTAGGATTAATGTTAGAGTTAGGTTTAGGCTGAGGGTTAGGTTGAGGGTGAGGGTTACTGTTTGGTGAGGGTGAAGGTTAGGGTGAGGGTTAGGGTTAGTGTTAGGGTTAGGGTGAGGGCTAGTGTGGGGGTGAGTGTAAGGGTTAAGTTTAGGGATAGGGTGAGGTTTAGGATTATGGTTAGGGTGAGGGTGAGTGTTTGGCTGAGGGGTAGGGTTAGGGTTAGCCTGAGGGCTAGGTTTAGTGTGAGGTTTAGGGTTAGGGTTAGGGTTAGGGTGAGGATTAGTTTTAGGTTTTGTTTTAGGGTTGGGTTAGGGTGAGGTTTGAGGTGAAGGTTAGGGTTAGAGTAAGGGTTAGGGTGAAGGTTAGTGTGAGGGTAAGGTTTAGGGTGAGGGTTCTGATTAGGGTGAGGGTTAGGTTTAGGTTTAGGCTGAGAGTTAGGGTTAGGGTTATATTTATGGTGATGGTGAGGGTTAGGGTTTGGGTTAGGTTGACGGTTAGGTTTAGCATTAGGGTGAGGTTTAGGGAAAGGGTTAGGATGAGGTTTAAGGTTAGGGGTAGATTTAGGTTTAGGGTGAGGGTGAGGGTTAGTGTGAGTGTTAGGGTTAGTGTTAGTGTTAGGGTGAGGTTAAGGGTTAGGGAGAGGGTTAGTGTTAGGATGAGGGTTAGGATTAGCGTGAGGGTTATGGTGAGTTGTAGGGTTAGTTTGAGGGTTAGCGTGAGGATTAGGGTTAGGGTTCGGGCTAGGGTGAGGGATAGGGTCAGGGTAAGGTTTAGGGTGAGGGTTTGGGTGAGGGTGAGGGTTAAGGTTAGGGTTAGGTTAATGGTGAGGCGTAGGGTGAGGTTTAGGTTTAGGGTTACGCTTAGGGTGAGGGTTAGGTTGAGGGTGAGGGTTAGGGTGAGGGTTAGGGTGAGGGTTAGGGTCAGGATGAGGGTTATGGTTAGGGTGAGGGTTATGGTTAGGGTGAGGGTGAGGTTTAGGGTTAGGGTTAGGATGAGGGCTAGATTGAGGTTGAGGGTTAGGTTTAGGGTTAGGGATAGGGAGCGGATTAGGGTTAGGGTTAGGGTGAGGGTGAGGATTAGACTGAGGTTTAGGTTTCGGTTCAGTTTGAACGTTAGGGTTAGGGTTAGTGTTAGGGTGAGGGTTAGGGTTAGAGTTAGGTTTAGGTTTAGGGTTATTGTTATGGTTAGAGTGAAGGTGAGGCTGAGGGTGATTTTTAGGGTTAGGTTTAGGTTTAGGGTGAGGGTGAGAGTGAGGGTTAGGGTTAGGATTTGTATTAGGGTTAGGATTAGGGTTAGGGTGAGGGTTAGGGTTAAGGTGAGGGTTGGGGTTAGAGTGAGGGGGAGGGGGAGGTTAGGTTTCGGTTTAGAGGTAAGGTTAGGGTGAGGGTTAGGGTGAGGGCTAGGTTGAGGGGTAGCTTTGGGGTGAGGGTAAGGGAGAGGGTGAGGTTTTGTGTTCAGGAAGGCTTAGTGTTATGTTTAGTGTGAGTATTAGGGTGACAGTGATTGTTAGGGTGAGGATTTGGTTTAGGGTGAGGGTTTGGTTTAGAGTGAGGGGTAGGATTAGGGTTAGGCTCAGAGATAGGGTTAGGGTGATGTTTAGGGTGAGGGTGAGGGTTAGGTTAAGGTGAGAGTTCGGGTGAAGTTGAGGGTTAGGGTGTGGGTGAGGGTTAGGGTTAGGGTGATGGGGAGGGTTAGTGACAGGGTGAAGGTTAGGGTTAGGGTTAGGATGAGGCTTAGGGTGAGGGTTAGGGATTGGGTGAGCCTTAGGATTAGTTTGAAGGTTGGGTTTGGGTTAGGTTTAGGGTGAGTCTAAGGGTTTGGGTGAGGGTGAGGTTGAGGATGAAGTTTAGGGTGAGGGTTAGGGTTAGGGTTAGGGCTATTGATGGGGTTAGGGTGAGGGTGAGAGGGAGGGGGAATGTTAGGGTTAGGGTTAGGTGTAGGGTGAGGGTGAGTGTGAGGGTTAGATTTAGGATTAGCATTAGGTTTAGGGTTAGGCTGAAGGTGAGTGTGAGCTTTAATGTTAGAGTTAGGGTGAGGGTTAGGTTGAGGGTCATGGTTAGGGATAGGTTGAGGTTTAGGGTTAAGGTGAGGGTTAGGATTAGGGTGACGTTGAGGGTGAGGGTTAGGCTTAGGATTAGGGTTAGGATTAGGTTTAGGGTGAGCTTGAGTGTGAGGGTGATTGTGAGGGTTAGGTTTAGTGTTAGGTGTAAGGTTAGGGTTAGGGTTCTGGTGAAGGCTAGGTTGAGGGTGAGGGTTAGGGTGAGGTTGAGGGAGAAGGTGAGGGTTTGGGTTAGGAAAGGGTTAGTGTTATGTTTAGGGTGAGGATTAGGGTGACGGTGACAGTTAGGATGAGCTTTTGGGTTTGGGTTAGGGTTAGGGTTAGGATTAGTCTCAGAGTTATGGATAGGATGATGTTTAAGGTGAGGGTTAAGGTTGGGTTGGGTTAGAGTTAGGGTGAAGGTGACGGTGAGGGTTAGGGTTAGGATTAGGGTGAGGTTTAGGGTTAGGATTTGGGTTAGGTTTTGGGTTAGAATGAGGGTGAGGCAGGGTTAGGGTAAGGGTTAGTGGTAGGGTTAGGGTGAGAATTAGGGTGAGGGTGAAGTTTAGGGTGAGTGTTAGGATTAGGGTGTGGTTTAGGTTTTAGGGTTAGGGTTAGAATTAGGGTGAGGTTGAGGTTTAGGTGTAGGGTTAGGTTTAGGGTTAGGGTTAGGCTGAGGGTGAGGCTGAGGGTGAGTTTTAGGGTTAGGGTTAGTGTTAGTGTGAGTGTTAGGGTTAGGGTTAGGATGAGTGTTAGGGTGAGGGGTAGGGTTAGGGTTAGGGTAAGGCTGAAGGTGAGTTTGAGGGTTAGGGTTAGGGTTTTGGTGAGGTTTAGGGTTAGGGTTAGGTTTCGGTTGAGGCTTTGGGTGAGGGTTAGTGTTAGGGTTAGGGTAAAGTTTAAGGTTAGGGTTATGGTTAGGGTTACGGTGAGGGTAAGGTTTAGGGTGAGGGTTAGGGTTAGGTTTAGTGTGAGGGTTAGGGTTAAGATTAGTGGTATGGTGAGGGTAAGGGTTAGGGTGAGGTTTAGGATGAGGGTGAGGCTTAGGGTTAGGGTTAGGTTTAGGTTGAAAATGAGGGTTAGGGTAAAGTTTAGGGTTAGGGATAGGATTAAGGTGAGGGTTAGTTTTGGGTAGGGTTAGAGTTAGAGGGAAAGTTTGGTAAGGGTTAGGTTTAGGGTTAGGGTGAGGATTAGTGTGAGGGTGAGAGTTAGAGTTAGGGTTAGGGTGAGGGTTAGAGTTAGGTTGATGTATAGGGTGAATGTGAGGATGTGGGTGAGGGTTAGGGTTAGGGTGAGTGTTAGGGTGATGGTGAGGGTAGGGTGAGGGTGCGTGTAAGGGTTACAGTTAGGGTTAGGGTGAGGTTTAGGGTTAGGTTTAGGGTTAGGGACAGTATTAGGGTGAGGATAAGTGTTGGGTAGGGTTAGAGTAATGGTGAAGGTGACGGTGAGGTTTAGGGTTAGGATTAGGTTTAGGGTTAGGGTTTGAATGAGGGTGAGGGTTAGGGTGAGGGTTAGTGGTAGAGTTAGGGTGAGGATTAGGGTGAGGGTGAAGTTTAGGGTGAGTGTTAGGGTTAGGGTGTAGTTTAGGTTTTAGTGTTAGGGTTAGAATTAGGGTGAGGTTGAGGTTTAGGGGTAGGTTTAGGGTTAGGGTTAGGGTTATGGTGAGTGTTAGGGTTAAGGTTAGGTTAAGGTTGAGGGTTATGTTGAGGGTTAGGGTTAGGGTTACGGTTAGTGTGAGGGCTAGGGTTCGGGTTGAATTTAGGGTTATGGGGAGGGTAAGATTTAGGGTGAGGGTTAGGATGAGGGTGAGGTTTAGGTTTTAGGGTTAGGGTTAGAATTAGGGTGAGGTTGAGGGTGAGGTAAGTTTTAGGTTTAGGGATAGGATTAGGGTGAGGGTTAGGGTTGGGTTAGGGTTAGAGTTAGGGTGAAGATGAAGGTGAGGGTGAGGGTTAGGATTAGGGTTAGGGTTAGGGTTAGAATGAGGGTGAGGGTGAGGGTTAGGGTAAGGGTTAGTGGTAGTGTTAGGGTGAGGATTAAGGTTAGGATGAGGGTTAGGGTGAGGGGAAGGGTTAGGGTTAGGGTGAGGATGAGGGTGAGGTTGAGGGTTAGGGTTAGGCTTATGGTGAGGGTTAGGGTTAGGATTCGTTTTTTGTTGAGGGTTAGGGTGAGCGTTTCTGTGAGGGTTATTGTAAGGGTTAGGGTAAGGGTCAAGGTTAGGTTTACGGTGAGGGTGAGGGTTAGGATGAGTGTGAGGTTTAGGTTGAGGTTTAGGGGGAGGTTTAGAGTTATGGTTAGGGTTAGGGAGAGGGTAGGGTGAGGGGTAGGGTAAGGGTTAGTGGTAGTGTTAGGGTGAGGATTAGGGTGAGGTTTAGGGTTAGGATGAGGGTTAGGGTGAGGGGAAGGGTTAGGGTTAGGGTGAGGATGAGGGTGAGGTTGAGGGTTAGGGTTAGGCTTATGGTGAGGGTTAGGGTTAGGATTCGTTTTTTGTTGAGGGTTAGGGTGAGCGTTTCTGTGAGGGTTATTGTAAGGGTTAGGGTAAGGGTCAAGGTTAGGGTTACGGTGAGGGTGAGGGTTAGGATGAGTGTGAGGTTTAGGTTGAGGTTTAGGGGGAGGTTTAGAGTTATGGTTAGGGTTAGGGTGAGGGTAGGGTGAGGGGTAGGTTTAGGGTTAGAATTAGGGTTAGGTTTAAGGTTAGGGTTAGGGTTAGTGTAAGGTTTAGGGTTAGGGTGAGTGTTAGGGTTAGTGTGAGGGTTAGGGTTAGGTTTAGGGTAAGGTGAGGGTTAGGGTTAGGTTTACGGTGAGTGTTAGGCTTAAGGTGAGGGTGAGGATGAGGTGAGGGTTAGATTAACGGTGAGGGTTAGGATGAGGGTTCGGGTTCGGGTTCGGGTGAGTTTTAGGGTGTGGTTGAGGGTTAGGGTTAGGGTGAGGGTTAGGTTGACGGTTAGGGTTAGTTTGAGCGTAAGGGTTAGGTTTAGCGTTAGAGTTAGGGTGAGGGTTTGGGTTAGGTTTAGTGTTAGGGTGAGGGTTAGGTTGAAATTTAGGGTTAGGTTTATGGTTAAGTTAGGATTAGTGTGTAGGTTAGCATTAGGGTTAGGGTCAGGTTTAGGGTGAGGTTTAGGGTGAGGGTGAGGTTTAGGTTTAGCGTTAGTGTTCGGGTGAGGGTTAGGGTTAGGGTTAGGTTTCGGGTGAGAATGAGGTCTAGGGTAAAGTTTAGGGTTAGGTATAGGATTAGGCTGAGGGTTAGGGTTGGGTTAGGGTTAGAGTTAGGGTGAAGATGAGGGTGAGTGTTAGGGTTAGGATTAGGGATAGGGTTAGGTTTAGAATGAGGGTGAGGGTTATGGTAAGGGTTACTGGTAGGGTTAGGGTGAAAATTAGGGTGAGGGTGAAGGTTAGGGTGAGTGTTAGGTTTAGGGTGAGGTTTAGGTTTAGGGTTGGTGTTAGAATTAGGGTGAGGGTAAGGTTTAGGTTTAGGATTAGGGTTAGGGTTAGGGTTAGGCTGAGGGTGAGGTTGAGGGTGAGGTTTAGGGTTAGGGTTAGTGTTAGTGTGAGTGTTAGGGTTAGCGTTAGGATGAGGGTTAGGGTGAGGGGTAGGGTTAGGGTTAGGGTGAGGATGAGTGTATGATTGAAGGTTAGTGTTAGGGTTATGGTGAGGGTTAGGGTTGGGTTAGGTTTAGGTTGAGGGCTAGGGTGAGGGTTAGAGTTATTGTGAGGGTGAGGGTTAGGATTATTGTGAGGGTTAGGGTTAGGTTTAAGGTTAGGTTTATGGTGAGGGTAAGGGTTAAGGTGTGGGTTAGTATGATGGTGAGCTTTATGGTTAAGGTTAGGGTGAGAATGAGGTTTAGGGTAAAGTTTAGGGTTAGGGAAAGGATTAGGGTGAGGGTTAGGATTGGGTAGGGTTAGAGTTAGGGTGAAGGCGAGGGTGAGGGTTAGGGTTAGGATTAGGGTTAGGGTTAGGTTTAGAATGAGGGTGAGGGTGAGGGTAAGGTTAAGGGTTAGTGGTAGGGTTAGGGTGCGGATTAGGGTGAGGGTGAAGTTTAGGGTGAGTGTTAGTGTTAGGGTGAGTTTTAAGTTTTAGGGTTAGGGTTAGATTTAGGGTGAGGGTGAGGTTTAGGGTTAGGATTAGGGTTAGGGTTAGTGTTAGGCTGAGGGTGAGGTTGAGGGTGAGGTTTAGGGTCAGGCATAGTGATAGGGTGAGTCTTAGGGTTAGGATGAGTGTTAGGGTGAGGGGTAGGGTTTGGGTTAGGGTGAGGATGAGGGTGAGATTGAGGGTTAGAAATAGAGTTATGGTTTGGTTTAGGGTTAGTTTTAGGTTTAGGTTGAGGGTTTGGATGAGGGTTAGGTTTAGTGTTAGGGTGAGGGTTAGGGTTAGAGTTATGGTTAGGGTTACAGTGAGGGAAAAGTTTAGGGTGAGGGTAGGATGACGGTGAGCTTTAGGGTTATGGTTAGGGTGAGAATTATGATTAGTGTAAAGTTTAGGATTAGGGATAGGATTAGGGTGAGGATTATGGTTGGGTTAGGATTAGAGTTAGGGTGAAGTTGAGGGTGAGGGTTTATTTTTAGGATTAGGGATAGGTTTAGGGTTAGAATGAAGGTGAGGGTGAGGTTAAGGTAAGGGTTAGTGGTAGGGTTAGGTTGAGGATTAGTGTGAGGGTAAATTTAAGGTGACTGTTAGTGTTAGGGTGAGGTTTAGGTTTTAGGGTTAGGGTTAGAATTAGGGTGAGGGTAAGGTTTAGTGTTAGGATTAGGTTTAGGATTAGAGTTAGGCTGAGGGTGAGTTTGAGGGTGAGGTTTAGTGTTAGGGTTAGTGTTAGGGTGAGTGTTTGTGTTAGGGTTAGGGTTAGGATGAGGTTTAGGCTGAGGGGAAGAGGTAGGGTTAGGGTGAGGATGAGGGTGAGATTGAGGGTTAGGGTTAGGTTTATGGTGAGGGTTAGTGTTAGGCTTAGTTTTAGGTTGAAGGTTAGGGTGAGGGTTAGGGTTAGGGTTAGGGTGAGTGTTAGGGTTTGCGTGAGGGTTTGGTTTAGGGTTCACTGTAGGGTTTCGGTGAGGGTGAGAGGGTGAGTTTGAGATTTAGGGTGAGGTTTAGGGTGAGGTTTAGAGTTAGGGTTAGGGTGAGGTTGAGGTTTAGGGTTAGGCTAAGGGTTAAGGTGAGTGTTAGGGTGAGGGTGAGGTTTAGAGTTTTGGTTAGGGTTCGGGTGAGGGTAGGGTGAGGGGTAGGGTTAGTGTGAGGGTTAAGGTTAAGTTTAGGGTTAGTGTAAGGTTTAGGGTTAGGGTGCGTGTTAGCGTTAGGGTTAGGGTTAAGGTAGGGTGAGGGTAAGGGTTACGGTGAGGATTAATTTTAGCCTGGGAGTGAGGGTCAGGGTCAGGGTAAGGGTAAGGGTTAGTGTTACGGTTAGTGTTAGACTTAGGGTTAGGGTTAGGATGAGTGTTAGGGTGAGTGGTAGGGTTAGGATTAGGGTGAGGGTAAGGGTTATGGTTAGGGTGAGGGTGAGTGTTAGCGTTAGGGTTAGGGATAGGGTTAGGGTTAGGGTGAGGTTAAGGGTTAAGGTTAGGGTTATGGTGAGGGGTAGGGTGAAGGTTAGGGTTAGGGTTAGGTTTAGGGTGAGGGTTAGGGTTAGTGTTCGGCTTAGGGTTTGGGTGAGGGTTAGGCTTAGGGTTAGGGTTAGGTTTAGGTTTAGGGTGAGGGTAAGGGTTAGGGTGAGGGTTAGGATGAGTGTGAGGGTTAGGGTTAGTGTGAGGGTGTGGGTTAGGGTGATGTTTAAGGTTAGGTTTAGGGTTAGGTTTAGGTTTAGAATGAGGGTTAGGTTGAAGTTTAGGGTTAGGGTTAGAGTTAGCGTTAGTTTGAGGGTTAGGGAGAGGGTAAGGGTTAAAGTGAAGGTTAGGGTGAGGGTGACGGTGAGTGTTCGGGTTAGGATTAGGGTTAGGGTGAGGGTTAGGGTGAGGGCTATGTTGACTGTGATGGTTAGTTTTAGGATGAGGGTTATGGTTAGTGTTAGGCTTAAGGTTTGGGTGAGGGTTAGGTTAAGGGTTAGGTTTAGCATTAGGCTTAGGGTTTGGATGAGTTTTAGGGTTAGGGTTAGGGTTAGGCTTAGGTTAGGGTGAGGATAAGGTTTAGGGTAAGAGTTAGGGTTTGGGTGACAGTGAGATATAGTGTTAGGGTTAGGGTGAGTGTTAGGGTTATAGTTAGGGTTAGGATGAGGTTTTGGTTAGGGTGAGTGTGAGGGTGAAGGTGAGGGTTTCGCTTAGGTAAGGGTTAGGGTTATGGTTATGGTGAGCATTAGGGTGAGTTTGAGGGATAGAGGGAGCGTTAGGTTTAGGGTGAGGGTTTGGTTTAGGGTGATGTTTTGGTTGAGGATGAGTGTTACCATGAGGAGAGGGTTTGGGTGAGGGTGAGGGTTAGGTTGCAGGTAAGGGTTAGGGTGAGGGTGACAGGGTTAGGGTGAGGTTGACCGTGAGAGTGAGGCTGATGGTGAGGTTTAAAGTTGGCGTGAGGGTTCAGGTGAGGGTAAGTGTTAGGGTGAGGGTGAGGGTTAGGGTTAGGCTGAAGATGAGGATGAGGGTAAGGGTTTTGGTTAGGTAAGGGTTAGGTTTAGTTTTACCGTTATGGTGAGGTCTAGGTTGAGGGTGAGATCTAATGTGAGGATGAGGGTGAGGTTGAGGGTTAGGGTGTGCGTGAGTGTTAGGGTTAGTGTGAGGGTTAAGGTAACCATGAGGGTTAGGGTGAGGGTGAGGGTTAGGGTTAGGGTTAGGGTGAGTATTAGGGAAAGGATGAGGGGTAATGTGAGAGTTAGGGTTAGGGGTAGGGTAAGGTTTAGGGTTTGTGTGTGTATTAGGCTTAGGGTTAGGGTTAGGGTTATGGTTAAGGTGAGGGTAAGGGTTAAGGTGAGGGTTAGGATGAGGGTGAGGATTAGGGTTAGGGTGAGGGTGTGGGTTAGGGTGATGTTTAGGGTTAAGGTTAGGTTTAGAATGAGGGTTAAGTTGAGGTTTAGGGTTAGGGTAAGTGTGAGGTTTAGGGTGAGGGTAAGGGTTAAAGTGAAGGTTAGCGTGACGGTGAGGGTGAGGGTTAGGGTTAGGGTTAGGCTTAGGCTTAGGGTTAGGGTTAGGGTGAGGGCTATGTTGACTGTGATGGTTAGGTTGAGGGTGAGGGTTTGGGTTAGGTAAGGGTTAGTGTTATGTTTAGGGTGAGGATTAGGTTGTGTTTGAGAGTTAGGGTTAGGGTGAGTGTTAGCGTTAGGGTTAGGGTTAGGGTGAGGGCTATGTTGACTGTGATGTTTAGGTAGAGTGTGACGGTTTGGGTGAAGGTTAGAGTTAGGTTAAGAGTGAGGATTAAGGTGAAAGTTAGTGTTAGGTTTAAGGTGAGGGTTAGGGTGAGGGATAGGGTTAAGCGTAGGGTGAGGGTTAGGGTTATGTTTATGGTTAGGGTGAAGGTGAGGGTGAGGGATAGGGTTAGCATTAGATTGAGGGTTAGGGTTAGGTTTAGAGTAAGGGTTAGGTTTAGGGTGATGTTTAGGTTATGGGTGTGGGTTAGTGTGAGAGTGAGTGTTGGTGTGACTGTGACAGATAAGGTGTCGTTGAGGGATAGGGTTAGGGTGACGGTGATGGTTAAGGTGAGTTTGAGGTTTAGGGTTAGGATCAGGTTGAGGGTTAGGGATAGGTTGAGTGTTAGTGTTAAGGTTAGGATGAGGATTAGCTTTAGGGTGAGCGTTAGTGTGAGGGTTAGGCTTAGGAGGAGGGGAAGGGGAGGGTGAAGGTTAGGTTTAGGGTGAGGGTTAGGGTTAGAGTTAGGGTGAGGGTTCGGTTTAGGGTGATGTTTATGACTAGGGTGAGGGTGAGGATTCAGGTGAGGGTGAGGTTTAGGGTGTGGTTGAGGGTTAGGGTTAGGGTGAGGGTTAGGGTGACGTTGAGGGTGAGGGTTAGGGATAGGGTTAGTGTTAGCTCAGGGCTATGGTGAGTTTGAGGTTTCGGGTTAGGGTTAGGGATAGGGTGAGGTGTAGGATTAGGGTTAGGGTTAGTGTGAGTCTTAGGCTCAGGTAGAATTAGGGTAAACATGGGGGTTAGGTTTAGTGTGAGGGTTAGGGTTATGGTTAGGTTTTGTGTTAGGTTGAGGGTTAGGTTTAGTGTGAGGGTTAGGGTTAGGGTTATGGGGAGGGTAAGGGTTCAGGTGAGGGTGAGGGTGAGTGTTAGCGTTAGGATTAGGGTTACGGAGAGGGTTAGGGTGAGGTTTAGGGTTAGGGGTAGGTTTAGGGTGAAGGTGAAGGTGAGGGTTAGGGTTTTTAGGGTGAGCGTTAGGGTTAGGGTGAGGGTTAGGGTTAGGGTTAGTGTTAGGGTGAGGGTGAGGTGATGTTGAGGGTTCTGGTGAGGGTGAGGGTGAGGGTTAGGGTTAGGATTAGAGTGAGGGTTAGGGTTAGGCTGAGGGTGAGGTTGATGCTGAGGGTTAGGTTTACGGTTAGGTTGAGGGTTAGAGAGTGTGTGGGTAAGTGTGAGGTTGTGGGTAAGATTTAGCGTGAGGATTAGGGTGAGGGTGAGGGATAGGTTTAGTGTCAGGGTTAAGGTTATGGTTAGGGTTAGGGTGAGGATTAGGGTTAGGGTTAGGGAGAGGTTTAGGTTTAGGGTTAAGTTTAGGGTGAGGGTTAGGGTTAGGGTTAGGGTGAGTTTTAGCATTAGGGTTAGGGTTAGGGTTATTGTTAGCGTTAGAGTTATGTGAGGGTTAGGGTTAGGGTTATGTTTAGTGTGAGGTTGAGGTTGGGGGTGAGGGTTAAGGTTAGGCTTAGGTTTAGGGTTAGGGTGACAGTTAGGTTTAGTGTGAGGGTAAGCGTTAGGTTTAGAGTTACGGTTAGGGTTTCTGTTAGGGTGAGGGTGAGGGTTAGTGTGAGGGTGAGGGTTAGAGTTAGGTTGAGGGTTAGGGTTAGTGTGAGGGTTAGGTTTAGGTTTAGCGATAGGGTTAGGCTGAGGATAAGGTTTAGGGTTAGGGATGGTGTGAGGTTTAGGATTAGGGTTAGGGTGAGGGTGAGAGTGAGGGTTAGGGTGAGGTTTAGGGTTAGGGTGAGGGTGAGGGTGCAGGTGAGGTTTAGTGTTATGGTAAGTGTTAGGCTGAGGGTGTGGGTGAGGGAGAGGGTTAGGTTTAGGATTAGGGTGAGGGTGAGGGTTAGTTTTAGGGTTAGGGTTAGGCATAGGTTGAGGGTTAGGTTTAGGTTTAGTGTTAGGGTTAGGGGTAGGGTGAGGGTGAGGGTGAGGAATAGGGTTAGGGTGAGGGTGACGGATAGGTTTAGGATTAGGGTGAGGAAGAGGGTGAGGGTTAGTGTTAGGATTAGGGTTAATCTTCGGGTGATTGTGAGGGTGAGAGTTAGGTTTAGGGTTAGTAGTACGTTTAGGTTTAGGCTTAGGGTAAGGGTGAGGGTGAGGGTGAGGGTTAGAATTAGGGTTATGTTTAGGGTGAGTGTGTGGGTTAATGTGAGGGTGAGTGTTCGGGTGAGGTTAAGGGTTAGGGTTTGTGTTAGGTTTAGCGTTAGGGTGAGGGTGAGGGTTAGGTTTAGGTTAGCCTGAGGGTGAGTGTGAGGAATAGGTTTAGGGTGAGGGTGAAGATTAGGGTGAGGGTTAGGGTTAGGGTTAGGTTTAGGGTGATTGTGAGGGTGAGGGTTAGGGTTAGGTTTAGGGTTAGTGTAAGGGTGAGGTTGAGTGTGAGATTTAGGTTTAGGGTTAGTGTTAGGTTCAGGGTTAGGCTTAGGATGAGGGTGAGGGTGAGGGCTAGGTTGAGGTTGAGCATTAGGGTTAGGGTGAGGGTGAGGGTTAGGGCTAGGTTGAGTGTTAGAGTTAGGGTTAGCGTAAGGGTGAGGGTTACGGTTAGGGTTAAGGTGAGGTTTAGTCTTAGGATGACGGTGCGGGTGAGGGTGAGGTTAGTTTTAGCGTGAGGGTGAGTGTTAAGTTTAGGTTGAGTGTTCGGTTTAGGGTGATGTTTAGTGTTAAGTTTTGGGTGAGGGTGCAGTTGAGGGTGAGGTTTACAGTGTGGTTGAGTGTTAGGGTTAGGGTGACGGTGAGGGTTAGGATGAGGGGGAGGGTTAACTGTAGGGTTAAGGTTAGGGTGAGGGTTGGGGTTAGGGTTAGGGTTAGGGTGAGGATTAGGATGAAATTCAGGGTTAGGGTTATGGTTAGGGTTAGGATTAGTATGAGGGTTAAGGTTAGGGTTAGGGTCAGGGATAGAGTGAGTATAAGGGTTAGGGTGAGGTTTAGGGTGAGCATGAGGGTTAGGGTTAATATTAGGGTTAGAGTGAGTGTTAGGGTGAGGGTGAGGGTGAGGGTTAGGGTTATGGTTAGGATTCTGGTGAGGGTGAGGGTTAATATAAGGTTTAGGGTTAGCGTTTGGGTTAGTTTTGGGTTAGGGTTAGAGTTGGGTTTAGGATCTGCGTTAGGGTGAGGGTGAGGTTGAGGGTGAGGGTTGGAGTTTCGGTTAGTGTTAGGCTGAGGGTGAGAGTGAGGGTGAGGGTTAGGGTTAGGAATAGGGTGAGGGTGAAAATTAGTGTTAAGGTTAGGTTTAGGCTTAGATTGAGGGTTAGGGTTAGTGTTATTGTTAGGGTTAGGGTTAGGTTGAGGGTGAAGCATAGGGTTAGGATAAGGGTGAGGATTAAGTTGAAAGTTAGGGTTAGGGTTAGGGTAAGGCTTAGTGTGAGGGTTAGGTTTAGAATTAGGGTTAGGGTTAGGGTTAGGGTGAGGGTGAGGGTGAGGGATAGGGTTAGGTTGATGGTGAGGGTTAGGGTGAGGGTTAGGTTTAGGGTTAGTGTGAGGGTTAAGTTTTTAGGATGAGGGTGTGGGTTAGTGTTCGGGTGAGTGTTCGGGTGAGGGTGAGGGTGAGGGTGAGGGTTAGAGTGTGGTTGCGGGTTAGGTTGCGGGTTAGGTTGCGGGTTAGGCTTAGGGTGACAGTGAGGGTTAGGGTGAGGGTGAGGGTAATTGATAGGATTAGGGTTAGGGTTAGGTTTTGGGTTAGGGTGAGGGTGAGGTTTAGTTTGTAATTTAGGGGTAGGTTTAGGATTAGTGTGAGGGTTAGTGTTAGAGTTATGGTGAGGATAAGGGTTAGGATGAGGGATAGGATGAGGATGAGGGTTAGGGTCAGAGTTAGGGTGAGGGTAAGTGTTAGCCTTAGGGTTAGGGTAAGGGTGAGGCTTAGGATGCGGGTTACAGTTAGGGTTATGGTTAGGGTGAGGTTTAGGTTGAGGGTTAGGTTTATGTTTGGGTTAGGGTTTGGGTTAGGGTCAGGGTGAGGATTAGGTATAGGGTGAGGGTTAGGGTGACATTGAGGGTTAGGGTGAGGTTGAGGTTTAGGGTAAGGTTTGGGTTGAGGGTTAGGGTTAGGTTGAGTGTGAGGGTTAGGTTTAGAGTTAGGGTGATTGTTAGGGTTAGGTTTAGGGTGAGGGTTAGGCTTAGGTTGAGGGTGAGGGTGAGGGTTATGTTTAGGGTGAGTGTTATGATTAGGGTTAGGATGAGAGTTCAGTTTAGCGTGATGTTTATGGTTAGGTTGAGTGTGGGGATTCATGTCAGGGTGAGGTTTAGGTTGTGGTTTAGTTTTAGGGTTAGGGTGAGGCTTAGGTTGACAGTGAGGGTTAGGGTGAGGGTGAGGGTAATTGATAGTGTTAGGGTTAGGGTTAGGTTTTGGGTTAGGTTGAGGTTGAGGTTTAGTGTGTAATTTAGGTTTAGGTTTAGGATTAGTGTGAAGATTAGTGTTAGAGTTAGGGTGAGGATAAGGGTTAGGATGAGGGATAGGGTGAGGATGAGGGTTAGGGTCAGAGTTAGGGTGAGGGTAAGGGTTAGCCTTAGGGTTAGGGGAAGGGGGAGGCTTAGGGTGCGGGTTAGGGTTAGGGTTATGGTTAGGGAGAGGGTTAGGTTTATGTTTGGGTTAGGGTTTGGGTTAGGGTCAGGGTGAGGGTTAGGTATAGGGTGAGGGTTAGTGTTAGGGTGAGTGTTAGGTTTATTGTTAGGTTTAGGGTTAGGGTGAGGGTGAAGGTGAGGGATAGGGTTAGGGTGAGGGTGAGGGTTAGGGTGAGGGTTAGGGTTAGCGTTAGTTTTAGGGTAATTGTGAGGGTGAGTTTTCGGGTTAGGGTTAGGGTTAGCGTTAGTGTGAGGGTGAGGGTGAGAGTTAGGTTTAGGGTTAGTGTTAGGTTTAAGGTT
Organism: Dipodomys merriami; assembly: GCF_024711535.1. NCBI lineage: Eukaryota > Metazoa > Chordata > Mammalia > Rodentia > Heteromyidae > Dipodomys > Dipodomys merriami. The sequence goes on from NW_027206157.1 coordinate 3,036,819, forward strand.
AGGCTTAGGGTGAGGGTGAGGGTGAGGGTTAGGGTGAGGTTTAGGGTTAGGGTTAGGATGAGGGTTAGTTTTAGGGTGATGTTTAGGGTTAGGGTTTGGTTTATTGTGAGGGTGAGTGTTCAGGTGAAGGTGAGGGTTAGGGTTTGGGTGAAGGTCAGGTTAAGTGTGAGGGTTAGGGTGATGGTGAGGGTGAGGGTTAGCCTGAGTGTTAGGGTTAGGGTGAGGGTTAGGGTGAGGTTGATTGTTAGGGTTACGGTTAGGGTTAGGTTGAGGGTTAGGTTTAAGGTGAGGGTCACGGTGATTGTTAGGCTTAGGGTGAGAGTGAGGGTGAGGTGAGGGTTAGATTTACGTTGAGGGTTATGGTTAGGGTTAGGGAGAGGGTTCGGTTTAGGGTTAGTGTGAGGGTTTGGGTTAGGGTTAAGATTAAGGTTACGGTGAGGGTAAGGTTTAGGTTGAGGGTTAGGATGAGGGTGAGGTTTTGTGTTAGGGTTAGTGTGAAAATGAGGGTTAGGCTGAAGTTTAGCGTGAGTTTTAGGGTTAGGGTGAGGTTTAGGTTTTAGGGTTAGTGTTAGAATTAGGGTGAGGGTGAGGGTGAGGTAAAGTTTAAGTTTAGGCATAGGATTAGGGTGAGGGTTAGGGTTGGGTTAGGTTTAGAGTTAGGGTGAAGTTGAGGCTGAGGGTTAGGTTTAGGTTTAGGGTTAGGGTTAGGTTTAGAATGATGGTGAGGGTGAGGGTTAGGGTAAGGGTTAGTGGTTGGGTTAGGGTGTGAATTGGGGTGAGAGTGACGTTTAGGGTGAGGATTATGGTTAGTATGAGGGTTAGGTTAATGTTAAGGTTAGGGTTACAGTGAGGGTGAGGGTTAGGGTGAATGTGATGTTTAGGGTGAGATTTAGGGTGAGGGTGAGGGTTAGGGTTATGGTGAGGTTGAGGGTTAGGGTTAAGCTAATGGTTAGGGTGAGTGTTAGGATGAGGGTGAGTTTTAGAGTTATGCTTATTGTGAGGGTAGGTTGAGGGTTAGGGTTAGGGTGAGGGTTAAGGTTAGGTTTAGGGTTAGTGTAAGGGTTAGGGTTAGGGTGAGTGTTAGGGTTATTGTGAGGGTTAGGGTTAGGGTTAGGGTAGGGTGAGGGTAAGGGTTACGGTTTGGGTTAGGGGTAGGGTGAGGGCGAGGGTGAGAGTGAGGGTTTCGCTCAAGTAAGGGATAGGGTTATGGTTATGGTGAGGATTAGAGTGAGTTTGAGGGTTAGAGGGGTTAGGGTAAGGATGAGGGTTAGGGTTAGGGTGAGGGTCAGGGTTAGGGTTAGGGTGATGTTTTGGGTCAGGGTGAGTGTTACCGTGAGGTGAGGGTTCAGATGGGGGTTCGGGCTACGGTGAAGGTAAGGGTTATGGTGACGGTGAGGGTTAGGGTTAGGGTTAGGATGCAGGTGACCGTGAGAGTGAGGGTGAGGGTGAGGGTTAGGGTTAGCGTGAGGGTTAGGGTGAGGTTAAGTGTCAGGGTGAGGGTGAGGGTTAGGGTTAGGGTGAGAGTGATGGTGAGGGTGAGGGTTTCGGTTAGGTAAGGGTTTGGGTTAGTGTTACGGTTATGGTGAGGTCTAGTTTGAGGGTGAGTTTTAGTGTGAGGATGAGGGTGAGGTTGAGGGTTAGGGTGTGGGTGAGCTTTAGGGTTAGGGTGAGGGTTAGGGTAACCGTGAGGGTTAGGTTGACGGTGAGGGTTAGCGTTAGGGTTAGGGAAAGTGTGAGTTTTAGGGTCAGGATGAGGGGTAGTGTGAGGGTTAGGGATAGGGTTAGGGTGAGGTTTAGGGTTAATGTGAGGGTTAGGCTTAGGGTTAGGGTTAGGGTTAGGGTTAGGGTGAGGGTAAGGGTTAGGGTGAGGGTTCGGATGAGGGTGAGGTTTAGGGTTAGGTTGAAGGTGTGGGTTAGTATAATGTTTAGGGTTATGGTTAGGGTTAGGGTTAGGTTTAGAATGAGGTTTATGTTGAGGTTTAGGGTTAGGGTTAGAGTTAGTGTTAGTGTGAGGGTTCGGGTGAGGATAAGGGTTAAAGTGAAGTTTAGGGTGAAGGTGAGGGTGAGGGTTAGGGTTAGGTTTTGGGTAAGGGCTATGTTGAGTGTTATGGTTAGGTTTAGGGTGAGGATTTGGGTTAGGTAAGGGTTAGTGTTATGTTTAGGGTGAGAATTAGGTTGTGTTTGAGAGTTGGAGGGTTAGCGTTAGGGTGAGGGTTAGGGTTAGGTTAGGGTCAGGGTTAGGTTTAGCGTGATGTTTTGGGTGAGAATGAGGGTTAGCGTGAGCGTGACGGTTTGGGTGAGGGTAAGGATTCGGGTGAGGATGAGCGTTAGGTTAGGGTTAGGGTGAGGGTTAAGGTTAACGTTAGGGTTTCGGTGAGGGGTAGGGTTAGTGTTAGGTTAAGGGTAAGGGTTAGTGTGAGGGTTAGGGTGAGGGTAAGGGTTAGGGTGAGGTTTAGGGTGAGGATGAGTGTTAGGGTTAGTGTTAGGGTTAGGGTGAGCGTTAGGGTGAGGGTTAGGGTTAGGGTTAGGTTTAGGGTGATGTTTTGGGTGAGGGTGAGGGTTACCGAGAGGTGAGGGTGGGGATGACGGTTCGGGTTAGGGTGAATGTAAGGGTTAGGGTGAGAGTGTGGGTTAGGGTTAGGGTGCGGGTGACCCTGAGAGTGAGGGAGAGGGTGAGTGTTAGGGTTAGCGTGAGGGTTAGGATGAGGTTAAGTGTTAGGGTGAGGGTTAGGGTTTGGGTTAGGTTGAGTGTGAGGGTGAGGGTGAGGGTTTCTGTTAGGTAAGGATTAGTGTTAGTGTTAAGGTTATGGTGAGGGCTAGACTGAGGCTGAGGTTTAGGGTGAGGATGAGGGTGAGGTTGAGGGTTAGGCTGTGGGTGAGTGTTAGGGTTAGGGTGAGGGTTACGGTAACCATGAGGGTTAGGGTGAGGGTGAGGGTGAGGGTTAGGTTTAGGGTTAGGGTGAATATTAGGGTCAGGAAGAGGGGTAGAGTGAGGGGTAGGGTCAGGTTTAGGTTGAGGTTTAGTGTTAGTGTGAGGGTTAGGCTTAAGGTTAGGGTTAAGGTTAGGGTTAGGGTGAGGGTAAGTGTTAGGGTGAGGGTTAGGATGAGGGTGAAGTTTAGGGTTAGGTTGAGGGTGTGGGTTAGGGTGAGAGTTATGTTGAGCTTTAGGGTTAGGGTTAGATTTAAGGTTAGTGTGAGGGTTAGGGTGAGGGTAAGGGTTAAAGTGAAGGTTAGGGTGAGGTTGAGGGTTAGGTTTAGGTTTAGGATTAGGGTTAGGGTGAGGGCTATGTTCAGTGTGAGGGTTAGGTTGAGGGTGAGGGTTTGGGTTAGGTAAGGTTTAGTGTTATGGTTAGGGTGAGGATTAGGTTCAGTTTGAGGGTTAGAGGGAGGGTTAGGTTTAGGGCGAGGGTTAGGGTTAGGGTTAGGGTTAGAGTTAGGTTTAGGGTTAGGGTTAGAATGATGTTTTTGGTGAGGGTGAGGGTTAGCATGAGGGTGAGTGTTTGGGTGAGATTAATGGTTAGGCTGAGGATGAGGGTTAGGTTTAGGGTTAGGGTGAGGGTTAGGTTTAGGGTTAGTGTAGGATTAGGGTTAGGGTTAGGGTTAGGCTGAGTGTGTAGCTGAGGCTGAGGGTGAGGGTTAGGGTTAGGATTAGGCTTAGGGTGAGGGTGAGGGTGAGGGTTATGGTTAGGGTAAGGGTTAGGGTTAGGGTTAGGGAGAGGATTAGGGTGAGCGTGGGGGTTAGGTTGAGGGTTAGGTTTAGTGTGAGGGATAGGTTTAGGTTTATGGTGAGGGTTATGGTTTGGATGATGTTTAGGGTGAGGGTGAGGATTAGTGTGAGGGTCAGGGTGCGGATGAGAGTTAGTTTGTCCGTGATATTTAGGATTAGGGTGAGGGTTAGGGTGACAATAATGGTTGGGGTGAGGGTGAAGATTAGTGTTAGTGTTAGAGTGATGGTTAGGTTAAGGGTGAGTGTTAGGGTTAGGGTGTTAAGGGTCGGGTTAGGGTGAGGTGTAGGATTAGGGCGAGGTTGAGAGTTAGGATTAGTGTGAGGGTTAGGGTTAGGTTTCTGGTTCGGGTTAGGGTGAGGTTAAGGGTTTGGGTGAGGTTTAGGGTGGGGGTGAGGGTTAGGGTTAGCGTTAGGATTAGGGTGAGTTTTAGGTTTACGGTTAATATTAGAGTTATCTTGAGGGTGAGGGTGAGGCTTAGGGTTAGGATTAGTGTTAGGGTTAGGTTTAGGAGGAGGGTGAGGGTTACGGTTAGGGTGAGGGTGAGGGTTACGTTTTGGGTGAGGTGAGGGTTAGGGTGAGGCTTAGTGTTAGGGTCAGTGTTAGGGTGAGTGCTAGGGTGAGGGTGAGGGTTAGGGATAGGGTTAGGGATAGGGTGAGGCTTAAGGTTATGGTTACGGTTAGTGTGGGGGTTAGACTGAAGGATAGGATCAGGGTTATTGTGAGGGTTGCATTTAGTGTGAGGGTTCGGGTTAAGTTTAGGGTTAGGATGAGGTTTAGGTTTAGTGTGAGGGTTTCAGTTAGTGTTAGGGTTAAGGTGAGGTTTAGGCAGACGGTTAAGGTGAGCGTGATGGTGAGGGTTAGGGTTAGGTTTAGGTTAAGGGTGAGGGTTAAGGTGAGGGTTAAGGTTAGGGTTAGGGTGACGGTTAGTGTGAGGGTAAGGGTTAGGGTGAGGGTTAGAGTTAGGGTGGGGGTTAGGGTTAGGGTGAGGGTAAGGGTTAGGGTTAGGGTTAAGGTTAGGCTTAGGGTGAGGGTGAGGGTGAGGGTGAGGGTTAGTTTTAGGGTTAGGTTGAGATTTAGGGTTAGGGTTAGGGTGAAGGTGAGTGTTAGGCTGAGGGGTAGGGTTAGGGTTAACATGAGGGTTATTTTTAATGTGAGGGTTAGGGTTAGAGTTAGGGTTAGGGTGAGTGTTAGGTTCAGTGTGAGGGTGAGGGTTAGGATTAGGTTTTTGTTGAGGGTTAGAATTAGGGTTAGGGTAGCGTGAGGGTGAGGGTTAGCACTGGGGTTAGGTTGAGTGTAATGTTTAGGGTGAGGTTTAGGGTGAGGATGAGGTTTGGGGTTAGCGTTAGGGTTAGGGTGAGGGTTAGTGTTAGGGTTATGGTTAGGGTGAGTGTGAGGGTTAGGGTTTGGGTTAGGATTAGGGTTAGGTTTACGGTGAGTGTTATGGTTAGTGCAAGTGTAAGGGTTAGGGTGAGTGTTAGGGTGAGGGTGAGATTTAGGGTTAGGGTTAGGTTTAGAGTTAGGATTAGGTTTAGAGTTAGGGTGAGGGTTAGGGTTAGGGTTATGGTAGGGTGAGGGTAAGGGGTAGGATGAGGGTTAGGGTTAGGCTGAGGGTGAGGGTGAGGTTGAGAGTTAGGGTAAGGCTTAGTGTTACGATGAGTGTTAGGGTTTGGTTTAGGGTTAGGATGAGGTTTAGGGTGAGGGGTAGGGTTAGGTTTAGGGTGAGGGTGAGGGTTGTTATTAGGGTTAGGGTGAGGGGTAGGGTGAGGGTTAGGTTTAGGTTTACGGTTAGGGTTAGGGTTAGCTCGAGGTTAAGTGTGAGGGTTAGGGTTAGTGTTAGGGTTAGGGTTTGGGTGAGTTTTAGATTTAGGGTGAGGGTTTTTCTTAGTGTTAGGGTTAGGGTAGGGTGAGGGTAATGTTTAGGGTTGAGGGTTAGGGTTAGGGTTAGGGTGAGGGTTCGGGTGAGGGTTCGGGTGAGGGTTAGAGTTAGGATGAGGGTGAAGTTTAGGGTTAGGTTTATGTTGAGGGTTAGGGTCAGGGGTAGGGTAAGGGTTATTGTGAAGGTTAGGGTTAGTGTGAGGGTTTGGGTTAGGGTTAGGGTTAGGGTGAGGGTGAGTGTTAGGGTGAGGATGAGGGTTAGGTATAGGGTTAGGGTGAGGTTTAGGGTTAGGTTTCGGGTTATAGTGAGGGTGAGTGTTAGGGTTAGGATGAGGTTTAGGGTTAGGGTTAGGGTTAGGGTGACATTTAGTGTTAGGTTTAGGATTAGGGTGAGGGTCAGAGTTAGGGTTAGGGTTATGTTTAGGGTTAGGGAGAGGTTTAGGGTTAGTGTTAGGTTTAGGGTTAGGGTGAGTGTTGGGTTGAGGGTTAGGGTTAGGGATACGGTTAGGCTTAGGGTGAGGATGATGGTGAGGTTTAGGTTTAGGGTTAGGGTGAGGGTGAGGGTTAGGGTTAGGGTTATGGTTAGGGTTAGGGTGAGATTTAGGGTTAGTGTTAGGTTTAGGGTTAGGGAGAGTGTTAGGGTTAGTGTGAGGGTTAGTATTAGGGGTAGGTTTAGGGTTAGTGTGAGGGTAAGATTTATTGTGAGTGTTAGGGTGAGGGTGAGGGTGAGCGTTTCGGTGAATTAAGGTTTAGGTTTAGGGTTAGAGAGAGGATTAGCGTTTGGGTGAGGGTTAGGGTGAGTGTTGGTGTTAGGTTTAAGGTGAGGGTTAGGGTTAGGGTGAGGGTGAGCATGAGGGGTTCGGTTAGGTAAGGGATAGGTTTAGGGTTAGGGATAGGTTGAGGGCTATTGTGAGGCATAGGGTTATGGTTAGAGTGAGGGTTAAGGTTAGTGTGAGGGTTAGGTTTAGGGATAGCATTAGAATTAGCGTGAGGGTAAGGGTTAGGGTAAGTGTTAGGATGAGGGTGAGGTTTAGGGTTAGCCTTAGGGTTAGGGTTTGGGTTAGGGTGAGTGTTAGGGTTAGGTTTAGGGTGAGGGTGAGGGTGAGGGTTAGGGTTAGGGTTAGGGTGAAGGTTAGGGTTAGGGTTAGGGCTACGGTGAGAGTGAGGGTGAGCATTAGGGGTTCGGTTAGTTAAGGGATAGGGTTAGGGTTAGGGATAGGTTGAGGGCTAGTGTGAGGCGTAGGGTTATGGTTAGAGTGAGGGTTAGGGTTAGTGTGAGGGTTAGGTTTAGGGATAGCATTAGGATTAAGGTGAGGGTAAGGGTTAGGGTAAGTGTTAGGATGAGGGTGAGGTTTAGGGTTAGCCTTAGGGTTAGGGTTTGGGTTAGGGTGAGTGTTAGGGTTAGGTTTAGGGTGAGGGTGAGGGTGAGGGTTAGGGTTAGGGTTAGGGTGAAGGTTAGGGTTAGGGTTAGCGTGAGTGTGAGGGTGAGTTTTAGGGTTAGGTTTAGGGTGAGTGTTAGGGTTAGGTTTAGTGTTAGGGTTAGGGTTAGGCTTAGTGTTAGGGTGATGGTGAGGGTTATGGTAAGGGTGAAGGTTAGGGTTAGGGTTAGGGTGAGGTTTAGGGTTAAAGTAATGTTTAGGGTGAGGTTGAGAGGATGATGTTGATTGTTAGGGTGAGGGTTAGAGTTAGGTTTAGGGTTAGGGGTAGGCTGAGGGTTAGGGTGAGTATGAGGCTGAGGGATAGGGTTAGGGTTAGGGTGAGGGCTAGGTTGAGGGTTTGGGTTAGGGTGAGAGTGACGGTTTGGGTTAGGTTAGGGTTAGGGTTATGGTTAGGGTGAGGATTAGGTTGTATTTGAGGGCTTGAGGGAGGGTTAGGGTTAGGTTTAGGGTGAGGGTTAGGGTTAGGGTGAGGGTGAGGGTTAAGGTTAACGTGATGTTTTGGTGAGGGTGAGGGTTAGCGTGAGTGTGAGGGTTTGTGGGAGTGTAAGGGTTAGGGTGAGGATGAGGGTTAGGCTTAGGGTTAGGGTGAGGGTTAGGGTTAGCGTTAGGGTTTGGGTGAGGGGGAGGGGGAGAGGAGGGTTAGTGTTAGGGTAAGGGTTAGGGTTAGTGTGAGGGTTAGGGTGAGGGTAAGTGTTAGGATGAGGGTTAGGGAGAGGTTGACGTTTAGGGATAGTGTGTTAGGGTTAGGGTGAGGGATAGGGTGAGGGTTAGGGTTAATGTGAGGGTGAGGGTTAGGGTTAGGATTAGGGTTAAGGTTAGGGTTATAGTTAGGGTGAGGGCTAGGTTTAGAGTGAGGGTGAGATTTTGGATGAGGGTTAGGGTGTGGGTGAGTCTTAGTGTTAGGGTGAGGTAAGGATTAGGGTGTGGATGAGGGTTAGCGTTAGGGTGAGGGCTAGGTTAGGGGTAGGGTTAGGGTTATTGTTAGTTTTAGGTTTAGGGTTAGGGTTAGGGTGAGGGTTAGCATTAAGGTTATGGTAGGGTGAGGATAAGGGTTAGGGTGATTGTTAGTGTTTGGCTGAGGATGAGTGTGAGTATGAGTGTAAGGGTTAGGGTTAGTGTTACGGTTAATGTTAGGCTTAGGTTAGGGTTAGGATGAGGGTTAGGGAGAGGAGTAGGTTTAGGATTAGGGTGAGGGTGAAGGTGAGGGTGAAGTTTAGGGTAAGGGTGAGGGTGAGGGTTAGGGTTAGGGTTAGGGTTAGGGAGAGGGTTTGGGTAAGGTTGAGGGTTAGGGTTAGGGTTGGGTTATGGTGAGGGTTAGGGTGAGGGTTGGGGTTAGTGTTAGGGTTAGGGTGAGGTTGAGTTTTAGGGTGAGGTTAAGGGTTAGGGTGAGTCTTAGGGTGAGTGTGAGGTTTAGGTTTAGTGATAGGGTTAGAATGAATTGTAGGGTGAGGGTTAGGTTTAGGGTTAGTTTTAGGAGAGGTTTAGGGTGAGGGTTAGGGTTAGTGTTAGGCTTAGGGTTTGGGTGAGTGTTAGGATTAGAGTGACAGTTAGGGTTAGGTTTAGGTTTAGAGTAGGGTGAGGATAAGGGTTAGGGTGAGGTTTAGGGTGAGGGTGAGGGTTAGGTTTAGAGTTAGGTTTAGGATGAATGGTAGGGTGAGGATTAGGGTTAGGGTTAGGTTTACGGTAATTGTTAGGGTGAGGGTTAGGGTGAAGTTTAGGTTTAGTGTTACGGTTAGGGTTAGGGTGAGTGTTAGCGTTAGTGTGAGAGTTAGGGTTAGTGTTAGGTTTTGGGTTAGGGTGAGGGTAAGGGTTAGGGTGAGGGTTAGAGTGAGGGTGAGGGTTAGGCTAAGGGTTAGGGTAAGGATTTGGGTCAGGTTGATGGTGAGTGTTAGGGTTAGGCTGAGGGTTAAGCTGAGGGTTAGGGTTAGGGTTAGAGTTAGGGTGAGGCTGAGGGTGAAGGTTTCGTTAAGTAAGGGTTAGGTTTAGGGTTAGCCAGAGGATTAGGGTGAGGTTGAGGATTAGGATGAGGGTTAGGTTTAGGTTGAGAGTTAGGTTTAGGTTGAGGGTTAGGGTTAGGGTGAGGGTGAGGTTTAGGATTAGGGTTAGGGATAAGTTGAGGTTTAGCGTGAGGGGTAGCGTTAGGGTTAGGGTGAGGGTTAGTTTTAGGGTTAGGGTTAGGGTTAGGGTGAGGGATAGGGTCACAGTAAGGGTTAGGGTGAGGAGAGAGGTAGGGGGAGGGTTAAGGTTAGGGTTAGGGTTAGAGAGAGGGTTAGTGTGAGGTTTATGGTTAGGGTGAGGGTTAAGGTGAGTGTTAGGGTTATGGTTAATGATATGGTGAAAGTTAGCATGAGGGTTAGCGTTAGTTTTAGGGTGTGGGTTATGGTAAGTGTTAGGGTTATTGTGAGGGATAGGGTCAGGGTAAGGGTGAGGGTGAGGTTTAAGGTTATGGTTGGGGGTAGGGTGAGGTTTAGGGTGAGGCTTAGGTTTTGGGTTAGGGTGATAGTTAGTGTGAGGGTTAGGGTTAGGGTTAGGGTGAGTTTTAGGGTGAACGTGAGGGTTACATCTAGGGTGAGAGTTAGGGTTAGGGTGATGGTTTGGGTTAGGGTTAGGGTGAGGTCTAGGGTGGGGGTGAGGTTTAGGGTTAGGGTTAGGGATAGGGTGAGGAATAGGGTTAGGGTTAGGGTGAGGGTTAGGCTGAGTGGTAGAGTTGGTTTTAGTGTGAGGGTTAGGTTTAGTGTGAGGGTTATGGTTAGGGTTAGGGTGAGGTTATGGGGTCGGGTGAGGGTTAGGGTGAGGGTGAGTGTTTGGTTTAGCAATAGGGTTAGGCTGAGGGTTAGGGTGATGGTTAGGGTTAGCGTTAAAGTTAGCATGAGTGTGAGGTTGAGGGTTAGGGTGAGGGTATGTGTGAGGGTTAAGGTTAGGGTTAGGGTGAGATTTAGAGTCAGGGTTAAGGTTAGGTTTAGGTTTAGGGTTAGGTTAAGGGTGAGAGTAAGGGTGCGGGTGAGGGTTAATGTTAGGGTTAGGTTTAGGGTGAGAGCTAGGGTGGGGTTGAGGGTGAGGGTTAGGGTGAATTTTAAGGTTAGGGTTAGGATTAGGTTTAGGGTGAGGGCTCAGTTGTGGATGAGGGTTACGTTTAGTGTTTGGGTTAGGGAGAGGCTTAGGGTTATGGTGAGGGTGAGGGTTAGGTTGAGGGGTAGGGTTAGGGTTAGGGTGAAAGTTAGGTTTAGTGTGAGGATTAGAGTTAGAGTTAGAGTTAGGGTTAGGGTGAGGGTAAAGTTTAGGGTGAGGTTTGGGGTGAGTGTGAGGGTTAGGGTTAGTGAGTGTTAAGGTGAGGGTTAGTGTGAGTGTTAGATTTAAGGTTAGGGTGAGGGTTAGCGTCAAGTTTAGGGTTAGGGTTAGGGTGACGGTGAGGTTGAGGGTTAGGGTTAGGGTTCAGGTGAAATTTAGGTTTAGTGTGAGAGTAGAGTTAGGGTTAGGGTTAGGGTTAGGGTGACTGTAAGTGTTAGGGTGAGAGTGAGGGTTAGAGTTAGAGTGAGTGTTATGGTGAGGGTTAGTGTGAGGGTTAGGTTTAGGGTTAGGGTGAGGTTTAGCGTAAAGTTGAGGGTTAGGAATAGGGTTAGTGTTAGAGTGAAGATTAGGGTGAGGGCTTTGGTTAGGGTGAGGGTTAAGGTTAGGGTTAGGTTTAGAGTGAGGGTGAGTGTTAAGGGTTAGGATTACCATTAGAGTTATGGTTACACTGAGTGTGAGGGTGAAGGTTAGGTTTAGGGTTAGAGTTAGGTTTAGGGTTAAGGCTAGGGTGAGCGTGAGGCTTAGGGTGAGGGTGAGGGTGAGGCTTATTGTTAGGATGATATTTAGGGTGATGGTGAGTGTTTGGTTGAGGGTGAGGGTTGGGGTGAGGGTGAGAGTTAGGGTGTGGGTGAGAGTTAAGATTAGGATGAGGGTTAGGGTGACAGTGAGGGTTAGGCTGAGGGAGTTTTATGGTTAGGGTTAGGGTGAGGGATAGGTTTAGGTTTAGTGTTAGGGTGAGGGTTAGTGTGAGGGTTAGGATTACGGGTATGGTGAGGGTTAGGATTAGTGTGAGCCTTGGCGTTATGTTTAGGGTTCGGGTTAGGGTTCGGGTAAGGGTTTTGGTGAGGTTTAGTTTGAGGTTGAGGGTTAGGGTTAGCATTAGCATTAGGTTGAGTGTTAGGGTTATGGTTAACTTTAGAGTTAGGGTTGGGGTGAGGGTGAGATTTAGGGTTAGGATTAAATTTAGGGTTAGGTTTAGGCTGAGGGTTAGCATGAGCGTGCGGGTTACGGTTAGGGTGAGGGTGACGGTTAGGGTGAGGATTAGGTTTAGGGTAAGTGTTAGTGTTTGGTTGAGGGCTAGGGTGAGGGTGAAGTCATGGGTTAAGGTTAGGGATAGGGTGAGGTTTAGGGTTAGGGTTAGGGTTAGCGTGAGGGTTAGGCTGAGGGTAGGGTTAGGGTTAGCATGAGGGTTAGGTTTAGTGTGAGGGTTAGGGTTAGGGTGAGGGTTAGGTTTAGCGTTAGGGTTAGGATGAGGGTTAGGGTTAGGATTAGGGTAGGGTAAGGGTAAGGGTTAGGGTGATTGTTAGGGTTAGGCTGAGGGTGAGTGTGAGTGTGTGGGTAAGGGTTAGGGTTAGTGTTACGATTAAAGTTAGGCTTAGGTTTAGGGTTAGGATGAGGGTTAGGGAGAGGGGTAGTTTTAGAATTAGGGTGAGGGTGAAGGTTAGGGTGCAGGTTAGGTTTAGGGTGAGGGTGAGGGTTAGGGTTAGGGTTAGGGTTAGGGAGAGTGTTTGGTTGAGGGTGAGGGTTAGGGTTAAGGTTAGGGTTATGGTGAGGGTTAGGGTGAGGGTTGGGGTTAGAGTTAGGGTTAGGGTGAGGTTGAGGTTTAGGGTGAAGTTAAGGGTTTGGATGAGTGTTCGGGTGAGGGTGAGGGTTAGGTTTAGTGTTAGGGTTATGTTGAGGTGTAGGGTGAGGGTTAGGGTTAAGGCTAGGTGGAGGGTGAGGTTTAGGGTGAGGTTAGGGGTTTTCGTGAGTGTTAGGGTTATGTTGATGGTTAGGATTAGGTTTAGGGTTAGAGTAGGGTGAGAATAAGGGTTAGGGTGAGGTTTAGGGTGAGGGTGAGGGTTAGGTTTACGGTTAGTGTTAGGGTGGGTGGTAGGGTGAGGGTTAGGGTGAGGTTTAGGATTAACGTTAGGGTTAGTGTTAGGCTGAATGTGAGGGTGAAGTTTAGGGTTAGGGTTAGAGTTTTGGTTAGGGTGAGCGTGAGGCTTAGGTTGAGGGTGAGGGTTAGCGTTAGGGTAAGGGTTATGGTTAGGTTTATGGAGAGGATTAGGGTGGGGTGAGGGTTAGGCTGAGGGTTAGGGTTAGTGTGAGGGTTAGGTTTAGGTTTAGTGAGAGGCTTATTGTTAGGATGATGTTTAGGGTGAGATTGAGTGTTAGGGTGAGGGTGAGGGTTGGGGTGAGAGTGGGAGTAAGAGTGTGAGTGAGAGTTAAGATTAGGGTGAGGGTTGGGGTGACAGTGAGGGTTAGGCTGAGGTTGAGGATTAGGCTTAGGTTTTGAGTGAGTGTTAGTGTAAGGGTGAGGGTTAGGTTTAGGTTTAGGGTTAGAGTAGGGTGAGGATAAGGTTCAGGGTGAGGTTTAGGATGAGGGTGAGGGTTAGGTTTAGGGTTAGGGTTAGGTTGAGGTGTAGGGTGAGGGTTAGGGTTAGGGCTAGGTTGAAGGTGAGGTTTAGGGTGAGGTTAGGGTTGGTGTTAGGCTTAGGGTTTTGGTGAGTGTTAGGGTTAGATTGATGGTTAGGATTAGGTTTAGGGTTAGAGTAGGGTGAGAATAAGGGTTAGGGTGATGTTTGTGGTGAGGGTGAGTGTTAGGTTTAGGGTTAGTGTTAGGGTGGGTGGTAGGGTGAGGTTTAGGGTGAGGTTTAGGATTAACGTTAGGGTTAGCGTTTGGCTGAATATAAGGGTGAAGTTTACGGTTAGGGTTAGAGTTAGGGTTAGGGTGAGGGCTAGGGTGAGCGTGAGGGTTAGGGTGAGGTTGAGGGTGAGGGTTAGGGTTAGGGTAAGGGTTATGGTTAGGTTTATGGAGAGGATTAGGTTGGGGTGAGGGTTAGGTTTAGGGTTAGGGTTAGGGTGAGGGTTAGGTTTAGGTTTAGAGTGAGGCTTATTATTAGGATGATGTTTAGGGTGAGGTTGAGGGTTAGGGTGAGGGTGAGGGTTGGGGTGAGAATGGGAGTTAGGGTGTGGGTGAGAGTTAAGATTAGGGTGAGGGTTAGGGTGACAGTGAGGGTTAGGCTGAGGGTGAGGATTAGGCTTAGGGTTTGAGTGAGTGTTAGGGTTAGGGTTAGGGTTAGGGTAAGGGTTAGGGTTATGGTTAGAGTAGGGTGAGGATAAGGTTTAGGGTGAGGTTTAGGATGAGAGTGAGTGTTAGGTTTTGGGTTAGGGTTAGGCTGAGTGGTAGGGTGAGGGTTACAGTTAGGGTTAGGTTTACGGTTATTGTTAAGGTGAGGGTTAAGGTGAGGTTTAGATTTAGTATTAGGGTGAGTGTTATGGTTTAGTGTGAGAGTTAGGGTTAGGGTTAGGTTTTGGGATAGGGTGAGGGTAAGTGTTAGGGTGAGGGTTAGGGTGAGGGTGAGGGTTAGGCTAAGAATTAGGGTAAGGATTTGGTTCAGGTTGAGGGTGAGGGTTAGGGTTAGGGTGAGGGTTAAGCTGAGGGGAAGGTTTAGTATTAGAGTTAGGGTGAGGCTGAGGTGAGGGTTTAGGTTAAGTAAGGGTTAGGTTTAGGGTTAGACAGAGGATTAGGTTGAGGTTTAGGATTAGGGTGAGGGCTAGGTTTAGTTTGAGACTTAGGGTTAGGGTTAGGGTGAGGTTTAGGGTAAGGGTCAGGGATAGGTTGAGTGTTAGTGTGAGGAGTATCGTTAGGGTTAGGGTGTGGTTTAGCGTTAGGGTTAGGATTAGGGTGAGGGATAGGGTGAGGCTAAGTGTTAGGGTGAGGGTGAGGTTGACGTTGAGGGTTAAGGTTAGGGTTAGAGTGAGGTTTAGGGTGAGGGTTAGGGTAGGGTTAGGGTGAGCGTTAGGGTGAGGGTTAGAGTTATGGTTAGGGTGATGTTTAGGGTGAGGGTGAGGTTTAGGGTTCGGGTGAGGGTTAGGGATAGGGTTAGGTTTAGTCTTAAGTTTAGGGTGAGGTCTAGGGAGAGGGTGAGGTTTAGAGTTAGGTTTAGGGATACGGTGAGGATTAGGTTTAAATTTAGGTTTAGGCTAAATAGTAGATTTATGGTTAGGGTGAGGGTTAGGTTTAGTGTGAGGGTTAAATTTAGGGTTAGGTTGAGGGTAAGGTTTCGGGTGAGGGTTAAGGTGAGGGTGAGTTTTTGAGTTAGCATTAGTTTTAGGGTGAGGGTTAGGATGATTGTTAGGGTTCGCATTAAGGTTAGCTTGTGGGTGAGGGTGAGGGTAAGGATTAGGATGACGGTGAGGATTAAAGTTAGGGGTAAGGTGAGAATTAGGGTCAGGGTTAGGGTTAGGTTTAGGTTTAGGGTTAGGGTAAGAGTGAGGGTTAGGTTGAAGGTTAGGTTTAATTTTAGGGTTAGGTTTAGGGTGCTGATTAGGGTGGGGGTGAGGGTGAGGGTTAGGGTGAAGGTTAGGGTTAGGGTGAGGGTTAGGGTTAGGGTTTGGTTTAGGGGGAGGGCTAGGTTGAGGGTGAGGGTTATGGTTAGTGTTAGGGTTAGGGTGAGGTGTAGGGTGAGGGTTAGGTTTAGGGTTAGGGTTAGGTGAAATTTAGGGTGAGGGTGAAGGTTAGTGATAGGCTACGGTTTTGTGTGAGTGCTAGTGTTAGGATGACAGTTAGGGATAGGGTTAAGGTCAGAGTAGGGTGAGGATAAGTGTTAGGGTGAGGTTTAGGGCGAGGGTGAGGGTTAGGTTTAGGGTTAGGGTTAGGGTGAGTGTTAAGGTTAGTGTGAGAGTTAGGGTTAGGGTAGGTTTTGGGTTAGGGTGAGGGTAAGGGTTAGGGTGAGGTTTAGGGTTAGGGTGAGGTTTAGGCTAAGGGTTAGGGTAAGAATTTGGGTCAGGTTGAGGGTGAGGGTTAGGGAAAGGGTTAGGGTTAAGCTGAGCGGTAGGGTAAGGGTTAGAGTTAGGGTGAGGGTGAGGTTGAAGGTGAAGTTTAGGATTAGGGTTAGGGTGAGGATGAGAGTGAGGGTTATGGTTAGGGTAAGGGTTAGTGTTAGGGTGAGGGAGGGGATTAGGATGAGCGTGAGGGTTAGGGTGAGGGTTCGGTTTAGTGTTAGGATTAGGGTTTTAGTGAGTGTTAGGGTTACAGTGAGTGTTCGGGTTAGTGTTAGGGTTAGGGTAGGGTGAGGGTAAGATTTAGGGTGAGGTTAGGGTTAGGTTTAGGGTGAGGATGAGGATTAGTTTGAGGGTTACGTTTAGGGTTAGGGTTCGGGTAATGGTTAGTGTGAGGGTTCGGGTGAGGGTTAGGATTAGGATGAGTGTTAGGATTAAGGTTAGGTTTAGGTTGTGGGTTAGGGTGAGGGATAGGGTATGGGTTAGTTTGAGGGTTAAGTTTAGTGTGAAGGTTAGGATTAAGGTTAGGGTGAGGGTGAGTGTTAGGGTGAGGATGAGGGTTAGGTTTAGGTTTAGGGTTAGGGTGACGGTTAAGGTGTCGGTTAGATTTAGGTTTAGGGTTAAGGTGAGGGTGAGGGTTAGGGTTAGGGTAAGGGTTAGGGTGAGGGTTATGTTTAGTGTGTGGGTTAGGTTTAGTGTGAGGGTAAGGGTTAGAGTTAGGTTTAGCGTGAGGGTGAGTGTTACGGTTAGGGTTAGTGTTAAGGTGAGGGTTAGGGAGAGTATTATGGTAAATGATAGGCATAGGGTTAGGGTGAGGGTTAGGGTTAGGGTTAGGGTTAGGCTTAGGCTTAGGGTGAGGGTGATGGTGAGGTTTAGGGTTAGGGATAGGCTGACGTTTAGGGTTTGTTTGAGGGTAAGTTTGAGGGTGAGGGTAAGTTTTAGTGTGAGGATTAGGGTGAGGGTGAGGGTTAGGTGTAGGTTTAGGGTTACGGTAAAGGTTAGGGTAAGGGTGAGGGTTAGGTTTATTGTGAGGGTTAGGTTTAGGGTTAGGTTTATGTTGAGGGTGAGAATTAGGTTTACTGTTAGCGTGAAGGTTAGGGTTAGCATTGGGTTAGGGTGAGGGTAATGTTTAGGGTGAGCTTTAGGGTGAGGGTGAGGGTTAGGGTTAGGGTTAGGGATAGGGTGAGGCTTAAGGTTACGGTTAGGGTTAGGGTGAGGGTTAGGCTGAGGGGTAGGATTAGGGTTAATGTGAGGTTTACATTTAGTGTGAGGGTTAGGGTTAGGTTTTTGGTTAGGGTGAGGGTTAGGTTTAGTGTGAGGGTTTCGGTTAGTGCTAGGGTAAGAGTTACGTTTAGGCTGACTCAAGTTGAGCATGAGTGTTAGGGTTAGGGTTAGGGTTAGGTTAAGGCTGAGGGTTAAGTTTAGGGTTAAGGTTAGGGTGAGGGTCAGGGTTAATGTGAGTGTTAGGGTTATGGTGAGGGTTAGGGTTAGGGTGAGGTTTAGGGTTAGGGTGAGGGTTAGGATTAGGGTTAGGGTTAGGCTTAGGGTGAGGTGATGGTGAGGGTTAGGATTAGGGTTAAGTTGAGGTTTAGGGTTAGTTTGAGAGTGAATGTGAGGGTGAGGCTAAGGTTTAGTGTGAGGATTAGGGTTAAGGTGAGGGTTAGGTTTAGGGTTAGGTTTACGGTAAATGTTAGGGTAAGGGTGAGGTTTAGGTTTAGTGTGAGGGTTAGGTTTAGGGTTAGGTTTATGTTTAGGGTGAGGATTTGGGTTACTCTTAGCGTGAAGGTTAGGGTTAGCATTGGGGTTAGGGTGAGGGTAAGTTTTCGGGTGAGGTTTAGTGTGAGGGTGAGGGTTAGGGTTAGGGTTAGGGTTAGAGTTAGGGTTAGGTTGAGGCTGATGGTTAGGGTTATGATTAGGGTTAGGCTGAGGGTGAGGGTGAGGTTGAGGGTTAGGGTGAGGGTTAGGGTTAGGGTTAGGTTTAGGGTGAGGGTTGGGTTTAGGGTTAGTGTTAGGATGAGGGTTAGGTTGAGGGGTATGGTTAGGGTTAGGGTGAGGGTTATGTTTATTGTGAGGGTCAGGGTTAGGGTGCAGGTAAGTGTTAGGGTGAAGGGGAACGTGAGGGTGAGGTTTAGGGTTAGGGTTAATGTTAAGTTGAGGGTTAGGGTAAGTGTCATTGTTAATGTTAGTGTTAAGATTAGGGTGAGTGTTAGGATTAGGGTTAGGGTTAGGGTAGGATTAAGGTTAGGGTTATGGTTAGGCTTAGGTTTAGGGTGAGGTTCAAGGTGAGGGTTAGGGTTAGGGTTAGGGCGAGGGTGAGGTTGAGGACTATGGTTAGTGTAAGGGTTAAGTTTAGGGTTAGGGAGAGGACTAGGGTGAGCCTGAGTGTTAGGGTGAGGGTTAGGGTTAGGGTGAGGGATAGGTTTAGGGTTAGGGTGATGGTTATGGTTAGGATGATGTTTAGGGTGAGGGTGAGCATTAGTGTGGGTGTGACGTTTCGGGTGAGTATGAGTGTTAGTGTGTGAGTGAGGTTTGGGATTACGGTGACGGTTAGGGTGACAATGAGGGTTGGGGCGAGGGTGAGGATTAGAGTTAGTGTTAGGGTGATGGTTAGGGTTAGGGTTAGTGTTAGGGTGAGGTGTAGGATTAGGGTTAGGTTGAGGGTTAGGATTAGTGTGAGGGTTAGGGTTAGGTGTAGGGTTCGGGTTCGGGTTCGGGTAATGGTATGGGTAAGCTTTAGGGTGAGGGTGATGGGTTAGGTTTTGCGTTAGGATTAGGGTGAGGTTTAGGTTTAGTGTGAGGTTTTCGTTTAGTGTTAGGGTCAGGGTTAGGTTTAGGCTGATGTTTAAGTTGAGGGTTTAGTATAGGTTTGGGTGAGGTTTATTGTGAGGGTAAGGGTTACGTTGAGGCTTAGCATTAGGGTGAGGGTTAGGGTTAGGTTGAGGGTTAGGGTTAGGGTTAGCGTTAGGGTTAGGCTTAGGGTGATGATGAGGGTTAGGGTTAGGGTTAGGTTGAGGTTTAGAGTTAGTTTGAGTGTAAGGGTGAGGGTGAGTGTAAGGTTTAGGGTGAGGATTAGGGTGAGGGTGCGGGTTAGGTTTAGGGTTACGGTGAGGGTTCAGGTAAGGGTTAGGTTTAGGGTTAGCCAGAGGATTAGGGTGAGGATTAGGGTGAGGTTTAGGGTTAGGGTTAGGCATAGGTTGAGGGTTAGCGTGCAGGGTAGCGTTAGGGTTAGTGTGTGATTTAGGGTTAGGGTTAGGGTTAGGGATAGTGTGAAGTTTAGGGTTAGGTTTAGGGTGAGAGTGGGGGGGTGAGTGTGAGGGTTAGGATGAGGGTTAGGGAGAGGGTTATGTTTTGGTTTAGGGTTAGGCGTATTTTTAGGATGATGTTTAGGGTGAGGGTGAGGGTTGGGGTGAGGGTGAGAGTTATGCTGTGTGTGAGAGTTAAGATTAGGTTGAGGTTTAGGGTGACAGTGAGGGTTAGGCTGAGGGTGAGTATAAGGGTTAGGGTTAGGGTGAGCGTTAGTGTTAGGGTTAGGATTAGGGTTATGGTGAGGGTTAGGATTAGTGTGAAGGTTGGGGTTAGGTTTAGGGTTCGGGTTAGGGTGAGGGTAAGGGTTTTGGTGAGGTTTAGGATCAGGGTGAGGGTTAGGGTGAGCATACTAGTTAGGTTGAAATGAAAGACCCCGAATACCAAAAACGCTCCTCAACGGAAAGAACACTGCTGGAGGAATATCAATACCAAATTTCAAACTCTACTATAAAGCCATAGTAATCAAAACAGCTTGGTACTGGCATAACAACAGACCTCAGGACCAATGGAATAGAATTGAAAACCCAGAAATTAACCTACAGACCTATAGCCATCTAATCTTCGATAAGGGAGCTAAAACAATAGAATGGAAGAAAGACAGCCTCTTCAGTAAATGGTGCTGGCAAAATTGGTTAACTACATGTAGAAAACTAAAGCTAGATCGTATGTATCACCCTGCACCAAAATCAACTCCAAAGACCTTGAAGGCAAAGCAGACACTCTGAAAACATTACAGGATGGAATAGGAGAAACCCTAGGTCTCCTTGGCTCAGGCCAAAATTTTTTGAATAGAGACCCGGAAACACAACAAATCAAAGAAAGGTTGGACAAATGGGATTGCATAAAGTTGCAGAGCTTTTGCAGGGCAAATGACATAGCTAGCAAGATCAATAAAAGCCCACGGATTGGGAGAAGATCTTTACTAGCCATACCACGGACAAGGGTCTCATATCTAAAATATACTTGGAACTCAAAAAATTAAACCCCCCAACAACAAATCTTCAAAGAAACAACTGCCCAATAAATAAGTGGGCAAAAGACTTAAAGAGAAACTTCTCTGAAGAAGAAAGAAGGATGGCCAATTGACACATGAAGAAATGTTCAACATCCCTAGCCATAAAAGAAATGCAAATCAAAACAACATTGAGATATCACCTCACCCCATTTAGAATGGCAAAAATCAAGAACTCTAACATCAACAGATGCTGGAGGGGATGTGGACAGAAAGGAACCTTACTTCATTGTTGGTGGGAATGTAAACTTGTTCAACCACTTTGGAAAGCAGTATGGAGGTTCCTCAAAAGACTTCACATAGATCTCCCCTATGACCCAACAATCCCACTTTTGGGCAATTACACAAATGTTTACAAACAAGACCACACACTACCAGCACAACAATGTTTATTGCAGCATTATTTACCATAGCTAAGATATGGAACCAACCCAGATGTCCATCAGCAGATGAATGGATCAAGAAAATGTGGTATATATACACAATGGAATTCTATGCTTCCATCAGAAAGAATGACATTGCCCCATTTGTTAGGAAATGGAAAAACCTGGAAAAAATTATATTATGTGAAGTAAGCCAGGCCCAAAGAAACATAGGTCCCATGGTTTCCCTTATTTGCAATATCTAGTATATGTATGAGTCAAGCGGAAAAGGTCAGATAATGTGAGGTCAGGAAAATGAACCCTTAGATATGTATTTTAATTTTTTTCTTTCATGCATGTGCTTCTAACGCATTTATAAGATTATCTCTTTGTTGCTTTGTATGTCCCTCCCCCACAGTATAACCCCTGCTTTCACTATATTTGATGTCAGTATAACTTGTGGAGGAGATGGGGAAAAACCAGTTGTTTAAGGATACAGGTGGACTTGTTGTAACAATGAGAAGTACAAGTTGTCATGTCCAAAATGAGCTTTACAATGTCGGTGCGGGGGTGGGGAGGGGGAGGGAAGGAGAAGGATTGGGATTGGGGGGAGGGGGGAGGCTGGGAAGGGATGTGAAGGGTAAACCAAAGGAGGAGGGTGCAATGTTGGTAAGAAATGTACGCATTATCCTGCCCATGTAATTGTAACCCCTCTGTACAGTATGTTCACAAATAAAATAAAATACAATTTAAAAAAAGAGTTAGGTTGAGGGTTAGTGTTATGGTTAGGTTTAGAGTTAGGGTTAGGGTGAGGGTGCGGTTTAGGGTTAGGATTAATGTTAGGGTTAGATTTATGCTGAGGGTTAGGGTGAGGGGGAGGGTTTTTGTTAGGGTGAGGATGATGGTTAGGGTGAGGGTTAAGGTTAATGTTAGTGTTAGGGTGAGGGCTAGTGTGAGGATGAAGGTAAGGGTTAGGGTTTAGGGATAGGGTGAGGTTTAGTGTTAGGGTTAGTGTTAGGGTGAGGGTTAGGTTGAGGGGTAGGGTAAGGGTTAGCGTGAGGGTTAGGTTTAGTGTGAGGGTTAGGGTTAGGTTTAGGGTTAGGGTGAGGGTGAGGTTTAGTGTGAGGGTTAGAGTTAGGGTTAGGGTTAGGGTGAGGGTTGAGATGAGTGTTAGGTTTAGATTTAGGGTTAGGTGAGGGTTAGTGTGAAATTAAGGGTTACGGTGAGGGTTATGGTGAGGCGTAGGGTGAGTGTTGGGGTTAGGGTTAAGGTTAGGGTGAGGGTAAGGGTTAGGGTTAGGTTGAGGGTTAGGTTTAGGGTTCGGGTGAAGGTTAGGTTTAGTGTGAGGGTAGAGTTAGGGTTAGGGTTAGGGTTAGGCTGACTGTAAGTGGTAGGGTGAGGGTTAGGGTGAGAGTGAGGGTTAGAGTTAGAGTGAGAGTTAGCGTGAGGGTTAGTGTGAAGGTTAGGGTTAGGGTTAGGGTGTGGGCTAGCGTGAAGTTGAGGGTTAGGTTTAGGGTTAGTGTTAGGGTGAAGTTTAGGGTGAGCGTTAGGGTTAGGGTGAGGGTTAAGTTTAGGGTTAGGTTTAGAGTGAGGATGAGTGTTAAGGGTTAGGATTAGCGTTAGGGTTACGGTTAGGCTGAGTGTGAGGGTGAAGGTTAGGGTGAGGGTTAGAGTTAGGTTTATGGATAGGGCTAAGGTGAGCGTGAGGCTTAGGGTGAGGTTGAGAGTGAGACTTATTGTTAGGATGATATTTAGGGTGAGGGTGAGTGTTCGGGTGAGGGTGACGGTTGGGGACAGGGTGAGAGTTAGGGTGTGGGTGACAGTTAAGATTAGGGTGAGGTTTAGGGTGACAGTGAGGGTTAGGCTGAGGGTGAGGTTTAGGGTTAGGTTTAGGGTGAGGGGTAGGTTTAGGTTTGGTGTTAGGGTGAGTGTTAATGTGAGGGTTAGGATTAGGGTTATGGTGAGGGTTAGGATTAGTGTGATCATTGGGGTTAAGTTTAGGGTTCGGGTTAAGGTTCGGGGAAGGGTTTTGGTGAGGTTTAGGTTGAGGGTGAGAGTTAGGGTTAGCATTAGCATTAGGTTCAGTGTTAGGGTTGTGGTTAACTTTAGATTTAGGGTTGGGGTGAGGGTGAGGTTTAGGGTTAGGATTAAATTTAGGGTTAGGTTTAGGCTGAGGGTTAGCATAAAGGTGAGGGTTACGGTTAGGGTGAGGGTGATGGTTAGGTTGAGGGTTAGGTTTAGGGTTAGTGTTAGTGTTCGGTTGAGGGCTAGTGTGAGGGTGAGGTTATGGGTTAAGGTTAGGGATAGGGTGAGGTTTAGGGTTAGGGTTAGGGTTAGCGTGAGGGTTAGGCTGAGGGTAGGGTTAGGGTTAGCGTGAGGCTTAGGTTTAATGTGAGGGTTAGGGTTAGGGTTAGGGTTAGGGTGAGGATTAGGTTTAGTGTGAGGGTTAGATTAGGATTAAGATTAGGGTGAGGGTTATTGTGAGGGTAAATATTAGGGTGAGGGTTTGGGTCTGGGTGAGGGTCAGGGTTAGGTGTAGGGTTATGGTAATGTGTAGGGTGAGTGTTGGGGTTAGGGTTATGGTTAGGGTGAGGGTAAGGTTTAGGGTTAATAATAAGTTTAGGGTTAGGCTGAGGGTTAGGTTCAGGGTAAGGGTTAGGATTAGGGTGAGTGTTAGGGTTAGCATTAAGGTTAGAGTTACGTTAGTGTTAGTGTGAGGGCTAGGGTGAGGGTGAAGTTTCGAGTGGGGGTTAGGGTTAGGGTGAGTGTTAGGTTTAGGGTGAGGGTTAGGGTTAGTGTTAGGGTTAGGGTGAGGTTTAGGTTTAGTGTGAGGGTTAGTATTAGTGTGAGGCTTAGGCTGAGGGGTAGGGTTAGAGTTAGGGTGAGGATTAGGGTGAGGATGAGTGTTAGGGTTAGCATTATGGTTAGGGTGAGGGTTAGCGTTAGGGTTAGGGTTAGGGTGAGGGTGAGTTTGAGGATTAGGGTTAAGGTTCGGGTGAGCGTTAGGGTTAGGGTTAGGGTGAGGGTTAGGGTTTCCGTTAGGGTTAGTGTGAGGGTGCGGGTGATGGTGAGTGTAGGGTGAGGGTGAGGGTGAGCGTTAGGGTTAGGGTTAGAGTTAGGCTGTGGGTGAGGTTGATCGTGAGGGTTAGGGTTAGGCTGAGGGTTAGGTTGATGTTTAGGGTTAGTGTGAGAATAAAGGTGAGGGTGAAGGTAAGGTTTAGGGTGAGGATTAGGGTGAGGGTGAGGCTTAGGGTGAGTTTTAGGGTTATGGTGAGGTAGGGTGAGGGTTAGGGTTAGGGTTAGGGTTAGGCTTAGGGTGAGGATGAGGGTTATGGTGAGGATGAGGGTTAGGGTTAGTTTTGGGTTAGGGTTAGGGTTAGTTTGAGAGTGAGGGTTAGGTTTAGGTTTTGGATTAGGGTGAGGGTGTGGGTTAAGGTGAGGGTTAGGGTGAGGGTGAGGGTTAGGCTAAGGATTTGGGTCAGGTTGAGGGTGAGGGTTAGGGTGAGGGTGAGGGTTTAGCTGAGGTGTATGGTTAGGGTTAGAGTTAGTTTGAGGGAGAGGGTGAGGGTTTTGGTGAAGTAAGGGTTAGGTTTAGGGTTAGCCAGAGGATTAGGGTGAGGGTGAGGATTAGGGTGAGGGTTAGGTTTAGGTTGAGGCTTAGGGTTAGGGTTAGGGTGAGGGTTTGGGTTAGGTTAGGGATACGTTGATGTTTAGCGTGAAGGGTAGCATTAGAGTTAGGGTTAGCATTAGGGTTAGGGTTAGGGTTAGGATGAGGGATAGGGTCAGGGTAAGGGTTAGGGTGAGGGTGAGGGTGAGGGTGAGGGTTAAGTTTAGGGATGGGGTTAGAGTGATGGTTAGGATGATGGTTAGGGTTAGGGTGAGGGTTAAGGTGAGGTTTAGGGTTAGGTTTAGGGATAGGTTTAGGGTTAGCGTTGTGTGTAGCGTTAGGGTTATTTTTTGGGTTAGTGTTAGGGTTAGGGTGAGGGATAGGGTCAGGCTAAGGGTTAAGGTTAGGGTTAGAGTGAGGTTTAGGTTGAGGTTTAGGGTTGAGGTTAGTGTGAGTTTTAG
This sequence comes from Dipodomys merriami, assembly GCF_024711535.1. NCBI lineage: Eukaryota > Metazoa > Chordata > Mammalia > Rodentia > Heteromyidae > Dipodomys > Dipodomys merriami. Next base: position 3,060,664 of record NW_027206157.1, read on the forward strand.
GTTGAAGGTTAGGGTTAGGGTTAGGATGAGGTTTAGGGTGAATGTGAGGGTTAGGTTTAGTGTGAGGGTTAGGGTTAGGTTTAGGGTGAGGTCTAGGGTGAGGGTGAGGGTTAGGGTTAGGGTTAGGGATAGGGTGAGGATTTGGGTTAGGTTTAGGTTTAGGCTGAGTGGTAGAGTTAGGGTTAGTGTGAGGGTTAGGTTTTGTGTGAGTGTTAAGGTTAGGGTTAGGGTGAGGGTAAGGTTTTGGGTGAGGGTTAGGGTGAGGGTGAGTGTTTGGCTTAGCATTAGTTTTAATGTGTGGGTTAGGGTTAGCATTAGGTTTAGCGTGAGCGTGAGGGTGACTGTTAGGTTGAGGGTGAGGGTGAGGGTTAAGGTTACGGTTAGGGTGAAAATTAGGATCAGGGTTTGGATTAGGTTTAAATTTAGGGTTAGGGTATGTGTGAGGGTTACGTTGAAAGTTAGAGTGAATTTTATGGTTAGGTTTAGGGTGAGGATTAAGATGGGGGTGAGGGTGAATGTTAGGGTGAAGGTTAGGGTTAGAGTGAGGGTTAGGGTTAGGATTAGGTTTAGGGTGAATGTTAGGTTGAGTGTGAGGATTAGGGTTCATGTTATGGTTAGTGTGAGGGTTAGGGCTGGGGCTAAGTTGAGGGTTATGGTGAGGGGTAGGGTTAGGGTTGGTTTGAAGTTTAGGTTTAGTGTGAGGGTTTGAGTTAGGGTTAGGTTTATTTTGACTGAAAGGGTTAAGGTGAGGGTTAGGGTGAGAGTGAGGGTTAGGTTTAGCATGAGTGTTCGGGTCAGGGTTAGTGTGAGTGTTAGTTTTAGGGTTATGGTGAGGTTTAGTGTGAGGGTGAGGGTTAGGGTTAGGGTTAGAGTTAGGGTGAGGGTTAGGGTGAGGGTTAAGTTTAGGGTTAGGGATAGGGTGAGGGTTAGGGTTAGGGTTAGGATTTGCATTAGGGTTATGATTAGGATGAGTGTGAGGGTGAGGTTTAGGGATAGGGTTAGAGTTAGGTTAGGTGAGGGCTATGGTGAGCATGAGGCTTAGAGTGAGGATGAGGGTGAGGGTGAGGGTTAGGGTTATGGTAAGGATTAGGGTTAGGGTTATGGAGAGGATTAGGGAGTTGGTGAGGGTTAGAGTGAGGGTTAGAATTAGGGTGAGGATTAGAGTTAGGTTTAGGGTGAAAGTTGGGGTTAGCATTAGTGTTAGGGTGAGTGTTAGGTTGAGGGTTAGGATTAGGGTTAGGGTGGGGGTTAGGATTAGTGTGAGGGTTGGGGTTAGGGTTAGGTTTCAGATTAGGGTGAGGGTAAGGGTTTTGGTGACGTTTAGCGTGAGGTGATGATTAGGGTTTGGCTTAGGCTTAGAGTTAGGGTGAGGCTGAGGTTGAGGTTTAGGGTTAGGATTAGTGTTAGGGTAAAGTTTAGGCTGAGGGTGAAGGTAAGGGTGAGGGTTACTGTTACGGTGAGGTTGATGGTTAGGGTGAGTGTTAGGTTAGTGTTAGGGTGAGGGCTAGTGTGAGGGTGAGGGTAAGGGTCAAGGTTATGGATAGGTTGAGGTTTAGGGTTAGGGTTAGTTTTAGGGTGAGGCTTAGGCTGAGGGATAGTGTTAGGGTTAGTGTGAGGTTAAGGTTTAGTCTGAGGGTTAGGGTTAGGGTTAGGGTTAGAGTGAGGGTTAGGGTTAGGATTAAGGTTAGGGTTATGGTGAGGGTAAGGTTTAGGTTGAGGGTTAGGATGATGGTGAGTTTTAGGGTTAGGGTTAGGGTGAGGGTTAGGTTGAGGGTGAAGTTTAGGTTGAGGCTGAGATTTAGGGTGAGGCTTATGGTGAGGGTTAGGGTTAGGGTTAAGGTGAGGTTGAGGGTTAGATTTAAGGTAAGGGTTAGGGTGAGTGTTAGGGTGAGGGTGAGGTTTAGGGTTAGTGTTAAGGTTAGTGTTAGGCTTAGGGTTAGGGTTAGGATGAGTGTTAGGGTGAGGGGTAGGGTTAGGATTAGGGTTAGGGTGAAGGTGAGGGTGAAGGTTAGGGTTAGGGTGAGGGTAAGGGTTAGGGTTAGGGTTAGTGATAAGGAGGGTTAGGGTGAGGGTGAGGGTGAGGTTTAGGGTTAGGTTTAAGGTTATGGTGAGTTTTAGGGTGAGGGTTAGGGTTAGGGTTAAGCTTAGGGTGAGGTGAAGTTTAGGGTGAGGTTAAGGGTTAGGGTGAGTGATAACGTGAGGGTGAGGGTTAGGTTTAGTGTTAGGGTTAGGTTGAGGTGAAGGGTGAGGGTGAGGGTTAGGTTTAGTGTTAGGGTTAGGTTGAGGTGAAGGGTAAGGGTTAGGGTTAGGTTTAGGGTGAGGGTGAGGGTTAGGGTTAGTGTGAGGGTTAGGGTTAGTGTTAGGCTTAGGGTTTGGGTGAGTGTTAGGGTTAGGGTGAGGGTTAGGGTTATGTTTAATTTTAGGGTAGGGTGAGGATAAGGGTTAGGGTGAGCGTTAGGGTGAGGATGAGTGTTAGGTTTCCGGTTAGGGTTAGGGTGAGTGGTAGTGTAAAGATTAGGATTAGGGTTAGAGTTACAGTTATGGTTAGGGTGAGGGTTAGGATGAGGTTTAGATTTAGTTTTAGGATTAGGGTTAGGGTGAGTGTTAGTGTTAGGGTTTGGTTTTGGGTTAGGGTGAGGGTAAGGGTTAGGTTGAGGTTTAGGGTGAGGTTGAAGGTTAGGCTAAGGTTTACGTTAAGGATTAGGATCAGGTTGAGTGTGAGGGTTAGGGTTAGGGTGAGGGTTAAGCTGAGGGGTAGGGTTAGGGTTACAGTTAGGGTGAAGCTGAGGGTGAGGGTGAGGTTGAGGGTGAGGGTTAAAGTTAGGTTTAGGCTTAGGTTGAGTGTTACGGTGAGGGTTATAGTTAGGGTAAGGGTCAGGTTTAGGGTTACCGAGAGGATTAGGGTGGGCCTGAGGTTTTGGGTGAGGGTTCGGTTTAGTGTTAGTGTTAGGGTTTGGGTTAGAATGAGCTTTCGGTTAGTGTTAGGGTTAGGGTAGGGTGAGGGTAAGATTTAGGGTGATGGTTAGGGTTAGGTTGAGGTTGAGGGTGAGGGTTAGGGTTAGGTTTACAGTGAGGATGAGGGTTAGGGTGAGGGTTAGGTTTAGGTTGTGGGTTAGGGTGAGGGGTAGGGTAAGGGTTAGTGTGAGTGTTAGGGTTAGTGTGAGGGTTAGGATTACGGTTAGGGTTAGGGTGAGGGTGAGTGTTAGGGTGAGGATGAGGGTTAGGTTTAGTGTTAGGGTTAAGGTGAGAGTTCGGGTGACGATTAGGGTTAGGTTTAGGGTTAGGGTTAGGGTTAGGGTGAGGTTTAGGGTAAGTGTTAGGGTGAGGGTTATGTTTAGTGTGAGGGTTAGGGTTAGGATGAGTGTAAGGGTTAGTGTGAGGGTTAGCGTGAGGGTGAGGGTTAGCGTTAGGGTTAGTGTTAATGTGAGAGTTAGGGTGAGTGTTATGGTTAATGTTAGGGTTAGGGTTAGGTTGAGGTTTAGGGTTAGGGTTAGTGTTAGGGTAAGGCTTAGGGTGAGGGTGAGGGTTAGGGTTAGGGTTAGGTTGTTTTAAGGGTTAGTTTGAAGGTAAGGGTGAGGGTGAGGTTAAGGTTTAGGGTGAGGATTAGGGCGAGCGTGAGGGTGAGGGTTAGGGTTAGGGTTAGGGTTATGGTAAGGGTTAGGGTGAGGGTGAGGGTTAGGTTTAGTGTGAGGTTTAGGGTTAGGGTTAGGTTTATGTTGAGGTTGAGGATTAGAGTTAAGGTTAGGGGGAGGGTTAGGGTTAGCATTGGGTTTAGGGTGAGGGTAATGTTTCGGGTGAGGTTTAGGATTAGGGTTAGGCTGAGGGTGAGGATGAGGGTGAGGTTTAGTGTTAGAGTTAGGATTAGGTTTAGGGTGAGGGTTGGGGTTAGGGTTAGGGTTAGTATGAGGGTTAGGGTGAGGAGTATGATTAGGGTTAGGGTTAGGGTTAAGTTTCGGATTAGGGTTAGGGTTAGGGTTAGGGTTAGGGTTAGGCTGAGGGTTAGGGTTAGGGTTAGGATTAGGGTTAGGATTAGGATGAGGTTAAATATTAGGGTGAGGTTAAGGCTTAGGGTAAGTGTTAGGGTGAGGGTGAGGGTTAAGTTTAGTTTTAGGGTTAGGTTGAGGTGTAGGTTGAGGGTTAGGGTTAGGGCTAGGGTAAGGGTGAGGTTTAGTGTGAGGTTTAGGGTGAGGGTTAGGCTTAGGGTTTTGGTGAGTGTTAGGGTTAGGGTGATGGTTAGGGTTAGGGTTATGCTTAGAGTAGGATGAGGATAAAGTTTAGGGTGACGTTAATGGTGAGGGTGAGGGTTAGGTTTAGGGTTAATGTTAGGGTGAGTGTTAGGGTGAGGGTTAGGATTAGGGTTATGGTGAGGGTTAGGATTAGTGTGAGGATTGGGGTTAGGTTTAGGGTTCCGGATAGGGTGAGGGTAAGGGTTTTGGTGAGGTTTAGGGTGAGGTTGATGGTTAGGGTTAGCGTTAGCTTTGTGTTGAGAGTTAGGTTTATGTTTAGGTTTAGTGTTAGGGTTAGGGTGAGGGTGAGGTTTAGGGCTAGTATTATTGTTAGAGTTAGGTTTAGGCTGAGGGTTAGGGTGAGGGTGGGGTTTAGTGTTAGGGTAAGGGTTAGCGTGAAGTTGAGGGGTAGGATTAGAGTTAGTGTTAGGGTGAGGTTTAGGGTTAATGTTAGGTTTAGGGTTAGGGTGAGGGTTAAGGTTAGTGTTAGGGTTAGGGTGAGGGTGAGGTTTAGGTTTAAGTATAGCGTTAGGGTTAGGGTTAGACAGAGTGTGAGGGTGAAGTTTAGGGTTAGGGTTAAAGTTAGGGTTAGGGTGAGGGCTAAGGTGAGCGTGAGGCTTCGGGTGAGGGTGAGGGTGAGGGTGAGGTTTAGGGTGAGGGTAAGGGTTATGGTTAGGGTTATGGAGAGGTTTAGGGTGGGGTGAGGGTTAGGGTGAGGTTTAGGGTTAGGGTGAGGGTTAGGTTTATGGTTAGGGTGAGGCTTATTGTTAGGATGATATTTAGGGTGAGAATGAGGGTTAGGGTGTGGGTGAGGGTTGGGGTGAGGGTGAGAGTTAGGGTGTGGGTGAGAGTTAAGATTAGGGTGAGGGTTAGTGTTACAGTGAGGGTTAGGCTGAGGGTGAGGATTAGGCTTAGGTTTGGATGAGTGTTAGGGTTAGGCTGAGGTTTTGGGTTAGGTTTAGGGTTAGAGTAGGGTGAGAATAAGGGTTAGGGTGAGGTTTAGGATGAGGGTGAGGGTTAGGGTGAGTGGTATGGTGAGGTTTGGGGTTAGGTTTAGGGTTACAGATATTGTTAGGGTGAGGGTTAGGGTGAGGTTTAGATTTAGTGTTAGGGTAAGGTTTAGGCTGAGAGTTAGGGTTAGTGTGAGAGTTAGGTTGAGGATTAGGTTTTGTGTTAGGGTGAGGGTAAGGGTTAGGGTGAGATTTAGGGTGAGGGTGAGGGTTAGGCTAAGGGTTAGGGTAAGGATTTGGGTCAGGTTGAGGGTGAGGGATAGGGATAGGGTGAGGGTTAAGCTGAGGGGTAGCGGTAAGGTTAGAGTTAGGGTGAGGTTGAGGATGAGGGTTTCATTTAAGTAAGGGATAGTTTTAGGGTTAGCCAGAGGACTCGGGTGAGGGTGAGGATTAGGGTGAGGGTTATGTTTAGGTTGAGGGTTAGGGTTAGGGTTAGGGATAGGTTGAGGTTTAGCGTGAGGGGTAGCGTTAGGGTTTGGGTGATTGTTAGGGTTAGGGTTAGGGTTAGGTTTATGATTAGGGATAGGGTCAGGGTAAGGGTTAGCTTGAGGGGGAGTGGGAGGGTGAGGGTTAAGTTTAGGGTTAGGGTTAGAGTGATGGTTAGGGTGAGGGTTAGGTTTAGGGTGAGGGTTAGGCTGAAGGTTAGAGTTAGGGATAGTTTGAGGATTAGCATGAGGGGTACAGTTAGGGTTAAGTTGTGGGTTACAGTTAGGTTTAGGTTTAGGGTGAGGGTTAGGGTCAGGGTAAGGATTAGGTTGAGGGTGAGGTTGAGAGTGAGGTTTAAGGTGAGGGTTAGGCTTAGGGTTAGGATGAGGGTTAGTTTGAGGGTTAGGGTTAGGGTTAGGTTGAGGTTTAGGGTGAGGGTGAGGGTTAGGTTTAGGGTGAGGGTTAGGGATAGGGTGAGGGTTAGGGTTAGGTTTAGGGTGAGGTCTAGGATGAGGGTGAGGGTTAGGATTAGGGTTAGGGATAGGGTTAGGATTAGGTTTAGGTTTAGGGTTAGGCTGAGTGTTAGGCTGAGTGGTAGAGTTAGGGTTAGGGTGAGCTTAAGTTTAGTGTGAGGGTTAGGGTTAGGGTTATCGTAAGGGTAAGTTTTCAGGTGATGTTTAGAGTGAGGGTGTGTGTTTTGGTTAGCATTATGGTTAGGGTGAGGGTTAGGCTTAGCGGTAGATTTAGCATGAGGGTGAGGGTGAGGGTTAGGGTGAGGTTGAGTGTTAGGGTTAAGGTTAGGGTTAGGGTTAGAATTAGGGTCAGGGATAGGGTTAGGTTTAGGGTTACTGTAACGGTGTGCGTGAGGGTGAGGGTTAGGGTGAAGGTTAGGTTTAGGGTGAGGGTTAGGGTTAGGGCTAGGTTGAGGTTTAGGGTGAGGGGTAGGATTTGGGTTCGTGTGGTTAGGTTTAGTGTAATGGTTAGAGTTAGGGTTAGGGTTAGGGTTATTGTGACGTTAAAAGTTAGGGTGAGGTTTAGGGTGAGAGTGAGTGTTAGGGTTAGGGTGAGTGTTAGGGTGAGGGTTAGTGTGAGGTTTAGGTTTATTGTTAGGGTGTGGGTTAGAGTGAGGCTGAGGGTTAGGTTTAGGGTTAGTGTTGGGGGTGAGGGTTAGGGTGAGGTTTGGGGTTAATGTTAGGGTTAAGGTTACGGTGAGGGTTAAGGTTAGGGTTAGGGTTAGGGTAAGAGTGAGGGTTAGGGTTAGGATTTGCGTTAGGGTTATGATTAGGCTGAGTGTGAGGGTGAGGCTTAGGGTTAGGTTTAGAGTTACGGTTAGGTGAGGACTAGCGTGAGCGTGAGGCTTAGAGTGAGGATGAGGGTGAGGGTGAGGGTTAGGGTTAGGGTAAGGGTTAGGGTTAGGCTTATGGAGAGGATTAGGGTTGGGATGAGGGTTATGTTGAGGGTTAGGGTTAGGGTGAGTGTTAGGTTTAGGGTTAGGGTGAGGCTTATGGTTAGGAAGATGTTTAGGGTGAGGGTGAGGTTTAGGGTGAAGGTGTGAAGTTTGGGGTGAGTGTGAGGGTTAGGGTGTGGGTGAAGGTTAAGATTAGGGTGAAGGTTAGGGTGACTATGAGGGTTAGACTGAGGGTGAGGATTAGGGTTAGGTTTAGGGTGAGGATTAGGGTTAGTTTTAGTTTTAGGGTGAGGGTTAGGTTTCCGGTTAAGGTGAGGGTCAGGGTTGTGGTGAGGTTTAGGGTGAGGGTGAGGGTTAGGGTTAGCGTTTGAATTGGGGTGAGGGTTAGGGTTAGGGTTAAGGTTAGAGTTAGGGTGAGGGTGAGGGTGAGATTTAGGGTTAGGATTAGTGTTATGGTTAGGTTTATGTTGAGGGTGAGGGTTACTGTTAGGTTGACAGTGACGGTTATGGTGAGGGTTAGGGTTAGTGTTAGTGTTAGGGTGAGGGCTAGTGTGAGGGTGAAGGTAAGATTTAGTATTATGGATAGGGTTAGGTGTAGAGTTAGTGTTAGGGTGAGGCTGAGGGTTAGGTTTAGTGTGAGGGTTATGTTTAGGGTTAGTGTGAGGGTTAGTGTGAAGGTTTGGGTTAGGGTTAGGGTGAGGGTTAGGTTGAGGGATAGGGTTAGGGTTCGGGTGAATGTTAGTTTTAGTGTGAGGATTAGAGTTAGAGTTAGGATCAAGTTTAGGGTGAGGGTAATGGTTAGGGTGAGGGTTTGGGTGAGGGTTAGCATGAAGTTTAGAGTTATGGTTAGGGTGAGGGTTAGTGTGAGGGTTAGGTTTAGAGTTAGGGTGAGGGTTAGCATGAAGTTTAGAGTTACGGTTAGGGTGAGGGTTAGGTTTAGGGTTAGGTTTAGGGTTCGGGTTAAGGTTAGGTTTAATGTGAGGTAGAGGTAGGGTTTTGTTTAGGGCTAGGGTGAGGTTAAGTGTTAGGGTGAGGTTTAGGGTTAGGATGAGGGTTAGGATTAGGGTGCGGTTTATGGTGAGGTTTAGGGTTAGGGTGAGAGTTAGCGTGAGGGTTAGGGTTAGGGTTAGGGTTAGGGTGAGGGATATGGTCATGGTAAGGGTTAGGGTGAGGGTGAGGTTTAGGGTTAGGGTTAGGGTTAGGGTGATGATTAGGGTTAGGGTTAGGGTGTGGGTTAGGCTGAGTGGTAGAGTTAGTTTTAGGGTGAGGGTTAGGTTTAGTTTGAGGGTTAGGGTTAGGGTTAGGGTGAGGGTAAGGCTTCGGGTGATGGTTGGGTTGAGGGTGAGTGTTTGGGTTAGCATTAGATTTAGGGTGAGGTTTAGGGTGATGGTTTGGGTTAGCGTTAGGTTTAACGTGAGGGGTAGGGGGAGGGTTAGGGTGAGTTTGAGGGTAGGGGTTAAGGTGAGAATTAGGGTCAGGGGTAGGGTTACGTTTAGGTTAAGGGTTAGTTTAAGGGTCAGAGGGTGAGGGTGAGAGTTAATGTTAGGGTTAGGTTTATGGTGAGGGTTAGGGTGGGGGTGAGGGTGAGGGTTAGGGTGAAGTTTAGGGTTAGGTTGAGGGTTATGGTTAGGATTAGGTTTATGGTGAGGGCTAGGTTGAGGTTGAGAGTTAGGGTTAGTGTTTGCATTAGTTAGAGGGTTAGGGTTAGGGTGAGGGTGAGGGTAAGGTTAAGGGGTAGGGTTAGGGTTCAGGTGAAGGCTAGGTTTAGTGTGAGGTTTAGAGTTAGAGTTAGGGTTAGGGTTAGGGTGAGGGTAAGGGATAGGTTGAGGGTTAGGGTGAGTGTGAGGTTTAGGGTTAGAGTGAGTGTTAGGATGAGGGTTAATGTGAGGGTTAGGATTAGGGTTAGGGTGAGGGTTAGCGTGAAGTTTAGGGTTAGGTTTAGTGTGAGGTTTAGGTTGAGGGTTAGGGTTAGGGGTCGGGTGAAGGTTAGGTTTAGTGTGAAGGTAGAGTTAGGGTTAGGGTTAGGTTTAGGGTGAGGGTAAGGTTTAGGTTGAGGGTTAGGTTGAGAGTGAGGGTTAGAGTTAAAGTGAGTGTTAGGGTGAGGATTAGTGTGAGGGTTAGTTTTAGGGTTAGGGTGAGGGTTAGCGTGAAGTTGAGTGTTAGGATTATGGTTAGTGTTAGGGTGAGGTTTAGGGTGAGGTTTAGGGTGAGGTTTAGGGTGAGCTTTTGGGTTAATGTTAGGGTTAGGGTAAGTGTGAGGGTTATGGTTATGGTTAGGGTTAGGGTTAGGGTGAGGGTGAGGGTTAGGTTTAGTGTTAGGGTGAGGCTTATTGTTAGGATGATTTTTAGGGTGAGGGTGAGTGTTAGGGTGAGGGTGGGGGTTGGAGTGAGGGTGAGAGTTAGGGTGTGGGTGAAAGTTAAGATTAGGGTGAGGGTTAGGGTGACAGTGAGGGTTAGGCTGAGGGTGAGGTTTAGGGTTAGGGTTAGTGTGAGCGTTAGGGTTAGGGTTAGTGTTAGGGTGAGGGTTAGGTTGAAGGTTAGGATTAGGGTTATGGTGATGGTTAGGATTAGTGTGAGGGTTGAGGTTAGGTTTAGTGTTCTGGTTAGGTTGAGGGTAAGGGTTTTGGTGAGATTTAGGGTGAGGTTGAGTGTTAGGGTTAGGGTTAGCGTTAGGTTGAGGGTTAGGTTTATGGTTAGCTTTAGTGTTAGGTTTAGGGTGAGGGTGAAGTTTAGGGTTAAGATTAATTTTAGAGTTAGGTTTAGGCTGAGGGTTAGGGTGAGGGTGAGGTTTAATGTTAGGGTGAGGGTTAGCGTGAAGTTGAGGGTTAGGATTAGGCTGAGTGTTAGGGTGAGGTTTAGGGTGAGGGTTAAGCTTAATGTTAGGTTTAGGATTAGGATCAGGGTTAAGGTTATTGTTAGGGTTAGGTTAAGGTTGAGGTATAGGTTTAAGATTAGCGATAGGGTTAGGTTTAGGCAGGGTGTGAGGGTGAAGTTTAGGGTTAGGGTTAGATTTAGGGTTAGGGTGAGGGCTAGGGTGAGCGTGAGGCTAAGGGTGAGAGTGAGGGTGAGGGTTAGGGTTAGGGTAAGGGTTAGGGTTAGGGTTATGGAGAGTATTAGGGTGAGGTGAGGGTTAGGGTGAGGGTTAGCATTAGGGTGAAGGTTAGGTTTATGGTTAGAATGAGGCTTATTGTTAGGATGATGTTTAGGGTGAGACTGAGGGTTAGGGTGAGGGTGAGGATTAGGCTTAGGGTTTTGGTGAGTGTTAGGGTTAGGGTGAGGGTTAGGGTTAGGGTTAGGGTTAGAGTAGGGGGAGGATAAGGGTTAGAGTGAGGTTTAGGATGAGGGTGAGGGTTAGGGTGAGTGGTAGGATGAGGGTTAGGGTTAGGTTTAGGCTTACAGTTATTGTCAGGTTGAGCGTTAGGGTGAGGTTTACATTTTGTGGTAGGGTTAGTTTTAGGGTGAGTGTTAGGGTTAGTGTGAGAGTTAAGGTTAGGGTTAGGTTTTGTGTTAGGGTGAGGCTAAGTGTTAGGGTGATGTTTAGGGTGAGGGTGAGGGTTAGGCTCAGGGTTAGGGTAAGGATTTGGGTCAGGTTGACGGTGAGGGTTAGGGTTAGGGTGAGGGTTAAGCTGAGGGGTAGGGTTAGGTTTAGAGTTAGGAAGAGGTTGAGGGTGAGGGTTTTGGTTAAGTTAGGGATAGGTTTAGGGTTAGCCAGAGGATTAGGATGAGGTTGAGGATAAGGTAAGGTTTAGATTTAGGTTGAGGGTTAGGGTTAGGGATAATTTGAGGTTTTGCGTGAGGGTTTGCGTTAGGGTTAGGGTGAGCCTTAGGGTGTGGGTTAGGGTTAGGGTTAGGGTTAGGGTGAGGGATTGGTTCAGGCTAAGGGTTTGGGTGAGCGTGAGGTTGAGGGTGAGGGTTAAGGTTAGGGTTACAGTGAGGTTTAGGTTGAGGGTTACGGTGAGGGATAGTGTGAGGTTTAGGGTGAGCATGAGTGTGAGGTTGAGGGTGAGGATTTTGGTGAAGTTTAGTGTTAGGGTGAAGTTTAGCGTTAGGATTAGGTTTAGAGTGAGGTCTAGGGTGAGGGTGAGGTTTAGACTTAGGGTTAGGGTTAGGGTGAGAGTTAGGGTTAGGGTTAGATTGAGGGATAGGTTGAAGGGTAGGGTTAAGGATAGGGTGAAAGTTTGGTTTAGTGTGAGGTTTAGGTTTGGGGTTAGGGTGAGGGTTAGCGTGAGGGTGAGGGTTAGGATTAGGGTTTGTGTTAGGGGAGGGTTAGGATGAGGGTTAGGGTTAATGTTAGGGTTAGGTTTAGGTTGAGGGTTAGGTTTAGGGTTAGGTTTAGGGTGAGGTTGAAGGTTAGGGATAGGGTTAGGGTGAGGGATAGGTTCAGGGTAAGGGTTAGGGTGAGGGTTAGTGTGAGGGTGAGGGTTATTGTTAGGGTTAGGGTAAGGGTGAGGCGTAGGGTGAGGTTTAGGGTTAGGGTTATTGTTAGGGTTAGGGTGAGTGTTAGGTTTAGGGTTAGCGTTAGGGTGAGTCCTAAATTGATGTTGAGGGTTAGATTTAGGGATAGGGAGAGGTATAGGGTTAGGGTTAGTGTTAGGGTGAGGTTTAGGCTGAGGTGTCGGTTTAGGTTCAGTGTGAGGGTTAGGGTTAGGGTTAGTGTTAGGTTGAGGGATAGGGTTATTGTTAGGGTTATTGTTAGGGTTAGGGTGAGGGTGAGGGTGAGTGGGAAGGGGATTGTTAGGGTTAGGATTAGGTTAAAGCTGAGGATGAGAGTGAGGGTTAGGGTGAGGATTAGGATTAGGGTTAGTGTTAGGGTGAAGGTGATGGTGAGGGTTAGTGTTAGGGTTGAGTGAGGGTTAGGGTGAGGGTTAGGGTTAGTGTTAGGTTGAGGGTCAGGGTTAAGTTTAGGGTGACGGTTAGGGTTAAGGTGAGGGCTAGCTTAAGGGTGAGGCTGAGGGTGAAGTTTAGGGTTAGGATTAGGGTTAGGTTAAGGGTTAAGGTGAGCTTAATTTTGAGGGTGAATATGAGGGTTAGATTTAGGATTAAGGTTAGAGTTAGGGTGAGGGTGAGGACTAGGTTGAGGGTGAAGGTTAGGGTGAGGGTGAGGGTTTGGATTAGGTAAGGGTTAGTGTTAGGTTTAGGGTAAGGATTAGGGTGAAGGTAACGGTTAGGGAGAGGTTTTTGATTAGGGTGAGGGTTAGGGTTAGGGTTAGGCTCAGAGTTAGGGTTAGGGTTATGTTTAGGGTGAAGGTGAGGGTGAGGGTTTGGGTTGGGGTTAAGGTTATGTTTAGCATTAGGGTGAGGTTTAGGGATAGGTTTAGGATGAGGCTTAGGGTGATGGGTACATTTAGGGTTAGGGTGAGGTTTAGGGTTAGTGTGAGGGTTAGGTTTAGGGTTAGTGTTAGGGTGAGGTTATGGGTTAAGGTGAGGGTTAGTGTTAGGATGAGGGTTAGGGTTAGGGTGAGTGTTATGGTGAGGTTTATGGTTCGGTTGAGGTTTAGCGTGAGGCTTAGTGTTGGGTTAGTGTTAGGGTGAGGGATAGGGTCAGGGTAAGGTTTAGGGTGAGGGTGAGGGTGAGGGTGAGCGTTAAGGTTAGGGTTAGGTTAAGGGTGAGGCTTAGGGTGAGGGTTAGGGTTAGGGTTGTTGTTAGGGTGAGGGTTAGGTTAGGATTAGGTTTAGGGTGAGGGTTAGGGTCCAGATGAGGGTTAGTGTTAGGGTGAGGGTTAGGGTTAGGGTGAGAGTTAGGTTTAGGGTTAGGGTTAGGGTGAGAGCTAGATTGAGGTTGAGGGTTAGGGTTTGGGTTAGGGAAAGGGAGAGGATTAGGGTGAGGGTGAGGGTTAGGCTGAGTTGTAGGTTTAGGTTCAGTTTGAGGGTTAGGGTTAGGGTTAGTGTTAGGGTGAGTGTTAGTGTTAGAGTTAGGTTTAGGTTTAGGGTTATTGTTAGGGTTAGGGTTAGGGTGAGGGTAAGGGTGAGGGTGACTTTTAGGGTTAGGGTTAGGTTTAGGGTGAGGGTGAGAGTGAGGGTTACGGTTAGGATTTGTATTAGGGTTAGGGTTAGGGTTAGGGTGAGGTTTAGGGTTAAGGTGAGGGTTAGGGTTAGAGTGAGGGTGAGGGTGAAGGTTAGCGTTAGGGTTAGGGTGAACGTGAGTGTGGGTGCGAGGGTTAGTTTTCGGTTTAGGGGTAATTTAGGTTTAGGGTTAGTGTGAGGGCTAGGTTGAAGGTGAGGTTTAGGGTGAGGGTGGGGGAGAGGGTGAGGGTTTGGGTTAAGGAAGGATTAGTGTTATGTTTAGGATGAGTATTAGGGTGACAGAGACGGTTAGGGTGAGGGTTCGGTTTAGGGTTAGGCTCAGAGATAGTGTTAGGCTGATGTTTAGGGTGAGGGTGAGGGTTAGGTTAGGGTGAGAGTTAGGCTGAAGGTGAGGGTTAGGTTGTGGGTGAGTGTTAGGGATAGGGTGATGGGGAGAGTTAGCGACAGGGTGAGGGTTAGGGTTAGGGTTAGGGTGAGGGTTAGGGTTACTTTGAGGGTTGGGTTTGGGTTAGGGTTAGGGTGAGTCTAAGGGTTTGGGTTAGAGTGAGGGTGAGGGTTAGGTTTAGGTTTACGGTGAGGATTAGGGTGACGGGGAGGGTTAGCAAGAGGATGATGTTTAGGGTTAGGGTGAGGGCTAGAATGAGGTTGAGTGTTAGGTTTGGGTTACGGATAGGGAGAGGATTAGGTTAGGGTGAGGGTGAGGGTGAGGGTTAGGCTGAGGTGTAGGTTTAGTTTCAGTTTGAGTTTTAGTGTTAGGGTTAGTGTTAGGGTGAGGGTTAGAGTTAGATTTAGGTTTAGGGTTAGGTTTATTGTTAGGGTGAGGGTGAGGGTGAGGGTGAGGGTGAGTTTTAGGGTTAGGGTTAGGTTTAGGGTGAGGGTGAGAATGAGGGTTAGGGTTAGGATTTGTTTTAGGGTTAGGGTCAGGGTTAGGGTTAAAGTGAGGATTAGGGTTAGAGTGAGGGTGAGGGTGAGGGTTAGGGTTAGGATTAGGGTTCGCATAAGTGTTAGGGTGAACTTGAGTGTGAGGGTGAGTGTGAGGGTTAGGTTTCCTTTTAGGGGTAAGGTTAGGGTTAGTGTTAGGGTGAGGGCTAGGTTGAGGGTGAGGATTAGGGTGAGGGTGAGGGAGAGGGTGAGGGTTTGGTTTAAGGAAGGGTTAGTGTTATGTTTAGGGTGAGGATTAGGGTGACAGGGACGGTTAGGGTGAGGGTTTGGTTTAGGGTGAGGGTTTTGTTTAGGGTGAGGTTTAGGATTAGGGTTAGGCTCAGAGATAGGCTTAGGGTGATGTTTAGGGTGAGGGTGAGGGTTAGGTTAGTGTGAGAGTTCGGGTGAAGGTGAGGGTTAGGGTGTGGGTGTGGGTTAGGGTTAGGGTGATGGGGAGTGTTAGCGACAGGGTGAGGGTTAGGGTTAGGGCTAGGGTGAGGGTTAGGGTTACTGTTAGGATTAGGATTAGGATGAGGGGTAGGGTTAGGGTGAGGTTTTAGGTTTAGTTTGAGGGTTGGGTTTGGTTTAGGGTTAGGGTGAATCTAAGGGTTTGGATGAGGGTGAGGGTGAGGGTTAGCGTTAGGGTGAGGTTCAGGGTTAGGGTTAGGGTTATTGGTAGGGTGAGGGTGAGGGTGAATTTGAGAGGAAGGGTTAGGGTTAGGCTGAGGGTTAGGGTGAGGGTGAGGGTTAGGGTTAGGTTTGGTGTGAGGGTTAGGGTTAGGGTGAGTTTTAGGGTTTTGGTTAGGGTTAGGGTTAGGATGGGACTGAGGGTTAGGTTTAGGGTTAGGGTCAGGTTTAGAGTGAGGATAAGGGTTAGGGTGAGGTTTAGAGTGAGGTTGAGGCTTAGGCTTGGGTTAGGGTTAGACTTAGGTTGAAGGTTAGGGTTGGGTTAGGGTTAGAGTTAGAGTGCGGTTGAGTGTGAGGTTGAGGGTTTGGCTTAGGGTGAGGGTTAGTGGAAGGGTTAGTGTTAGGTTGAGGGTGAGTGTTAGGGTTAGAGTTAGGGTTAGGATGAGGGTTATTGTGAGTGGTAGGGTTATGGTTAGGGTGAGGTTTATGGTTAGTGTGTGGGTTAGTTGTAGTGGTAGCGTTAGTCTTAGGGTGAGGTTAAGGGTTAGGGTGAGGGTTAGGGTTAGGTTTGGTGTGAGGGTTAGGGTTAGGGTTAGGGTGAGGCTTAGGGTGAGTTTTAGGGTTAGGGTTAGGGTTAGGGTTAGGATGAGAGTGAGTGTTAGGTGTAGGGTTAGGGTCAGGTTTAGAGTGAGGATAAGTGTTACGGTGAGGATTAGGGTGAGGTTGAGGGTTAGGCTTGGGTTAGGTTTAGAGTTAGGTTGAGGGTTAGGGTTGGGTTTGCGTTAGAGTTAGGGTGCGGGTGAGTGTGAGGGTGAGGGATTGGGTGAGGTTGTGGGTTAGGGGAAGGGTTAGGTTAGGGTAAGTTTGAGTGTTAGGGTTAGGGTTAGGGTTAGGATGAGGGTTATTGTGAGAGGTAGGATTATGGTTAGGGTGAGTGTTATGGTTAGTGTGAGGTTTAGGGGTAGGTTTAGGGTTAGGCTTAGTGTGAGGTTAAGGGTTAGGGTGAGGGTTAGTGTGACGGTGAAGTTTAGGTTTAGGGTTAGGGTGAGGGTTATGGTGAGGGTTAGGATTAGGGTGAGGGTTAGAGTGAGGGTTAGGGTTAGGGTGAGAGTGAGGGATAGGTTCAGGATAAGGGTTAGGGTGAGGGTTAGGGTTAGGGTTAGGGTTCGGGTAAGGGTGAGGCAAAGGGTGAGGGTTAGGATTAGGATTACGGTTAGAGTGAGGGTTAGGTTTAGGTTTAGGGTGAGGGTTATGGTCAGGGTGATGGTTAGTGTTCGTTTGAGAGTTAGAGTTCGGGTGAGGGTTAGGTTTAGGGTTAGCCTTAGGGTGAGTACTAGATTGATGTTGAGGGTTAGGTTTAGAGTTATGGATAGGGAGAAGATTAAGGTTAGCTTTAGGGTGAGGGTGCGGGTAAGGTTGAGGGTGAGGATTAGGGTGAGGGTTAGGTTTAGGGTTAGGGTTAGTGTTAGGGTGAGGGTTAGGGTTATTGTTATGTTTAGGGTGAGGTTGAAGGTGTGAGTGAGGTTTAGGGTTAGTGTTAGATTTAGGGTGAGGGTGAGAAAGAGGGTTAGGGATAGGATTAGGGTTAGGTTTATGGTTAGGGTTAAGGTGAGGGTAAGGGTTATGGTTATGTTTAGGGTGAGAGTGAGGGTTAGGTTTAGCTTGAGGGTTACTTTTAGGGTTAATTTTAGTGTTAGTTTTAGTGTTAGGGTGAGGGCTAGTGTGAGGGTGAGAGTAAGGGTTAGGGTTAGGGATAGGGTGACGTTTAGGATAAGGGTTAGGGTTAGCGTGAGGGTTAGGCTGGGGGTAGGGTTAGGGTTAGCGTGAGGGTTAGGTTTAGTGTGAGGGTTAAGGTTAGGGTTAGGGTTAGGGTGAGGATTGAGGTGTGGGTTAGGGTTAGGGTTAGGGTTAGGGTGAGGTTTAGTGTGAGGGTAAGGGTTAGGGTGAGGGTTAGGGTCAGGGTGAGAGTTAGGGTAAGGGTTAGGCATATGGTGAGGTGTAGGGTGAGGGTTAGAGTTAGGGTTACGGTTAGGGTGAGGGTGACGGTTAGGGTTAGGAATAGGGTTAGGGTTAGGCTGAGGGTTAGGTTCAAGGTGAGGGTTAGGGTTAGGGTGAGGGTTAGGATTAGTTTGAGGGTTAGGGTTAGGGTTAGTGATAGGATGAGGTGTAGGGTGTGGGTTAGGTTTAGGATGGGGGTTAGGGTTAGGGTGAGGTTTAGGGTTAGGATTGTGAGTGTTAGGCTGAGGGGTAGGGTTCGGTTAACGGTGAGAGTTAGGTTTAGTTTGAGTGTTAGGGTTAGAGTTTGGGTGAGGTTTAGGGTTAGGGTGAGTACTATGGTTAGCAATAGGGTTAGGGTGAGGGTTAGCGTTAGGGTTAGGATTAGGTTGAGGGTGAGTTTGAGTGTTATGTTTTAGATTCTGGTGAGCGTTAGGGTTAGGGTGAGGGTTGGGGTGTCTGTTAGGGTTAGTGTAAGGATGAGGGTGAGGGTGAGTGTTAGGGTGATGGTGAGGTTGAAAGTTAGGGTTAGGTTGAGGGTTAGGAATAGTGTGAGGGTAAGGGTGAAGGTGAGGGTAAGGTTGATGGTGAGGATTAGAGTGAGGGTGTGGGTTAGGGTTAGGGTTAGGATGACGTCTAGGGTGAGGGTGTGTGTTAGGGTTAGGGATAAGGTGAGGATTAGGGATAGGGTGAGGGTTAGGGTGAGGGTTAGGCTGAGGGGTAAGGTGAGGGTGAGTGTGATCATTAGGGTTAGGGTTAGGGTGAGGATTAGGCTCAAGGTTAGGCTTAGGTTTAGGTTTATGGTAAGGGTAAGTGTCAGGGTTAGTTTGAGGGATGGGATTCATGTTAGGCTTAGGGTTACTTTGAGGTTTAGGGTTAGGATTCAATTTAGAGTGAGGGCTAGGGTGAGGGTGAGGGTTCGGTTTAGGGTTAGGGTTAGGGTGAGGGTTAAGGTTAGGGTTAGGGTGAGGGTTAGGTTTGCTGTGAGGAATAGGGTTAGGGTTATGTTTAGGGTTAAGGTGAGGGTAAGGTTTAGGGTGAGAGTGTGGTTTAGGGTTAGCTTGAGTGTTACTGTGAGTGTTAGGGTGAGTGTTAGGTTTAGGGTTAGGGTGAGGGTTAGCGTGAAGGTTCGTGTTCAGATTAGGGTGAGTGTTAGGGTGAGGGTTAGGGCTAGCATTAGCGTTAGGGTTAGGATTAGGCTGAGGGTGAGGGTGAGGTTGAGGGTTAGGGTTAGGGTAAGGGTTAGTGTTAAGGTTAGAGAGAGAATTAGGGTAAGGGTGAGGGTAATTTTGTGGGTGAGGGTTAGGATTAGGTTTAGTGTTATGGTGACAGTGTGACAGTGAGGGTTAGTGTGAGGGTGAGGATTAGGGTTAGGGTTAGGGTGAGGGTTAGGGCTAGTGTTAGGGTGAGGGTGAGGGTGAGGGTTAGGGTTAGGAGTAGTGTTAGGTTTAGGTTTAGTCTGAGGGTGAGGGTTAGTGTTAGGATGAGGGTGAGGGTTAGGGTGAGGGTTTGGGTTAGGGTTAGGGTGAGGGTGAAGTTTAGGCTGAGGTGTAGGCTTAGGGTTAGCGTGAGGGTTAGGTTTAGTGCGAGGGTTACGGTTAGGGTTAGAGTGAGGGTTATGTTTAGTTTGAGAGTTAGGGTTAGGGTTAGGGAAAGCGTGAGGTTTAGGTTTGGTGTGAGTTTTAGTGTTAGGGTGAGGTTTAGGGTGAGGTTGATTTTTAGGTTGAGTGTTAGGGTTAGGGTGAGGGTGAGGGTTAGGGTGATGATTAGGGTTAGGGCTAGGTTGAGGGTGAGGTTTAGGGTAAGGGTGAGGGTTAGGTTAATATGAGGGTTAGGGTTAGGTTTAGGGTGAGGGTGAGGCTTAGGGTTAAGGTTAGGATTAAGGTCAGGCGTAGGGAGAGGGTTAGTGTTAGGTATATGGTTAGGGTTAGGGTTAGGGTGAGGGTTAGATTTATGGTTAGGGTTAGAGTGAGTGTGAGGGTTAGGGTAAGGGTGAGGGTAAGGTTTAGGGTGAGGGTTAAGTTTAGGGTTAGGGTTAGAATGAGGGATAGGATGAGGGTTAGTGTTAGGGTAAGGGTTAGGTTTAGGGTTGGGGTGAGGTTTTAGGGTGAGGGGTTAGGGTTAGGGTGAGGGTTAGTGTTAGGGTGAGGGTTAGGTTTAGGGTTAGGGTGAGGTTTAGGGTTAGAGTTAGGGTGAGGTTTAGTGTTAGGGTGACGGTCAGGTTTAGGTTTAGTGTTAGGGTGAGGCCTAGGGTGACATTGAGGGTTGGGGTTAAGGTTAGGGATAGGGTGAAGATTAGGGTTAGGGTTAGGTTTAGGGTGAGGTTTAGGCTGAGGGGTAGGTAAGGGTGAGGGTTATTGTTAGGGTGAGGGTTAGGGTGACGGTTAGGCTCAGGTTTAGGTTTAGATTTAGGTTTATTTAAAGGGTAAGGGTCAGGGTTACGGTAAGAGTTAGGATTAATGTTAGGGTTAGGGTTAGGGTGAGGGTGAGGGTTAGGGTGAGGGTGAGGGTGAGGGTGAGGGTTAGGGTGAAGTATAGGGTTAGGATGAGGGTTAGGGTTAGGATTAGGTTTAGGGTGAGGTCTAGGGTGAGGGTCAGGGTTAGGCTTAGGGTTAGGGTTAGGGTGAGGGTTAGGGTGAGGGTGAGGATTAGGTTGAGGGGTAGGGTTAGGGTTAGCCTGAAATTAGGTTTAGTGCGAGGGTTAGAGTTAGGGTTAGTGTTAGGGTGAGGTTAAGGGTTAAGGTGAGGGTTAGGGTGAGGGTGAGGGTTAGGGTTAGCTTGAGTGCTGGGGTGAGGGTTAGGGTGAGGGTGAGTTTTAGTGTGAGGGTAAGGTTTAGGATTAGGATGAGTGTTAGAGTGAGGGTTAGGGTTAATGTTAGGGTTAGGGTTAGGTTTCGGGTTAGGTTAAGTTGAGGGTGAGGGTTTGGGTAAGGATTAGCGTTAGGGTTAGGATTAGGCTGAGGGTGTGGGTGAGGTTGAGGGTGAGGCTTAGTGTTAGGGTGATATTTAGAGTTCGAGTTATGGTTAGGGTGAGGGCTTGGGTGATTTTGAGGGTTAGGGAGAGGATTAGGGTGAGGTGAGGGTTTTGGTTGGGGTGAGGGTTATGATTATGGTGATGGTTAGGGTCAAAGTGAGGGTTAGTGTGAGGGTGAGTGTTAAGGTTAGGGTTAGGGTGAGGGTTAGGGTTAATGTTATTGTTAGGGTGAGGGTTATGGTTAGCATTAGTGTTAGGGTTAGGTTTAGTCTGAGGGTGAGTGGAGGGTGAGGGTTAGTGTTAGGATAAGGGTGAAGGTTAGGGTGAGGTTTAGGGTTAGGGTTAGTGTGAAGGTGAGGGCTCGGGAGAGGGTCTCGGTTAGGTTTAGGGTTATGGTGAGGCATAGGGTGAGGCTTAGGGTTAGGCTTACCCTTAGGGTGAGGGTTTGGGTGAGGGTTAGGGTAAGGGTTAGTATTAGGTCGAGGGTAAGGTTCAGGTTGAAGTTTAGGGTTAGGCTGAGGTTTAGGGTTAGGGTGAGGGTTAGGGTTAGGTTTGGTGTGAGGGTGAGGGTTAAGGTTCGAGTGAGGGTTAGGGTTAGGTTTAGGGTTAGTGTTAGTGTTAGGGTTAGGATTAGAGTGAGGGTTAGGTTTAGGGTTAGAGTCAGGTTTAGAGTGAGGATAAGGGTTAGGGTGAGGTTTAGGGTGAGGGTGAGGGTTCAGGTTGGGTTACGGTTAAATTGAGGTTGAGGGTTAGGGTTGGGTTAGGGTTAAAGTTAGGGTGAGGGTGAGTGTGAGGGTGAGGGTTTGTGTTAAGGTGAGGGTTAGGGGTACGGTTAGTGTTAGGGTCAGGGTGAGTGTTAGGGTTAGGGTTAGGGTTATGATGACGGTTATTGTGAGGGGTAGGGTTATGGTTAGGGTGAGGGTTAGGGTTAGTTTGAGGGTTAGGGTTAGGTTTAGGCTTAGGCTTAGGGTGTGGTTAAGGGTTAGGTTGAGGGTAAGGGTTAGGTTTAGGGTTAGAGTGAGGGTTAGGATTAGGGTGAGGGATAGAGTGAAGGTTAGGGTTAGGGTTAGGGTTAGGGTGAGGGATAGGTTCAGGGTAAGGGTTAGGGTGAGGGTTAGGGTTAGGATGACGTCTAGGGTTAGGGTGAGTGTTAGGTTTAGGGATAAGGTGAGGATTAGGGATAGGGTGAGGGTTAGGGTGAGGTTTAGGCTGAGGGTTAGGGTGAGAGTGAGGGTGATCATCAGGGTTAATGTTAGGGTGAGGGTTAGGCTCAATGTGAGGGTTATGTTTAGGTTTAGGTTTAGGGTAAGTGTCAGGGTTAGTGTGAGGGATGAGATACATGTTAGGCTTAGGGTTACTGTGAGGTTTAGGGTTAGGATTAGATTTAGGGTGAGGGCTAGTGTGAGGGTGAGGGTTAGTTTTAGGGTTAGGGTTAGGGTGAGCGTTAGGGTTGGGGTTAGGGTGAGGGTTAGGTTTGCTGTGAGGATTAGGGTTAGGGTTATGGTTAGGGTTTAGGGTGATGTTTAGGGTGAGAGTGTGGTTTAGCGTTAGCTTGAGTGTTACTGTGAGTGTTAGGGTGAGTGTTAGGTTTAGGGTTAGGGTGAGGGTTAGCGTGAGGTTTTGTGTTTGGATTAAGGTGAGTGTTAGGGTGAGGGTTAGGGTGAGGGTTAGGGTTAGCATTAGCGTTAGGGTTAGGATTAGGCTGAGGGTGAGGATTAGGTTGCGGGTGAGGATTAGGTTGTGGGTGAGGTTTAGGGTTAAGGTTAGGGTTAGATTTCGAATTACCGTTAGGGTGAGGGCTTGGGTGAGCTTGAGGGTTTGGGTGAGGGTGAGGGTGAGGGTGAGGGTTAGGGTTAGGGTAAGGGTTAGTGTTAAGGTTAGGGAAAGGATTAGGGTAAGGGTGAGGGTAATTTTGTGGGTGAGGGTTAGGATTAGGGTTAGTGTTATGGTGACAGTGAGGGTTAGTGTGAGGGTGAGGATTAGGGTTAGGGTTAGGGTGAGGGTTAGGGTAAGTGTTAGGGTGAGGGTGAGGGTGAGAGTGAGGGTTAGGAGTAGTGTTAGTTTTAGGTTTATTCTGAGGGTGAGGGTTAGTGTTAGGATGAGGGTGAAGGTTATGGTGAGGGTTTGGGTTAGGGTTAGTGTGAGGGTGAAGGTTAGGCTGAGGTATAGGCTTAGGGTTAGCGTGAGGGTTAGGTTTAGTGCGAGGGTTACGGTTAGGGTTAGAGTGAGTTTTATGTTTAATTTGAGGGTTAGGGTTAGGGTTAGGGTGAGGTTTAGTGTTGAGGGTAAGGGTTAGGGTGAGTGTTAGGGTGAGGGTGAGGGTTAGGGTTGGGATATGGTGAGGCGTAAGGTGAGGCTTAGTGTTAGGATTACAGTTAGTGTAAGGGTTAGGGTTAGGGTTAGTTTGAGACTGAGGGTTAGGTTCATGGGGAGGTTTATGGTTAGGGTGAGGGTTAGCGTTAATGTGAGGGTTAGAGTTAGGGTTAGTGTTAGGGTGAGAGCTTGGGTGAGGTTGAGTGTTAAGGTTAGGGTTAGTGTTAGTATGTGGGTTAGGCTGAGGTGTAGCGTTAGGTTTAGCATGAGGTTTAGGTTTGGTGTGTGTTTTACTGTTAGGGTGAGGGTTAGGGTGAGGGTGATTGTTAGGTTGAGTGTTAGGGTTAGGGTGAGGGTGAGGGTTTAGGGTGAGGATTAGGGTGATGATTAGCGTTAGGGCTAGGGTGAAGGTGAGGGTTAGGGTAAGGGTGAGGGTTAGGTTTAGTATGAGGGTTAGGGTTAGTGTTAGGGTGAGTGTGAGGCTCAGGTTTTGCGTTAGGGTTAAGGTGAGGAGTAGGGAGAGGGATAGTTTTAGGTATATGGTTAGGTTGAGGGTTAGGGTGAGGGTTAGGGTTATGGTTAGGGTTAGAGTGAGGGTGAGGGTTAGTGTGAGGGTGAGGGTTAGTTTTAGAGTGAGGGTTATGTTTAGGGTAAGCGTTAGAGTGAGGGATATGGTGAGAGTTAGGGTTAGGGTGAGGGTGAGAGTTAGGGTGAGGGTTAGTGTTAGGGTGAGGGTTAGGTTTAGGGTTAGGGTGAGGTTTACGTTTAGGGTTAGGTTGAGGGGTTAGGGTGAGGGTGAGGGTTAGTGTTAGGGTGAGGGTTAGGGTTAGGATGACGGTTATTGGGAGGGGTAGGGTTATGGTTAGGGTGAGGGTTAGGGTTAGGGTTAGTGTGAGGGTTAGGCTTAGGCTTAGGTTGTGGTTAAGGTTTAGGTTGAGGGTTAGGTTGAGGATGAGGTTAGGTTTAGGGTTTGAGTGAGGGTTATGGTGAGGGTTAGGATTAGTGTGTGGGTTAGAGTGAAGGTTAGGGTTAGGGTTAGGGTAGGGTGAGGGATAGGTTCAGGGTAAGTTTTAGGGTGAGGTTTAGGGTGAATGTCAGTGTTAGGGTTAGGGTTAGGGTTAGGGTGGGGTTAAGCGTTAAGGTGAGGGTTAGTGTTAGGATGAGTGTTAGGATTACGGTGAGGGTTATTTTGAGGTTTAGGGTTAGGGTGAGGATTAGCGTTAGGTTTAGGTTTAGGGTTAGGGTTAGGGTGAGGGATAGGGTGAGGGATAGGGTGAGGGTAAGGGTTAAGTTTAGGGTTAGGTTAAGTGTGAAGCGTAGGATGAGGGTTAGGGTTAGGGTTAGTTTTAGGGTGAGGGTTAGGTGGAGGGTTAGGGTTAGGATTAGGGTGAGGTTTAGTGTCAGTGTGAGGGCTAGGGTTAGGATTAGAGTGAGGTTTAGGTTTAGGGTTAGTGTTAAGTTGAGGGCTAGGGTGACGGTGAGGTTTAGGGTTAGGGTGAGGGTTAGGCTGAGGTTTAGGGTTAGGTTCAGTGTGAGGGTTAGGGTTACGCTTAATGTTAAGGTGAGAGTTAGGGTTAGAGTTAGGGTCAGGGTTAAGTTTATTGTTAGGGTTAGGGTGAGGGTGAGGGAGAGGGTGAGTGTGAGGTTTACAGTTAGGGTTAGGGTACAGTTAGGATTTGTATTAGGGTTAGGGTTCGGCTGAGGGTGAGTGTGAGAGTTTGTTTTAGGGTTAGGGTGAGGGTTAGTTTGAGGGTTAGGTTTAGGGTTAGGGTTAGGTTGAGTGTCAGTATTAGGGTTAGGGTGAGGGTGAGGATGAGGGTTAGGGTTAGGATTAGGTTTAGGATTAGGGTTAGGGTGAACTTTAGTGTGAGGGTGAGGGTGATGGTTAGGTTTAGGCTTAGGGGTAAGTTTAGGGTTAGGCTAAGTTGAGGGTGAGGGTTAGGGTGAGGGTGAGGGAGAGTGTGAGGGTTGGGTTAAGGAAGGGTTAGTGTTATATTTAGGGTGAGGATTAGGATGGTAGTAATTTTTAGGGTGAAGGTTTGGGTTAGGGTGAGAGTTAGGGTTATGGTTCGGCTCAAAGTTAGGGTGAGCGTAATGTTTATGCTGAGGGTGAGGTTTAGGTTAGGGTGAGAGTTCGGGTGAAGTTGAGGGTTATAGTTTGGCTTAGGGTTAGGGTGAAGGCTAGGGTGAAGGGGACGGATAGCGAGAAGTTGAGGGTTAGGTTTAGGGTTCGGGTGAGGGTTAGGGTTAGGATGAGGCTCAGGGTGAGAGGTAGGTTTATGGTTCGGGTGAGGGTTAGGGTTAGTTTGAGGGTTGGGTTAGGGTTAGGGTTAGGGTAAGTCTAAGGGTGCGGGTGAGGGTTACGGTTAGGGTGACGGTCAGGGTGAGGGTTAGGGTTAGGGTGAGGGTGAGGGTGAGTTTGCGGTGGAGGGGGAGGCTTAGGGTCAGGGTTAGGTATAGGATGAGGGTGAGTGTTAGGGTTAGGTTTAGGATTAGGATTAGGGTTAGGGTTAGGCTGAGGGTTAGGGTGAGCATTATTGTTAGGTTTAGGGTGAGGGTTTGTGTGAGTGTTAGGGTAAGGTTTAAGGTTAGGGTTAGGGTCAGGGTTAGGGTGAAGGTGAGGGTTAGGCTTAGGGTGAGGGTGAGGGTGAGGGTTAGGCTTAGGATTACCTTTAGGATTAGGTTTAGAGTGAGCTTGAGTGTGAGGGTGAGTGTGAGGGTTAGGTTTAGTGTTAGGGTTAAGGTTAGGGTTAGGGTTAGGTTGAGGGCTAGGTTAAGGGTGAGGTTTAGGGTGAGGGTGAGGGAAAGGGTGAGGATTTGGGTTAGGGAAGGGTTAGTGTTATGTTTAGGGTGAGGATTAGGGTTACGGTGAAGGTTAAGGTGAGTGTTTGGGTTAGGTTTAGGGTTAGGGTTAGGGTAAGGATCAGAGTTAGCGTTAGGGTGATGTTTAGGGTGAGGGTGAGGGTTAGGTTTATTGTTAGGGTTAGGATGAGGGTGAGTTTGATGGGGAGGGTGAGGGTTAGGGTTTGGTTTAGCTTTAGGGTGAGGGTTAGGTTTAGGATTAGGATTAGGTTTAGGCTTAGGCTGAGAGTGAGGGTGAGGGTTAGTGTTAGGGTGCGGGTGAGGGTTAGGGTGAGGGTTATGGTTAGGGTTAGGGTTCGGGTTAGGGTGAGGGTCAGGGGTTAGGGTTAGGGTGAGGGTTAGAGTTAAGGTGAGGGTTAGGGTTAGGGTGAGGGTGAGGGTGAGGGTGAGGGTGAGTCTTAGGGTTCGGATTAGGGTTAGGGTGAACTTGAGTGTGAGGGTGAATGTGAGGGTTAGGTTTAGGGTTAGGGTTAGGTTGAGGTTTAGGGTGAGGTTTAGGGTTAGGGTTAGTTTTAGGGTGAGTTTCAGGGTGAGGTTTACGGTTAGGCTTAATGTTAGGTTGAGGGTCAGGGTGAGGATAAGTTTTAGCATGAGGGTTAGGGTGAAGGTTATGGTGAGGGATAGTTTTAGGGTGAGGCGTTGGCTGAGGGTTAGGATTAGGGTTAGGGTTAGGGTGAAGTTTAGGGTGAGGGTTAGGGTCGGGGTTCTGGTTAGGGTGTGGGTGATGGTTAATGTTAGAGTGAGGGTTAGGGTGAAGTTTGGGGTTAGGGTTAGGGTGAGGGTGAGTGTTACGCTGAGTTGTATTGTTAGGGTTAAGGCGAGGGTGAGATTTACTGTGAGGTTTAGGGATGCGGTTAGGGTGAGGTTAAGGGTTTGGGTTAGGGTTAGGGTTCGGTTTTGTGTTAGGGTTAGGCTTAGGGTTAGGGAGAGCGTTAGGGTCAGGGTGAGGGTTACAGTTAGGGTGAGGGTTAGGTTTAGGGTGAGGTTTAGGTTTAGGCTTAGCGTTAGTGTGAGGGCTAGATTGATGTTGAGGGTTAGGTTTAGGGTTAGGTATAGGGAGAGGTTTAGGGTTAGGTTTAGGGTGAGGTTTAGGCTGAAGTGTAGGGTTAGGTTCAGTGTGAGGGTTAGGGTTAAGGTTAGGTTTAGTGTTAGGGTTAGTGTTAGGGTTAAGATGAACCTTAGGGTGAGGGGTAGGGTTAGGGTTAGGTTCAGGTTTAGGGTTAGTTTGAGGGTAGGGTTAGGGTTAGGATTAGGGTGAGTCTAAGGGTTTGGATGAGGGTGAGGGTGAGGGTTAGGGTTAGGGTGAGAGTAATGGTGAAGGTTAGGGTTAGGGTTAGGGTGAGGGTAAGTTTGAGGGGGAGGGGGAGACTTAGGGTAAGAGTTAGGTATAGGGTGAGGGTGAGTGTTAGGGTTAGATTTAGGATTAGGATTAGTGTTAGGGTTAGGCTGAGGGTGAGGGTGAGAGTTATTGTTAGTTTTAGGGTGAGGGTTAAGGTGAGAGTTATTGTAAGGGTCAGGGTTAGGGTGAGAGTTAGGATTAATGTTAGGGTTAGGGTTAAGATTATGTTTAGGGTGAGGTCTAGGGTGAGGGTGAGTGTTAGGCTTATGGTTAAGGTTAGGGTGAGGTTTAGGTTTAGGGTTAGGGTAAGGGTTAGGGTGAAAGGTAGGTTTAGTGTGAGAGTTAGGGTTAGGGTTAGGGTTAGAGTGAGGTTTAGGGTCACGTTTATTGTTAGTGTTAGCGTTACGGTGAGGGTTAGGGTCAGTCTGAGGGTTAGGGTTAGGGTTAGTCTTAGGGTTAGGGTTAGGGATAGGATGAGGCTAATGGTGAGTCATAGGGTTAGGGTGAAGGTTATGGTTAGTTTGAGGGTTAAGTTAGGTTTAGGGTTAGGGTGAGTCTAAGGGTTTGGATGAGGGTGAGGGTGAGCGTTAGGGTTAGGGTGAGGGTTACGTTGAGGGTTAGGATTAGGGTTAGGGTGAGGGTGAGTTTGAGGGGGAGGGGGAGGGTTAGGGTAAGGGTTAGGTATAGGGTGAGGGTGAGTGTGAGGGTTAGGTTTAGGATTAGGATTAGGGTTAGGGTTAGGCTGAGGTTGAGGGTGAGCGTTATTGTTAGGTTTAGGGTGAGGGTTAGGGTTAGGGTTAGGGTAAGGGTCAGGTTTAGGGTGAGAGATAGGATTAATGATAGGATTAGGGTTAAGATTAGGTTTAGGGTGAGGTCTAGGGTGAGGGTGAGGGTTAGGCTTAGGTTTAGGGTTGGGGTGAGGTTTAGTGTTAGGGTTAGGGTGAAAGTTAGGTTTAATGTGAGAGTTAGGGTTAGGGTTAGGGTTAGGGTGAGGGTAAGGGTTAGGGTGAGGTTTTGGTTGAGATTTAGTGTTAGGGTTAGCTTGAGTATTAGGGTGAGGGTTAGGGTGAGGGTTATGTTTAGGGTTAGGTTGAAGGTAAGTGTGAAGGTGAGGGTTACGATTAGGGTGAGTGTTAGGGTGAGGGTAAGGATGAGGGTTAGGGATAATATTCGGTTTAGGGTTAGGGTATGAGTTAGGTTTAGGATTAGGGTTAAGGTGAGGGTGAGGGTTAGGGTTAGGATTAGCGTTAGGATTAGGATTAGGCTGAGGGTGAGGGTGAGGTTAAGGTGAGGGTTAGGTTTAGGGTTAGGGTGAGGGTGAGGGTGAGGGTGAGGGTTACGGTTAGGGTAAGGGTTAGGGTTAGGGTTAGGTTTAGGGTGAAGGTCAGGGTTAGGGTTAGGGCGAGGGTTAGGGTTAAGGTGAGGTTTAGGGTTAGGGTATGGGTAAGTGTTAGGGTTAGGGGTAGGATTAGGTTTAGGATTAGGGTTAGGTTGAGCTTGAATTTGAGGGTGAGTTTGAGGTTTAGGGTGAGGGTTAGTGTTACGGTGAGGTTTACGGTTAGGGTTAGTGTTAGGGTGAGGTTTAGGGTGAGGTTTACGTTTAGGGTTAGGGTTAGGGTGAGGGTTAGGGTCAGGGTGAGGGTTAGGGTGAGGGTTAGTTTTAGTGTTAGGGTTAGGGTGAGGGCTAGATTGAGTTTGAGGTTTAGGGTTAGGGTTAGGGCTAGGGAGAGGCTTAGTGTTAGGGTTAGGGTGAGGGTGAGGTTTAAGCTGAGGTGTAGGGTTAGGTTCTGTGTGAGGGTTAGGGTTAGGGTTAATGTTAGGGTGACAGTTAGGGTTAACAAGAGGGTGAGGTTTAGGGTTAGGGTGAGTCTAAGTGTTAGGGTGAGGGTTAAGGTTAGTGTGAGGGTTAGGGTGAGGGTTAGGGTTAGGGTGAGGTTGAGCGTGAGTTTGAGTTGGAGGGGGAGGATTAGGTTTAGGGTTAGGTTGAGGTTGAGGGTGAGTTTGAGGTGGAGGGGGAGGCTTAGGGTAAGGGGTAGGTATAGGGTGAGGGTGAGTGTGTTGGTTATGTTTAGGATTAGGATTATGGTTTGGGGTAGGATGAGGGGGAGCGTGAGCATTATTGTTAGGTTTATGGTGAGGGTTAGGGTGAGGGTTAGTGTTAGTGTTAGAGTTAGTGTGAGGGTCAGGGTTAGGTTTAGGGTGAGGTTTAGGGTTAAGGTGAGGTTTAGGGTTAGGGTGAGTGTGAGGTTGAGGGTTACACTTAGGATTAGTTTTAGGATTAGTTTTCGGGTGAGCTTGAGTGTAAGTGTGAGTGTGAGGGTTAGCTTTAATGTTAGGGTTAAGGTTAGGTTTAGGGTTAGGGTGAGGGTTAGTTTGAGGGTAAGGGTTAGGGTGAGGGTGAGAAGAGTGTGAGGGTTTGGGTTAAAAAAGGGTTAGTGTTATGTTTAGGGTGAGGATTAGGGTGAGTGTTTGGGTTAGGTTTAGGGTTAGGTTTAGGTTTAGAGTTAGGGTTAGGGTGAGGGTTAGGGTGAGGTTTGGGGTTATGGTTAGGGTTACTGTGCAGTTTAGGGTGAGGTTTACGCTTAGGCTTAGGGTTAAGTTGAGGGTTAGGGTGAGGGTAAATTTTAGGGTAATGCTTAGGGTGAAGGTTAGGGTAAGGTTTAGTGTTAGGGTAGGGGTTCTGGTGAGGGTAAAGTTTAGGATGTGGATGATGGTTAGGTTTAGGTTGAAGGTTAGGGTGAGGGTGAGGGTTAGGCTGAGTTGTAGGGTTAGGGTTAAGTTGAGGTTGAGATTTCCTGTGAGCTTTAGTGTTAGGTTTAGTGTTAGGGTTAGGGTGAGGTTAAAAGTTCGGGTGAGGGTTAGGGTGAGGGTTAGGGTTAGGGTTCTGGTGAGGGTTAGTGTCAGGGTTAGGGTTCGGGTTAGGGTTAGGGTGAGGGTTAGGTTTAGGCTTAGCGTTATGGTGAGAGCTAGAATGATGTTGAGGATTAGGTTTAGGGTTAGGTATAGGGAGAGGATTAGGGTTAGGGTTAGGGTGAGGTTTAGGCTGAGGGTTAGGGTTAGGGTTAGGGTTAAGGTGAGGGTTGGTGTTAGGGTGAGGGTGAGGGTGAGTGTTAGGGTGAGGATTAGTGTTAGGATTAGGGTTAGGTTGAGCTTGAGTGTGAAGGTGTGTGTGAGGGATAGGTTTAGGGTTAGGTTTAGGCTGAGGGATAGGGTGAGGTTTAAGGTGAGGGTGAGGGTTAGGTTAGGGTGAGAATTCGGGTGAAGGTGAGGGTTAGGGTGTGGGTTAGGGTGTGGGTTAGGGTGTGGGGTAGGGTTAGTGTTAGGGTGAGGGTTAGGGTTAGGGTTAGGATGAGGCTTAGGTTGAGGGGTAGGTTTAGGTTTAGGGTGAGGTTTAGGGTTAGTGTGAGTGTTAGGGTTAAGTTTAGGGTTATGGTAAGGTTAAGGGTTAGGTTGAGGTTTAGTGTGAGGGTGATAGTTAGGGTTAGGGTGAGGGTTATGGTGAGGTTTAGGGTTAGGTTCAGGGTTAGCGTGAGGGTTAGGGTTAGAGTTAGTATTAGGGTGAGGTATATGGTAATGGTAAGGGTTAGGTTTAGGGTTCGGTTGATGGTGAGGTTTAAGGTTAGTTTTAGGGAAAGTTTGAGGCGTAGGGTGAGGGTTAGTTTTAAGGTTACGGTTAGGGTAAGTGTTGGGGTGAGGGTTAGGGTTAGGGTTACGGTTAGTGTTAGGGTAAGGGGGAGGTTTAGGGTTAGGGTGAGGGTTAGGTTTAGGGTGAGAGTAATGATCAGGGTGAGGGATAGGGTGAGGTCTAGATTGGGGTTGAGGGTTAGGGTTAGGGTTAGGGATACATAGAGGATTAGGGTTCGGGTGAAGGTTAGGCTGAGTTGTAGGGTTAGGTTCAATGTGAGGGTTAGGGTTAGGTTTAGTTTTAGGGTGAGGGTGAGGGTGAGGGTGGGGTTTAGGGTTAGGGTTAGGTTTAGGGTGAGGGAGAGAGTGAGGGTTAGGGTTAGGATCAGGATTAGGATTAGGTTTAGGGTGAGGGTGAGTGTGAGGATTAGTGTTATTGTTAGTGTGAGGGATAGGGTGAAGTTCAGGGTTTGGGTTAGGTGAGGGTTAGGGTTAAGTTGAGGTTTAGGGATAGGGTGAGGGTGAGGGTGAGGGTTAGTTTTAGGATTAGGGTTTGGGTGAACTTTAGTGTGAGTGTGAGGGTGAGGGTTAGGTTTAGGGTTACGGGTAAGGTTAGGGTTAGGTTTAGGGTGAGTGCTAGGTTGTGGGTGAGGGTGAGGTTGAGGCTGAGGGAGAGAGTGAGGGTTTGGGTTAAGAAGGGTTAGTTTTATGTTTAGGGTGAGGATTAGGGTGACAGTGATGCTTAGGGTGAGGGTTTGGGTTAGGTTGTGTGTGAGGGTTAGGGTTAGGGTGAGGTTTAGAGTGATGGGGAGGGTTAGTGAGAGGGTGAGGGTTAGGGTTAGGGTTAGGGTGAGGGTTAGGGTTAGGGTGAGCGGTAGGGTTAGGGTTAGGGTGAGTGTTAGGTTTAGTTTGGGGGTTGGGTTAGGATTAGGGTTAGGGTGAGTCTAAGGGTTTGGGTGAGGGTGAGTGTGAGGGTTAGGTTTAGGATTAGGATAAGGGTTAGGTTTAGGCTGAGCGTGAGGCTGAGGGTTAGTTTAGGTTTAGGGTGAGGGTTAGGTTTAGTGTGAGCTTGAGTGTGAGGGTGAGAGTGAGGGTTAGGTTTAGGGTTAGGGTTAAGTTTAGGTTTAGGGTTAGGCTAATAGTTATGGTGAGGTTTAGGGTTAGGTTGAGGGTTAGCGTGAGGGTTAGGGTTAGAGTTAGTGTTAGGGTGAAGGATATGGTAAGGGTAAGGGTTAGGTTTAGTATTCGGTTGAGGGTGAGGTTTAAGGTTAGTTTTAGGGAAAGTTTGAGGCGTAGGGTGAGGGTTAGGTTTGAGGTTACGGTTAAGGTGAGTGTTAGGGTGAGGGTTAGGGTTAGGGTTACGGTTAGTGTTAGGGTCAGGGGGAGGTTTAAGGTTAGGGTGAGGATTAGGTTTAGGGTGAGAGTTATGATCAGGGTGAAGGATAGGGTGAGGGCTAGATTGTGGTTGAGTGATAGGGTTAGGGATAGATAGAGGATTAGGGTTCGGGTGAATGTTAGGCTGAGGTGTAGGGTTAGGTTCAGTGTGAGGGTTAGGGTTAGGGTTAATGTTAGGGTGAGGGTGAGGGTGAGGGTGGGGTTTAGCGTTAGGGATAGGTTTAGGGTGAGGGAGAGAGTGAGGGTTAGGGTTAGGATTAGGATTAGGATTATTTTTAGGCTGAGGTTGAGTGTGAAGATTAGTGTTAATATTAGGGTGAGGGATAGGGTTAGGGTCAGGGTTTGGGTTAGGTGAGGGTTAGGGTTAAGTTGAGGTTTAGGCATAGGGTGAGATTGAGGGTGAGGGTTAGGGTTAGGATTAGGGTTTGGGTGAACTTTAGTGTGAGTGTGAGGGTGAGGGTTAGGTTTAGGGTTAGGGGTAAGGTTAGGGTTAGGTTTAGGGTGAGTGCTAGGTTGTGGGTGAGGGTTAGGTTGAGGCTGAGGGAGAGAGTGAGGGTTTGGGTTAAGAAGGGTTAGTTTTATGTTTAGGGTGAGGATTAGGGTGACAGTGACGCTTAGGGTGAGGGTTTGGGTTAGGTTGTGTGTGAGGGTTAGGGTTAGGGTGAGGGTTAGAGTGATGGGGAGGGTTAGTGAGAGGGTGAGGGTTCGGGTTAGGGTTAGGGTGAGGGTTAGGGTTAGGGTGAGCGGTAGGGTTAGGGATAGGGTGAGTGTTAGGGTTAGTTTGGGGGTTGGGTTAGGATTAGGGTTAGGGTGAGTCTAAGGGTTTGGGTGAGGGTAAGGGTGAGGGTTAGGCTTAGGGTGAGGGTTAGGGTGAGGGTTAGGTTTAGTGCTGTGGTTATTGTTAGGGTTAGGGTGAGGGTGGGTTTGAGGGTGAGGGTTAGGGTTAGGGTTAGGGTGAGGGTGAGGGTGAAGGTTAGGTTTAGGATTAGGATTAGGGTTAGGGTTAGGCTGAGCGTGAGGCGGAGTGTTAGTTTAGGATTAGGGTGAGGGTTAGGTTTAGTGTGAGCTTGAGTGTGAGGGTGAGAGTGAGGGTTAGGTTTAGGGTTAGGGTTAAGTTTAGGGTTATGTTTAGGGTGAAGGCCAGGTTGAGGCTGAGGGTTAGGGTGAGAGTGAGGGTGAGGGTGAGGGTTTGTGTTAGGGAAGGGTTAGTGTTATGTTTAGGGTTAGTATTAGGCTTACCTTGAAGGTTATGTTGAGTGTTTGGGTTAGGGTTAGCGTTAGGGTTCAGGTTAGGATCATAGTTAAGTTTAAGGTGATATTTAGGGTAAGGGTAAGGGTTAGGGAGAGGGATAGGGTTAGGGTTAGGATTAACGTTAGGGTTAGGGTTAGGATTATTGTTAGGGTTAGGGTGAAGGTGAGTTTGAGTAGGAGGAGGGTTAGGTTTAGGTTTAGGTTTAGGGTGAGGGTTAGTGTGAGGGTTAGGTTTAGGGTTAGGATTAGGGTTAGGGTTAGACTGAGGGTGAGGGTGAGGGTTAGTGTTAGGTTTAGGGTGAAGTTTAGGTTGAGGGTTAGGGTTAGGGTTAGGGTGAGTGTGAGAGTTAGGGTTGGTAAGGCTTAGGATTAAGGTGATGGTTAGGGTTCGGGCGAGGGTGAGGATGAGGGTTCGGGTTAGAATAAGGTTTAGGATTAGGTTTAGGGTGAGCTTGAGTGTGAGGGTGAGTGGGAGGTTTAGGTTTAGTGTTAGGGTTAGTGTTAGGGTTAGTGTGACAGTTAGGGTGAGGGTTAGGGTTAGGTTTAGGGTTAGGGGGAGGTTTACGGTTAGGGTTAGGGTTAGGTTTAGGTTTAGGGTTAGGGTTAATTTAAGGGTTAGTGTTAGGGTGAGGCGTTGGGTGAGGGTTAGGTTTAGAGTTAGGGTTATGATTAGGGTGAAGGTTAGGGTGAGGGTTAGGGTGGGGTTTCTTTTGATGGTGAAGTTTAGGGTGTGGCTGATGGTTATGGTTAGGGTGAAGGTTAGGGTGAGGGTTAGGTTGGGGGTTCTGCTGAGGGTCAAGGTTAGAGTGTGGGTGATGGTTAGGGTTAGTGTGAGGGTTAGTGTTAGGGTCAGGGTGAGTGTTAGGTTTAGAGTGAGGTTAAGGGTTAGGGTTAGGGATAGGGTGAGGTTTAGGGTGAGTGTGAGGATTAGGGCAAGGGTGATGGTGTGGGTTAGGATAAGGATTAGTGTTAAGGTGAGGGTTAGCATGATGGTTAGGGTTAGCGTTAGGGTGAGGGTTAGGGTGAGGGTAAAAGTTAGGGTGAGTGTTACGCTGAGGGTGAGAGTTAGGGTTAGGGTGAGGGTGAGACATAGGGTGAGTATTAGTGTTAGGGTTATGTTTAGGATGAGGATTATGGTTAGGGTTAGGGTTAGGGTTAAGGTTAGGATTAGGGTTAGGATCAGGGTGAGTGTTAGGGTTAGGGTGAGTGTTAGGGTTAGGGTGAGGTTTAGGTTTAGGGTGAGGGTTAGTTTGAAGGCTAGGGTGAGGGTGAGGATTAAGGTTAGAGTTCGGGATATGGGGAGGCTTAGGGTTAGCCTTAGGGTTAGGGTGAGTGTTAGACTGAGGGGTAGGTTTAGGGTTAGTTTGAGGGTTAGGTTTAGTGTGAGAGTTAAGGTCAGGGTTAGTGTTAGGGTGAGGGTTAGGCTTAAGGTTAAGGTTATTGTTATCATAAGGGTGAGGGTGAGGGTGAGGTTGAGGTTTATGGTTAGGTTTAGGTTTAGGGTGAGTGTGAGTGTGAGGGTTAGCATTAGGATTAGCATTAGGATTCGGGTTAGGCATAGGGACCGGGGAGGGAGAGAGGGAGGGTTAGGATTAGGGTTAGGATTAGGGTTAGGATGAGGATTAGGGTGACCTTATGGTTAGGGGTAGAGGGAGGGGCAGGGGTGGGGGAGGGGGAGGTTTAAGGTTAGGATTAGGTTTAGGGTGAGGGTGAGAGTGAGGGTTGGGTTAGGATTAGGATTAGGGTTAGGGTTAGGCTGAGGGTTATGGTGAAGTTGAAGGTGAGGGGGAGGTTTACGGTTAGGGTGAGGGTGAGGGATAGAATAAGTGTGAGGGTTAGGTTTAGGTTTAGGCTTAGGGTTAGGATGAGGGTGAGGGTGAGGGTTACGGTTAAGGTTAGCGTGAAGTTTAGGGTTATGGTGAGGGTTATGGTTAGGGTTAGATATAGGGTGAGTTTGAGGGTGATGGTTAAGGTGAGTGTTAGGGTGAGGGTGAGGGTTAGGTTTAGGATTAGTGTTAGGGTTAATGTTTGGCTGAGAGTGAGGTGAGTGTTATGTTGATGGTTCAGTTTAGGGTTAGATTGAGGTTTAGGGTTAGTGTGATGTTTTGGGTGAGGGTGAGGGTAAGGGTTCGGGTGAGGGTTAGGGTGAAGGTAAGGGTTAGGGTCAGCATTAGGGTTAGGGTAAGGGTGAGGCTGATGTGAAGGTTTAGGGCTAGGGTTAGGTTTAGGGTTAGGGTGAGGGTGAGGGAGAAGGTGAGGGTTAGGGTAAGGATTAGGGTTAAGCTTAGGGTTATGGTGAGGGTTATGGAGAGGGTTAGGTTTAATGTTAGGGTTAGGGTGAGGCTAGGGGGAGTTTGAGGGTGAGGGTTAGGGTTAGGTTGAAGGTTAGGGTTAGGGTGAGGGTTAGGGTTAGGAATAGGGTTAGGGTGAAGGCTAGGGTGAGGATGAGGGTTAGGTTTAGTGTGAGGGTTAGGGTTAGGGTTAAGGTGAGTGTTAGGTTTAGGGGTAGGGTTAGGGTTAGGGTGAGGGCTAGGGTGAGGGTCAGGATTAGTTTTAGTGTTAGAGTTAGGGTGAGGGTTAGGTTTAGTGTTAGAGTTAGGGTGAAGGTGAGGGTGAGGGATAGGTTTAGGATTAGGGTTAGGGTTAGGTTTAGGCTTAGGGTGACGGTGAGGTTGAGGGTTAGGGCTAGGGTGAGGTTTAGGGTTAGGGTTAGGTTTAAGGTGAGTCTAAGAGTTACGGTAAGGGTTAGGGTGGGGGTGATGGTGAGGGTGAGGGTTAGGGTGAGGGTTAAGGTTAGGGTCAGGGTGAGGGTTAGAGTAAGGGTTAGGGTTAGGGTCAGGGTTACTGTTAGGGTGAGAGTTAGGGTGAGGGTTAGGGTTACGGTTAGGGTTAAGCTTAGGGTTATGGTGAGGGTTAGGGTGAGGGATAGGATTAATGTTTGTGTTATGGTTAGGGTGAGGGTTAGGGGAAATTTAAGGATGAGCGTTAGGGTTAGGTTGAAGGTTAAGTTTAGGGTGAGAGTTAGGGTTAGGAATAGGTTTAAGGTGAGGGCTAGGATCAGGGTGAGTGTTAGGTTTAGGCTTAGGTTTAGGGTGAGGTTTAGGGTTAGGTTTAGGGTTAGGGTGAGTTTAGGGTTAGGGTTAGAATTAGGGTGAGACTGAGGGTGGGGGTTAGATTTATGATAAGTGTTAGGGTTAGGTTAGGCTGAGGGTGAGGTTGAGGTTGGGGTGAGGGTTAGGGTTGCGGTTAGAATTAGGGTTAGGGTGAGGGTTAGGTTTAGTGTGAGGGGTAGGATTAGGATAAGAGTTAGTGTTAGCGTGAGGGTAACAGGTAGAGGGTTAGAGTGAGGTTTAAGTTAAGGGTTAGGATTAGGGTGAGGATTAGGTTTAGTGTGAGGGTTAGAGTTTGGGTTAGGTTTATGTTTAGGATTAGGTTTAGGGTGACGGTGAAGGTGAGGTTTTGGGTTAGGATTAGGTTTAGGGTGAGGTTTAGGGTGAGGCTTAGGGTGAGGGTGAGGGTTCGCCTTAGGGTGAGGGAGAGGGTGAGCGTGAGGGTTCGGGTGATGGTCAGGGTTAGTGTCTGGTTTAGGTTAAGGTTAGGGTGAGGGATAGGATGATGGTGAGGTTTTGGTTTGGTTTAGGTTTAGAGTTAGAGTGAGGGTTAAGGTTGGGTTTGGGTTAGAGTTAGGGTGAGGGTGAAGGTTAGGTTTAGGATTAGGGTTAGGTTTAGGGTTAGACTGAGGGTGACGGTTTGGGTTAGGTTGAGGTTTAGGCGTTGGGTTAGGGTGAGGGTGAGGTTTAGGCTTAGGGTTAGGGTTAGGATGAGGGTTAGGGTTAGGGGTAGGGTGAGGTCTATGGTGAGGGTTAGGATTAGTGTGATCGTTAGGTTTAGGGTTAGGGTTAGGGTTTAGTTTAGGGTTAGGGTGAGGGTGAGTGTTAGGTTGAGGATTAGCGTGAGGTTAAGAATTAGGGTTAGGGTTCGGGTAAAGTTTATGATGAGGGTTGGTTTAAGGTTTAGGGTTAGGGTGAGGGTTATTTTGAGGGTTAGGTTTAGGGTTAGGGTGAGGGTTCTGGTGAGGGTAAGGGTAAGGATTAGGGAGAGCGTTAGGATGAGGGTGAGCGTCAGGGTGAGTGTCAGGGTTAGGGTGAGGGTTAGGGTTAGGATGAGGGTTAGGTTTAGGGTTAGGCTTAGGGTGAGGGCTAGTGTGAGGGTGAGGGTTACGGTTATGGTTAGGGAAAGGGAGAGGATTAGTTTTAGGGTTAGGGTGAGGGTTAGGGTTAAGGTGAGGGTTATGGTTAGGGTGAGGGTGAGGGTGAGGGTTAGGTTTAGGATTAGGTTTTAGGGTGAGCTTGTGTGTGAGGGTGGGTGTGAGGGTTAGGTTTAGCTTTAGGGTTAGGGTTAAGTTTAGGGTTAGGGTTAGCGTAAGGGCTAGGTTAGGGGTTAGGTTTAGGGTGAAGGTGAGGGAGAAAGTGAGGTTTTGGGTTAGGGAAGGGTTAGTGTTATGTTTAGGGTGAGAATTAGGGTTACGGTGAAGGTTAGGGTGACTGTTTGGGTTCGGGTTAGGGTTAGGGTAAGGCATAGGATCAGAGTTAGTGTTAGGGTGAGGGTTAGGCTTATGATTAGGTTGATTAGGTTTAGGTTTAGGGTTAGGCTGAGGGTGAGGGTGAGGGTTAGTGTTAGGGCTAGGGTGAGGGTTAGTGTGAGGGTTAGGGTTAGTGTTAGGGTTAGGGTGACAGTCAGGGTTAGGGATAGGTTGAGGCTTACGGTTAAGTTGAGGGTTAGGGTTAAGTTTAGGGTTAGAGTTAGGATTAGGGTGAGTGTTAGGGTGAGGTTTACGGTTAGGGTAAGGGTTAGGGTGAGGGTTAGGGTGAGGGTAAGGTTTAGGGTGAGGGTTAGGGTGAAGGTAAGTGTAAGGGTTAGTGTTAGGGTGAAGCGTTGGGTGAGGGTTAGATTTAGGGTTAAGTTTAGGGTGAAGGTTAGAGTGAGGTTTAGGGTGTGGGTGATGTTTAGGGTTAGGGTGAGGGTTAAGGTGAGGGTTAGGGTAGGGGTTCTAGTGAGGGTAAAGGTTAAGGTGTGGGTGATTGTTAGGGTTAGGTTGAGGTTTAGGGTGAGGGTTGGAATTAGCGTTAGGGTGAGGGTGAGGGCTGGGCTGAGTTGTAGCGTTAGAGTTAAGTTCAGGGTGAGGTTTACTGTGAGGTTTAGGGTTAGGGTTTAAGTTAGGGTGAGGGTAAGGGTTCAGGTGAGTTCTAGGTTGAGGGTGAGGGATATGTTTAGGGTTAAGGTGAGTTAGAGGGTCAGGGTGAGGGTTACTGTTAGGGTGAGGGTTAGGTTTAGGGTTAGCATTAGGGTGAGGACTAGATTTATGTTGAGGGTTATTGTTGGTTTTAGGTATAAGGAGAGGATTAGGGTTAGGGTTAGAGTTATGGTGAGGTTTAGGCTGATGGGTATGGATAGGTTCAGTGTGAGTGTTAGTGTTAGGGTGAGGGTCAGGATTAGGGTTAGAGTGAGGGTTAGGGTTAAGGTGAGTGTTAGGGTTAGGGTGAGGGAGAGGGTTGGTTTAGGGTTAGGAATAGGGTTAGGTTTATGGTTAGGGTGAGCTGGGGGGTGAGGGTGAGGGTAAGGGTTGGATTTAGGTTTAGGGTTAAGGTTAGGGTTAGGGTTAGGGTGAGTGCTAGGTTGAGGTTTAGGATTAGGGTGTGGGTGAGTAGAGGGTGAGGATTTGGGTTAGGGAAGGGTTAGTGTTATGATTAGGGTGAGGATTAGGGTGACGGTGATGGTTAGGGTGAGGGTTTGGGTTAGGGTGTTGGTTAGGATTAGGATTAGGCTTAGAGTTAAGGTTAGGGTGATGTTTAAGTTGAGGGTGAGGGTTAAGTTAGGGCGAGAGTGCAGGTGAAGGTGAGGGTTAGGTTGTAGGTTAGGGTTACTTTTCGTGTTAGGGTTAGAGTGAGGATTAGGGTTAGGGTTGGGGTTAGGGTGAGGTTAAGGGTTAGGTTGAGGGTTAATGTGAGGGTGAGGGTTAGGGTTAGTGGGAGATTTATGGTGAGGTTTAGGGTTAGGGTGAGGGTTAGAGTTAGGGTGTGGAATAGGGTCTTGGTAAGGGTTGAGGTGAGGTTTAGGGTGAGGGTGAGGGTTAAGTTTAGGTTTAGGGTAAGGTTGACAAGTAGGGTGAGGGTTAGGTTTAGGGTTACGGTTGTGGTGAGTGATAGGATGAGGGTTTGGGTTAGAGTTAGGGTGAGGTTTAGGGTCAGGGTGAGAGGTAAG
Organism: Dipodomys merriami; assembly: GCF_024711535.1. Lineage (NCBI taxonomy): Eukaryota > Metazoa > Chordata > Mammalia > Rodentia > Heteromyidae > Dipodomys > Dipodomys merriami. Next base: position 3,099,320 of record NW_027206157.1, read on the forward strand.
GTTAGGGTGAGGGTTAGGGTTAGTTTGAGGGTTAGGGTCAGGGTGAGGGTTAGGGTGAGGGCTAGATTGGGGTTGAGGTTTAGGGTTAGGGTTATGGATAGTGAGAGGATTAGGGTTAGGATTAGGCTTAGGGTCAGAGTTAGGCTGAGGTGTCGGGTTAGGTTCAGTGTGAGGGTTAGGGTTAGGGTTAAGGTGATGTTTAGGGCCAGGGTGAGGGTTAGTGTGAGGCTGAGTAATTGGGTGATTGTGAGGGTTAGGGTGTGGTTGAGGGTTAGATTTAGGGTGAGGGATAGGGTGATGGTGAGGGTTAGGGTGAGGGTGAGTGTTTGGGTTAGGATTAGGGTGAGGGTTAGGGTTAGGATTAAGGTTAGGGTGACAGTGAGGGTTAGGTTTAGCGTTAGGTTGAGGGATAGGGTTTGGGTGATGGTTAGGGTTAGTGTTAGGGTTAGGGTGAGGGTTTGGTTTCGGGTTAGCGTTAGGTTGAGTGTTCGGATTAGGGTGAGGGTGAGGGTGAGGTTGGGGTTTAAGGTTAAGGTGAGTGTTCAGTTTAGGGTGATGTTTAGGGTGAGGGTGAGTGTGAGGGTTCGGTTGAGTGTTCGGGATAGGGTGTGGTTGAGTGTTAGGGATAGGGTGAGGATTAATGTGAAGGTGAGGTTTGGGGTTGGGTTAGTGTTAGAGTTAGGGTGAGGGTTAGGTTTGGGTTAGGGTTAGATTTAGGGTGAGGGTGAGGGTTAGGGTTAGGATTAGGGTTAGAATAAGGGTGAGGGTGAGGGTGAAGGTTTGGGTGAGGTTGAGGGTTAGGTTTAGCGTTAGGGTTAGTGTTAGAATGATGGTTAGGGTTAGGGATAGGTTGAGGGATGGGGTAAGGGTTACGGTTAGTGTGAGGGTTACCATGAGGGTTAGGTTTAGGGTGAAGTTTAGCGTGAGGGTAAGGCATAGAGTGAGGGTTAGGTGAGGGTGAGGGTCAGGGTGAGTGTTAGGGAAGGGGTTAGGATTAGGTTTAGGTTTATTGTTAGACAGAGGGTGATAGTTAGGTTTAGGTTTAGGTTTAGTGTGAGGATCTTTGTTAGGGTGAGGGGTAGGGTGAGGGCTAGTGTGAGGTTTAGGGTTAGTGTGAGGGTTAGAGTGAGAGAAAAGTTTAGGGTGAGGGTTAGGGTGAGTCTAAGTGTTAGTGTTAGAGTTAGGGTGAGGCGTAGGCTGAGTGTTAGTGTTAGGATTACGGTTAGGGTGAGGGTTATGGTGAGGTTTATGATTAGGTTAAGCTTAGGATGAGGGTTAGGGTCAGAGTGAGTGTTAGGGTTAGGCTGAGGGTTAGTGTGAGGGTGAGGTTTAGGTTTAGGGTCAGGGTTAGGCTGAGGGCTAGGGTGAGGGTGAGGGTTAGGGTTAGATTTAGCGATATGGAGAAGATTAGGGTTAGGGTTAGGGTGAGGGTTAGAGGGGTAGGTTTATGGTTAGGTTGAGGGTTATGTTTAGTGTGAGGGTTAGGGTTAGGGTTAGTGTTAGAGTGAGGGTTAGGCTTAGGTAGGTTGAAGGTGAGGGTGAGGGTGAGGGTGTGGGTGAGGTTTAGGGTTAGGGTTAGGTTTAGGGTGAGGGTGAGAATGAGGGTTAGTGTTAGGATTAGGATTAGGTTTAGGGTTGGTCTGAGGGTGAGGGTGAGGGTGAGCGGGAGGGAGAAGGTTAGGGTCAGGATTAGGGTTAAGCGTAGGGTTATGGTGAGGGTTATGGAGAGGGTTACGGTTAATGTTAGGGTTAGGGTGAGGTTAGGGGGAGTTTGAGGATGAGGTTTAGGGTTAGGTTGAAGGTTAGGTTTAGGGTGAGGGTTAGGATTAGGAATACTGTTAGGGTGAGGGCTAGGGTGAGCGTGCTGGTTAGGTTTAGGTTTAGGTTTAGGGTGAGGGTTAGGTTTAGGGTTAAGGTGAGGGTTAGGGTTATGGGTAGTGTTAGTGTTAGTGTGAGGGCTAGGGTAAGGGTTAGGTTTAGTTTTAGCGTTAGAGTTAGGATGAGGGTTAGGGTTAGGGTTAGAGTTAGGGTGAGGGTGAGGGTGAGGGATAGGGCTACGCTTAGGGTTAGGGTTTGGTTTAGGCTGAGGGTGAGGGTGAGGTTGAGGGTTAGGGTTAGGGTGAGGGTTAGTTTTAGGGTTAGGGTGAGGGTTAGGGTTAGGGTTAGGTTTAGGGTGTGCCTAAGGGTTAGGGTAAGGATTAGGGTGAGGGTGACGGTGAGGGTTAGGTTTAGGGTCAGGGTTAGTGTTAGGGTTAGGTTTAGGGTGAGACTGAGAGTGGGGGTTATGTTTAGTATTAGCGTTAGTGTTAGGGTTATGTTGAAGGTGACTGTGAGGTTTGGGTTTGGGTTAATGATGAGGGTTAGGGTTAGGGTTAGAGTTAGGGTGAGGGTGAGAGTTTGGGTTAATGTGAGATTTAGGCTTAGGGTTAGGGTGAGGGTGAGGGTTAGGGTTATGGTTAGGGTTAGGATGATGGTTAGGGGTAGGTGTAGGGTGAGGTCTATGGTGAGGGTTAGGGTTAGTGTGAGGGTTATGTTTAGGGTTAGGGTTAGGGGTTAGTTTAGGGTTAGGGTGAGGGTAAGGGTTAGGGTGAGGATTAGGGTGAGGTTGAGGGTTAGGGTTAGGGTTCCGTTGAGGGTTATGGTGAGGGTTGGGTTTAGGTTTAGGGTGAGGGTGAGGGTCAGGGTCAGGGTGAGTGTTATTGTTAGGGTGAGGGTTAGGATTAGGATGAGGGTTAGGTTTAGGGTTAGGGCGAGGGTGAGGGTCATGGTGAGTGTTAGGGTTAGGGTGAGGGTTAGGGTTAGGATGAGGATTAGGTTTAGGGTTAGGCTTCGGGTGAGGGCTAGGCTGAGCGTGAGGGTTAGCGTTATGGTTAGGGATAGGGTGAGGTTTAGGCTGAGGGGTAGGTTTCCGGTTAGGTTTAGTGTGAGGGTTAAGATTAGGGTTATTGTTAGGGTGAGGGTTTGGCTTAGGTTTAAGGTCATGATTAAAGTTATTGTTAGGGTTAGGGTGAAGTTGAGGGTGAGGGTGAGGGTATGGTTGAGGTTTAGGATTAGGGTTAGGTTTAGGGTGAGGGTGAGTGTGAGGGTTAGGATTAGGATTAGGATTAGGGTTAGGGTTAGGCTGAGGGTGAGGGTGAGGGTGAGGATGATGGTTAGGATTAGGTTTAGGGTTAGGATGAGGGTTATGGTTTGGGTTAAGGTTAGGGTGAGGGTGAGGGTGAGGCTTAGGGTTAGGGTTAGGGTGAGTGTTAGGGTTAGGGTGAGGGTGAGGGTTAGGGTTACGATAGGATTAATGTTAGGTTTAGGGTTAGGCTTAGGGTGAGTGTGAGGGTGAGGTTTAGGGTTAGGGGAGGGTTAGGGTTAACATTAGGGTGAGGGTTAGGATTAAGGTGATGTTTAGGGCCAGGGTGTGGGTTAGTGTGAGGCTGAGTAATTGGATGATAGTGAGGGTTAGGGTGTGGTTGAGGGTTAGGTTTAGGGTGAGGTTTAGGGTGATGGTGAGGGTTAGTGTGAGGGTGAAGTTTGGGTTAGGATTAGGGTGAGGGTTAGTGTTAGGATTAAGGTTAGGGTGACGGTGAGAGTTTGGTTTAGGGTTAGGGTGAGGGTTAGGGTTTGGCTGATGGTTAGGGTTAGTGTTAGGGTTAGGGTGAGGGTTAGGGTTCGGGTTAGCGTTAGGGTGAGTGTTCGGCTTAGGGTGATGGTGAGGGTGAGGTTGGGGTTTAGGGTGAGGGTTAGTGTTAGGGTTATGGTGAGGGTTCGGTTTAGGGTGATGTTTAGGGTTAGGGTGAGTGTGAGGGTTTGAGTGAGGGTTCGGGATAGGGTGTGGTTGAGGGTTAGGGATAGGGTGAGGATTAGTGTGAAGGTGAGGGTTGGGGTTGGGTTAGGGTTAGACTTATGGTGAGGGTTAGTGTTGGGTTAGGGTTACAGTTAGGGTGAGGGTGAGGGTTACGGTTAGGATTAGGGTTGGGGTTAGGTTTAGATTGAGGGTAAGTGTGAAGATGTGTGTGAGGGTTTGGGTTAGGGTGAGGGTTAGCTTTAGGGTTAGGATGAGGGTTAGGCTTATGATTAGGTTTAGGGTTAGGGTTTTTTTAGGGTTAGGCTGAGGTTGAGGATGAGGGTTAAGTTGAGCTTTAGGGTTAAGGTTAGGGTTAGATTGAGGATTAGGGTTAGGTTTAGGGTGAGTGTTCGGCTTGGGGTGAGGGTGAGGGTGAGGTTGGGGTTTAGGGTTAGGGTGAGGGTTAGAGTTAGGGTTAGTGTGAGGGTTCGGTTTAGGGTGAGGTTTAATATGAGGGTGAGTGTGAGGGTTTGGTTAAGGGTGAGGTTGGGGTGTTGTTGAGGGTGAGTGTGAGGGTTTGGTTAAGGGTGAGGTTGGGGTGTTGTTGAGGGTTAGGCTTAGGGTGACTCTGAGTTTTGGGTTTGGGTTAGTGTTAGGGTTAGGGTGAGGGTAAGGGTTGGGTTAGGGTTAGAGTTAGGGTGAGGGTGAGGGTTAGGGTTAGGATTAGGGTAGGGGTTAGGGTTAGGATAAGGGTGAGGGTGAGGGTTTGTGTTAGGGTGAGTGTTAGGGTAAGAGTTAGGGTGAGGGTGATTGTTATGTTTAGCTTTAGGGTTAGGTTTAGTGTGAGGGTTAGGTTTAGGTTTAGGGAAAAGGTTAGGTTTAGGGTTAGGGTGAGGGTAAGTGTTTGGGTGAAGGTTAGGTTTAGGGTGAGTGTTAGGGTTAGGGTTAGGGTGAGGGTTATGGTGAGGGTTAGATTGAGGGTTAGGGTTAGTTTGAGGCTTCGCGTGAGGGTTAGTGTTAGGGTTAGGGTTAGGGTGAGGTTTAGCATGAGGGTAAGGGTTAGGGTGAGGTTTAGGGTGAGGGTGAGGGTCAGGGTGAGTGTTAGGGAAGGGGTGAGGATTAAGTTTAGGTTTAGGTTTAGACTGGGGGTGATAAAAGTTTGTATCATTGATAGGGTGAGGGGTAGGGTGAGGGTTAGGGTTAGTGTGAGGGTTATGTTGAGGGTAAATGTTAGGGTGAGGGTTAGGGTGAGGGTGAGGGTTAGGGTTACACTTAGGGTGAGGCGTAGGCTGAGTGTTAGGGTTAGGTTTATGGTTAGGGTGAGGGTTATGGTGAGGGTTACGATTAGGTTTAAACGTTGCATGAGGGTTAATGTCAGAGTTAGTGTTAGGGTTACGGTGAGGGTTAGGGTGAGGGTGAGATTTAGGTTTAGGATTAGGGTTAGAGTGAGTGCTAGGGTGAGGGTGAGGGTTTGGGTTAGATTTAGGGATATGGAGAAGAATAGGGTTAAAGTTAGGGTGAGAGTTAGACTGAGGGGTAGGATTAGGGTCAGGTTGAGGGTTAGGTTTAGTGTGAGGATTAGGGTTAGGGTTAGTGTTAGTGTGAGGCTTAGGCTTAGGGTTAAGGTTAGGATTAAGGTTATTGTTAGAGTTAGGTTGAATGTGAGGTTGAGGGTGAGGGTGTGGGTGAGGTTTATTGTAAGGTTTAGTTTTAGGGTGAGGATGAGTTAGAAGGTTAGTGTTAGGATTAGGATTAGGGTTAGGGTTAGTCTGAGGCTGAGGGGGAGGGGGAAGAGGAGGGGGAGAGTTAGGATTAGGGATAGTGTTAAGCTTAGGGTTATGGTGAGGGATAAGGAGAGGGTTAGGGTTTAAGTTAGGGTTAGGGGGAGGTTAGGGGGAGTTTGAGGGTTAGGGTTAAGGTGAAGGTTAGAGTTAGGGTGAGGGTTAGGGTTAGGAATAGTGTTAGGGTGAGAGCTAGGGTGAGGGTGAGAGTTAGGTTTAGGCTTAGGTTTAGGGTGAGGGTTAGGGTTATGTTTAAATTGAGGGTTAGTCTTATGGGTAGGGTTAATGTTAGGGTGAGGGCTAGGGTAAGGGTCAGGTTTAGTTTTAGCGTTAGAGTTAGGGTGAGGGTTAGGGTTAGGATTAGGATTAGAGTTAGGGTGAGGGTGAGGGTGAGGGATAGTGAGTTTAGGGTTAGGGTTAGGTTTACACTGAGGGTGAGGGTGAGGTTAAGGGTTAGGGTTAGGCTGACCATTAGGGTTAGTGTTAGAGTGAGGTTTATGGTTAGGGTTAGGTTTAGGGTGAGTCTAAGTGTTAGGGTAAGGGTTAGAGTGAGGGTGACTGTGAGGGTTAGGGTGAGGGTTCGGGTTAGTGTTAGGGTTATTTTTACGGTGTGGGTTAGGGTTAGGGTTAGGATTAAGCTTTGGGTTATGGTGAGGGCTAGGGTGAGGGATAGGGTTAATGTTAGGGTTAGGCTTAGGGTGAGGGAAAGGGGGAGTTGAAGCGTGAGGGTTAGGTTTAGGTTGAAAGTTAAGGTTAGGGTGAGGGTTAGGGTTAGGAATAGTGTTAGGGTGAGGGCTATGGTGAGAGTGAGGGTTAGGTTTAGCCTTAGGTTTACCGTAAGGTTTAGGGTTAGTTTTAGGGTTAGTGTTAGGGTGAGGCTTAGGGTTAGGGTTAGGATTAGGGCGAGGGTTAGGGTGAGGTTTAGGGTTAGGGTTAGGTTTAGGGTGAGGTTGAGGGTGAGGTTTTGTTTTAGGGTTAGGGTGAGGGTGAGGGTGAGGGTGAAGGTTAGGTTGAGTGTGCTGTTTAGGGTTAGGGTGAAGGTTAGGTTTACTCTGAGGGTTAGGGTTAGGGTTAGGGTGAGGGTAAGTGTGAGGGTAATGGTTAGGTTTAGGGTGAGACTGAGGGTGGGGTTAGGTTTAGGATTAGCGTAAGGGTTAGGGTTATGCTGAGGGTGAGGTTGAGGGTGGAGTGAGGGTTACGGTTAGGGTTAGGATTATGGTTAGGGTGAGGGTTTGGTTTAGTGTGAGGGTTAGGGTTAGGGTTAGAGTTAGGTTTAGTGTGAGGGTAAGGGTTAGGGTGAGGGTTAAGGTAAGGGTTAGGGTTAGGGTGAGGGTTAAGTTTAGTGTGAGGGCTAGGGTTTGGGTTAGGGTTAGGGTTATGGTGACGGTGAGGGTTAGCGTGAGGGGGACGGTTTGGGTTAGGATTATGGTGAGGGCTAGGGTTACGATTAATGTTAGTGTGAGTTTTAGGGTTATGTTTAGGTTTAGGTTGAGGGTTAGGGTTAGGGTTTGGTTTAGGGTTAAGTTTAGTCTTATGGTGAGGGTTAGGGTTGGGGTTAGGGTGAGGGTTGGACTTAGGGTGAGGGTGAGGGTGAGCGTGAGGGTTCGGGTGAGCATCAGGGTAAGGGTGTGGTTTTGGGTTAGGTTTAGGGTCAGGGATAGGGTGACAGTGAAGGTTGAGTTTAGGTTAGGGTTAGAGTTAGGGTGAGGTTGAGGGTTAGCGTTAGGATTAGGGTTAGGTTTACGGTTAGACTGAGGGTGAGGGTGAGGGTGAGTGTTTGCGTTAGGTGAGGTTTAGGCTTAGGGTTAGGGTGAGGGTGAGGGTTAGGATTAGGATGATGGTTAGGGTTAGGGATAGGATGAGGGCTAGGGTGAGGGTTATGGTTGGTGTGAGGGTTAGGTTTAGGGTTAGGTGTAGGGTTTAGTTTAGGGTTAGGGTGAGGGTAAGGTTTAGGGTGAGGATTAGGGTGAGGTTGAGGGTTAGGGTTAGTTTTCGGGTGAGGGTTATAGTGAAGTTTGGGTTTATGTTTAGGGTTAGGGTGAGGGCTATTTTGAGGGTTAGGTTTAGGTTTAGGGTGAGGGTTAGAGTGAGGGTAAGGGTTAGGGTGAAGGTTAGGGCGATGGTGAAGATAAGTGTGAGTTTTAGGGTTGGGTGAGGGTTAGTGTTAGGATGAGGGTTAGGCTTAGGGTTAAGTTTAGGATTAAGATTATTGTTAGGGTTAGGTGAAGGTGAGGGTGAGGGTGAGGGTATGGGTGAGATTTAGGGTTAGGGTTAGGTTTACGGTGAGGGTGAGTGTGAGGGTTAGGGTTAGGATTAGGATTAGGGTTAGTGTTAGGCTGAGGGTGAGGGTGAGGGTGAGGATGATGGTTAGGTTTAGGTTTAGGATTAGGGTTAGAGGAGGGCTATGGTTAGGGTTAGGGTCAGGGTGAGGGTGAGGGTTAGGGTTAGGATTAGGATTAATGTTAGGTTTAGGGTTAGGCTTAGGGTTAGGGTGGGGGTGAGGTTTAGGTTTAGGTGATTGTTAGGTTTAGGGTGAGGGTTAGGGAGACGTTGAGGGTCAGGGTGAGGGTGAGGTTTAGGGTTAGGATTAGGTTGAGGATTAGGGTTAGGATTAGGGTGAGGGTTAGGGTTAGGATTAAGGTTAGGGAGAGGTTGACGGTTAGGGTTACTGTTAGGGTGAGGGTTAGGTTTAGGGTGAGGGTTTGGGTTAAGTTAAGTTTAGGGTGAGCGTTAGGGTTAGGGTTAGGGTGAGAGTGAATTTTCGGCTAAGGGTGAGTGTGAAGTTTCGGGTTAGGGTTAGGTTTAGGGTTAGGGTGAGGGTAAGGGTTATGGTGAGTCTTAGGGTGAGGGTGAGGTTTAGTGTTAGGATTAGGATGAGGGTTATGGTGAGGGTTAGGTTTAGGGTTAGGGTTAGGGTTAGGGTGAGGGTTAGCATGAGTTGTAGGTTTAGGGTTAGTGTGAGGGTGAGGGTTAGCCTGAGGGTAAGGATTAGTGTGAGGGTTAGGGTCAGAGTGAGGGTCAGGGTGAGTGTTAGGGTGAGGATAGGGTGAGGATTGGGTTTAGGGTTAGGGTAAGACTGCGGTGAGGATTAGGGTTAGAGTTAGGTTTAGGGTTAGGGTGATGGTTTGGGTGAGGGGTAGGTTGAGTTTTAGGGTTACGGTGAGGGTTAGTGTTAGTGTCTGGGTGAGTGTTAGATTTAGAGTGAAGGTTAGGTTTTGGGTTGTGGATAGCATGAGGGTGAGGGTGACAGTGAGGGTTAGGGTGAGGGTGAGGGTTAGGTTTAGGATTAGAGCTAAGATGAGGGTTAGCGTCAGGGTTAGGGTTATGGTAAGGGTTAGGATGACGGTTAGGTAAAGTGTAGGGGTTAGGATGAGGGTTAGGGTGAGGCTGAGGGTTTGTGTTAGGATTTGCATTAGGGTTAGGTTTAGGGTGAGGGTAAGGGTGAGCGGGAGGGGGAGGTTTAGTATTAGGGTTAGGAATAGTGTTAGGATGAGGGTTAGGGTTAGAGTTATTTTTAGGTTTAGGCTACGGTTTAGGATGAGGGTTATGTTGAGGGTTAGGGTTAGGGTTAGCTTGAGGGTTAGGGTTAGTGTGAGGTTTAAGGTGAGGGTGAGGATTTCATTTGGGTGAGTTTAGATTAATCTGAGGGTTAAGGTTAGGGTTAAGGTTAGGGTTATCGTTAGGGTGAGGGTAACGTTTCAGGTGAGGATTAGGGTGAGGGTGAGTTTAAGGGTTAGCATTAGAGTTAGGGTGACGGTTAGGCTTAGGGTTAGGATTAGGGTGAGGGTGAGGGTGAAGTTTAGGTTTAAGGTTAGGATGAGGTTTAGGGTTATGGTTAGGTGTAGGGTTAGGCTTAGGGTGAGTGTGAGGGTGAGGTTTAGGGTGAGTGTGAGGGTGAGGGTTAGGTTTAGGATTAGGATTATGGTTAGGTTTAGACTGAGCGTGAGGGTGAGGGTGAAGTTGAGGGTGACGGATAGGGTTAGGTTGAGGGTGAGGGTTAGTGTGAAGTTTAGGGTGAGGGTGAGTGTGAGGGTGAGGGTTAGGGTGAGTGTTAGGGTTAGGTTTAGAGTTAGAGTGAGGTTGAGGGTGATGGTTAGTGTGAGTGTTAGAGTGAGGTTGAGGGTGATGGTTAGTGTGAGTGTTAGGGTTAGGGTGAGGGTGAGGGTTAGGTTGAGGTTGAGTGTGAGGATGATGGTGAATGTTTCACTTAGGTAAGGGTTAGGGTTAAGGTGAGGATTGGGGTGGGGGTGAGTGTTAGGGTGAGGGTTAGGGTTAGGGTTAGGGTGAGGGTTAGGTTTAGGGTGATGATTAGGGTGAGAGTGATGGTTAGGGTTAGGGTGAGGGTTAGGTTGACGGTGAGGGATAGGTTCAGGGTAAGGGTTAGTGTGAGGGTTAGGTTCAGGCTGAGGGTTAGGGTTAGGGTGAGAGTTTGGGTTAGGGTGATTGTTAGGTTTAGGTTTAGATTTAGGATGAGGGTGAAGGTGAGTTTTAGGATTAGGGTTAGGTTTACGGTTAGGGTGAGCTTGAGGGTGAGGGTGAGGGTGAGGGTTAGGTTCAGGGATAGTGTTAATGTTAGGGTTAGGGTTAGGGTGAGGGCTAGGTTGAGGGTGAGGTTTAGGGTGAGGGTGAGGGAGAGAGTGAGTTTTTGGGTTAGGGAAGGGCTAGTGTTATGTTTAGGGTGAGGAGTAAAGTTACGGTGACTGTTAGGGTGAGGGTTTGGGTTAGGGTGATGTTTAGGGTGGGGGTGAGGATTACGTTAGCATTAGGCTGACGTACATGTTTGGGTGAGGTTAGGGTGAGAGTTCGGGTGAAGGTCAGGGTTAGGGTGTGGGTTAGGTTTACGGTTAGAGTTAGGGTTAGGGTGAGGGATAGTTTGAGGTGTAGGGTTAGGTTCAGTGTGAGGGTTAGGGTTAGGGTTAGTGTTAGGGTTAGGTCAAGGTTTAGGTTGAGGGTTAGTGTTAGGATGAGGGTTAGGATTAGGGTGAGGTTTATGGTGAAGTTTAGAGTTAGACTGAGGGTTATGTTGAGGATTAGGGTTAGGGTGAGGGATGGGGTCAGGTTAAGCATTAGGGTGAGGGTTAGGGTGAGGGTGGGCTTTAGTGTTAGGGTTAGGTTTAGGGTGAGGGTGAGAGTGAGGGTTAGGTATAGGATTTGTATTAGGGTTAAGGTTAGGCTGAGGGTGATGTTGAGGGTTAGTGTTAGGTTAGGGTGAGGTTTAGAATGAGGGATAGGTTTAGGGTTAAGGTCAGGGTCATGGTTAAGGTTAGGGTGAGGGTTACGGTTAAGGTGAGGGTTAGGGTTAGGGTGAGGGTGAGGGTGAAGGTTAGGGTTAGGATTAGGGTTACAGTGAACTTGAGTGTGAGCGTGAGGGTAAGGGTTAGGGTAAGGTTAGGGTTAAGGTTAGGGTGACGGCTAGGTTGAGGGTGAGGGTTAGGGTGAGGGTGAGGGAGAGTGTGAGGGTTTGGGTTAAGGAAGTTTTAGTGTTATGTTTAGGCTGAGGATTAGGGTGACAGTGACGCTTAGGATGAGGGTTTGGGTTAGGGTGAGGGTTAGGGTTAGGGTTAGGCTCAGAGTTAGGGTTAGTGTGATGTTTAGCATGAGGGTGAGGGTTAGGTTAGGGTGAAAGTTCGCGTGAAGTTGAGGGTTAGGTTGTGGGTGAGGGTTAGGATTAGGGTGAGGGTTAGAGTGATAGGGAGGGTTAGCAAGAGAGTGCCGGTTAGGGTTAGGGTTAGGGTGAGGCTTAGGGTTAGTTTGAGGGTTGGGTTTGGGTTAGGGAAAGGGCGAATCTAAGGGTTTGTGTGAGGGTGAGGTTGAGGGTTAGGGTTAGGGTGAGTGTTAGGTTGAGGTTTAGGATTAGGACTAGCGTTATTTTTAGGGTTAGGGTGAGGGTGACTTTGAGGGGGAGGGGTAGGGTTAGGGTAAGGGTTATGTATAAGGTCAGGGTGAGTCTGAGGGTTAGGTTTAGGATTAGGATTAGGGTTAGGGTTAGGCTGAGGGTGAGGCTGAAGGTTAGTGTTAGGGTTAGGGTGAGCGTTAGGGTGAGGGTCTGGGTTCGGGTAAGGGTGAAGTTTAGGGTTAAGGTGAGGGTTAGGCTTAAGGTGACTATGAGGGTGATTGTTAGGCTTAGGATTAGGGTTAGGATTAGGTTTAGGGTGAGCTTGAGTGTGAGGGTTAGGTTTAGGGTTAGGTTTAAGATGAGGGTTAGGGTTAGGGTGAGGGTGAGTGTGAGGGTTAGGGTTAGGATTATGGTTAGGGCGATCATGAGTTTGAGGGTGAGTGTGAGGGTTAGGTTTAGGGTTAGGGTTAGGGCGAGGGTTAGGGTGGGGGTTAGGGTTTAGGTTTAGGATTAGGGTGAGGGTTAGGGTGAGGTTTACAGTTAGGGTTATGGTTAGGGTGAGTGTAAGTGTTAGGGTGAGGGTTAGGGTGAGGGTTTGGGTAAGGGTTACTGTTAGGGTTAGGCGTTGTGTGAGGTTTAGGTTTAGGGTTGGGGTTCGGGTGAAGGTTAGGGTGAGGTTTAGGGTGGGGATTCTGGTGAAGGTGAAGGTTAGGGTGTGGGTGATGGTTATGGTTAGGGGGAGGGTTAGGGTGAGGGTTAGGGTGAGGGTGAGGGTTAGACTGAGTTGTAGGGTTAGTGTTAAGGTGAGGGTGAGGTTTAGTGTGAGGTTTAGTGTTAGAGTTAGGGTTAGGGTTAGCATGAGGGTAAGGGATAGTGTGAGGGTTAGGGTTAGCTTTAGCGTTAGGATGAGGGTTAGGATGATGTTTAGGGATATGGCTAGGGTTAGGGTTAGGTTGAGGTTGAGGGTTAGGGTTAGGGTTTGGATGAGGTTTAGAGTTAAAATTAGGGTTAGGTTGAGTGTTATTGTTAGGGATAGAGGGAGGGTTTGGCTTACGGTGAAGGTGAGGGTGAGGGTGAGGGTTAGAGTTAGGATGAGGGTTAGGTTTAGGGTTAGGGTGAGTGTTCGGATTAGGGTGATGATTAGGGTGAGGGTGAGGGTGAGGGTTAGGTTGAGGGTTAGGGTGTGGTTGAGGGTTGGGGTTAGGGTGAGTGTTACAGTGACGGTGAGGGTTGGGATTGGGTTGCAGTTAGAATTAGGGTGAGTGTTAAGTTTGGATTAGGGTTAGAGTTAGGGTGAGCGTGAGGGTTAGGGTTAGGTTGAGAATGAGGGTTAGGTTTAGCGTTAGGATTAGGGTTAGGATGAGGGTTAGTGTGAGGGATAGGGTGAGGGTGAGAGTTAGGGTAAGGGTGAGGGTTCAGTTTAGCGTTAGTGTTAGGGTTAGGATGAGGGTTAGGTTGAGGGATAGGGTGAGGGTTAGGTTTAGTATGAGGGTTAGAGTGAGGGCAAAGTTTAGGATAAGTGTTAGGGTGAGGGTGAGGGTTAGAGTTAGAGTTAGGGTGAGGCGTAGGCTGAGTGTTAGGGTTAGGGTTATGGTTAAGGTAAGGGTTATGGTGAGGGTTAACATTAGCGTTAAACTTAGGATGAGGGTTAGGGTCAGAGTGAGTGTTAGGGTTAGGTAGAGGGTTAGGGTTAGTGTGAGGTCTAGGTTTAGGTTTAGGGTTAGGGTTAGAGTTAGCGATATGGAGAAGGTTAGGGTTAGGGTTAGGGTGAGGGTTAGACTGAGGAGTAGTTTTAGGGTTTGATTAAGTGTTAAGTTTACTGTGAGGGTTAGGGTTAGGGTTAGTGTTACGGTGAGGGTTAGGCTGAGGGTTAAGGTTAGGATTAAGGTCATTGTTAGGGTTAGGTTAAAGGTGAGGGTGAGGGTGAGGGTATGGTTGAGGTTTACGGTTAGGGTTAGGTTTAGGGTGAGGGTGAGTGTGAGGGTTAGGATTAGGATTAAGATTAGGGTAAGGGATAGTCTGAGGGTGAGGGGGAGGAGGAGGGAGAGGGGGAGGGTTAGAGTTAGGGTTAGAGTTAGGTTTAGAGTGAGGGTTAAAGTTAGTGTGAGGGTTAGTTTTAGGATTAGGGTTAGGGTTAGGATGAGTGTGAGGGTGAGGGTTAGGGTTAAGGTTAGTGTCAGGGTTAGGGTTAGGGTGAGGATTATGGTTAAAGTTAGTGATACGGTGAGGGTGAAGTGATGATGAGGGAGAGGGTTAGGGTGAGGTTGAGGGTAAGGTTTAGGTTTAGGATTAGTGTTAGGGTTAGGGTTAGGCTGAAGGTGAGGGTGAGTGTTATGTTGAGGTTTAGATTGAGCGTTAGGGTTCCAGTGAGGTTTAGGGTGAAGGTGAGGGTTAAGGTTAGCCTGAGGTTTAGTTTTAGTGTGAGGGTTACGGTTAGTGTTAGGGTTAGGGTGAGGGTAAACGTTCGAATGAGGGTTAGGTTTAGGCTGAGGGTTAGGTTTGCATTAGGGTTAGCGTGAGGGTTAGGGTGATGTCAAGGTTTAGGGCTAGGGTTATGGTTAGTGTGAGGGTGAGGATTATGGTTGGCGTTAGGGTGAGTGGTAGGGTTGGGTGAGTGTTAGGTTTAGGTTTAAGGTGAGGGTGATGTTGAGGGTGAGGGTGAGGGAGAGGTTTAGCGTTAGGGTGAGGGTTAGGCTGAGGGTTAGGTTTAGGTTTAGGTTTAGGCGTAGGGTTATGGTGAGGGTTAGGGTGAGGGTTAGGGGGAGTTTGAGGCTGAAGGTTAGGGTTAGGTTGAAGTTTAGGGTGAGGGAGAGGGTTAGGTTTAGGCTTAGGCTTAGGGTTTGGGTTAGGGTTAGGGTTAGGATGAGGGTTACGGTTAGGGGTACGGTTAGGGTTAGGTTGAGGGCTGGGGTGAGGTTTAGGTTTAGTGTTACTATTAGGGTTAGTGTGAGGGTAAGGTTTAGTGTTAGAGTTATAGTTAGGGTGAGGTTGAGGGTGAGGGATAGGGTTAGGATTAAGTTTAGGGTTAGGATTAGGCTGAGGGTGAGGGTGAGATTGAGTGTTATGGTTTGGGTGAGGGTTAGGGTTAGGGTTAGCGTTATGATGAGGGTTAGTGTGAGAGGTAGGGTTAGTGATAGTGTGAGGGTAAGAGTTAGTTTGAGGGTTAGGGTTATGGTTAGATTTAGGGTGAGTCTAATGTTTAGAGTGAGGGCTAAGGTGAGGGTGATGGTAAGGGTTAGGGTGAGGGTGAGGGTTAGGGTTAGGGTTAGGGTTAGTGTTAGGGTGAGGTTTAGGGTTAGGGTTAGGAGTAGGGTTAGGGTTAGCGTAAGGATTAGGGTGTGGGTTAGGATTGGGTTTAGGGTGGGGTGATGTTTAGGGTGAGGGTTATGGTTAGGTTTAGGGTTACTGTGAGGGTGAGGGTGATGGTTAAGTTTAGGGTTAGGGTCAGGTTGAGGGCTAGGGTGAGGGTGAGGTTTACGGTGAAAGTGAGGATGAGGGTGAGGGTTTCGGTAAGGTAAGGTTTAGGGTTAGGGTGAGGATTAGGGTGAGGTTGAGTGTTAGGGTGAGGTTTAGGGTTAGGGTTAGAGCTAGGGTTAGGGTGAGGGTGAGGGTTAGGATTAGGGTGAGGGTGAGGGTTAGGTTTAGGGTTAGGGGGACGGTTAGCATTAGGTTTAGGGTGAGGGTTAGGGTAAGGGTGAGGGTGAAGGTTAGGGTTAGGGTTAGGGTGAGGGTTAATGTTAGGGTAAGGGTGAGGATTAAGGTTGGATTAGGATTAATGTTAGGTTTAGGGTTAGTTTTACGGTGAGGATGAGGGTCAGGGTGAGTTTTAGGTTTACGGTGAGGATTAGGTTTAATGTTAGGGTGAAGGTTAGCATTAAGGTGATGTTTAGTACGAGGGTGAGGTTTAGTGTGAGGGTGAGTGTTCGGGTGAGCATGAGGGTTATGGTGTGGGTGAGGGTAAGGTTTAGGGTGAGGGTTAGCATGACAGTGAGGGTTAGGTTTAGGGTTAGATTTAGGGTTAAGGTTAGGGTGAGGTTTAGGCTTAAAGTTAGGTTTAGGGTGAGGGTTAGGGTTAGGGTTAGGGTGACTTTGAGGGTTAGGGTGAGGGTGAGGGTTTGGGTTAGCATTAGGGTGAGGGTAAGGGTTAGGATTAGGGTTAGGGTGAGGTTTAGGGTTAAGTTTAGTTTTACAGTGAGGGTTAGGGTTAAGGTTAGGGTGAGTGTTTGCCTTAGGGTGAGGGTGAGGGTGAGGGTTCAGGTGAAGGTGAGGGTTAGAGTTAGGGTGAGGGTTAGGGTTAGGGTGAGGGTAAGGGTGACGGTGAGTATTGGGGTTGGGTTAGCGTTAGGGTTAGTGTGAGGGTTAAGTTTGGGTTAGGGTTAGAGTTAGGGTGAGGGTGAGCGTTAGGGTTAGGATTATGGTTAGGTTTAGTGTTAGACTGAGGGTTAGGTTGAAGGTGAGGGTTTGGGTTTGGGTGAGCGTTATTGTGAGGGTTGGGGTGAGGCTGAGGTTAGGGTTAGGATTAGGGTTAGGATGAGGTTTAGGGTTAGGAGTAGGTTGAGGGGTAGGTTGAGGGTTAGGGTTAGTGTGAGGGTTAGGTTTATGGTTAAGTGTAGGGTAAGGTTTAGGGATAGAGTGAGGGTAAGGGTTAGGGTGAGGGTGAGGATGATGTTCAGGGTTTGGCTTAGGGTAAGGATTATTGTGAGGGTTAAGGTTGGGGTTAGGATGAGGGTTAAGTTGAGGGTAAGGGTTAGGTTGAGGGTTAGGGTAAGGGTGAGTGTCAGGTTGAGTGTTAGGGTTAGGGTTAGGCTTAGGGTTAGTGTGAGGGTTAGGTTTATGGTGAGGTTTAGGGTGAGGGCTAAGTTGAGGGTGAGGGTTAGGGTTATGGTTAGGGATAGGGAGAGGAACAGGGTTAGGTTTAGGGTTAGAGTGAAGGTTAGGCTAAGGGGTAGGTTTAGGGTTAGGTTGAGGGTTAGCCTTAGTGTGAAGCTTAAGGTTAGGGTTAGAGTTAGGGTGAGGGTTAGACTTAAGTTTAAGGTTAGGATTAAGTTTATTGTTAGGGTTATCGTGAAGTTGAGGGTGAGGGTGAGGGTGTGGGTTAGGTTTAGTGTTAGTGTTAGGTTTAAGGTGACTGTGAAAGTGCCGGTTAGTGTTAGGATTAAGATTAGGGTTAGGGTTAGTCTGAGGGTGAGGGTGAGGGTGAGTGAGATGGTTAGGATTAAGTTTAGGATTAGGGTTAGGATGAAGGTTATGGTTAGGTTTAGGGTTAGGGTTAGGGTGAAAGTGAGGGTTAGGGTTAGGATTAGGATTAATGTTAGGTTTAGGGTTAGGCTTAGTGTGAGGGTGAGGCTCAGGGTGAGGTTTAGGGTTAGGTGAGGGTTAGGGTTACAGTTAGTGTGAGGGTTAGGGTTAAGGTGATGTTTAGGGTGAGGGTGAGGTTTAGTGTGAGGCTGAGTGTTCAGGTGGGGATGAGGGTTAGGGTGTAGGTGAACATTAAGTTTAGGGGGAGGGGTAGGGTGACGGTGAGTGTTATGGTTAGGGTTAGGGTGAGGGTTAGGGTTAGGGTGAGGTTTAGGGTTAAGGTTAGTTTTAGGGTGAGGGTTAGGGAAAGGGTTAGGGTGACGGGGAGGGTTAGGGTGAGTGTGAGGTTTTGGATTAGGTTTAGGGTGAGGTTAAGGGTTAGGATTAGGGTTAGGTTGTGGTTGAGGGTTAGGTTTAGGTTTAGGGTGAGGGTTAGGGTTAGGGTGTGGTTTAGGGTTAAGTTTAGTGTTAAGGGTTAGGGTTAGGGTGAGTGTTCGCCTTAGAGTGAGGGTGAGGGTGTGGGTGAGGGTTTGGGTTGGGGTTCGGGTTCGGGTTAGGGTGTGGTTGAGGGTTAGGGTTAGGGTGATGGTTAGGGTGACGGTGAGGTTTGGGGTTGGGTTAGGGTTAGAGTTAGGGTCAGGGTTAAGTTTGGGTTACGTTTAGAGTTAGGGTGAGGATGAGCTTTAGGTTTAGGATTAGGGTTAGGTTTAGGGTTAGACTAAGGGTGAGGGTTTGGTTTAGGGTGAGGGTTAGGGTTAGGGTTAGGGTGATGGTTAGACTGACGGTGAGGGTTAGGGTGAGTGTTTCGGTTAGGGTGAGTGTGAGGGGTAGGGTGAGGTGTAGGTGATGTTTAGGGCTAGTGTTAGGGTTAGGTTTACGGTTAGGTTTAGGGTTAGGTTTAGGGTTACAGTGAGGGTAAGGGTTAGGTTGAGGGTGAGGGTGAGGTTGAGGTTTAGGGTTAGGTTTCGGATGAGGGTTATGGTTAGGTTTGGGTTTAGGCTTAGAGTGAGGGTGAGTGTTTCTGTGAGGGTTAGGGTTAGGATTAGGGTGCGGGTTAGGGTGAGTGTAAGGGTTAGGTGAGGGATAGGGTGAGGGAGAGGGTCAAGGTGAGTGTTAGGGTTAGGGTGAGGGTGAGGGTTAGGGTGAGATTTAGGTTTAGGATTTTGGCTTAGGCTGAGGGCTAGGTTGAGGGTGAGGTTTAGGGTTATGGTTAGGGATAGGGAGAGGATTAGGTTTAAGGTTAGGTTTAGATTGAGGTTTAGGCTGAGGTGTAGGTTTAGGGTTAGGTTGAAAGTTAGGTTTAGTGTGAAGGTTAATGTTAGGGTAGTGTTAGTGTGAGGGTTAGGCTTATGGTTAAGTTTAGGATTAAGGTTATTGTTAGGGTTATGGTGAATGTGAGGGTGAGGGTGAGGGTGTGGGTGAAGTTTAGGGTTAGGGTTAGGTTTATGGTGAGGGTGTGAGTGAGGGTTCGGGTTAGGATTAGGAATAGGGTTAGGGTTAGTCTGAGGGTGAGGGTGAGGGTGAGGGTGATGGTTAGGATTAGGTTTAGGATGAGGGTTATGGTTAGGGTTAGGGTTAGGGTTAGGGTGAGGGTGAGGCTTAGGTTTTGGATTAGGATTATTGTTAGGTTTAGGGTTAGGTTTAGGGTGAGGGTGAGATTGAGGGTGAGGTTTAGGTTTATTTGAGGGTTAGGGTTAATGTTAGGGTGAGCGTTAGGGCTAATGTTAGGGTGATTTTGGTTAGGGTTAAGGTGATGTTTAGGGCTAGGGTGAGGGTTAGTGTGAGGCTGAGGATTCAGGTGAGTGTGTGGGTTAGTTTGTATGTTGGGGTTAGGTTTAGGGTGAGGGTTAGTGTGACGGTGAGGGTTAGGGTGAGGGTGAGGTTTTGGGTTAGGATTAGGGTGAGGGTTAGGGTTAGGATTAAGGTTAGGGTGAGGTTGATGGTTAGGGTTAGGTTTAGTATGAGGGTTAGGGTTAGGGTGAGGTATAGGGTTAAGGTAAGTTTAGGGTGAGCATTAGGGTTAGGGTTATGGTAGGGTGAGGTTTAGGGTTGGGTTAGGGTTAAAGTAAAGGTGAGGGTGAGGGTTAAGTTTAGGATTAGGGTTAGGGTTAGGGTTAGACTGAGGGTGAGCGTGAGGATGAGTGTGAGGGTTTGGGTTAGGGAGAGGGTTAGGTTTAGGGTTAGGGTGAGGGTGAGGGTTAGGCTTACAGTTAGGGTTAGGATGAGGGTTAGGGTGATGGGTAGGGTGAGGAGTAGGGTGAGGGTTAAGGTTAGTGTGAGGGTTAGGTTTAGGGTTAGGGTTAGGTTTTCCCTTAGGGTTAGGGTAATGGTTATGGTGAGGGTTAGGTTGAGGGTAAGGGTTAGGGTTAGGATTATGGTGAGGGTTAGTCTTAGGGTTAGGATGAGGGTTATGGTTATGTTTAGGGTTAGGGTGAAGGTGAGGGTGATGTTGAGGATGAGGTTTAGGGTGAGGTTGAGGGTGAGGGATAGGTTTAGGATTAGTGTTAGGGTTTGGGTTAGGCTGAGTGTGAGAGTAAGGATTATGTTGAGAGTTACGGTTAGGGTTAGATTGAGGGTTAGGGTTAGTGTGAGGTTTAGCGTGAGGGTGAGAGTTATGGTTAGCGTGAGGTTTAGGTTTAGTGTGAGGGTTAGGTTTAGGGTTAGGGTGAGGGTAAGTGTTCGTGAGAGGGTTAGGGTCAGGGTGAACTTTGGGGTTAACATTAGGTTTAGGGTGAGAGTTAAGGTGATGTTAAGGTTTAGGCCTAGGTTTAGGGTTAGGGTGAGGGTGAGTGTTACGTTTGGGGTTAGGGTGAGTGTAAGAGATGGGTGAGGGTTAGGTTTAGGGTTAAGGTGAGGGTGAGGGGGAGAGGGAGGTTGAGGGGGAGGGTTCGGGTGAGGGTTAGGGTGAGGGTTAGTGTTAGGCTTAGGGTTAAGCTTAGGGTTATGTTGAGGGTTACAGTGAGGGTTAGGGTTAATGTTAGGGTTAGGGTTAGGTTGAGGGTTAGGGGGATTTTGAGGGTGAGGGTTAGGTTTAGTTTGAAAGTTAGGGTTAGTGTGAGGGTTAGGGTTAGGAATAGGTGTAGGGTGAGGGCTAGGTTGAGGGTGAGGGTTAGGTTTAGGCTTAGGTTTAGAGTCAGGGTTAGGGTTAGGCTTAGGTTGAGGGTTAGTGTTAGGGATAGGGTTAGGGTTAGGGTGAGGGCTAGGGTGAGGGTGAGGTTTAGTTTTAGTGTTAGATTTAGGGTGAGCTTTAGGGTTAGGGTTAGGGTTAGATTTTGGGTGAGAGTGAGTGTGAGAGATAGGTTTAGGATAAGGTTGAGGGTTAGGTTTATTCTGAGGTTGAAGGTGAGGTTGAGGGTTAGGGTTAGGGTGAGGGTTAGGGTTAGGGTTAGGGTGAGGGTTACGTTTAGGGTTAGATTTAGGGTGAGTCTAAGGGTTAGGGTGAGGTTGACCGTGAGAGTTGGGGTGAGGGTTAGGGTGAGGGTTAGGCTTAGTCTTAGGGTTAAGCTTAGGGTTATGTTAATTGTTAGGGTGAGGGTTAGGGTTAATGTTAGGGTTATGGTTAGGGTTAGTTTTAGGGGGAGTTTGAGGGTGAGGGTTAGGTTTGGTTGAAGTTTTAGGTTAGGCTGAGGGCCAGGGTGAGGGTGAGGGTGGGGGTTAGGATTAGGGTTAGGGTTTGTGTGAGGTTTAGGGTTAGGGTTAGAGTTAGGGTGAGGGTGAGGGTTAGGTTTAGTGTTAGGTTGAGGGTTCGGGTGAGGGTGAGGGTTAGGGTGAGGGTGATGGTTAGGGTTAGGGTGAAGTTTAGGTTTAGTGTGAGGGTTAGGGTTAGGGTTATGTTTAGGGTTATTTTTAGGGTTCGGGTTTGGGTTCGAGTTCGGGTTAGGGTTAGGTTTAGGGTGAGCCTGATGGTGGGAGTTATGTTTAGAATTAGGGTTAGGGTTAGGCTGAGGGTGAGTTTGAGTGTGGGGTGAGGGTTACGGTTAGGGTTAGGATTAGGGTTGATTTTAGGGTTAGGTTTAGGGTTAGAGTTAGGGTTAGGGTTAGGGTTAGGGTGAGGTGAGCATTAGGAGTTGGATGAGGGTTAGGGTGAGGGTGAAGGTAAGTGTTAGGGTTCACGTTAATGTTAGGATTAGGGTTAATTTTAGGGTTAGGTTTAGTGTTATAGTTAGGATTATTTTGAGGGTTAGGGTTAGGGTTAGGGTGAGGTGAGCGTTAGGATTAGGGTGACGGTTACGGTGAGGGTGAAGGTAAGTGTTAGGGTTCACGTTAGGACTAGGGTGTGGCTTAGGGTTGGGGTGAGGGTGAGGTTGAGGTTTAGGTTTAGGATTAGGATTAAGGTTAGGGTTAAAGTTAGTGTGAGAGTAGGGTTAGGGTGAGGGTGAGGTTTTCGATGAGGGTTAGGGTGTGGGTGAGTCTTAGGGTGAGGGTTAGGGTTCGGGTTAGGGTGAAATTGATGTTTATGTTTAGAGTGAATTTTAGGTTTAGTGTGAGGGTTAGGGTTAGTGTTAGGGTTAGGGTGAGTGTGAGGATGAGGTTTAGGGTTAGGTTTAGGGTGAGGGTGAGGGTGAGGATTAGGCTTAGGATTAGTGTTAATGTTAGGCTTAGGCTTAGGGGTAGGGTGAGGGTGAGGGTTAGGGTTAGGGTGAAGTTTAGGGTTATTGTTAGTGGGAGGGTTAGGGTGATGTTTAGGGTGAGGTTGAGAGTTAGGGTGAGGGTTCTGTGAGAGTTCGGGTGAGGGTGAGTGTTAGGGTGTGGGTGATGGTTAGGGTTAGGTTGTGTGTTAGGGTGACGATGAGGATGAGGGTTAGGTTGAGTGTTAGGGTGAGGTTTAGGGTTAGGGTTAGGGCTAGGGTGAGGGGTAGGGTGAAGGTTAGTGTTAGGGTTATGATAAAGTTTAGGGTTAAGGTTACGGTGAGGGTGAGCCTGAGAGTATAGTTTAGTGTTAGGATTAGGTATAGGGTTAGCGGTAGGCTGAGGGTGAGGGTGAGTATGAGGGTGAGGGATAGGATTATGTTTAGGGTTAGGGTGAGGGCTATGTTGAGGGTGAGATTTAGGGTGAGGGTGAGGGTTAGGGTTGGGGCGAGGGTTAGGGTTAGGGTGAGGGTGAGATTTAAGGTTAGCGTGATTTTTTCCTTGAGGGTGAGGGTTAGCGTGAGTGTGAGGGTTTGTGTGAGGGTAAGGGTTAGGGTGAGGGTTAGGGTTAGTGTTACGGTTAGGGTGAGGGTTAGGGTTAGTGTTCCTGTTAGGGTGAGAGTTAGGGAGAGGGGTATGGTTAGAGGTAGGTTGAGGGTTAGGATTAGTGTGCGGGTTAGGGTTAGGTTTAGGGTGATGTTTAAGGTGAGGCTGAGGGCTTGGTTTAACTTTAGGGTTGGTTGAAAGTTAGGGTGAAGGTTAGGATTATGGTTACGGTAAGAGTGAGCATTAGGGTTTGGGTGAGGGTGAGTGTTAGGGTTAGGGTGTGGGTTAGGTTTAGGGTTAGAATTAGGGAGAGGGTGAGGGTTAGGTTTAATGTGTGGATTAGGGTTAGGTTTAGGGTTAGGCTGAGGTTGAGTGTGAGGGTGAGGTATAGGTTTAGGTTTATGGTTAGGGTAACGGTTAGCATTAGGGTTAGTGTTAGAATGACGGTTATGGTGATGGATAGGGTTAGGGTTAGGGTGTGGGTGAGGGAGAGTGTGAGGGATAGGTTTAGGGTTAGGGTGAGGGTTACGGTTAGGCTTAGGGTGAGGGTTAGGGTTAGGGTTAAGGTTAGATTTAGGATGAGTGTTAGGGTAAAGGTTAGGGTGAGGGTTTGGGTGAGGGTTAGGGTTAGAGTTAGGTTGAGGGTTAGGCTGAGGGTGAGGGTGAGGGTTAGGATTAGGTTTAGGTTTATGCTGAGGGTATGGGTTAGGGTGAGGTTTAGTGTTAGCATTAGGGTGAGGGTGAGGGTTGGGGTTAGGGTGAAGCTTAGGGCTAGGGTTTGGGTCAGGGTGAGGTTTAGGGCGATATTTAGGGTGAGGTTGAGTGTTAGGGTGAGGGTGAGGGTGAGGGTGAGGGTGAAGTTTAGGGTTAAGATTAGGTATAGGGTTACCGGTAGGCTGAGGGTGAGGGTGAGTATGAGGGTGAGGGATTGGGTTAGGGTTAGGTTTAGGGTGAGGGCTATGTTGAGGGTGAGATTTAGGGTGAGGGTGAGGGTTTGGGTTTGGTAAGGGTTAGGGTTATGGTTAGGGTGAGGATTAGGTTGAGTTTGAGTGTTAGGGGGAGGGATAGTGTTAGGATGAGGGTTAGGGTTAGGGTTAGGGTGAGGGTTAGTGTTAGCGTGATGTTTTGGGTGAGGGTGAGGGTTAGCGTGAGTGTGAGGGTTTGGATGAAGTTAAGGGTTAGGGTGAGGATGAGGGTTAAGTATAGGGTTAGGGTGAGGGTTAGGGTTAGAGTTAGGGTTTGTGTGAGGAGTAGGGTGAGGGGTAGGGTTAGTGTTAGGGTAAGGGTTAAGGTTAGTGTGAGGGTTAGGGTGAGGTTAAGGGTTAGGGTGAAGGTCAGGTTGAGGGTGAGGGTTTTAGTTAGTGTTAGGTTTAGGGTGAGGGTTAGGGTGAGGGTTAGGGTGAGGGTTAATGTGCGGGTTAGCGTTAGGGTGAGATTTAGTGTGAGGGTTAGGGTTAGGGTTAGGGTGAGGTTGAGGGTGAGGCTTAGGTTTAGGGTTAGGGGTAGGATTAGTGTTAAGGTGAGGGTGAGGGTGAGGGTGAGGGTGAGGGTTAGGTTTAGGATTAGGGTTAAGCTTAGTGTTAGAGTTAGGGTGAGGGCTAGGATTACGGTGAGGGTAAGGTTTTAGGTGAGGGTTACGGTGTGGGTGAGACTTAGGCTTAGGGTGAAGGTTAGGGTGACCGTGAGGGTTAGGTAAGGGTGTGGGTTAGGTTTCGTATAAGGGTAAGGGTTAGATTGAGGGGTTGGGTTAGGGTTATGATTAGGGTGAGGGTTAGGGTAAGGGTTATGGTTAGGAATAGGGTGAGTATTAGGGATAAGTTTAGGGTAATGGTGAGGGTAAAGTTTAGGGTGTGGTTTAGGGTGAGGGTGAGGATTGGAGATAGCTTTAGGTTTAGGTTTGGGGTTAGGATGAGGGTTATGGTTATGTTTATGCTAAGGGTGAGTGTGAGGGTTAGGTTTTGGGTTAGGATTAGGGTGAGGGTTAGGGTGAGTTTGATGGTTAGGGCGAAGGTAAGGGTTAGGGTGAGTGTTAGGGTGAGGGTGAGATTTACGGTTAGGGTTACGTTTAGGGTGAGGGGTAGGGTGATAGTTATGGTTAGGTTTAGGGTTAGTTTTAGGGTGAGGGTTAAGGTGAGGGTTAAGGTTAGTGTTAGGTTTAAAATTAGGGTTAGGGTGAGGGTTAGGGTTAGGTTTAGTGTTACGATGAGTGTTAGGGTTAGGGTTAGATGAGGGTTAGGGTGAGGTGTAGGGTTAGGGTTAGGGTGAGGTTGAGAGCGAGCATTAGGGTTAGGATGAGGGTCAGAATTAGGGTAGGGTTATGGTTAGGGAAAGGTTTAGGGTGAGGGTGAGGGTTAGGGTGAGAGTAAGGTTAGGGTGAGGGTTAGGATGAGGATGAGGGATACGGTTAGCATTGGCGTGAGGGTTATGGTTAGGGTGAGGTTTAGGGTTAGGGTTAGTGTTAGGATTAGGGTGGGGGTTAGTGTTAGAGTTAGGGTGAGGTTGAGGGTGAGGGATAGGTTTAGGATTAGTGTTAGGGTTAGGTTTATGCTGATTGTGAGACTGAGCTTGAGGGTTAGGATTATGTTTTGGTTTAGGATTAGGGTTAGGATGAGGGTGACGGTGAGGTTGAGGGTGAGGTGTAGGTTTAGGATTATAGTAAGGGTTAGCTTTAAGGTTAGGGAGAGGCTTAGGGTGAGGGTTAGGGTTAGTGTTAGGGTTAGGATGACGTTGAGAGTTAGGGTTACGTTTGGGGTAAGGGTTAGGGTTAGGTTTAGGGTTAGAGTTAGGGTGAGGTTGAGGTTGAGGTTTAGGGTAAGGTTGAGGGTTACCGTTAGCGTTAACATGAGGGTTAGTGTTAGCGTTAGGGTTAGGGTAAGGGTGAGGGTGAGGGTTAGAGCTAGGGTTAAGGTTAGGGTGAGATTTAGGCTGAGGGTGACAGTGAGGGTGAGGGTTAGGTTCAGGATTATGGTTAGGGTTAGGTTTAGGCATAGGGTGAGGGTGAAGATTAGGGTGAGGGTTAGGGCATGGGTGATGGTTAGTTTTCAGGTAAGGGTTAGGGTGACGGTGAAGGTTAGGGTTAGGGTTAGGTTTAGGGTGAGTGTTAGGGTGAGGGTTAGGTTAAGGGTTAGGTTGAGGTTGAGGATAAGGTTTAGGGTGAGGTTTATGGTGAGGGTTAGTGTTAGCGTTAGGATTAAGTTGAGGGTTAGGGTGAGTGTTAGAATTAGTGTTAGGGTTAGGGTGAGGGTGATGGTTAGGGTTAGGGTTAGTGTTAGCGTTTTGGTTAGGGTGAGGTTTAGGGATAGGGTTCGTTTAGGGTGAGGATGAGTTTGATGGTTAGGATTAGTGTTAGAGTTAGAGTTAAGGTGAGGGTGAGGGTGGGGGTTAGGGTTAGATTACTGTTAGGTTTAGGATTAGGATGAGGGTTAAGGTAAGGGTGAGGTTGAGGGAGAGAGTTAGGGTTAGGGTGAGGGTAAGTGTTAGGGTTAATGTTAGGATGAGGGTTAGGGTTAGGGTTAGGAATAGGATGAGAGTTAGGCTGAGGTGTAGGGTGAGGTTGAGGGTTAGGGTTAGGGTTAGGTTGAGGCTAAGGGTTAGGTTGAGGGTGAGGATTAGGGTTAGGTTTACGGTGAGGATTAGGGTGAGATGTATGTTTAGGGTTATGATGAGAATTAGGGTTAGGGGTAGGGTTAGGGTTAGGGAGAGGGTTAGGTTTAGGGTTAGTTTGAGAGTTAGGGTTAGGGTTAGGTTTAGGCTGAAGGTAAGGATTAGGTTGACGTTTAGCGTGAGGGTCTGGGTTCGGGTTATGGTTAGGGTTAGGATGAGGCTTAGGGTTAGGTTTATGTTTAGGGTGATTGTTAGGTTGAGGCTTAGTGTTAGGGTGAGGGTTAAGGTGAGCGTTGGGGTGAGGGTAAGTTTTAGTGTGAGCGTAAGTGTTAGGGGTAGGGTAACTGGGTGAGGATTAGGGTTAGGGTTTGCGTTAAGGTTAAGGTGAGGGTTTTTGTTAGGGTGAGGGTTACGATTAGTATTAGGGTTATGGTTAGTGTGAGGGTGAGGATTAGGGTTAGGTTTAGGGTTTGGATGAGGGTTAGGGTGAGGTTTAGGTTGAGGGTGAAGGTTAGGGTTAGCGTTATTGTTAGGTGAGGGTTAGGGTGAGGTATAGGTATAGAGTTAGGTTTAAGGGTTAGGATTAGTGTTAGGGTTAGAATTAGCGTGAGTGTGAGGGAAAGGGTTAACGTGAGAATGAGGGTTAGGTTTAGGTGTAGGGTTAGGGTTAGGGTGAGGGTTAGGGTTAGTGTGAGGGTTAGACTTAGGATTAGGCTTAGGGTTAGGTTGAGGGTAAGGGTAAGGTTGAGGTTTAGCGAGAGGGTGAGGGTTAGGGTTAGAGTTAGCGTTAGGGTCAGGGAGAGGCTGAGAGTGAGGGTGAGGGTCAGCGTTAGGGTTAGGATGAGGTTAAGGTTTAGGTTTAGGGTTAGGGTTAGGTTGAGGGTTAGGTTTAGGGTTAGGGTTAGCATGAGGTTTAGGTTTAGGATGATAATGAGGGTCAGGGTTAGGGTTAGGGTTAGGGTAAGGGTTAGTGTTAAGGTGAGGGTGAGGGTTAGGTTTAGCATTAGGGTTAGGGCTAGGATTAGGCTTAGGGTGAAAGTTAGGTTTAGAGTTATAGGTTTAGGTTTAGGGTGAGGGTTAGGGTGAGGGTGATGGTTAGGGTGAGGGTGAGGGTTAGTGTGAGGGATAGGGTTAGGGTTAGCGTTAGCGTGAGGGTTAGGTTTAGGGTGAAGTATAGTGTTAGGGTTGAGGTTACTGTGAAGGTGAGGGTTAGGGTTAGATTTAGGGTTATAGTTAGTGTGAGGTGAGGGCAGGATTAGGATTAGGGTTAGGTTTAGGGTGAGGCTGAGAATGAAGATGAGGGTGAGGTTTAATGTTATGTTTAGGGTGAGGTTTAGGGTTAGGGTTTGGGTTAGTGTCAGGAATAGGGTGATGTGTAGGGTTAGGGTTAGGGTGAGGATTAGGGTTAGTGTGAGGGTTAGAGTTAGAGATACGGTTAGAGTTAGGTTGAGGGTAAGGGTTAGGTTGAGGATTAGGGTGAGGTGTAGGTATAGGTTTAGTGTGAAAGTTAGGTTGAGGGGTAGGGTTGGGTTAGGGTGAGGGTTCGGGTTAGGAGAGGGTTAGGGTTAGGGTTAGGATTAGGCTGAGGGTAACTGTTAGATTGATGTTTAGGGTGAGGGTGACGGTGAGGGTTAGGGTTAGGATTAGGGTGAGAGTTAGCGTGAGTGTTAGGGTGAGGGTGAGGGTTAGGTTGAGGGTTAGTGTTAGGGTTAGGGTTAGGGTGAGTGTTAGGGTGAGGGTAAGTGTTAGCATGAGGATTAGGGTTAGGGTTAGGGTCAAGGGTATGGTGAGAGTTAGGGTTAGTGTTAGGGTAGGGTTTAGGGTGAGGTCTAGGTTGAGGATTAAGGTTAGTGTTAGGTTTAGGGTTAGGGTTAGGGTTAGGGTGAGGTTTAGAGTAAGGGTGAGGGTTATAGTTAGTGTGAGGGTTATGTTTATTGTTAGGTTAGGTTTAGTTTGAGGGTGAGTGTTAGGTTTAGGGTGAGGTTGAGGGTTAGTTTTAGGGCTAGGGGGAGGGTGAGGGTTAGGATTAGGGTTATGGATATGGTTAGGCTGAGGGTGAGGGAGAGCGTTAGGTTTAGGATTAGGTTTAGGGTTAGTGTTAGGCTTAGAGTGAGGGCGAGGGTGAGTGTTAGGTTTAGGTGCTGGTTAGGGTTTGTGTTAGGGTTAGGGTTAGGGTGATGTTTAGGGTGAGGGTGCGTGTGAGGGTGAGGTTTAGGGTGAGGGGTAGGGTTAGGGTGAAGGGTTGGGTGAGAGTGAGGGTTAGGATGAATTTGAGGGTTAGGGTTAGGGTTACGTTAGGGTGATGGTTAGGTTTAGGGTTCGGTTTAAGGTGCGTGTTAGGTTAAGGTTTACAGGTAGGGTTAGTGTGAGGATTAGGATTAAGTTTAGGTTTAGGTTTAGGTTGAGTGTTTTAGGGTGAAGTTTAGGGTGAGGGTGAAGTTTAGGATTAGCGTTAGGTTTAGGGTGAGGGTTAGGTGTAGAATTAGGTTTAAGTTAAGGTTTAGGGTTAGTGTTAGGGTTAGAGTTAGGGTGAGGGTGAGGGTGAAGTTTAGCGTGAGTGTGAGGGATAGGTTTAAATTTAGGGTTAGGGTTAGGGTGAGGATGATGTTTAGGATGAGGGTTAAGGTGAGGTTTTGTTTTAGGGTTAGGGTTAGTGTGAGGATTAGGGTTAGGGTTAGAGTTAGGTTGAGCGTAAGGATTAGAGTGAGGGTTAGGGTGAGCGTGAGGGTTGGGATTAGCATTAATGTGAGGTTTAATGTTAGGGTGAGGTTTGAGGTTAGGGTTCGGGTTAGGATTAGTTTGAGGGTTAGGGTTAGAGTTAGGGTGAGAGTTAGGATTAGTGTGAGGGTTAGGTTGAGTGTGAGGGTTAAGTTTAGGGATAGTATTATGGTTGGGTTGAGGGTAAGGGTCAGGTTGAGGGTTAGTGTTAGTGTTAGGGTTAGGGTTAGCATGAGGGTTAGGGTGAGGGTTAGCTTTAGGTTTAGGTTTAGAATGAGAGGTAGGGTGAGGGTAAGGTTTAGGATCAGTGTTAGGGTGAGAGTGAGGGTTAGGGTTAGGGTTAGGGTGAGGTGTAGGTTAAGGGTTTGGGTTAGTGTTAGGTTTAGGGTTAGGGTGAGGGTTAGGGTGAGGATTACGGTTAAGGTTAGCATTAGTGTTAGGGTGAGGTTTAGGGTGAGGGTGAGGGTTAAGGTTCAGGTTAGGGTGAGGGTTAGGGTTAGTGGGAGGGTTAGGGTTAGGTTTAGGTTTAGGGTTAGGGTGAGGGTAAGGATGAGGGTAAGGATGAGGCTGAGGGTTACGGTGAGGGTGAGGGTTAGGGTTAGCCTTAGGTTCGTCTGAGGTTTAGGGTGAGAGGTTTAGGATTAGGGTTACAGTTATGGTAAGGTTTAGGGTGAGGGTGAGGGTGAGATTGAGGTTTAGGGTGTGGGTAAGGGGTAGGTTAGGGTGACGGTTATGGTTAGTGTGATGTTTAGGGTGACGGTGAAAGTTAGGGTGAGTGTGAGTGTTTGGGTGAGTGTGAGCGTTAGGGTGTGTGTGAGGGTTAGTGTTAGGGTGAGGGTTAGGGTTAGAGTGAGGGTGAGGGTGAGGGCTAGCGTTATGGTTAAGGTTAGGGTTAGGCTTAGGCTGAGGGTGAGGGTGAGGGTGAGGTTAGGTTTAGTTTTAGATTTAGGATTAGGGTTAGATTTAGTGTTAGGTTAAGGGTGAGGGTGAGGGTGAAGGTGAGGGTTAGGGTTAGGGTGAGTGTTAGGGTTAGGTTGATGTTTAGAGTCAGGGTGAAATTGTGGATGAGAGTTAGGTTGAGAGAGAGGGGTCAGGTGAGGGTGAGGGTTAGGGTGGGTGTGAGGGTTTGGGTTAAGGTGATGGTTAGGTTAAAGGTGAGGGTTAGGGTTAGAGTTAGGGTTATCGTTAGGGTGATGGTTAGGGTTAGGGTTAGGGTTAGGTTGATGGTTAGGGTTAGGGTTAGGGTTAGGTGAGTGTAAGGGTTAGGGTGAGGTTTAGGGTTAACGTTAGGGATAGGGTGTGGGTTAGGGTGAGTGTTAAGGTTAGTGTTAGGGTTAGGGTGAGGGTGTCGGTTAGGGGGAGGGTTTCTGCTAGGGTTAGGTTTAGGGTGAGGGTGAGAGTTAGGGTTAGGGTTACTGTGAGGGTTAGAGTTAGGGTGAAGGTTAGGATTAGAGTTTGGTTTAGGTTGTGGGTTAGATTTAGGTTTAGGTGAGGGTTAGTGTTAAGGTGAGGGTTAGGGTTTGAATGAGCCTTAGGGTTTCTGTGAGGAAAAGGGTTAGGGTGAGGGTGAGGGTTTGGTTTAGGTTAAGGGTCAGGGTTAGCTTTAGGATTAGTGTGATGGTTAGGGTTAGGGTACAGGTGAGGGTTAGGGTTAGGGTGAATGTTAGGGTTAGTGTTAGGGTGAGCTTGACGGTTAGGGTTAGGGATGGGGTTAGGGTTAGTGTTAGGTGAGGGGTAGTGTTAGCTTTAGGGTTAGTGTTAGGGTTAGGGTCAGGGTGAGGGTTAGTGTTAGGTGGAACGGTAGTGTTAGGGTTAGGTTTAGTATGAGGGTGAGAACAAGGTTTAGGGTTATGGTTAGAGTTAGGGTGAGGGTGAGGGATAGGTTTAGGATTAGGGTTAGGGTTAGGGTGAGGCTGAGAATGAAGGTGAGGGTGAGGGTGAAGGTTAGGGTTTGGGTGAGGTTTAGAGTTAGTGTAAGGTTTATAGTTAGTTTTAGTGTTAGGGTTAGGTTGAGGGTAAGGGTTAGGTTGAGGGTTCGGGGGAGGATGAGGGTTAGGGTTAGGGTTAGGGTTAGGTTTAATGTTAGGATGAGGATTAGTTGAGGGGTAGGTTTAGAGTTGGGTTGAGGACTAGGGTGAGGGTGAGGGTGAGGCTAGGGTTAGGGTTACGGTGAGGGGTAGGGTGAGAGTAAGGCTTAGAGTGAGTGTTAGGGATAAGATTAGGGTGAGGGATAGGGTGAGAGTTAGGGTTAGTTTTAGGATTTGTGTTAGGGTGAGGGTTAGGGTGAGTATTAGGGTTAGGGTTTGCGTCAGGGTTAGGGTGAGGTTTAGGGTAAGGGTGAGTGTTAGGGTTAGGGTTAGGGTGAGGGTTAGGGTTAGGGTTAGGGTTATGGTGAGAGTGAGGGTTAGGGTTAGGGTTAGGTTTAGGGTTACGGTTAGAGTGAGGGTGAGAGAGAGCGTTAGGTTTAGGATTAAGTTTAGGGTTAATGTTAGTCTTCGGGTCAGGGTGAGGGTGAGGATTAGGGTTATCATTAGGGTTAGTGTTAGGGTTAGGGTGATGTTTAGGGTAAGGGTGAGGGTTAGGGTGAGGGTTATGTTGAGGGTTAGGGTGAGGGTGAGGGTTAGGGTGAGGGTGAGGGTTAGGGTGTGGGTGAGGGTTAGGGTTAGGGTGAGGATTTTGGGTGAAGTTTAGGGTTACGGTTAGGTTTAGTGTGAGGTTTAGTTTGGGGTTTAATGTTAGGGTTATTGTTAAGATTAGGGTTAGTGTTAGTTTGAGAGTTAGGGTGAGGGTAAGATTTAAGGTGAGTTTTAGTTTGAGGGTGAAGGTTAGGGTTAGCATTAGGGTTATTGTGAGGGTTAAATTTATATTTAGGTTTAAGGTAAGGTTGATGGTTAGAGTTAGGGTTAGAGTAAGGGTGAGGGTGAGGGTGAAGGTTATGTTTAGCGTTAGCGTGCAGGTTAGTGTTAGGGTGAGTTTTAGGGTTAGGGTTTGGTTTAGTGTTAATGTTAGGTTGAGGTTTAGGTTTAGGGTTAGGGTTAGGATAAGGGGTAGGGTGAGGGGTAGGGTTATGGTTAGGGTGAGGTTTAGGTTTAGTGTGAGTGTTAGGGTTAGGGGGAGGGGGAGGGTTAGTGTTAGGATGAACTTTAGGGTTAGGGTGAAACTTAGTGTTAGGGTTAGTGTTAGGGTTAGGGTGAGGATATGGGTTAGGGTGAGGTTTAAGGTGAGCATTAGGTTAGCGTTAGGGTTAGGATGAGGTTTAGTGTGAGGGTTAGGTTTAGTGTTAGGGTTAGGGTCAGAGTGAGGGTGAGGATTAGGGTTAGGGTAAGGGTTAGGGTTAAGGTGAGGTTTAGGGATAGTATTAGGGTTAGGGTGAGGGTGAGGGTTAGGATTAGTGTTAGGGTTAGATTTCGGGTGAGAGTGAGTGTTAGGGTTAGCATTAGGGTTAGGGTTAGGGTTAGGCTGGGGGTGAGGGTAAGTGTGATGGTGAGGGTTAGGGTTAGGATAAGGGTTAGTGTTAGGGTTACGGTAAGGGCTAGGGTGAGGGTGAGAGTTAGGGTTAGGTTTACCGTGAAGGTTAGGGTGAGGGTGAGGGTTAGGGTTACTGTTAGGTGAAGGTCAGTGTAACGGTGTGGTTATGTTGAGAGTGCGGGTTAGGCTTAGGTTTAAGTATAGGGTGAGGATTAGGGTTAGGTTTAGGGTTAGGGTGAGGGTTAGCGTGGGTTAGGTTTAGGGTTAGGGTGAGGGTTAAAGTTAGTGAGAGTGTTAGGGTTAGGGTTAGGGTTAGGGTGACTGTAAGGTTTAGGGTGAGGGTTATGATTTGTGTGAGCGATAGGGTTAGGGTTTGGGTGAGGGTGAGGAAAAGGGTTAGGGTGAGGGTTAGGGGGAGTGTGAGGGTTAGAGGCAGGGTGAGCGTTAGGGTGAGGATTAGGGTAAGGGTGAGTATTAGGGTTAGTGTGAGGGTTAGGGTGAGAGTTAGGTTGAGGGTTAGGGTGAGGGTAAGGGTTACGGTGAGGTTTACTGTGAGGGTTATGTTTAGGGTTAGTATGAGGGTTACGGTGAGGGGAAGGGTCAGGTTTATGTTGAGCGTTAGGTTTAGGGTGAGGCTTAGGGTGAGGGTTAGGGTTCGGTTTAGGGTTAAGATGAACGTGAGGGTTAGGTTTAGTGTGATATTTAGGGTTAGGGTGTGGGTGAGGGTTAGGGTGTGGGTGACGATTAAGGTTAGGGTGAGGGTTAGGTTGAGGGTTAGGGTTAGGGTTAGTGTTAGGATGAGGGTGACAGTAAGGGTTAGTGTGAGGTTTACGGTGAGGATTAGGGTTAGGTTTAGGATGAGGGTTACATTCAGGGGAAGGGAGATTTATGGTGAGCGTTAGGGTTAGGGTGAGGCTTAGGATAAGGGTTAGGGTTAGGGTTAGGGTTTGGATGACGGTGAGGTTTATGGTTAGTGTGATATTTAGGGTTAGGGTGAGGGTTAGGGTGAGTGTGATTCTTCAGGTGTGGGTGAGGGTTAGGTTGTGGGTGAGGGTTAGGGTGATGGTGAGGGTTAGGGTGATGGTGAGGGTTTGGGTGAGGGTGAGGGTTAGGGTTAGGGCTAGGGTTATGGTGAGTGATATGGTTAGGGTTAGGGTTAGGGTGAGGGTTAGGGTGAGGATTATGGTTAGGGTTAGGGTTAGGGTTAGTGTGAGGTTTAAGGTTAGGGTTAGGGTTAGAGTTAGGTTGAGGTTAAGGTTTATGGTGAGTTTTAGGGTGAACGTGCGGGTTAGGATTAGTGTTGGGGTTAGGGTGAGGTTTAAGGTGAGGGTGAGGATAAGGGTTAGGTTTACACTGAGGGTTAGGGTTAGTGTTAGGGTTAGGGTGAGGGTTAGGGTTAGGGTTATTGTTAGGGTTAGGTTAAGGGTGAGGGTTAGGGTTAGGGTTAGGGATAAGGAGAGGATTATGTTTAAGGTTAGCGTTAGGGTGAGGGTTAGGCTGAGGGGTAGGGTTGGGGTTAGGGTGAAGGATAGATTTAGTTTGAGGGTTAGTGTTAGGGTTAGGGTTAAAATTAGGGTGAGGTTAAGAGTTAGGGTGAGAGTTAGGGTTAGGGTGAGGATAGGGTTACCATTAGTGTTAGGATGATGGTTAGGGTGAGGGTTAGGGTTAGGGTTAGGTTTAGGGTGAGGGTAAGTTTGAGGGTTAGAGTGAAGGTTAGGGTGAGGGTTAGGGCTAGGGTGAGGCTAAGGGTTAGTGTTAGGTTTAGGGTGAGGGTGAGGGTCAGGGGGAGGGTAATTCTGAGGGTGAGGGTTAGGGTTAAGGTTAGTGTTAGGGATAGGGTTAGGCTGAGCTTGACGTTGAGGTTTAGTGTTAGCATTAGTTTTAGGGTTAGCTGAGAGTGAGTGTTATGGTTAGGATTAGGGTTAAGGTTAGGGTTAGGCTGAGGGTGAGGATTAGGGTTAGGATTAGGGTTAGGGTGAGGTTTAGGGTGATGGTTAGCATAATAGTTAGGGATAGGGTGAGGGTTAGGGTTAGGATTAGGGATAGGGTTTGAATTAGAGTTAGGGTTAGGGTTAGGCTGAGGGTTAAGGTGCGGAATAGGTTTAGGGTTAGGATGAGAGTTAGGGTTAGTAATGAGGGTTAGGGTTAGGTTTAGTTTTAGGTTGAGGGTAAGGCTTAGGGTCAGGGTTAGGGTTTGTGTGAGTATTAGGGTTAGGGTTAGGGTTAGGGTAAGGGTCAGTGTTATTGTTATGGTTAGTGTTAGGGTGAGGGTGAGGGTGAGGGTAAGGGTGAGGGTTTGTTTTAGTGTTAGGTTTAGGGTGAGGGTGAGGGTGACAGTTAGGGTTAGGTTTAGTTTTAAGCTAAGGGTGAGGGTGAGGGTTAGCGTTAGTGTGATGTTTAGGGTGAGGGTGAGGTTTAGGGTGAGTGTGAGGGTTCGAGTAACGATGAGGGTTAGCTTGATGGTGAGGGTTAGGGTTGGGTGAGGGTTAGGGTTATGTTTAGGGTTAGGGTTATGGTGAGAGTAAGGATTAGGGTGAGAGTTAAGGTGAGGGTAAGTGTTAGGGTTGGCATTAGCATGAGTGTTAGGGTTTGGGTGAGTGTTAGGTTTAGCTTTTGGTTGAGGGTGGGGGTTAAGGTTAGGGTTAGGGTTAGAGTTAGGGTGAGGGTGAGGGTGAGTGCTAGGGTTAGGATTAAGATTAGGTTTAGGTTTAGGCTGAGGGTGAGAGTGAGAGTGAGGGTTACAGTTAGATTTAGTGTGAGGTTTAGGGTTACGGTTAGGGTTAGGGTGACAGTTAGGGTGAGGTTGATGGGTAGGGTTAGTGTTTGGGTTAGGGTTATTGTGAGGATTAAGGTTAGAGTTAGGGTGAGGGTAAGGGTTATGGTGAGGTTTACGGTGAGGGTTAATTAACGTTAGAGTTAGGGTGAGGGTTAGGTTTAGTGTTAGGGTTAGGGTGAGTGTGAGGGTTAGGGTTAGGGTTAGGGTGATGGTTAGGTTTAGGATGAGCTTTTGGGATAGGGTTAGGGTGAGGGTGAGGTTGAGGGTGAGGGTTAGGATTAGGGTAAGTGTTAGAGTTAGGGTGAGGGTGAAAGTAAGGGTTAGGGTTAGGGTTAAGATTAGGGTAGGGTTAGGCTGAGGGTGAAGGTAAGTGTGAGGATGAGGGTTAGGTTTAGGATGAGGGTTAGGGTTAGGGTTAGGTTGAGGGTTAGGATTAGGGTTATGATTAGGATGAGAGATAGGCTGAGGGGTCGGGTTAGGGTTAGGGTGAGGTTTAGGGTTAGTGTGAGGGTTAGGGTTAGGGCTTGGTTTAGGTTGAGGTTAAGGTTTAGGGTGAGGTTAGACTGAGGGTTAGTGTGAGGTTAAGTTTAGGGTGAGGGTGAGGCTTAGGGTTAGTGTTAGGGTGAGGGATAGGTTGAGGGTGAGAATTAGGATTAGGGTTATGGTGAGAGTTAGGATGTGGGTGATGGGTAGGTTTAGGATGAGGGTTAGTTTGAGGGGTAGGGTAGGGTAAGGCTTAGGATGAGGGTTAGGTTGAAGTTTACAGTTAGGGTTAGTTTGAAGATTAGGGTTAGTGTTAGGTTTATGGTTACGGTGAGGGTTCAGATTAGGGAGTGGTGTAGGGTGAGGGTCTAGTTTAGGTTTAGCCTTAGGGTTAGGGTGAGGTTTAGGTTTAGAGTTAGGTTTAAGGTAAGGGTTACGGTTAGAGTTAGGGTTAGAGTTAGGGTGAAGGTGAGGGCGAGGATTAGCGTGAGGGTGAGGGTTAGGTCTAGGATGAGGGTTAGGGTTAGGGTTTGGGTTAGGTTGAAGTTTAGGGTTAGGGTTATGATTAGGATGAGAGATAGGCTGAGGGGTCGGTCTAGTGTTATGGTGAGGGTTAGGGTTAGTGTGAGGGTTAGGGTTAGGTTTAGGGTTAGGTTGAGGTTAAGGGTTAGGGTGAGGTTAGAGTGAGGGTTAGTGTGACGGTGAGTGTTAGGGTTAGGGTGAGGCTTAGGGCTTGTGCTAGGGTGAGGGCTAAGTTGAGGGTGAGAATTAGGGTTAGGGTTATGCTGAGGGTTAGGGTGAGGGTGAGGGTTAAATTTAGGTTTAGGGTGAGGGTTAGGTTGAGGTTTACAATTAGGGTTAGTGTGAAGGTTAGGGTTAGGTTTAGGTTTAGTGTTATGGTGAGGGTACGGGTTAGGGTGAGGTGTAGGGTGAGGGTGAAGTTTAGGGTTAGCCTTAGGTTTAGGGTGAGGTTTTGGTTTAGAGTTAGGTTTAAGTTATGGGTTACGGTTAGAGTTAGGGTTAGAGTTTGGGTGAGGGTGAGGGTGAGGGTTAGCGTGAGGGTGAGGGTTAGGTTTAGGGTTAGGGTGAGAGTTAGCCTGATGGTGATGTTTAGGGTGAGCGTGTGCGTTCGGGTGAGGGTTTGGGTTAGGCTGTGGGTGAGGCTTACGGTTAGTTTGAGGGTTAGAGTGATGGTGAGGGTTAGGGTGAGGGTTAAACTAAGGGTTACGGTTAGGGTTAGGTTTAGGTTTAGTGTGAGGGTTAGGGTTAGGGTTAGGTTGACAGTAAGGGTTAAGGTGAAGTTTAGGTTGAGGGGGATGTTTAGGGTTAGCATTAGCATGAGGGTTAGTTTTAGGGTGAGGTTTAGGTTTAGGGTTAGGGTTAGTGTTAGGTTGAGGGTTAGGCTTAGTGTTAGGATGAGGTTTAGGGTGAGGGTTAGGGTTAGGCTTAGGGTGAGGGTTAGGGGTAGTATGAGGGTTAGCGTTAGGGTTAGATTTGTGTTGAGGGTAAGATTTAGGTTGAGGCTTAGGGTGAGGGTGATGGTTAGGGTTAGGGTTAGGGTAAGGGTGAGTGTGAGTGTTAGGCTTAGGATTTGGTTTTGGTTTAGGGTTTGTGTTAAGTTAGTGTTAGGGTTATGGTTAGAATTAGGGTGAGGGTGAGGGTGAGGACTACGGTTAGGATTAGTGTTAGGTTTAGGTTTAGGCTGAGGGTGAGGGTGAGGGTGAGTTTTAGGTTTAGGATTAGGGTTAGGGTTAGTGTTAGGCTCAAGGTGAGGGTGGGGGTGATTGTTAGGGTGAGGGTTATGATTAGGGTTATGGTGAGGTTTAGGGTTAGTGTGATGTTTATCATGACACTGAGGGTTAAGGTTAGGGTGATGTTTAGGGTTAGGTTTAGGGTGAGAGTAAGGGTTAGTGTGAGGGTTAGCGTGAGGGTGAGGGTAGGGTTATCTTTTGCGTGAGGTTTAGGGTTAGGGTGCAGATTAGGTTTAGTATTAGGTTTATGGTGAGGGTTAGGGTTAGGGTTAGGTTTAGAGTTAGGGTGAGGGTGAGGGTGAGGGCTAGGGTTAGGATTAAGTGTAGGGTTAGGGTTCCACTGAGATTGAGGGTGAGTGTGAGTGTTAGATTTAGGATTAGGGTTAGGTTTAGTGTTAGGCTTAGGGTGAGGGTGAGGGTGAAGGTGAGGGTTAGGGTGCACGTTAGGTTTAGGGTTAGGGTGAGGTTTAGGGTTAGTGTGATGTTTACAGTGAGGGTGAGGGTGTGGATATCGGTTAGGGTGAGAGTGAGGGTTCAGGTTATGGTGAAGTTTAGGTTGTGTGTGAGGTTTATGTTTAGGGTGATGTTTAGTTTGATGGTGAGGTTTAGGTTTAGGGCTAGGATTAGCATTAGGGTTAGGGTTAGGGTAAAGGTGATGTTTAGGGTACAAGTCAGGGTTTTGGGTGAGGGTTAGTGTGAGGATTAGGGTTAGGTTTACGGTTACAGTTAGGGTGAGGGTATATTTAGGGTGAGGTTTAGGGTGAGGTTAGGGTTAGCGTTAGGTTTAGTGTGTGGGTTAGGGTGAGGGTTAAGTTTAGTGTTAGGGTTAGAGTGAGGGTGACTATTATGGTGAGGTATATGGTTAGGGTTAGGGTTAGGGTTAGGTTAAGGGTGAGGGTGAGGGTGAGGGTTAGGGTTAGGGTTAGTGTGAGGGTTAGGGTTCGTGTGAGGGTGAGGGTTAGGTTGAGGTTTAGTGTGAGCATTATGTTTAGGGTTAGGGTAATGGGTAGGGTGAGTTTTAGGGTTAGTGTTAGTGATAGGGTGAGGATTACGGTTATGTTTAGGGTTAGGGTGAGTGTTAGGCTGAGGGTTAAGTTTAGGGTTAGAGTGAGGTTTAGCTTAGTTCGAGGGTTAGGGTTAGGGTGAGGGTGAGGGTGAGGGTTAGGGTTTGGGTTAGGATTAGAGTAAGGGTTAGAATGAGGGTTACAGTGAATGTGAGGTTTAGGATTAGCGTTTGCGTGAGGTTTAGGTTTAGGATGAGGGTTAGATTTAGTGTTAGATTTAGCTTAAGTGTGAGGGGTAGGGTTAGGGTTAGGGTTAGAATTAGGGTGAGGGTGAGGGTGAGGGCTATGGTTAGGATTAAGTTTAGTGTTAGGCTGAGGGTGAGGATGAGGGTGAGGGCTAGAGTTAGGATTAAGTTTACCATTATGCTGAGGGTGAGGGTGAGTTTTAGTTTTAGATTTAGGATTAGGGTTAGGGTTAGTGTTAGGCTTAGGGTGATGGTGAGGGTTTAGGTGAGGATTAGGGTGAGGATTAGGGTGAGGGTGAGGGTGTGGATGAGGGTTAGGTTGAGAGTGAGGGGTCAGGTGATGGTGAGCGTTAGGGTGTTTGTGAGTGTTTTGGTTAGGGTGATGGTTATGTTGACGGTGAGTGTTAGGGTTAGGGTTAGGGTTATCGTTAGGGTGATGGTTATGGTTATGGTTATGGTTAGGGTTAGGGTTAGGGTGAGTGTAAGTGTTAGGGTGAATTTTAGGGTGAGGGTTAGGTTTTGCGTTAGGGTTAGGGTGTGTGTTAGGGTGAGGGTTAAGGTTATTGTTAGGGTTAGGGTGAGGGTGATGTTTAGGGTGCGGGTTTCGGCTAGGGTTAGGATTATGGTGAGGGTGAGGTTAGGGTTAGGGTTACTGTGAGGGTTAGGGTTAGGGTGAAGTTTAGGATTAGAGTTAGGCTTAGGGTGAGGATGAGAGTGTGGGTTAGATTTAGGGTTAGGTGAGGGTTAGTGTTAAGGTGAGGTTTAGGGTTTGAGTGAGCCTTAGGTTATTGTTGAGAGCCATGAAATTGTATGGAAAGATAAGATTCCTCCAGCCCTAAGCAAACTACATTTGGCTAACCATAAATATTCCTCCATCCCTAAGCAGACAACATTTGACTCACCATAAACCTTTCTCTTATCTCCAGCCCTCTGCAAATGGCGCCTGGCTAACCATAAATATTTCTTAGAACACCTACCACAACGGCCAAAGGAAAAGCATGACCCATCCCTTACCCCAGGACTTCTCACCCTTGCTTCTGCAAAGTTTTTTCATTCTTTCCCTTCCCCAGTCCCTTCAGGTATATAAAACCTGCCTTACTTTAATAAAGCAGACCTTGACACGACTCAGACTGACTTTGTCTTTCTTTATGCGCTTGGTCTCGTTTCTCTTTCACCCCCATGGTTCTTAGGAGGTGCCTCCTCGAGTCAAACAAATAACTGAACCTGCTGGACGGGTCAAGTGGCGCCCAACGTGGGGCTCGAGGCGCGGTGACCTACCCGACGGCGCTGGAGATGGGGATCCCCAATCATTTAAGGGTAGAGACGCCCACATTGCATCACTCGTGCACCATGGGAAGCCTTGAGGTAAGTTTGCCTTTCAATCAACCATGGGAAAAGCAGGCTTTATTTATAAAGGAAATGAAGGAAGCTCTTAGGGAGAGAGGAATAAGAGTAAAAAGAAAGGATCTTGTAATTTTTTTTTTTTGTTTGTTGGGAAAAATGTCCCTGGCTAATTTTGAGTGGCCCCGACATTCATCCCCTTAGCTGGAGTAAAGTATGGAAAAATATTAATGATTTAGCGGCTAAAGGAGAAGAAATACCCGAGGCCTTTTTTAGTTTTTATGGGATTATTAGGGACATTTTAAAAGAGGTAGAAAAGGGAAGAGATGGTGCCCGCTTATTGATTTTAACGGAGGACACCTGCTGCCTCATGAATGGAATAAGATTGTACAATCGGTCCTGACCAGAGGTCAATATTTAACCTGGAAGGCTGAATTTATAGATAAGGCAGAGGCTTAGGCTATCATAAACAAAAACATGTTCAGATGGCCACTCCCATCTGAAGTTGCTTTTTCTGTTTGCAGTCCTTCGACTGCCTCGCAGCGCCTGTCTGGTTTCCTCTGTTTCTGTTTAGTGTTAATTGTCTCTGTTGTCTGTCTTGTTGTCCTTAAAGGGAAGGGGCGGCAACTAACAACCCCCTTAAGTCTGACTTTAGATCACTGGAAAAAAGTTACAGCTCGAGCCAAGATTGTCAGGTTTTAGGAACTTGCTTGTTTGTCACTTATGAAATTGCCACTGACCACATGCGAGTGGCCCCAGTTAGATCTCAGCCTTAGGCCTTGGTTCAGGGGGTCTGAGTGTGGGGGAGAACCTGCCAGTCTGAGGGGATGGCCGCTAGGGATTTTTCTTTTCCCTTGCCATGACTGGGAATTCTCCTCCACCTTGGAAGGCCCCTGGGTCAACGTCTGCAGGAATCTAAGAGAAAAAAATCCTCCGGAGGTGAATAGGGGTGTTGAGTCCCCTGGTAAGTGAATGGTGGTGAGATGTCGCCCCATTGACTGAGACCTGATTTTGTCTTTGTGGCCACTTGTTTGTCCTGTTTAGTGTGTGTGTTCGTTTTATGTTTTCTGAGGTAGGGAAGACTTGGGTGAGAGTGACAAGCTCACTCAGCAGACTCTGGATTAAGCTTGCTGAATGAGAACAGCACAGAGATTCAAAAGACTAATTAGTGAATTGTCTTACTAGTTAAGCTTGGGAAAATGAAGCCCAACAAAGGTACCTGGTTTAAAAGAAATACTGTCTTAAATTTTTGTTTAATAACTTTAAAAGGTGTACGTACAACTGATTTTGATTTTTGCGCGCTTTAAGATCTGTGTAAGTGTTTTGTGTGTGTCTGTAAACGTGTTCAAAGATAAAAATTGTCATCGTGCTGTAACAATTGGGTGAGTTTAAATTTAAAATTCAAAAAGTTATGACGTTTGGACATTGACAAAAAAATCTTCGCATTGTTTTAAATGGCTTTGTAATGATTCTTTAACTTGCAAATTAGAAAATCTGGTATTTTAAAAGAATAATGTTTTAAAATGCATAAGACTGTTTATACTGTAACCAAGTTATCTGGCTTAACAAAAATGCATTGGCTGTTTGGGATCTAGTTCCTTTGGCTAAAATTTGGGGATAAATATTAAAAATTTAAATGTAAAGCTTAGTTTAACACCGTCAAAGATGTTACTTGTTCTATCTAAAACTGTGTATTTCATTCGAGAACCAAGAGATAAAAAAAGGGAAAACTTAAAAACCAACAGAAGACCTTAAGGGGTAAGGGGTGAACAAGCACAAGGGCAGTTCAGCTGGTCATGCATGGTGGGGCAGGTCCTGGGATGAGTCCATGCATGGTGAAAGAGGGCAAGCTGGCACAAACTCAGTTCATCTAACCCTAAAGAGTCGGATTGGGTGTGTGCCCATTCCATAGAAGGGGCTGAGTGGCCCATCTTTGTTCTCTCTTTTCTCTGCAGATAGACACTGAAAACATGGTGGTTAAAATGAGTGATGTGATGATCTGATTAGTATTGCTAAAACTTCCCCTTGGATGTGTTAACATTAAAATTAGGAAGGCCTTAAAAAGAGGGTTAAAAACTCATTTATATAATGTGGCTTACTTTCAATTATGTTCTACAATTAGGATGTTTTTAAAAGTTATAAAGGTGTTAAGTCTAGCTTCGTGGTATAGTGATGGTGACTGTAATTCTTGCATTAAGGAAAAATTGTCATTTGAGTTTAAAAATCTTAATGTGTGTCTGTTTTAAAACAAGCAACCAAGAGGCAATGAGTGACACTTGGCCTCAAGATTTCAAGGGATCTTTTCAAAATGCAAATAAAAACTAAAGTATAAAATAGTAAAGGTGATTAATAAGAGGTTTTAAAAAAATTAGAAATGGATTTTTGGATATAAAGTTTAACTGTAAAATTGTTCTTAACATTTGCCTCAAAGTACACAAAGAAAGAATTAGGATTACCAAAATAATTTCTATTCTAGTTTGCTCTTATAGGTTTTTTAAGTTTCCAGCAAGCCCAGAGCAATGCACAGAGGATTCTTACAAGTTGTCTGATGTCACTTTGACTCTTAATTAGTTTCAGGTAAGAGCATGCTTAAAAGCCACTTCTATGTTGACCACCTTGTTGCTTTTAATTGGAGTAAAATGGCCTTTTGTAAGAATCATTCATCTGCAAACAGGTTCAAAGCCAGCCCGGGCACAAAAAGGTTCCTGTGAGACTGTCACCTCTATTCAGCCAGCAGAGTACTAACCCTGGACTAAAGAGCCAGGGGACAGTACTCAAGCCCCAAGCTCCAGACTCAAAGTGGCAGAGTGCTAGCCTTAAGCTGTAGAGGTGAGGGACAGTGCTCAGGCCCCGAGTTCAAGTCCAGCAACCAGATAAAAGGAAATGCCAATGAGGCATTTATCCTAATGTGGAGAAGACACTCCTGGGACAAAAGCAATGGAGGAGCATCCAGAGGCAGTAAAGCCACTGCTTGGATGGCAGAAATGTCAGATCCTAGAGTCATTTTGTGGCCTCTCAAAACTGGTCAGAG
Source organism: Dipodomys merriami (assembly GCF_024711535.1). Taxonomy (NCBI): domain Eukaryota; kingdom Metazoa; phylum Chordata; class Mammalia; order Rodentia; family Heteromyidae; genus Dipodomys; species Dipodomys merriami. The sequence continues at coordinate 3,141,605 of NW_027206157.1, forward strand.
CCGGGAGGTCATGGGAAGAGTTTGTAAACATGCCTAATGTCCATGACTATCTACCTTGTAAGGGACAGTAACTTGCCAGTCCTCTGTGATAGTAATAAAAAGCTAATGTTATAAAATGTGGGGGATAGTTTAAATCTCAACCCCTTTATGTGCCAAAAAATGTCTAATTGGCAGCTCTAATTGAGCTGACACTAGTTACATGAAGTTCATCTGCTCAGGAAAAAGTTTGTAAACCTGGGAGTGTGTTTCTATTGATATCTTTCTAAAGGCCTGCAAAGGTAACTTAGGCATTATTTGGGATCATTAGAGATCACATTCCTAAGCCATCTAGGAAGATGCTTTTGCAAACCAGAGTGCTAAACAAGCTACACTGCTGTAGCCGGGGAAAAGGTCTGTGCAGTTGTGAAAAGTTAAACATTGTTCTTAATGGCATCTAACCCTGATAGCCTCTTTGTAAAATAGGCTAAAGTTATAGGTTCCTGGCTAGGTAAGATCAACGCCCCTAAAGTCAGCTTGAAGAAGTTACGGAAGATGGACCTTCGCCCTTCTACCCCCATTTTTAAGATCAAGGGTCCAGAGTCAGAAATTTTGGAGAAATGAGGCAACATAGATGAAAAAAAGGCATAAAGAATAGTGTTAATTGTTGTAGGTGTTCAAGGTGTGGAGACTGCATCTGTCAGAGATGGCTACAAGGCTAAGCCTTTTGAGCCTTCTGTGTCTATTTACAAAAATATCTGGTTAGTAATAAGAGTTGCGATTTTGGTAAATTGTCCTGGGCTATTGTTTAAAGATCTTAAAAACCAGCAGGATCAAAGCCTGCCAAGCCCATGCAATGTATCCTTAACCAGTCTGTGTAGGAATTTACAGCCCAGCATGAGGTGTGACAGTCCCTTGGAGCCACTGAGAGACCCTGCTGCTGCTGCTGCTGCTGCTGCTGCTGCTGCATACCCTGATGGGTAAAGATCAACGATGGCCTGACAGCCACGAGGACCTCCTGCCTGATTCCATCATCTGAGTCTGCATCCTGGTTGACTGCTGCTAAATCTGAGATCTTATGAGACATTCTTTTAGGTGATATCCAAAAATCCTCTGTATTCCCACAGTGGATACTGGGGACAAGAATATCACTGGCTTGCTTGCCTTAGGCACTTCAGTGCATAGTGACTGAAAATCCACTCTATGGTCACAGCCTAGTTTGGCTCTGGTATGGTAATAACCTAAGTGTATTATCAATGAAGGTAATACTGTTAGCCTTAAAATCTAGCAAGCTTCTGCATCACAGTGGTGCCTTAACGCTGTTCTAAGATAAAGGTTCCACAAGCCAAAGGAAAATTGGGCAGTTTTTAAACTCCAGCCACAAAGATGCTCAAGAAATTGTAAAAAAAAAAAAAAAAAAAAAGGTAGTAAAGAAAGCCTTGGAAAGGGAATTGGGAAAATTTAAAAAGTAAGGATTGTCTTTAAGACAAACCTCAAAAAGTTTAAGTACGTAGCAGATGGTATGAGTTGTCTTCAAACTGGAGCTTACAAGTAAAGCTGGTATAAAATTAAGTTAACTACGATACACGAGTCAGGACTGGTGGAAAAAAATGTAAGGGTCTCTGGTACTGTTACTTCTGTTACAATCAGACCTTGTATACTTAACAGAATGGTGTCTTTTGTTAAAGAAAAAGATCAGCGTAGTCCGTCTATTAGTTCTGAGATCCAAATACCAAGCATTGAGAACAACTGACACCCCACAAGATAATATAGAGACACCCCTACGACTGAGATAAGAACCCCCTAAATTTTAAGATTAAAATTAGCCCAAAGAAAAAAGAGGGAATAAAAGATTAAAAATTAGAGTTACATTTTACAATTGCTAACTGCTGGTTTTGCTTCTGTAAACTTGCTTGCGCTAGCACTGACCCTTCCCCTCCCTGGAGATATATAAAAACTTTCGGAGTCTAGATGTTGGCCCTGGGACAAGCTGTGTAATCGTAAATAAAGGGCTAACAAGTAAATTCCCCAAATGGCCAAATGGGACCCAAGATAAGGAACAAAGATTATGTTCCTCCGCATTCCTGTGTAAAAATTCCCGATTTAGGGGGCTCAAGATAAGGGCCATTTGATCAGCCCAGCAGACTAGGCCAAGTGTTAATCAATCACAAGCCTGTAACACTGTAGATTCCCTAACCCTTACCTCCCAGAGTGACTACCTCAGTTTGATCATCCGTGCTAATTGTTTTATTGCAAAGAGTGTTATAAACTTCCCCAGGTAGTATGACATTGATGTTGGGATATCCTCCTTTTCCCTGTGCAACAATGTTATTAATGTTTCTGCCTCCCTATTCTTACAACAGAGCCAGGTTTTTGTTTGTGGCAATAATATGGCCTACACTGTACTTCCCCAAAATTGGACAGGGCTCTGTATTCCAGCTATTTTACTCCCAGACATTGACTTGATTTCCGGAGATGAGCTAGTACCCATTCCTGACTTTGATTATTTTGTTCCCCGACATAAAAGGGTGGTACAATTTATTCCCATACTGATAGGACTTGGAGTGGCTGGTGCTTTAGGCACTGGGACTGCAGGATTAGCCACTGCTGTCTCCTCATACTCCAAGCTTTCACAACAATTAGCTGATGCTATTACTAAAGTTTATCAATCTGTTAAAGATCTTCAGGATCAGTTAGATTCATTAGCTGAGGTGGCTTTACAAAATCGCAAAGGTTTAGATCTTTTAACTGTTGACAGAGGTGGCATTTGCTTAACTTTACAGGAAAAGTGCTGTTTTTATGCCAATAAGTCTGGCATTGTAAGAGATCGAGTTTAAAAACATCAGGAGGAGATTGAAAGACGGCGACACGAGTTTTTTTGAGCGCCCTATTTGGGCTGCTTGAGGGGGACTTTTAACCTAGGTTCTTCCCCTCCTGGGTCCCCTTGTTGGATTACTTTTGCTTGTTTCCTTTGGCTCTTGGGCTTTTCAGCACCTTAAGTGCTTTATAAAAGATCAAATAGATTCTGTTCTTCCAAAAATTTGATCTCGGTGCATTATCATCGCTTAGAGACTTGGGAGGACCCCACGGAGCACACCGCGGCCACCCCTAGAGAAGGACTGCAATGCCATACACTTCTTCCCTAATGATTCCTAAAAAAGCTAGAAAACATCCAATGACAGGAGTATTATGAAGCTTAACCTGGGTAGCACTACATATAGAGGCCGTACAGGCTGGCTCAACAAGGCATGTAGGCAGTGGTAAGGTGGCCCTCCATATAACCTAAGATAGGATGTTTTCTCATAACCTACCTTTGGAAAATTTGTTGATAAAACAGGTGCATGGCTTGCTATAACCCAGGGGAAACCTTCCCCCCGAGGATGATGAATTTTCTCTTACAGATGCAGCTAGAACTCCAGACTTGGACCTTCCTGACTTAATTTATTAAATAACAGATTAATCTCTGGTCTTCTAAGCCCATACAGGTTCATCACCATCACCTCAATATGGCGGACTAAGGCATTGAGATCGAGCATTTACCCTAGGCTTTTAATTAGTGCTTTGCCGTGAACTTGCTCCAGTGGGAAACAGCCCCCATTTCCTTTTTCTTATTTAGAAAATCTTTCTTCTTATTCGTAACTTCTGACCATTCAACGGGCAAGACCTATTGCCATAAGGGACAGGTTCGCCCCTCCTCCTATAGGCCCCTCCGCTTGGGGGAGGATGCACCTATGGGAGGAAGAAGAAATGCTATAATCAAGGGTGCAGGTAAGACTGCAGGGGGATGGATCCGCGAGATCCCAAAACCCAAGACCCCTGAGTGTCAAGCTCTGGTGCTTAACGGTTGGCATGCATAAACAAGAGCCGTCTCCTCAAAAAACACGCCAAGGCCTGTAAAACTCCCCTCCCCGAGTGAGGACGCTCGCTCGGGAGCGGAAAAAAACCCTGGGCCCTTAGAGGAACATAGCCTCTGTCACCCCCTTAAAAAGAGCAGCCAACAATTGATGGTCAATTTTCTAAATAAGAAAGGGGGATTTGTTGGGAGCCAAGAAAGTGTATGGAAAGATAAGATTCCTCCAGCCCTAAGCAAACTACATTTGGCTAACCATAAATATTCCTCCAGCCCTAAGGAGACAACATTTGACTAACCATAAACATTTCTCTTATCTCCAGCACTCAGCAAATGGCGCCTGACTGACCATAAATATTTCTTAGAACGACTAGCACAACGGCCAAAGGAAAAGCATGACCGAGCCCTGACCCCGGGACTTCTCACCCTTGCTTCTGCAAAGTTTTTTCATTCTTTCCCTTCCCCTGTCCCTTCAGGTATATAAAACCTGCCTCACTTTAATAAAGCAGACCTTGACGCGACTCAGACTGACTTTGTCTTTCTTTATGCGCTTGGTCTCGTTTCTCTTTCACCCCCATGGTTCTTAGGAGGTGCCTCCTCGAGTATAACGAATAACTGAACCTGCTGGACGGATCCGGTTAGGGTGAGGAAAAGGGTTTGGGTGAGGGTCAGCGTAAGGGTTAGGGTTAGGGTGAGGGTGAGAGTTACTTTTAGGTTTAGGGTAAGGGTTAGCTTTAAGATTAGGGTGAGGGTTAGGGTTAGGGTACAGGTGAGGGTTAGGGGGATGGTGAGGGTTAAGGTTAGGGTTAGGGTGAGGGTGACAGTTAGTGTTAGGGGTGGGGTTAGGGTTAGTGTTAGGTGAGGGTTAGTGTTAGGGTTATGGTTAGGGTTAGGGATAGGGTCAAGGTGAGGGTTATGTTAGGGTGAACGTTAGTGTTAGGGTTAGGTTTAGGGTGAGGGTTAGGAAGAGGGTTAGGGTTAGGGTTAGAGTTAGGGTGAGCATGAGTGATAGGTTTAGGATTAGGGTTAGGGTTAGGGTGAGGCTGAGAATGAAGGTGAGGGTGAGGGTGAAGGTTAGTGTTAAGGTGAGGTTTAGTATTAGGGTTAGGGTGAGGTTTAGAGTTAGTGTGAGGTTTAGAGTTAGTGTTAGGGTTAGGGTTAGGTTGAGGGTAAGTGTTAGGTTGAGGGTTAGCGGGAGGATGAGGGAAAGGGTTAGGTTTAGGGTTAGGGTGAGGGTTAGGGTTAGGTTTAGTGTTAGGATGAGGATTAGGTGAGGGGTAGGTTTAGGGTTAGGTTGAGGACTAGGGTGAGGATGAGGGTGAGGCTAGGGTTAGGGTTACAGTGAGGGTTAGGGTGAGAGTAAGGGTTAGGGTGAGTGTTAGTGTTAGGATTAGGGAGGGATAGGGTGAGAGTTAGGGTTAGATTTAAGGTTAGGGTTAGGGTGAGGGTTAGGGTTAGGGTTAGGGTGAGGGTGAGGGTTAGGGTTAGGTTTAGGGTTACGGTTAGAGTGAGGGTGACAGAGAGCATTAGGTCTAGGATTAATTTTAGGGTTAGTGTTAGGCTTAGGGTCAGGGTGAGGGTGAGGATTAGGGTTAGCATTCGAGTTAGGGTTAGAGTTAGGGTGATGTTTAGTGTGAAGGTGAGGGTTAGGGTGAGGGTGAGGGTTAGGTTTAGGGTGAAGGTGAGGGTTAGGGTGAGGTGAGTGTTAGGGTGTGGGTGAGGGTTAAGGTTAGGGTGAGGGTTTGGGGGAAGTTTAGGGTTACGGTTCCGTTTAGGGTGAGGTTTAGGTTGGGGTTTAATGTTAGGGTTATTGTAAATATTAGGGTTAGGGTTGGGTTTAGGGTTAGGGGGAGGGTAAGATTTAGGGTGAGTTTTAGGTTGAGGGTGAAGGTTAGGGATAGTGTTAGGGTTATTGTGAGGGTTAGATTTAGATTTAGGTTTACGGTAAGGGTTACGGTTAGCGTTCGGGTTGGTTAGGGTGAGGGTTAGGGTGAGGGTTATCGTGAGGGTGAGGGTTAGATTTAGGGTTCAGGTGAGGGTTAAGGTGAGAGTGATGTTTAGGGTGAGGGATTGGGTTCCTTTGAGGGTTAGGGTTAGGGTGTGGGTGAGGCTTACTGGTAGGGTTAGGGTTAGGGTTAGGGTGAGTGTTAGGGTGAGGGTGATGGTTAGAGTGAGGGTTAAGGTGAGGTTTAGAATTAGGGTTAGTGTGAGGGTTAAGGTTAGGGTTAGGGTTAGGGTGAGCGTAAGGCTAGGGTGAGGCTTAGGGTGAGGTTGATTGTTAGGGTTAGCTTTAGCATGCAGGTTATTGTTAGGGTGAGTTTTAGGGTTAGGGTTAGCGTTAGGGTTAGGTTGAGGTTTAGGGTTAGGATTAGGGTTAGAATGAGGGATAGGGTGAAGGGTAGGGTTAGGGATAGGGTGAGGTTTGGTTTAGTGTGAGGGTTAGGGTTAGGGTGAGGGTGAGGGTTAGGATTAGGATGAACTATAGGGTTAGGGTGAACCTTAGTGTTAGGGTTAGTGTTAGGGTTAGGGTTAAGATATGGGTTAGAGTGAGGATTAGGGTGAGCGTTAGGTTAGCGTTGGGGTTAGGATGAGGTTTAGTGTGAGAGTTAGGTTTAGTGTTAGGGTTAGGGTCAGAGTGAGGGTGAGGGTTAGGGTTAGGGTAAGGGTTAGGGTTAAGGTGATTTTTAGGGATAGTCTTAGGGTTAAGGTGAGGGACAGGGATAGGATTAGGGTGAGGGTTAGTTTACGGGTGAGAGTGAGGGTTAGGGTTAGGATTAGGGTTAGGGTTAGGGTTAGGCTGGGGTGTGGGTAAGTATGATGGTGAGGGTTAGGGTTAGGTTTAGGGTTACGGTAAGTGCTAGGGTGTGGGTGACAGGGTTAGGTTTAAGGTGAGGTTTAGTGTTAGGGTGAGGGTTAGGGTTAGTGTTAGGGTGAGGGTCAGGGTGATGGTGTGGTTTAGGGTGAGGGTGAAGGTTAGGGTTAGGTTTAGGAATAGGGTGAGGATTAGGGCTGGGTTTAGGGTTAGGGTGAGGGTTAGCGTGTTGTTAGGGTTACGGTTAGGGTGAAGGTTCAAGTTAGTGTGAGGGTTAAGATTAGGCTTAGGGTTAGGGTGACAGTAAGGGTTAGGGTGAGGGTTATGGTTTGTGTGAGCGATCGGTTTAGGGTTAGGGTTAGGGTGAGGAAATGCGTTAGGGGGAGGGGGAGGTTTAGAGTGTGGGTGAGGGTTAGGGTGAGGATTAGGGTAAGGGTGGGGATTAGGGTTAGTGTGAGGGTTAGGGTGAGGGTTAGGTTGAGGGTTAGGGTGAGGGTAAGGGTAACGGTTAGATTTACGGTGAGGGTTAGGGTTAGGTTTATTATGAGGGTTACGGTGAGGGGAATGGTCAGGTTTATGGTGAGCGTTAAGGTTAGGGTGAGGCTTGGGGTTAGGGTTAGGGTTAGGGTTAGGGTTAAGATGAACGTTAGGGTTAGGTTTAGTGTGATATTTAGGGTGAGGGTGAGGGTTAGGGTTAGTGTGAGTGTTCAGGTGAGGGTGAGGGTTAGGGTGTGGTTGAGGGTTATGGTTAGGGTGAGGGTTAGGGTGAGGGTGATATTTACGGTTTGGGTTAGGGTGAGGGTGAGTGTTAGTGTTAGGCTTAGGATGAGGGTTTGATTTAGGGTTAGTGTTAGGTTAGGGTTAGGGTTAGGGTTAGGTTTAGAATTAGGGTGAGGGTGAGGGTGAGGACTACGGTTAGGATTAGTGTTAGGGTTAGGGTTAGGCTGAGGGTGAGGGTGAGGGTGAGTGTTAGGTTTAGGATTAGGGTTATGGTTAGTGTTAGGCTCAGGGTGAGGGTGAGGGTTAGGGTGAGGGTTAGGTTTAAGGTTAGGGTGAGGGTTAGGGTTAGTGTGATATTTAGGGTGAAAGTGAGGGTTCGGGTTAGGGTGATGTTTAGGGTTAGTTTTAGGGTGAGAGTAAGGTTAGTGTGAGGGTTAGTGTGAGGTTTAGGGTAGGATTAGCTTTTCCGTGAGGTTTAGGGTTAGGGTGAGGATTAGGTTTAGTGTTAGTTTTACGGTGAGGGTCAGGGTTAGGGTTAGGGTTAGAGTTAGGGTGAGGTTGAGGGTGAGGGCTAGGTTTAGGATTAAGTGTAGGGTTCGGGTTAGGCTGAGGGTGAGGGTGAGGGTGAGGGTGAGTGTGAGATTTAGGATTTGGGTTAGGTTTAGTGTTAGGCTTAGGGTGAGGGTGAGGGTGAATGTGAGGCTTAGGGTGCAAGTTAGGTTTAGGGTTAGGTTGAAGGTTAGGGTTAGTGTGATGTTTAGAGTGAGGGTGAGGGTGTGGATTTTGATTAGGGTGAGAGTGAGGGTTCAGGTTATGGTGAAGGTTAGGGTGTGTGTAAGGGTTATGGTTAGGGTGATGGTTAGGTTGATGGTGAGGTTTAGGTTTAGGGCTAGGCTTAGCGTTAGGGTGATGGTTATGGTTAGGGTTAGGGTTTGGGTGATGGTTAGGGTATGGGTTAGGGTTTTGGGTTAGGGTTAGTGTGAGGATTAGGGTTAGGGTTACGGTTACGGTTAGGGTTAGTGTGATGATTAGGTTGAGAGTGAGGTTTAGGGTGAGTGTGAGGGTTCGGATGAGGGTGAGGGTGTGGGTTAGGGTGAGGGTTAAGGTTAGTGTTAGGGTTAGGGTGAGGGTGAGGATTAGGTTGAAGGATATGGTTAGGGTTAGGGTTATATTTAGGGTTAGGTTAAGGGTGAGGGTGAGTATGAGGGTTAGGGTTAGGGTAAGTGTGAGGGTTAGGGTTAGGGTGTGTGTTAGGGTTAGGGATAGGGTTAGGGTGAGGGTGAGGGTTAGGGTGAGGGTTAAGGTGAGCATTAGGTTTAGGGTTAGGGTAATGGGAAGGGTGAGTTTTAGGGTTAGGGTTAGTGATAGGGTGAGGATTAGGGTTAGAGTTAGTGTTAGGGTGAGTGTTAGGCTGAGGGTTAAGTTTAGGGTTAGGGTGAGGGTTAGCTTAGTGTGAGGGTTAGGGTTAGTGTGAGGTTGAGGGTTAGGTTTTGGGTTAGGGTTAGAGTAAGGGTTAGGGTGAGTGTTACAGTGAGTGTGAGGGTTAGCGTTAGAGTTTGCGTGAGGTTTTGGGTTAGGGTCAGGGTTAGATTTAGGGTTAGAGTTAGCTTAAGGGTAAGGGGTAGGGTTAGGTTTAGGGTTAGAATTAGGGTGAGGGTGAGGGTGAGGGCTATGGTTAGGATTAAGGTTAGGGTTAGGCTGAGGATGAGTGTGAGGTTTAGTTTTAGATTTTGGTTTAGGGTTAGGTTTAGTGTTAGGCTCAGGGTGAGGGTGAGGGTTTAGGTGACGGTTAAGGTGAGGGTTAGGGTTAGGGTTAGGGTGAGGGTTAGTGTTAATGTGATGTTTAGAATGATGGTGAGGGTGTGGATGAGGGTTAGGTTGAGAGTGAGGGGTCAGGTGAGTGTGTGTGAGGGTTTGGGTTAGGGTGATGGTTATGTTGACGGTGAAGGATAGGGTTAGAGTTAGGGTTATCGTTAGGGTGATGGTAAGGGTTAGGGTTAGGGTTAGTTTGATGGTTAGGGTTAGGGTTAGGGTTAGGGTGAGTGTAAGGGTTAGGGTGAGGTTTAGTGTGAGAGTTAGGGTTGGTGTTAGGGTTAGGGTGTGTGTTAGGGTGAGGGTTAATGTTAGTGTTAGGATTAGGGTGAGGGTGATGGTTAGGGTGGGTTTTTGGCATGGGTTAAGATTACGGTGAGGGTGAGGGTTAAGGTTAGCGTTATCGTGAGTGTTCGGGTCAGGTTGAAGGTTAGGATTAGAATTAGGCTTAGCGTGAAGTTGAGGGTGTGGGTTAGATTTAGGGTTAGGTGTTGGTTAGCGTTAAGGTGAGGGTTAGGGTTTGAATGAACCTCAGGTTTAGGGTGAGGAAATGGGTTTGGGTGAGAGTCAGGTTAAGGGTGAGGGTGAGGGTTAGGTTTAGCTTTAGGTTAAGGGTTAGCTTTAGGATTAGGGTGAGGGTTAGGGTTAGGGTACAGGTGAGGATTAGGGTGATGGTGAGTGTTAGGGTTAGGGTTAGGGTGAGGGTGAGGGTGACGGCTAGGGTAAGGGTTGGGGTTAGGGTTAGTGTTAGGTCAGGGGTAGTGTTAGGGTTAGGGTTAGTGTTAGGGTTAGTGTCAGGGTGAGGGCTAGTGTGAGGATTAATGTTAGGGTTAGCATTAGGATTATGGTGAGGGTTAGGGTGTGGGTGAGGGTTAGTGTTAGGGTGAAGGTTCGGGTTAGAGTGACGGTTAGGGTTAGGGTTAGTGTGAAGCTGAGGGCTAGAGTGAGTGTGAGGGTTACGGTTAGGGTTAGTGCTAGCGTGAGGATTAGGGTTAGAGTTAGGGTTAGTGTGAGGGTTAGACTGAGGTGTAGACTTTGGTGTAGTGTGCGGGTCAGGGTGAGGGTTAGGTGTAGGATTAGGGTTACGGTTAGGGTTAGGCATAGGGTGAGGGTGAGGGTAAGGGTTAGGGTGAGGGTTAGTGTGTGGGTGAGGGTTAGGTTTAGGTTGAGGGTTAGGTTTTTGGTTTGGGTTAGAATGAGGGTGAGGATTAGGGTTACAGTTAGGTGAAGGTGAGGGTCAGGGCCAGGGTTAGGGTGAGGGTTAGACTGAGTGTGAGGGTGAGGGTGAGTGTTAGGTTTAGAATTAGGGTTAGGGTTAGGGTTAGGCTTAGGGGGAGGTTGAGGGTGACGGTGAGGTTTAGGGAGAGGGTTAGGTTTAGGATTAGGGTGAGGTTTTGGGATAGTGTGATGTTTAGTGTGAGGGTGAGGGTTAGGGTGTGGTTTAGAGTGAGGGTTAGGGTTAGGGTGAAGGTTAGGGTGAGGGTTAGGGTAAAGGTTAGGGTGAGGGTTAGGTCTAGGGTTAGGGTGAGGGTTATTTTTAGTGTTAGTGTTAGGGATAGGTTTAGGGTGAGAGTGAGGGTGAGGGTCAGGTTTAGCATGAGGGTTAGGGATAGGGTTAGTGTTATTGTGAGTGTGAGGGTTAGGGTTAGGATTAGAGTTACGTTGAGGGTGAGGGTGAGGTTTAGAGTTAGCATTAGGGTTGGAGTTAGGGTGAGGTTGTGGGTGAATTTTAGGGTTAATATGAGAGTTATGTTTAGGGTTAGACTGAGGGTGAGGGTGAGGGTGAGGGTTAGGGGTAGGGTGAGGGTTAGGATTAGGTCTTGTTTTCGGTTAAGGTTTAGGGTGAGGATTAGGGTTAGGGTTAGGATGAGGTTTAGGCTGAGGGGTATGGTTAGGGTTAGGGTGAGGGTTAGGGTTAGTGTGAGGGTTAGGGTTAGGGTTAGGGTGAGGTTTACAGTTAAGGTTAGGGTTAGGGTTAGCGTTAGTGTTAGAATTAGGGTTATTATTAGGGTTAGGGTGAGGGTGAGGGTAAGGGTGAGGATTAGGGTTAGGGCTAGGTTTAGGGTGAGGTGAGGGTGAGGGTTATGGTTAGGGTTAGGGTGAGGGTTAGGGTTAGTTTTAGGATGAGGGTTAGGCTGAGTGGTAGAGTTAAGGTTAGGGTGAAGGTTAGGGTGAGACTGAGGGTTAGGGTGCAGTTGAGGGTAAGGTTTAGGGTTAGGTGTAGCGATAGAGTGAGGCTTATGGTTAGGGTTAGGGTTAGGCTTAGGGTTACGGTAAGGGGTAGGGTTAAGGTTAGGGAGCGGGTTAGAGTGTGTGTCAGGGTTAGGATTAGGGTAAGGGTGAGGGTGAGGGTGAGAGTGAGGGGTAGGTTTACGGTTAGGGTGAGGTTTAGTTTTAGTGTAAGTGATAGGGTTAGGTTTAGGGTTAGGGTGAGGTTTAGAGTGTGGGAGAGGGTTAAGTTTATGGTTAGGGTGACGGTAAGGGTGAGGGTTAGTGTTAGGGTGAGAGTGAGGTTGATGGTTAAGGTTAGGGTTAGTGTTAGCTTGATGGGGGTTAGGGTTACGGTTAGGGGTAGGGTGAGGGCTAAGGTGTGGGTTTGGGTGAGGGTGAGGGTTTCAGTTAGGTAAGGGTTTACTTAGAGTTAGGGTGAGGATTATGTTGAGCATTAGGGTTAGGTTGCAGATTAGGTTTATGGTTAGGGTTAGGTTTAGGGTGATATTTAGGGTTAGGGTGAGGGTTAGGGTGTGGATGAGGGTTAGGTTTAGATTGAGGTTTAGGGTGATTGTTAGGATTAGGGTGACGGTTAGGGTTAGGGTTGGGTCAGGGTGAGGGTAGGGTGAGGGTTAGGGTTAGGGTTAGGTTTAGGGTGGCGGTTAGGGGTAGGGTGAAGGTTAGGTTTAGGGTTAGGGTTAGGTTAGTGTTAATGTGAGGTTTAAGGTGAGGGTTTGGTTAGGTTGAGTGTTAGGGTGAGGCATATGGTCAGGTTTAGGTTAGGGTGAGGGTTAGGTTGAAGGTGATGGTTAGTGTTATGGTGAGCGTTAGGGTAAGGTGAGGCTTAGGTTTAGGATTAGGGTTAGGGTGAGAGTAAGTGTTAGGATTAGGGTTAGGGTGAGGTTTAGGGTTAGGCTTAGGGTTAGGGTGAGTGTTAGAGTTAGGGTTAGGGTTAGGGTTAGTGTTAGGATTATTGTTAGGGTTAGGGTTAGGGTTAGGGTGAAGGTGAGGGTGAGGAATATCGTTTGGGTTAGGTTTAAGATGAGGGTTAGTGTTTGTCTCACACAGTTAGGGTGAGGCAAAGTGTTAGGTTGAGATTTAGGGTGAGGATTAGGGTTAGGGTGAGTGTTAGGTTTAGGATTAGGGTTATAGGGTTAGGATTAGGCTTAGGGTGACGTTGAGGGTTAGGGTTAGGTTGAAGGTTATGGTGAGGGTATTGGTTAGGGTGATGTTAAGGGTGAGGGTGAGGGTTAGGGTGAGTGTGAGGGTTCGGGTGAGTGTGAGGGTTTGCGTGAGGGTTAGGGTTATGGTTAGGGAGAGGGTTAAGTTGACGGTGAGGGTTAGGGTGAGGGTGAAGGTGAGAGTTAGGGTTAGGGTTAGCAATAGGGTGAGATGTAGGGTTAGGTTAGGTTTAGGGTGAGGGTTAGGGTTAGATTTATTGTGAGATTTAGGGTTAGGGTTAGGGTGAGGGTGAGGGTTAGTGATAGGATTACGGTTAGTGTGATGGTGACCGTGAGGGTGAGGGTTATGGTTAGGGTTAGCGTTAGAGTTAGGTTGAGGGTGAGGTAGGAAGTTAGGGTTAGGGTTAGGATTAGGGTTAGAGTGAGGGTTAGGGTGAGGGTGAGGGTTAGGGTTAGGTTTAGGTTTAGGGTGAGGTTTAAGGTTAGGTTTAGTTTTAGGGTTCGGGTTAGGGTTCGGTTTACGGTTAGGGTTAGGGTTAGATTTAGGGTTGGGGTGAGTATCAGGGTTCGGATTAGGGTTAAGCTGAGGGTGAGGGTGAGGTTGAGGGGTAGGGTTAGTGTCAGGGTGAGGTTTAGGTTTAATGTATGTGTTAGGGTTAGGGTTAGGGTTAGGGTAAGGGTAATGTTTAGGGTGAGGGTTAGTGTGAGAATGAGTGTTAGTGTTAGCGTTAGTGTTAGGGTGAGGGTTAGTTTCAGGGATAGGGTTAGTGTTAGGTGTAGTTTTAGGGTTAGAATGAGGGTGAGGGTTAAGTTTAGGTAATGGTCAGGGTTAGAGTTAGGGTGAGGATAAGGTTGACTGTGAGGGTTAGTGTGCGGGTTAGGGTTAGGGCGATGTTTAAGGTGAGGGTGAGGGTTAAGGTGAGAGAGAGGGTTCGGGTGAGGGTGGGGGTTTGGGTGTGGGTGAGGGTTAGGTTTAGGTTGAGTGTTAGGGTGACTGTGAGTATTAGGCTGAGGCTGAGGGTTAGGTTAAGGTTAGGGTTAGGGTAAGGGTTATAGTGAGGGGTATGGTTAGGGTTAAAGTGAGGGTTAGGTTTATTGTGAGGGTTATGGTTAGTGTTAGGGTGAGGGTGTGGGTTAGGTTTAGGGTGACAGTTTGGGTTAGGGTGAGGGTTAGGGTGAGTGCGAGTGTTAGGGTTAGGGTTAGGGTTAGGGTGAGGTTAGGGTGAGGGTCACGGTTAGGGTTAGGGTGAGGTTAGGGTGAGGGTAACGTTTAGGGTTACGGTGAGGTTAGGTTGAGGGTTAGAGTTTGTGTGAGGGTTAGGATTAGGGTTAGGTTTAGGGTGAGGGTTAGGGTAAGGGTTAGGGTGATGGTGAGGGTAAGTTTTAGGCTGAGCGTTAGGGTGAGGTTGAGATTTCGGGTTAGCACTAGGGTTAGGGTGAGGGTTGGGGTGAGGGTGAGGGTTAGGGTTAGGGTTAGCGTGAGTGTTAGGGTGATGGTTAAGGTGAGGTTTAGGATTTGGGTTAGGATTAAGGTGAGGGTGAGTTTAGGGTTAGGGTTAGGGTGAGGGTTATAGTTAGGGTTAGGGTTAGGGTTAGGGTTATGGTGAGGGTGCGGGTGAGGGTGAGGTTTAGTGTTAGGGTTAGGTTTAGGGTTTCGGTTAGGCTTAGGGTTAGGGTGAGGTATAGATTTAGGGTTAGGCTGAGAGTGAGGTTGAGGGTGAGGGTGAGGCTTAGGGTTTGGTTCAGGGTTAGGGGTAGGTTTTGTGTTAGGGTTAGTGTGAAATTTGTGGTTAGGTTTAGGGTTAGGGTGAGGGTTATTGTTCCCATTAGGGTTAGGGTGAGGGTGAGGGTGAGGGTTAGGATTAGTATTAGGGTTAGGTTTAGGGTTAGGCTGAGGGTGAGTTTGAGGGGGAGGTTGAGGGTTAGGTTTAATCTTAGGATTAGGGTTAGGGTGAGGGCTGGGTGAGGGTGAAGATTAGGGGGAGGGGGAGGTTTTCAGTTAGATAAGGTTTAGGGTGAAGGTTAGGGTTAGTGTTATGTTAAGGGTGAGGGTGAGGGTTTGGGTTAGTGTTAGGGTTAGAGTTCAGCTGAGGGTGTGGTGAGGGTTAGGGTGAGGGTGAGGGTTAGGGTTAGGGTGAGGTTTAGGTTTAGGTTTCGGGTTAGGTTAAGTGTGAAGATTAGGGTTAGGTTAAGGATGAGTTTTAGGCTGAGGAGTAGTGTTAGGGTTAAGGCGAAAGTTAGGCTTAATGTGAGGGTTAGGATTTGGGCTAGGTTGAGGGTAAGGTTTTGGATGAGGTTTAGGGTGAGCGTGAGTGTTAGGGTTAGGGTTATGGTTAGCGTGAGGCTTAGGGTGAGAGTTAGGATTAGGGTTAGGTTTAGGGTGAGGGTGAGAGTTTGGGTTAGGTTTAGGTTTTGGGTAAGGTTTAGGGTTAGATTTTGGGATGAGGTGAGGGTTAGGGTTAGGTTTACATTTAAGGTTAATGTTAGAGTTAGGGTTAGAGTGAGTGTTAGGTTTAGGATTAGGGTTAGAGTGAGGGTGAGGGTGAGGAATAGGGTTAGGGTCAGGGTGAGGTTTAGGTTTATTGTAAGTGTTAGGGTTAGGGTTAGGTTTAGGGTAAGTGTAAGGTTTAGGGTGAAGATTATGGTGAGAGTGAGTGTTAAGGTTAGGTTGAGAGTTAGGGTGAGGGTTAGTGTGAGGGTTAGGGTTAAGTGTAGGTTTAGTGTTAGGTTTAGGATGAGGATGAGTCTTAAAGTTAAGTAAGGGTTTGGGTTAGAGTTAGGGTGAGGACTAGGTTGAGGGTGAGTGTTAGGGCGCGGGTTAGGGTTGGGGTGAGGTTTAGGCATATGGTTAGGGTTTGGGTGATGTTTAAGTTGAGGGTGAGGATTAGGGTGAGGGTGAGGTTTCGGTTGAGGGGGAGGGTTAGGGTGTGGGTGAGGGTTCGGTTTAGGGTGCGGGTTAGGGTGACTGTGAGTGTTTGTCTGAGGGTGATGGTTAGGTTTAGGTTTAGGTTTATGGAGAGGGTTAAGGTGAGGGGTATGGTTAGGGTTAGGGTGAGGTTTAGGGTTACTGTGAGGGTTAGGGTTAGGGTTAGGGTGAGGGTGAAGTTTAGGGTTACGGTGAGGGTTAAGATGAGGGCTAGGGTGAGGGTCATGGTTAGGTTTAGGGTGAGGGTTAAGGAGAGGGTGAGGGTTAGGTTTAGGGTGAGAGTTGGGGTTAGGTTGAGGGTTAGGGTGAGTGTGAGGGTTAGGGTTAGAGTTAGGGTTAGGGTGAGGTTAGGGTGAGGATTAGGGTTAGGGTTAGGGTGAGGGTGAGGTGTAGAGTGAAGTTTAGTTTTAGGTTTAGGTTTAGGGTTAGGGTTATGATGAGGGTTAGGGTGAGGGTTAGGGTTAGGATTAGGGTGAGGGTTGGGGTAAGGGTGTGGTTTAGGGTAAGGGTGAGTGCTGTGTTTAGATTTAAGGTTAGTGTGAGGGTTAGGGTGAGGGTTATGTTTAGCCTAAGTGTTAGGTGAGGTTTAGGGTTAGGGTTAGGTTGAGGATTAGGTTTAGGGTTTTGGTTAGAGTTAGGGTTAGGGTGAGGGTAGGGTGAGGATTCGGGTTAGGGTTAGGGTGAGGGTGAGGGGTAGAGTGAAGTTTATTTTTAGGTTTAGGTTTAGGGTTCGGGTTATGATGAGGGTTAGGGTGAGGGTTAGGGTTAGGGTTAGGGTGAGGTTTGGGTTGAGGGTGTGGTTTAGGGTAAGGGTGAGTGCTGTGTTTAGATTTAGGGTTAGTGTGAGTGTTAGGGTGAGGGTTATGGTTAGCCTAAGTGTTAGGGTGAGGTTTAGGGTTAGGGTTAGGTTTAGGCTGAGGTTGAGGTTTTGGGTTACAGTTAGGGTTAGGGTTAGATTGAGAGTGAGGTTGAGGATGAGGGTGAAGATTAGGGTAAGGTTGAGGTTTAGGGTAAGCGTTAGGGTTAGGGTGAGGGTGAGGGTGAGGGTGAGGGTTAAGGTTAGGGTGAGGGTGAGGGTTAGGGTTAGGATTTGGGTAAGGGTTAGTGTGAAGTTTAGGGTTAGGGTTAGGGTGAGGTTGAAGGTTAGTGTTAGCGGTAGGGTTATGTTGAGGATTAGGGTGAGGGTTAGGGTTAGAATTAGGTTTAAGGTAAGGATAAGGGTTAGGGTTAGGTTTAGAGTTAGGGTGATGGTGAGGGTGAGGTTTAGCGTGAGAATGAGGGTTAGGTTTCGGGTTCGGGTTCGGGTTAGGGTTAGGGTTAGGTTGAAGTTTAGGGTAAGGGTGAGGGTTAGGGTTAGGGTTAGTTTTAGGGTGAGGCTAAGGGTGAGGGAGAGTTTTAGTTTTAGGATTAGGGTTAGGGTTAGGGTTATATTTAGGGTGAGGGTGAGGGTTAGCATGAGGGTGAGGTTTCTGGTGAGGGTGAGGTTTAGGGTATGGTTGAGTTGTAGGGTTAGGGTGAGGGTTTGGGTGACGGTGAGGGTTAGGATGAGAGTGAGGGTTAGGGTTAGGGTTAGCATTAGGGTAAAGTTTAGGGTTAGTTTTAGGGTTAGGGTGAGGGCTCGGGTGAGGGTTACGGTTAGGGTTAGCATTAGGGTTAGGGTTATTTTTAGGCTGAAGTTTAGGTTTAGGGTTAATGCTTTAGGTGAGGGTTAGAGTTAGGTTTAGGGTGAGGGTTAGCGTTAGGGTGAGGGTTTAGGGTTAGGGTTAGGGTGATGGTGAGGGTGAGGGTTAGGGTGAGGATGAGGGTGAGGGTTAGGGTTGGGGTTAGAGTTAGGGTGAGGCTGAGGGTGAGAGTTAGTGTTCGGATTACGGTTAGGGTTAAGGTTAGGCAGCGGGTGAGGTGAGGGTTAGGGTTAGGGTTATGGTGAGAGTGACGTTTAGGGTGAGGATTAGGATTAATGTGAGATTTAGGGTTAGGATTAGGGTTAGGGTGAAGGATAGGGTGAAGGTGAAGTTTAGGGTTAGGGTGAGGGTGAGGTTTATGGTTAGGTTTAGTGTGAGGTTTAGGGTTAGTGTTAGGTAAGCGTAAGGGTGAGGGTTAGGCTGAGAATCAAGGTTAGGGTTAGCGTGAGTGTTAGGGTCACGATTAGGTTGAGAGTTAGTGATACGTTTAGGTTTAGGGTTAGGGTGAGGGTGAGGGTGAAGGTTAGCGTTAGGGTTAGCGTGAGGTTTAGGGTTAGGTTTAGGGTTAGGGTTAGGGTTAGGGTTATGATTAGGATGAGGTTGAGCCTTAGTTTGAGGGTTAGGTTTAGGGTGAGGTTTTGGGTTTGGGTTAAAGTGACTGTTAGGGTTAGGGTGATGTTAATGGTGAGGGTGAGGTTTAGATTGAGGCTGAGGATTCTGGTGAGGGTGAGCATTATAGTGTGTGCGTGAGGGTTAGGGTTATGTTGAGGGTTAGGGTGCGGGGTAGCTTTAGGGTTAGGGTGAGGTTTAAGCTTAGTGTGAGGGTTAGGCTTAAGTTTAGGTTTAGTGTGAGCATAAGGCTTAGGGTGAGGGTTAGTGTGAGAATAAGGGTTAAGATGAGGGTTAGGGTGATGGTGAGGGTTAGGGTTAGCGTTAGGGTTATTGTGAGGGATAGGGTGAGTGTTATGGTTATGGTTAGGGTGAGGGTTAGTGTTAGGGTGAGGTTTAGGGTTAGTGTTAGGGTTAGGGTGAGGGTGACGGTTAGGGTGAGTTTTACGGTTTGGGTGAGGGTGAGGGAGAGCTTTAGGTTTAGTTTTGGGGTTAGTGTTAGCGCTAGGCTTAGAGTGAGTTAAATGGTTAGGGTTTGGTGAGGGTTATGGTTAGAGTTAGGGTGAGGGTTAAGGTTAGGGTGATGTTTAGGGTGAGGGTAAGTGTTGGGGTAAGGGTGAAGGTTCTGTTGAGGGTTAGGGTTAGGGTGTGGTTGAGTTGTAGGGTTAGGGTGAGGGTTTGGGTGACGGTGATGGTTAGAGTGATGGTGACAGTTAGGGTTAGTGTTAGCGTGAGGGTGAAGTATAGGGTTAGGGTTAGGGTTATGGTGAGGGTTAGGGTAAGGTTTACGGGTAGGGTTAGCATTAGGGTTAGGGTTATTTTTAGGTTGAAGTTTAGGTTTAGGGTTAGTGTTAGTTTGAGTGTGAGGCTTAGGATTAGGTTTCCATTGAGGGTTAGTGTTAGGGTGAGGATTAGGGTTAGCGTTAGGGTGAGGGAGAGGGTGAGTGTTAGGGTGAGGTTGAAGGTGAGGGTGAGTTTTAGGGTTCGGTTTAGATTTAGGGTGAGGTTGGGGGTGAGGGTTAGGGTTAGGGTTATTGTGAGGTTGAGGTTTCCGGTTAGGATGAGTGTTAAGTTTAGGGTGAGAGTTAGGGTTAGGTTTTGGGTTCGGGTGAGGGCTACACTGAAGGTGAGGTTTAGGGTTAGGGTTAGATTTAGGGTGAGGGTGAGGGTTAGGTTTATTATGAGGGTTAGTGTTAGTGTTAGTGTGAGCGTAAGTGTTAGGGTGAGGGTTAGGGTGAGAGTGAAGTTTAGGGTTAGCGTGAGTGTAAGGGTGACTGTTAGGGTGAGATTTAGGGTTAGGGTTAGGGTTAGGTTGAGTATTAGGGTTAGGGATAGGGTGAGGATTAGGGTTAGGTTTAGGATTAGGTTTAGGATTAGGCTGAGGGAGGGTGAGGGGTAGAATTTGGGTGAGGTTTAGTTTTAGGGTGAGGGCTAGGGTGACGGTGAGCGTTAGGGTGAGGGTGAAGGTGAGGGTGAGGGTGAGGATGAGGGTTAGGGTGAGGGTTAAGGTTAGGGTTAGTGTCAGGTTTACGGTAACGGTGATGTTTAGTGTGAGGGTGAGGCTTAGGGTGAGTGTGAGGGTTCGGGTGAGGATGAGGGTTAGGGTGTGGGAGAGTGTTATGTTTAGTGTCAGGGTGACGGTTTGGGTTAGGGTGATATTTAGGGTGAGGGTGAGGGTTAGTGTGAGTGTGAGGGTTAGGGTGTGGGTGAGGGTTAGGGTTACGATGAGATTTAAAGTGAGGTTGAGTGTGAGGGTTAGCGTTAGTGTTAGTGTGAGGTTTAGGGTAAGTCTTAGGGTTAGGGTTAGGATTACTGTAAGGGTGAGGGTTAGGGTTAGGGTTAGGTTGAGTTTTAGGGTTAGGGGGAGGTTTAGGGACAGAATTAGGATTAGGGTGATGGTGAGGGTGAAGGTTAGGATTAGGTTTAGGGTGAGGGTTAGGGTTAGTGTTAATGTTAGGGTTATTATTAGTGTTAGGGTTAGGTTGATGTTTAGGGTGAGGGTGAGGATGTGGGTGAGGGTTAGGGTTAAGGTTAGGGTAAGGGTTAGGCTGAGGGTTCAGGTTAGGGTTAGGGTGAGGGTTAGGGTTAGGGTGAGGGCTAGGTTAAGGTTGAGTTTTAGGTTGAGGGTGAAGGTGAGGGTGAGGGCGAAGGTCAGGTTTACGGTGAGAGTTAGGTTTAGGGTAGGGTGAGGGTTAAGTTTAGGGTGATGTTTAGGGTGAGCATGAGGGTTAGTGTGAGTGTGAGTGTGAGGATTAGGTTTAGGGTGACGGTGAGGGTGAGGGTGAGCCTTAGTGTTAGGGCTCAGGTTAGGTTTAAGGTAAGGGTGAGGGTTAGGTTTAGGTTGATGTTTAGGATGAGGGTGAGTGTTAGGGTGAGGGTGATGGTTCGGGCGAGGGTGAGGTTTAGGTTGTGGGTGAGGGAAAGATTTAGGGTGAGGGTTAGGGTGACGGTGAGGGTTAGGGTGAGGGTGAGTGTTAGGGTTAGGGTTAGCGTTAGGGTGAAGTTTAGGGTTACGGTTAGGTGAGGGTGAGGGTGAGGGTTACTGTTAGGGTTAGTGTGAGGTTTAGGTTTAGTGTTCGCGTGAGGGTGAGGGTAAGGTTTAGGGTGAGGTTTAGGGTGAGGGTGAGGATGAGTGTTAGTGTTAGGGTTATCGTGAGGGTGATGTTTAGGGTGAGGGTGATGGTAAAGGTTAGGTTTAGGGTTAGCGTGAGTGTAAGGGTGACTGTTAGGGTGAGATTTAGGGTTAGGGTTAGGATAGGGTTAGGTTGAGTGTTAAGGTTTGGGTTAGTGTGAGTATTAGGATTATTGTTAGGGTGAGGTTTAGCGTTAGGTTTAGGGTTAGGATTATATTTTGGGTTAGGGTTAGGGTTAGGGTGAGGGTGAGGGTTAGGTTTAGGGTTAGGTTTAGGATTTGGCTGAGGGAGGGTGAGAGGTAGGTTTAGGGTGAGGTTTAGTTTTAGGGTGAGGGCTAGGGTGAGGGTGAGGTTTAGGGTGAGGGTGAAGGTGAGGTTGAGGATGAGGGTTAGGGTTTGTGTTAAAGTTAGGTTTAGTGTGAGGTTTACGTTTATGGTGATGTTTAGGGTGAGGGTGAGGCGTAGGGTGAGTGTGAGGGTTCGGGTTCGGGTGAGGGTTAGGGTGTGGGAGAGGGTTATGTTTAGGGTTAGGGTGACGGTTTGGGTTAGGGTGATATTTAGGGTGAGGGTGAGGGTTAGTGTGAGTGTGAGGGTTAGGGTGTGGGTGAGGGTTAGGGTTACAATGAGACTTAAAGTGAGGGTGATTGTGAGGGTTAGCGTTAGTGTTAGGGTGAGGTTTAGGGTAAGTGTTAGGGTTAGGGTTAGGGTTACTGTTAGGGTGAGGGTTAGGGTTAGGTTTAGGGTGAGTTTTAGGGTTAGGGGGAGGTATAGGGACAGAGTTAGGATTAGGGTGAGGGTGAGGGTGAAGGTTAGGGTTAGGTTTAGGGTTAGAGTTAGTTTGATGGTGAGGGTGTGGTTTAGCGTGTGGGTGAGAGTTAGCTTAAGGTGAGGTTTAGGGTGAGGTTGAGAGTTAGGTTTAGCGTTAAGATTAGGGTGAGGGTAAGGGTGATGTTTTGCGTCAGGGTTAGAGGTAGGGTTAGGTTGAGTGTTAGGGTTAGGATGAGGGTTCAGGTTAGGATTAGGGTAAGAATGAAGGTTAGGCTGAAGGGTATGGTTAGGGGTAGGCTGTGGGTTAGGGTTAGGTTTAGGGAGAGTGTTAGGGTTAGGGTTAGGGTTAGGATTACGGTGAGGGTTAGGGTTAGGTTTAGGGTTAAGGTGAGGGCTAGGGTGAAGTTGAGGGTTAGGGTTAGATTTACGAATAGGGTTAGGGTGAGGGTGAGGGTTAGGTTTAGTGTTAGGGTTAGGATGGGGTTAGGGTGAGGGTTGGGGTTAGGGTGAGGGTGAGGGTTAGAATGAAGGTTAGGGTTAGGGGTAGAGTGAGGGTTATGATGAGGGTTAGGGTGAGGGTTAGGGTTAATGTGAGGGTGAGGGTTAGGGTTAGGGTTAGGTTTAGGGTGAGGGTTAGGATTAGGGTTAGGGTGAGTGTTAGGGTTAGGGTGAGTTTTATGGATAGAGTTAGGGTTAGGGTGAGGGTGAAGGTGAGGGTTAGGTTTAGGGATAGGTTTAGAGTTAGTGTGAGAGTGAGGGTGAGGGTTAGTATTAGGATTAGGATTAGCGTTAGGTTTAGGATGAGGGTGAGGGTGAGGTTGAGGGTTAGGTTGAGGGTTAGGGGGAGGTTTAGGGTGAGAGTTAGGGGTAGAGTTAGTGTTAGGATTAAGATGAGGGTTAGGGTTAGGTTTAGAGTTAAGTTGAGGACTAGGGTGAAGGTGAGGGTAGGCTTAGGTTTAGGGTTAGGGTTAGGTTGAGTGTGAGGTTTAGGATTAGGGTTAGGGTTTTTGTTAGGGTTTGGGTTAGGGTGAGGGTTGGGGTTAGGGTGAGGATGAGGGTGAGGGTTAGGTTTAGTGTTAATGTTAGGGTTATTATTAGTGTTAGGGTTAGGTTGATGTTTAGGGTGAGGGTGAGGATGTGGGTGAGGGTTAGGGTTAAGAATAGGGTTAGGCTGAGGGTTAGGGTTAGGGTTAGGGTGAGGGTTAGGGTTAGGGTGAGGGCTAGGGTAAGGTTGAGTTTTAGGCTGAGGGTGAACGTGAGGTTGAGGGTTATGATGAGGATTAGGGTGAGGGTTAGTGGTTATGGTGAGGGTTATGGTTAGAGTGATATTTAGGGTGAGGTTGAGGGTTAGGGTGAGTGTGAGGGTTGGGATGAGGGTGAGGGTTACTGTTTGGGTGAGGGTTAGGGTTAGGGTGAGTTTGAGGGTTGCTGTGAGGGTGAGGGTTAGGGTGTGGGTGATGGTTAGGGTGAGGATTAGGGTTCTGGTTAGGGTGAGGGATATGGTTAGGGTGATGTTTAAGGTGAGGGTCAGGGTTCGGGTGAGTGTGAGTGTTCAGGTGAAGGTGAGATTAGTTTGTGCATGAGGATTAGGGTTGGGTGAGGTTTAAGGTGAGGTTGAGGGTTAGTGTTAGTGTTAAGCTTAGGGTGAGGGTTAGGGTGAGGGTTCGGGTTAGGCTTAGGGTTAAGGTGAGGGTGAATTTTAGGGTTAGGATTAGGGTGAGGGTTAGGGTTAGGATGAGGGTTCTGATTAGGGTTAGGGTTAGGATGAAGTTTAGGCTGAGGGATATGTTTAGCGTTAGTGTGAGTGTGCGGCTGACGGTGAGGGTTTCCGTTAGGTAAGCGTTAGGGATAGGGTTAGGGTGAGGGTTATGGTTAGGGTGATGTTTAGCGAGAGGATGAAGGTTAGGGTGAGGGTAATGGTGAGGGTGAGATTTAGGGTTATTTTTAGGGTGAGGGTTAGGGTTAGGTTTAGAGTGAGTGTTAGGTTTATGGTGAGATTTAAGACTAGGGTAAGTGTTAGGGTTAGCGTTATTGTTAGGATGATATTTAGGATGAGTGTTAGGGTTAGGTTTAGGGTTAGTGTGAGGGTCAGTTTTAGGGTTAGGGTGAGGTTTATTGTTAGGTTGAGGTTTAGGGATAGAGGTAGGGTTAGGGTTAGGGTGAGGGTAAGCGTTGGGTTTAGGGTTAGGGTGAGAGTTAGTCTGAGGTTGAGGATGAGTGTTAGGGTGTGGGTGAGGGTTAGAGTTAAGGTGAGGTTTAGTGTGAGGGTCAGAGTTAGGGTTAGCGTTATGGTTAGGGTGAGCATTAGGGTTACGGTTAGGGTTAGTGTGAGAGTGAGGGTTAGGTTTACGGTGAGGGTGAGGGTTATGTTTAGGCTTATGTTTAGTGTGAGGGTGAGGGTTAGGGTTAGGGTTAGGGTGAGGGTTAGGGTGACGGTTAAGGAGAGGGTTAGTGTTAGACTTAGGTTTATAGTTAGTGTTAGGATAAGGGCGAGGGTGAGGTTGAGGGTTATGGTGAGGGTGAGGTTTAGAGTTAGGGAGAGGGTTAGGGTTAGTGTGTGGGTTAGGGTTAGGTTTAGGATTAGGGTTAGGGTGAGGGCTAGGGTGAAGGTGAGGTTTTGGGTTAGGGTTAGGGTTAGGGTGAGTGTTAGGGTTGGTTTTAGGGTGAGGGTTCGTTTGAGGGTTAGGGTTAGGTTTAGGTTTAGGGAGAGGGTCAGGGTTAGGGTGAGGGTTAGTGTGAGAGTGAATTTTAGGGTTAGTCTGAGTGTTAGTGTGAGGGTTAGATTTAGGGTTATGTTTAGGGTGAGGGTGAAGGTGAGGGTTAGGGTAAGGGCTAGGGTGAGCGTTAGGGTGAAGGTTAGGGTGAGGGTTAGCTTTAGGCTTAGGCTGATTGTGAGGGTTAGTGTTAGGGTGAGGGTTAAGGTTAGGGTGAGGGTTAGGGTTAGGGTGAGGTTTAAGGTTAGGGTGAGTGCTAGGGTGTGGTTGTGGGTTAGGCTGAGGGTGATGGTGAGGGTGAGGGTGAGGACTAGGGTGAGGGTTTGGGTTAGGTTGAGAGTGAGGGTTATGGTTAGGGTTCTGTTTAGGAGAGGATGAGGGCTAGGGTGAGTGTGAGGGTTCAGGTGAGGGTGAGGGTTAGGTTTAGGGTGAAGGTGAGGGTTAGGGTTTGGGTTATGTTTATGGTGAGGGTTAGGGTGAGGGTTAGGGTGAGGGTTAGGTGTAAGGTGAGTGTTAGGGTTGGGGTGAGGTTTAGGGTTAGTGTTAAGGTTAGGGTGAGGGTTAGGGTTACAGTTAGGTTTAGGGTAAGGGATAGGGTTAGGGTTTGAGTTAGGGCATGGGTGAGGGTGAGGTTTAGAGTGAGGGTGAGGTTTAGGGTTAAGGTTAGGGTGAGGGTTAGGGTTAGTGTTAGGATGAGGGTTATGCTGAGGGTGAGGCTGAGGGTGAGGGTGAAGATAAGGGTGAGGGTTAGGGTTAGGGTGAGGGTTAGGGATTGTGTGAGGATTAGGATTAGGGTTATGGTTATGGTGAGGGTTAGGCTGAGGGGTAGGGTTAGGTTTAGGATGAGGGTTAGGATTTCTGTGAGGGTTATGGTTAATGTTAGGGTGAGGTTAAGGGTTAGGGTTAGTGTTAGGGTGAGGGTGAGAGTTAGGTTTTGTTTTAGGGCAAGGGTTAGCTTTATGGTGAGGTTTATTGTTAGGTTTACGGTGAGGGTGAGGGTGAGGTTTAGGCTTAGGTTTAGGGTTAATGTTTGGTTTATGGTTATGGTTAGGGTTAGGGTTAGCGTTAGCGTTAGGGTAAGGCTAAGGCTGAGAGTGAGGGTGAGGTTTAGGGTGTGAGTGAGGGTTAGGGTTTGGGTTCGGGTTAGTGTAAGGGTTAGGATGAATGTTTAGCTGAGGGGTATGTTTAGGGTTAGGCTGAGGGTTAGGGTTCGGGATAGGGTGAGTGTTAGGTTAAGGTAAATTTAGGAATAGGGTGAGGGTTTGGTTTAGGTTTAGGGTTAAGGTGAGGGCTAGGGAGAAGGTGAGGGTTAGGGTTAGGGTTAGCATTAAGGTTAGGGTTAGGGTTAGGGTGAGAGTGAAGGTTTGGGTTAGGGTGAGGGTTTTTGGTTAGGGTTAGGTTTAGGGTTACTGTTATGGTTAGGGTTAGAGTGAGGTTTATTTTGAGGGGCAGGGTAGGGGTTAGGGTGAGGGTTAAGTTTAGTGTGAGGGTTAGGGTTAGGTTTATGGTTAGGGTGAGGGTAAGGGTTAGGGTGAGGGTTAGGGTGAGAGTGAAGTTTAGGATTAGCGTTAGTGTTAGGGTGAGGGTTAGGTTGAGGGTTAGGTTTAGGGTTAGGTTTAGGATGAGTTGCGTGTGAGGGTTAGGGTTACGGTGAGGTTTAGGGTGAGGTCAGAGTTAGGGTTAGCGTTAGGGATAGGGTGAGCGTTAGGGTTGGGCTTAGGGTTAATGTGAGAGTGAGGGTTAAGGTTAGGGATAGGTTGAGGGTTAGGTTGACGACTATGGTTAGGGTTATTTTTAGATTTAGGGTTAGGGTTATAGGTATTGTTAGGGTTAGGGTTAGGTTTAGGTTTAGGCTGAGGTTGAGTGTTAGGTTTAGGATGAGGGTTATGGTGAGGTTGAGGTTTAAATTGAGGGAGAGGGTTAGGGTTAGGCTGTGGGTTAGGGTTAGGATTAGGTTTATTGTGAGAGTGAGGGTAAGGGTTAGGATTAGGGTGAGTGTTAGAGTTAGGGTGAGGTTTAGGGATAGAGTTAGACTTAGGATGAGGGTGAGGGTGATGGTTAGGGTTATTGTAATGATTAAAGTTAGTGTGAGGTTGATGGTGTGGGTTAGGTTTAGGATTAGGATTAGGATTAGTGTTAGACTGATGGTGAGGGTGAGGGTGAGTTTATGGGTTAGGATTTGGGTTAGTGTGAGGTTTAGGGTGAGGGTTAGGTTTAGGGTTAGGGTTAGGGTGAGGGTTAGGATTAGGGTTAGGGTGAGGTCTAGGGTGAGGGTGAGTATTAGGGTTAGGGTGAGGGTTAGTGTGAGGGTGAGGATTAGGTTTAGTGTGAGGATTAGCGTTAGGGTTACGGTTAGGGTGAGGGTAAGTATTAGGGTGAGGATTTGGGTGAGAGTGAGGTTTAGGGATAGCTTGAGTGTTGGGGTGAGTGTTAGGGTGAGGGTTAAGGTTATGGTTAGGGTTAAGGTGAGCGTGAGGGTCAGGGTTAGAATTAAGGTTAGGGTTAATGTTTGGTTTATGGTTAGGGTTAGGTTTAGTGTTAGGGTTAGTGTTAGTGTTAGGGTTAGGGTTAGGGTTAGGCTAAGACTGAGGGTGAGGCTGAGGTTTAGGGTTAGGTTGAGGGTTGGAGGTAGGTTAGGGTTAGGCTGAGGTTGAGGGTGAGGTTTAAGGTTAAGGTGAGGATGAGGTTTAGGTTTAGAGTTATTTTTAGTGTTTGGTTTAGGGTCAGGGTTAGGTTTAGGGTTAGGTTCAGGGTTAGTGTTCGGGTTAGGATTGGGGTGATTATTAGGGTGAGTGTTAGATTTAGTATTAGGGTTAGGGTTAGGATTAGGCTGAGGGTGAGGTTAGGGTAAGGGTGAGTGTTGGGTATAGGTTTAGGGTGAGGGTGAGGGTTAGGATGAGGGTTAGGCTGAGGGGTATGGTTAGGGTAAGGCTGAGGGTTAGGTTTAGAGTTAGGGTGAGTGTTAGGTTTAGGGTTAAGATTACGATTAGGGTGAGGGTTAGGGTTAGGTTCAGGGATAAGGTGAAGGCTAGGGAGAAGGTGAGGGTTAGGTTTAAGCTTAGCCTTAGTTTTCGTGTTAGTGTTAGGGAGAGGGTGAATGTTCGGTTTAGGGTGAGGGTTTGCGTTAGGGTTAGGGTTATTTTTAGGGTTAGGGTTAGGGTGAGGGTTAGTTTGAGGGGTAGGGTTAGGTTTAGGCTGAGGGTTAAGTTTAGTGTGAGGGTTAGGTTTAGGTTTAGGGTTAGGGTGAGGGTAAGGGTTAGGGTGAGGGTTAGGTTGACGGTGAAATTTAGGGTTAGCGTAAGTGTTAGGGTGAGGGTTAGTTTGAGGGATAGAGTTAGTGTTAGGGTGAGGTGTAGGGTTAGGGTGAGTTTTAGGGATAGAATTATGGTTAGGGTGACGGTGAGGGTGAGGGTTAGGGTTAGGGTTAGTGTTAGTGTGAGGGTGAGGGTGAGTGTTAGGGTGAGCATTAGGGTTAATGTTAGGATTATTGTGAGAGTGAGGGTTATGGATAGGGTTAGGTTGAGTGTTAGAGTTAGAGTGAGTTTTAGGGATAGAGTTAGAATTAGGGTGAGGGTGAGGGTGAGGGTTAGGGTTAGGGTAGGGATTAGAGTTACTGTGAGGTTGAGGGTGTGGGTTAGGGTTAGGATTAGGATTAGCCTTATTGTTAGACTGATGGTGAGGGTGAAAGTGAGGTTTCGGGTTATGGTGAGGGTTAGGGGTAGGGTTTGGTTTAGGCTGAGGGTGAGGGTGAGTGTGAGGGTTAGGTTTAGAGTGAGGGTGAGACATCGGTTTAGCATTAGTGTTAGGTTGAGGGTTAGGGTTATGGTTAGGGTGAGTGTGAATTTATGGGTTAGGGTTAGGGTTAGTGTGAGGTTTAGGGTGAGGGTTGGGTTTACGGTTAGATTTAGGTTTAGGGTTAGGGTTAGGGTCAGGGTTAGGGTCAGGGTTAGGGTGAGTCGAGGCTGAGGGTGAGTAATAGGTTTAGGGTGAGGGTTAGGGTGACCGGTAGTGTTAGTGTTAGGTTGAGGATTAGGTTTAGTTTGAGGATTAGGGTTAGGGTTAGGATTAGCGTGAGGGTAAGGATTAGGGTGAGGATTAGGGTGAGAGTGAGGTTTAGGGTTACCGTGAGTGTTGGGTTGAGTTTTAGGGTGAGGGTTAGGGTTATGGTTAGGGTTAAGGTGAGGGTGAGGTTAGGGTTAGGGTTAGGGTGAGGGTTAGGGTTAGGGTTTCACTTAGGGTTAGGGTTAGGGTGAGGGTTAGAGTTAGGCTGTGGTGAGGGTGAGGGTTAGTGTTATCGTTAGGGTTAGGGTGAAGGTTAGGGTTAGTGTGAGGGTTAGGGTTAGGATTAGGTTGAGGGTAAGGGTTAGGGTTTAGGTAAGGTTGAGGGTTAGGTTGAGGGTGAGTGTTAGGGTTAAGTTTAGGGTAAGGATTAGGCTGATGTTGAGGGTTAGGGTTAGGGTGAGGTTGACTGTGACGCTGAGGGTTAGGATTAGGGTTAGGGTTATTGTGAGGTTGAGGGTGAATGTTAGGGTTAGGATTAGGTTTAGGGTTTTGGTTAGGATGAGGGTGAGGGTGAGGTTGAGGGTGAGGGTTACGGTTAGGGTGAGGTTGAAGAAAAGGCTATGGTGAGGGTGAGGTTTAGGGTGATGTTTAGGGTGAGGGTGAGGGTTAGGTTTAAGGTTTGGGTTATCGTGAGGGTGAAGTTGAGGTTTAGGGAGAGGATTAGGGTTTGGGTGAGGGTTAGGCTGAGTGTAAGTGTTAGGGTTTGGGTGAGGGTTAGGGTTAGGGTGAAGCTGAAGTTGAGGGTTTTGTTTAGGTAATGGTTAGGGTTAGGGTTAGTGTTAGGGTTAGGTTTAGGGATATGTTGTAGGTTAGAGTGAGGGGTAGGTTTAGCGTTAGGGTGAGGGTTAGGGTTAGTGGGAGGGTTAGGTTTAGGAATAGGATGAGGAATAGGGTGATGGTAAGGGTTCATGTGAGTGTTAGGATGAGGGTGAGGTTTACTGTTAGTGTTAGGGTTAGGGTGTTGGTTAGGGTGAGGGTTAGGGTCAGGTTTAGGTTGAGGGTGAGGGTAACAGTTAGGTTTAGGGTGAGGGTGAGGTTTAGGTTTACGGTTAGGGTGAGGGTGAGTGTTAGGTTTAGGATTAGTGTTAGTGTTAAGGTTAGGGTGAGGGTTTCGGTTAGGGTTAGGGTGAGGGTTAGGGTTAGGTTTAGGGTTAGGTTGAGGGTGAGTGAGGGTTAGATTTTGGGTTAGGTGTAGGGTGAGAGTGAAGTTACGGTTAGGATTAAGGTTTGGGTTAGGGTTAGGCTGAGGGTGAGGGTGAGGGTTAGGGTTAGCTTGAGGGTTAGTTTGAGGGTGAGGTTTAGGTTGAGGGTTATGGTGGAGGTTAGGTTTATGGTTATGTTGAGGGTTTGGGTGAGGGTAAGGTTTAGGGTGGTGGTTAGGTTAGGGTTAGGTTTAGGTTGAGGGTTAGGGTGAGGGGTATGGTTAGGGTTAATGTGAGCCTTACTGTTAGTGTGAGGGTTAGGGTTAGGGTTAGGGTTAGGGTTACCGTGAGGGTAAGGGTAAGGGTGAAGGTTAGGATGAGGGTGAGGGTTTGGAATAGGGTTAGGGTGAGGGTGAGTGTTAGGGTGAGGATGAGGTTTATGGTTAGGATTAAGGTGGGGGTTAGGTTTAGGGTGAGGCTTAGGTTTAGGTTTAGGTTTAGGGTGAGGGTGAGGGTTATGGTTAGGTTAAGGGTTAGGGTGAGGGGTAGGGTGAGGTTTAGGGTTAAGGTTTTGATTAGGTTTAGGGTGAGGGTGAGGGTTAGGGTTAGGGTGAGTGTGAGGGTGAGGTTAATGATAGGTTTAGAGTTAGGGTGAGGGTGAGTGTTAGGTTTAGGATTAGTGTTAGGGTTAGTGTTAGGTTTAGGGTTGGGGTGAGTGTGAGGGTTAGGGTGAGGGTGAGGGTAAGGGTTAGGGTTAGGGAGCGGGTTAAGGTTACGGTTATTTTTAGTGTGAGGGTGAGGGTTAGGGTGAGGATTAGGGTTCAGTGAGGGTTTGGGTTTGGGTGTGGGTGAGGGTTAGGCTTAGGGTGAGTGTTAGTGTGACGGTGAGTTTTAGGGTTAGGTTTATTGTAAGTGTTAGGGTGAGCGCGAGGGTTAGGTTTATGTTTAAGGTTAGTGTTAGGTTTAGGCTTTGTGTGAGTGTTAGGGTTAGGGTTTGGGTTAGGCTTAGGGTAGGTTGAGGGTTAGGGTTACTGTTTGGTTTAGGCTGAGGGCTAGGGTGAGGTTGAGGGTAAGGGTGAGTTTGAGGGTGAGGGTTAGAATGTCGGTGAGGGTTACGGTCGGTTGAGATTTAAGGTGTCAGTGAGGATTAGGATGAGGGTGAGGTTTAGGTTGATGGTTAGGGTTAGGGTGAGGTTAAGGGTTAGGGTGATGGTGAGGTTTAGGGTTAGTATTAGGGTTAGGGTGAGGGTAATTGTTAGGGTGAGGGTTAGGATGAGGGTGAGGTTTAGGGTTAGGGTGAGGGTTAGGGTGATGTTTAAGGTTAAGGTTAGGGGATGCGTTAGGGTTAGGGTCAGGGTGAGAGTTACGGTGAGGGTAAGGGTTAGGTTGAGGGTGAGGATTAGGGTGAGGATTAGTGTTAGAGTTAGGGTTAGGTTTAGGGTGTGGACTAGGGTGAGGGTGAGTGTTAGGCTGAGGGTGGGGGTGAGCCTTAAGTTTAGGGTATGGGTGAGGGTTAGGGTTAGGGTGAGGGTTACTGTGAAGGTGAGGGTTAGGATGAGGGTGAGTGTTAGGGTTAGTGTTAGGGTTAGGGTGAGGATTTGGTTTAGTGTAATGGTTAGGGTGAGGGTTAGGGTTAGTGTGAGGGTAAGGTTTAGGTTTAGAGTTAGGGTGAGGGTCAGGGATAGGGTGAGGGTTAGGATGAGGGTGAGCTATAGGGTTAGTGTGAGGGTCAGAGTGATGCTTAAGGTTAGGGATAGGGTTAGGGTTAGGGTGAAGTTGAAGGTGAGGGTTATGGTTAGGGTGAGAGTGAGGGTTAGGTTTAGGGATAGGGTGAGGGTGAGAGTTAGTTTTAGGATTAGTGTTAGGTTGAGGATTAGGCTTAGGGTGAGGTTGAGGGGTAGGGTGAGGGTTTGGGTTAGGGTTAGGTTTAATGTGAGGTGAAGGTTAGGGTGAGGGTTAGGGTTAGGTTTTGGGTGAGTGTCAGGGTGCGGGTGAGGTTTAGGGTTAGGGTTAGGGTTATGGAAGGGTGAGGGTAAGAGGTATGTTGAGGTTTAGTTTTAGGCTAAGGTGAGATTTAGGGTTAGGTTTAGGATTAGTGTGAGCATTAGGGTTAGGGTTAGGATGAGGGTCAGGGTGAGGGTTAGGGTTATGGTTAAGTTGAGGGTGAGGGTGAGGGTGAGGTTTAGGGTTAGCTTGAGGGTTAGGGTTAGGGTTAGGATGAGGGTGAGGGTTAGGGTGAGGGTTAGCATGAGGGTGAGGGTTAGGGTTATGGTGAGGGTTAGGGTGATGTTTAACGTTAAGGTTAGGTGTAGGGTTTGAGGTAGGGTCAGGGTGAGATTTAGGGTGAGGGTAAGGGTTAGGTTGAGGGTGAGGATTAGGGTGAGGATTAGTGTTAGGTTTAGGACTAGGTTTAGGGTGTGGACTAAGATGAGGGTGAGGGTTAGGGTGAGGGTGAGGGTGATGCTTAAGATTAGGTATGGGTGAGTGTTAGTGTTTGGTTTAGGGTTACCGTGAAGGTGAGGGTTTGGATGAGGGTGAGGTTTAGGGTTAGTGTTAGGGTTAGGGTGAAGATTAGGTTTAGGGTTATGGTTAGGAGGAGGGTTAGGTTGAGTGGTAGGGTTTTGTTAGGGTGAGGGTTAAGGTTAGTGTGATGGTTAGGTTTAAGTTTATAGTTAGGGTGAGGGTAAAGGTTAGGGTGAGCGTTAGGATGAGGGTGAGGGATAGGGTTAGGGTGAGGTTTATGGTGATTTTTAAGGTTAAGGTTAGGGTTAGGTTTAGGTTGAGGGTGAATGTGAGGGTTATGGTTAGGGTGAGAATGAGGGTTAGGTTTAGGGTTAGGGTGAGAGTGAGAGTTAGGTTTAGGATTAGTGTTAGGGTTAAGATTAGGCTTAGGGTGAGGGTGAGGGGTAGGGTGAGGGTTTGGGTTAGGGTTCGGTTTAATGTGAGGTGAGGGTTAGGGTGAGGGTTAGGGTTAGGGTTTCGGTGAGTGTTAGGTTGCGGGTGAGGTTTACGCTTAGGGTTAGGGTTAGGGAAGTGTGAGAGTAAGGGTTATGGTGAGGTTTAGTTTGAGGCTGATGGTGAGGTTTAGGGTTAGGTTTAGGATTAGTGTGAGCGTTAGGGTTAGGGATATGGTTAGGATGACGGTTAGGGTGAGGGTTAGGGTTAGGGTTAAGTTGAGGGTGAGGGTGAGGGTGAGGTTTAGGGTTAGCGTGAGGGTTAGGGTTAGGGTTAGGGTGAGGGTGAGTGTTAGGGTGAGGGTTATGGTGAGGTTTAGAGTTAGCGTTAGGGTTAGGCTGAGTGCTAGGATGAGGGTGTGGGTTAGGGTGAGGGTGAGGGTGAGGGTTAGGATGTCGGTGAGGGTTAGGTTAGGGTGAGGGTTAGGGGGACGATGAGGATTAGGGTGAGGGTGAGGGGTAGGGTGACGGTTAGGGTTAGGGTAAGGTTAAGGGTTAGGGTGATGGTGAGGGTTAGGGTTAGGTTTAGGGTTAGGGTGAGGGTAATTGTTAGGGTGAGGGTTAGGATGAAGGTGAGGGTTAGAGTTAGGGTGAGGATTAGGGTGATTTTTAAGGATAAGGTTAGGGGTTGGGTTAGGGTTAGGGTCAGGGTGTGAATTAGGCTGAGGATAAGGTTTAGGTTGAGGGTGAGGATTAGGGTGAGGATTAGTGTTAGGGTTAGTGTTAGGGTTAGGGTGTGGACTAGGTTGAGCGTGAGGATTAGGGTGAGGGTGAGGGTGAGGCTTAAGTTTAGGGTATGTATGAGGGTTAGGGTTAGGGTGAGGGTTAGGGTAAGGTTTAGGATTAGGGTTAGGGTGAGGAGTAGGGTTAGGGTTAGAGTTAGTGTGAGGGTTAGGGTTAGTTTGTGGGTTAGGTTTAGGGTGAGGTTTATTTTGAGGGTTAGAGTTAGCGTTAGGGTTAGGCTGAGGGCTAGGATGAGCATGTGGGTTAGGCTGAGGGCGAGGGTGAGAGTTAGATTGTCGGTGAGGGTTAGGGTAGGTTGAGGGTTAGGGGGATGATGAGGATTAGGGTGAGGGTGAGGGTTAGGTTTATGGTTAGGGTTAGGGTCAGGTTGAGGATTAGGGTTACAGTTATGGTTAGGATGAGGGTTAGCCTGAGGGGTAGCTTTAGGGTTAGGTTAAGGGTTAGCATGAGGGTAAAGATTAGGGTGAGGGTGAGGGTAAATTTTAGGGTGAACATTAGGATGAGGGTGTGGGTTAGGGTTAGGGTGATGTTTAAGGTTAAGTTTAGGGTTAGGGTTAGGGTTATGGTGTGGGTGAGGGTTAGGGTGAGTTTGATGGTTTAGGTTAAGGTTAGGGTTAGTGTTAGGGTTATGGTGAGTGTTAGGGTAGGGCAAGGGTAAGGGTTAGGTTGATGGTGCGGTTTAGGGTTACGGTTAGGGTTAGTTTGAGGGGTAGGGTTAAGGTTAGGGTGAGGGTTAGGTTTAGTGTGAGGGTTATGGTTAGGGATAGGGTTAGGGTGAGGGTAAGGGTTAGGATGAGAGAAGGGAGAGAGTAAGGTTTAGTGTTAGCATGAGTGTTAGGTTGAGGGTTAGGGTTAGGTTTAGGGATAGGGTGAGGTTTGGGTGAGGGTGAATGTTGGGCTGTGGTTCAGGGTTAGGGTAAAGTTGAGGGTTAGGTTGACGGGGAGTTTTAGAGTGAGGGCGAGGGTTAAGTTTAGGGTTAAGGTGATGGTTAGGGTGAGGGGTATAGTTAGGGTTTGGGTGAGGGTTAGGATTAGTGTGAGGGTTAGGGTTAGTGTTAAGGTTAGAGTGAGGGTAACGGTTAGTGTGAGGTTATGGTGAGGTTTAGGGTTAGTGTTAGAGTTAGGGTTAGATTGATGGTTAGGGTGAGGTTTAGAGTTAGGGTGAGGGTGAGGGTTAGAGCCAGGGTAAGGGTGAGTGTTAGGGTTAGGTTGAGAGTTACAGTTTGGGTTAGGGTGAGGGTGAGGGTTAGGGTTAGTGTTAGGGTTAGAATTAGGGTGAGGGTGAGGGTGAGGAATAGGGTTAGGATTAGGTTTAGGGTTAGGCTGAGGGTGAGGGTGAGTGTTAGGGTTAGGGTTAGGGTTAGGGTGAGTTTTAGGGTTAGGCTTAGGGTTAGGATGAGGGTTAAGTTGAGGGGTAGGGTTAGAGTAAGTGGGAGGGTTAGGGTTAGGGTGAGGGTAAGGGTTAGGGTGAGGGTTAGGATGAGGGTGAGGATGAGGGTGAGGGTTAGGGTGTGGGTTAGGGTTCAGGTTAGGGTTAGCTTGAGGGTGAGGGTGAGGGTTATTTTTTGGATTAGTATTAGGGTTAGATTATTCTGAGGCTGAGCATGAGGGTGAGGGTGAGTGTTAGTGTTAGGTTTAGGGTGAGGGTTAGGTTTATTGTGGGGGTTAGGTTGAGGATGAGGGTAAGGTTTAGGTTGAGTGTTTGGGTGATGGGGTGTGTTAGAGTTAGGGTTGGGGTTAGGGTGAGGATTAGGGTGAGGTTTAGGGTTAAGTTTAGGGTTACTTTTAGGTGAGGGTTAGGGTTAATGTTAGGGTGAGGTTTAGTTTAAGGTTTAGGGTTAGGGTTAGGGTAAGGGTGAGGGTTACGTTTAGTTTTAGTGTGAGGGTTAGGGTTAGGTTTAGTGTTAGGGTGAGGGTGAGGTTGAGGGTTAGGTTTGGGGTTAGGTTTATGGTGAGGGTGAGGTTAGGGTTAGGATTAGGGTTTGGGTTAGGGTTAGGCTGAAGGTGAGGGTGAGGGTTAGGGTTAGCATGAGGGTTAAGTTTAGGGTTAGGTTTAGGTTGAGGTTTAAGGTGAGGGGTAGGTTAAGGGTTAGGGTTAGGGTGAGGGTAATGATGAGGGTGAGGGTTAGGGTGAGGGGTATGGTTAGGGTTACTTTGATCCTTACTGTTAGTGTGAGGGTTAGGGTTAGGGTTAGGGTTAGGGTTACAGTGATGCTATCGGTAAGGTTGAGAGTTAGGATGAGGGAGAGGTTAAGGGATAGGGTTTGGGTGAGGTTGAGTGTTAGGGTGAGGGTTAGGGTTAGTGGTAGGGTGAGGGTTTGGGTGAGTGTAGGATGCGGGTGAGCGTTAGGGTTAGGGTTAGGGAAGGGTGAGGTTAAGGGTTATGGTGAGGGTGTTAGGATGCGGGTGAGGTTTAGGGTTAGGTTTAGGATTAGTGTTAGTGTTAGGGTGAGGATTAGGGTTAGGATGAGGGTTAGGATGAGGGGTAGGGTTAGGGTTAGTTTGAGGGTGAGGGTGAGGGTGAGGTTAGGGTTAGGGTGAGAGTTAGGGTTAGGGTTAGGGTGAGGGTGAGGATTAGATTTAGGTTTAGAATGAGGGGTAGGGTGAGGTTTAGGGTTAGGTTTAGTGTGAGGGTTAGGGTTAGGTTTAGGGTTAGGTTGAAGGTTAGGGTTAGTGTTATGCTTAGGCTGAGGTCTAGGGTGAGAGCCTGGGTTAGGGTGACGGTGAGGATTAGGGTTAGGGTGTCGGTGAAGGTTAGGGTAGAGTGAGGGTTAGGGTGACGGTGAGGGTTAGGATGACGGTGAGGGTTAGGGTTATGGTTAGGGTTAGGTTCAGATTGAGGATTAGGGTTAAGGTGATTGTTAGGATTAGTGTGAGGGTTAGGGTTAGATTTAGGGTTAGAGTGAGGGTAAATGTTAGGGTGAGGTTTAAGGTGAGGTTTATGTTTAGTGTTAGGGTTAAGGTTATGTTGAGGGTTAGGGTGAGGTTTAGAGTTAGAGTGAGGGTGAGGGTTAAGGTTAGGGTTATGGTTAGAATTAGGGTGAGGGTGAGGGTGAGGAATAGGGTTAGGATTAGGGTTAGGGTTAGGGTTTGGCTGAGAGTGAGGGTGAGTGTTAGGGTTAGGGTTAAGTTGGGTGTTAGGGTTAGTCTTAGGGTTAGGATGAGTGTTAAGTTAAGTGGTAGGGTTACGGTTAGGTTGAGGGTTACGGTTAGTGTGAGGGTAAGGGTTAAGGTTAGGGTTAGTATGAGGCTGAGGGTTAGGTGAGGGTTAGAGTTAGTGTGAGGGTTAGGGTTAGGGTTAGGTTGAGGGCTAGGGTGACTGTTAGTGGTAGGGTGGAGCTTAGGGTTAGGTTTAGGTTTAGATTGACTGTTAGGGAGAGGGGTATAACTAGGGTTAGTGTGAGCTTTAGTGTTAGTGTGAGGGTTAGAGTTAGGGTTAGTTTTAGGGTTACCGTGAGGGTAAGGGTAAGGGTGAGGGTTAGGGTGATGGTTTGGGTTTGGGATAGGGTTAGATTGAGGGTGAGTGTTAGGGTGAGGATGAGGGTTAGGGTTAGGGTGAGGGTTAGGGTTAGGTTTAGGGTTAGGTTGAGGGTCAGGTTTAGGGATAGGTTTAGGTTTAGGGTGAGGGGTAGGGTGAGGTTTAGGATTAGGGTTTTGATTAGGGTTAGGGTGAGGGTGAGGTTTAGGGTTAGGTTTAGGTTGAGTGTGAGGGTGAGGTGTATTTCTCGGTTTAGGGTTAGGGTGAGGGTGAGTGTTAGGTTTAGGATTAGTGTTAGGTTTAGAGTTAGGCTTAGGGTTAGTGTGAGGGTGAGGGTTAGGGTAAGGGTGAGGGTTAGGTTTAGGGTTGGGATGCAGGTTAGGGTTAGGGTGATTTTTAGTGTGAGATTGCGGGTGAGGGTTCGGGTGAGGGTGAGCATTAGGGTGTGGGTGAGGGTTACGGTTAGGGTGAGTGTTAGGGTGATTGTGAGTTTGAGGGTTAGGTTTAGGGTAAGTGTTAGGGTGAGTGTTAGGGTCAGCGTGAGGGTTAGGGTTAATTTCAGGATTAGTGTTAGGGTTAGGCTTTGGATGAGTGAAAGTGTTAGGATTAGGGTTAGGGTAGGTTGAGGGTAAGTTTTAGGGTGAGGGTTAGGGTTAGGCTAAGGTTGAGGCTTACACTCACGGTAAGGGTTAGGATTAGGTTTAGGGTGAGGGTTAGGGTGAGGAGTATCGTTAGGGTTAGGGTTACGGTTAGAATTAGGGTGTATGTGAGGGTGAGGAATAGGGTTAGGATTAGGGTTAGGGTTAGGGTTAGGCTGAGGTTCAGGGTGAGTGTTAGGGTTAGGGTTAGAGTGAGTGTTAGGGTTAGGCTTAGGGTTAGGATGAGGGATAAGGTGAGGGGCAGTGTTAGGGTTAGGGCGAGGGTTAGGGTAAGGATGAGGGTGAGGGTTAGGGTGAAAATTAGGGTTAGATTTAGGTTTAGGGGTAGGGCTAGGATGAGGGTGAGGTTTAGGGTGAGGGTGAGGGTGAAGTTGAGGGTTAGGGTTTGGGTTAGGTTTAGGGTCAGGGTTACGGTTAGGGTTCGGGTTAGGGTTCGGGTCAGGGTTGGGTTGAGGTTGAAGGTGAGGTTTAGTGTTAAATTTATGGCGAGGGTTAGGTTTATTGTGAGGGATAGGGTGAGGATGAGGGTAAGGGTAAGGTTGAGGGTTAGGGTGAGGGGGAAGTGTAGGTTTAGGGTTAGGGTTAGTGTGATCCTTAGGGTGAGGGTTAGGTTTAAGTTAAGGGCTAGGTTTAGGGCGAGAATTAGGGTTAATGTAAGGGTTATGTTTAGGGTAAGGGTTAGGGTTTATCGTTAGGGTTAGGGTGAGTTTTAGGGTTAGGGTGAGGGTTACGGTGAGTATTAGTGTTAGGGTGAGGGCTAGGTTGAGGGTGAGGGTTAGGCTTAAGCTTAGGGTTAGGGTTAGGGTTAGGGGATAGGGTGAGTGTGAGGCTGAGGGTTTGGGTGAGGGTGAGTGTCAGGTTTAGGTTAGGGCGAGGGTTAGGTTTAGGGTGAGGGTGAGGCTGAGGTGAGGGTTAGGTTTAGGCTAATTTTGAGGGTTGGGTGAGGGCGAGGGTTGGGTTGTGGGTGAGGGTTAGGATTATGGTTAGGGTGAGGGCTAGGGTCAGTGTTAGGCTTAAAGCTTAGGGTTAGGGTTAGGGTTAGGGTTAGGAGGAGGGTGAGGGTGAGAGTTAGATTTAGGGTTCTGTGAGGGTGAGGGTTAGTGTTAGTGTTAGGGTGAGGGTTAGGGTGAGGATGAGGTTAAGATTTAAGTTGAGGGTTTGGGTGAGGGTGAGGGTTAGCGTTAGGGTTAGTGTTAGGTTGAGGGTTAGAGTGATGGTTAGGTTTAGGCTGAGGTTGAGCGTGAGAGTGAGGGTGAGGGTTAGTGTTAGTGTTAGGGTGAGTGTTAGGTTTATTGTGAAGGTTAGGGTGAGGATGAGCGTAAGGATTATGTTGAGGGTTAGGATGAGTTGGAGGCTTTGCGTGAGGGTGAGGGATAAATTTAGGGTTCGCTTTAGGGTTCGGGTTAGGGTCAATATTAGGGTTAGGTTTAGGACAAGGGTTAGGTTAGGGTGAGAGTTACGGTTAGGTTTAGGGTGAGTGTTAGGGTTAGGGTGAGGGTTAGGTTTAGGTTTAGGGGTAGGTTGAGGGTGAGGGTGAGGCTTAGGTTTAGGGTTAGGGTTTGGGTTAGGGTGAGAGTGAGGGTGAGGGTGAGGCTTAGGGTTAGGATTAGGGTTTGGATTAGGGTGAGGCTGATGATGAGTGTGAGGGTTAGGGTTAGCGTGAGGGTTAGGGTTAGGGTTAGGTTTTGGTTGAGGGTTAGGGTGAGGGCCAAGTTTAGGTTTAGGGTGGGGGTGAGGCTGAGGGTGAGGGTTAGGGTTAATGATAGTGTTAGGGTGAGGGTTAGGGTGAGCGTTAGGGTTAGGGTGAGGGTTAGGCTTAGGGTTAGGTTTAGGTTGAGGTTTAGGATGAGGGGTAGG
Organism: Dipodomys merriami; assembly: GCF_024711535.1. Classification (NCBI taxonomy): domain Eukaryota; kingdom Metazoa; phylum Chordata; class Mammalia; order Rodentia; family Heteromyidae; genus Dipodomys; species Dipodomys merriami. The sequence continues at coordinate 3,180,395 of NW_027206157.1, forward strand.
TTTAGGGTGAATGTGAGCCTTAGTGTTAGTTTGAGGGTTAGGGTGAGGTTTAGGGTTAGGATTACCGTGAGGGTAAGGGTAATGATGAGGGTTAGGATGAGGGTGAGGTTTAGGGATAGGGTTAGGGTGAGGGTGAGTGTTAGGGTGAGGATGAGGATTAGTGTTAGGTTTAGTATGAGGGTTAGGATTAGGGTGAATGTTAGGGGTAGGTTTAGGGTTAGGGTGAGGGTGAGGGTGAGGCTTAGGGTTAGGGTTAGTGTTAGGGTTAGGTTAAGGGTTAGGGTGAGGGATAGGATTTGGGTTAGGGTTAGGGTTTTGGATAGGAGTAGGGTGAGGATGAGGGTTGGGGTTAGTTTGAGTGTGAGGGTGAGTTTAGGGATAGGTTTAGGTTTAGGGTGAGGGTGAGTGTTAGGTTTAGGATTAGTGTTAGGTTAGGGTTAGGCTTAGGGTTAGGATGAGAGTGAGGGTTAGGGTTAGGGTGAGGGTTAGGTTTAGGGTTAGGGTGCGGGTTTGGGTTAGGGTGATGGTTAGTGTGAGGCTGTTAGGGAGACGATGAGGTTAGGATGAGGGTTCGGTTTAGGGTGCGGGTGAGGGTTAGGTTTAGTGTGAGTGTTAGGGTGACAGTGAGTGTGAGGGTTAGGTTTAGGGTAAGGGTTAGGGTGACTGTTAGGTTGAGGGTGTGGGTTAGGGTTAGGTTTAGTGTTAGTGTTAGGGTTAGAGTTTGGGTGAGTTTTAGGGTTAGGGTTAGGGTGAGGATGAGTGTAAGGTTTAGGTTGAGGGTTAGAGTGAGGGGGAGGGTTAGGCTTAGGGTTAGGGCTAGGGTGTGGGTTAGGGTTAGGCTGAGGGTGAGCGTGTGGGTGTGGTTGAGGGTTAGTGTTAGGGTTAGGGTGAGGGTTAGGTTTATTGTGAGGGTTAGGGTGAGGGGGAGGATTAGGGTTAATGTTAGGGTTAGTGTTTGGGTTAGGGTTAGGCGGAGGGTGATGGTGAGGGTTAGTGTTAGCTTGAGGGTTAGAGTAGGGTTAGGTTTAGGTTGAGGTTTAGTGCGAGGGCTAGGTTTAGTGTTAGGCTGAGGGTGAGGATGAGGTTGAGGGTGAGAGATAGGGTGAGGGTTAGTGTTAGGGTGAAGGTTAGAGTTAGGGTTAGGTTTTGGTTGAGGGTAATTGTGAGGGGTAGAGTTAGGGTTAGTGTGATCCTTCGTGTTAGTATGAGGGTTAGGGTTAGGGTTAGGGTTAGGGTTACCGTGAGGGTAAGTGTAAGGGTAACGGTTAGTATTTGGGTGAGGTTTAGGGATAGGGTTAGGGTGAGGGTTAGTATTATGGTGAGGATGAGGGTTAGGGTTAGGGTTAGGATGATGGTAAGGGTTGGGTTGAGGGTTAGGGTTAGGTTTAGTGTTAGAGTGAGGGTGAGGGTTAGGGTGAGGTTAAGGGTTAGGGTGAAGGGTAGGTTGAGGGTGAGGTTTAGGGTTTTGGTTAGGGTAGGGTGAGGGTGCACGTTAGGGTTAGGGTTAGGGTGAGTGTGAGGGTGAGTTTTAGGGATAGGTTTAGGGTTAAGGTGAAGTTGAGGGTGAGGCTTAGGTTTATGATTAGGAATTGGTTAGGGATAGGCTGAGGGTGAGGTTGAGGGTTTGGTTTAGCCTGACGGTTAGGTTTAGGGGTAGGGTGCAGGTTAGGGTTAGGGTGATAATTAGTGTTAGGGTGAGGTTTAGGGTGATGATGAGTGTTTGGGTGAGGCTGAGGGTTAGGGTGTGGGTGAGCGTTAGGGTTAGGGTGAGGGTTACGGTGATGGTGAGTTTGAGGGTTCGGTTTCCGGTAAGGGTTACAGTGAGTGTTTGGGTGAGGGTGAGGGTTAGGTTTAGGTTTAGGTTTAGGGTTAGGGTTAGGGTTTGGGTGAGTGTTAGTGGTTGGGTTGTGTAAGGGTTAGGGTAGGGTGAGGGTAAGGTTTAGGGTGAGGGTTAGGGTTAGGCTGAGGGTGAGGGTGAGGGTGAGGTTGAGGGTTAGGTTTAGGATTAGAGTGAGGGTTAGGGTGAGGGGTATAGTTAGGGTTAGAGTTAGGGTTAGAATTACAGTGAGGTTGAGGAATACTGTTAGGATTATTGTTAGGGTAAGGGTTAAGATGAGGTTGAGGGTTAAGGTGATATGGTTAGGGTGAGGGTTAGGATTAGGGTTAGGGTTAGTGTAAATGCTAGGTTGAGGGTGAGGGTTAGGGTGAGGGTGAGGGTTAGGTTGTGGGTTAGGGTTAGAGTTAGGTTCAGGGTTACGTTTAAGGTGAAGGTTCGGGTTAGGCTTATGGTTAGGGTGAGGTTGAGGCTGAGGCTGAGGTTTAATTTGAGGGTCAGAGTGAATGTGAGGGTGAGGGTTAGGGTTTGGGTTAGGGTTAGGTTGAGGGTGAGGGTGAGGTTTAGTGTTTGGATTAGGATTAGCGTTAGGGTTAGGCTCAGGGTGAGCATGAGGGTGATGGTGAGGGTCAGTGTTAGGGTTAGGTTTAGGGTTAGAGTTATTTTGAGGATTAGGGTTAGGATGAGGGTAAGGGTTAGGTTGAGGTTTAGGGTGAGGGTGAGGGTTAGGATTAGGTTTAGGGTTAGGGTGAGCGTTAGGGTGAGGGTTAGGGTTAAATTTAGGGTAAGGTTTAGGGTGAGAGTTAGGGTTAATTTTAGGGTTATGTTTAGGGTAAGCGTTAGGGTGAGGGTGAGGGTTAGGGTTAGGGTGAGGTTGAGGGTTAGGGTGAGGTTTAGGGTTAGGATTAGGGTTAGGGTGAGGGCTAGGGTGAGGGTGAAGGTTAGGATTAGGCTTAGGGTTAGTGTGAGTTTTAGGGTTAGGGTTAGGGTTAGGTGAAGGGTAAGGTTAGGGTTACAGTGGGGGTTAGGTTTAATGTGAGGATTATGGTTAGGGGTAGGATTAGGGTGAGGGTAAGGGTTAGGATGGGGGTAGGGTGAGAGTGAGGCTTAGGATTAGCATGAGTGTTAGTGTGAGGGTTAGGGCGAGGGTTAAGGTTAGGGTTAGGGTGATGGTTAGCGTTCGTATTAGTGTTAGGGTGATGGTTAGGGTGAGAGGTATAGTTAGGTTTAGGGTGAGGGTTACGATTTTTGTGCGGGTTAGTTTAGGGTTATTGTTAGTGTGAAGGTAAGGGTTAGGGTGAGATTTAGAGTGAGGTTTAGGGTTAGGTTTAGAATTAGGGTTAATTTGAGGTTTAGGGTGAGGTTTAGAGTTAGGGTGAGGGTGAGAGTTAGGGTTAGGGTGAGAGTGAGGGTTAGGGTTATGGTGAGGCTTAGTGTTAGTTTGAGGGTGAGTGTGAGGAATAGTGTTGGGATTAGGGTTAGGGTTAGGGTTAGGCTGAGGGTGAAGGTGAGTATTAGGGTTAGGGTTAGGGTTAGGGTGAGTGTTAGGGTTAGTCTTAGTGTTAGGATGAGGATTAAGGTGAGGGTTGGGGTTACGGTTAGGATGAGGGTTAGTGTTGGGTTGAAGGTAAGTGTTAGTTTGAGGTTTACGAAGAGGGTGAGGGTTAGGGTGAGGGTTAGAGTTACGGTGAGATTTAGGGTTAGGTTTATGGTGAGGGCTAGGTTCGGAGTGTTGGTTAGTTTGAGGGTGAGAGTGAGGGTTAGGTTGTGGGTTAGTTTTAGGGTTAGGGTCAGGCTAACGTTTAGTGTGATGGTTAGGGTTAGACTTAGGGTGAGGTTGAGGGTCAGGCTGAGGTTTAAGGTCAGGGTGAGGGTGAGTGTGAGTGTGACGGTTAGGGTTCGGGTTAAGGTAAGGTTGAGGGTGAGTTTGAGGGTTAATGTTTGGATTACTGTTAGGATTAGGATTAGGCTGAGGGTGAGGGTGAGGGTGAGGGTTAGGGTTAGGTTTAGGGTTAGGGTGAGTGTACCGGTTAGGGTTAGGGTTAGGATTAAGGCTAGGGTGAGGGGCAGGATTAGGGTTAGGTTGAGGGTGAGGGTGAGGGTTAGGGTTAGGGTGAGGGTTAGGCTAAGGGTTAGGGTGAGGGTTAGGGTTAGTGTTAGGTATAGGATGAGGGTTAGTGTGAGGGTTAGGGTTAGGGTTAGTGTGAGGGGTAGGGTTATTGTGAGGGTTAGGGTTTGGGTTAGGGTTACCGTGAGGGTATGTGTAATGGTGAGGGTTAGGGTTAGAGTTAGGGTTAGGGTGAGGGGTAGGGTGAGGGTTAGTGTTAGGGTTATGGTTAGGGTAGGGTGAGGGTTAGGGTGAGGTTTAAGGTTAGTGTTAGGGTTAGGCTGAGTGTTAGGGTTAGTGTGAGGGTTAGGGTTAGGTTTAGGTTTAGGATTAGGGTGAGGGTAAGTGTTAGGGTGAGGATTATAGTGAGGGTGAGGGTAAGGGTTAGTGTGACGGTTAGGCTGAGGGGTAGGGTAAGGTTTAGGGTTAGGGTGAGGGTGAGGGTTTCGGTTACATAAGGACTAGGTTTAGTGTTAGAGAGAGGATTAGGCTTTGGGGAAGGGTTATTGTGAGGTTAAGTGTTAGGGTTTGGGTGAGGGTTAGGGTTAGGGTGAAGCTGAGGGTGAAGGGTTTTTTTAGGGACGGGTTAGGGTTAGGTTTATGGTCAGGTTTAGGGATAGGTTGAGGGTTAGCGTGAGGGGTAGGGTTAGGGTTACGGTGAGGGTTAGGGTTAGTGTGAGGGTTAGGTTAAGGGATAGGATTAGGGTTAGTGTGAGGGTAAGGGTTAGGGTGAGTCTTAGGATGATGGTGAGGTTTAGGGTTAGTGTTAGGTTTAGGGTGTCGTTTAGGGTGAGGTTTAGTGTTAGGTTTAGGGGGAGGGTGAGTATGATGGTTAGGGATAGGGTTAGGGTGAGCGTTAGGTTTAGGGTTAGGATTAGTGTTAGGGTGAGGGTCAGGCTTAGGGTGAGGGTGAGGGTTAGGGTGAGGGTTTGGGTTAGGGTTAGGTTTAGGGTGAGTGTGAGGGTTAAGATGAGGGTTAGGGTTAGTGTTACTGTTAGGGTGAGTGTTAGGGTGAGGGTGAAGGTTAGTTTTAGGGATAGCTTTAGGGAAGAGTGAGAGTCAATGTTAGGGTGAAGGTTAGTGTTAGACTGAGTGTGAGGGTGAGGGTGAGGTTTAGGATTAGGTTTAGGTTTAGTGTGAGTGTTAGGGTTAGGGTTAGGTTTATGATGAGTGTTAGGGTGAGGGGTAGGTTTAGAGTTAGGTTGAGGGTGAGGGTGAGGGTGAGATTTAGATTAAATATGAGGGTTAGGTTTAGGGTTATGGTTAGGGTGAAGGTTAGGTTTAGGTTTAGCATGATGTTTAGGGTGAGGAGTAGGATTAGGTATAGTGTGAGTGTTAGGGTTAGTGTGATGGTTAGGGTTAGGTTTAGGGTTATGGTTACCGTGAGTTTAAGGGTAAGGGTGAGGGTTAGGCTGAGGGTCAGGGTTATTGTAAGGGTGATGGTGAGGGCTAGGGTGAGGTTGAGGGTTAGCATTAGGATTAGGGTTAGAGTTATGGTTAGGGTGAGGGTTAGGATTAGGTTTAGGGTTACGGTGAGGGTGAGGATTACTGTGAGGTTAACGGTTAGTGTGAGGGTTAGGTTTACTGTTAGGTTGAGGGTAATGGTTAGGGTGAGCGTTATTATGAGGGTGAGGTTTAGGGTGATGGTTAGAATTAGGGTGAGGGTTAGGGTTAGGGTTTGGGTTAGGCTGAGGGCTAGGTTGAGGGTGAGGTTGAGGGTGGGTGTGAGCGTGAAGGTTAGGGTTAGGGTTAGGGTTAGGTTTAGGTCAGGGTGAGGATTAGGGTTAGAGTTAGGGTTAGGATGAGGGTTAGGCTGAGGGTAGGGTTACTGTTTGGGTTAGGGTGAGGGTTAGGGTTAGGGTGAGAATGAGGGTTAGGGTTAGTTTTAGGGTTAGGGTGAGGGTAATTGTTGGGGTGAGGGATAGGATGAGGGTTATTTTTATGTTAAGGGTTAGGGTGATGTTTAAGGTTAAGGTTAGGGGTTGGGTTAGGGTTAGGTTCAGGGTGAAGGTTAGGATGAGTGTAAGTGTTAGGTTGAGGGTGAGGATTAGGGTGAGGTTTACGGTTAGTGTTAGATTTAGGTTTAGGGTGAGGACTAAGGTGAGGGTTAAGTGTATGGTAAGAGTGAGGGTGAGGCTTAGGTTTAGGTTATGGGTGAGGGTTAGTGTTAGGGTGAGGGTTACCTTGCAGGTGAGGGTTAGGATGAGCGTGAGGGTAAGGGTTAGTGATAGGGTTAGGGTGAGGATTAGGGTTAGGATAATTGTTAGGATGAGGGTTGGGTTGAGTGGTAGGGTTAGGATTAGGGTGAGGGTTAGGCATAGTGTGAGGTTTAGGTTAAGGATTAGATTTAGGGTGAGGGTAAGTGTTAGCGTGAGGTTTAGGATGAGGATGAGGGTTAGGGTTAGTGTGAGGTTTAGGGTGATGTTTAAGGTTAGGTTAGGGTTAGGGTTACGATGAAGGTGAAGGTGAGGGTTAGGTTTAGGTTTCGGGTTAGGGTGAGGTTTAGGTTTAGGGATAGGGTGAGGGTGAGGGTTAGGTTTAGGATTAGTCTTAGGTTTAGGCTTAGTCTTAGGCTGAGGATGAGGGGTAGGGTGAGGGTTTGTTTTAGGGTTAGTGTTAGGGTGAGGGTGAGGGTTAGGGTGAGAGTTAGGGTTAGTGTTGTGTTTGAGTTTGGGTGAGTGTTATTTTGAGGGTGAGGTTTAGGGTTAGGGTTAGGGAAGGTGAGGGTAAGGGTGAGGGTGAGGGTTAGTTTTAGGCTGAGCGTGAGGTTTAGGGTTAGGTTTAGGATTAATGTGAGTGTTAGGGTTAGGGTTAGGGTTAGCATGAGGGTTATGGTGAGGGGCAGTGTTAGGTTTAGGATGAGCGTGAGGTGAGGGTGAGTTTTAGGGTTAGGTTGAGGGTTAGGGTTAGGGTTAGGTTGAGGGTGAGGTTTAGGGTGAGGATTAGGATGAGGGTTAGTGTGAGGAGTAGGGTTAGGGTTAGTGTGAGGTTAAGGGTTAGTGTGAGGGTTAGGTTTAGGGTTAGGGTTAGGGTTAGGATGAGGGCTAGGGTGAGGGTTAGGGTTAGGGTGAGGGTGAGGGTGTCAGTGAAGGTTAGGGTAGGGTGAGGCTTCGGAGGACGTTGATGGTTAGGGTGAGGGTGAGGGTTAGGGTTATGGTTAGGGTTAGGGTTAGGGTCAGGTTGAGGATTATGGTTACGGTTAAGATTAATGTGAGGGTGAGGCTGAGGATTAGGTTTAAGGTTAGGGTTAGGGTTATGATGAGGGTGAGGGTTAGCGTGAGGGTGAGGGTTAGGGTTAGGGTTAGGGTTAGGATGAGGGTAATTGTTAGGGTGAGGGTTAAGGTGAGGTTGAGGGTTAGGGTTAGGTTTGTGTTTAAGGTTAAGGTTAGGGTTAGGGTTAGGATTAGGGTGAGTGTGAGGGTTTGAGTGAATGTAAGGTTTAGGTTGAGGGTGCGGATTAGGGTTAAGATTAGGGATAGTGTGAGGGGTAGGGTTAGTGTGAGAGTTATGGTTAGGGATAGGGTTAGGGTGAGGGTAAGGTTTAGGATGAGGTTAGGGTGACAATGAGTTTTAGTGTTATCATGAGAGTTAGGGTGAGGTTTAAGTTTAGGTTTAGGAATATGGTGAGGGTTGGGTGAGGGTGAGCGTTGGGTTGTGGGTGAGGATTAGGGTAAAGGTGAGGGTTAGGTTGACTGGGAGGGTTAGAGTGAGGGCAAGAGTTAAGGTTAGGGTTAGGGTGATGGTTAGGGTTCGTATTAGTGTTAGGGTGAGGGTTAGACTGAGGGGTATAGTTAGGGTTAGGGTGAAGGTTAGGATTACTGTGAGGGTTAGGGTTAGGGTTATTGTTAGAGTGAGGGTAAGGGTTAGGGTGAGGTTTTGGGTGAGGTTTAGGGTTAGGGTTATAGTTAGGGTTAGGTTGAGGGTTAGGGTCAGGTTTAGAGTTGGGGTGAGGGTGAGCGTTTGGTTTAGGTTAAGGGTGAGTGTTAGGGTTAGGGTGATTGTTAGGGTTAGACTTAGAGTTAGGATGAGGGTTAAGGTGAGGGTTAGGGTTAGGGTGAGGGTTAGGGTTAGGTTGAGGATAAGCGTTAGGTTGAGGGTTAGGATGAGGCTGAGGTTTAATGTGAGGCTTGGTGTTAGGGTGAGGTTTAGGGTTAATTTTATCGTTAGAATGAGGGTGAGGTTGAGGGTTAGGATTGGGGTTAGGGATAGGGTGAGTGTGAGACTTAGGGTTAAGATTCGGTTTTGGGTTAGGGTTAGATTGAGGGTGAGGGTGAGGGTTAGGTTTAGCGTGAGGGATAGGGTTAGGGTTAGGTTTAGGTTGAGGGTTAGGCTGAGGGTGAGCTTGAGGGTGAGGGTGAGGGTTAGGGTGAGGGTGAGGGTAAGGGTTAGGGTGAGGGTTAGTGTTAGGGTTAGGTTTAGGTTGAGGGTTAGTGTTCGGGTTAGGGTGCGGGTTAGGGGTAGGGTGATGTTTAGTGTGAGAGTGAGTGTTTGGGTGAGGGTGAGGGTGAGGATGAGGGTGAAGGTTATGGTGTGGGTGAGGGTTAGGGTTAGGGTGTGGGTGAGGGTTAGGGTTAGGGTGAGTGTTAGGTTGACGGTGAGTTTATGGTTAGGTTTAGTGTAAGGTTTAGGGTGATTTTTAGGGTGAGGGTGAGGGTTAGGATTAGGTTTAGGGTTAGGCTTAGGGTTAAATTTTGTGTGAGTGTTAGGGTTAGGGTTAGGGTAGGGTGAGGATAAGGTTTAGGGTGAGGGTTAGCGTTAGGCTGAGGGTGAGGGTGAGGGTGAGGTTTAGGGTTAGTTTTAGGGTTAGGGTGATGGGTATAGTTAGGGTTAGAATTAGGGTGAGTGTGAGGGTTAGGAATAGGGTTAGGATTAGTGTTAGGGTTAGGGTTAGGCTGAGGGTCAGGGTGAGTTTTAGGGTTAGGTTTAGGATGAGTGTTAGGGTTAGGCTTAGGTTTAGGATGAGTGTTAAGGTGAGGGGTAGGGTTAGGGTTAGGGTGAGGGTTAGGGTTAGGAAGAGGATAAGGCTTAGGGTGAGGTTTAGGATGAGGGTGAGGGTTAGGGTGAGGGTTATTGTAAGGGTGAGTGTTAAGTTTAGAGTTAGGATTAGGGTGAGTGCTAGAGATAGGGTGAGGGTTAGCATGAGGGTGAGGGTGAGGGTGAGGGTTAGAGTATGGGTTAGGGTTAGGGTTAGGGTCGGGGTAGGGTTATGGTGAGGGTTAGGGATAGGGTTAGGGTGAGGGTGAGGTTGAGGGTGAGGGTTAGGTTTAGGGTTGGGGTTAGGAATAGGGTAATGGTTTGTGTGAGGGTTAAGTTGTGTGTGAGGTTTAGGGTAAAGTTGAGAGTTAGGTTGACAGGGAGGGTTAGAGTGTGGGCGAGGGTTAAATTAGTGTTAGGGTGATGGTTCGGGTTTGTATTAGTGTTAGGTTGAGGGTTATGGTGAGGGGTATAGTTAGGGTTAAGGTGAGGGTTAGGATTAGTGTGTGGGTGAGGGTGAGGCTTTGGGTTAGGATTAGGGTTTGGGTTAGGGTTATGCTGAGGGTGAGGTTGAGGGTTAGAGTTAGCTTGAGGGTTATGGTTAGGGTTAGGTTTAGGTTGAGGGTTAGGGTGAGGGCTATGTTTAGGGTTTGGGGGAGGGTGAGGATGAGGGTGAGCATTAGGATTAGGGTTAGGTTGAGGTTGAGGGGAAGGGTGAGGGGTAGGGTTAGGGTTAGTGTGAGCCTTAGTGTTAGTTTGAGGGTTAGGGTTAGGTTTAGGGTTAGGGTTAATGTGTGGGTAAGGGTAATGGTGAGGGTTAGGATGAGGGTGATGTTTGGGTTTAGGGTGAGTGCTAGGGTGAGTATGAGGGATAGGTTTAGGGTCAGGTTGAGGGTTAGGTTTAGGGTGAGGTTTAGGGTTAGATTATGGTTAGGGTGAGGGTGAGGGTTAGTGTTAGTTTAAGGGTTATTGTGAGGGGTAGGTTGAGGGTGAGTTTTAGGGATAGGTTTAGGGTTAGGGTGAGGTTGAGTGTTAAGTTTAGGATTAGTGTTAGGGTTAGGCTTAGGCTTAGGGTTAAGGTGAGGGTGAGGGTTAGGGTTAGGATGAGGGTTAGGGTTAGGGTTAGGGTTCGGGTTAGGGGTAGGGTGATGTTTAGTGTGAGGGGGAGTTTTAGGGTGAGGGTGAGGTTTCGGGTGAGAGTGAGGATTAGTGTGTGTGTGAGGGTTAGGGTTAGTGTGAGTGTTAGGGTGACGGTGAATTTGAGGTTTAGGTTTAGGGTAAGGGTTAGGGTGAGTGTTATGGTGAGGTTGAGGGTTAGGGTTAGGTTTAGGGTTAGTGTTAGACTTAGGGATAGGGTTTGGGTTACCGTGAGGGTAAGTGTAGCGGTGTGGGTTAGGATGAGGGTGGGGTTAGGATTAGGGTTAGGTTTAGGGTTAGGGTGAGGGGTAGAGTGAGGTTTAGGGTTAGGCTTAAGGTTAGTGTTAGGGTGAGGGTTAGGGTTTGTGTAAGGTTAGGGTTTGGTTGTGTGTTAGGGTGAGGGTTTGGGTTAGGGTTAGGGTTAGGGTGAGGGTGAGGGTTAGTTTGAGGGTTAGGGTTAGTGTTATGGTTAGGGTTTGGGTTAGGCTGATGGCTAGGATGAGGGTGAGGGTTAGAGTGATGGTGATGGTGAGGGTGAGGGTTAGGTAGTCGGTGAGGGTTAGAGTCCATTGAGAGTTAAGGTGAGGGTTAGGGTTAGGCTGAGGGTGAGGGTGAGGGTGAGGTTTAACGTTAGGTTAAGGATGAGTGTGAGTGTTAAGATTAGGGTTAGGTTTAGTATGAGGTTCAGGTTGAGGGGTAGGGTTAGGGTTAGGGTTAGGGTTAGGGTGAGGGTGAGGGTTAGGGTTAGGTTTAGGATGAGCGTTACGGTGAAGGGTACGGTTAGGGTTAGTGTGAGGCTTAGGCTTAGTGTGAGGTTTAGGGTTAGGTTTAGGGTTAGGGTGAGGCTTAGGTTTAGGGTTAGTTAGGCTGAGAGTTAGGGTGAGGGCTAGGGTGAGGGTGAGGGTGAGGGTGAGGTTGAGGGTTACGGTGTCGGTGAGGGTTACTGTAGGGTGAGGGTTACGGGGACTGTGAGGGTGAGTGTGAGGGTTAGGGTTAGGATTAGGGTGAGGATTAGGTTTAGGGATAGGGGGAGGGGGAATGTTTGGTTTAGGATTAGTGTTAGGGTTAGGACTAAGCTTAAGGTGAGGGTGAGGGGTAGGGTCAGGTTTTGGGATAGTTTTAGGGTTATGGTGAGGGTGAGGGTTAGGGTTAGGGTGAGGTGTAGGGTGAGGGTTAGGGTTAGGGTTATGTATAGGGTAGGGTGAGGGTTAGGGTGAGGTTTAAGGTTAGTGTTAGGGTTAGGGTAGGGCTCAGTGTTAGGGTTAGGTTGAGGTTTAGGGTTAGGGTTAGGTTTTGCTTAGGGTGAGGGTAAGGGTTAGGGTGAGGGTTAGAGTGAGGGTGTGGGTTAGAGTTAGTGTGAGGGTTAGGATGAGGAGTAGGGTTAGGGTTCGGGTGAGGGTGAGGGTTAGTGTTTGGGTGAGGATTACGGTGAGGGTTAGGTTTAGGGTTAGATTGAGGGTGACGGTTAGGGTGAGAGTTAGAGTTAGGGTTAGGGTGAGGGTGAGGCTTAGTGTTAGGGTTAGGGTGAGGGTAGGGTGAGGATGAGGGTAAGGTTTAGGTTGAGGGTTAGGGTGAGTGTTAGGGTTAGGCTGAGGGTGAACGTGAGGTTGAGGGTTACTATTAAGGTTTTGGTGAGGGTTAGGTTTATTGTGAGGGTTAGGTTGAGGATGAAGGTAAGGATTAGGTTGAGGGTTAGGGCGAGGGGGAGGTTTAGGGTTAGGGTGAGGGTTAGGTTAAGTTTAGGGTTAGGTTTTGGTTGAGGGTTAGGGTTAATGTTAGGGGTAGGTTTAGGGTAAGGGGTAAGAAAAAGGTTAATGTTAGGGTTAGGTTTAGGGTTACGGTTAGGTTTAGGGTTAGGGTTTGGGTTAGGGTGAGGTTTAGGTTTAGGTTTAGGGTTAGGGTGAGGGTGAGAGTGAGGGTTAGGTTGAGGGTTAGTGTTAGGGTGAGGGTAACGGTTAGTGTTAGGTTTTGGTTGAGGGTAAGGGTGAGGGGTATGGTTAGGGTTAGTGTGAGCCTTAGTGTTAGTGTGAGGGTAAGGGTTAGGGACAGGGTTAGGGTTACCGTGAGGGAAAGGGAAAGGTTGAGGGTTAGAATGAGGGTGAGGGTTAGGGATAGGGTTAGGGTGAGGTTTAGGGTTAGGGTTAGGGTGAGTGTGAGGGTTAGGTTTAGGTTTAGGATGAGGGTTATGGTGAGGGGTAGGGTTAGTGTTAGTGTGAGGGTTAGGCTTAGTGTGAGGTTTAGGGTTAGGTTTAGGGTTAGGGTGAGGGTTAGATTTAGGTTTGGGGTTAGGGTGAGGACTAAGGTGAGGGTGAGGGTTAGGGTGCGGGTGAAGGTGAGGGTGAGGGTTAGGGTGTCGGTGAGGATTAGTGTAGAATGAGGGTTAGGGTGACCGTGAAGTTTAGTGTCAGGGTGAGTGTTAGGTTTAGGGTTAGGGTGAGGATTAGGTTTAGGGTTAGGGGGAGGGGGAGGGTTTGGTTTAGGATTAGTGTTAGGGTTAGAGTTAGGCTTAGTGTGAGAGTGAGGGGTACGGTGAGGATTTGGATTAGTTTCAGTGTTAGGCTGAGGGTGAGGGTTAGGGTGAGGTTTAGGGTTAGGGTGAGGCGTAGGATGAGGGTCAGGGTTAGGGTCATGGATAGGGTAGGGTGAGGGTTAGGGTGAGGTTTAAGGTTAGTGTTAGGGTTAGGGTTAGGCTGAGGGTTAGGGTTTGGTTGAGGTGTAAGGTTAGGGTTAGTGTTAGGTTTAGACTTAGGGTGAGGGTAAGTGTTAGGGTGAGTTTTAGAGTGAGGGTGAGGTTTAGAGTTATTGTGAGTGTTATGCTGAGGGGTAGAGTTATGGTTCGGGTCAGGGTCAGGGTTATGGTGGGGTTTAGGGTTAGGGTGAGGGTTAGGGTGAGCGTTAGGTTTAGGGTTAGGGTGAGGGTGAGGGTTAGGGTGAGAGTTTGAATTAGGGTTATTGTGAGGGTGAGGCTTAGTGTTAGGGTTAGGGTGAGGGTTAGGGTGAGGATGAGCGTAGGTTTTAGGTTTAGGGATAGGGTGAGGGGGAGGGTTAGGGTTAGGGTTAGGTTTAGGGTGAGGGTTAGGTTGAGGATTAGGTTTAGGCTGAGGGTGAGCGTGAGGGTGAGGGTTAGTGTTAGGTTTATGGTGAGGGTTATGTTTATTGTGAGGGTTTTGGTAAGGATGAGGGTAAGTATTAGGTTGAGGGTTAGGGGGAGGGGGAGGTTTAGGTTTAGGGTGAGGGTTAGGGTTAAGTTTAGGGTTAGGTTTAGGTTGAGGGTTAGGTTTAATGTTAGGGTTAGTTTTAGGGTCAGGGTTAGGGTTAGGGTTAATGTTAGGGTTAGGTTTAGGGTAAAGGTTAGGTTTAGGGTTAGGTTTAGGGTTACGGTTAGGGTTAGGATGAGGGTTAGTGTTAGGTTTAGGGTTAGGGTTAGGGTGAGGGTGAGGGTGAGGGTGAGGGTTACGGTGAGGTTTAGGCTGAGGTTTATGGTTAGGGTAAGGGTTACAGTTAGGGTTAGGTTTACGTTGAGGGTAAGGGTGAGGGGTAGATTTAGGGTTAGTGTGAGCCTTAGTCTTTATGTGAAGGTTAGGGTTAGGTTTAGGGTTAATGTGAGGTTAAGGGTAAAAGTGAGCGTTAGGATGTGGGTGAGGGTTAGGGATAGAGTTTGGGTGAGAGTGAGTGTTAGCGTTAGGATGAGGGTTAAGTTTAGGGTCAGGGTGAGGGTTAGGTTTAGGGTGAAATTGAGGGTTATGTTTAGGGTAAGGGTGCGGGTGAGGGTATGGGTTAGGTTAAGAGTTGTGGTGAGGGGTACGTTGACAGTTAGGGCTAGGGTTTTGGTTAGGGTACGGTGAGTGTGAGGGTTAGTATTAGGGTTAGGGTGTGAGGGTAGTGTTAGGGATAGGTTTAGGGTTAGGGTGGGGGTGAGTGTTAGGTTTAGGATTAGTGTTAGGGTTAGGCTTAGGCTTAGGGATAGGGTGAGGGTTAGGGTTAGCATGAGGGTTAGGGTTAGGTTTAGGGTGCAGGTTAGGGTTAGGGTGATGTTTAGAGTGAGGGTGAGGTTTCGGGTGAGAGTGAGGGTTAGTCTGTGTGTGAGGGTTAGGGTTAGGGTGAGTGTTATGGTGACAGTGAGTTTGAGGTTTAGGTTTAGGGTAAGGGTTAGTGTGAGTGTTAGGGTGAGAGTGAGGGTTAGGGTTATGTTTAGGGTTAGTGTTATAGTTAGGGTGAGGCTTAGGGTTACCGTGAGGGTAAGTGTGACGGTGAGGGTTAGCATGACGGTGAGGGTTACAGTTAGGATTAGGGTTAGTGTTAGGGTGAGGGGTAAGGTGAGGGTTAGGGTTAGGGTTATGGTTAGGATAGGGTGAGGGTTAGCGTGAGGTTTAAGGTTAGTATTAGGGTTTGAGTTAGGTTGAGTATAAGGGTTAGTGTGAGGTTTAGGATTAGGGTTAGGTTTAGGGTTAGGGTGAGGATAAGGGTTAGGGTGAGGGTTAGAATGAAGATGAGGGTTAAGGTGAGGTTTATGTTTAGGATTAGGGTCAGGCTGAGGGTGAGGGTTAGGGTTAGTGTGAAGGTTAGGCTGAGGGGTAGGGTTAGGGTTCCGGTGACGGTGAGGGTTAGGGTGAGGCTTACGTTTACATTGAGGCTTAGGGTAAGGGTTAGGATAAGGGTTAGGTTTTGTTTTAGGGTGAGGGTGAGGGTTAGGTTTAGGATTAGTGTTAGTGTTAGGGTTAGGGTTATTGTTAGGTTTAGGTTGAGAGTAAAGTTTAGGGTTAGGGTTAGGTTTAGGGTTAGGGTGAGGGTGAGGGTTAGGGTTAGGATTAGGTTAGGTTAAGGGTTAGGGGGAGGGTGAGAGTGAGGGTGAGGGTGAAGTTTAGAGTTAGGATTAGGTTTAGGTTTAGGGTGAGGGTTAGGGTGAGTGTGAGGGTTAGGGTTAGGGTAAGGGTAAGGCTTAGGGTTAGGCTGAGGGTTAGGGTTAGTGTGAAGGTTAGGGTTAGGTTAGGGTTAGTTTAACGTTAGGGTTAGGGTGAGGGTTAGGGTGAGGTTTAGGGTTAGGGATATGGTTACTGTCAGGGTGAGGGTGAGGGTGAGGGTTAGGGTTAGGGTTAGGGTTAGAGTCAGGGTAAGGATTAGGGTTACGGTTAGGGTTAGGATTAGGGTTAGTTTGAGGGTTAGGTTTAAGGTTAGGGTGAGGATAAGTGTAAGGGTGAGGGTGAGGGTTAGGTTTAGGTTTAGGGTTAGGGTGAGGGTAATTGTTAGGGTAAGGGTTAGGATGAGGTTGAGGGTTAGCTTGATGTTTAAGGTTAAGGTTAGGGGTTGGGTTAGGGTTGGGGTCGGCATGAGGGTTAGGCTGAGGGTAAGGGTTAGATTGAGGGTGAGGATTAGGGTGAGGATTAGTGTTAGGGTTAGGGCTAGGTTTAGGGTGTGGACTAAGGTGAAGGTGAGTGTTAGGGTGAGGGTGAGGGTATGGCTTAAGGTTAAGGTTAGGGTTAGGGTTAGGGTTAGGGTTAGGGTTAGGGTTAGTGTGAGGGTTAGGGTTAGGGTGAGGGTGAGGGTTAGTTTTAGTGTGAGGTATATGGTTAGGGATAGGGTTAGGGTGAGGGTAAGGGTTAGGATGAAGGTAAGGTGAGAGTGAGGTTTAGGGTTGGCATGAATGTTAAGGTGAGCATTAGGGTGAGTGTTAAGGTTAGGGTTAGGGAGAAGGTGAGTTTGAGGGTTAGGTTAGGGTTAGGTTTATGGTCTGGGTTAGGGTTAGTGTGAGGGTTAGGGTCAGGGTTAGTGTGAGGGTGAGTTTGCGGGTAACGGTTAGGTTTAGGTTTAGGGTTAGGGATAGGGTGAGTGTTTGTGTGAGGGTGAGGGTTGGGTTGTGGTTGAGGGTTAGGACAAAGTTGAGGGTTAGGTTGACGGGGAGGGTTAGAGTGAGGGCGAGGGTTAAGGTTAGGTTTACCGTGAAGGTTAGGGTTCGTATTAGTGTTTGGGTGTGGTTTAGGCTTAGGGGTATTTTTAGGGTGATGGTGAGGGTTAGGATTAGTGTGAATGTTAGGATTAGAGTTAGAGTGAGGGTTAGGGTTAGGGTGAGTGTTAGGGTTAGAATTAGGTTTAGGATGAGGGTTAAATTGACGGTTAGGGTGAGGTTTAGAGTTACGGTGAGGGTGAGGGTTAGGGATAGTGTTAGGGTCAGAGTTAGGGTTAGGGTGAGAGTTAGAGTTAGGGTGAGGGTGAGGGTGAGGGTTAGAATTAGGTTTAGGGTTAGAATTAGGGTGAGGGTGAGGGTGAGTAATAGGGTTAGGATTAGGGATAGGGTTAGGGTTAGGCTGAGGGTGAGGCTGAGTGTTAGGGTTAGGGTGAGTGTTAGGGTTAGGCTTAGGGTTAGGATAAGTTATAAGGTGAGGTGCAGGTTTAGGGTTAGGGTGAGGGTTAGGGTTAGTGTGAAGTTGAGGATTAGGGTGAGGGTAAGGGTTAGGGTGAGGGTTAAGATGAGGCTGAGGGTTAGGGTGAGGCTTATAGTTAGAGTGAGGTTTAGGGTTAGGGTTAGCGTTAAGGTGAGGGCTAGGGTGAGGTTTAGGGTGTGGGTGAGGGTGAGGGTTAGGGTTAGGGTGTGTGTTTGGGTTAGGGTTAGGGTCAGGGTTATGGTTAGTGTAAGGGTTAGGGTTGGGGTTAGGGTGAGGTTGAGGCTGAGGCTGAGGTTTAAGGTGAGGGTGAGGGTGAGTGTGAGGGTGAGCGTTAAGGTTCGTGTTTGGGTTAGCGTGAGAGTGAGGGTAAGTGTTAGTGTTTGGATTAGTGTTAGTGCTATGGTTAGCCTGAGGGTGAGCGTGAGGGTGAGGATGAGCGTTAGGTTTATTCTGAGGGTTAGCCTGAAGATGACGGTAAGGGTTAGGTTGTGTGTTAGGGTGAGGGAGAGGGTTTGGGTTAGGGTTAGGGTGAGGGTTATGGTTAAGTTTAGGTTTAGCTTTAGGGTGAGGTTAGGTTTAATGTTAGGGCTA
This sequence comes from Dipodomys merriami, assembly GCF_024711535.1. NCBI lineage: Eukaryota > Metazoa > Chordata > Mammalia > Rodentia > Heteromyidae > Dipodomys > Dipodomys merriami. Next base: position 3,197,418 of record NW_027206157.1, read on the forward strand.
TGTTTTTTTTAAGGGTCAGGGTTAGGGTTAGTGTTAGGGTGAGGTTTAGGGTTAGGGTGAGGGTTAGTGTTAGGTTTAGGGTTAGGGTGAGGGTGAGGGTGAGGGTTAGGATTGGGGTTAGGATTAGGGTGAGGGTGAGAGTGAGGGTTAGGCTTAGGCTTAGCATTAGGGTTTGGGTTAGGTTTAGGCTGAGAGTGAGGGTGAAGGTTAGTGTGAGTGTTAGAGTTAGGTTAAGGTTTAGGATGAGGAGTAGGGTGAGGGTTAGGTTTAGGGTTTTTTTATGGTTAGGGTGAATGTGAGTGTTAGGGTTTGTGTTAGGCTGAGGGTTAGGGTTAATGTTAGGGTTATGGTTAGGGTTAGGTTTAGAGTGAGGGTGAGGGTTTGGGTTAGGGTGAGGGTTAGGGTTAGGGTTAGGTTTAGGGTGAGGGATTAGGGTTAGTGTTAGGGTTAGTGTTAGGTTTGGGATGAAGGTTAGGGTGAGGGGTTGGGTTATGGTTAGGGTGAGGTTTAGGGTTAGTGTGATGGTTAGGCTTTAGGGTTAGGGTGATGGAAACGATTAGGGTGAGGCTAAGCATTCAGGTTAGGTTTAGGGTGGAGGTTAGGGTTTATTTTAGGTTTAGGATGAGGGTTAGGGTGAGGGTTAGGGTTAGGGTGAGGTTAAGGGTTAAGTTGAGTGTTAGGATGAGGGTGAGGGTTAGGTTGAGGGTTAGAATTAGGGTGAGGGTTAGGGTTAGGGTGAGGTCCATGGTAAGGGTGGGGGTTAGGTTTAGAGTTAGGGTTAGGTTGAGGGTTAGGGTGAGCTTTAGAGTTAGAGTGAGTTTGAGACTTATGGTTGTGGTTAGGTTGAGATTGAGGCTGAGGCTGAAGTTTAAGGTGTGGGTGAGGGTGAGTTTGAGGGTGAGGATTAGGTTTCAGATTAGGGTTAGCTTGAGGGTGAGGGTGAGGGTTGGGTTTTCATTATTGTTAGGATTAGTGTTAGGCTGAGGGTGAGCAAGAGAGTGACGGTGAGGGTTAGTGTTAGGATTAGGGTGAGGGTTAGGTTTATTGTGAGGGTTAGGGTGAGCATGAGGGTAATGGTTAGGTTGAGGCTTAGAGTTAGTGGTAGAGGTAGGGTTAAGGTTAGGCTTAGGGTGAGGGTTAGGGTGAGATTTAGGGTAAAGTTTAGGTTTAGGTTTAGGGTCAGGGTTAGGGTTACTGTTAGGGTTAGGTTTAAGGTAAGGGTTAGGGTTAGGTTTAGCGTTAGGTTGAGGGTTAGGGTTAGGTTTAGGGTAACAGTGAGAGTGAGGGCAAGCGTTAGGGTTAGGTTTATGGTTAGGTTTAGGTTGAGGGTTAGGGTGAGGGGTAGGTTTAGGGTTAGGGTTAGGGTGAGATTGAAGGTAAGGGTTAGGGTTAGGGTGAGGGTTAGGATTAGGGTTAGGTTTATGTTGAGGGTTAGGTTGAGGCATAGCATTAGGGTTAATGTGAGCCTTAGTGTTAGTGTGAGGGTTAGGATTAGGCTTAGGGTTCCGGTTACCGTGAGGGTAAGGGCAAGGGTGAGGATTAGGATGAGGGTGAGGGTTAGGGATAGGTTTAGGGTGAAGGTGAGTGTTAGGGTGTTGATGAGGCTTAGGGTTTGTGTTAGGGTGAAGCTTAGGGTTAGGGGGAGATTTAGGGTTAGGTTTAAGGTTAGGGTGAGGGTGTGGATTAAGGTTAGGTTAATGGTTAGGTTGAGGGGTAGGGTGAGGGTTAGGGTTATTGTTTTGTTTAGGGTTATGGTGAAAGTGAGGGTTAGGGTTAGGGTTAGCGTGAGGGTTAGCCTGAGGGTTAGGGTTAGGGTGAGGGTTAGGTTTAGGGTTAGGTTTAGGGTGAGGGTGAGCATGAGGGTGAGTGTTAGGGTAAGGATTAGGTTTAGGGATAGGGTTAGACTGAGGGTGAGGGTGAGGGTGAGGTTTGGGTTAGGTTGAGGTTTAGGGTTAAGGTTCGGTTTATGGTGAGGGTGAGGGTTAAGATTAGGGTTAGGGTTAGGATGAGGGTTAGGTGAGGGGTAGTTTTATTGTTAGGGTGAGGGTTAGGGTTAGTGTGTGGGTTAATGTTAGGGTTAGGGTGAAGGTAAGGGTTAGTTTGAGTGTTAGGCTGAGGGTTAGGGTTAGGTTTAGGGTTAAATTGAGGGTTAGGGTGAGGGTTAGGGTTTGGTTTAGGGTTAGGATTAGGGTTAGGGTGAGGGTTAGGGTTAGAATTAGGGTTAGGGTGAGGGTGATTGTGAAGGTAAGAGTAAGGATGAGGGTTAGGAGGAGGGTGAGTGTTAGTTTTAGTGTTAGGTTTAGGGTGAGGGTTATGTTTAGGGTTAGGTTGAGGTTTAGGTTTAGGGTGATGTTTAGTGTGAGGGTGAGAGTTATTGTGAGGGTTAATGTGTTGGTGAGGGTTAGGGTTAGGTTGAGTGTTAGAGTGACGGTGAGTTTGAGAGTTAATTTTAGGTTAAGTGTTAGGGTGAGTGTTAGGGTGAGACTGAGGGTTAGGGTTAGGTTTAGGGTAAGTGTTAGGATTAGGGTTTGGGTGAGTGTTAGGGTAAGGGTTAGGGTTAGGTTAGGGTGAGGGTAAGGTTTAGGGTGAAGGTTAAGGTTAGGCTGAGGGTGAGGGTGAGGGTGAGTGTTAGGGTTAGGTTTAGGGTTATGGTAAGGGTTAGAGTGAGTGGTACATTTAGGGTTAGGGTTAGGGTTAGAATTAGGGTGAGTGTGAGGGTGAGGAATAGGGTTAGGATTAGGGTTAGGGTTAGGATTAGGCTGAGGGTCAGTGTGAGTGTTATGGTTAGGCTTAGGGTTAGGGTGAGTGTTAGGGTTAGGCTTAGGGTTAGGATGAGGGTTAAGGTGAGGGGTAGGGTTAGGGTTAGGGCGAGGGTTAGGTTTAGTGTGAAGTTTAGGGTTAGGATGAGGGTAAGTTTTAGGGTGAGGTTTAGGATGAGGGTGAGGGTTAGGTTGAGGGTTAGGTTTTGGGTGAGGGTTAGGGTTAGAGTTAGGATTAGGGTGAGGGCTAGGGTGAAGTGGAGGGTTAGGGTGAGGTTTAGGGTTAGGGTGAGGGTGAGGGTGAGGGTGAGGGTGAGTGTGTGGGTAAGGGTAGGCTTAGGGTCAGTGTTACGTTTAGGGTGAGTGTTAGGGTTAGGGTTAGGTTTAGTTTGAGGGTGAGGCTGAGGCTGTGGTTTAAGATGAGGGTGAGATTGAGTGTGAGGGGATGGTTAGGTTTCGGGTTATTGTTAGGTTGAGGGTGAGGGTGAGTGTTAGTGTTTGGATTAGGGTTAGGTTTAGGGTTAGGCTGATGGTGAGGTTGAGGATGAGGGTGATGGTTAGTGTTAGGGTTAGGGTGAGGGATAGGTTTGTTGTGAGGTTTAGGTTGAGGATGAGGGTAAGGATTAGGTTTAGTGTTAGGGTGAGGGGGATGGTTAGTGTTAGGGTTTGGGTTATGGTGAGGGTTATGGTGAGGGTTAGGGTTAAGGGTTAGGTTTAGGGTGAGAGTTAGGGTTAATGTTAGGGTTATATTTAGGGAAGTGTTAGGGTGAGGGTGAGGGTTAAGGTTAGGGTGAGGTTTAGGTTTAGGTTGAGGGTTAAGGTTAGGATTAGGGTTAGGGTGAGGGCTAGAGTGAGGGTGAGGGTTACTATTAGGCTTAGGGTTAGGGTGAGGTTTAGGGTTAGGTTTAGTGTTAGGGTTAGTGTGAGTGGTAGGGTTAGGGTAAGCCTGAGGGCTAGGTTTAGTGTGAGTGTTGTGGTTAGGGATAGTGTTAGGGTGATGGTAAGGGTTAGGAGGAGGGTAGGCTGAGAGTGAGGCTTACGGTTAGCATGAGTGTTAGGTTGAGGGTGAGGTTGTGGGTGAGTGTTAGGTTGAGGGTGAGGTTGTGGGTGAGGGTTAGGGTTAGGGTTAGGCTTAGGGATAGGGTGAGGTTTTGGGTGAGGGTGAGGGTTGGGTTGTGGGTGAGGGTTAGGGTGAAGGTGAGGATTAGGTTGACAGGGAGGGTTAGAGTGAGGGCGAGGGTTAAGGTTAGGGTTAGGGTGATGGTTAGTTCGTATTAGTGTTAGGGTTAGGGTTAGGGTGAGGGGTATAGTAGGGTTAGTTTGAGGGTAAAGATTAGTGTGAGGGTTAGGGTTAGGGTTAGGGTTAGAGTGAGGGTAAGGTTTAGGGTGAAGTTTAGGGTGAGGTTTAGGGTTAGGGTTAGCGTTAAGTTTAGGTTGAGGGTTAGCGTGAGGTTTATAGTTACGGTGAGGGTGAGGGTGAGGATTAGGTTTAGGGTGAGTGTTAGAGTTAGGGTGAGAGGTAGAGTTAGGGTTAGGGTGAGGGTGAGGATTAGGGTTAGGTTTAGGGTTAGAATTAGGGTGAGGTTGAGGGTGAGGTATAGGGTTAGGATTAGGGTTAGGGTTAGGGTTATTCTGAGGGTGATGGTGAGTGTTAGGGTTAGGGTTAGGTTTGTGGTGAGTGGTAGGTTTAGGCTTAGTGTTAGGATGAGGCTTAAGGTGAGGGATAGTGTTAGGGTTAGGGTGAGAGTTAGGGTTAGGGTGAGGGTAAGGGTTCGGTTGAGGGTTAGGATGAGGGTGAGGGTTAGGGTGAAGGTTAGAGTTAGGGTGAGGTTTAGGGTTAGGGTGTGGGCTAGGTTAAGGTTGAGGGTTAGGGTGAGTGTGAGGGTTAAGGTTTGGATTAGGGTTAGTGTAAGGGTCAGGGTTACGCTTAGGGTGAGGGTTAGGGTTAGGTTTAGGTTGAGGGTGAGGCTGGGGATGAGGTTTAAAGTGAGGGTGAGTGTTAGTTTGAGGGTGAGTGTTAGGGTTCCAGTTAGGGTTAGGTTGAGGGTGAGGGTGAGGATTAGTGTTTGGATTAGGGTTAAGGTTAGTGTTAGGCTGAGGGTGAGCTTGAGGGTGAGGGTAGGTGTTAGTGTTAGGTTTAGGGTGAGGGTTAGGTTTATTGTGAGGGTTAGGGTGAGGATGAGGGTAAGATTTAGGTTAATGTTTAGGGTGAGGGGGAGGGTTTGGGTTAGGGTTAAGGTTAGGGTGAGGATTAGGGTGAGGGTTAGGGTAAAGTTTAGGGTTAGGTTTAGTGTGAGGGTTAGGATAACGTTAGGGTTAAGTTTAGGTTAAGGGTTATGGTTAGGGTTTAGGGTAGGTTTAGGGTGAGGGTTATGGTTAGGTAAGGGTGAGGGTTAGGGTTATGTTTAGGGTTAGGGTGAGGGTGAGGGTGAGGGTTAGGTTTGGGGTTAGAGTTAGGGTTAGGGTGAGTGTAAGGGTTAGTGTTAGGATTAGGGTTTGGCTTAAGGTTAGCATGAGTGTGAGGGTGAGGGTTAGGGTTTGTGTGAGGGTTAGGGTTAGGGTTAGGTTTAGGTTAATTCTTTGGGTGACGGTGAGGTTTAGATTGGGATTAAGGTGAGAGTTATGGTTAAGGTTAGGCTGAGGATGAGAGTTAGGTTTAGGTTGAGGGTGAGGGTGAGGGTTAGGGTTTAGGTTAGGTAAGGGTTAGGGTTAGGGTGAGGGTGAGGGTCAGGGTCAGGGTCAGGGTGAAGTTTAGGGTTAGGATTAGGTTTACAGTAAGGGATAGGCTGAGGGTGAGGGTGAGTGTGAGAGTGAGGGTTAGGTTTATGGTTAGAATTAGGGTGAGTGTAAAGGTTAGGGTAAGGTTTAGGATGAGGGTGAGGGTTAGGGTTAGAGTGATGTTTGAGTTTAGGATTAGGGTTACTGTGATGGCTAGGGTGAGGGTGAGCGTTAGGATTAGACTTAGGGTTAGGGTTAGGGTGAGGTAGGGTTCGGTTTAGGGTGAGCGTTAGGTTTAGTGTGAGGGTTAGGGTTACGGATAGGGTTAGTATGAGGGTAAGGGTTAGGGTGAGGGTTAGGGTGAGAGTGAGGGTTAGGGTTAGTTTGAGTGTTAAGGTGAGTGTTAAGATGAGGGATAGGATTAGGGTTATGGTTAGGTTTAGGGTTAAGTTAGGGTGAGGGTGAGGGTTAGGGTTAATGTGAGGGTTAGGATTAGGGTTAGGGTTATGGACAGCGTTAGGGTTAGGGTTAGGGTTGGCGTTTACAATTAGATGTTTACCAGGAACATACGGAAGCCTACAGCCAGGCAGAATCTGAAATTCTTCCTAAAAACCCTTGAAAAGGAGTGAAACGCACCTGTCTTGCAATAACTCAGAACCTCATTCTGAGTGTTTCTGGCAGAAGTCATTCAGCTGAACACAACGGTGGACTAATTAGAGCCTGATATAACTAGTGCCATCCGTATTCCAGGATGGACAGTTGTCACGTCCCAAACAACTGAGGTGTAGTTCTCCAAACTTTCACAGAGTACCATAAGTACAGGTTCAACTTACTCCTCAGGTTGAATAGAGTGTAGCCGTCAAGGATGTAATCAGTTGAGGGTTAGGGTTGGGGTTCATGTTAGGGTGAGGGTTAGGATTAGGGTTTAGGGGTAGGGTTAGGGTAAGTGTTAGGTTTAGGGTTACGGTAAGGGTGAGAGCTAGGGTGAGGGTTAGGGTTAGGGTTAGGGTTAGGGTTAGGGATAGGGTGAGGGTTAGGGTGAGGGTTATACTGAGAGGTAGGGTTAGAGTTAGGTTTATTGTTAGCGTGAGAGTGAGGGTTAGGGTTAGGATTAGTATTAGAATTAGGTTTGGCTGAAGCTGAGGGTGAAGGGGAGGGTTAGGGTTAGGGCAAGGGTGAGGGTTAGGTTTAGGGTTAGGGTTAGGATTAGGATTAGTGTTAGGGTGAGGCTGAGTGTTAGGGTGAGGGGGAGGGGGAGATTTAGGGTGTTGGTGAGGGTTACATTGAGGGTGAGGGTTAGGTCTAGGGTTAGGGTTAGGGTAAGGGTTTGGGTTAGGTTTAGGGTGAGGTTTAGAGTGAGGGGGAGCCTTAGGGTTAGGGATAGAATTAGTGTGAGGGTGAAGGTTAGGGTTAGGGTTAGGGTTAGGGTTAGGTGAGGTTAAGGGTTAGGATGAGGTTTAGGGTGAGGGTGAGGTTTAGGGTTTGCCTGAGTGTTAAGGTGAGGATTAGGGTGAGGGTTAGGCTGAGGGGTAGGGGTAGTTTTAGGGTGAGGGTTAGGTTTCGTCACAGTGTTAGTGTTAGGGTTAAGGTTAGGGTTATGGTGAGGGTAAGGGTTAGGGTGAGGCTTAGGATTAGGGTTAGCATTAGGGTGAAGCTTAGTGTTAGTGTGAGGATTAAGATTAAGGTTATGTTTAGGGTTAGGGTGAGGGGTAGGCTAAGGGTTAGGGTGAGGGTTAGGGTGAAGTTTAGGGTTAGGTTTAAGGTTCGGATTAATGCGAGTGTTAGGGTCAGGGTTAAGTTTAGGGTTAGGGTTAGGGTTCAGGTGAGTGTAAGGGTTAGGGTTAGGGTGAGTGTGAGGGTGAGCGTTAGGATTCGGTGATGGTTAGAGTTAGGGTGTGGGTTAGGGTTGGGTAAGTGTTAGAATTAGGTTGAGGTGAGGGTGAAGGTTAGGTTTAGGATTAATGTTAGGGTTAGGGTTAGGATTAGGGTTAGGGTTAGATTGTTGTTGAGGGTGAGGGTTAGGGTTAGGGTTAGGGTTAGGGTTAGGCTTAGTGTGAGGGTTAGGGTTAGGGTTAGCGTGAGGGTTAGGGTTAGGGTTAGGGTGAGTGTTAGGGTGAGGGTTAAGTTTACGGTTAGGTTGAGGGTTAGGGTTAGTGTGAGGGTTAGGGTTACGGTTAGGGTTAGGGAGGGGATAAGTCTATGTGTGAGGGTTAGGGTGAGGGTGAGGGTTAGGGTTAGGGTGATGGTTAGGGTGAGGGTTTGGGTTAGGTTTAGGCTTAGGTTGAGTGTTATGGTGAGGGATAGTGTTAGGGTTATGGTTAGAGTGAGGGTTAGGGTGAAGGTAAGGGTAAGGCTGAGGGATAGTGTGAGGCTGAGTGTTAGGTTTACTTTTAGGGTTAGGGTGAGTTTTAGGTTCAGGGTGAGTGTTAGGGTTAGGTTGAGGGTTAGGGTGAAGTTGAGGGTTTGTGTGAGGTGTAGGGTGAGGGGTAGGTTTAAGGTTATGTTGAGGGTTAGGGTTTTTGTGAGGGTTAGGGTTAGGGCTAGGGTCAGGGTGAGTGGTAGGGTTATGTTTAGGCTGAGGGTTAGGGTTAGTGTGAAGGATAGGGTTAGGGTTAGGGTAAGGGTGAGGGTGAGGGTGAGTGTTAGAATGAGAGTTAGGCTTAGCATTTCCTTTAGTGTGAGGGTTAGGATTAAGGTGAGGGTTAGGTTAAGAGTGAAGGTGAATGTTAGGGTTAGGGTTAGCGTCAGGCTTTGGTTTAGAGTGAGGGGTAGTGTTAGCTTTAGGGTTAGGGTCAGTTTGAGTGTGAGGCTGAGGATTAGGGTGAGGGTGAGGGTGCCGGTTAGGGATAGGAATAGGGTTCGGGTGAGGGTGAAGTTGAGAGTTAGGATTAGGATTAGGGTTAGTGTTAGGTTTAGGCTGAGGGTGAGGGTAAGGGTGAGGGTGAAGGTTAGGGTTAGGGTTAGGGTGGGAGTAAGTGTAATGGTGAGGGTTAGGGTGAGAGTGAGTGTTAGGGTTAGCCTCAGTGTTAGGGTGAGGGTTAGGGTGAGGGTTAGGCTGAGGGTTAGGTTCAGGGTTAATGTGAGGGTTAGGTTTAGTCTGAGGGATACGGTTAGGGTTAAGGTTAGGGTTAGGGTGAGGGTAAGGTTTGGGTGAAGTTTAGGGTTAGGGTTAGGGTTAGGTTGAGGTTTAGGGTTAGTCTGAGGATTAGGGTTAGGGTTAGGGTGAAGTTTAGGGTTAGGGTTATTGTGAGGGTTAGCGTTAGGGTGAGTTTAAGGGTAACAGTGAGGATTAGGATGGGGTGAGGGTTCGGGTTATGGTTAGGGTGAGGTTTAGGGTAAGGGTGAGTGTTGAGTTTAGCGTGAGAGTTAGGGTTACAGTTAGGGTGAGGTTGAGGGTTAGGGTTAGGGTTAGGGTGACGGTTAGTTTTAGGGTTAGGTTTAGGGTGAGGGTTAGGGTTAGGATTAGTGTTAGAGTGAGGTTTAGGGTTAAGCTTCGGTTAAGGGTGAGGATGAGTGTGAGTGTGAGTGTTAGAGTGAAGGTAAGGGTTAGCGTGAGAGTTAGTGTTAGGGTTAGTTTGAGGGTTAGGTTTAGTGTGATGTTTAGGGTAAGGGCTAGGATTAGGGTTAGGGTGAGTGTTCAGGTGAGGGTGAGGGTTAGTGTGTGGGTGATGGTTAGGGTTAGGGTGAGGGTTAGGGTGACAGTGAGTGTTAGGGTGAGGCTGAGATTTAGGGTTAGGTTTAGGAATAGGGTGAGTTTTAGACTTAGGGGAGTGTGAGGGTTAGGGTGTGGGGAAGGCTATGAATTATGGTGAGGGTTAGGGTTAGGATTAGTGTTAGGTTGAGGGTTAGGGTCAGGGTGAGGGTTAATGTTAGGGTGAGGGTTAGGTTTAGGTTTAGGTTTAGGGTTAGGGTGTGGGCTAGGGTGAGGGTGAGGATGATGGTTAGGCTTAGGGATAGGGTTAGGTTAGGGTAAGGGATAGCCTGAGGGTTAAGGTTAGCTAAGGTTTAGTGTGAGGGTTAGCGTGAGGGTGAGGGCTAGGGTTAGAGATAGGTGAGGTTTAGGGTGAGGGTTAGGGTTAGGTTTAGGGTTAGGGTGAGGGTTAGGGTGAGGGTTCGTGTTAGGGATAGGGTTACGGTGAGGGTTAGGGTGAAGGTAAGGGTAAGGGTGAGGGTCAGGCTGAGGATGAGTGTTAGGTTTAGGGTTAGGGTTAAGGTGAGTCTTAGGGTCAGGGTGAGGGTTAGTGTTAGTGTGAGGTTTAGGGTTAGGGTGAGGGTTAATGTGAGGGTTAGGGTTAGGGTGAGGTTTAGGATGAGGCGTAGGGTTATGTTTAAGGTGAGGTTTAGGGTTAGTGTGAGGGTGAGGGTTGGGGTTCGGTGAGAGTATGAGTTAGGGTGAGGTTTAGGGTTAGGGTTGGGTAAGGGTTAGAGTGAGGGTGAGGGAGAGTGTTAGGGTTATGATTAGGGTTAGGGTTTGGGTTAGGATGTGGGTTAGAGTTAAGTTTAGACTGAGGGTGAGGTTGAGGGTGAGGGTGAGGTTTTGGGTTAGGGTGAGGGTTAGGTTTAGGGTTAGGGTTAGCCTGAGTGTTAGGATGAGTGTTATGGTGAGGGGCAGGGTTACGGTTAAGATGAGGTTTAGGGTTAGTGTGAGGGTTAGGGTTAGGGTTAGGCTTAGGGTCAGGGTGAGGGTTAGGGTTAGGGTGAGGGTTACGTTTAGGTTTAGGGTTCGGGTTAGGGTGTGTATTAGGGTGAGGGTAAGGGTTAGGTTTAGGGTTAGGGAAAGTTTGAGGATTAGGGTTAGTGTTAGGATTAGGTTGAGGTTTAGGCTGAATTGTAGGGTTAGGATTAGGGTGAGGGTTAGGCTGAGTGTTAGGATTAGGGTTAGGTTTCGGGTGAGTGTTCGGCTGAGGGTTAGGGTGAGGGTGAGGGTTAGGGTTAGGTTTAGGGTGAGGGTTAGGGTTAGGGTTAGCTTGAGTTAGTGTGAGGGATAGGTTTAGTTTTAGAGTTCGGGTTAGGGTGATTGTAAGGGTTAGGGTTAGGGTGAAGATTAGGTTTAGCCTTTGGGTTAGGGTGAGGGTTAGGGTTAGGTTTAGGGTTAGGGGGGTTAAGGGTTAGGGTTAGGGTTAGTGTTAGGTTTGGGTGAGGGTGAGGGTGATGGTTAGGGTGAGGGTAAGGTTTAGTGTGAGAGTTAGGGTGAGGGTTAGGGTGAGGGTTCGTGTGAGGGTTAGGTTGAGGATTAGGTTAGGTTTAGGGATAGGGTGAGGACTAGTGTGAGGGTTAGGGTGAGGGTTAGGGTGAAGGTAAGAGTAAGGGTTAAGGTTAGAGCGAGGGTTAGGTTTAGGGTGAGGGTTAGGGTTAGGGTTAGTGTGAGGTTTAGGGTTATGTTGAGGGTTAGGGTTCGATTTATGGTTAGGGTGAGGTTTAGGTTTAGGGTTATTGTGAGGGTGAGGTAGAGCTTTAGTGTTAAGTTTAGGGTAAGGGTGAGGGTTAGGGTGAGGATTAGGTTAGGTTTAGGTTTAGGCTGAGTGGTAGGATTAGGGTTAGGGTGAGGGTTATGGTTAGCGTTAAGGTTAGGGTGAGGGTCAGGGTTATGGTTAGGGTTAGGGTTAGGTTTAGTTTTAGGGTGAGGTTTAGGGTTAGGATTAGTGTGAGGGTGAGGGTGAGATTTATTTTTAAGGTAAGGGTAAGCGTGAGGCTTAGGGTGAGGTTTAGGGTTAGGTTTAGGCTGAGTGGTAGGAATAGTGTTAGGGTGAGGGTTAGGGTTAGGGTCAGGGTGAGGCTTAGGTTTAGGGTGAGGGTTTGGATTAGGGGGAGGGTTAGGGTGATGCTTATGGTGAGGTTTAGGGTTGGATGAGGGTCAGGGTGAGGTTTAGGGTTAGGGTGATGGTTAGGGTTATAGTGAGGGTTATGGTTAAGTTTATGCTTTGTATTAGGTTTATTGTTAAGTTTAGGGTTAGGGTTAAGGTTAGTGTGAGGGTTAGGGTTAGGGTGAGGGTTAGGGTTAGTGTGAGGGATAGGGTTAGGTTTAGGTTTAGTGTTTGGTTGAGGGTTAGGGTAAGGTTTAGGGTTAGGGTTAGGATTATTGTTGGTGTTATTTTGAGGGTGAGGTTTAGGATTAGTTTTTGGTTTAGGGTGAGTGTGAGATTGAGGGTTACGGTTAGGATTAGGATTAGGTTTAGGGTTAGGCTGAGGGTGAAGGTGAGGGTGAGGGGGTGCATAAGGGTTAGTGATAGGGTTAGGGTTAGGGTGAGGGCTAGGGTGAGCTTGAGAGTTAGGGTTAGGTTTAGGGTTAGGCTGAGGGTTAGGGTTACTGTTAGGGTTAGGGTAAGGGGTAGGTTTAGGATTAGGTGGGGGTTAGCTTTAGTGTGAGGGTTAGGGTTATGGTGAGTGTTAGGTTTAGGTTTAGGGTTAGGGGGAGCGGGAGGTTGAGTGTGAAGGTTAGGGTTAGGATTAGGTGAGGGTCAGGGTTAGGGTGAGTGTTAGAGTTAGGATTACGGTTAGGGTTAGGGTGATGGTGAGGCTGAGGGTTAGGCTGAGGGTGAGTGTGAAGGTGAGGGTTAGGGTTAGGGGTAGGGGTAGGGTGAGGGTTAGCGTTAGGGTTAGGATTAGGGTTAGGGTTAGGCTGAGGGTGAGGGTTAGGGTGAGGGTGAGGTTTAGTTTGAGTGTTAGGGTTAGGGTAAGGGTTACGGTGAGGTTAAGGGTTAGTGTGAAGATTTGGATTAGGGTTAGGTTTAGGTTTAGGGTTATGGTGAGGGTTAGTGTTAGTGTGACGGTTAGGGTTAGGGTTGGCTTAGGGTTAGGGTGAGAGTAACGGTTAGGTTGAGGGTAAGAGTTAGGTTGAGGATGAGGGTTAGGCTTGGGGTTAGGGTTAGGGTGAGGGTAAGAGTTAGGGTGAGTGTTAAGGTTAGGGTTAGGTTGAGCGTTAGGGTGAGGGTTAGGGTAAGATTTAGATTTAGGATTAGTGTTAGGTTTATGGTTAGGCTTAGGGTGAGGGTGAGAGTGAGGTTGAGGGTGAGGGTTAGGATGAGGTTTAGGGTTAGTGTGAGGGTGTGGGTTTGTTTTAGGGTTAGGGATAGGGTGAGGGTTAGTGTTAGGTTTAGGATTAGTTTGAGGGTTAAGTTTAGAGTTAGGTTAGGGTTAGGGTTAGTGTAAGGGTTAGGGAGAGGTTTAGGGTGAGGTTGAGGGTTAGAGTTAGCCTTAGGGTTAGGGTTACTGTTTTGGTGAGGGTTAGGGTTAGTGTGAGCATTAGGCTTAGGGTTGGAGTTAGGGTTAGTGTGAGGGTAAGGGTTAGGAGGAGGGTTAGTGTTACGGTGAGTGTTAGGGCTATGGTGAGGGTAAGTTTTAGGGTTAGTGTTAGGGTGAGGTTTAGGTTTAGGATTAGGGTGAGGGTAAAGGTTAGGGTGAGGGTTAGGGTTAGGATGAGGGTTAGGGTTAGGGTGAGTGTTCCAGTGAGGGTGAGGTTTAGGGTGACAGTGAGGGTTAGAGTGAGGGTGAGGATTAGGTTTAGGGTTAGGGTTAGGGTGAGGGTGATGGTTAGGGTTAGGATTAGGTTTGGGTGACTGCTAGGGTGAGGGTGAGAGTTAGGGTTAGGTTTAGGGGTAGCATGAGGGTTAGGGTTACTGTTAGGGTTAGGGTGAGGGTTAGGGTTACTGTTAGGGTTAGGGTGAGGGGTAGGTTTAGGATTAGGGTGGGGCTTAGCTTTAGTGTGAGGGTTAGTGTTAGGTTTAGGGTTAGGTTTAGTGTTAGGGTTAGGATTACGGTTAGGGTGAGGGTGTTAGTGAGGCTGAGGGTTAGGCTGAGGGTGAGCGTGAAGTTGAGGGTTAAGGTTAGGGTTAGGGTTAGGGTGAGGGTGAGTGCTAAGGTTAGGATTAGGGTTATTGTTAGGCTGAGACTGAGGGTGAGGGTGAGGGTGAGTTTGAGGGTTAGCTTGATGGTTATGGTAAGGGTTAGTGTGAGGTGTAGGGTTAGTGTGAAGATTTTCATGAGGGTTAGGGTTGGGTTTAGGGTTAGGGTGATGGATAGGGTTTGTGTGAGGTTTAGGGTTAGGGTTGCGCTTGGGCTTAGGGTGAGGGTAACGGTTAGGGTGAGCATAAGAGTTAGGTTGAGAGTGAGGGTTAGGGTTGGGCTTAGGATTAGAGTGAGGATAAGGGTTAGGGTGAGGTTTACGGTGAGGGTGAGGGTGAGGTTGAAAGTGAGGGTTAGGGTTAGGGTTAGGGTAAGGTTTAGGGTTAGTGTGAAGTTTAGGGTGATGGTGAGGCTTAGGGTTAGGGTGAGTGTTCAGGTGAGGTTGAAATTAAGGGTGTGGATGAGGTTTAGGTTTAGGTTGAGGGTTAGGGTGATGGTGAGGGTTACTGTGAGAGTGAGGGTTAGGGTTAGGGTTAGGATTATTGTGAGGGTTAGGGTTAGGTTAGGGTTAGGGTTAGTGTAAGGGTTAGGGAGAGGTTTAGGGTGAGTGTGAGGGTGAGAGTTAGCCTTTGGGTTAGGGTTAGGGTTAGGGTGAGGGTTAGGGTTAGTGTGAGGGTTAGGGTTAGGGTTGGGGTTAGGGTTAGTGTGACGGTAAGTGTTAGGGGGAGAGTTATGGTTACAAGGAGGGTTAGGGTTAAGGTGAGGGTAAGGGTCAGGTTAGGGTTAGGGTGAGGTTTAGGGTTAGGATTAGGGTGAGGGTAAGTGTTAGGGTGAGGTTTAGGGTTAGGGTGAGGCTTAGCTTTAGGGTGATGTTTATGGTGAGGGTGTTTGTTAGGGTCAGGTTGAGTGTTCCGTTGAGGGTGAGGGTTAGGGTGTGGGTGAGGATTAGGGTTAGGGTTAGGGTTAGGGTTAGTGTTAGGGTGAGTTTTAGGTTTAGGGTTAGGGTGAGGGTTTGGGTGAAGTTGAGATTTAGGGTTAGTGTTAGAATTAGTGTCACGGTTAAGATTAGGGTTAGGATAAGTTTAGGGTTAGTGTAAGGGTTAGGGCGAGGTTTATTGTCACGACCTCCTCGACCAGCAAGGAAGACGCGACACCGAGCTCTTCTCTCTGCAGTTTATTCTGTACCTTTGAGCAATCTTCTGACCCCAACCCTGGGGAGAATTCCCCACAGCCTTAAGTACCCGCTGGATAGCCAACCCTGATACGTCACGTGGGAACCACCAATAGGTTCAGGTGCGCAGAAGCAAGCCAGATTCTTTGCTTTAGCCATATAAGGAGTTGTTTACCACAGAGAGCACTCGCCATTGGGAAGGCAGAGGGTGGAAGCCAGCACCATCTTTCAGTTGCGGCTGCATGCAGCTCTCTAGAGTTTATGGTGAGGGTGAGGGTTAGAGTTAGCCTCAGGGTTTGGGTGATGTTTAGGGTGAGGGTTAGGGTTAGCTTTAGAGTTTGGATGAATGTGAGGGTTAGGGATAGGTTTAGGGTTAGGTTGAGTGTGAGGGTGGTTCTTGGGGTTCGGTGAGGTTTAGAGTTAGGGTGAGTTTAGGGTTAGGTTTGTGTAAGGGTTAGAGTTAGGGTGAAGGTGAGGGTGAGGGTTAGGGTTAGGATTAGGGTTAGGGTTAGGGTTAGCATTAGGATTAGGGTTAGGGTTAGGCTTTGACTGACGGAAAGAGTGAGGGTGAGGGTGAGGGATTGTGTTACGGTGAGGGTTAGGGTTAGGTTTAGGGTGAGGGTTAGGTTTAGGTTTAGGTTTAGGGTTAGGGTTAGTATGAGTGTTAGTTTAAGGGGTAGGATTACGGTTAGGGTGAGGGTTATATTTAGTGTAAGGGATAGGGTTAGGGTTCGGTTTCGGGTTAGGTTGAGGGTTAGGCTGAGGGTGAGGGTTAGTGTTAGGGTTAGGGTAAGGTTTAGGGTGAGGGTTAGGTTGAGCGTTAGGGTGATGGTTAGGGTTAGGTTGAGGGTGAGGGTGAAGGTAAGGGTATGGGTGAGGGTTAGCGTGAAGTTGAGTGTTAGGTTTAGGGTTAGGATTAGGGTGTGGGTTAGGGTCAGGGTGAGGTTTAGGGTTAGGGTTAGGATGAGGGTGAAGGTTAGGGTGAGGGTTAGGGTTAGCGTTAGCATTATGGTGAGGGCTAGGTTGAGATTGAGGGTTAGGTTAGGTTTAGGAATAGGGTGAGAATTAGGGTTAGGTTTAGTGTTAGGGTGACAGTTAGGCTGAGGGGTAGGGTTAGGGTTGGGGTGAGGGCTTGGTTTAGTCTGAGCATTAGGGTAAGGTTTAAGGTTACGCTTAAGGTATGGGTAAGGGTTCTGGTGAGGGTTAGGGTGAGGGTGAGGTTTAGTGTTAGCATTTCAGTTAAGGTGAGGGTTAGGGTGAGTGTGAGGGTGAGTGTTAGGGTTAGGGTAAGGATGAGGGTGAGGGTTAGGGTTAGGGTTAGGGTGAGAATTAGGGTTAGGGTGAGGGTTAGTGTTATGACTAAGGTGAGGGTGAGGGTGAGGATGAGGGTTAGGTTGAGGGTGAGGGTGAGGGTGAAGTTAAGGGTTAGGGTTAGTGTTAGGGTTAGCGTTAGGGTTAGGATTAGGGTTAGGGTTAGGGTTAGGCTGAGGGTGAGGGTGAGGGTGAGGGTAAGTGTTAGAGTGAGGTTTAGGATGAGAGTGAGTGTTAGGGTTAGCCTGAGTGTTAGGGTGAGGGTTAGGGTGAGGGTTAGGCTGAGGGGTAGGTTATGGTTATGGTGAAGTGTAGGTTTAGTCTGAGGGTTAGGGTTAGGGTTAACATTAGGGTTAGGGTGAGGGTGAGAATTAGGGTTAGTGTGAAGATTAGGGTTAGGGTTAAGGTGAGGTTTAGGGTTAGGGTGAGGGATAGGTTTAGGGTTAGTGTTAGGGTTAGTTTGAGGTTTAGGATTAGGGTTGGGGTTAGGGTTAGGGTGAGTGTAAGTGTTAGGCTGAGTGTTAGGGTTAGGGTGAGGGTTAGGTTTAAGTTGAGGGTAAGGGTTAGGTTGAGGGTGAGGGTGAGGGTTAGGGTTAGGGTTAGGGAGAGATCTAGGGTGCGGGTGAGCATTAAGGTTAGTGTTAGGGTTAGGGTAAGTGTTAGGGTGAAGGTGAGGGTGAGATCTAGTTTTAGGACTAGTGTTAAGTGTAATGTTAGGCTTAGCGTGAGTGTGACGATGAGTTTGAGGGTGAGGGTTAGGGTGAGCGTTAGGGTTAGGTTTAGGGTAGGGGTTAGGGTTACTGTGATGATTAAGTTGAGGGTGAGGTTTAGTGTTTGGGTGAGTGTTCCCATGAGGGTGAGGATTAGGCTGTGGGTGAGGGTGAGGTTTAGGGTGACAGTGAGGTTTAGGGTGAGGCTGAGGTTTATGGTTATGGTTAGGGTTAGGTTGAGGGCTAGGTTGCAATTTAGGGTTGGGGTGAGCGTTAGGTTTAGGATTAGGGTTAGGGTGAGCTTCAGGATCAGGGTGAGGGATAGGATTAGGGTGAGGGTTAGGGTTAGGGTGAGGATTAGGTTTAGGTTTAGTGTTGATTTTAGGTTTAAAGTTAGTGTTCGGGTGAGGGTTAGGATAAGGTTTAGGGTTAGGGTTAGGGTTATTGTTAGGGTGAGGGTAAGGGTTAGGTGAGGGTGAGGTTTAGGGTTAGGGTTAGGTTTGGGGTAAGGGTGAGAGTCAGAATTAGGGTTAGGATTAGGATTAGGTTTAGGGTTACGCTGAGGTGGTGTGGGAGGGGGAGGGGTGGTTTAGGCATAGGGTTAGGTTTAGTATTATGGTTAGGGTGAGGGTTAGGGTTAGGGTTAGTGTTATTGTAAAGGTTAGGGTGAGGGTGAGAGTGAGGGGAGGGTTAGGGGGAGGGCGAGGTTTAGGGTTAGGGTTAGGCTTAAAGTGAGGGTGAGATTGTGGGTTATGTTTAGGATTTGGATTAAGGTTAGGGTTAGGCTTAGGGTGAGGCGAGGGGAGGGTGAGTGTTAGGTTTAGGGTTAGGGTTAGGGTTAGGGTGAGGAGGAGGGGAGGGTGAGTGTTAGGTTTAGGGTTAGGGTTAGGGTTTGGGGGAGGGTGAGGGTTAGGGTTAGGGTGAGGGTTAGGGTTAATGTTAGGGTTATTGTTAGGGTTATGGTGAGGGTGAGTTGAGGTTGAGGGTGAGGGTCAGGTTTAGTGTGAGGGTGAGAGTGAGGATTAGGGTTCGGGTTAGGATTAGTGTGAGGGTTAGGGTTAGGGTTAGGGTTAGGGTGAGAGATAGGGTCAGGGTGAGTGTTAGGTTGAGAGCTAGGGTGAGGAAAAGGGTTAGGGTTAGGGATATGGTTATGCATAGGCTGAGAACTAGGTTAGGCTTAGGTTTAGGGTGAGGTTGACAGTGAGGGTTAGGGTATGGATTAGGCTTAGTTTTAGGGTTAGGCTGAGGTTGAGGTTGAAGAAGAGGGTTAGGTTTAGGGTTGAGGTTAGGGTTAGGGTTAGGTTTAGGGTGAGATTAAGGGTTAGGGTTAGGGTTAGGGTAATTTTCAGAGTTAGGATTACAGAGAGTTTGAGGGTGAGGGGGAGATTTAGCGTTAGGTTTAGGTTTAGGTTGACGATGAGAGTGAGGGTCAGGGTTAGACTTAGGATTAGGGTTAGGTTTAGGCTCAGGGTGAGGGTGATGGTGAAGTTTAGGGTTAGGCTTAGGGTTAAGGTAATGGTTAGAGTTAGGATGCGAGTTAGAGTGAAGGATAGGTTTAGGGTTAGGTTTAGCGTTAGGATCAGTTTGAAGATTAGAGTTAGGGTTAAGGTTAGGTTGTGGGTAAGGTTTAGGGTGAAGTTTCGGGTGAGTTTGAGGGTGAGGGTTAGTTTGGGTTAGGTTTAGGGTTAGGGTGAGGGTGAGGGTGAGGGTTAGGGTGAGGGTTACGATTAGGCTTAGGGTTAGGGTTTGACTGAGGGTGAGGGTGAGGGTTTGGGTTAGGGTTTGGGTTATGTTTAGGGTGAGTTTGAGGCTGAGGGTTAGGGTTAGGGTTTGGGTTAGGATGAGGGTTAGGGTGAGGGGTAGGGTTATGTTTAGTTTGAGGGTTAAGGTTATGGTTTGGTTGAGTGTTAGGGTTAGAGTTAGGGTGAGGGTTTGGGTGAGTTTAAGGGTTAGCTTAAGGGTTAGGGTGAGGGTTATGGTTATGGTTAGGGTTTGGGTTAGGGTGAGGAGTACACTGAAGTTTAGGGTTAGGGTGAGAGTGAGGGTTAAGGTGAGGGATAGGGATAGGGTTAGGGTTATGGTGAGTGTAAGGGTCAGGGTGAGGGTTAGGTTTAGGGTGAAGGTAAGGGTTAGGGGAAGGGTTAGGTTTAGGGTTAGGTTTATGGTGAGGTTGAGGGTTAGGTTTAGTGTTAGTGTTAGGTTGAGTGTTAGGCTGAGGGGTAGGGTTAGGCTGAGGGGTAGGGTTAGGGTAAGGGTGAGTGTTAGGGTTAGTGTGAGGGTTAGGGTTAGGGTTATTTTTAAGTTTAGGGTGAGGTTAAAGGTGAGGGTGAATGTGAAAGTGAGGGTGAGTTTTAGCGTTAGGGTATGTTCAGGGTGAGGGTGAGAGTGAGGGTTAGGGTTAGGATTAGCATTAGGGTTATGGTTAGGCTTAGGGTGAGAGTGAGGGGGAGGGGGAGGGTTAGGGTTAGTGATGGGGTTAGGGTTAGGGTGAGGTTTAGTGTTAGGGTTAGGAATAGGGTGAGAATTAGATTTAGGGTTAGTGTTAGGGTGAGGGTTAGGGTTAGGTTGAGGGTTAGGCTGGGGGGTAGGTTTAGGGTTAGGGTGAGGCTTAGGTATAGTTTGAGGGTTAGTGTTAAGTTTAGGGTTAGGTTTAGGGTGAGGTTAAGGGTGAGGGTAAGTGTGAGAGTGAGGGTGAGTCTTAGGGTTAGCATTAGGGTGAGGGTTAGAGTTAGAGTGAGGGTTAGGTTTAGATTTAGTTTGAGGGTGAAGGTGAGGGTTAGGTTAAGGTTTAGGGGGAGGTTTCGGTTTACGGTGAGGGATCAGGTTAGGGTTAGGGTTCGGGTGAGGGTGAGGATGAAGTTCAGGGTGAGAGTGAGGGTGTGGATTAGGGTTAGTGTTAGGTTTAGGGTGAAGGTGAGATTGAGGGTTAAGGTTAGGATTAGGGTTAGGTTTTGGGTTAGGCTGAGGGTGAGTGTGAGGGTGAGGGTGGGGGTTAGGGTTAGGGTGATTTTTAGAGTAAGTGTGAGGGTTAGGGTGAGGGCGAGATTAAGGGTAAGGTTGAGACTTAGGGTGAGGGTGAGGGTTAGGGTTAGTGTTAGGGGGAGGGATCGGGTTAAGGTTAGGCGTTTGTGTAAGGGTCAGGGTTAAGGTTAATGTTAAGTTTAGGATTAGGGTGTGGGTTAGGGTTAGTGTGAGGGTTAGAGTGAAGGTGAGTGCAAGGTTTAGGTTGAGGGTTAGGGGAGGGGAGGGTTAGGGTCAGGGTTTGGTTTGGGGTGAGGGTTAGGTTGAGAGTTAGGGTTAAGGTTAGGTTTAGGGTTAGGATGAGGGTTATGGTTAATGTTAGGGTTAGGGTTAGGGTAAGGTTTAGGATGAGGGTGAGCTTTAGTGTTAGGTTGAGGGTTAGGGTTAGGGTGAGGTTTAGGTTTAGGATTAGGGTTAGGGTGAGTGCTAGGGTGAGGGTGAGGGTTAGTGTTAGGCTTAGCCTTAGGGTGAGTTTTAGAGTTACTGTTAATGTTAGGGTGAGGGGTAGGTTTAGGATTAGGGTGAGGGTTAGCTTTAGTCTGAGGGTTAGGTTTAGGATTAGGGTAAGTGTTAGGATGAGGGTAAGGGTTAGGTTGAGGGTTAGTGTGAGAATGATGGTTAGAGTTAGCGTGAGTTTTAGGGTGAGGGTTAGGGTGAGGGTTAGGGTTAGGATTAGGGTCAGGGTTACAGTTAGGTTGAGGGTGAATTTTAGGGTTAGGGTTAGTGTGAGGGTTAGGGTTAGGGTTAGGTTTAGGGTGAGGTTTTGGTTTAGGGTAAGTTTTATTATTAGGGTTAGGTTTAGGCTTAAGCTGAGGGTGACGGTGAGGGTGAGGTTTAGGGTTAGGGTTCGTTTTAGGGTGAGGTTGAGGGTGAGGGTTACGGTTAGGATTAGGATTAGTTTTAGGGTTAGACTGAGGGTGAGGGTGAGGATGAGGGTTAGGGTTAGTGTTAGGGTGAGGTTTAGGGTTAGGGTGAGGGTTAG
This sequence comes from Dipodomys merriami, assembly GCF_024711535.1. Taxonomy (NCBI): domain Eukaryota; kingdom Metazoa; phylum Chordata; class Mammalia; order Rodentia; family Heteromyidae; genus Dipodomys; species Dipodomys merriami. The sequence continues at coordinate 3,217,932 of NW_027206157.1, forward strand.
GGTTAGAGTTAGAGTTAGGGTGAGGGTGTGGGTGAGGGTTCGGGTTCGGGTTAACTTTAGGGTTATGCTGAGGTTGAGGCTGATGGTTAGGATTATCATTAGGTTTAGGGTGAGGTTTAGGGCTAGGGTGAGGGTTAGGGTTAGGGTTAGAATTAAGGTGATGGTGTGGGTGAGGGTGAGGGTTAGGGTTAGGTTTAGGGGTAGGGTGTGGGTGAGAGTGAGGGGTAGGGTTAGGGTTAGGTTTAGGGTTAGGCTTAGGCTGAGGGTGAGGGTTTGGTTTAGGGTTAAAGTTGGGGTGAGTGTAAGGGTGAGGGTGAGGGTTAAGGTTAGGTTGAGGGTTAGGAATAGGTTAGGGTGAGGGTTGGGTTAGGGTGATGTTTAGGGTGAGGGTGATGGTTAGGGTGAGGGTGAGGGTAAGGGTGAGGGTGATGGTTATGGTTAGAGTTAAGTGAGGGCTAGGGTGAGGGTAAGGGTTAGCGGTAGGATTAGGGATAGGGTTAGAATTAGGGTTAGGGTTAGGGTGTGTGTTAGGGTTAGGGTTAGGTTTAGGGTAAGGGTTAGGGTGAGGGTGAGGGTTAGGGTTAGTGTGAGGGTTAGAGTGAGGGTGAGGGTAAAGGATAGATTGAGGCTTAGGGTGAGGGGGACGATTAGGGTTAGGGTTTGGGTTAAGGTGAGGCTTAGGTTGAGGGTTAGGGTTAAGGTTAGGGATAGGTTTCGGGTGAGGGTTAAGGTTAATGTTAAGTTTAGGGTTCGCATAAGGGTTAGGGTGAGGGTTAGGGTTAGGGTTAGGCATAGAGTTAGGGTGAGAGTTAGCATTAGTTTTAGGGTTAGGTGAGGTATAGGTTTAGGTTTAAGGTGAGGGTTAGGTTTAGTGTGAGTGTTAGGGTTCGAGTTTGGGTTAGGGTTAGGGTGAGGATAATCTTTAGGTTGAGGGTTAGTGTGAGAGATAGGGTTAGGGTTAGCGTGAGTGTTTGGGTGAGTGTTAGGGTGAGGGTTAGTGTGAGGGTTAGGTTTAGGATTGTGGTGAGGGTGAGCGTTAGGGTATTTGTTAGGGTTAGTGTTAGATTTAGGTTTAGGTTTAGGCTTAGTGTTAGGGTTAGGGTTAGGGTTATTTTTAGGGTTAGGGTTAGGCTGAGGGTGAGGGTGACGGTGAGGTTGAGGGTGAGGTTGAGGGTTAGAGTTAGGTTTAGTCTGAGGGTGAGGGTGAAGTTTAGGGTTAGGGTTAGTTTTATGCTTAGGTTTAGGTTGAGGGTTGGGTGTGTGAGCGTTAGGTTTAGGGTTAGGTTTAGTTTGAGGGTAAGGGTTAGCGTGAGTATTAGGGTGAGGGTGAGGTTTAGGCTTAGGGTTAGTTTTAGGAGTAGTGTGTAGATGTGAGGGAGTGTTAGGGTTAGGATGAGGTTTAGGGTTAGTTTGAGGGTTAGGGTTAGGGTTAGGGTGAGGGTAAGGCTTAGGGTGAGGGTGAGGGTTAGGATTAGGATTAGGGTTAGTGTTAGGGTGAGGGTTAGGGATAGGTTTAGGGTTAGTGTTAGGGTTAGGCGGAGGGTGAGGTTGAGGGTGAGGGTTAGGGTTAGGGTGAGGGTTTGGTTTAGGGTTAGGTTTAAGGGTAAGGTGAGGGTTAGGTTAGGGTTAGGTTTAATATGAGTTTTAGGCTGAGGGTTAGGCTTAGGGTTCGTGTGATGGTAAGGGTTAGGGTGAGTGTTAGGGTGAGGGTGAGGGTTAGGCTTAGGCTTAGGTTTAGGGTGAGGGTTAGTGTTATGGTAAGGGTTAGGGTGAGTGTTAGGGTGAGGGTTAGAGTTAGGGTGAGGGTTAGGGTTTGGGTTAGTGGTAGGATTAGGGTTAGGGTTAGGGTGAGGTTTAGGATGAGGGTAAGGTTTAGGGTAAAGTTTAGGGTGACGGTGAGGTTTAGGGTGAAGGAGAGGATTAGGGTTAGGGTTAGGGTGAGGGTTATGGTTAGAGTGAGGGCTAGTGTGAGCGTGAGGGTTAGGTTGAGTGTGAGGGTTAGGTGTAGGGTTAGGATTAGGGTTAGGTTTAGGCTGGCGTTTTGTTTAGAGTGAGTGTTAGGGCTACTTTTAGCATTAGGGTTAGGGTTAGGGTTAGGGTGAGGCTGAGGGTGGGGGGGAAGGTGATGGTGAGGGTGAGGGTTAGGGTTAGTTTTAGGGTGAGGGCTATGGTGAGGGTGACGGTTAGGGTGACGGTTATGGTGAGCGTGAGAGTTTGCGTTAGGAAAGGCTTAGGATTAGGATTAGGGTGAGGATTAGGGTGAGGGTGAGGTTTAAGGTGAGTGTTAGGTTTAGGGTGAGGATTAGGGTTAGGGTTAGGGTGAGGGTTAGGATTAGGGTGATGTTTAGGGTGAGGGTGAGTTTTAGGGTGAGGGCAAGTGTGAGGGTTAGGGTTTAGGTGAGGGTTTATTTTAGGGTGAGTGTTAGCGTGACGGTGAAGGTTAGGGTGAGGGTCGGGGTTAGGTTTAGGGATAGGGTGAGGGGTTGGATGAGGGGTAGGGTAAGGGTTCGGGTCAGGGTTAGGGTAATTGTGAGGGTTAGGGTTAGGGTTTGGGTTAGGGTGAAGTTTAGTATTAGGGTTAGGGTTAGGGTGAGGGTTAGTGTGAGGGCTAGGGTTCGGGTTGGGGTGAGGGTTAGGGTTAGTGTGAGGGTTACGGTTAGGGATAGGGTTAGGGATAGTGTGAGGATAAGGTTTAGGTTGAGGGTTAGGTTGAGGGTGAGGGTTAGGTTTAGTGTAAGGGTTAGGGTGAGGGTTAGGGTGAGTTTTAGGGTTAAAGTGAGTGTTAGGGTTGGGGTTAGGGTGAGGGTTAGGGTTAGGGTGAGGATTCGTTTTAGGATTGGTGTTAGGGTGAGTTTTAGGGTTAGGTTTAGTGTTAGTGTCAGGGTTAGGTTTAGGAATAGGTTAAGGTTAGTGTTAGGATTATTGTTAATGTTTCCGATAGGGTTAGGGTGAGTGTGAGAGTTAGTGTTAGGGTTAGGGTGAGTGTTAGGGTGAGGTTTAGGGTTAGGGTGAGTGTTAGTTTTAGGGTTAGGGTAAGGGTGAGGGTGGTGTTGAGGTGTAGGTTTAGGATTAGGGTTAGTGTTAGGGTTAAGGGGAAGGGGAGGGAAGGGGGAGGGTAAGGTTTAGAGTTAGGGTTAGGGTGAGGGCTAGCATGAGGGTGTAAGTTAGGGTGAGGGTGAGGGTGAGGGTGAGTGTTTCGGTTAGGAAAGGGTTAGGGTTATTGTTAGGGTGAGGATTAGGTTGAGCTTGTGGGTTAGTGTGAAATTTAGGGTTGGGTGAGTGTTAGGGTTAGGGTTTTGGTGAGTGTTAGGATTAGTGTGAGGTTTAGGGTGAGGGTGAGGTTTAGGGTGATGGTTAAGGTTCGGGTAAGTTTGAGAGTTAGGGTGTGGGTAAGGATGATGGTTAGGTTGAAGGTTTAGGTTTAGGGTGAGGGTAAGGGTGACTGTGAGGGTTAGGTTTAGAGTTAGGTTTAGGGTTAGGGTGATGGTTAGGGTGAGGGGTAGGGTTAGGTTTAGTGTTAGGGTGAGGGTTAGGGTTAGTGTGAGGGTGAGGTTTAGGTTAGGGTTTGTTTGAGGGTAAGGGTTAGAGTGAGTTTTGGGTGAGGGTAAGCCTTAGAGTTAGCATTAGTGTTAGGGTGCGTGTTAGGGTGAGGCTTAGGGTGATGGTTAGGGTGAGAGCTAGGGTTACGGTTAGGGTAAGGGTGAGGTTTAGGGTGAGAGTGAGGGTGAGGCTTTCAGTTAGGTAAGGTTAGTGTTAGGGTTAGGGAGAGGATTAGGTTGAGGGTGAGGGTTAGGTGGACGGTTAGGATTAGGGTGAGGGTTAGGGTTAGGGATAGATTGTGGGTTATGGTTAGGGTGAGGTTTCGGGTAGGGTTAGGGTTAGGGTTAGGTTAGGGTTAGGGTTAGGGTTAGGATTATTTTTAGGGTTAGGGATAGGTTTAGGGTGAGGGTGAGGGTTATCCTTAGGGTTAGGGTGAGGGTTAGGTTTCGAGTGAGGTTGAGCCTTAGCGTGTGGGTGAGGTTGAGGTTTAGGTTGACTGTGAGGCTTAGGGTGACTGTGAGGGTTAGGGATAAGTTTAGGATGAGGGTTAGGGTTAGGGTAAGGGTTAGGTTTAGGGTAACGCTTAGGGTGAAGGGTAGGGTTAGGATTAGGTTGAGGTTCAAGTTTAGTGTTAGTGTTAGGGTTAGGGTTAGGTTGAGGGAAAGGGTTAGCGTGAGTTTTAGGGTGAGGGTAAGCGTTAGGTTTAGCGTTAGGGTTAGGGTTAGGGTTAGTGTGAGGGTTACTGTTAGGATTAGGGTTAGGTTTATGGTTAGGGTGAGAGTGAGGGTGAGTGTTAGGGTTAGGGTTAGGGTTCGGCTGAGGCTGAGGGTGAGGGTGAGGGTTAGGGTTTGGGTTAGGCTTACGGTGAAGGTGAGGGTTCAGGTGAGGCTGAGCTTTCGGGAGAGCATGAGGGTTGGGTTTGGGTGAGGGTTATGGTTCGGGTGAGTTTTTGGGTGACGGTGAGAGTAAGGGTGAGAATGAGTGTTAGTGATAGGGTTCGGGTTAGAGTTAGGGTGAGAGTGAGGGTGAGGTTTAGAATTAGGATTAGGGTTAGGGTTAGAGTTAGGGTGAGGGTGAGGGTGAGCGTGAGGTGTAGGGTTAGGATTAGGTTTGTGTGAGGTTGAGGTTTAGGGTTAGGTTTAGGGTTAGTGTGAGGATCAGAGTTAGGGTGAGGTTTAGAGTGAGGGTGAGGGTGAGGGTTAGAGTGAGCTTGGGGGTTAGGGTTAGGCTGAGGGTTTGGGTGAGGGTTAGGTTTAGGTTTAGGGTAAGGGTTTGATTTAGGGTGAGGTTGAGGGTTAGGTTTAGAGTTAGGGTGAGAGTGAGGGTGGGGGTTAGGGTTAGGGTTAGGGTTAGGAGGAGGGTGGGGGTGAGGGTTTGGTTTAGCATTAGAGTTAGGGTTAGGGTTAGGCTTAGGTTGAGTCTGAGGGTGAGGGTGAAGGTTAGGGTTAGGGTGAGGATAAGGGTGAGGGTGAGTGTTAGGTTCAGTGTTATATTTAGGGTGAGGGTTAGTGTTCTGGTTAGGGTGAAGGTTATGTTTAGGGTAAGGTTTAGGTTGAGTGTGAGGGTTAATGTTAGGATTCGCGTACGGGTTAGCGTGAGCATGAGGGTTAGGTTGAGGGTTAGGTTTAGGGTTCGGGTGAGTTTTAGGGTGACGGTGAGGGTTAGGGTGAGGGTGAGGGTTAGGATTAAAGTTATGATTAGGGTGTGTGTTAGCGTTAGGAGTAGGGTTAGGGTGAGGTTTAGGATGAGGGTTAGGGTTAGGGTTAGGGTGAGGGTTAGGGTTAGTGTGAGAGTTAGGGTTATGTATAGGGTTATTATTAGTGTGAGAATAAGGGTTAGGGTTAGGGTTAGGATGAGGGTGAGGGTTAGGGTTAGCTTTAAGGTTAGGGTGCTGTTTAGGATGAGGGTTAGTGTTAGGGTTAGGGTGAGGGTTAGGGTGATGGTTAGGGTTAGGGTGATACTTAGCGTTAGGGTGAGGGTTAGGGTGAGACTGAGGCTTACGGTTAAAGTTAGGGTTAGGGTTAGGGTTAGTGTTAGGGTGAGTGTGAGTGTGAACATGAGGGTTCTGGTGAGGTTGAGTGTTAGGTTGTGGTTGATGGTTAGGGTTAGGGTGAGGATTAGGGTTAGGGGTAGGTTTAGCGTTATTGTTAGGGTAAGGGTTAAGGTGAGGGTGAGGGTGAGGGTTAGGGTTAGCAATAATGTTAGGGTTATGTTGAGAGTTAGGGATAAGGTTAGACTTTTGGTTAGGCTGAGGGTTAGGTTTAGGGTTAGGTTTAGGATTGGGGTTAGGTTAAGGTTAGGCTGAGGCTGAGGGTGTGGATGAGTGTTAGGGTTTTGAGGGAGGGATAGGGTTAGGGTTAAGTTTAGGATGAGCGTTAGGCTGAGGGTGAGCTTTAGGGTTAGTGTTGGGGTTAGGTTAGGGGGAGGTTTAGGGTGAGGGTTAGGGTGAGGGTTAGGGTTAGTTTTAGGGTGAGGGTTCGGATGAGGGTAAGGGTTAGAGTGAGGGTTTTGGTGTGGGTGAGAGTTAGGGTTATGGTGAGGGTAAGATTTAGGGTGAGGGTGAGGGTGAGGGTTAGTTATAGGGTTAGTGTTAGATTTAGTGTGAGTGTTAGGGTGAGGGTTAGGTTAAGGGTGTGGGTTAGGGTTAGCCTTAGGTTTAGGATGAGGGTTAGTGTTAGGGTTAGGGTTAAGGTGAGGGTTAGGGTGAGGCTTAGGATTAGAGTTACGGTAAGAGTTAGGGTTACGGTGAGAGTTAGGGTTAAGTTTAGAGTTAGGGTGAGGGTGAGGGTTACGGTTAAGGTTAGGGTTAGGGTGAGATTGAGGGTTAGTGTTAGGGTTAGGGTTAGGGTAAGGGATAGATTTAGGGTGAGGGTTAGGGTTAGGGTTAGGTTGAGGGTGAGGGTTAGGGTTAGGGTTAGGGTTAGTGTTAGGTTGAGGGCTACCGTGATGGTGAGGGTTAGGGTGAGGGTGAGGGTGAGGGTGAGGTTTTCCCTTAGGTAAGGGTTAGCTTTAGGGTTAGGGTGAGTATTAGGTTTAGGTGAGGGTTAGGTTGAGGGTTAGGGTTAGGGTGAGGGTTAGGGTGAGGTTGAGGGTTCAGGTGAGGGTGAGGGTTCAGTTGAGGGTGAGGGTGAGGGTGAGGGTGAGGGTTAGGGTTTGGGTTAGGGTTAGGTTTAGGGTGAGGATTAGAGTGATGATGAGGATTAGGGTGAGGGTGAGGGTTAGGGTTAGGGTAAGGGTTAGGGTTAGGTTTAGGGTTAGGGTGAGGGTTAGAGTGAGGGGTAGGGTTAGGGTTAGGGAGAGGGTTAGGGTTAGTGTGAGGCTTAGTGTTAGCTTTAGAGTAAGGTTTAGTCTGAAGTTAATGGTTAGGGTGAGGGTTAAGTTTAGGTTTAGGTTTAACGTTAGGGTTATGGTGAGGTTTAGGTTTAGGGTGATATTTAATGTGAGCGTGAATGTTAGGGTGAGGTTGAGGTTGAGGATGAGGGTTAGGTGTGGGTGAGGGTGAGGTTGATGGTGAGGGTTATGTTTATTGTGAGGGCGAGGGTTAGGTATAGGATTCGGGTTAGGGTTAGGGTTAGGCTGAGGGTGAGGGTGAAGGTGTGGGTTATGGTTAGGGTTAGGGTTCGTTTGAGGGTTAGGGTGAAACTAGTTTGAGGGTGAGGTTTAGGGTGAGGGTGATGGTGAGGGTGAGGGTTAGGTTTAGGATTAGGGTTAGGGTAGGTTGAGGGTTATGGTTAGGGTTCGGGTTAGGGTGACCATGAGGTTGAGGGTTAGGGTTAGGGTTAGGGTTAGGGTGAGGGTTAGGGTTAGGTTTAGGGTTAGGGTAAGGGTTAGCGTGAGGGTTTGGGTTAGGGTTAGGGTTAGTGTGAGAATGAGGGTTAGGTTAGTTAGTTTTAGTGTTAGGGTTAAGGTGAGGGTTAGGCTTAGGGTGATATTTAGTGTGAGGGTGAGGTTTAGGGTTAGGATTAGGGTGAGGGTGAGGGTGAGGGTGAGGGTTAGGTGTATTGTTAGTGTTAGGGTTAGGGTTAGCGTGAGTGTGAGCATGAGGGTGAAGTTGAGGGTGAGGTTGAGTGTTATGGTGTAGTTGAGGGTTTGGGTTAGGGTGAGGATTAGGGTTAGGTTTAGGGTTAAAGTGATCTTTAGAGTTAGAGTGAGGTTTAGGGTGAGGGTGAGGTTTAGGGTTAGCAATAGGGTTAGGGTGAGGATTAGTGTAAGGGTTAGGTTTAGGGATAGGGTGAGGATGATGGTTAGGTTTAGGATTAGGGTTAGGGTTAGAGTTTTGGTGCGGCCGAGGGTGAGGCTTAGGGTTATGATTAGCGTTAGGGTTAGGGTTAGGATGAGGGTTAGGGTTAGGGAGAGAGTTAGGGTTAGGGTGAGTGGTAGTGTGAGGTTTAGGGTTAATGTTAGGGTTAGGGTTAGGGTGAGGGTTAGGGTTACAGTGAGGGTTAGGGTTAGGGTGATATTCAGGTTGAGGGTGAGGGTTAGGGTTAGTGTTAGGGTTAGGCTGAGGGTGAGGGTGAGCGTCAGTGTGAGGGTTAGGGTAAGGTTGAGGGTTAGGTTTAGGGTTAGAGTTAGGGTTAGAGTTAGGATGAGGGTTAGGGCTAGGGCGAGGGTTAGGTTTAGTGTGATGGCAAGGGTTATGTTGAGGCTTAGGCAGACTTTGAGAGTTAGGCTTAGGGTGAGTGTTAGGGTGAGTTTTAGGTTTAATGTTAGGGTTGGGGTTAGGGTGAGGGATAGGGTTAGGGTTAGGGTTAGGTTTAGGGTGCGGGTTAGGGTGAGGGTTATCGTTAGTTTTAGGCTTAGGGTTAGGGTGAAAGTTAGGGTTAGGGTGAAGTTTAGGGTGATGGTAAGGGTTAGGGTGAGGTTGAGGTTGAGGGTGAGGGTGAGGTTGAGGGCTTTGGTGAGGGTTATTGTTAGTGTTAGGGTTAGGGTGAGTGTGAGGGTTAGGGTTAGGATTAGGGTATGGTTAAGGGTTACGCTGAGTGTGAGGGTGAGGTTGTGGGTTAGGCTTAGCGTTATGGTGAAGGTTAGGTTTAATGTGAGGGTTAGGGTTAGGGTGAGGTTGAGGGTCAGGATTAGGGTGAAGGTGACAGTGTGTGGGGGGGTTAGGGATAGGATTAGGTTTAGGGTGAGTTTTAGGGTTAGGGTTAGGGTCAGTGTGAAGGTTAGGATTAGGATTAGGGTTAGGGTTAGGGTTATTGTTAGGGTTAGGGTTAGTGTTAGGGTGAGAATGAGGTTTATGGTTAGGGTTAGTATGAGGTTTAGGTTTAGGGTGAGGGCTACGATGAGGTTGAGGTTTAGGGTGAGTGTGAGTGTGAGGGTGAGGGTAATGGTTAGTATTTGGGTTAGGGTTATGGTTAAGGTGAGGATGACGGTGTGGGTGAGGGTGAAGGTTAGGGTTAGGTTTAGGGTTAGGGTTAGTGTGAGTGTTAGGGTTAGTCTTAGGGTTAGGGTAAGGGTTAGGTTGAGGGTTTGGGTGAGGATGAGGGTTTGGCTTAGCATTAGGGTTAGGTTGAGGATGAGGGTTAGGGTGAGGTTTAGGGTTAGGGTTAGGGATAGGGTGAGGATTAGGGTTAGTGTGAGGGTGAGGGTGAGGGTTAGGTTTAGGGTTAGGGTTACATTTAGGGTTACATTTAGGGTGAGGGTGAGGGTTAGAAGTAGGATTAGAGTTAGGATGAGGGTGAGGGTGAGGGAGAGGGTTAGGGTTTGGATTAGGGTGAGGATTAGGGTGAGGTTTAGGGTTAGGGTGAGAGTTAGGCTAGGGTGAGGTTTAAGTTGAGGGTGAGGGTGACGGTGTGGGTTAGGTTGAGCTTTAGGTTTAGGTTTAGGGTGAGGGTTAGGGTGAGGTTTTTGGTTAGGGTGAGGATTAGAGCTAGGGTGATGTTTAGGGTGAGGGTGAGGGTTAGGCTGAGGGATTTTATAAGGGTTTGGGTTAGGGTTAGGGTGAGGCTTATGTTAAGGATTATGTTTAGGTTTAGGTTTAGGGTGAGGGTGAAGGTGAGGGTTTGTGTTAGGGTTCGTGTGAAGGTTAAGTTTAGGGCGAGGGCTAGGGTAAGGGGGAGGCTTAGGGTGATGGTGAGCATTTCGGGTAGGAATGTGTTTCGCTTTGGGTTACGGTGAATATTGGGTTGAGGGTGTGGGTTAGGTTGAGGGTTAGGGTTAGGGTGAGGGTGAGGGTTAGGGTTAGGGTGAGGGTTAATGTTAGGGTGATGTTTAGGGTGAGGGTGAGGGTGAGGGTTCAGGTGAGGGTGAGGGTTAGTGTTAGGTTTAGGGTTTGGGTGAGGGTTAGGATTAGGTTTAGGTTTAGGGTCAGGGTTAGTATGAGGGGTAGGGTTAGTTTTAGGGTGAGGGTTAGGGTTAGTGTGATGGTTAGGGTTAGGGTTAGGTTTAGGGTTAGTGTGAGGATAAGGGTTAGGGTTAGGTTTAGTTTGAGGGTGAGTGTTAGGGTCAGCTTTAGGGTTAGGGTGAGGGTTAGGGTGAGTGTTATGTTTAGGGTGAGCGTTAGGTGTAGGGTTAGGGTGAGGCTTAGTGTTACGGTGAGGGTTAGGGTTAGGTTTAGGGTTAGGGTGAGTTATAGGGTTAGGTTTAGGATTAGTGTGAGGGTTAGCGTTATGGTTAGGTTTAGGGTTAGGTTTACCGTTATTGTTAGGGTGAGGGTTAGGGTTAGGGTTAGGCTGAGGCTGAGAGTGAGGCTGAGGTTGATGGTAAGGGTGATTATGAGGGTTATTTTTAGGATTAAGTTTAGGGTGAGTGTGAGGGTTAGGGTTAGGATTAGGGTTTGGTTAAGGGTTAGGCTGAGTATGATGGTGAGGCTGAGGGTTAGGGTTAGGGTTAGGGCGAGGGTTAGGGTTAATTTTAGGGTTAGGTTGAGGGTGATGGTGAGGGTTAGGGTTAGGGTTAGGATTAGGGTGAGTGATAGCGTTAGGTTTAGGGTTAGTGTGAGGTTTAGGGTGAGGGGTATGGTTAGTGTTAGGGTGAGGGTTAGGTTAGTGTGAGGGTTAGGGTTAGGTATAGGGTTAGGGTTAATGTGAGGATGAGGGTTACGATGAGGGTGAGGGTTTGGGTTAGCGTTAGGGTTAGGCTGAGGTTACGATGAAGGTTAGGGTTAGGGTTAGTGTTAGGGTTAGTGTTAGGGTTAGGGTTAGGGTAAGGGTTAGGGTTAGGGTGATATTTTGGGTGAGGGTGAGGGTTAGGTTCTAAGGTTAGGGTTAGTATGATTGTGAGGTTGAATTTTAGGGTTAGAGTTAGGGTTGGGTTGAGGGTAAGGGTTAGGTTTAGGGTTAGGGGAAGGGTTAGGTTTAGTTTGAGGTTTAGAGTTAGGGTTAGGGTGAGGCTTAGTTTTAGGGTTAGGGTTAGGGTAAGAGTTAGGGTGAGGGTTATTGTTAGGGTTAGTGTGAGGTTTAGAGTGAGGTTTAGGGTTAGGGTTAGGGTGAGGGTGAGGGTTAGGGGGAGGGGGAGGGTTAGGGTTAGGGTAAGGGTTGAACGACCCTAGTCCCCTAGGATACTTTCTTCAATGGGAGGGCACCCCAGAAAACTCAGACTCCAGGCTGGGAGATGCAATAAACAAGAGGAGTTTATTCGACATTTGCGCAAACGGACTCCCTGCCCCGGGTGGTCAGGGAGCCCTGAGCAACGGTTACAAGCCTTCTTTTAAAGGCAAAAACCATAAGATTAATGCATAACACAAAGCATCCCATGATTGGTCCATTTAAAGGTCATCATATACGCCAACAATCACTTTGCCAAGCGGGAAATTTTGTAATACTCTTTGTAAAATGACTGGCCCATGGTTGGTTTAAGGGGGGGTTTACATGGTTACAGGCCAATGATTGGTTGACACTTGGCTCAGCTTGTTGTCTTGCCAGGTGGTCGTTATCTCAAGGTCCTGTCTGGGGAATTTCTAAATGGGAACTGAGGAACACGTACTGTCTATTCTTTATATACAACCACTGACCTTGTCCTGGGGCCGGCATCTGGTCCCTGAAACTTCTTCACTCATTTCTGGGAAGGGAAGGGTCAATGCTGGCGTAAGCAAGTTTACAGAAGCAGAATCAGCAGTTAGCAAGTTAGTAATGGTAATGCTCAATTTTTAATCTTTCAGGGTTTGGTTTAGGGTGAGGGTTAGAGTTAGGGTTAGGGTTAGGGTGAGGGTAAGGGTGAGAGTGAGGGTTAGGGTTAGGGTTAGGGTGAGGGTGAGGGTGAGGGTTAGGTTTAGGGTGAGGGTGATGGTGAGGTTGAGGGTTAGGTTTAGGGATAGGGTTAGTATGAGGATAAGTGTTAGGATGAGGGTTAGGGTTAGTTTTATGGTTAGGGTTAGAGAGAGGGGGAGGGATAGGTTTAGGGTTAGGGTGAGGGTTAGAGTTAGTTTGAGGAATAGGGTGAAGGTGAGGTTGATGGTGAGGGTTAGGGTGAGGGTGACAGTGAGGGTTTGGGTTAGGGTTAGGATTAGGATTAGGGTGAGTGTGAGAGTTAGTGTTAAGTTTAGGGTCAGGGTTAGGGTTAGGGTGAAGGTTATGTTGAGGTTTAGGGTTAGGTTTAGGATGAGGGTGAGGGTCAGAGTTAGGGTTAGGGTTACTGTGAGAGTTAGGGTGAGAGTGAGGGTGAGGGTTTCAGTTAGGTAAGGGTTAGGGTTAGGGTTAGGGAGAGGATTAGGTTGAGGGTGAAGGTTAGGAGGACTGTTAGGATTAGGGTGAGGGTTAGGGTTAGGAATAGAGTGAGGGTTATTGTTAGGGTGAGGTTTAGGTTTAGGGTTATGGTTTGGGTTAGTGTGAGGATACGGGTTAGGGTGAGGGTTAAGTTGAGGGTGAGGGTTAGTGTTAACGTTAGTGTTAGAGTGAGGGTTAGTGTTAGGGTGAGTGAAAGGGTTTGGGTGAGTGTGAGGGTTAGTGTTTGGGTGAGGGTTAGCGTTAGGGTTAGGGTCAGGGTTAGGGTTAGGCTGAGGGGGAGGGGGAGAGTGTAGGTGAGGTTTAGGGATAGTGGGAGGACTAGAGTGAGTGAGATGATTTTGGTGAGGGTGAAGTTTTGGGTGAGGGTGAGTGTGAGGTTAAGGGTTTCTGTTAGGTAAGGGTTAGGGTGAGTGTTAGGGTTCGGGTGATGTTGAGCGATCAGTTGTGGGTGCGGTTTAGGTTAAGGATGAGCGTTAGGGTGACGGTGAGTGTTAAGGTGATTGTGAGGGTTAGGGTTAGGGTTAGGGTCAGGTTGAGGGTAAAGGTTAGTGTGAGGGTTAGGGTGAGGGTAAGGGTTAGGGTTAGCGTTAGGGTTATGGTGAGGGTTAGGGTTAGGTTTAGGGTGAGGGTGAGGGTTAGGTTGAGAGTGAGTGTAAGGGTGAGGGTTTCGATTAGGTAAGGGTTAGGGTTAGGATTAGGGTGAGGATTAGGTTGAGGGTGAGGTTTAGGTTGAGGGTTAGGTTTAGGGGGAGGGTTAGGGTTAGTGTGAGAGTGAGGGTTAGCGCGAGGTTTAGGGTTAAGGTGAGGGTGAGGGTGAGGGTGAGGGTTAGGGTTGGATTAGGGTTAGGGTTAGCGTTAGGCTGAGGGCGACGGTGAGGGTGAGGTTAAAGTTTAGGGTTAGGGTGAGGGTTAGGATGAGAGTGAGGGTTAGGGTTTGGGTAAGGTTTACAGTTAGGCTGAGGCTTAGGGATTGGGTTAGGGTTAGGGTGAGTGTGAAGGTGAGGGTTAGGGTGTGGGTGAGGCTTAGGATTAGGGTGAGGGTTAGGGTGACGGTCAGGGTTAGGGTGAGGTTGAGGTTAGGGTTAGGGTTAGGTTTAGGATGAGGGTTAGTGTGAGGGGTAGGATTAGGGTTAGGGAAAAGTTTAGTGTTAATTTGAAGGTTAGGTTTGGTTGATAGTTAGGGTTAGTATGAGGATAAATTTAGGGTGAGGTTTATGTTGAGGGTGAGGGTGAGGGTGAGGTTTATGTTGAGGGTGAGGGATAGGGTGTGGGTTAGGGTTAGGGTTAGGGTTAGGGTGAGGGTAGGGTTAGGGTGAGGTTGAGGGTTAGGTTTACTGTGAGGGTTTGGGTTAGGGTTAGAGTTAGGGTTAGTGTGCGGTTAAAGGTTTGGGTGAGGGTTAGGGTGAGGGTGAGGGTTAGGGTAAGGGTTAGGGTTTGGATTAGGGTGAGGGTGAGGGTGAGGGTGAATGTTAGGGTTAGGGTTAGGGTTAGGCTGAGGGCGAGTGTGAGGTGAAGGTAAGGGTTAGGTTGAGGATGAGGGTTAGGGTGAGGGTGAGGGTGAGGTTGACGTTGAGGGTAATGTTTAGGGTGAGGGTGAAGGTTAGGGTTAGGATTAGGATTAGATTTAGGGTTAGGCTGAGGGTGAGAGTGAGGGTGGGGTTTATGTTTAGGTTTAGGGTGAGGGTTAGGGTTTGTTAAGGGTTACTCTGAAGGTGAGATTAAGGGTGAGCGTTAGGGTGAGGTTGATGATGAGGGTGAGGGTTAGGTTTGGATTCGGTTTAGGGTAGGGTGAGGGTTAGGGTTAGGGTTAAGGTGAGGGTGAGGTTGAGGGTTAGGGTTAGGGTGAGGGTTAGGGTTCGGTTTAGGGTTAGGGTAAGGGTTAGTGTTTGGGTTAGGGTTAGGTTTAGGGTTAGGGTTAGGTTGAGGGTTTGGGTTAGTGTGAGAATGAAGGTTAGCTTTAGGGTGATATTTAGGGTGAGGGTGAGGGTTAGGGTTAGGGTTAAGTTGAGGTGAGGGTGACTCTGAGGGTTAGGTGTAGGGTTAGTGTTAGGGTTAGGGTTAGAGTGAATGTGAGCGTTAGGGTGAGGGTGAGGTTGAGGTTGAGTGTTAGGGTGTGGTTGAGGTTTAGGGTTAGAGTGAGTATTAATGTTAGTTTGAGGGTTACAGTGAGCTTTAGAGTTAGAGTGAGGTTTAGGGTGAGTGTGAGTTTTAAGGTTAGCAATAGTGTTAGGGAGAGGATTAGGATAAGGGTTAGGTTTAGGGATAGGGTGAGGGTGAGGGTTAGGTTTAGGATTAGGGTTAGTGTTAGAGTTTTGGTGAGGCAGAGGTTGAGTGTTAGGGTTAGGATTAGGGTTAGGTTTAGGATTAGGCTGAGGGTGAGGGTGATCGTCAGTTTGAGGTTTAGGGTAAGGGTTAGGTTCAGGGTTAGAGTTAGGGTTAGGTTAGGATGAGGGTTAGGGTTAGAGCGAGGGTTAGGTTTAGGGTGATGGCAAGTGTTATGTTGAGGTTTAGGCTGAGTTTGTGGGTTAGGGTTTGGGTGAGTGTTAGGGTGAGTTTTAGGGTTAATGTTAGGGTTAGGGTTCGGGTGAGGGTTAGAGTTAGGGTTAGGGTTAGTGTGAGGATCAGGGTTAGGGTGAGGGTTAGGTTGAGGGTGAGGATGAGGGTTAGCGTGAGCTTTAGTTTTAGAGTTAGAGTGAGGGTTAGGGTGATGTTTAGTGTGAGGGTGAGGGTTAGGGTTAGGTTGAGGGATAGGGTGTGGGTGAGGGTTAGGGTGGCGGTTAGGGTGAAGGTTAGTTTTAGGGTTTGTTTTAGGGTGTGGCTGAAATTGAGGGTTAGGGTTAGGGTGAGGGTTAAGTATAGGGTGAGGGCTAGGGTGAGGATGAGGGTTAGGAAGAAGGTGTGGATGAGGTTGAGGGTTTCTGGTAGGTAAGGTTTAGTGTTTGGATACGGTGAGGATTGACTTGACAGTGAGGATTAGGTTGAGGGTTTGGGTTAGGGTGAGTGTTAGGGTCAGGGTTAGGGTGAGGGTTAGTGTTAAGGTGATGTTTAGGGTGAGGTTTCGGGTGAGGGTGAGGGTTCCGGTGAGGGTGAGGGTTAATGTTAGGCTTAGCATTAGGGTGAGGGTTAGGATTAGGGTTAGGGTTATTGTTAAGTTGAGTGTGAGTGTGAGGGTTAGCGTTAGGTTTATGGTTAGGGTTAGGGTGAGGGAGGCGTTGAGGGTTAGGTTTAAGATTAGGGTTAGTCTTAGGTTTAGGCTGAGGGTGAGGGTGAGGGTGAGGTTGAGGGTTAGGGTTAGGGTGAGGTTTAGGGTTAGTGTTAAAATGAGGATTCGGGTGAGGGTAGGGTTATGGTTAGGGTGAGGGATAGGGTGAGGTTTAGGGTGAGGGTTAGGGTTAGGGTTAGGTTTAGGGTTAGGGTGAGGGTTATGGTTAGGTTTGAAGTTTAGGGTGACGGTGAGTGTTAGGGCGAGGGTGAAGTTGAGGGTGAGGTTAGTGTGAGAGTGAGGATGATGGTGAGGGTTATTGTTAGGGTTAGGGTTAGGGTTAGGGTGAGTGTGACAGTTAGGGTTAGGATTAGGGTTTGGTTACGGGTTAGGCTGAGTGTGAGGTTGAGGGTGAGGTTTAGGCTTAGGATTAATGTGAGGGTTAAGTATAGTGTGAGGGTTAGGGTGAGGGTGAAGTTGAGGTTCAGGGTTAGGGTGACGGTGACAGTGAGGTTGAGGGTTAGGGTTAGGATTAGGGTTAGGGTGAGTTTTATTGTTAGGGTTAGGGTTAGGGTGAGGGTTAGGGTTAGGATTATGGTTAGGGTTAGGGTTATTGTTAGGGTGAGGTTTAGGGTTAGTGTTAGGATGAGGATTCGGGTGAGGGTAGGGTTATGGTTAGGGTGAGGGAGAGGGTGAGGTTTAGGGTGAGGGTTAGGGTTAGGGTTAGGTTTAGGGTTAGGGTGAGGGTTATGGTTAGGTTTGAAGTTTAGGGTGACGGTGAGTGTTAGGGCGAGGGTGAAGTTGAGGGTGAGGTTAGTGTGAGAGTGAGGATGATGGTGAGGGTTATTGTTAGGGTTAGGGTTAGGGTGAGTGTGACAGTTAGGGTTAGGATTAGGGTTTGGTTACGGGTTAGGCTGAGTGTGAGGTTGAGGGTGAGGTTTAGGCTTAGGATTAATGTGAGGGTTAAGTTTAGTGTGAGGGTTAGGGTGAGGGTGAAGTTGAGGTTCAGGGTTAGGGTGACGGTGACAGTGAGGTTGAGGGTTAGGGTTAGGATTAGGGTTAGGGTGAGTTTTATTGTTAGGGTTAGGGTTAGGGTGAGGGTTAGGGTTAGGATTATGGTTAGGGTTAGGGTTATTGTTAGGGTGAGGTTTAGGGTTAGGTTTAGGTTTACGGTCATGTTTAGGTTGAGGGGTAGGATGAGTGTTAGGGAGAAGGTTAGGGTTAGTGTGATGGTTAGCGTTAGGGTTAGAGTTAGGGTTAGTATGAGGATAAAGCTTATGGTGAGTTTTAGAGTGAGCATGAGGGTAAGGTTTATCCTTTGGTTTAGGGTGAGGTTTAAGGTTAGTGTTAGGTTTAGGGTTCGGGTTAGGGTTCGGGTTATGTTTTCGGTGAGGGTGAGGGTTAGGATGAGGGGGAGGGGGAGGGTGATCTTGAGGATTAGGTCTAGGTTGAGGATGAGGGTTAGGGTGAGGATTAGGGTTAGTTTTAGGGTTAAGATTTGGGTGAGGGTGAGGGTGAGGGTTAGGGTTAGTTTGAGGGTAGGCGTGAAAGTGAGGTTGACGGTGAGGGTTAGTGTGAGGGTGACAGTGAGGGTGTGGGTTAGGGTTAGGATTAGGGTTAGGGTGAGTGTGACAGATAAGGTTAAGTTTAGTGTGAGGGTGAGGTTGTGGGTTAGGGTTAGTTCAGGGTAAGCGTTAGTTTTAGGGTTAGGGTCAGCATTAGTTTTAGGGTGAGGGTTAGAGTTAGGTTTAGGGTGATGGTTAGGGTTAGGTTTAGGGTAAGAGTTAGGGTTAGTGTGAGGGTTAGTGTTAGGGTTAGGTTGAGGGTTAGGGTTAGGTTTAGTGTGAGGTTTAGGGTTAGGGTGAGGGAGAGGGTTAGGTTTAGGGTTAGGGTTAGAGTGAGGGTTATGGTTAGGGTGAAGTTTAGGGTGATGGTGAGGTTTAGGATGAGGGTGAGGTTGAGGGTGAGGGTTAGGGTGAGGGTGAGGGTGAGGGTGATGGTGAGGGTTATGGTTAGGATTAGGGTAATGGTGAGCGTGAGGGTTAGGATTAGGATTAAGGTTTGGTTAAGTGTTAGGCTGAGTGTGAGGGTTAGGGTGAGGGCTAGGGTTAGTGTGAGTGTTAGGGTGAGGGTGAGGTTGAGGTTCAGGATTAGGGTGATGGTGAAAGTGAGGGTGAGGGTTAGGGTTAGGATTAGAGTTAGGGTGAGTTTTAGGTATAGGGTTTGATTTAGGATGAGGGTTAGAGTTAGGATTAGGTTTAGGGTTAGGGTTATTGTTAGGGTTAGGGTTAGGGTTAGGGTTAGGGTAAGAGTGAGGTTTAGGATTAGGGTTAGGGTGAGGTTTAGGTTCAGGGTGAGGGCTATGGTGAGGTTGAGGTTAAGGGTGAGTGTGAGGGTGAGTGTGAGGGTAAGGGTTACGATTTGGGTTATGGTAATGGTAAGGCTTAGGGTGACGGTGAGGGTGCAGGTGAAGGTTAGGTTTAGGGTTAGTGTTAGGTTGAGGGTGAGGTTGAGGGTTAGGTTTAGGTTTAGGTTTAGGGTTAGGGTTAGGCTGAAGGTGACGGTGAGGGTGAGAGTGAAGATTAGGGTTTGGTTTAGGGTTAGGGTTAAGTTGAGGGCTAGCGTGAGTGTGAGTGTTAGGGTGAGAATGAGGGTGATCATGAGGGTTTTGGTTAGGTAAGAGTTAGGGTTATTTTTAGGGTGAGGATTAGGTTGAATTTGAGGGGTAGTGTGAGGGTTAAGTTTAGGGTGAATGTTAGGGTCAGAGTTAGGGTGAGGGTTAGGGTTACGGTTAGGTTTAGGGTTAGGGTGAGGGTGAGGGTTACGGTGAGAGGTAGGGTTAGGGTTAGTGTGAGGGTTAGGGTTAGTATGAGGGTTAGGATTAGGATTAGGGTTAGGGTCAGGTTGTGGATAAGGGTTAGGTTGAGGGTTAGTGTTAGGGTGATGGTTAGAGTTAGGGTTAGGGTTAGGTTGAGGGTGAGGTTTAGGGTGAGGGTTAGGGTTAGGGTTAGGGTGAGGGTGAGGGTGAGGTTTAGGGTTAGGGTTAGGTTGAGGTTTAGGTTTAGGGTGAGGGCTACAGTGATGGTGTGGTTTAGGGTGAATGTGAGGGTGCGGGTGAGGTTTTCAGTAAGGTAAGGATTAGGTTTAAGTTTAGGATGAGGATTAGGATGAGGGTGAGGGTTCTTTTGAGGGTTAGGGTTAGGGTGAGCTTTAGGGTTAGGGTTAGATTGAGGGGTAGGGTTAGGTTGAGGTTTAGGGTGAGGCTGAGGGTTAGGGTGAAGGTGACGTTTCCAGTGAGGTTGATCTTGAAGGTGAATGTTAGTGTGTGGTTTAGTGTTAGGTTTATCGTGAGGGTGAGGGTGACGGTGAGGGTTAGGGTGAGGGTGAGGTTTAGGGTTAGGGTGAGGATTAGGGTTAGGGTTAGGTTTAGGGTGCAGGTTAGGGATAGGGTTAGCGTTAGGTTTAGGTTTAGGGTTAGGGTGAAAGTTAGGTTTAGGGTTAAGTTTAGGGTGACGTTGAGGGTTAGGGTGAATGTAAGGTTGAGGGTGAGGATTAGGGGGAGTGTGAGAGTGAGGGTGATGGTGAGAGTTATTGTTAGAGTTAGGGTTAGCGTGAGTATGAGGGTTAGGGTTAGGATTAGGGTTTGGTTAAGCGTTCGGCTTAGTGTGAGTGTGAGGGTTTGGGTAAGGCATAGGGCTAGGGTGAGGATTAGGTTTAGGGTGAGGGTTAGTGTGAGAGTGAGGGTTAGGGTTAGTGTTAGTGAGAGGATAAGGGTTAGGGTCAGGTTTACGGTGAGGGTGAGGGTTAGGGTTAGCATTAGGTGTAGGGTCGGGGTTAGGGTTAGGGTTAGGGTTAGGGTGAGAGTGAGGGTGAGGGTTCGGATTAGGGTTAGGGTAAGGTTTAGGGTTAGGCTGAGGGTTTGGGATAGGGTTAGGGTTAGGGTGAGGGTGAGGGTTAGGGTGAGGGTTAGGTTTAGGGTGAGGATTAGGTTTAGGTTTAGTTTTACTGTAAGGGTTAGGGTTAGGTTGAGGGTTAGGCTTAGGGTGATGTTTAGGGTGACAGTGAGGGTGAGGGTGAGTGTGAGGGTGAGGGTGATGCTGAATGTTGGGGTTAAGGTTAGAGTTAGAGTGAGGGTGAGTTTTAGGGTTGGGGTTATGGTTTTGGTAATTGTTAGGATGAGGGTGAGCGTGAGGTTGAGGGTTAGGGTTAGGGTTAGGGTGAGGGTGAGGGTGAGGGTTAGGGTTACGTTTAGGTTTAGGGTTAGGGTGACGTTTAGGGTGTGGTTTAGGGTAAGGGTTAGTGTGAGGGTTAGGTTTCGTGTGAGGTTTAGGTTTAGGGTGAGGGCTACGGTGAGTGTGAGGGTTATGGTGAGTGTGAGTGTGAGGGAGAGGTTTTCGGTTAGGTAAGGTTTTCAGTTAGTGTTAGTGTTAGGGTTAGTTTTGGGGTTAGAGTGAGGGTTAAGGTTAGGGTAGGGTGATATTTAGGGTGAGGCTGTGAGTTAGGGTGAGGGTGAGGTTTCAGGTGAGGTTGAGGGTTCGGGTGAGTTAGAGGGTTATGTTGTGGTTTAGAGTTAGGTTTAGGATGTGGGTTAGGTTGATGGTGAGGGTGAGGGCGAGGGTTAGGGTTAGGTTGAGGGGTAGGGTTAGGGTTAGGTTGAATGTGAGTGTGATGTTTAGGGTGAGGTTGAGGGTAGGGTGAGGTTTAGGGTTCAGATTAGGGTGAGGTTTAGGGTGTGGGAGAGGGTTAGGGTTAGGGTGAAGTTTAGGGTGAGGGGAAGGGTTAGGGTTAGTGTTAGGGTTAAGGTGAGGGCTAGGGTTAGTGTGAAGGTTAGGGTGAGAATGAGGGTGAAGGTGAGGGTTTCGTTTAGGTAAGACTTAGGGTTATTGATAGGGTGAGGATTAGGTTGAATGTGAGGGTTAGTGTGAGGGTTAGGGTTAGGGTGAGTGTTAGGGTTAGCATTAGGGTTCGGGTGAGGGTTAGGTTTAGGGTTAGGGTTAGCATAACAGTTAGGGTTAGGGTGAGGTTTAAAGTTAGGGTTAGGGTGAGGGTTAAGGTTAGGTTAGGTTTACAGTGAGGTTTAGGGTTAGGGTTAGGGGGAGGGGGAGGCTTAGTTTAAGGGTTATTGTTAGGGTTAGGGTAAGGGTTTGGGTTAGTGTGAGGGTTAGGTTTAGGGTTAGGGTGAGTGTCAGGGTGAGAGTTAGGATTAGGTTTAGGGTTAGGGTGAGGGTTAGTGTGAGGATTAGGGTTGGGGATACTGTAAGTGTTAGGGTTAGGGTGAGGGTTAGGGTTAGGGTTAGGGTTAGGGTGATGGTGAGGGTGAGGGTTAGGGTTAGGGTTAGGGTTAGTGTGAGGATATGGGTTAGGATGAGTGTTATGGTGAGGGTGAGTGTTAGGGTTAGCGTTAGGTTTAGTGTGAGGGTTAGTGTTAGGATTAGGGTTAAGGTGAGGGTTAGGGTGAGGCTTAGGATTAGGGTTAGGGTATGGATTAGGTTTAGGGTGGGAGTTAGCATTAAGGTTAGGGTTAGGGTGAGTGTGAGGGTTAGGGTATGTTAGGGTTAGTTTGAGATTTAGGGTTAGGGTTAGGGTTAGAGTAAGGGTAAGAGTTACGGTGAGGTTTAGGGTTAGGGTTAGGGTTAGGGTGAGGGTGAGGGTTAGTGTGAGGTTAATGTTGAGGGTGAGGGCTATGGTGATGGTGAGGGTTAGGTTGACTGTGAGTGTGAGTGTGAGTGTTTCCCTTAGGTAAGGGTTAGGTTTATGGTTAGGGTGAGGTTCAGGGTTAGGGTGAGGTTCAGGGTTAGGATGAGGGTTAGGGTAAGGGTAAGGTTTAGTGTGAGGCTCAGGGTTAGGGTGAGGGTGAGGGTTCAGGTGAGGGTGAGGGTTCCGGTGAGTGTGAGGTTTAGGGTGTGGGTTAGGGTTAGGTTTAGGGTGAGGGTTAGAGTGACGATGAGGGTTAGGGTGATGGTGAGGGTTAGGGTTAAGTTTAGGGTGAGGTTAAGGGTTAGGGTTAGAGTTAGGGTGAGGGTTAGGGTGCGGGGTATTGTTAGGGTTACGGAGAGGGTTAGGGTTAGTGTGAGGGTTAGGGTTCGGTTTAGAGTAAGGGTTAGTCTGAAGATAAAAGTTATGGGGAGTGTTAGGTTTAGGGTTATGATAAAGGTTAGGGTTAGGTTGAGCATTAGGGTTAGGGTGATGTTTAGGGTGAGGTTGAATATTAGGGCGAGGGGGAGGTTGAGGATTAGGGTTAGGGTGTGTGTGAGGGTGAGGGTGACGTTGAGGGTTATGTTTACGGTGAGGGTGAGGGTTAAGGTTAGGATTAGTGTTAGGTTTAGGGTTAGGCTGAGGGTGAGGGTTTAGGGTTAGGTTTAGGATGAGTGTTCGGGTTAGTTTGAAGGTTAGGGTGAAGGTGAGTTTGAGGGTGAGGGTGATGCTGAGGGTGACAGTGAGGGTGAGGATTAGGGTTAGGATTAGCTTTAGGGTAGGTTGACGGGTAGGGTTAGTGTTAGGGTTAGGGTTGAGGTTGAATGTGAGGGTTAAGGGTTAGGGTTAGGGTGAGGGTGAGGGTTAGGTTTAGGGGTAGGGTTAGGGTAAGGTTTAGGGTGAGGTTTAGGGTTAGGGGTGGTTTAGGTTTACGGTTAAGTTTAGGGTAAGGGTTAGGTTTAAGGTGAGGGTTAGGGTTAGGGTTAGGGTGAGGTTACGGTTAGGCTTAGGTCTAGCGTGAGGGTTAGGTTTTGGTATAGGGTGAGGGATAGGGTTAGTGTTAGGGTGAGGATTAGGGTTAGGGTTAGGTTTAGGGTTAGTGTTAGGGTTAGGGTTAGGTTTAGGGTGAGGGTGAGGTTTAGGGTGAGGGTTAGGGTTAGGGTTAGAGTAAGGGTTAGGTTTAGGGTGAGTGTTTGGTTCAGGGTTAAGTTTATGTTGAGGGTGAGTGTGAAGGTGAGGGTTAGGGTTAGGGTTACGGTTAGCGTGAGAGTTAGTGTGAGGGTTATGGTTAGGGTTAGTGTAAGGGTTAGGGTTACGGTTAGGGTTAGGTTTAAGGTTAGGGTTAGGGTGAGGGTGAGGTTGAGCTTTATGGTTAGGTTTAGTGTGAGGATAAGGGTTAGGGTGTGGGTTAGTGTGAGGGTTAGGGTTAGGGTTAGGGTAAATGTTAAGGTTGGAGTGAGGGTTAAGTTTTGTGTTAGGGTTAGATTGAGGGTGAGGGTGCGGGTTAGTGTTAGGATTAGATTTAGGGTTAGGATGAGGGTTAGGGTTAAGCTGGGGGTTAGGTTTAGTGTGATGTATATTGTGAGGGTGGGGGTTAGGGTGAGAGTGAGTGTTAGGGTGAGGGTTCGGGTTCGGGTGAGTGTGAGGGTTAGAGTGTGTTTGAGGGTTAGGGTTAGGATGAGGGTTAGGGTGATGGTGAGTTTTAGGGTGAGGGTGAGGTTTAGATTTAGCGTTAGGTTTTTGGTGAGGTTTAGGGTTAGTGTGAGGGTTAGGGTTAGTGTTAGTGTTAGGGTAAGGATGAAGTTGAGAGGCTGAGGGTAAGGATGAGGGTGAGAGTTAGGGTTAATTTAAGGCTTAGGGTGAGGGTGAGAGTGAGGGTGAGGGTGAGTGTTAGGGTTAGGATTAGGGTTAGGGTTATGATGAGGGTGAGGGTTAGCATTAGGATTAGGTTTAGGGTTAGGGTGAGAGTGGGGTTGAGTGTTAGGGTTAGGATTAGGGTTAGGGTTAAGGTAAGGCTGAGGAGGAAGGGGAGGTTGAGGGTTATGTTAATTGTTATGGTTAGGATTAGGGTTAGGGTTATGGTTAGTGTTAGCGTGAGGTTTAGACTGATGGTTATGGTTAGGTTTAGTGTGAGGGTTAGGGTTAGGTTTAGGACTAGGTTTAGGGTGAGGATTAGGGTTAGGTTTAGGGTTATGATAAGGGTTAGGCAGAGGGTTAGAGTTAGGGTTAGTGTGAGGGTTAGGTTTAGGGTTAGGCTAAGTGTTAGGGTGAGGGTAAATTTTAGGGGGAGAGTTAGGGTGAGGGTGAGGCTAAGGTTTCGTTTGAAGTTTAGGGTGAAGGTTAGGTTTGTGGATAGATTTAGGGTGAGTGTTAGGGTGTGGGTAAATGTTAGGGTGAGGGTTAGGGTGATGGTGAGTGTTAGGGTTCGGGTGAGGGTAAGGGTAAGGGTGAGGGTTTGGTTGGGAGTGAGGGATAGGGTGAGGGTTTGGTTAAACGTTGAGGATAGGGTGAGGATTTGGGTTAGGTTTAGGGTTAGAGTTAGGCTGAGGGGTAGGGTTAGGTTAAGTATGAGGTTTAGGTTTAGTGTGAGGGTTAGGGTTAGGGTTAGGGTGAACGGTAAGGGTTAGGGTGAGGGTTAGAGTGAGTGTGAGGTTTAGTGTTAGAATTAGGTTTAGGGTTAGGGTTAGGATGAGTGTTAGGTTTAGGTTTATGGTTAGGGTTAGGGTGAGGGCGAGGGTTAGGTTTAGGGTTAGGGTGAGGGTTAGTGTTAGGTTGAGTGCTAGGCTGAGGGTGAGGTTTAGGGGGAGGGTATTGGTGAGGGTGAAGTTTTTGGTAAGGTAAGGGTTAGGGCTAGTTTTAGGGTGACTATTAGTGTTAGGGTTTGGGTTAGGGTTATGTTGAGGGTGAGGGTGAGTTTGAGGTTTAGTGTTAGGATGAGGGTTAGGGTGAGGGTGAGGGTGAGGGTTAGGGTTAGGGTTAATGTGCTGGTTAGGATTATGGTGAGGGTTAGAATTAGGGTGGTGTGAGGGTGAAGGTTAGGGTTAGGGTGATGTTTAGTGTGAGGGTTAGGGTGAGTGTGAGTGTTCAGGTCAGAGTTAGGCTTAGGGTCACTTTTAGGGATAGGTTTAGGGTGAGGGTTAGGATGAGGGTGAGGGTTAGGGTTAGTGTTAGGTTTAGGGTGATGGTTAGTGTGAGCGTTAGCTTTAGGGTTAGTGTTAGTTTGCGGGTTAGGGACAGGGTAAGCATTAGGGTGAGTTTTAGGGTGAGGGTTAGGGTGAGGATTAGGATGAGTGTGAGGGTTAGGGTTAGGTTTATGGTTAGTGTGACGATAAGGGTTAGGATGAGGGTTAGTATCAGGGTGAGGTGTAGGATTAGCGTTAGGGATAGGGTGAGCGTTAGGGTGAGGGTTAGGTTTAGGGTTAGGGTTAGTGTTAGGTTTAGGTTGAGGGTTAGGTTTAGGGTGATGTTTATGGTGAGGGTGAGTGTTAGGGTGAGAGTGAGGGTGAGGGTAGGATTAGGTTTAGGATTAGGGTAAGGGTTAGCGTTAGGGTTAGGTTGAGGGTGAGGGTTTTTGTGAGGGTGAGGGTTAGGGTGTGGGCAAGGGTTAGGGTTAGGGTTAGGATTAGGGTTAGAGTTAGGGTTAGGGTTATGGTGAGGGTAAGAGTTAGGGTGAGGTTTAGGGTGAGGGTTATGGTGAGGGTGAGAGGTAGGGTTAGCATTAGAGTTAGGGTGAGGCTGAGGTTTAGGATGAGGTTTATGGTGAGGGTTAGGGATAGGGTTATGTTTAGGGTGAGGGTGAGGATTAGTGTTTGGATTAGGTTTAGGGTTAGGGTGAGTGTTAAGGTTAGACTGAGGGTTAGTGTTAAGGTGAGGGTGAGTGTTAGGGTGAGGGTGAGGGTTAGATTTAGGGTTAGGGCTATGGTGAGGTTTAGTGTTAGCGTTAGGGTTATGGTGAGAGTTACGGTGAGGTGTAGCGATAGGGTTAGGGTGAGGGTTAGTGTCAGAGTGAGGGTTAGGGTTAGCGTTGGGGATAGGGTGAGTGTTAGGGTCAGTGTGAGGGTGGGGGTTTCGGTTAGGTAAGGATTAGGGTTAATTTTAGCGTGAGGATTAGGTTGAGGTTTAGGGTTAGTGTGAGTGTTAGGGTTAGGGTGAGGGTTAGGGTTAGGGTGAAGTTTAAGGTGACGTTTAGGGTTAGGGTTAGGGTTCGGGTTCGGTTGAGGGTTAGGGTGTGGGTAAGGGTTAGGGTTAGACTGAGTGTTAGGGTGACTGTGAGGGTTAGGGTGACGGTGAGGGTTATGGTTACGTTTAGGCTGACGGTTAGGGTGAGGATATGGGTTAGGGTGAGTGTTAGGGTGAGGGTGAGGGTGAGGGTGAGGGTTTTGGTTAGTTAAGGGTTAGGGTTAGGATTACGGTGAGGGGTAGGTTTAGGGTTAGGGTGAGGTTTAGGGGAGTGTGAGGGTTAGGTTGAGTGTTAGGGTTAGGTTGAGGGTTAGTGTTAGGGTTAGGGTGAGGATTAGCGTTAGGGTGATGTTTAGTAGGAGGGTGATGGTTAAAGTGAGGGTTAGCCTTAGGGAAAGTGTTAGGGTTACCATTAGGGTAGGGTGAGGTTTAGAATGATGGGTAGTGTTAGATTTAGGGTTAGGGTGAGGGTTAGGGTTAGGTTGAGGGTTAGGTTTAGGTTTAGGGTTAGGGTGAGTTTTAGTGTTAGGTTGAGGGCTAGGGTGAGGATGAAGTTTAGTGTGAGGGTGAAGGTGAGGGTGAGGTTTTTGATTAGGTAAGGTTTAGGGTCAGGTTCAGGGTGAGATTTAGGGTGAGGGTGTGGGTTAGGGTTAGGGTTAGGGTTAGGGTGAGGGTGAGGGTGAGGGTGAGTGTTAGGATGAGGGTTAGGGTGAGGATGATGGTGTTGGTGAGGGTGAGGGTTATGGTTAGGATTAGTGTGAGGGTTAGGGTTATGGTGAGGGTTAGGGTTAGTGTGAGGGTTAGGGTAGGGCTTAAGGTCAGGGTTAGGTTTGGGGTGAGGTTTAGGCTGAGGCGTAGGCTTACGGTTATGGTTAGTGTTATGGTGAGGGAAAGGGTTAGGGTGAGGTTTAGGGTTAAGTGGACAGTTAAGGTTAGCTTTTGGATTAGGATTAGGGTTACGGTTAGGGTGAGGGTAGGTTTTAGTGTGAGTGTTAGGTTTAGGGTTACGCTTAGGGTTAGGATAAGGGTTATAGTGAGGGTTAGGGTTAGGATTAGGTTTAGGTTGAAGGTCAGGTTGAGGGTTAGTGTTAGGTAGTGGGTTAGGGTTTGGCTGAGCGGTAGGATTGGTGTGATGTTTATTGTGAGGGTGAGGGTTAGTTTGAGGGGGAGTGTTAGGGTAAGGGTTAGGCTGAGGGTTAGGGTGAGGGTAAGTGTTAGAGTGAGGGTTAGGATGAGGGTGAGGGTTAGGGTTAGGATTAGTGTTAGGGTTAGGGTGTGGGTTAGGGTTAGGGTTAAGTTAAAGTTAGCGTTAGGGTGACATGTACGGTTAGGTTTAGGGTGAGGTTTAGGGTTAATGTGAGGATTAGGGTTAGGGTTAGGTTTAAGGTTAGGGTGAAGATGAGGGATAGGATTAAGGTGAGGGTAAGGGTTAGGGTGAGGTTTAGGATGAGGTTGAGGGTTAATGTTAGCATTAGGGTTATGGTGAGGGGTAGGGTTAGGGTGAGGGTTAGGGTTATGTTTAGCTATAGGGTGAGGATTAGGGTTACTGTTAGGTTTAGGGTGAAGGTTAGGCAGAGGGGTAGTGTTAGGGTTAGGGTTAGGGTGTGGTTGAGGGTGTGAGTAAGGGTTAGGGTGAGCGTTAGGGTGAGGTTTAGGTTTAGGGTGAACATTAGGTTTAGGGTGAGGGTTCGGGTTAGGAATAGGGTTAGGGTTGGGGTGAGGGCTAGTGTTAGCATTAGTGTTAGTGTTAGGGTGAGGGTTAGGGTGAGGGTGAGGGTGACGGTTAGGGTTAGGTTTAGGATTAGTTTTAGGGTTAGGGTTAGGCTGAATTTGGGGGTGAGCTTGAGTGTGAGGGTTAGGGTTAGTTTTAGGGTGAGGGCTAGGTTGAGGGTGAGGGTTAGGGTGAGGGTCACGGTGCGGGTCAGGGTTTCGGTTAGGAAATGCTTAGGGTTAGGTTTAGGGTGAGGATTAGGGTGAGGATGAGGTTTAAGGTGAGGGTTAGGGTTATGTGAGGATTGAGGTTAGGGTTAGGGTGAGGGTTAGGGTTAGGGTGATGGTTAGGGTGAGGGTGAGTGTTAGGGTGAGGGTGAGGGTGAGGGTGAGGGTGTAGATGAGGGTCAGGGTTGGGGTGAGCATTAGGATGACAGTGAGGGTTAGAGTGAAGGTGAGGGTTAGGGTTAGGGTTAGGGTGAGTGTTAGGGTTATGGTGAGGGTACGGGTTAGGATGAGGCTTAGGGTGAGGGTGAGGTTTAGGGATAGTGTTAGAGTTAGGGTGAGCGTGAGGGTGAGGGTTAGGGTTCAGCTTAGGCTTAGGGTGTGGGTGAGGGTTAGAGTTAGTGCTAGGGTTAGTGTTAGGGTATGGGTAAGTTTTAGGGTGAGGGTTAGTTTTAGGGTGAGGTTTAGGGTTAAGTTGAGGGTTAGGGTGAGCGTTAGGGTGAAGGATAGTTTTAGGTTTAGGGTTAGGTTGAGGGTTAGGGTGAGGTTTAGTGTTAGTGTTAAGTTAGGGTGAGGGTGAGGTTTAGGGATAGAATTAGGGTTAGGGTTAGGGTTAGGGTGAGGGTTAGGGTTAGGGTAAGGGTGACGGTTAGTGTTAGGTTGAGGGTTAGAGATAGGGTTGGAGTTAGGGTGAGGGTCAGGGTTAGGGTTAGGGTTAGAGTTAGGATGAGGGTGAGTGTGAGGTTTAGGGTTAGGATTAGGGTTAGAGTTAAGTTTAGGCTGAGGGTGAGGGTGAGGTTTAGGTTTAGGTTGAGGGTTACGTTTAGGGTTAGGATTAGGGTTAGTTTGAGGTTTAAGGTTAAGATTAGGTTGAGGCTTGAGGTTAGGGTTAGGAAAAGGGTTTGGCTGAAGGTTATTGTTAGGGTTAGGGTGAGGGTTAGATTTAGAGTGAGGGTTAGGATTATGGTTAGGTTTAGGATTAGGGTGAGGGAAAGGTTTAGGGTCAGTGTTAGGGTCACTGTGAGGGTTAGGGTTAGGGTCAGGGTTAGGGTGAGCGTTAGGGTCATTGTTAGGGTTAGTTTTAAGTTAGGTAGAGGGTTAGGATGAGGTTTAGTTTTAGGGTTAGGGTTAGTGTTAGGATGAGGGTAAGGGTTAGAGTGAGGGTTAGGATGAGGGTGAGGTTTAGGGATTGCATTAGGATTTAAGTTACAGTTAGGGGGAGGATTAAATTTATGGTGAGTGTTAGGGTGAGGGTGAGGGTGAGGGTTATGTTGAGGGTTAGGGTTAGTGTTACGATTAGGGGTAGGGGGTGGGTTAGGTTTAGTGTGAGGGTTAGGGTTAGGGTTAGGGTTAGGTTGAGGGTAAGGGTTAGGGTGAGTGTGAGGGTTAGGGTTAGCGTTAGGTTAGGGTGAGGGATATGGTGAGGGTTAAGTTGAGGGTAAGTGTTATTATGAGGGTGAGCATTAGACTTAGGTTTAGGGTGAGGGTTAGGGTTAGGCTGAGGTTTAGTTTAAGTTTAGGGTGAGGGTTCAGGTTCGGGTGAGCGTGAGTTTTAGGGTGTGTGCGATGGTTAGGGTAAGGGTGAGGCTTAAGGTGACGGTGAGTGTTAGGGTGAGGGTGAGGCTTAGGGTTGCCATGAGGATTAGGGTTAGGGTTAGGGTTAGGGTTATGGTGAGGGTAAGGATTAGGATGAGAGTTAGGGTAAGTGTGAGGTTTAGGGATAGCGTTAGAGTTAGGGTGAGGTTGAGAGTGAGGGTTAGGTTTCAGGTTAGGCTTAGGGTGAGGGTGAGGTTTAGAATTAGGGTTAAGTTTAGGGTTAGGAAGAGGGTTTGGCTGAGGGTTAGGGGTAGATTTAGGGTGAGGGATAGGGTTAGTGTGAGGGTTAGGCTTAGAGTTAGGGTTAGGATTAGGGTGAGGGAAAGGTTTAGGGTGAGGGTTACGGTGATGGTGAGTGTTAGGATTAGGGTGAGGGTTAGGGTTACATTTATTGTTAGGGTGAGGGTTAGGGTGAGGTTTAGTTTTAGGGTTAGGGTTAGGGTTAGGGTGAGGGTAATGGTTAGAGTGAGATTTAGGGTGAGGGTGAGGGTTACGTTTAGCATTAGGTTTAGGGTTAGGATTAGGGTTAGGGTGAGGGATAGGATGAGGGTGAGGGTGAGTGTTATGTTGAGAGTTAAAGTTATGGTTAGGGTTAGGGTGAGGGTTAGGGTTAGGGTTAGGGTGAAGGTTAGGGTTAGGGTTAGGGTGAGGGTGATGGTTAGGGTAAGGGTTAGAGTGACGGTGAGGGTAAGAGTTAGTGTGACAGGATTAGGTGTAGGGTTAGAGTGAGGTTTAGATTTAGTGTTATGTTTAGGTTTAGGGTGAGGGTAATGGGTAGAGTGTGGGTTAGGTTGAGGGTGAAGTTTAGCGATAGCATTAGGATTAGGGTTAAGTTTCGGATAAGGATTAGTGTTAGCGTTAGGATTAGGTTGAGGGTGAGGGTTATGTTGAGTTGTAGGGTTAGGGTTAGGTTTAGGGTTAGGGTGAGGGTTAGGGTTAGGGTTAGAGTGAGAGTGAGGGTGAGGGTTAGGGTTAGGTTTAGGATGAGTGTTAGGGTTAATATGAGGGTTAGAGTGACGGTGAGAGTAAGGTTAAGGTGAGGGCTAGGTTTAGGGTTAGGGTTAGGGTGAGGTTGAGGGTGAGGGTAAGCATTAGGGTGAGCGTTAGGGTGAGGTTCAGGTTTAGGTTTAGCATTAGGTTTAGGGTGAGGGTGAGGGTGAGGGTCAGAGTTAAAATTAGTGTGAGGGTTAATGTTATGGTAAGTGTTAGGTTGAGAGTGAGGGTGAGGATTAGGGTGAGGGTGATGGTGAGGATGAGGGTGAGGCTGAGAGTTAGGTTTAGGGTTAGGGTTATGGTTAGTTTTAAGTTTAGGGTTTGGGTTAGTGATAGGGTGAGACTGAGGTCTAGGTTTAAGTTTAGGATTAGGGTGGGGATTAAGGTTAGGGTGGGTGTTAGGGTGAAGGGTAGGGTTAGTGTTACTGTTAGGGTGAGGGTTAGGTTTAGTTTGAGGGTTAGGGTTAGTGTTAGGGTGAGGGTAATGGTTAGGGTTAGGTATAGGTTGAGGATTAGGGTTAGGGTTAGGTTTAGGGTGAGGGTTAGGCTGAGGGGTAGGGTTAGGGTGAGTGTGAGGGTTAGAGGGAGGGTTAGGTTTAGGGTGAGGGTAAGGGTTAGGGTTAGGGTGAGGGTAAGTGTTAGAGTGAGGGTTAGGGTGAGGGTGAGGATTAGAAATAGCATTAGGTTTAGGGTTTGGCGTAGGGTGAGGGTTAGGGTTGTGGATAGGCTTAGGGTGAGGGTAAGGGTGAGGGTTAAGTTGAGGGTTAGTTTTAGGGTTAGGAATAGGGTTAGGGTGAGTTTGGGGGTTAGGGTTGAGGGTGAGGGTTAGAGTTAGGTTTAGGGTTAGGGTGAGGGTTAGGGTTAGGGTGAGGTTTAGAGTGACAGCGAGGGTAAGGGTTAGGGTGAGGGCTAGGGTTAGGTTTAGGGTTAGTGTGAGGGTGAGGGTTAGGGTTACGATGGGGGTTAGGTTATGTTAAGGATTAGGGTTAGGGTGATGGTGAGGATAAGGGTTAGGTGAGTGCTAGGGTTAGGCTTAGTCTTAGGTGGGGTTTTAGGTTTGGGTAAGCGTGAGGGTGAGGGTTAGGTTTAGGATTAGGATTAGTTGTAGGGTTAGGCTTAGTGTGAGGGTGAGGGTGAGGGTCAGAGTTAGGTTTAGGGTGAGGGTTAGGGTTATGTTTAGGGTTAGGGTGAGGGTGAGGGTGAGGGTTAGGGTGAGGGTCATTGTGAGATTGAGTGTGATGGTTAGGTTTAGGGTGAGGGTTAGGGTGAGGGTTCGGGTGAGTGTGAGGGTTAGGATTAGTGTGATGGTGAGGTTGATGGTGAGGGTGAGGTTTAGGGTTGGGTTGAGGGTTAGGGTTAGGGTTCGGGTTAGGGTTAAGGTAAGGGTGAGGGTTAAGGTTAGGGTTAGTGTTGTATGAGGGTTAGGCCGAGGGTTAGGCTTAGGGTTAGGGTGAGGTTAAGGGTTAGGGGGAGGGTGAGGGTTAGGTTTAGGATTAGGTTTAGGGTTAGGGTGAGGGTTAGGGATAGAGTTTGTGTTAGCCTGAGGGTTTGGGTTAGGGTTAGGTTTAGAGTTAGTGTGAGGTTTAGTGTTAAGGTTTGAGTTAGGGTTAGGGTTAGGGTAAGGCTGAGGTTGAGCTTGAGGCTGAGGGTGAGGTTTAGGCTTAGGGTGAGGGTTAGGGTGGGGGTGAGGGATAGGTTTTAGATGAAGGTAAGGTTTAGGGCGAAGTTTAGGGTGAGGTTAAGGGTTAATCTTAGCATTAGATTTATTGTGAGGCTGAGGGTTAGGGTGAGGGTTAGCATTAGGTTTAGGTATAGGGTAAGGATTAGTGTTTGCGTTAGGGTTAGGCTGAGGGTTAGGGGAGGCTTAGCATTACGGTTAGTGTTAGAGTTAGGTTGAGGTTGAGGTTGAGGTTAAGGGTTAGGGTGAGGTTTAGGGTGAGGTTGAGGTTTAGGGTTATCATTGGGTTTAGGTTTAGAGTGAGGGTTAGGGTTAGGGTTAGGGTTAGGTTGAGGGTGGGGGTGAGGTTGACGGTGAGGGTTATGGTGAGGGTTAGGGTGAGGGTGAGGGTTAGGGTTAGGGTGAGGGTAGGGTGACGGTGAGGGTTAGGGTGAAAGTGAGGGTTAGGGTTAAGGTTAGGGTGACGTTTAAGGTTATGGTTAAGGTGAGGGCTAGGGTGAGGAGTAGAGTTAGGGTTAGGGTGAGGGTTAGGTTTAATGTGAGGGTTAGGATTAGGGTTAGGGTTAGTGTGAGGATAAGACTTAGGTGAGTGTTAAGGTGAGATTGAGGTTTAGGGTTAGCGTTAGGGTTAAGGTGAGGGTTAGGGTAAGGGTTAAGGCTAGGCTTAAGGTTAGTATGAGGGTGAGTGTTAGAGTTAGGTTTAGGGTGAGGGTTAGGTTTAGGGTGAGGTTTAGGGTAAGGTTATGGTGAGGGTGAGGGTTCCAGTGAGGGTGAGTTTTAGGGTGTGGTTGACGGTTAGGTTTAGGGTGAAGGTTAAGGTGACGGTGAGGTTTAGGGTGAGGGTGAGCTTTAGGGTTGTGGTAGTATTAGGGTTAGGGTTAGGGATATAGTGAGGGTAAGGGTTAGAATGAGGTTTAGGGTGATAGTGAGGTTTAGGGACAGCGTTAGGGTTAGGGTGAGTGTTAGGGTGAGGGTTAGGGTTCAGGTTAGGGTTAGGTTGAGGGTTAGCGTTAGAGTTAGGGTTAGGGTTAGGGTTAGGGTTAGGGTAAGGTTTAGGGTGAGGGTTAGGGTGAGGGTGAGGGTTAGGGTTAGGTTGAGTGTTAGGTTGGGCATTAAGGAGAGTGTTAAGTTTAGGTTTAGGGTTAGGGTGAGGGATAGGGTGAGGTTTAGTGTTAGTGTTAGTGTGAGGGTAAGGGTTAGAGTGAGGGTTAAGGTGAGGGTGAGGGTTAGCATTCGGGTTAGGGTTAGGGTTCGGGTGAGGTTTAGTGTTAGGATTAGGGTGAGGGTCAGGGTTAGGATGAGGGTTATGGATAGGGTTGGTGTTAGGGTGAAATTCAGCCTTAGGGTTAGGGTTAGAGTTAGGTTGAGGGGGAGTGTGAGGCTTAGGGTTAGGATTAGGGTTAAGATTAGGTTTCGGCTGAGGGTGAGGGAATGGGTGAGGGTGAGGTTTAGGTGTAGGGTGGGGGTCAGGTTTAGTGTTAGGGTTAGGCTGAAGTTGAGGGTGCGCATGTAAGTGAGGGTTAGGGTGACGTTGAGGGTTAGGGTTACGGTTAGGTTGAGGGGTAGGGTGAAGGGTAGTGTTAGGGTTAGGGTGAGGGTTAACGTTAATGTGCGGGTTAGGGTTTGGGTTAGGGTTACTCTGAGGATAAGGGTTAGTGTGAGGATTAGGGTGAGAGTGAGGTTTAGGGTTAGCGTTAGGGTTAGGTTGAGGGATAGGGTGAGCGTTAGGGTGTGGGTTAGGTTTAGCTTTAGGGTTAGGGTGAGGGTTAGGGTGAGGGTAAGTTTTAGAGTGGGGGTAAGGGTGAGTGTGAGGGTTAGGGATAGCATTAGGGTTAGGGTAAGGGTTAGGGTGCGGGTTAGGGTAAGGTTTAGGGTAAGGGTTAGAGTTAGGTTGAGGGTTAGGGATAGGGTTGTGGTTTGGGTGAGGGTCAGTGTTAGGGTTAGGGTTAGAGTTAGGGTGAGGGTGAGTGTGAGGGTTCGGGTTAGGATTTGGGTTAGGGTTAAGGTTAGGCTGAGGGTGAGGGTGAGGGTGAGGGTGAGGTTTAGGGTTATTGTGAGAATTAGGTTTAGTTTTAGTGTTAGGTTGAGGGTTAGGGTGAGGGTTAGGAAGAGGGTTTGGCTGAGGGTTGGGTTAGGGTTAGGGTGAGGCTGCGGGATAGGGTTAGGGTTCGGGGGAGGGTAAGGGTAAGGTTTAAAGCTAGTGTAAGGGTTAGGCTTAAGTTTAGGGTTAGGATTAGGGTGAAGGAAATTTTAGGTTGAGGGTTAGGGTGACAGTGAGTGTTAGGGTTAGGGTGAGCGTTAGGGTGAGGGTTAGGGTTAGGTTTATGGTTAAGGTGAGGGTTAGGTTGAGGTTTAGTTTTAGGGTTAGGGTTAGGGTTAGGGTGAGGGTAAGTGTTAGAGTGAGATTTAGGGAGAGGGTGAGGGTTAAGGATAGCATTAGTGTTAGTGTTAGGGTTAGGGTGAGTGTTACGGTTACCGTTAGGGTTAGGGTGAGGGTGAGGGTTATGTTGAGTTGTAGGGTTAGGGTTAGGTTTAGGGATAGGGTGAGGTTTAGGGTTAGGGTGAGGGTGAGGGTGAGGCTTAGGGTTAGGGTTAGGGTGAGGGTTAGAGTGACTGTGAGGGTAAGGGTTAGTGTGAGGGCTAGGTTTAGGGTTAGTGTTAAGGTGTAGTTTAGGTTTAAGTTGAGGGTGAGGGTGAGGGTTATGGTTAGTTTTAGGTTTAGGGTTAGGGTGAGGGCTAGGGTGAGGTTGAGGTCTAGGGTCAAGTTTAGGATTAGGGTGAGGGTTAGGTTTAGTGTGAGGGTTAGGGTTACTGTTAGGGTGAGGATGAGGGTAAGAGTTAGGGTGAGGGTGATTGTGAGGGTGAGTGTGAGGGTGAGAGTGAGGGTTAGGGTTAGCCTGAGTGTTACGGTGAGAGTTACAGTAAGGGTTTAGTTTAGGGTTAGGGTTAGTGTTAAGGTTAGGGTGAGGGTGAGGATTATGTTTAATGTTAGGGTGAGGGTTAGGGTTAAGGTGATATTTAGGTTGAGTGTGACGGTTAGGTTGAGGGTTGGGGTTTGGATTAGGGTGGGAGTAAGGGTTAGGGTTAGAGTGAGGGTTAGGGTGACGGTGAGGGTTAGGGTGAGTTTGAAGTTTAGGGTTAGTGTTAGGGTTAGGATGACGGTAAGGTTTAGGTTTAGGTTAAAGTTAGGGTTAGGGTGACGTGTAAGATTATGTTTAGGGTGAAGATTAGGGTTAGTGTGAGGATTAGTGTTAGGGTTACAGTTAAGGTTAGCGTGAGGGTTAGGGTTAGGGTTAGGGTAGGATGAGGGTGAGGGTGCGGGTTAGGGTTAGGGTTCAGGGGAGGGTAAGGGTAAGGGTGAGATTAATGTGAGGGTTAAGGTTAGGCTTAGGGTTAGGGTGAGGATTAGGTTGAGGGTTAGTTTTAGGGTTAGGGTGTGGGTTAAGGTTAGGGTTAGGTAAAAGTTAGGGTTAGGGTGACATGTATGGTTAGGTTTTGGGTGAGGTTTAGGGTTAGTGTGAGGATTAGCGTTAGGGTTAGGTTTAAACTTAGGGTGAAGGTGAGGGATAGGGTTAAGGTGAGGGTAAGGGTTAGGGTGAGGTTTAGGGTGAGGTTGAGGGTTAATGTTAGCATTACTGTTATGGTGAGGGGGAGGGTTAAGGTGAGGGTTAGGGTTAGGGTAAGCTATAGGGTGAAGATTAGGGTTAGGGTTAGGTTTAGTGTGAAGGTTAGGCTGAGGGGTAGTGTTAGGGTTAGGGTTAGGGTGAGGGTTAGGGTTGGGGTGATGTTTAGGGTGAGGGTGAGTGTTATGGTGTGGGTGAGGGTGAGGGTGAGGCTGAGGGTGTAGGTGAGGGTTAGGGTTGGGGTGAGCGTTAGGGTGACGCTGAGATTTAGGGTGAAGGTGAGGGTTAGTTTTAGGTTTAGGGTTATGGTGAGGGTATGGGTTAGGATGAGGTTTAGGGTGAGGGTGAGGTTTAGGGATAGTGTTAGAGTTAGGGTGAGGTTTAGAGTTCAGGTTAGGCTTAGGGTGAGGGTGAGGGTTAGAGTTAGTCTTAGGTTTAGTGTTAGGGTGTGGATAAGATTTAGGGTGAGGGTTACGTTTAGGGTGAGATTTAGGGTTAAGTTGAGGGTTAGCGTGAGCGTAAGGGTGAGGGTTAGCTTTAGGTTTAGGGTTAGGGTGAGGTTTAGTGCTAGTGTTAGGGTTAGGGTGAGGGTGAGGGTTAGGCATAGCATTAGGGTTAGGGTTAGGGTTAGGGTGAGGGTTAGGCTTAGGGTAAGGGTGAGGTTTAGTGTTAGGTTGAGGGTTAGGGATAGGGTTGGAATTAGAGTGGGGGTCAGGGTTAGGGTTAGTGTTAGAGTTATTGTGAGGGTGAGTCTGAGGGTTAGGGTGAAGGTAAGGTTTAGGGTTATGTATAGGGTGAGGATTAGGTTTAGGGTAAGGTTTAGGGTGAGGGTTAGGCTGAGGGGTAGGTTCAGGGTTAGGGTTAGTGTGAGGGTTAGGGTGAGGGTTAGGTTTAGGGTGAGGGTAAGAGTTAGGGTTAGGGTGAGGGTAAGGGGTAGAGTGAGGGTTAGGGTGAGGGTGAGGGTTAGAAATAGCATTAGGGTTAGGGTTTGGGTTATGGTGAGGGTTAGTGTTAGGATGATGTTTAGGGTGAGGATGAGTTTTAGGGTGAGGGTTACGGTGAAGGTGAGGGTTAGGGTTAGGTTTAGGGTGAGGGCGAGGGTGAGGAGTAGGGTTAGGGTTAGGGAGAGGGTTAGGGTTAATGTGAGGGTTAGGGTTAGTGTTAGGATTAGTGTGAGGATAAGTGTTAGGGTGAGGGTTAGGGTGAGATTGATTGTTAGGGTTACCGTTAGGGTTAGGGTGAAGGTGAAGGTTAGCATTAGGTTTAGTATGAGGGTGAGTGTTAGAGTTAGGTTTAGGGTGAGGATTAGTTTTAGGGTGAGGTTTAGGGTACGGTTATGGTGATGGTGAGGGTTCAGGTGAGGGTGAGTTTTAGGGTGTAGGTGATGGTTAGGGTTAGGGTGAGGGTTAAGGTGTCGATGAGGGTTAGGGTGAGGGTGAGGGTTAGGGTTGTGATAGGATTAGGGTTAGGGTTAGGGTTATGGTGAGGGTCAGGATTAGAATGAGTTTTAGGGTGAGGGTGCGGTTTAGGGACAGCGTTAGAGTTAGGGTGAGATTTAGGGTGAGGGTTGGGGTTCAGGTTAGGGTTAGGTTGAGGGTGAGGGTTAGAGTTAGGGTTAGGGTTAGTTTTAGGTTTAGGGTAAGGTTTAGGGTGAGGGTTAGTGTGAGGTTGAGGGTTAGGGTTAGGTTGAGGCTTAGCGTGGGCGTTAAGGAATGTGTTAGGTTTAGGGTTAGGGTGAGGTTAGGGTTAGTTTTAGTGTTAGAATTGGGGTTAGAATTAGGGTGAAAGTTAGGGTGAGGGTAAGGGTTAGAGTGAGGCTTAGGGTGAGGGTGATGTTTAGGGTTAGCATTACGGTTAGGGTTAGGGTTTGGGTGAGGTTTAGGGTTAGGGTTAGGGTGAGGGTTAGGGTTTGGTTGAGGGTTAAGGATAGGGTTGGTGTTAAGGCGAAAGTCAGCATTAGGGTTAGGGTTAGAGTTAGCATAAGGGGGAGTGTGAGGGTTAGGGTTAGGATTAGGGTTAGGGTTAGGCTGAGGGTGAGGTTGTGGGTGAGGGTGAGGTTTAGAGTTAGGGTGAGGGTCAGGTTTAGGGTTAGGGTTAGGGTTAGGCTGAGGATGAGGGTGAGGGTGTAGGTGAGGTTTAGTTTGAAGGTGAGGGTTAGGGTTAGGGTTAGGGTGAGGGTTAGCATTAATGTGCGGGTTAGGGTTAGGGTTACTGTGAGCATAAGGGTTAGTGTGAGGATTAGGGTGAGAGTGAGTTTTAGGTTTAGCGTTAGGTTTAGGTTGAGGTATATGGTGAGCGTTAGGGTGAGGATTAGGTTTAGGTTTAGGGTTAGGGTGAGGGTAAGATTTAACGTGAGGGTTATGGTGAGGGTGAGGGTTAGGGATAGCATTAGGGTTAGGGTTAGGTTTAGGGTAAGGGTTGGGTAAGGGTTAGAGTGAGGGTTAGTGTTAGTTTGAGTGTTAGGGATAGGGTTGGGGTTAGGGTGAGGGTGAGGTTTAGGGTTAGGGTGAGAATTAGTTTTAGGTTTAGGTTTAGGGTTAGGTTGTGGGTTAGGTTTAAGGTTAGGAAAAGGGTTTGGCTGAAGGGTTAGGGTTAGGGTTAGTGTGAGCGATAGGGTTAGTGTGATTGTTAGGCTTAGGGTTAGGGTTAGGATTAGGGTGATAGAAAGTTTTTGGTTGAGGGTTAGGTTGACGGTGAGTGTTAGAGTTAGGTTGAGGTTTAGGGTGAGCGTTAGGGTGAGGGTTAGGGTTAGGTTTAGGCTTAAGGTGAGGGTTAGGTTGAGGTTTAATTTTAGGGTTAAGGTTAGGGTTAGGGTGAGGGTAAAATTTAGAGTGAGATTTAGGATGAGGGTGAGGTTTAAGGATAGCATTAGATTAGGCTTATGCTTAGGGTGAGGGTTAGGGTTACTGAGGTTTAGGGTGAGTGTGAGGTTGAGTGTTATATTGAGGGTTAGGGTTACGGTTAGGGTTAGGGTTAGGGTGAGGTTTAGGGTTAGGGTTAGGTTGAGGATGAGGGTTATGGTTATGGTGAGTGTTAGAGTGGCGGTGAGGGTAAGGGTCAGGGTGAGGGATAAGGTTAGGGTTTGGGTTAGGGTGAGGTTTAGGTTTAGGGTTAGGGTTAAGGTTATGGTGAGGGTAAGGGTTAGGGTTAGGTTTAGGTTAGGGTGAGGGTTAGGGTGTGGGTGAGGTTTACGGTTAGAGTGAGGGTTAGGGTGATGATGAGGGTTAGGTTGAGTTTGACGTTTAAGGTTAGGTTAAGGGTTAGGCTGAGGGTTAGTGTTAGGTTTACGTTAAAGTTAGGGTTAGAGTGATGTGTACGGTTAGGTTTAGGGTGAGGGTTAGGGTTTTTGTGAGGATTAGGGTAGGGTTAGGGTTAAGGTTAGGGTAAGGGTTAGGGTTAGGTTTAGGGTTAGGATGAGGGTTAGGCTAAGGGTTAGGGTTAGGGTTCAGGGGAGGGTAAGGTTAAGGGTGAGTGTAATGTGATTGTTAAGGTTAGGCTTAGGTTTAGGGTGAGGATTAGGGTGAGGGTTAGTGTTAGTGTTAGGTTGTGGGTTAGGGTTAGGGTTAGGTTAAAGTTAGCATTAGGGTGACATGTATGGTTACGTTTAAGGTAAGGATTAGGGTAAGTGTGAGGATTACGGTTAGGGTTAGGGTTAAGCTTAGGGTGAAGGTGAGGGATAGGGTTAAGGTGAGGGTAAGGGTTAGGGCGAGGTTTAGGGTGAGGTTGAGGGTTAATGTTAGCATTAGGGATACGGTGAGGGGGAGGTTTTGGGTGAGGGTTAGTTTTAGGGTTAGCTATAGAGTGAGGATTAGGGTTAGGGTTAGGTTTAGAGGGAGGTTTAGGCTGAGGTGTAGTGTTAGGCTTAGTGTGAGGGTGAGGGTTAGGGTGAGGGTTAGGGTTTGGGTTAAGATTAGTTTTAGTTTGAGGTTGAGGGTGAGGGTAAGGGTTAGGGTGAGCGTTAGGGTGAGTTTTAGGTTTAGGGTTAGCA
The DNA here is from genome assembly GCF_024711535.1 of Dipodomys merriami. NCBI lineage: Eukaryota > Metazoa > Chordata > Mammalia > Rodentia > Heteromyidae > Dipodomys > Dipodomys merriami. The sequence continues at coordinate 3,257,023 of NW_027206157.1, forward strand.
TTATATTTAGGGTGAGTGTTAGGGTTAGGATTAGGGTTAGGGTTGGGGTGACGTCTAATGTTAGCATTTATGTTAGGGTTAGGGTTAGCGTTAGTGTGAGGGTGAGGGTGAGGTTTAGGGTTAGGTTTAGGTTTAGGTTTAGGGTGAGGGTTAGGCTGAAGTTGGAGGTGAGGTTGAGGGTGAGGGTTAGGGTTAGGGTTAGTTTTAGGGTGAGGACTTGGGTGAGGGTGAGTGTTACGGTGAGGGTCATTGTGAGGGTGAGGGTTTCGGTTAGGAAAAGCTTAGTGTTAGGTTTAGGGTGAGGATTAGGTAGAGAATGAGGTTTAAGGTGAGGGTTAGGCTTACGTGAGGATTAAGGTTAGGGATAGGGTGAGGGTTAGGGTTAGGGTGATGTTTAGGGTGAGGGTGAGTGTTAGGGTGAGGGTGCGGGTGAAGGTGAGTGTGAAGGTGAGGGTTAGGCTTAGGGTGAGGGTTAGGGTTAGGGTTAGGGTGAGGGATAGGGTGAGACTGAGGGTTAGGGTGAGCTTTAGGGTTAGTGTGAGGGTTAGGGTGAGGGCTAAGGTGAGGGCTAGGGTTAATATGAGGGTGAGGGTTAGAGAGGTTTAGGGTGAGGGTTATGTTTAGGGTGAGGTTTTGGGTAGGGTTAGAATGAGGGTTAGGGTTCGAGTTAGGGTGAGTTTTAGGGTGTGGGTGGCGGTTAGGGTTAGAGAGAGGGTTAAGGTAATGGTGAGGGTTAGGGTGAGGGTGAGGGTTAGGGTTTTGGTGAGGATTACGTTTAGGTTTAGGTTTAGGTTTATGGTGACAGTAAGGGTTAAGATGAGGTTTAGGGTGAGGGTGAGGTTTACAGATATGGTTAGATTTAAGGTGAGGGTTAGGTTTCAGTTTAGGCTTAGGGTTAGCATGAGTTTAAGGGATAGGGTGAGGTTGAGGGTGAGGTTGAGGGTTAGTGTTATGGTTAGCGTTAGGGTGGGGGTGAGGGTGAGGTTTAGGGTGAGGGTGATGGTGAGGTTGAGGGTGAGGGTTAGGGTTATGGTTTGGGTGAGGGTTAGGGTTAGGGTTAAGGTTAGGTTGAGGGTTAGCGTTAGATTTAGGGTTAAGATGAGGGTTAGGCTGAGGGTGAGGATTAGGGTTAACCTTAGGGTTAGGGTTAGGGTGAGGGTGAGGGTTAAGTTCAGGCTTAGGGTGAGGTGAGGGTGAGGGTTAGGGTTAGTGTAAGGGATAGGGTGAGGGTTAGGTTTAGGGTGAGGTGTGTGTAAGGGTTAGGGTGAGGGCTAGGGTTAGGGTTTGTGTTAGTGAGAGGTTTATGTTTAGGGTTGGGGTGAGTGTGATGGTGAGGTTTATTATTAGGCTCAGGTGTAGGGTTAGGCTTAGGGTGAGCTTGAGGGTGAGGGTCAGATTTAGGTTTAGGGTGTGGTTTAGGCTTGTGGTTAGGGTTAGTGTGAGGGTGAGGTTGAAGGTGAGGGTGAGGGTAATGGTGAGGGTGAGGGTGAGGGTTAGGTTTAGGGTGAGGGTTAGGTTTATGGTTAGGGTTTGGGTGAGAGTGAGGTTGAGGGTTATGGTGAGAGTGATGGTTTGGTTGAAGGTTAGGGTTAGGGTTAGTTTTAGGGTGAGGGCTAGGGTGAGGGTGAGGGTTAGCGTGAGGTTTAGGGTGAGGGTGAGGGATTCGGTTAGGAAAGGCTTAGGGTTAGGGGTAGGGTGAGGATTAGGGTTAGGGTTAGGATGAGGATTAGGTTAGGGTGATATTTAGGTTGAGGTTTAGGGTGAGGGTGAGGGTGAGGGTTAGGATGAGGGTTATGGTGTAGGTGAGTTTTAGGTTTAGGGTGAGGGATAGGGTGACGGTGAGGGTTAGGGTGAAGGTGAGGGTTAGGGTTATTTTTAGGGTGAGTGTTAGGGTGAGGCTTAGTGTGAGGATTAGGGTTAGGTTTAGGGTTATGGAGAGGGTAAGGGTTAGGGTGAGGTTTAGGGTGAGGGTGAGAGTTAGGGCTAGCATTAGAGTAAGGGTGAGGTTTAAGGTGAGTGTTAGGGTTAGGTTGAGGGTGAGGGTTAGGGTTAGGTTGCGGGTTGGGGTTAGGTTGAGTGTCAGGGTTAGTGTTAGTGTTAGATTTAGGGTGATGGTGAAGGTTAGGGTTAAGTTTAGGGTTAGAGTTAGGGTTATCCTGAGGGTTAGGGTGAGGGTTAGTTTTAGGGTGAGTTTTAGGGTGAGGGTTAGAGTCAGGTTTGGTGTTAGTGTTAGGGTTAGGGTTAGGATGAGGTTTAGGGTGAGGGTAAGTGTTAGAGTGATGGTTAGGTTGAGGGTGAGGCTGAGGATGAGGGTGATGGTGAGGGTGAGGGTCAAGGTGAGTGTTAGGGTTAGTGTTAAGCTGAGGGTTAGGGTTTGGCTTAGGGTGGGGGGTAGGGTGAGGGGTAGGTTTAGGGTTAGCGTGAGTGTTAGGGTTAATGTGAGGGTTTGGGTTAGGGTTCGGGTTAGTGTGAGGATAAGGTTTAAGGTGAGGTTTCGGTTGAGATTTACGTTTAGGGTTAGAGTTAGGTTTAGGGTTAAGGTGAGTTTTAGTTTTAGTATTCGGTTGAGGGTTAGAGTTAGGTTTAGGGTGAGGGTTAGCTTTAGGGTGAGGTTTAGGGTAGGGTCAGGGTGAGGGTTCAGGTGAGGGTGAGTTTTAGTGTGGGCGTGATGGTTATGGTTAGGGTGAGGGTTAAGGTGACGTTTAGGGTTAGGGTGAGGGTGAGGGTTAGGATTACATTAAGCATTAGGTTTAGGTTTAGGGTTAGGGTTATGGTGAGGGTAAAGGTTAGGATGAGTTTTGGGTGAGGGTGAGGTTTAGGGATAGCGTTAAAGTTAGGGTGAGGGTTAGTGTGTGTGTTAGGATTCGGGTGAGCCTTAGGGTGAGGTTGAGGGTTACAGTTAGTTTTAGGGTTAGGGTTAGGCTGAGGGTAAAGTTTATGGTGAGGGTTAGGATTAGGGTGAGGTTGAGGGTTAGGGTGAGGATTAGGTTTAGGGTTAGGTTGAGGTTGAAGGTTAGGTTTAGGATTAGGCTTAGGGGTAAGTTTAGGCTTAGGGTGAGGCTAAGGGTGAGGGTTGGGGTGAGGGTGAGGGTTTCGTTTAGGAAAGGTTTATTGTTAGGGTTAGGTTGAGGATTATGGTGAAGGTGAGGTTTAATGTGAGGTTTAGGTTTAGGGTGAGGATTAGGGTTAGGGTTAGGTTGAGAGTTAGGGTGAGGTTTAAGGTAAGGGTTAGGTTTAGTATGAGGATGAGGGTTAGAGTTAGGTTTAGGGTGAGGGTTAGGTTTAGGGTGAGGTTTAGGGTAAGGTTATGGTGAGGATGAACTTGAGGATGAGGGTGAATTTTAGGGTGTGGGTGGCGGTTAGGTTTAGGTTGCGTGTTAAGGTGACAGTGAGGGTTAGGGTGAGGGTGAGGGTTAGGGTTGTGGTGAGGATTAGGGTTAGGTTTAGGGTTAGGGTTATGGTGAGGACAAAGGTTAGAATGAGGGTGAGGGTGAGGGTGAGGTTTAGGGACAGCGTTAGAGTTAGGGTGAGGGTTAGGGTGAGGGTTAGGGTTCAGGTTTCACTTAGGGTGAGGTTGAGGATTAGAGTTAGTGTTAGCATTAGCATTAGGGTTAGGGTAAGTTTTAGGGTGAGGTTTAGGGTGAGGGTGAGGTTAGGGTTAGGTTTAGTGTTAGTGTTAGGGTTAGGGTTAGGGTGAGGGTTAGGGTGAGGGTAAGGGTTAGAGTGAGGTTTAGGGCGAGGGTGAGGGTTAGGGATAGCATTAGGGTTAGGGTTAGGTTTAGGGTTAGTGTGAGGGTGAGGGTTAGGGATAGCATTAGGGTTAGGGTTAGGTTTAGGGTTAGTGTGAGGGTAAGGGTTAGACTGAGGGTTAGGGTGAGGTTGAGGGTTAGGGATAGCATTAGGGTTAGGGTGAGGGTGAGGGTGAGGTTTAGGTTAGGATTACGGTTAGTGTTAGAGTTAGGCTGAGGGTTATTGTGAGGGTAAGGGTGAGGTTTAGGGTTACGGTGAGGGTTAGGTTTAGGGTTATGCTGATGGTGAGGGTCAGGGTGTTTGTGAGGGTTAGGTGGAAGGTGAGGGTTAGGGTTAGAGTTAGGGTGAGTGTTAGGGTTAGGGTTAAGGTGAAGGTTAGGGTGAGGTGTAGGGTTAGGGTTAGGGTGAGGGTTACCGTTAATGTGTGGTTTAGGGTTAGGTTTAGGGTTAGTGTGAGGATAAGGGTTCGGGTGAGTCTTAGGGTGAGATTGAGGGTTAGAGTTAGCGTTAGGGTTACGGTGATGTTTAGGGTGACGGTTAAGGTGAGGGTTAGGCTTAGTATGTGGGTGAGGGTTAGAGTTAGAATTAGGGTGAGGGTTAGTGTGAGGATGAAGTTTAGGGTAAGTTTAGGGTGAGTGTGAGGTTTCGGCTGAGGGTGAGTTTTAAGGTGTGGGTGATGGTTAGGGTTTGGGTGAGGGTTAAGGTGATGCTAAGGGTTAGGGTTAGTGTGAGGTTTAGGGTTGCAGTGAGGATTAGGGTTAAGGTTAGTGTTCGGCTTACGGTGAGGCTAAGGGTTAGGAATAGCTTTAGGGTGAGGGTGAGGTTTAGGGATACCATTACAGTTAGGGTGAGGGTTAGGGTGAGGGTTAGGGTTCAGGTAAGGCTTAGGGTGAGGGTGAGAGTTAGAGTTAGGATTAGGGTTAGGGTTAGGGTGAGGGTAAGATTTAGGGTGAGGGTTAGGGTGAGGGTGAGGTTTAGGGTTAGATTGAGGGTTAGTATGAGGGAGAGGGTTAGGGATAGCATTGGGGTTAGGTTTAGGGTTAGGGTGCGGGTTAGGTTTAGGGTTAGGGTGAGGGTTAAAGTTAGGTTGAGGGTTAGGGACAGGGTAGGGGTTAGGGTGAGGGTCAGAGTTAGGGTTAGGGTTAGAGTTAGTGTAAGGGTGAGTGTGAGGTTTAGGGTTAGGATAAGGGTTAGGGTTAGGGTTAAGCTGAGGATGAAGGTGAGGGTGAGGGTGAGGTTTAGGTTTAGGTTGAGGGTTAGGTTTTGGGTTAGGGTTACGGTTAAGCCGAGGGTGAGGGTGACGGTGTAGGTGAGGGTTAGGGTGAAGGTGAGGGTTAGGGTTAGGGTTATGGTGAGTTTTAGGTTTAGGTTTAGGGTGAGGGGTAGGGTGAGGGGTAGGGTGAGGGGTAGGCTTATGGTTAGGGTGAGGGTTAGGGTTCATGTAAGGCTTAGGGGTAGTGTAAGGGTTAGAGTTAGGATAAGGGTTAGGGTGAGGGTTAGGGTGAGAGTGAGCATTAGGGTTAGTGTTAGGGTTATAGGGTGAGGATTAGGGTGAGGGATTAGGTGAGCGTTAGGGATAGTATGAGGGTGAGGGTTAGAGTTAGGTTTAGTGTGAGGGTTAGGGTTAGGATGAGGTTTAGGGTAAGGTTAGGGTGAGTGTGAGGGTTTAGGTGAAGGTGAGTTTTAGGGTGTGGGTGAAAGTTAGGGTTAGGTTGAGGGTTAAGGTGACGGTGAGGGTTAGGTTGAGGGTGAGGGTTAGGGTTGCAGTGAGGATTAGGATTAGGGTTAGGGTTATGGTTATGGTGAGGGTATGGGTTAGGATGAGTTTTAGGGTGAGGGTGAGGTTTAGAGATAGCGTTAGAGTTAGGGTGAGGTTTAGAGTTCAGGTTAGGCTCAGGGTGAGGATGAGGGTTAGAGTTAAGGTTAGGGTTAGTGTTGAGGTGAGGGTAAGGTTTAGGGTAAGGGTTAGTGTTAGGGTGAGGGTTAGGATTAAGTTGAGGGTTAGGGTGAGCGTTAGAGAGAGGGATAGGTTTTGGTTTAGGGTTAGGGTTAGGGTTAGGGTGAGGTTGAGTGTTAGTGTTAGAGTTAGGGTGAGGGTGAGGTTTAGGAATATCATTAGGGTTAGGGTTATTGTTATGGTTAGGGTAAGGGTGAGGGTTAGTGTTAGGTTGAGGGTTTAGGGATAGGTTTGGTGTTAGGGTGAGGGTCAGGGTTAGGGTTAGGGTTAGAGTTAGGTTGAGGGTGAGTGTGAGCGTTAGGGTTAAGATTAGGGTTATGTTTAGGGTTAGGATGAGGGTGAGGGTGAAGCTGAGTGTGAGGTTTAGATTTAGGGTGAGGGTTAGGTTTAGTGTTAGGGTTAGGGTTAGGTTGAGGGTTAGGGTTAGGGTTAGTAAGAGGGTTTGGCTGAGGGTTACGGTGAGGGTTAGGTTTAGTGTGATGGTTATGGTTACGGTTAGGGTTAGGGTGAGATTTAGGGTTAATGTCAGGTTAAGGGTTAGGGTGAGGGATAGGTTTAGCGTTAGGGTGAGTGTGAGGGTTAGTGTTAGCTTTAAGGTTAGGGTGAGGGTTAGGGTGAGGGTTAAGTTGAGGGTTAGGGTTAGTATGAGGGTATGGGTGAGGGTGAGTTTTAGGGTGTGACGTTTAGGGTAAGGGTGAGGGTTAATGTGACTGTGAGGTTAAGGGTGAAGGTGAGGTTTAGGGTTGTGGTGAGGATTAGGGTTAGGGTTAGGATTATGGTGAGGGTAAGTGTTAGGTGAGGTTTAGGGTGAGGGTGATGTTTAGGTATAGCGTTAGAGTTAGGGTGAGGTTGAGGGTGAGGGTTAGGGTTAAGGTTAGGCTTAGGGTGAGGGTGAGGCTTAGAGTTAGGCTTAGGGTTAGGGTTAGGAAGAGGCTTTGTCTGAGGGTTAAGGTTTAGGGGTGGGGTGAGGGATAGGTTTAGTGTGAGGGTTAGGCTTAGGGTTAGGGTTAGGATTAGGGTGAGGGAAAGGTTTAGGGTTAGGGTTAGGAAGACAGTGAGTGTTAGGGTTAGGGTGAGGATTAGGGTGAGCGTTAGGTTGAGGGTTAGGTTTAGGTTTAGGGTTAGGATGAGGGTTAGGGTGAGGTTTAGTTTTAGGGTTAGGGTTAGAGTTAAGGTGAGGCTAATGGTTAGAGTGAGATTTAGGGTGAGGGTGAGGGTGAAGGATAGCATTAGGGTTAGGGGTAGCGTTAGGGTGAGGGTTAGGGTTACGGTTAGGGTTAGGGTGAGGGTGAGGGTGAGGTTTATGTTGAGAGTTACGGTTAGGTTAAGGTTAGCGTGGGGTTAGGTTTAGGTTTAGGTTTAGGGTGAGTGTGAGGCTGAGGGTTAGCGTTAGGGTTAGGCTGAGGTTAATGGTTAGGGTGAGGGTTAGAGTGAAGGTGAGGGTAAGAGTTAGGGTGAGGGATAGGGTTAGGGTTAGGTTTAGGGTGAGATTAAGGTTTAGGGTTAGGTTTAGGTTTAGGGTGACGGTAAGGGTTAGATTGAGGGTTAGGGTGAGGGTGAAGGTTAGGGATAGCATTAGGGTTAGGGTAAGGGTTAGGGTGAGGGGTAGGGTTACCGTTAGTTTTAGGTTGAGTGTGAGGGTTATGTTGAGGTGTAGGGTTAGGGTTAGGGTTACGGTTAGGGTGAGGGTTAGGGTTAATATGATGGTTAGAGTGAGGGTGAGGTTAAGGGTTAGGGTGAGGGATAGGGTTAGGTTTAGTGTTAGGCTTAGGATGAGCGTGAGGTTGAGGGTCAAAGTTAGGTTTAGGGTGAGGGTTAGAGTTATGCTTAGGGATAGGGTGAGGGTGAGGTTTAGGGTGAGGGTGATGGTGAGGATGAGGGTGAGGGTGAGATTTAGGTTTAGGGTTAGGTTTATGGTTAGTTTTAGGTTTGGGTTAGGGTGAGGGCGAGGGTGAGGCTGAGGTCTAGGGTTAAGGTTAGGATTAGGGTGAGGATTAAGTTAAGGGTTAGTGTTGGGGTGAGGGGTAGATTTAGCGTTATTGTTAGGGTGAGGGTTAGGTTTAGTTTGAGGGTTAGGTTTAGGGTTAGGGTTAGGGTGAGGGTAAGGATTAGGGTTAGGTATAGGGTGAGGATTAGGGTTAGGGTTAGGTTTAGAGTGAGGGTTAGGCTGAGCGGTAGGGTTAGGGTTAGGGTGAGTGTGAGGGTTAGAGGGAGGGTTAGGTTTAGGTTGAGGGTAAGGGTTAAGATTAGGGTGAGGGTAAGGGTTAGAGTGAGGTTTAGGGTGTGTTTGAGTGTTAGAAATAGCATTAGTGTTATGGTTAGGGTGGGAGTGAGGGTTAGGTTTGCAGTTAGGGTTAGGGTGAGGGTAAGGGTGAGGGTTATGTTGAGGGTTGGGTTTGGGGTTAGACACAGGGTTAGGGTGAGGTTTAGGGTTAGGGTTAGGGTTATGGTGAGGGTGAAGGTGAGGGTTAGGTTTAGGGGTAGGTTGAGGGTTAGCGTTATGGTGAGGGTTAGAGTGACGGTGAGGGTAAGTTTTCGGGTGAGGGTTAGGGTTATGGTTAGGTTTAGGGTAAGGTTTAGGTTTAGTGTGAGTATGAGGTTGAGGGTTAGGTTTAGGTTTAGGCTTAGGTTTAGGGTTAGGCGTAGGGTTTGGGTGAGGGTGAAGGTCAGATATAGTTTTAGGGTGAGGTTTAGGGTTATGGTTTGGTTTATGGTGAGGGTGAGTGTGAGGGTTATGGTGAGGTTGATGGTGAGCATGAGGGTGAGGGTGAGAGTTATGGTTAGTGTTAGTTTTATGGTTAGTGTTAGGTTTAGAGTAAGGGTGAGTGCTAGGGTGAGGCTGAGGGCTAGGGTTAAGGTCAGGATTAGGGTGAGGTTTATTGTTATGGTGAGTGTTAGTGTGAGGGTTAGGGTTAGCTTTATTGTTAGGGTGAGGGTTAGGTTTAGTGTGAGGGTTAGGGCTAGGGTTAGGGTTAGGGTGAGTGTAAGGGTTAGGTTGAGTGTTAGGGTTTGGTTGAGGGTTAATGTTAGCATTTGGGTTACTGTGAGGGTTAGGGTAAGGGTTAGGGTTAGTTTTAGGGATAGGTTGATGATTAGGGTTAGGGTTAGGTTTAGGTTGAGGGTTAGGCTGAGTGGTAGGATTAGGGTGAGGGTTAGGGTGAGGTTTAGGGTTAGGGTTAGATTTATGGTTAGGGTGAAGTTGAGGGTGAGGGTAAGGGTTAGGGTGAGGGTTAGGTTGAGGTTGAGGTTTAGGGTTAGTATTAGGGTTAGGGTGAGGGTTAGGGATAGGATTAGGGTTAGGGTGAGTGTGAGGGGTAGTTTTAGCATTAGATTTAGGGTTAGGGTTAGGGTTAGGTGAGGGTGAGGGTGAGGGCTAAGGTTAGGGTCAGGATTAGGTTTAGGGTTAGGGTTAGGCTGAAGTTGGGGGTGAGGTTGAGGGTGAGGGTTAGGGTTAGGGATAGTTTTAGGATGAGGTCTAGGGTGAGGGTTAGGGTTAGGGTGAGGTTTAGGATGAGGGTGAGGGTTTAGGTTAGGAAAGGCTTAGGGATAAGGTTAGGGTGTGGATTAGGGTGAGGGTGAGTTTTATGGTGAGGGTTAGGGTTATGTGAGGATTAAGTTTAGGGTTAGGGTGAGGATTAGGTTGAGGATGAGGGTGAAGGTGTTGTTGAGGGTTAGGGTTGGGGTGAGGGTTAGGGTGACCGTGAGAGTTAGGGTGAAGGAGAGGTTTAGGGTTAGTGTTAGAATGAGGGTTAGGATTAGGGTTAGGGTGAGGTGTAGGTTTAGAGTTAGGATGAGGGTTAGGGTTTATGTGAGGGTTAGGGTTAGGTTTATGGTTAGTGTGAGGATAAGGTTTAGGGTGAGGTTTAGGGTGAGACTGAGGGTTAGGGTTAGCACTAGGGTTAGGTTGAGGGTTAAGGTGAGGGTTAAGGTGAGGGTTAGAGTTAGTATGAGGATGATGGATAGATAGGTTTCGGGTGAGGTTTAGGGTTAGGGTGAGGTTTAGGGTAGGGCTAGGGTGAGGGTGAGGGTTCCGGTGAGGGTGAGTTTTTGGGTGTGGGTGGCCGTTAGGTTTAGAGTGAGGGTTAAGGTGACGGTAAGGGTTAGGATGAGGGTGAGGGTTAGGTTTATGGTTAGGGTTAGGGTTATGATGATGGTAAGTGTTAGGGTGAAGGTAAGGGTTAGGATGAGTTTTAGGGTGAGGGTGAGTTTTAGGGACAGCGTTAGAGTTAGGGTGAGTTTGAGGGTGAGGTTTAGGTTTCACCTTATGCTTAGGGTGAGGGTGAGGTTTAGAGTTAGGTTTAGTGTTATTGTTAGGGTGAGGGTAAGGTTTAGGCTGAGGGTTAGGGTGAGGGTGACGGTTAAGTTTAGGTCGAGGGTTAGAGTGAGTGTTACGGTGAGGGCTAGTTTTAGGTTAAGTTTAGGGTCAGGATTAGGGTGAGGTTTAGTGTTAGGGTTAGGGTTAGGGTGAGGGTGAGAGTTAGGATTAACGTAAGGGTTAAAATTAGGGTTAGGGTGAGGGTGAGGGTTAGGGATAGCATTAGGTTTAGGTTTAGGGTTAATGTGAGTGTTAGGGTTAGGTTTAGGGTGAGATTTAGGGTTATGGTTAGGGTGAGGGTGATGGTGAAGTTGAGGTTGAGGGTGAGGGTTAGGGTTTGGGTGAGGGTAAGTGTTAGGGTTAAGGTTAGGGTGAGGTTTAGGGTTAGGGTTAGGGTTAGGATGAGGGTTAGGCTGAGGGTTAGGCTTAGGGATAGGGTGAGGTTAAGGTTTGGTTGAGGCTGAGGGTTAGGTTTAGGATTAGGATTCGGGTTAGGGTGAGGTTTAGGGACAGGGTTATGATTAGGTGAGAGTTTTGCTTAAGGGTAGGTTTAGAGTTAGGGTGAGGGTGACGGTGAGGGTTTTAATTAGTTTTAGGGTTAGGGTTAGATTGAGGTTGAGGTTGAGGCTGAGGTTGAGGGTTAGGGTTAGGGTGAGGGTTAGGATTGGGGTTAGGGTTAAAGTTAGGTTGAGGGTTAGGGTTAGGGTTAGGTTTAGGATGAGAGTTAGGCTGATTGTTAGGGTTAGGGTTCAGGGGAGTATGAGGGTTAGTGTGAGGGTTAAGGTGAGGTTGAGGGTTAGGGTTAGGCTTAGGGTTAGGGTGAGTATTAGGGTGATGGTTAGTGTTAGGGTTAAAGTGAGGGTTAGGGTGAGGGTTAGGGTTAGGGTTAGGGTTAGGATGAGGGTTAGGCTGAGGGTTAGGCTTAGGGATAGGGTGAGGTTAAGGTTTGGTTGAGGCTGAGGGTTAGGTTTAGGATTAGGATTCGGGTTAGGGTGAGGTTTAGGGACAGGGTTATGATTAGGTGAGAGTTTTGCTTAAGGGTAGGTTTAGAGTTAGGGTGAGGGTGACGGTGAGGGTTTTAATTAGTTTTAGGGTTAGGGTTAGATTGAGGTTGAGGTTGAGGCTGAGGTTGAGGGTTAGGGTTAGGGTGAGGGTTAGGATTGGGGTTAGGGTTAAAGTTAGGTTGAGGGTTAGGGTTAGGGTTAGGTTTAGGATGAGGGTTAGGCTGATTGTTAGGGTTAGGGTTCAGGGGAGTATGAGGGTTAGTGTGAGGGTTAAGGTGAGGTTGAGGGTTAGGGTTAGGCTTAGGGTTAGGGTGAGTATTAGGGTGATGGTTAGTGTTAGGGTTAAAGTGAGGGTTAGGGTGAGGGTTAGGGTTAGGGTTAGTGTTAAGGTTAAGGTAAGGTTGAGGGTGAGGTTAAGGGTTATGATGAAGGTTAGGGTGAGGTTGAGGTTTAGGGTTAGCATTAGGGTTAGGGTTAGGGTTAGTGTGAGCGTTAGGGAAAGGGTTGGGTTGAGGGTGGGGTGTACTTGAGAGTGAGGGTTAAGGTTAGGGTTACTTTTAGGGTGAGGGCTAGGGTGAGGGTGAGTGTTAGGGTGAAGGTTAGGGTGAAGGTGAGGTTTAAGGTGAGGGTTAGGTGTAAGGTGAGGTTAGGGTTAGGGTTAGGGTAGGGTTAATGATAGGGTGATGTTTAGGGTGAGGGTGAGTTTTAGGGCGATGGTGAGGGTGAAGGTGAGGGTGAGGGTGTAGATGAGGGTTAGGGTTAGGGTGAGGGTTAGGGTGACAATGAGGGTTAAGGTGAAGTGGAGTATTAGGGTTAGGGTTAGGGTGAGGGTTAGGGTTAATGTGAGTGTTCAGGTTAGGTTTGGGGATAGTGTGAGGATAAGGATTAGGGTTAGGGTTAGGGTGAGAATGAGGGTTAGGGTTAGCATTAGAGTTAGGTTGAGAGTTAGGGTGACTGTTAAGTTGAGGGTTAGGGTTAGTATGAGAGTGAGTGTTAGAGTTAGGTTTAGAGTGAGGTTTAGGGTTAGGGTGAATTTTAGGGTAGTGTTAGGGTGAGGGTGAGGGTTCGGATGAGGGTGAGTTTTAGGGTGTGGACGGCAGTTAGGTTTGGAGTGAGGGTTAAGGTGACAGTAAGTGTTAGGGTGAGGGTGAGGGTTAGGGTTATGGTGAGGATTAGGGTTAGGGTTAAAGTTAGGGTTATGATGAGCGAAAGGGTTAGGATGAGGTTTAGGGTGAGGGTGAGGTTTAGGGATAGCGTTAGAGTTAGGGTGAGGTTGAGGGTTAGGGTTCAGGTTAGGCTTAGGGTGAGGGTGAGGGTTAGAGTTAGGTTTAGGGTTATTGGTAGTTTGAGGGTAAGGTTTAGGGTGAGGGTTAGGGTTAGGGTGAGGTTTAGGGTTAGGTCGAGGGTTAGGGTGAGCGTTAGGCTCAGGGTTAGGTTTAGTGTGAGGGTTAGGGTTATAGTTAGGGTTAGGGTGAGGGTGAGGTTGACGGTTAGGGGGAGCGTGATGGTGAGGTTGAGGGTGAGGGTGAGGGTTAGGTTTTTGGTTAGGGTTAAGTTTAGTGTGAGGTTTAGGGTTAGGTTTAGGGTTAGGATTAGGGTTAGACTGAGGGTTAGGCTTAGGGATAGGGTGAGGGTAAGGTTTAGGTTGAGGGTGAGGGTTAATTTTAGGATTATGGTTAGGGTAAGGGTGAGGTTTAGGGACAGGTTTAGGGTTAGGGTGAATGTTATGGTTAGAGTTAGGTTTAGAGTTAAGTTGAGGGTGAGGGTTAGGGTTTGAATTAGGGTTAGGGTTAGGGTTAGTGTTGAGGTTGATGTTGAGGCTATGGGTGAGGTTGTTAGGGTGAGGGTTAGGCTGAGGTTGAGGTTTAGGGTTAGGTTGAGGGGGGGTGATGTTAAGGGTGAGGGTTAGGGTTAGGGTTAGTTTTAGGGTGAGGGCTAGGGTGAGGGTGAGGGTCAGGTTGGGGATGAGGGTTTCGGTTAGGAAAGGCTTAGGGTTAGGGTTAGGGTGAGGATTAGGGTTAGGGTGAGGTTTAAAGTGAAGGTTATGGTTAAGGTGAAGTTAGGGTTAGAGAAAGGGTTAGAGTTAGAGTGATGTTTATTGTGAGGGTGAGGGTTAGGTTGAGGGTGAGGGTTTAGGTGAGGTTTAGGGTTAGGGTGAGGGTTATGGTGACAGTGACGCTTAGGGTGAAGTTGAGGGTTAGGGTTAGGGTTAGGTTGAGGGTTAGGGGTTAGGGTTATGGTGAGGGGTAGGGTGAGGGGTAGGGTTAGGGTTAGGGTGAGGTTTAGTGTTAATGTGAGTGTTAGGGTTAGGGTTAGGGATAGTGTGAGGATAAGGATTAGGGTTAGGTTTAAGTTGAGAGTGAGGGTGATGGTTAGCGTTAGAGTTAGGGTGAGAGTTAGGGTGAGGGTTAAGGTGAGGGTTACGGTTAGTATAAGGGTGAGGGTTAGAGTTAGGTTTAGGATGAGGTTCAGGGAAAATTAAGGGTGGGGGTGAGGTTTCAGTTGAAGGTGAGTTTTAGTGTGTGGGTGACGGTTAGTGTTAGGGTGAGGGTAATGTGACGGTGAGGTTTAGGGTGAAGTTGAGGGTTAGGTTTGCGGTGACAATAGGGTTAGGGTTAGAGTTAGGGCTATGATGAGGGTAAGGGTTAGGATGAAGTTTAGGGTGAGGATGAGATTTAGGGAGAGAGTTAGAATTAGGGTGAGGTTTAGGGTTTGGATTAGGGTTTAGGTTAGGGTTAGGGTGATGGTGAGCGTTAGGGTTAGGGTTAGGGTTAAGGTTAGGGTGAGGATAAGCTTCAGGTTGAGGTTTAGGGTGAGGGTGAGGGTTAGGGTCAGGTTGAAGGTTAGGGTGAGCGTTAGGGTGAGGGTTATGTTTAGGTTTAGGGTTAGGGTGAGGTTTAGTGTTAGTGTTAAGGTTAGGGTTTGGGTGATGGTTAGGGTGAGGGTAATGGTTAGAGTGAGGGTTAGGGTGAGGGTGAGGTTTAGGTATAGCATTAGGGTTAGGGTTAGGGTGAGGGTGAGGGTTAGGGTTAGGGTTAGCTTGAAGGTTAGGGATAGGTTGAGGGTTAGGGATAGGGTTGGGGTTAGGGTGAGTGTCAGGATTAGGGTTAGGGTTAGAGTTAGGATGAGGGTGAGTGTGAGGGTTAGGGTTATGAATAGGGTTAGGGTTAAGGTTAGGCTGAGGGTGAGGGTGAGGGTGAAGGTGAAGTTTAGGGATACGGTGAGGTTTAGGGTTATGGTTATCGTTAGGATTAGGTTGATTGTTATGGTTAGGGTTAGGAAGACTGTTTGGCTGAGGCTTAGGGTTAGGTTTAGGATTAGGATGAGGGAAAGGTTTAGGGTTAGGTTGAGGGTTCGGTTTAGGGCAAGGGTCAGGGTTAGGGTTAGGTTTAGGGTGAGGGTTAGGATGAGGTTTAGTTTTAGGGTTAGTGTCAGGTTGAGGGTAAGAGTTAGAGTGAGGGTTAGTGTGAGGGTGAGGGTTAGGGATAGCATTAGGGCTAGGGTTAGGGTGAGGGTGAGGGTTAGGGTTACAGTTAGGTTTAGGGTGAGGGTTTGGGTGAGGGTTATGTTGAGGGTTAGGGTTAGGGTTAGGGTTAGGGTGAGTATTAGAATTAGGCTTAGGGTTAAGGTGAGGTTGAGGGTGAGGGTTAAGGTTAGGCTTAGGATGAGGGTTAGGGTTACAATGAGGTTTAGAGGGATGGTGAGAGTAAGGGTTAGGTTGAGGGCTATTGTTAGGGTTAGGGTTACATTGAGGTTTAGGTTTAGGGTTAGGGTTAGGGTTAGGGATAGGGTGAGGTTAAGGTTTAGAGTGAGTGTTAGGGTGAGGGTGAGGATTTGGGATAGCATTAGGTTTAGGGTTACGGTTAGGGTGAATTTTAGTGTTACGGTTACGTTTAGGGTGAGGGTGCGGTTTATGTTGAGGGTTAGAGTTAAGTTTAGGGTTAGGGTTAGGGTGAGGGTTAAGGTTAGGGTTAAGGTGACGGTCAGGGTGAGGATTAAGGTTAGGGGAGGGTGAGGGTGAGGGTGATGGTGAGAGTGAGGGTTAGGGTTAGAGTTAGGTTTATGTTTAGTTGTATGGTTAGTGTTACGTTTAGGGTTAAGGTGAGGGCTAGGGTGAGGCTGAGGGGTAGGGTTAAGGTTAGGATTAGGGTGAGGGTTAGGGTTAGGGTGAGGGATAGGGTTAGCACTAATGTTAGGGTGAGGGTTAGGTTTAGAGTGAGGGTTTGTGTTAGGCTTATGGTTAGGGTGAGTGTAAGTTTTAGGGTGAGTGTTAGGTTGAGAGTGAGGGTTAGGGTTAGCCTGAGTGTTAGGGTGAGGGTTATGGTGAGGGTTAGGTTTAGGGTTAGGGTTAGGGTTAAGGTTAGGGTGAGGTTGAGGTTTATGGTTAGTGTTAGGGTGAGGGTTAGGGTTAGGGTGATGTTTTGTTTGAGGGTGACGGTTAGGGTGAGGTTTCATGTTTGGGTTAGGGTGAGGATTAGGGTGTGGGTGAGGGTTAGGATTAGAGTGAGGGTTAGAGTGAAGGTGAGGGTTAGTGTGAGTTTGAGGTTTAGGGTTAGGATTAGGGTTAGTGTGAGGATTAGGGTTAAGTTAAGGGTTAGTGTGAGTGTAAGGGTTAGGAAGAGAGTTAGGGTAAAGATGAGGGTTAGGGTTAGCATTAGTGTTAGCGTGAGGTTTAGCGTGAGGATTAGGGTTAGGTTTAGGGTTAGCTTTAGGGTGAGGGTTAGGGTTAAGGTGAAGGTTAGGGTTAGGGTTAGGGTCAGGTTGAGGGTGAGGTTGAGGGTGAGGGTTAGGGTTAGTTTTAGGTTTAGGGTGAGGGTGAGGGTTAGGTTTAGGATTAGGTTTAGGGTTGGGGTTAGGCTAAGGATGAGTGTGAGTGTGAGGGTTAAGGTTAGGGTGAGGATTAGTGTTAAGGTTAGGATTAGGGTGAGGATGAGGGTGGGGGTTATTTTGAGGTTGAGGCTGAGGGTGAGAGTGAGGGTTAGGGTTAGATTTAGGGTGAGGGTTAGGGTGAGGGTGAGGGTCAGGGTTAGGTTTAGAATTAGGGTAAGGGTTAAGGTGAGGTTTAAGGTTATGTTTAGGCTTAGGTTTAGTGTGAGGATTAGGGTTAGGATCAGGGTTAGGTTTAGGGTTAGGGTTAGGGTGAAGGTGAGGGTGAGGTTTAGTCTTAGGGTTAGGTTAAGAGTTAAGTTTAGGTTGAGGGTTAGGGAGAGGGTTAGGGTGAGGGTAAGGGTAAGGATGAGGGTGAGGATGAGGGTGAGAGTGAGGGTTAGGCTTTGCATTAGGTTTAGGTTTAGGGTTAGACTTAGGTTTAGGGTAAGTGTAAGGGTTAGGCTGAGAGTTAGGTTGCGAGTGAGGGATAGGGTTAGCGTGAGTGTGAGGGTGAGGGTTAGGGTGAGTTTCAGGGCTAGGGTTAGGGTGATGGTGAGTGTTTTGGTTAGGGTGAGGGTGAGGTTTAGGGTTATGGTGATGTTTAGGGTAAGGGTAAGTGTTAGAGTAACCGTGAGGGTTCGGGTGAGGGTGAGGGTTAGGTTGTGTGTGAGGGATAGAATTAGGGTGAGTGTTAGGGTGACGGTGAGTGTTAGGGTGAGGGTGAGCGTTAGGGTTAGGGGTAGGGTTAGGGTTTGGTTTAGGGTTAGGGTTAAGTTTGGGTTGAGGTTTAGGTTGATGGGTAGGGTCAGGGTAAGGGTGAGGGTTAGGGTTATTGTGAGGGTTAGGGTTAGGTTTAGGGTTAGTGATAGGATAAATGTTAGGGTGAGTGTTAGGGTTATGGTGAGGGTCAGGGTTAGCCATAGGGTTAGGGTGAGGGTTGGGGTGAGGGTGAAGCTTAGCGTTAGGTTTAGGGTGAGTGTGAGGTTAATGGTTAGGTTTAGAGTGAGTGTTAGGGTTAGGGTGAGGGTTACGGTTAGGGTTTGGTTTAGGGTGAGGGTGACGTTGAGGGTTAGGTTTAGGATTTTGGTTAGGTTTACGGCTAGGCTTAGGGTGAGGGTGAGGCTGATGGTGAATATTAGGGTTAGGGTGAGGATTAGGGTTAAGTTTAGGGTTAGGGTGAGGGTGAGTTTTAGGTTGCGGGTGAGGGTGATGGTGATGGTGAGGTTTAGTGTGTGGGTGAGGGTTAGGGTAAGGTTTAGGGTCAGAGTAAGGGTTAGGGTGAGGCTTAGGGTGAGGGTGAGGGTTAGGGTGAGGGTGAGAGTGAGGGTTAGGGGTAGGGTTGTGTGAGGGTTAGGTTTAGGCTCAGGGCTAGGGTGAGTGTGAGAGTTAGGCTGAGAGTGATGGTGAGGTTGAGGGTGAGGTTTTCAATTAATTAAGGGTTAGGGTTAGGGTTAGGATGAGGATTAGATTGAGGGTGAGGCTTAGTTTGAAGTTTAGGGTTCGGGTGAGGGTTAGGGTTAGGGTAAGGTTTAGGGTTAGGGTAATGTTTAGGGTGATGGTCAGGGTTACGGTGAACGTGAGGTATTGGGTGAGGGTGAAGGTTCAGGAGAGGGTGAGTGTTACGGTGTGTGTGAGTGTTCGGGTTCGGGTGAGTGTTAGGGTGACGGTGAGGATTAGCGTGAGGGTGAGGTTAAGGTTAGGGTTAGGTTTACAGTGAGGGTTAGGGTTACTGTTGGGTTTAGGGTGAGGCTTAGTTTGAGGGGTAGGTTTAGAGTTAGGGTTATGCTAAGGGTTAGTGTGAGGATAAGTGTTAGGGTGAAGTTTATGCTTAGAGTTATGGTGAGTGTTAGGGTTAGGTTGATGTTTATGGTGAGAGTGAGGTTTAGGGTGAGGTTTAGGTTTCGGCTGAGGGTGAGGTTTACCGTTAGGTTTAGGGTGAGGGTTAGGGTGAGTGTTAGGGTGAGGGGTAGGCTGAGTGGTAGGGTTACGGGTAGGGTGAGGGATAGGGGTAGTGTTAGTGTGATGATAAGTGTTAGGTTGAGTGTTAGTGTGATGGTGAGGGTTAGGGTTACAGTTATTGTTAGGGTGAGGGTTAGGGTGAGGGTGAGGGTTAGGATTAGGGTGAGGCTTAGGGTTAGGGTTAGCATTATTGTGAAGGTAAGGATTAGGGTAAGGGTTAGGGTGAGGGAAAGGGTTAGGTTGAGGCTTAGGTTGAGGGTGAGGGTTAGGGTGAGGGTGAGAGTGAGTGTTAGGATTAGGGTGATGGTGAGGGATAGATTTAGGATTAGGGTTAGGGTTAGGCTTAGAGTGAGGGTGAGGTTGAGGGTTAGGATTAGGTTTAGCATTAGAGTGAGGGTAAGGATTAGGGTAAGGGTTAAGGTGAGGGAAAGGATTAGGCTGAGCCTTAGGTTGAGGGTGAGGGTTAGGGTGAGGGTGAGAGTGAGGGTTAGGTTTAGGGTTAGGGTGAGGGTTAGGTTTAGGGTTAAGGCTAGGGTGAGGGTGAGAGTTAGGCTGAGGGTGATGGGGATGTTGAGGGTGAGGGTTTCAGTAAGGTAAGGGTTAGGGTTAGGGTTAGGATGAGGATTAGGTTGAGGGTGAGGCTTAGTTTGAGAGTTAATGTTCAGGTGAGGGTTAGTGTTAGGGTAAGGGTTAGGGTTAGGGTGATGTTTAGGGTGAGGGTCAGGTTTAGGGTGAAGGTGAGGTTTCGGGTGAGGGTGAGGTTTCGGGAGAGGGTGAGGTTTAGGTGTGGGTGAGGGTTCGGGTTCGGGTGAGTGTTAGGGTGGCGGTGAGGGTTAGGATGAGAGTGAGGGTTGAGGTTAGGTTTAGGGTTACAGTGAGGGTTAGGGTTACTGTTAGGTTTAGGGTGAGGCCTAGTTTGAGGGTTAGGGTTAGGGTTAGGGTTAGGGTTAGGGTCAGTGTGAAGATAAGTGTTAGGGTGAGGTTTAGGGTGAGGGTGAGTGCTAGGGTTAGGGTTAGGGTTAGGGTGAGGGTTAGAGAGCGTGAGGGTTAGGTTTAGGGTGATGTTTAGGGTGAGGATGAGGTTTAGGTGAGTTTTAGGGTGAGGGTTAGGCTGAGGGGTAGGGTTAGGATTAGGGTGAGCATTAGGTTTAGTGTGAGGGTTAGGTTTAGGGGTAGGGGTAGGGTTAGTGTGAGGATAAGGGTTAGGGTGAGGGTTAGTGTCATGGTGAGGGTTAGGGTTACCGTTAGGGTTAGGGTGAGGTTAGGGTGAGGGTGAGAGTGAGGGTGAAGGTTAGGATTAGGGTGAGGGTTAGGGTTAGGGTTAACATTAGTGTGAGGGTAAGGATTAGGGTAAGGGTTAGGGTGAGGGAAAGGGTTAGCTTGAGTCTTAGGTTGAGGGTGAGGGTTAGGGTGAGGGTGAGAGTGAGGGTTAGGTTTAGGGTTAGGGTGAGGGTTAGGTTTAGGGTCAAGGCTAGGGTGAGGGTGAGAGTTAGGCTGAGGGTGATGGGGATGTTGAGGGTGAGGGTTTCATTAAGGTAAGGGTTAGGGTTAGGATGAGGATTAGGTTGAGGTTGAGGCTTAGTTTGAGAGTTAGATTTTGGGTGAGGTTTAATGTTAGGGTAAGGGTTAGGGTTAGGGTGATGTTTAGGTGAGGGTCAGGGTTAGGGTGAAGCTGAGGTTTCGGGTGAGGGTGAGGGTTTAGGAGAGGGTGAGGTTTGGTGTGGGTGAGGGTTCGGGTTCGGGTGAGTGTTAGGGTGACGGTGAGGGTTAAGATGAGGGTGAGGTTTAAGTTTAGGTTTAGGGTTACAGTGAGGGTTAGGGATACTGTTAGGTTTAGGGTGAGGCTTAGTTTGAGGGGTAGGGTTAGGTTTATGGTTAGGGTTAGTATGAGGATAAATGTTAGGGTGAGGTTTAGGGTGAGGGTGAGGGTTAGGGTTAGCGTTAGGGTTAGGGTGAGGTTTCAGTTTAGGGTGAGGGTTACGGTTAGGGTTAGGGTGAGGGTTAGGTTTAGGGTGATGTTTAGGGTGAGGATGAGGGTTAGGTGAGTGTTAGGGTGAGGATTAGGCTGAGGGGTAGGATGAGGGTTAGGGTGACCATTAGGTTTAGTGTGAGGGTTAGGGTTAGGGTTAGGGGTAGGGTTAGTGTGAGGATATGGGTTAGGGTGAGGGTTTGGGTGAGGTTGAGCATTAGGTTTAGTGTGAGGGTTAGGGTTATTGATAGGGTAGGGTTAGTGTGATGCTAAGAGTTAGGGTGAGAGTTAGTGTGATGTTGAGGGTTAGGGTTACCATTAGGGTTAGGGTGAGGGTTTGGGGGAGGGGGAGGGGGAGGGTGAGGGTTAGGATTAGGGTGAGGGTTAGCATTCGTGTGAGGGTAAGTATTAGGGTAAGGGTTAGGGTGAAGGAAAGGGTTAGGGTGAGGCTTAGGTTGAGGGTTAGGGTTAGGGTGAGGGTGAGAGTGAGGGTTAGGGTTAGGCTTTGGGTGAGGGTTAGGTTTAGGATCAAGTCTAGGGTAAGGTTAAGAGTTAGGCTGAGGGTGATGCGGATGTTGAGGGTGAGGGTTTCAGTAAGGTAAGGGTTAGGGTTAGGGTTAGGATGAGGATTAGGTTGAGGGTGAGGCTTAGTTTGAGAGTTAGGGTTTGGGTGAGGGTTAGTGTTAGGGTAAGGGTTAGGGGTAGGGTGATGTTTAGGGTGAGGGTCAGTGTTAGGGTGAAGGTGAGGTTTCGGGTGAGGATGAGGGTGTTGGAGAGGGTAAGGTTTAGGTGTGGGTGAGGGTTCGGGTTCAGGTGAGTGTTAGGGTTACACTGAGGGTTAGGATGAGGGTGAGGGTTAAGGTTAGGTTTAGGGTTACAGTGAGGATTAGGGTTACTGTTAGGTTTAGGGTGAGCCTTAGTTTGAGGGGTACGGTCAGGGTTAGGTTTACGGTTAGAGTTAGTGTGAGGATAAGTGTTAGGGTGAGGTTTTGGGTGAGGGTGAGTGTTAGGGTTAGCGTTAGGATGAGGGTGAGGTTTAAGTTTAGGGTGAGAGTTACGGTTAGGATTAGGGTGAGGGTTAGGTTTAGGGTGATGTTTAGGGTGAGGATGAGGGTTAGGTGAGTGTTAGGGTGAGGATTAGGCTGAGGGGTAGGGTTAGGGTTAGGGTGAGCATTAGGTTTAGTGTGAGGGTTAGGGTTAGGTGTAAGGGTAGGATTAGTTTGAGGATAAGGGTTAGGGTGAGGGTTTGGGTGAGGTTGAGCAGTAGGTTTAATGTGAGGGTTAGGGTTAGTGATAGGGTAGGGTTAGTGTGATGATAAGTGTTAGGGTGAGAGTTAGTGTGATGTTGAGGGTTAGGGTTACCGTTAGGGTTAGGTTTAGGGTTAGGATGAGGGTGAGGTTGAGGCTGAGGGTTAGGATTAGGGTGAGGGTTAGGGTTAGGGTTAGCATTAGTGTGAGGGTAAGTATTAGGGTAAGGGTTAGGGTGAGGGAAAGGGTTAGGGTGAGGCTTAGGTTGAGGGTTAGGGTTAGGGTGAGGGTGAGAGTGAGAGTTAGGGTTAGGCTTTGGGTGAGGGTTAGGTTTAGGATCAAGTCAAGGGTGAGGTTAAGAGTTAGGCTGAGGGTGATGCGGATGTTGAGGGTGAGGGTTTCAGTAAGGTAAGGGTTAGGGTTAGGGTTAGGATGAGGATTAGGTTGAGGGTGAGGCTTAGTTTGAGAGTTAGGGTTTGGGTGAGGGTTAGTGTTAGGGTAAGGGTTAGGGGTAGGGTGATGTTTAGGTGAGGGTCAGGGTTAGGGTGAAGGTGAGGTTTCGGGTGAGGATGAGGGTGAGGGAGAGGGTAAGGTTTAGGTGTGGGTGAGCGTTCGGGTTCAGGTGAGTGTTAGGGTTACACTGAGGGTTAGGATGAGGGTGAGGGTTAAGGTTAGGTTTAGGGTTACAGTGAGGATTAGGGTTACTGTTAGGTTTAGGGTGAGCCTTAGTTTGAGGGGTACGGTCAGGGTTAGGTTTAGGGTTAGAGTTAGTGTGAGGATAAGTGTTAGGGTGAGGTTTTGGGTGAGGGTGAGTGTTAGGGTTAGCGTTAGGATGAGGGTGAGATTTAGGGTTAGGGTGAGGGTTACGGTTAGGATTAGGGTGAGGGTTAGGTTTAGGGTGATGTTTAGGGTGAGGATGAGGGTTAGGTGAGTGTTAGGGTGAGGATTAGGCTGAGGGGTAGGGTTAGGGTTAGGGTAAGCATTAGGTTTAGTGTGAGGGTTAGGGTTAGGTGTAAGGGTAGGATTAGTTTGAGGATAAGGGTTAGGGTGAGGGTTTGGGTGAGGTTGAGCAGTAGGTTTAATGTGAGGGTTAGGGTTAGTGATAGGGTAGGGTTAGTGTGATGATAAGTGTTAGGGTGAGAGTTAGTGTGATATTGAGGGTTAGGGTTACCGTTAGGGTTAGGTTTAGGGTTAGGATGAGGGTGAGGTTGAGGCTGAGGGTTAGGATTAGGGTGAGGGTTAGGGTTAGGGTTAGCATTAGTGTGAGGGTAAGTATTAGGGTAAGGGTTAGGGTGAGGGAAATGGTTAGGGTGAGGCTTAGGTTGAGGGTTAGGGTTAGGGTGAGGGTGAGACTGAGGGTTAGGGTTAGGCTTAGGGTGAGGTTTATTTTTAGGATCAAGGCTAGGGTGAGGGTGAGAGTTAGGCTGAGGTTGATGGGGATGTTGAGGGTGAGGGTTTGAGTAAGGTAAGGGTTAGGGTTAGGGTTAGGATGAGGATTAGGTTGAGGGTGAGGCTTAGTTTGAGTGTTAGGTTTTGGATGAGGGTTAGTGTTAGGGTAATGGTTAGGGTTAGGGTGATGTTTAGGGTAAGGGTCATGGTTAGGGTGAAGGTGAGGTTTCAGGTGAGGGTGAGGGTTCGGGAGAGGGTGAGGTTTAGGTCTGAATGAGGGTTCAGGTTCAGGTGAGTGTTAGGGTGACGGAGAGGGTTAGGATGAGGGTGAGGGTTAAGGTTAGGTTTAGGGTTACATTGAGGGTTAGGGTTACTGTTAGGTTTAGGGTGAGGCTTAGTTTGAGGGTAGGGTTAGGATTAGGGTTAGGGTTAGGGTTAGGGTTAGTGTGAGGATAAGTGTTAGGGTGAGGTTTACTGTGAGGGTGAGGGTTAGGGTTAGCGTTAGGGTTGGGTTAAGGTTTAGGGTTAGGATGTGGGTTACCGATAAAGTTAGGGTGAGGGTTAGGTTTAGGGTGATGTTTAGGGTGTGGATGAGTGTTAGGGTGAGTGTTAGGGTGAGTGTTAGGCTGAGGGGTAGGGTTAGGTTTAGGGTGAGCATTAGGTTTAGTGTGAGGGTTAGGGTTAGGGTTACTGGTAGGGTTAGTGTGATTATAAGCGTTAGGTTGAGGGTGAGGGTGAGGTTGAGGTTAGGGTTTGCCTTAGTGTTAGGGTGAGGGTTAGGGAGAGGGTTAGGGTTAGATTTAGGATTAGGGTAAGGGTTTTGGAGAGGTTGAGGATTAGGTTGTGTGTGAGGGTTCGGGTTTTGGTGAGTGTTAGGGTGACGGTGAAGTTTAGGTTGAGGATGAGGGTTAAGGTTATGATTAGGGTTACAGTGAATGTTAGGGTTAGTGTTGGGTTTAGGGTGAAGCTTAGTTTGAGGGATAGAGTAGGGTTATTTTTAGGGATAGGGGTAGTGTGAGGATAAGTGTTAATGTGAGGTTTATGGTGAGGGTGAGGATTAGGGTTAGCGTTATGGTTAGGGTGAGGGCTAGGGTGAGGGTTAGGGTTAGGGTTAGGGTTAAGTATAGAGTTAGGGTGAGGGTTACGGTTAGGGTTAGGGTGAGGGTTAGGATTAGGGTGATGTTTAGGGAAAGGTTGAGGGTTAGGGTGTGGTGAGGGTTAGTGTTACATTTAGGGTTAGGGTTAGGGTGAGGGTGAGCGTGAGGGTTAGGTTTAGGATTAGGGTTAGGTTTAGAGTTAGGGTTAGTTTTAGGGTGAGGTTGAGGGTGAGGGTGAGTGTTAGGTGAGGGTGAGGGTTAGGGTTATGGTGAGGATTAGGTTTAGGGTTAGGGTTTGGGTTATGGTGACGGTAAGGGTTAGGCTGAGGTTTAGGGTGAGGGTGAGATTTAGGGATAGCGTTAGACTTAGGGTGAGGGTTAGGTTGAGGGTTATGTTTCAGGTTAGGCTTACGGTGAGGTTGAGGTTTAGAGTCATGATTAGGGTGAGGGATAGGTGTAGGGTTCGGGTTAGTGTGAGGGTGAAGGTGTGGGTTAGGGTAAGGGTTAGGTTTAGAGTTACGTTGAGGCTGAGGGTGAGCATTAGGGTTAGGATTAGGATTAGGTTTAGGGTTAAGCTTAGGCTGAGGCTGAGGCTGAGGGTGAGGGTGAGGTTAGGGTTAGGGTGAGGGTTAGGGTTAGTGTTAGGTTTAGGGTCAGGGTAAGGGTGAGGTTTAGGTTTAGGGTGAGGGTTAGGCTGCGGGTTAGGCTGAGGGTAATGGTTAGGGTGAGGTTTAGGTTCAGGGTGAGTCTTAGGTTTAGGATGAGGGTAAGGGTTAGGGTGAGGGTTAGGGTGAAGGTTAGGGTTTGGTTTAGCATTAGTGTTAGGGTGAGGGTGAGAGTTAGGTTGAAGGATAGGGTTAGGGTTAGGGATAGGTTGAGGGATAGGGTTAGTGTGAGTGTTAGGGTTAGTGTGAGGATAAGGGTTAGGGTGCGGTTTAGGTTGAGGCTGAGGGTTAGGTTATCATTCGGGTTAGGTTGAGGGTTAGGCTGAGTGTTAGGATTAGGGTGAGGGTTAGGTTTAGGGTTAGAGTGAAAGTTAGGGTTAGAGTGATTTTTAGGGTGTGGGTGAGTGTAAGGGTGAGGGTGATGGTAAGGGTGACGTTTAGGGTGAGGATGAGAGTGAGGGTGAGAGTTACGGTAATTGCTAGGGTTAGGGTGAGGTTTAGGTTTAGGGTTAGAGTGAAGGCTAATGTTAGGGTGATGTTTAGGGTGAGGGTGAGTGTAAGGGTGAAGGTTAGGGTGAGGGTGAGATTTAGGGTGAGGGTGAGAGTGAGGGTGAGGATTACGGTTAGGGTTAGGGTTAGGGTGAGGTTTAGGGTTAGAGTTAGGGTGAGTGTTAGGGTTAGGTTGATGTTTATGGTGAGGGTGAATTTCAGGATGAGGTTTAGATTTCGGGTGAGGGTGAGGTTTAGGGTTAGGTTTAGGGTGAGGGTTAGGGTAAGTGTTAGGGTGAGGGGTAGGCTGAGGGGTAGGGTTAGGTTTCGGTTGAGCATTAGGATTAGTGTCAGGGTTAGGGTTAGGGATAGGGCTAGGGTTAGTGTTATGATAAGTGTTAGGGTGAGGGTTAGTGTGATTGTGAGGGTTAGGGTTAGCGTTAGGGTTAGGGTGAGGATTAGGTTGAGGATTAGGTTTAGGGTTAGGGTGAGGGTGAGGGTTAGATTTAGGGTTAGGGTTAGGGTGATGGTGAGGGGTAGATTTAGGATTAGGGTTAGGGTTAGGCTTAGGGTGAGGGTGAGGGTGACTTTGAGGGTTAGGATTAGTGTGAGGGTTAGGGTCAGGGTTAGCATTAGGGTGAGGGTAAGGGTTAGGGTAAGTTTTAGGTTGAGGAAAAGGTTTAGGATGAGGCTTAGGGTGAGGTTGAGGGTTAGGGTTAGGGTGAGAGTGAGGGTTAGGTTTAGGGTGAGGGTGAGGTTTAGGTTTAGGTTCAGTGTTAGGGTGAGGGTGAGAGTTAGGTTGAGGGTGATGGTAAGGTTGAGGGTGAGGGTTTCAATAAGGTATGGGTTAGTGTTAGGGTTTGCATGAGGATTAGGTGGAGGGTGGGGCTTAGTTTGAGGGTTAGGGTTCGGGTGGGGGTTAGGATTAGGGTAAAAGTTAGGGTTAAGGTGATGTTTAGGGGGAGGGTCAGGGTTAGGGTGAAGGTGAATTTTCTTGTGTGAGTGAGGCTTCGGGAGAGGTTGAGGGTTCGGGAGAGGGTGAGGGTTAGGGGGTGGGTGAGGGTTCTGTTTTGAGTGAGTGTTAGGGTGACAGTGAGGTTTAGGTTGAGGGTAAGGGTTAAGGTTAATGTTAGGGTTACAGTGATGGTTAGGGTTAGTGTTAGGTTTAGGATGAGGCTTAGTTTGAGGGGTAGGGTTATGTTTAGGGTTAGGGTTATGGTTAATGTGAAGATAAGTGTTAGGGTGAGGTTTAGGGAGAGGGTGGGAGTGAGGGTGAGGTTTACGGTTAGGCTTAGGGTTAGGGTGCGGTTTAGGGTTAGAGTTAGGGTGAGTGTTAGGGTTAGGGTGTTGTTTATGGTGAGGGTGAGGTTTATGGTGAGGTTTAGGTTTTGGGTGAAGGTGAGGTTTAGGGTTAGGTTTAGGGTGAGGGTTAGGGTGAGTGTTAGTGAGAGGGGTAGGCTGAGGTTTAGGGTTAAGGTTCGGGTGAGCATTAGGTTTAGAGTGAGGGTTAGGGTTAGGGATAGGGGTAAGCTTAGTGTGATGATAAGTGTTAGGGTGAGGGTTAGTGTGATGGTGAGGGTTAGGGTTAGCATTAAGGGTTAGGGTGAGTGTTAGTGTGAGGGTTAGGGTTTGGTTTAGGGTGAGGGTTAGGGTTTGGGTTAGGGTGATGGTGAGAGTTGGATTTAGGATTAGGGTTAAGGTTAGGTTTAGGGTTACAGTGAGGGTTAGCGTTACTGTTAGGTTTAGGGTGAGGCTTAGTTTGAGGGGTAGGGTTAGGGTTATTGGTTAGGGTTAGGGTTAGTGTGAGGATAAGTGTTAGGGTGAGGTTTAGGGTGAGGGTGAGGGTTAGGGTTAGCGTTAGGGTTAGGGTGAGTGCTAGGGTTAGGATGAGGGTTACGGTTACGGTTAGGGTGAGGGTTAGGTTTAGGGTGATGTTTAGGGTAAGGATGAGGGTTAGGGTGAGTGTTAGGGTGAGGTTTAGGCTGAGGTGTAGGGTTAGGGTTAGAGTGAGCATTAGGTTTAGTTTGAGGGTTAGGGTAATGGATAGGGGTAGGGTTAGTGTGATGATAAGGGTTAGGGTGAAGGTTAGCGTGATGGTGAGGTTTTGGTTTAGCGTTAGGGTTAGGGTGAGAGTTAGGGTGAGGGTTAGCGTTAGTGTTAGGCTGAGGGTGAGGGTTATTGTTATGGTTAGGGTTAGGGTGATGGTGAGGGTTAGATTTAGGATTAGGATTAGGGTTAGGATTATGGTGAGTGTGAGGGTGATGGTGAGGGTTCTGATTTGGGTGAGGGTTACGGTTAGGGTTAGCATTAGTGTGAGGGTAACGGTTAGTTTAAGGTTTAGAGTGAGGGTAAGGTTTAGGGTGAGGCTTAGTGTGAGTGTGAGGGTTAGGGTTAGGTTGAGAGTGAGGGTTAGGTTTAGCGTTAGTGTGAGGGTTAGGTTTAGGTTCAGGGCTAGGGTGAGTGTGAGAGTTAGGCTGAGAGTGATGGTGAGTTTGAGGGTGAGGGTTTCATTTAGGTAAGGGTTAGGGTTAGGATTAGGATGAGGATTAGGTTGAGGATTAGGCTTAATTTGAGTGTTAGGGTTGGGGTGAGGTTTAAGGTAAGGGTTAGGCATAGGTTTAGGGTGATGTTTACGGTGAGGGTCAGGGTTAGGGTGAAGGAGAGGTATCGGGTGAGGGTGAGGTTTCGGGAGAGGGTGAGGGTTAGGGTGTGTGTGAGGGTTTGGGTTCGGGTGAGTGTTAGGTTGACAGTGAGGGTTAGGGTGAGGTTTAGTGTTAAGGTTAGTGTTAGGGTTACAATGAGGATTAGGGATAGTGTTGGGTTTAGGGTGAGGCTTATTTTGAGGGTTAGGGTTAGGGATAGTGTGAGGATAAGTGTTAGGGTGAGGTTTAGGGTGAGGGTGAGGGTTAGGATTAGCGTTAGGTTTAGGTTGAGGGCTAGGGTGAGGGTTAGGGTTAGGGTGAGGATTATGGTTAGGCTTAGGGTGAGGGTTATGGTTAGGGTTAGGGTGAGGGTTAGGATTAGTGTGATGTTTAGGGTGAGGGTGAGGGGTTTTGTGTTAGTGTGAGGGTGAGGCTGAGGGGTAGGGTTAGGGTTAGGGTGAGCATTAGGTTTAGTGTCAAGGTTAGGGTTAGGGATAGGGGTAGGGTTAGTGTTATGATAAGTGTTAAGGTGAGGGTTAGTGTGATGGTGAGTGTTAGGGTTAGCGATAGGGTTAGGGTGAGGGTTAGTTTGAGAGTTAGGGTTAGGGTTAGGGTGAGGGTGAGGGTCAGGTTTAGGGTTAGGCTGATGGTGAGAGTTAGATTTAGGATTAGGGTGAGGGTTAGGTTTACGGTGAGGGTGAGGGTGAGTTTGAGGGTTAGGATTACGGTGAGGGTTAGGGCTAGGGTTAGCATTAGTGTGAGGGTAAGGGTTAAGGTAAGGGTTAGGGTGAGGGTAAGGGTTACTGTAAGGCTTATGGTGAGGGTGAGGGTTAGGGTGAGGGTGAAGGTGAGGGTTAGGATTAGGGTTAGGATGAGGGTTAGGTTTTGGGTCAGGGCTAGTGTGAGGGTGAGAGTTAGGCTGAGGGTGATGATGAGGTTGAGAGTGAGGGTTTCAATTAGGTAAGGGTTAAGGTTAGGGTTAGCATGAGGATTAGGTTGAGGGTGATGCTTAGTTTTAGGGTTAGGTTTCGGGTGAGGGGTAGTGTTAGGGTAAGGGTTAGGGTTAGGGTGATGTATAAGGTGAGGGTCAGGGTTAGGGTGAAGATGAGCTTTCAGGTGAGGGTGAGGTTTCGGGAGATGGTGAGGGTTAGTGTGTGTGTGAGGGTTCGGGTTCGGGTGATTGTTAGAGTGAGGGTTAACGTTAGGGTGAGGGTTAAGGATAGGGTGAGGTTTAAGGTTAGGGTTAGGGTTACAGTGAGGGTTAGGGTTGTTGTTAGGTTTAGCGTGAGCCTTAGTTTGAGGGTAGGGGTAGGGTTAGGGTTAGGGTTAGGGTTAGTGTGAGGATAAGTGTTAGGGTGAGGTTTAGGTTGAGGGTGAGGTTTAGGGTTAGCGTTAGGGTTAGGGTGAGAGTTAGGTTCAGGGTGAGGGTTATGTTTAGCGTTAGGGTGAGGGTTACAGTTAGGGTTAGGGTGAGGGTGAGGATTAGGGTGATGTTTAGGGTGAGGGTGAGGGTTAGGCTGAGGATGAGGTTTAGGGTTTGGTTTAGGGTTAGGGTTAGGTTGAGGGTGATCATGAGGGTTAGGTTTAGGATTACGGTTAGGGCTAGAGTAAGGGTGAGTGTTAGGGTGAGGGTGAGGGTGAGTGTTAGGGGATAGGTGAGGTTTAGGGATAGGGTGAATATTAGGTTTATGATTTGGGTTATGGTGAGGGTAAGGGTTAGGATGAGGTTTAGGTTTAGGGTGAGGGTTATGGAAAGCGATAGAGTTAGGTTGAGGGTTAGGGTGCTGGTTAGGTTTTGGATTAGGCTTACGGTGAGGGTGAGGGTTAGAGTCAGGGTTAAGGTGAGGGTTACGGTTAAGGTTAGTGTGAGGGTTACGGTTAGGCATCTGGTGAGGGTTAGGATGTGTGGCTAGAGTTAGGATTAGTGATATGGTGAAGATTAGGGTTTGGGTAACGGTTAAGGTGGAGGTTAGTGTGAGGGTTAGGTTGAGGTTTAGGCTGAGGGGTAGGTTTAGTGTTAGTGTGAGTGTTAGGTTTAGCGTGAGTGTTAGTGTTAGGGTACAGGTTAGAGTGAGGGTAAGGGTTTGGGTGAGGGTAAGGTGAGGGTGAGGGTTAGGGTAAGCATTAGGTTTAGGGCTAGTGTTAGGGTGGGATTTAGGCTTAGGGTAAGGGTTAGGGTGAGGGTGAGGGTGAGGGTGAGGGTGAGATTTAGGTTGAGGGTGATGGTGAGGTTGAGGGTGAGGGTTGCAGTTAGTTAAGTGTTACTGTTAGGGTTAGGGTGAGGATTAGGGTGAGGGTGAGTCTTAGTTTGATGGTTAGGGTTAAGGTGAGGTTTAGGATTAGGATGAAGTTTGGGGTGAGGGTGAGGTTTAGGGTGACTGTGTGGTTTCGGGTGAGGGTGAGGTTCAGGAGAGGTTGAGGGTTAGGTTGTGGGTGAGGGTTCCGGTTCGGGTGAGTGTTAGGGTGACGGTGAGGGTTAGGGTGAAGGTGTCCTTTAGGGTTAGGGTTAGGGTTAAGTTGAGGGTTAGGGTTAGGTTTAGGTTTAAGGTGAGGTTTAGGTTGAGGGGTAGGGTTAGGGTTAGGATGAGGGTTAGTGATAGTGTGAGGGTTAGGGTTAGTGTTAGGGTTATTGTGAGGTTAAGTGATAGGGTGAGGTTTAGGGTGAGAGTGAGGGTTAGGGTTAGTGTTAGGGTTAGGGTGAGGGTTAGGGTTAGGGTGAGGGTTACGGTTAGGGTTAGAGTGAGGGTTAGGGTTAGGGTTAGGTTTAGGGTGAGGGTGAGCTTGAGGGTTAGGCTTAGGATTAGGGTTAGTGTTAAGGTTTGGGTGAGTGTTAGGGTGAGGGTGAGGGTGAGGGTGAGTGTTATGGTGTGGGTTAGGGTTAGGGTTAGGGTGAGGATTAGGGTTAGGGTTAGGGTTAGGGTTATGGTGAGGGTGAGGTTTAGGATGAGGTTTAGGGTGAGGTTGAGGTTTAGGGATAGCGTTATAGTTAGGATGAGGGTTAGGGTGAGTTTTAGAGTTAGGGTTAGTGTGAGGGTTAGATTTAGGGTGAGTGTTAGGGATAGGTTTAGGGTCAGGGTGAGGTTGAGGTTGTTGGTTAGGGTTAGAGTTAGGGTGAGGCTGAGGGTGAGGGTTAGGGTTAGGATTATGGTTAAGGTTAGGGTTATGCTTAGACTGAGGCTGAGGCTTAGGGTGAGGGTGAGGTTAGTGTTAGGGTTAGGGTTAGGGTGAGTGTAAGGTTTAGAGTGAGGTTTAGGTTGAGGGTGAGGCTTAGGGTTAGGATGAGGGTAAGGTTTATGGTTAGGGTGAGGGTTAGGGTTATCATTAGTGTTAGGGTGAGCGTGAGGGTTAGGGTGAATGATAGAGTTAGGGTTAGGGATAGGGTGAGGGTTAGGTTTTGGGTAAGTGTTAAGGTGAGTGTTAGGGTGAGGGTTAGTGTTAGGGTTAGGGATAGGGTGAGGTTTAGGGTTCGGATTAGGCTTAGGGTGAGGCTGAGTGTTAGAATTAAGGTTAGAGTGAGGGTTAGATTTAAGGTGAGTGTTAGGGATAGAGTTAGGCTTAGGGTGAGGGTGAGGGTGTTGGTTAGGGTTAGGGTTAGGGTGAGTCTGAGGGCGAGGGTTAGGTTTAGGATTATGGTTAGGGTTAGGGTTAGGCTTAGGCTGATGTTGAGAATGAGGGTGAGTGTGAGCTTAGGGTTCAGGTGAGGGTTAGGATTACAGTTAGGGTTAGGGTGAGGGTAAGGGTGAGGGATATGGTTAGGCTTAGAGTGCGGGTTTGAGTGAGGGTAAGGTTAGGGTGAGGTTTAGTTTGAGGATGAGGCTTAGGTTTAGGATGAGGGTAAGGGTTATGGTGAGGTTTAGGGTGAGGGTGTGGGTTAGGGTTATCATTAGTTTTAGGGTGAGGGATAGGGTTAGGTTTAGGGATAGGGTTAGGTTTAGGGATAGGGTGAGGTTTAGGGTTAGTGTGAGTGTTAGTGTTAGTGTGAGGATAACGGTTAGGGTGAGGGTTAGGCTTAGAGTGAGGGTTAGGGTTAGAGTGATGTTTACCGTAAGGGCGAGTCTAAGGGTGAGGGTGAGGTTTAGGTTGAGGGTGAGAGTTACGGTTAGGGTTATGGTTAGGGTGAGGCTTAGGGTTAGAGTAAGGGTGAGTGTTAGGGTTAGCGTGATATTTAAGGTGAGGGTGAGTTTTAGGGTGAGGTTTAGGGTTTGGGTTCGGGTGAAGTTCAGGGTTAGGTTTAGGGTGAGCGTTAGATTGAGTGTTAGGGTGAGGGTTAGGGTGAGGGGTATTGTTAGGGTTAGGGTGAGCGTTAGGGTTAGTGTGAGGGTTAGGGTTAGGAATAGGGTTAGGTTCAGTGTGATATAAGGGTTAGGGTGACGGTTAGTGTGATGGTGAGGGTTAGGGTTAGCGTTAGGGTTAGTGTGAGGGTTAGGGTGATTTTTTGGGTGAGGGTTAGGGTTAGGGTTAGGGTGAGGGTGAGGGTTAGGGTTAGGGTTAGGGTTAGTGTGACGGAGAGGGTTAGATTTAGGATTGGTGTTAGGGTTTGGCTGAGGGTGATGGTGAGGTTTAGGATTATGGTGAAGGTTAGGGTTGGGATTAGCATTAGGGTGAGGGTAAGGGTTAGGGTGAGGTTTAGTGTGAGGTTGAGGTTTAGTGTTAGGATTAGTGATAGTGTGAGGATTAGAGTTTGGGTAAGTGTTAAGGTGAGAGTTAGGGTGAGGGTTAGGTTTCGGGTTAGGGATAAGGTAAGGAATAGGGTTAGGGTTAGGGTTAGGTTGAAGTTTAGGCTGACTGTTAGGTTTAGGGTTAGGGTGAAAGTTAGGTTTAGTGTGAGTGTTAGGGTTAGGGTAAGGTTTAGGTTGAGGGTAAGGTTTAGGGTGATGGTTAGGGTGAGGGTGAGGATTAGGGTTAGCATTAGGTTTAGGGTTAGGTTTAGGGTGTGGGTTAGGGTTAGGCTTTGGATTAGGGTAAGTGTGAGGGTGAGGGTTAGGGTTAGGGTTAGTGATATTTAGGGTTAGCGTGAAGGCTATGGTGAGGGTAAGGGATATGTTTAGGTTGAGGGTGAGGGTGAGATATTCACTTAGGTAAGGGTTAGGGTTACGGAGAGGATTAGGGTGAGGTTGAGGGTTATTTTGAGTGTTAGGGTTAGGATGAGGGTTAGGGTTAGGGTTAGGGTGAGGGTTAGGTTGAGGGTTATGTTTAGAGTGAGGGTGAGATTTTGGTTGAGGGTGTGGTTGAGGGTGAGCTTGAGGGTTGGGGAGATTGTGAGGGTTAGGGTGTGGGTGAGGTTTCGTGTTCGGGGGAGTGTTAGGGTGACAGTGAGGGTTAGGGTTAGGGTTAGGCTTAGGGTTAGGGTTGGGGTGAGATTTAGGGTGAGGATCAGGGTTAGGATTAGGATTAGGGTTAGGGTTAGGGTGAAGCTTAGGTTGAGGGTTAGGGTTAGGTTTAGGGTTAGGGTTAGGGTTAGGGTTAGGGTTAGGGTTAGGGTTAGGATTAGGGTGAGGGTGAGGGTTAGGTTTAGGGATAGGGTAAGGTTTAAGTTGAGGGTGAAGGTTAGGTTTAGGATTAGGGTTAGGGTTAGGTTTAGGCTTAGGGTGAGGGTTAGGGTATGGGTGAGGATTAGGCTTAGGATGAGGGTTAGGGATACAGTGAGGGTTAGGGTCAGGGTGAAGGTTAGGGTTAGGGTTAGCGTTAGTGTGAGGGTAAGGGTTAGGATGAGGGTAAGGTGAGGGTGAGGATTAGGGTTAGGGTTAGGTTTAGGATTAGGGTGATGGTGAGGGTTAGGGTTAAGTTCAGGGTTAGGGTTAGGGTGAGGGTTAGGGTTAGGGTTAGTGTTAGGTTTAGGGTGAGGGTGAGGGTTAGGTTTATGGTTAAGTTTACTGTTAGACTGAGGGTGAGGGTGAGGGTGAGGTTGAAGGGTAGGGTTAGGTTTAGGGTTAGGGTGAGGGCTAGGGTGAGGCTGAGGGTGAGGGTTTCATTTAGGGTTAGGGTGAGGATTAGGGTGACTGTGAATGTTAGATTTAGGATTACGTTTAGTGTTAAAGTTATGCTTATGGTGAGGGTGAGGGTTAGGTTTAGGCTGAGGGTTAGGATTAGGGTTAGCATTAGGGTGAGGCTAAGTGTTAGGGTGAGGCTTAGGGTGAGGGTGAGGGTTAGGGTTCGGGTTAGGGTTAGGATTAGTGATAGGTTGAGTATTAGGGTTTGGGTAAGGGTTTAGGTGACATGTAGGGTGAGGATTAGGTTTAGGGTTAAGGTTAGGGTGAGGTTTAGAATGAGGTGTAGGTTTAGGGTTAGGGTGAGGGTTAGCTTTAGTGTGAGTGTTAGGGTCAGTGTAAGGTCTAGGGTGAGGCTGAGGGTTAGGGTGATGTTTAGGGTGAGGGTGAGGGTTAGTTGTAACATTAGGACTAGGGTAAGGATTAGGGTGAGTGTTAGGGTTAGTGTTAGGTTGAGGGTGAGGTTGAGGGTTAGGGTTAGGATGAGGGCTAGGGTAATGGTGAGGGTTAGGTTGAAGGTGAGGGTGAGGGTGAGGGTGAGGGTTTCAGTTAGGTAAATCTTAGGGTTAGGGTTAGGTTGAGCATTGGGGTATGGGTGAGTGTTAGTTTGAGCGTTAGCGTTAGGGTGAGGGTTAGGGTTAGGGTTAGGGTGAGTGTTAATGTTAGGGTGATGTTTAGGGTTCGGGTTCTGGTGAGTGTTCACGTGAGGGTGAGGGTTTGTGTTAGGGTTAGGGTTAGGGTTAGGGTTAGGGTCAGGGTTAGTGTGAGGGGAAGGGTTATTGTTAGGGTGAGGGTTAGGATTAGTGTGATGGATAGGGTTAGGGTTATGTTTAGAGTTAGTGTGAGGATAAGGCTTAGGGATAGGGTTAGGGTTAGGGTTAGGGTTAGGCTGAGGGAGAGGGTGATGGTGATGCCGAGGGTGAGTTTTAAGTTTAGGATTGGTGTTAGGTTGAGGGCTAGTGTATGGGTGAGTGTGAGGGTTTCGGTTAGGTAAGTGTTAAGGTTAGGGTGAGGAATAGGGTGAGGGTGAGGGTTAGGGTTAGACTTAGTGTTAAGGTGAGCCTTAGCGTGAGGGTTAGTGTTAGGGTGAGGGTTAGGGTTATGTTTAGGTTGAGGATTAGGTTTAGTGTGATATTTATGGTGAGGGTGAGTGTTAGTGTGAGGGTTAGGGTTAGGGTTAGCGTTAGGGTTAGGGTTAGGGTTAGGTTTAGGGTGAGAGTGAGTGTGAGGGTGAGGGTTAGGGTTAGCGTTAGGGTGAGGATTAGGGTTAGGGTTAGGGTTATAGTGAGGGTAATTCTTAGGATGGGGTTTAGGGTGAGGTTGAGGTTTAGGTTTAGCATAAGGGTAAGCGTGAGGGTTGGTGTGAGTGTTAGTGTTAGGGTTAGGGTTTGGATGAAGATTAGAATTAGGGTTAGGGTGAGGTTTAGGGTTAGGGTTAGGGTGAGTGTAAGAGTTAGGGTGAGGGTTAGGGTGAGGTTGAGGGTTAGGCTTATCATTAGGGTTAGATTGAGGGTGAGAGTTAGGGTGATTGTTAGGGTTAGTGTGTGTTTATTGTGAGGGTGAGTGTTAGGCTGAGGGTGAGGTTGAGGGTTAGGTTTAGGGTTAGGGTTAGGTTTAGGGTTAGGGTGAGAGTGAGGGTGAGGGCGAGGCTTAGAGTTCGGGAGCGGGTGAGGGTGAGCGTTACTGTTAGCGTTAGGGTGAGGGTGAAGTTTAGGGTGAGGGTAAATGTTAGATTGACGGCTCGGGTGACGGTGAGGGTTAGGGTGAGGGTGAGTTTGAGGGTTTCGGTTAGGTAAAAGTTAGGGTTAGGCTTATGGTGAGGATTATCGTGATTCTGAGGTTTAGGTTGTGTGTTAGCGTTATGGTGAGGGTTATGGTTAGGGTTTTGGTTAGGGTTAGGGTGAGGGTTAGTGTGAGGGTTAGGGTTAGGGGTAGGGTTAGGGTGAGGGTGAGGGTTAGTGTTAGGGTTAGGGTGAGAGTTAAGGTTAGGGTTTAGGCTAGGGTGATAGTGAGGGTTATGGTGAGGGTGAGGGTGAGGGTTTCGGTTAGGTAAGGTTTAGGGTTAGGGCTATAGTGAGGATTAATGTGAGGGTGAGCGTTAGGTTGAGGGTTAGGGTAAGGGTGAGAGTTAGGGTTAGGGTTAGGGTGAGGGTCAGGGTTAGGGTGATGGTTAGGGTGCGGTTGAGGGTTAGGTTGAGGGTGAGGGTTCGGGTTAGGGTGAGGGTTGGATTAGAGTGTGTTTATGGTGAAGGTGAGTGTTAGGGTGAGGGTGAGGTTGACGGTTAGTGTTAGGGTTAGTGTTAGGGTTAGGGTTAGGGTGACAGTGAGGGTGACGGTGAGGGTTAGGTTTCGGGTGAGGGTGAGGGTGAGCGTTAGGGTTAGGGTGAGGGTGAAGGTTTCGGTTATGTAAGGGTTAGTGTTAGGGTTATGGTGAGGATTAGGGTGAGAGTGAGGGTTAGCTTGAGGGTTAGGGTTAGGGTGAGGGATAGGATGAGGGTTAGTGTGAGCGTTTGGGTTAGGGTTAGGGTGATGGTTAGTGTTAGTGTGAGGGTTAGGGTTAGGGTTAGGTTTAGGGTTACTGTGAGGATAATGGTTAGGGTGAGTGTTAGGTTGAGGGTGATGGTTAGGTTTAGCGTTAGGTTTAAGGTAAGCATTAGGGTTAGGGTGAGGGTTAGGGTCAGGGTTGGCGTTAGGGTTAGGGTTAGGTTTAGGGTGATGGTGGGGGTGAAGGGTAGGTTTAGGATTAGGATTATGGTTAGGCTGAGGGGGAGTCAGAGAGGGAGGGTGAGTTTTAGTGTTAGGTTTAGGTTTAGAATTATGGTGAGGGCTAGGGTGAGGGTGAGGGTGAGGTTGAGGGTTAGGGTTAGGGTGAGGGTTAGGGTTAGGGTTAGGGTTAGAGTGAGGGTTACGGTTAGGTTGAAGTTTAGGATGAGGCTGAGTGTTAGGGTTCTGGTGATGGTGAGGGTAAGGGTGAGTGCGAGGGTGAGAGTTAGGTTTAGGTTGTGGCTCAGGGTTAGGGCTAGGGTGAGGGTTAAGGTGAGGTTTAGGGTTAGGGTTAGGATTAGGTTGAAGGTGAGGGTGAGGGTTAGGGTTAGGGTTATGTTGAGGGTTAGGGTTAGGTTGAGGACTAGGGTGAGGGTGAGTTTTAGGGTGAGGGTTGGTTTAGAGTTAGGGTTAGGGTGAGGGTTAGGGTGAGGGGTAGTGTTAGGGTTAGGGTGAGGGTTAGGGTTAGTGTGAGGGTTTGGGTTAGAGTTAGGGTTAGTGTGAGGTTAAAGTTTAGGGTGAGGGTTAGGGTGAGTGTGAGGGTTAGGGTTATCGTTAGGGTTAGGGTGAGGCTTAGGGTAAGGGTTAGGTTTAGTGTGAGCGTTAGGTTTAGGGTTAGGGTGAGAGTTAGGTTGAGGGTACTGTTTAGCGTGAGGGTGATGGTTAGGGTGAGGGTTAGGCTTAGGGTGATATTTAGGGTGAGTTCAGGGTTACGGTGAGGATGAGGGTGAGGGTTAGGGTTAGGGTTAGGGCTCGCGTTCAGGTGAGGGTGATGTTGAGGGTTAGGTTTAGGATTAGGTTTAGGGTAAGGTGAGTGTTAGGGTGTGGGTAAGGATTCGGTTGAGGTTGAATTTTAGGTTGTGGGTGAGGGTTAGTTTTAGGGTGAGGATTAGGGTTAGGTTTAGGGTTATGATGAGGGTAAGTATTAGGGTTAGGTTTAGGTTGTGGTTGTGGTTTTGGGTTAGCGTTCGGGTTAGGGTGAGGGTTAGTGTGAGGGTTAGGGTTAGGTTTAGGTTTAGGGTGAGGGTGAGGTTTAGAGTTAGGGATAGGGGAAGCTTAGGTTTAGGGTTGCGGTGATGATAAGGATTAGGGTGAGGGTTAGGGTGAGGGTTAAGTTTAGGGTGAGAGTTCAGTTTAAGGTGAGGGCTAGGGTGAGGGTGAGGGTTAGGGTGAAGTTGACAGTGTGGGTTAGGTTTAGGGTTAATGTGAGGTTAAAGTTTAGGGTGAGGGTTAGGGTGAGGGTGAGGGTTAGGGTTCTCATTAGGGTTAGGGTGAGGGTGAGGGTTAGGGTTAGGTTTATGGTGAGGGTTAGGTTTAGGGTTAGGGTGAGAGTTAGGGTTAAGTTACTGTTTAGCGTGAGGGTGAGGGTTAGGGTGAGGGTTAGGGTTAGGGTGATGTTTAGGGTGAGATGAGGGTTAGGGTGAAGATGAAGATGAGGGTTAGGGTTAGGGTTAGCATAAGTGTGCGGATGAGGTTGATGTTCAGGTTTAGGTTTAGGATTTTGTTTAGAGTAAGGTGAGTGTTAGGGTGAAGGTAAGGATTTGGATGAGGGTAAATTTTAGGTTGTGGGTGATGGTTAGGTTTAAGGTGAGGATTCGGGTTAGGGTTAGGTTTATGGTGAGGGTAAGTATTAGGGTGAGGTTTAGGGTGAGGTTGAGGTTTTTGGTTCGCGTAAGGGTTAGGGTGAGGGTTAGTGTAAGGGTTAGGGTTAGCTTTAGGGTTAGGGTGAGAGTGAGGTTTAGAGTTAGGGTTAGGGGGAGGGTTAGGTTTAGGGTTAGGGTGATGATAAGGGTTAGGGTGAGGGTTATGGTGAGTTTGAGTGTTAGGTTTAGCATTAGGGTTAGGGTGAGAGTGAGGGTTAGGGTGAGGGTTAGGATTTGGGTTTGGTATAGGGTGAGGATTAGTGTTAGTGTGAGGGTTAGGGTTAGATTAAGTGTGAGGATAAGTGTTAGGGGGAGGTTTAAGGGGAGGGTGAGTGTGAGAGTTTCTGTTATGTAAGGGTTATGCTTAAGGTTATGGTGAGGATTAGGGTGAAGGTGGGGGTTAGGTTGAGGATTAGGGTTAGGGTGAGGGTTCGGGTGAGGGTTAGGTATAGGTTTAGGGTTAGGGTGATGGTAGGGGTGAGGGTGAGGGTTAGTGTTAGCATTAGCGTTAGGGTGAGGGTTAGGGTTACGGTTTCGCTTAGGGTAAGGTTTAGGGTGAGAGTTAGGTTTAGGGTCATGCTTAGGGTGTGGATGAGGGTTAGTGTGAGGGTGAGGGTGAGGGTGAGGGTGAGGTTGAGGATTAGGTTGAGGGTGCGGGTGAGGGTGAGGTTGAGGGTGAGGGTTAGGGTTAGGTTGAGGGTTAGGGTTAGTTTTAGGGGGAGGGGGAGGATTAGGATTAGGATTAGGGTTAGGTTTAGGGTTAGGCTGAGGGTGAGGGTGAAAGTGAGAGTAAGGTTTAGGGTTAGGGTTAGGGTGAGGATTAGGGTTAGTGTGAGGGTTAGTGTGATGGTGAGGGTCAGGTGAGGGTGAGATTTAGAACGAGGGTGAGGATGAGGATGAGGGTTAGGGTTAGGATTAGGTTTAGGGTGAGTTTTAGGGTTAATGTTAGGGTTAGAGTTAGGGTTATTGTTAGAGTTACGGTTACGGTTACGAAGAGGGTGAGGGCAAGGGTTAGCATTAGGATTAGGGTTAGGGTTAGGGTTAGGGTGAGGGTGTGGTTGAGTGTTAGGGTTAGGATTAGGGTTAGGGTAAGGCTGAGGGGGAAGGGGAGGTTGCCGGTGTGGGTTAGTGTTAGGTTTAAGGTTAGGATTAGTGTGAGGGATAGGGTGAGTGTGAGGGTGAGGGAGAGGGTTAGGCTTAGAGTAGGGGAAGGGTTAGTGTGAGGTTTAGAGTGAGGGTTAGGGTGAGGGTGAGAGGTAGGTTTAGCATTAGAGTTAGGGTGAGGGTGAGAGTTAGAATGAGGGTTAGGGTGAGGGTTAGGGCTAGGGTTAGTGTTAGAGTGAGGGTGAGGTTGAGGGTGAGGGTTAGTGTTAGGATTAGGGTTACGGTTAAGGTGACCGTTAGGGTTAGGCTGCGGGTTAGGGTTCGGGTGAAGAATATTGTGAGGGTGAGGGTTTGGGGGAACATGAGTGTTGCGGTGAGGGTGAGGGTTCGGGTGAGTGTGAGGTTAAGGGTGCGGTTGAGGTTTAGGGTTATGGTTAGGATGAGGGTTACGGTGAGGGTTAGGGTTAGTCTGAGAATAAGGGTTAGGGTGAGGGTTAGTTTGAGGGTGAGCGTTAGGGTTAGCGTTAGGTTTTGGGTTAGGGTTAGGTTTAGGGTGACGGTCAGGTTTAGGGTTAGTTTGAGGGTTAGGGTTAGGGTGATGTTTAAGGTGAGTTTGAGGGTTAGTGAGTGTGAGGGTGAGGGTTAGGTTAAGGGTGCGTGTGAGGGTGAGGTTGAGGGTGAGAGTTAGGGTTAGGTTAGGGTGGGGGTTAGGCTTAGGGTAAGGATGAGGTTTAGGTTCAGGGTTAAGCTGAGGGTGAGGGTGAAATTGAGGGTGAGTGTTAGGGTTCGTGTGAGTGTTAGGCTTAGTGTGAGGGTTAGGGGAAGGTGAGGGTTAGGTTGACGGGTAAGATTACGATGAGGGTTAGGGTTATGATTAGGGTGAGGATTAGCGTTAGAGTGATGTTTAGTATGAGGGTGGGGTTTACTGTTAGGGTTAGTGTTAGGGAAAGATTTAGGGTTAGGTTAAGGGTTAGGGTTAGATTTAGGGTTAATGTGAGGATAAGTGTTAGGCTGAGGATTAGGTTGATGGTGAGGTTTAGGGTTAGGATTAGGGTTAGGGTTAGGGTGAGGATGAAGGTGAGGGTGAAAGTGAAGGTGAGGGTTAGGGTTAGGGTGAGTGTTAGGGTTAGTTTGAGGGTTAGTGTGATGGTGATGGTGAGGGTGAGGGTGAGGGTTAGAATGAAGGTGAGGGTGAGGGTGATGTTTAGGTTTAGGATTAGGGTTAGGTTCAGTTATAAGGTTAGGTTTAGGGTTAAGATTAGGTTAATGTTAGCGTTAGCCTTAGGGTGAGGGTGAGGGTGTGGGTGAAGTTTAGCGTTAGGGTTAGTGTTAAGGTTAGGGTGAGGGTGGGGTTGAGCGTTAGGGTAACGCTGAGGGGGAGGGGAGGTTGAGGGTGACGGTTAGGTTTAGGGTTAGGGTGAGGGCTAGGATGAGGTGAGGGTTAGGGTGCGGGTGAGGATGAGTGTTTCGGTTAGGTAAGGGTAAGGGTTTGGGTGCAGATTAGGTTGAGGGTGATTATTACGCTGAGGTTAGTTTTAGGGTGAGGGTTAGGGTTACGGTTAGGATTATGGTTAGGGTGAGGGTGAGGGTTAGGGTTAGAGTTAGTGTGAGGGTGAGGGTGAGGGTTAGGGTTAGGGTTAGGGTGAGGGTCAGGGTGAGGGTTATGGTTAGGTTGAGGGTTAATTTTAGGGTGAGGGTTAGGGTTAGTGTTAGGGAGAGAGTTAGGGTTAGGGTGATGTTTATTGTCAGGGTGAGGGTTAGGGTGAGTGTGAGTGTGAGGGTTAGGGTTAGGGTTAGGTTTTGGGTGAGGGTGAGGGTTAGGATTAGGAATAGGGTTAGGGTTAGGGTTAGGCTGAGGTTGAGTGTCAGGGTGAGGTTGAAGTTTAGGGTTAGGATTAGCATTAGGGTTAGGGTTAGGGTGAGGGTTACGGTTAGTGTGAGGGTTATGGTTAGGATTAGGGTTAGGGTGAGGGTAAGTGTTAGGGTGAGGTTTAGGGTGAGTGTGAGGTTCAGGGTTAGGGTTAGGTTTAGGGTGAGGGTTAGGTTTTGGGTGATGTTTAGGGTGAGGGTGAGAGTTATGGTAAGGATGAGGGTTCAGATGAGAGTGAGGGTTCGGATGAGGTTGAGGTTTAGGGTGTGGGTGAGGATTAGGGTTAGGGTGAGGGTTAGCGTTAGGTTTAGGGTTAGGGTGAGGGTTAGGGAGAGGGGTAGTGTTAGGGTTAGAGTGAGGGTAAGGGTTAGGTTGAAAGTTAGGGTGAGGGGTAGGTTTAGGATTAGGATGAGGGCTAGGGTGAGGGTGAGATTTAGCTTGAGGGTGAGGGTGAGGGTAAGGTTTTCGGTTAGGTAAGGGTTAGGGTTAGGGTTCGGATGAGCTTTAGGGGAGTGTGAGGGTTAGGTTGAGGGTTAGGGTTTGGGTGAGTGTTAGGGTTAGGGTTAGGGTGAAGGTTAGCTTTAGGGTGATATTTAGTATGAGGGTGAGGGTTACTGTCAGGGTAAGCCTTCAGGAAAGAGTTAAGTTTAGTGTTAGTGTTAGGATGAGGGTTAAAGTGATGGGTAGGGTTAGCGTTAGTTTTAGGGTGAGGGTTAGGGTAAGAGTGAGGGTTAGGGTTTGGGTTGGGCTGAAGTTTAGTTTTAAGGTGATGTTTAGGGTGAGGTTGAATGTAAGTGCGAGGGTGAGGGTGAGGGTGAGGGTTAGGGTCATGGGGCGGGTGAGGGTGAGGTTGAGGATGAGGATGAGGATTAGGGTTAGGTTTAGGGTGAGGTTCATGGTTAGTGTTAGGGTTAGGCTGAAGTTGAGGGAGAAAGTGAGGGTGAGGTTTAGGTGCGGGTTAGGGTTAGTGTGAGAATAAGTGTGATTGTGAGGGTAAGGATGAGATTGAGGGTTAGAATTAGGGTGAGGGTGAGAGTGAGGGATAGGGTTAGGATTAGGGTTAGGGTGAATTTTAGGGTTAGGGTTAGGGTTAGGGTTAGGGTTATTTTTAGGGTTAGGGTTAGGGTGAGGATGAGGGTGAGGGTTAGTTTAGGGTTAGTGTTAGCGTTAGGATGAGGGTGGGGTTGAGGGTTAGGGTTAGGATTAGGGTTACGGTTAGGGTAAGGCTGAGGGGGAACGGGAGGTTGAGGGTGAGGGTTAGGGTTACGGTTAGGGTGAGGGCTAGTTTCAGGGAGAGGGTGAGGGTGAGGGTGAGGATGAGCGTTTCATTTAGGTAAGGATTAGAGTGAGGTTTAAGCTGAGGTTAGTTTAAGGGTTAGGGTTAGGTTTAGGGTTAGGGTTATGATTGAGGATAAGGGTTAAGGTGAGGTTTAGTGTGAGGATGAGGGTTAGGTTTAGTGTTAGGGTTAGTGTGAGAGTTAGTGTGAGGGTTAGGGTTAGGGATAGGATTAGGGTGAAGGTGAGGTATAGGGTGAGGGTTAGAGTTGGGGTCAGGTTTAGGGATACATAGGGGTTAGGGTGAAGGTGAGGTATAGGGTGAGGGTTAGAGTTGGGGTCAGGTTTAGGGTGAGGGTGACAGTGAGTGTTAGGGGTTGGTTTAGGGTTAGAGTTAGGGTGAGGGTGAGGGTGAGGTTTAGGATTAGGGTTAGGATTAGGGTTAGACTGAGGGTAAAGTGGGGAGTGAGGGTGAGGGTTCCTGTTAGGATGAGGTTTAGGGTTAGGGTTAGGGTTAGGGTTATTATTAGGGTAAGAATGAGGTTTAGACTGAGGGTTAGGGTTAGGTTTAGTGTGAGGGTTAGGGTTAGGGTTAGGGTTAGGTTTAGGATGAAGGTTAGGGTTAGGTTTAGGGTTATGATAAGGGTTAGGCTGAGGGTTAGAGTTAGGGTTAGTGGGAGGATTAGGGTAAGTGTTAG
The DNA here is from genome assembly GCF_024711535.1 of Dipodomys merriami. Taxonomy (NCBI): domain Eukaryota; kingdom Metazoa; phylum Chordata; class Mammalia; order Rodentia; family Heteromyidae; genus Dipodomys; species Dipodomys merriami. The sequence goes on from NW_027206157.1 coordinate 3,299,716, forward strand.
GGTGAGGGTAAAGGTTAGGGTGAGGGTTAGGTTGAGGGTGAGGCTTAGGTTTAAATTGAGGATTAGGGTGAAAATTAGGTTTATGTTTAGCTTTAGGGTGAGTATTAGGGTGTGGGTAAGTGTTAGGGTGAGGGTTAGGTTGAGGGTGAGTGTTAGGGTTCGGGTGAGGGTAAGGGAAAGGGTGAGGGTTAGGGTGAGAGTGATGGATAGAGTGAGGTTTTGGGTTAAGTTTAAGGATAGGGTGAAGATTTGGGTTAGGGTTAGCTTTAGGGTGAGGGTTAGGCTGAGGGCTATAGCTAGGTTAAGGGTGAGGGTTAGGTTTAGGGTGTTTGTTAGGGTTAGGGTTAGGGTGTTGGTAAGTGTTAGGGTGAGGGTTAGGGTGAGTGTGAGGTTTAGGGTTAGAATTAGGTTTAGGGTTAGGTTAAGGATGAGTGTTAGGGTTAGGTTTATGGTTAGGGTTTGGGTGAGGGTGAGGTTTAGAGTTAGGGTTAGGGTGAGGGTTAGTGTTAGGGTGAGTGCTAGGGTGAGGGTGAGGGTTAGGGAGAGGGTAATGGTGAGGGTGAATTTTTTGTTAGGTAAGGGTTAAGGCTAGTTTTAGGGTGAGTATTAGGGTGAGAGTGTGGTTTAGGGTTAGGGTTAGCGTTAGGGTTAGGTTGAAGTTGCGGGTGAGGGTGAGGGTTAGGGAATGGTTTAGGATTAGGGTAAGGGTTAGCATGAGGGTTAGGGTTAAGGTAATGTTTAGTGTGAGGGTTAGGGTGAGCGTGAGTGTTCAGGTCAGAGTTAGGGTTAAGGTTACGGTTAGGGAAAGGGTTAGGGTTAGGGTTAGGTTGAGGGTGAGGGTAAGGGTTAGGGTGAGGGATAGGTTTAGGTTTAGGTTGAGCGTTAGGGTTCGGTTTAGGGTTAGTTTGCAGGTTAGGGTGAGGGTAAGGGTTAGGGTGAGGTTTAGGGTGAGGGTTAGTGTGTGTGAGAGTTAGGGTTCGCATTAGAGTTAGGGTGAGGGAGATGGTTAGTGTGAGGGTTAGGGATAGGGTGAGGATTAGGGTTAGTGTGAGGGTTAGGGTGAGGGTGAGGTGTAGGGTTAGCGTTAGGGATAGGTTGAGCGTTAGGGTGAGGGTTAGGTTTAGGGTGAGGGTGAGGATTAGGTTTAGGGTGAGGGTTAGGGTTAGGGTGATGTTTATGGTGAGCGTGAGTTTTAGGGTGAGGGTGAGGGTGAGAGTGAAGATTAGGTTTAGGGATAGGGTTAGGGTTAGGTTGAGGGTGAGGGTGAGGGTTAGGTTTAGGATTAGAGTTAGGGTTAGTGTTAGTGTGAGTGTTAGAATGAGGATGAAGGTTCGGGTGATGGTGTGCGTTAGGGTGTCGTCGAGTGTTAGGGTGAGGGTGAGGTTATGGTTTAGAATTAGGATTAGGGTTATGGTGAGATTAAGGTTTCGGGTGAGGGTTAGGGTGAGGGTTAGGGTGAGGGTGAGAGATAGGGTTAACATTAGAGGTAGGGTGAGGGTGAGGGCTAGGATGAGTGTTAGTGTGAGGTTTAGGGTGAGGGTGAGTGTTAGGGTGAGGTTTGGGGGGACGGATAGGGTTAGGGTTAGTGTGAGGTAAGGGTTACTGTGAGAGTTAGGGTCAGGGTGAGGGTTAGAGTGAGGGTTTGGGTTAAGGTTAAGGATAGGGTGAAGATTAGGGTTAGCGTTAGGTTTTGGGTGAGGGTTAGGCCGAGGGTTAGGGTTAAGGATACAGTGAGTCTTAGGTTTAGTGTGGAGGTTAGGGTTAGGGTTAGGGTGACGGTAAGGGTTAGGTTGAGGGTTAGGGTGAGTTTGAGGTTTAGGGTTATCATTAGGTTTAGGTTTAGTGTTAGGATGAGTGTTAGGGTTAGGATTAGGTTTAAGGTTAGGGTGAGGGTGAAGGGTATGGTTAGGGTTCGGTGAGGGTTAGTGTTAGTGTGAGGGCTAGGGTGATGGTGAGTTTTAGGGTGAGGGTGAGGTTTTTCGTTAGGTAAGATTTAGGGTCAGGTTCAGGGTGAGAATTAGGGTGAGGGTGTGTTTTAGTATTAGGGTTAGGGTTAGGGTGAAAGTGAGGGTGAGGGTGAGGATGAGTGTTATGATGAGGGTATTGTTAGGGTGAGGGTGTGGGTGAGTGTGAGGTTGAGGGTTAAGCTTAGTGTGAGGGTTACAGTTACGGTGATGGTTAGGGTTAGGCATAGAGTGAGGGTTAGGTTTAGGGTGATGTGTAGAGTGAGAGTGAGAGTTATGGTGAGGGTGAGTGTTCTGGTGAGATTTAGGGTTAGGGTTAGGGACAGGGATAGGGTTAGTGTGAGGGTACGTGTTAGGGTGAGGTGTAGGGTGAGGGTGGGGGTGAGCATTAGGTTTAGGGTTAGGGGTAGTCTGGGGGTCAGGGTGAGAATAAGGGTTAGGGTGAGATTTAGGGTGAGGGTGAGGGTTAGGGTTAGGATGAATGTAACGTTTAGTGTGAGGGTTAGGGTGAGGGTGAGACTTAGGGTTAGCATTAGACTTAGGTTGAGGGTGAGGGTTAGGGTTATGGTTAGGGATTCGGTGAGGATTAGGGTTAGTGTGAGGTTTAGGGTTAGGGTTAGTGTTTGGGTTAGTGTGAGGATAAGGGTTAGCATCAGGTTTAGGTTATGGGTGAGGTGTAGCGTTAGCGTTAGGGATAGTGTGAGCGTTAGGGTGAGGGTTAAGTTTAGGGTGAGGGTTAGGGTTAGGTTTAGCGTGAGGGTTAGGGTTAGGGTGATGTTTATGGTGAAGGTGAGTGTTAGGCTTAGGGAGAGGGTGAGGTTGAGGGTTAGGTTTAGGATTAGGGTTTAGGGTTATCGTTAGGGTTAGGGTGAGGGTTAGGATTAGGGTTAGGGTTAGGGTGAGGGTTAGGGTTAGGGTCACATTTAGTGTGAGGGTGAGGGTTAGGTTGAGGGTGAGGGTGAGAGTTAGGTTGAGTGTTAGGGTTCAGTTTAGGTTTAGGGTTAGGTTTGGGGTTAGGCTGAGGTTGAGGTTTTGGGTGAGGGTGAGGGTTAGGGTTAGGTTTAGGGGTGAGGGTTAGGGATAGGTTTAGGTTGAGGGTTAGGGTTAGTGTGAGGGTTAGGGTGAGGGTGAGGTTGAGGGTGAAGGTTAGGGTGAGGGTGAGGAAGAGTGTGAGGGTTTGCCTTAGGATCAGTGTTAGGGTGAGTTTTAGGATTAGGGTTAGGGTTATTGTTAGTATTAGGGTTAGGATGAAGGCTAGGGTGAACGTGAGGGTTAGGGTTAGGTTTAGGGTGAGGTTTTGGGTTAGGGTGATATTTAGGTTGAGGGTGAGAGTTAGGTTGAGGGTGAAGGTGAGGGTGAGGATTAGGCTTAGGGTGAGGGTGAGTGTGAGGCTTAGGTTTAGGATTATGGTAAGGTTTAGGGTTACAGTTAGAGTGAGAGTTAGGGTTAGGGTTAGGGTGCGGGTAAATGTTAGGTTGAGGGTTAGGGTTAGAGTGAGGGTTAGGATTAGTGTGAGTGTTAGTGTGAGGGTTAGGGTGAAGGTTAGGGTTAGAGGTAGGTTTAGGGTAAGGGTGAGGGTAAGGATTAGGGTTAGAGTGAGCGGTAGGCTTACAATGAGGGTTACGGTGAGTGTTAGGATTAGGGTTAGTGTTAGGGTGGGGGTGAGGGAAAGGGTTAGTGATAGAATTAAGGATAGGGTTCGGGTTAGGGTGAGGGTGAGGGTTCGGGTTCGGGTTAGAGTTAGGGTAAGTGTGAGGGCTAGGTTTATGGTGTGGGTTTGGGTTAGGGTAAGGGTTAGTGTGAGGGGTAGGCGTAGGGTTAGTGTGAGTGTTAGGGTTATGGTGAGGGTTAGCGTTAGATTTAGGTTGAGGATTAGGGTTAGGGTGATGTTTATTGTTTGAGTGAGGGTTAGGGTTAGGGTGATTGATGAGGGTTAGGATGAGGGTGAGGGTTAGGGTTAGAGTTAGCATTAGGGTGAGTGGTATGGTGAGCGTGAGGGTTAGGATTAGGGTTAGGGTTAGATTTAGGTTTAGGGAGAGGGTAAGGCTTAGGGTGAGGGTGATGGTGAGAGTGACGGTTAGGGTGTGGCTGAAGGTTATGGTTAGTGTATGGGTTAGGTTTAGGGTTACGGTTAGGGTTAGGGTGAGGGTAAGGGTTAGGGTTAGGGTGAGGTTGAGGGTGAGGTTTATGGTAAAGGTGAGGGTGAGGGCGAGAGTTAGCGTGAGGGTTAGTGTGAGGGTGAGGGTTAGGGTTATTGTTAGGTTTTGGAATAGGGTGAGGGTGAGGGAGAGTGGTAGGGTTAGGGTGAGGGTTAGGGTTAGGGTGAGGGTTATGGTTATGGATAGGTTTAGGGTTACGTTTAGGTTGAGGGTGAGAGTAAGTGTTAGGGTGAGCTTTAGGATGAGGGTGAGGGTTAAGGTTAGTGTTAGGTTTAGGATTTGGATAATGGTTAGGGTTAGTGTTAGGGTTAGGATTAGGGTGAGTGTGAGGGTTAGGATTAGGGTTAGGGTAAGGGTGAGGATAAGGGTTAGGGTGAAGGTTTGTTTGATGGTGAGGGTTAGGGTTAGGGTTATGGTTAGGGTTACCTTTAGATTGAGGGGGAGGGGGAGGGGGAGGTAGATGGTAAGGGTTAGCGTTATGGTTAGGGTGAGGGCTAGGGGGAGGGGGAGGGTTAGTGAGAGGGTGAGGGTGAGGGTTTCATTTACCTTACGGTTACGGTTAGGGTGAAAATTAGGTTGAGGGTGAGGGTTAAACTGAGTTTAGGGTTAGGGTGAGGGATAGGGTTAGGCTTAGGGTGATCGTTAGTGTTAGGGTGATGTTTAGGGTGAGGGTGAGTGTTCGTTAAGGCTGAGGTGAGTGTCAGGGGGAGGGTTAGTGTTAGGGTTAGGTTTAGGGTGAGGTTAGTTGTGAGGGTTAGGATTAGGAATAGGGTTAGGGTTAGAGTTAGGCTGAGGGTAAGGGTCAGTGTGAGGGTGAAGTTTAGGGTTAAGGTTAGGTTTAGGGTTAGGGTATGTGTTATGGTTAGTGTGAGGATTACAATTAGTGTTAGGGTTAGGTTTAGGGTGAGGGTAAGAATTATGGTGAGGTTAAGGGTGAGGGTGAGTGTGAGGGCTAGGGATAGGTTTAGGCTGAGCGCTAAGGTGAGGGAGAGGGTTAATGTGAGGGTAGGGTGAGTGTTTCTTTTAGGTAAGGGTTAGGGTTATGGTGAGGATTCGCGTGAAGTTGAGGGTTAGGTTGAGGGTTACGGTTAGGGAGAGTGTTAGGGTTAGGTTTAGGGTAAGGGTTAGGGTTTGGGTGATGTTTAGGGTGAGGGTGAGGGTTAGGGTGAGGGTTCAGGTGAGGGAGAGGGTTAGGGTGTGGGTGAGGATTAGGGTTAATGTGAGGGTTAGGGTTAGTGGGGGTGAAGGTTAGGGATAAGGTTAGAATTAGGTTGAGGGTTAGGGTTAGGTTTAGTGTTAGGGTGAGAGTTAGGATGAGGGTGAGGGTTATTGTGAGGGTGAGGGTGAGGGTGAGCGTTTCGCTTAGGTAAGAGTTATTGTTAGGATTAGGATTAGGGTGAGGGTGATGGTTAAGCTGAGGTTAGGTTTAGGGTGAGGGTTAGGATTACGGTTAGGGTGAGGGTTAGGGTTAGGGTGATGTTTAGGGTGAGGTTGATGGCTAGGGTGAGGGTGAGGGTGAGGTTGAGGGTGAGGGTTAGGGTTAGTTTTAGGGTGAGGGTTAGGATTAGAAACAGGGTTAGCGTTAGTTTTGGTATGAGGGTGAGGGTCAGGGTGAGGGTGAAGATTATGATTATGGTTAGGGTAAGGGTAAAGGTTATGGTTAGTGTGAGGGTTATGGTCAGTATTAGGTTTAGGGTTAGAGTGAGGATAAGGGTTAGGGTGAGTGTGATGGTTAGGATTAGGGTTAGGGTGACGGTGAGGGTTAGGGTGAGCATGAGGGTTAGGTTTAGGGTTAGGGTTAAGGTGAGGGTTAGGGTTAGGGTTTGGATTAGGGTGAGAATTAGGGTGAGGTGTCGGGATAGGGTTAGGGTGAGGTTTAGGTTTAGAGTGAGGGTTAGGGTTAGGGTTAGGGTTAGGGTTAGTGTGAGGATAAGGGTTATGGTGAAGGTTAGGGTGAGGGTGAGGGTTAGGGTTAACGTTAGGGTTAGTGTGAGGGTTAGGGTTAGGGCTTTGGTTATGCTTTGGTTTAAGGTGAGAGTTAGGTTTAGAGTCATGTTTAGGGTGTGATTGAGGGTTAGTGTGAGGGTGAGGGTGAGGGGGAATGTGAGTGTTAGGGTGAGGGTGCGGGTGAGGGTGAGATTGAGGGTGAGGGTTAGGGTTAGTTTTAGGGTAGTGTTAGGGTTAGGTTTAGGGAGAGGGTGAGGGTTAGGGTTAGGATTAGGGTTAGGGTTAGGTTTAAGCTGAGGGTGAGGGTGAAAGTGAGGGTAAGGATTAGGGTTAAGGTTAGGGTGAGGTTTAGGGTTTGTGTGAGTGTTACTGTGATGGTGAGTGTCAGGTGAGGGTGAGGTTTAGAAAGACGGTGAGGGTGAGGGTTATGGTTAGGATAAGGCTTAGGGTGAGTTTTATGGTTAGGGTTATGGTTACAGTTAGGGTTATTGTTAGGGTTAAGTTTAAGGTTACGAAGAGGGTGAGGGCAAGGGTTAGCATTAGGATTAGGGTTAGGGTTAGGGTGAGGTTGGGGTTGAGTGTTAGGTTTAGGATTAGGGTTAGGGTAAGGCTGAGGGGAAAGTTGAGGTTGACTGTGAGGGTGAGTGGTCAGGTTACTGTTAGGATTAGTGTGAGGGTTAGGGTGAGGGTGAGGGTGAGGGTTAGGCTTAGGTTAGGGTTAGGGTTAGGGTGAGGGTGAGGGTGAAAGTTAGGATTAGAAATAGGGTGAGTGTTACGGTTAGGCTGAGGGTGAGAGTCAGTGTGAGGGTGAAGGTTAGGGTTAGTTTTAGGGTGAGGATAAGTGTTAGGGTAAGGGTGAGGGTTAGGGTGATGTTTATTGTGAGGATGAGGATTAGGGTGAGGGTGAGTGTTCGGGTGAGGGTGAAGATTCGGGTGAGGGTGAAAGTTAGGGTGTGTTTGAGAGTTAGGTTTAGGATGAGTGTTAGGGTGATGGTGAGGGTTAGGGTGAGGGTGAGCGTTAGGTTTAGGTCTCGGGTCAGGGTGAGGGTTAGGGTTAGGGTTAGGGTTAGGGTGAGAGTTAGGTTGAGGTGTCAGGATAGGATTAGGGTGAGGGTTAGGGTTAGTGTGAGGATAAGGGTTAGGGTGAGGGTTAGGGTGAGGGTGAAAGTTAGGGTTAGCGTTAGGTTTAGGGTTAGTGTTAGGTTGATGGTTAAGTTTAGGGTTAGTTTGAGGGATAGGGTTAGGGTGATGTTTAAGGTGAGGTTGAGTGTTAGTGTGAGGGTGAGTGTGAGGGTGAGGGTTACATTGAGGGTGCGTGTGAGGGTGAGGTTGAGGGTGAGGGTTAGGGTTAGGGTTAGGATTAGGTTTATTGTAAGGGTTAGGCTGAGGGTGAGGGTGAAATTGAGGGTGAGGGTTAGGGATAGGGTGAGGGTTAGGCTTAGTGTGAGGGTTAGGGAAAGGTGAGGGTTCGGTTGAGGGTTAGGTTTAGGGTGAGGGTTAGGGTTATGTTTAGGGTGAGGATTAGCGTTAGAGTGATGTTTAGTATGAGGGTGGGGGTTACTGTTAGGGTTAGCTTTAAGGAAAGGTTTAGGTTTAGGGTTAGGGTCAGGGTTACGGTGACGGGTAGGTTTAGGGTTAGGGTTCGGGTTAAGGTTAGTGTGAGTGTAATGGTTAGGGTTAGAGTTAGGGTTAGTGTGAGGATAAATGTTAGACTGAGGATTAGGTTGAGGGTGACGTTTAGGGTTAGTATTAGGGTTAGGGTTAGGGTTAGGCTGAGGCTGAGGGTGAAATTGAAGGTGAGGGTTAGGGTTAGGGTGAGTGTTAGGGTTAGTGTGATGGTTAGTGTGATGGTGATGGTGAGGGTGAGGGCGAGGGTTAGAATGAGGGTGAGGGTGATGTTTAGGTTTAGGATTAGGGTTAGGTTGAGTTTTAAGTTTAGGTTTAGGGTTAGGTTTAGACTTATTGTTAGCGTTAGCCGTAGGGTAAGGGTGATGGTGTGGGTTAGGGTTAGCGTTAGGGTTAGGGGTAGGGTGAGGGTGGGTTTGAGAGTTAGGGTTAGGATTGGGGTTAGTGTTAGGGTAAGGCTGAGGTGGAAGGGGAGGTTGAGGGTGAGGGTTAGGGTTAGGGTGAGGGCTAAGGTGAGGGTGAGGGTTAGGGTGAAGTTGAGGGTGAGAGTTTGGGTTAGGTAAGGGTTAGGGTTAGGGTGAGGATTAGTTGAGGTTGATTGTTAAGCTGACGTTAGGTTTAGGGTGAGGGTTAGGATTACTGTTAGGGTGATTGTTATGGTTAGGGTGATGTTTAGGGTAAGGGTGATGGTTAGGGTGAGGGTGAGGTTTAGGGTTAGGGTTAGTATTAGTGTGAGGGTGAGGGTGAGGCTTAGGATTAGAAATAGAGTGAGCATTAGTGTTGGGCTGAGGGTGAGGGTCAGGGTGAGCATGAACGTTATGGTTAGGTTTAGGATTAGGTTAAGGGTTAAGGCTAGTGTGAGGGTCATGGTCAGTTTTAGGGTTAGGGTTAGGGTGAGGGTGAGTGTGAGGATCAGGATTAGGAATAGGGTTAGATTTAGGCTGAGGGTGAGGGTCAGGGTGCGGGTGAAGTTTAGGTTTAGTGTTAGGGTGAGGATAAGTGTTAGGGTGAGGGTTAAGGGGAGGGTTAGTTTTAGGGTTAGGGTTAGGGTGAGGGTTAAGGTTTGGGTGATGTTTAGGGTGAAGGTTAGGGTGAGGCTGAGGGTTCAGGTGAGCGTTTGGGTTAGGCTGAGGGTGAGGTTTAGGGTGTGGGTGAGGATTAGGTTTAGGATGAGGGTTAACGATAGGTTTAGGGTTAGTGTGAGGTTTAGGTTTAATGGTAGGGTTAGGGTTAGGGTTAGGTTTAGAGTGAGGGTTAGGGAGAGGGGAAGGGGTAGGATTAGGGTGAGGTTTTGGGTGAGTGTGAGATTTGGGGTGAGGGTGAGGGTGAGGGTTAGGGTTAGGTTTAGTGTTAGGGTTAGGGTGAGTTTGATGGTGAGGGTGAGCGTTAGGGTTAGGATTGGGTTACTGTGAGGGTAAGAGTGAGGGTTATGGTTAGGTTGAGGGTTAGTTTTAGGGTGAGGGTTAGGGTTAGTGTTAGGGTGAGTGTTAGGGTTAGGGTTTGGTTTAGGGTGAGATTTAGGGTGAGGTGTCGGGATAGGTTTAGGGTGAGGTTTAGGGTTAGTGTGAGGGCAAGGGTTAGGTTTAGGGTTAGGGTTAGTTTGAGGATAAGGGTTAGGGTGAAAGTAAGGTTGAGGGTGAGAATTAGGGTTAGCGTTAGGGTTAGGGTGAGGGTTAGTTTTAGGGTGAGGGTTAGGGTTAGGGTTAGGGTGAGGATTAGGTTTACGGTGATGTTTAGGGTGAGGTTGAGTGTTAATGTGAGGGTGAGTGTGAGTGTATGGATTAGGGTGAGCGTGTGGGTGAGGGTGAGGTTGAGCGTGAGGGTTAGCGTTAGGGTTAGGTTGAGGGTAAGTGTTAGTGTGAGGGTTAGTGTGATGGTGAGGGTCAGTTGAGGGTGAGGGTTAGAATGAGGGTGAGGGTTGGGATTAGGATTAGGTTTAGAGTGACTTTTAGGGTTAGGGTTAGGGTTAGATTTAGGTTTATTGTTAGGGTCACAGTTAGGGTTAGGGTGAGTGTGAGGGCAAGGGTTAGCGTTAGGATTATGGTTAGGGTTAGGGTGAGGGTGGTGTTGAGAGTTAGGCTTATGATTATGGTTAGGTTTAGGGTAAGGCTGAGGGGGAAGAGGAGGTAGAGGGTTAGGTTTAGGGTTAGGTTTAGGGTTAGGGTGAAGTTTAGAGTGAGGTTGAGGTTTAGGGTGAGGGTGAGGTTTAGGGTGAGGGTGAGGGTGAGGTTGAGCATGAGGGTTAGATTTAGGATGAGGGTGAGGGTGAGGGTTAGGGTTAGGATGAGGGTGAGGGTGAGGGTGAGGGTTATGTTTTGGGTTAGGTTGAGGGTTAGGTTTAGGGTTAGGCTTAGGGTGAGGGTTAGGCTGTAGGTAAGGTTTAGTGTGAGGGTTAGGATGAGGGTGAGGTTCACGGTTAGGGTTAGGGTAAGGGTTAGGGTGAGGGTTAGGGTGAGGGTTAGGGTTAGGGTTAGCATGAGGGTTAGTGTGAGGGTGAGGGTTAGGGTGAGTGGTAGTGTTAACTTTAGGGATAGGGTGAGGATTAAGGTTAGGGTTAGGTTTATTGTGTGGGTTAGGCTGAGGGGTAGGTTTAGGGTTAGGTTGAGTGTTAGGTTTAGTGTGAGGGTTAAGGTTAGGGTTAGGGTGAGTGTAAGGTTTAGAGTGAGGTTAAGGGTGAGGATGAGCTTTAGCTTTAGCATTAGGTTTATGGATAGGGTTAGGATGAGGGTTAGTTTTAGGGTGAGGGTGAAGTTGAGGGTGGGGGTGAGGGTTAGTGTTAGGGTTACTGTGACGGTTACTGTTAGAGTGAGGGTTAGGGTTAGTGTAAGGGTTTGGGTTAGGGTTAGGTTGAGGGTCAGGGTGAGTGTTAGGTTTAGGTTGAGGGTTAGCGTTAGCGTGAGGGTTAGGGTTAGGTTTAGGGTGAGAATTAGGGTTAGGGTGATGTTTATTGTGAGGGTGAGTGTTCAGGTGAGGGTGAGGGTTAGGGTGAGGGTGAGGGTTAGGGTGTGGTTGAGGGTTAGGGTTAGGTTGAGGGATAGGGTGACGTTGAGTGTTATGGTGAGGGTTAGGGTTAGGTTGAGAGTTAGGGTAAGAGTGAACGTTAGGGTTAGGTTTAGGGTTAGGGTGATTGTTAGGGTGAGGTGTCGGTATAGGGTTAGGGTTAGTGCGAGGGTTAGGGTTAGGTTAGGGTTAGTGTGAGGATAAGCTTTAGGCTGAGGTTTAGGGTGAGGTTAAGGTTTAGGTTTAGCGTTAGGGTTAGAGTAAGGGTTAGGGTGAGGGTTAGTGTTAGTGTGAGTGTTAGGGTTAGGGTTATGGTTAGGGTTAGGTTTAGGCTGAGGGGGAGGGGGAGGGCGAGGTGGAGGGTAAGGGTTAGGTTAAGGGTTAGGGTGAGGGTTAGGGTGAGTGTGAGGGTTAGTGTGAGGGTGGAGGTGAGGTTTTCATTTACCTTAGGGTTAGGGTTATGGTGAAGTTTAGGTTGAGGTTGAGGGTTAAGCTGAGGTTAGGGTTAGGGTGAGGGTTAGGGTTAGGCTTACGGTGAGGGTTAGGGTTAGGGTGATGTTTAGGGTGAGGGTGAGCGTTCAGTGAGGGTGAGGGTGAGGGTGAGGGTGAGGGTGTGGGTGAGGGTTAGTGTTAGGGTTAGGTTTAGTGTGAGGGTACGTATGAGGGTTAGGATTAGGAATAGGGTTAGCGTTAGTGTTAGGCTGAGGGTATGGGTTACGGTGAGGTTATGTGTGAGGGAGAGTGTTAGGGTTAGGGATAGGTTTAGCCTGAGGGCTAGGGTGAGGAGAGGGTTAGTGTGAGGGTTAGGGTGAGGGATTCGTTTAGGTAAGGGTTAGGGTTATGGTGAGATTTAGCGTGAGGTTTAGGGTTAGGTTGAGGGTTACGGTTAGGGTGAGGGTTAGGGTTAGGTTTAGGGTAAGGATTAGGGTTTAGGTGATGTTTAGGGTGAACGTGAGTGTTAGGGTGAGGATGAGTGTTCGGGGAAGTGTGAGGGTTCCGGTGAAGGAGAGGGTTATGGTGTGGGTGAGGATTAGGGTTAGGTTGAGGGTTAGTGTTAGGGTTAGGGTTAGTGGGAGGGTGAGGGTTAGGGATAGTGTTAGAATTAGGTTGAGGGTTAGGGTTAGGGTTAGTGTTAGGGTCAGGGTTAGGGTTAGGGTGCGGGTTATTGTCAGGGTGAGGGTGAGGGTTAGGGTTAGGGTAAGTTTGAGGGTGAGGGTTAGGTTTAGAATTAGGGTTAGGTTTAGGGTTAGGTTGAGTGTTATGGTGAGGGTGAGGGTGAGGGTGAGGGTTAGGGTTAGGTTGAGATTTAGGGTGAGAATTTTGCTGAGGGTTATGGTGAAGGTAAGGGTTAGGGTGATGTATAGTGTGAGAATGAGGATTAGGGTTAGTGTTAGGGTTAGGGTAAGGGTTAGGGTGAGGCTTAGGCTTACATTTAGTTTTACGGTGAGGTTGAGGTATAGGGTGAGGATTAGCGCTATGGTGAGGGTTAGGGATAGGGTTAGATTGAGGGTGAGGGTGAGTGTTAGGTTTAGAGTTAGGGTGAGGGTGAGGGTGAGGGTTAGGAATAGGGTAAGCTTTAGGGTTAGGATGATGGTGAGGGTGACAGTAAGGGTGTGGGTTAGGGTTAGAGTGAGGGTTAGGTTTAGGGTAAGGGTTAGGGGGAGGTTTAGGGTGTGGGTAACTTTTAGGGTAAGGGTTAGGATGAGGGTAAGGGTTAGGGTTAGGGTGAGGGAAAGGGTTAGGGTGAGGGTTAGGGTGAGGTGGAGGGTTAGGCTTAGCATTAGGGTTAAGTGAAGGTGAGGTTTGGGGTTAGGGTTAAGATTAGGGATAGGGTGAGGATTAGGGTTAGGGTTAGGGTTAGGGTGAGGGTTAGGATGAGGGGTAGGGTTAGGATTAGGGTGAGGGTTAGGTTTAGTGTGAGGTTTAGGGTTAGGGTTAGGGAGAGGGATAGGTTTAGTCTGAGGGTTAGGTTTAGGGTTAGGGTGAGGGTAAGGTTTCGGGTGAGGGTTAGGCTGAGGGTGAGATTTAGGGTTAGCATTATGTTTAGGGTTAGGGTTAGGATGAGGGTTAGGGTTAGGGTGAGGGTGAGGTAGAGGGTGAGGAAGAGTGTTAGTTTTAGGTATAGTGTGTGGGTTAGTGCTAGGGTGAGGGTTAGTTTTAGGGTGAGTGTTAGGGTTAGGGTAAGGTTTAGGGTGAGGGTTAGGGTTAGGGTTGGGTTAGGTTGAGTTTCAGGGTGAAGGTCAGGGTTAGGTTGAGTCTTAGGGTTAGGGTGAGGGTTAGGGTTAGTTTTAGGGTTAGATTTAGGGTTAGGTTGATGTTTATTGTGAGGATGAGGGTTAGGGTAAGGGTTAGGTTTAGGGGTAGGGTGAGGGTTAGAATTAGGTTGAGGGTTAGGGTTAGGGTTAGTGTTACGGTGAGGGTTAGGGTTAGGGTCCGGGTTATTGTCAGGGTGAGGGTGAGGGTTAGGGTTAGGGTTAGAGTAAGTTTGAGGGTGAGGGTTAGGTTTAGGATTAGGGTTAGGTTTAGGATTAGGTTGAGCGTTATGGTGAGGGTGAGGGTTCGGGTGAGGGTTAGTGTTAGGGCAAGAATTAGGGTTAGGTTTAGGGTTAGGGTTATGGTGAAGTTAAGGGTTAGGGTGATGTATAGTGTGAGGATGAGGATTAGGGTTAGTGTTAGGGTTAGGGTGAGGGTTAGGGTGAGGCTTAGTCTTTCATTTAGTTTTAGGGTGAGGTTGATGTATAGGGTGACGGTTAGCGCTATGGTGAGGGTTAGGGATAGGGTTAGGGTGAGGGTGAGGGTGAGTGTTAGGTTTAGAGTTCAGGTGAGGGTGAGAGTGAGGGTTAGGAATATGGTAAGTATTAGGGTTAGGATGATGGTGAGGGTGACATTAAGGATGTTGGCTAGGTTTAAGGTGAGGGTTATGTTTAGGTTAGGGTTAGGGGGAGGTTTTGGGTGTGGGTAACTTTTAGGGTGAGGGTTAGGGTGATGGTAAGGGTTAGGATTAGGGTGAGGGAAAGGTTAGGTTGAGGGTTAGGGTGAGGTGGAGGGTTAGGGTTAGCATTAGGGATAGGGTGAGGGTGAGGGTTGGGGTTAGGGTTAAGATTAGGGACAGGGTGAGGATTAGGGTTAGGGTTAGGTTTAGGGTGAGGGTTAGGATTAGGTGAGGGTTTGGTTTAGTGTGAGGTTTAGTGTTAGGGTTAGGGAGAGGGATAGGTTTAGTCTGAGGGTTAGGTTTAGGGTTAGGGTGAGGGTAAGGTTTCGGGTGAGGGTTAGGCTGAGGGTGAGATTTAGGGTTAGCTTTATGTTTAGGGTTAAGGTTAGGATGAGGGTTAGGGTTAGGGTGAGGGTGAGGTAGAGAGTGAGGAAGAGTGTTAGTTTTAGGTATAGTGTCAGGGTTAGTCGTAGGGTGAGGGTTAGTTTTAGGGTGAGTGTTAGATTTAGAGTAAGGGTTAGGGTGAGGGTTAGGGGTAGGGTTGGGTTAGGGTGATTTTCAGGGTGAAGGTTAGGTTAGGTTGAGGCTTAGGGTTTGGGTGAGGGTTAGGGTTAGTGTTAGGGTGAAAGTTATGGTTAGGGTGATGTTTATTGTGAGGGTGAGGGTTAGGGTAAGGGTGAGTGTTCGGGTGAGGGTGAGGGGTCGTGTGAGAGTGAGGGATAGGGTGTGGTTGAGGCTTAGGGTTAGGGTGAAGGTTAGGGAGACGGTGAGGGTTAGGGTGAGGGTGAGGGTTATGTTTACGGTTAGGTTAGGGTGAGGGTTAGGGTTAGGGTTAGGGTTATGCTGGCAGGGTGAGGTGTCGGGATAGGGTTAGGGTAAGGGTTAGGGTTAGTTTGAGGTTTAGGGTTAGGGTTATGGTTATTGTGAGGTTAAGGATTAGAGTGAGGGTTAGGGTGATGGTGAGGTTTAGGGTTAGTGTTAGTGTTAGGGTTAGGGACAGGGTGACGGTGATGTTTAGGGTTAGGGTGTTGTTTAATGTGAGGTTTAGTGTTAGTGTGAAGGTGAGGGTGAGGGTGAGGGTTAGTCTGAGGGTGTGGGTGAGGGTGAGGTTGAGGATGAGAATTACGGTTAGGGTTAGGGTGAGGGTGAGGGTGAAAGTGAAGGTGAGGGTTAGGGTTAGGTTGTGGGTTAGGGTTAGGGTTAGGGTTAGGATGATGTTTATGCTGAGTGTTAAGGTTATGGTTAGTGTGAGGGTTAGGGTTAGTTTGCGGGTGAGGGTGAGGTTTAGGTTTAATTTTAGGGTTTGTTTTAGGGTTACGGTTAGAGTTAGAGTTAGGGTTATTGTTAGGGTTATGGTTAGGGTGAGGGTGAGGGTGAGGGTTTCGTTTAGGTAAGGGTTAGGTATAGGGTGAGAATTAGGGAGAGGGTGAGGGTTAAGCTGAGTTTAGGGTTAGGGTGAGGGTTATGGTTAAGGTTAGGGTGAAGGTTAGGGTTAGGTTGATGTTTAGGGTGAGGGTGAGGGTTAGGGTGAGGGTGTGGGTGAGGTTTAGGGTTAGTGTTAGGTTTAGGTTGAATATGTGGGTAAGCGTTAGGATTATTAATAGGCTTAGGGTTAGGGTTAATCTGAGCTTGAGGGTCAGGGTGAGGGTGAAGTGTAGGGTTAGGGTTAGGGTTAATTTGAGAGTTACAGAGAGGGGTAGGGTTAGGGTTAGTGTGAGGTTTAGGGTGAGTGTGAGGATTAGGGTGAGGGTGAGTGAGGGTTAGTGTTAGGGTTAGGGTTAGATTTAGGGTGAGTTTGAAGGTGATGGTTAGGTTTAGGATTAGGGTTAAGGTTAGGGTTAGGGTGAGTGTTAGGGTGAGGGTGAGGGTTCCGGTGAATGTTAGGGTATGCATGAGGGTTAGGGTTATGGTGAGGATTAGGGTTAGGATTAGGGTTAGGGTTCTGGTGAGCTTAAGGATTAATGTCAGGTTTAGTGTGATGATGAGGGTTAGGGTTAGTGTTAGGGATAGGGTGAGGGTTATGGTGAGTACTAGGGTTAGGGTTAGGATGAGGGTTAGGGTTAGTGTGAGGGTTAGGGTGAGGGTGAGGTTGAAGGTGAGGGTTAGGGTGAGGATGAGTGTGAGGTTGAGGGTTAGCGTTAGGGTTAGTGTCAGTGTTAGGGTGAGGTTGGGGGTTAGGTTTAGGATTAGGGTTAGGGTTTGTGTTAGGCTGAGGCTGAGGGTGAGGGTGAGGTTGAGGGTTAGGATTAGGCTGATGTTGAGGTTGAGAATCAGGGTTAAAGTTAGGGTGAGGGTTAAGGTGAGGGCTAGGTTGAGGTTGAGGGTTAGGGTTAGGTTTAGGGTTAGGATAAGGGTTAGGCTGAGGGTTAGGGTTAGGGTTAGTGTGAGGGTTAGGTTTAGGGTTAGGGTAAGTGTTAAGGTGAGGGTAAAGTTTAGGGTGAATATTAGGGTGACGGTGAAGTTTAGGGTTTGGGTGAAGGTTAGGTTTATGGTTAGGGTTAGGGTGAGTGTTAGCGTGTGGGTAAGTGTTAGGGTGAGGGTTACGTTGAGGCTGAGGATTAGGGTTCAGGTGAGGGTAAGGATAAGGGTGAGGGTTAGGGTGAGGGTGAGGGATAAGGTGAGGGTTTGGGTTAAGGTTAAGGATAGGATAAGGATTTGGGTTAGGGTTAGGTTTAGGGTGAGGGTTAGGCTGAGTGGTAGGGTTAGGGTTAGGGTGAGGCTTAGGTTTAGTTTGAGGGTTAGTGTTAGGGTTATGGTTAGGGTTAGTGTGAGGATAAGGGTTATTGTGAGGGTTAGGGTGAGGATGAGGTGTAGGGTTAGCGTTAGTGATAGGGTGACGTTATGGTGAGGGTGAGGGTTAGGTTTACGGTTAGGATTAGGTTGAGGGTTAGGATTAGGGTTAGGGTTAGGTTGAGAATTAGTTTGAGGTGTCAGGATAGGTTTAGGGTTAGGGGTAAGGTTAGTTTGAGGTTTAGGGTTAGGGTTAGTGTGAGGATAATGGTTATGTTGAGGGTTAGGGTGAGGGTGAGGGTTAGGGTTAGCATTAGGGTTAGCGTGAGGGTTAGGGTTAAGGTGAGGGTTAGGGTTAGGGTGATGTTTAGGGTGAGGTTGAGGGTTAGTGTGAGGGTGAGGGTGAGGGTTAGGGTGAGGGTGCGGGTGAGGGTGAGGCTGAGGATGAGGGTTAGGTTTAGGGTTTGGGTCAAGATGAGGGTTAGTGTTAGGATTAGAGTTAGGGTTACAGTTAGGCTGAGGGTGAGGGTGAAAATGAGGGTGAGGGTTAGGGTTAGGGTGATGCTTAGTGTTAGTGGTAGGGTTAGTTGATGTTGAGGCTCAGAGTGGGAGTGAGGGTTAGAATGAGGGTGAGGGTGAGGGTGAGGGTTAGGGTTAGGATTAGGTTTAGGGTGAGTTTAAGGGTTAGGGTTAGGGTTAGAGTTATGGTTATTGTTAGGGTTAGGGTTAGGGTTAGGGTGAGGGTGAGGATAAGGGTTTCCCTTAGGTAAGGGTTGGGTTTAGGGTGAGGATTAGGGTGAAGGTGTGGGTTAAGCTGAGGTTAGGTTTAGGGTGAGGGTTAGGGTTAGGGTTAGGGTGAGGTCTAGGATTAGGGTGATGTTTAGGGTGAGGGTGAGGGTTAGGGTGAAGGTGAGGATTAAGGTTAGCATTAGGTTTACCATTAGGGTTAGGATGAGGGTTAGGTTTAGTGTAAGGGTGAGGGTGAGGGTGAGGGTTATGGTGAGGGTTAGTGTTAGGGTTAGTGTGACGGTTACTGTTATTGTAAGGGTTAGGTTTAGGGTGAGGTTTAGGGTTAGGGTAAGGGTTTGGTTTAGGGGTAGGGTGATGGTGAGGGTCAGGATGAGGGTTAGGATTAGTTTGAGGTTTAGGATTAGGGTGATGGTTAAGGATAGGGATAGCTTGAGTGTAAGTGTTAGGATTAGGGTTAGGGTGAGGGTGAGGGTGATGGTTAGGTTTAGGGTGAGGGTTAGGGTTAGGTTTAGGGTTAGGGTGAGTGTGAGGGTTAGAGTTAGGTTTGGGGTTAGGATAAGGGTTAGGCTGACTATTAGCCTTAAGGTTAGTGTGAGTGTTAGGTTTAGGGTTAGGGTTTTGGTTAGATTGAAGGTAAAGTTTAGGTTGAGGTTTAGGGTGAGTTTGAGGGTTAGGGTTAGGGTGAGTGTTAGGGTCAGGGTTATGTTTAGGGTTATGTTTAGGGTTAGGTTGAGGGTTCGGGTGAGGGTTAGGTTTAGGGTAAGGGTGAGGATGAGGTTTAGGATGTGGGTAACTTTTAGGGTGAGGGTTAGGGTGAGGGTGAGGTTTAGTGTTAGGATGAGGGAAAGGGTTAGGGTGAGGGTTAGGATGAGGTGGAGGGTTATGGTTAGCATTAGGGTTAGGGTGAGGGTGAGGTTGAAAGTGAAGCTGAGGGTTAGGGTTAGGGTGAGTGTTAGTGTTAGGTTAGTGTTAGGATGAGGTTTAGACTGAGTGTTAAGGTTAGGATTAGTGTGAGGGTTAGTTTGAGGGTGTGGGTGAGGGTGAGGTTTAGGGTTAGTTTTAGGGTGAGTTTTAGGGTTAGGTTTAGGGTTAGAGTTAGGGTTAGTGTTAGGGTGAGCGTGAGGATGAGGGTTTCGTTTAGGTAAGGGTTAGGGTTAGGGTGAGGATTAGGGTGAGGGTGAGGGTTAAGCTGAGGTTAGGTTTAGGGTGAGGGTTAGGGTTAGGTTTAGTTTTAGGTTGCATGTGAGGGTAAGTGTTAGGAATAGGAATAGGGTTAGGTTCGGGTTAGGCTGAGGTTGAGGGTCAGGGTAAGCGTGAAGGTTAGGGATAGGGTTAGTGTTAGGTTGAGAGTTATGGAGAAGGGTAGGGTTAGGGTTAGGGTGAGGTTTAGGATGAGTGTGAGGATTAAGGTGAGGGTGAGAGTGAGGGTTAGGGTTAGGGTTAGAGTTAGGGTGAGATTGAAGGTGAGGGTTAGGTTTAGGATTAGGGTTAAGGTTAGGGTTAGGGTGAGTGTTAGGTGAGGGTTCAGATTCGATTTCGGGTGAGGGTTAGGGTGTGCATGAGTTTTAGGGTTATGGTGAGGATTAGGGTTAGGATTAGCGTTAGGGTTCTGGTGAATTTAAGGATTAGGGTAAGGTTTAGTGTGAGGATGAGGGTGAGGGTTAGTGTTAGAAATAGGGTGAGGGTTACAGTGAGTGTTAGGTTTAGGGTTAGGGTTAGGGTGAGGGTGAGGTATAGGTTGAGGCTTAGGGTTAGGGTGAGGGTTAGGGATACATTTAGGGTTAGGGTGAGGGTGATGTTGAGTGTTAGGGTTAGGTTTAGTGTTAGATTTAGGGTGAGGGTGAGGGTGAGTGTTAGGATTATGGTTAGGATTAAGGTTAGGCTGAGGGTGATGTGGAGGGTTAGGGTAAGGGTTAGGGTTAGGATGATTGTTATTGTTAGGGTTAGGATTAGGGTTAGTTTTGGGTGAGGGTTAGATTTGGTTTATGTTTAGGATAAGGTTTAGGCTGAGGGTTAATGTTAGGGTTAGTGTGAGGTTTAGGTTTAGCGTTAGGGTAATTGCTAGGTTGAGAGTAAATTTTAGGGTGAATATTAGGGTGATGGTGAAGTTTAAGGTTATGGTGAGGGTTAGGTTGAAGGTTAGGTTTATGGTTCGGGTTAGAGTGAGTGTTAGGGTGTGGGTAAGAGTTAGGCTGAGGGATAGGCTGAGGGGTAGGGTTAGGGTTAGGGTGAGGCTTAGGTTTAGTGTGAGGGTTAGGGTTAGGGTTAGGGTGACAGTAAGGGTTACAGTGAGGGTTAGGGTGAGTGTGAGGTTTAGGGATAGAATTAGGTTTAGGGTTTGGGTTAGGATGAGTGTTAGGGTTAAGTTTAGGGTTAGGATTAGAATGAGGGTGAGGTTTAGGGTCAGGGTTCGTTTGAGGTTTAGTGTTAGGTGTGGGCTAGGGTGAGGGTTAAGGTTAGGGTGAGTTTTAGGTTTAGGGTTAGGGTTAAGCTGAGGGTGAGGGTCAGGGTTAGGGATAGGGTTAGGGTTAGGGTGAGGGTTAGGCTGAGGGTTAGTGTTAGGGTTAGTGTGAGGGTTAGGGTTATGGTTAGGGTTTGGGTTAGGGTGTGGTTTAGGGTTAGTTTTAGGTTTAGGCTGAGGGTTAGGGTTAGTGTCAGTGTGAGTGTTAGGTTTAGGGTTAGGGTTTGGGTTAGGTTGAGGGTAAAGTTTAGGGTGAGGGTTAGGGTGAGGGTGAGTGTTAGGGTTATGTTTAGGGTTAGGGTGAGTGTTAGGGTGAGGGTTAGATTTAGGGTTAGGCTTAGGGTGAGGGTTAGGGTGTAGGTAAGTTTTAGGGTGAGGGTTAGGAGGAGGGTGAGGTTTAGGTTTAGTGTGACTGTTAGGGTTAGGGTCATGGTGAGTTTTAGGTTTAGTGTGAGGGTTAGGGTGAGGTTGAGGGTTATTGTTAGGGTGATGTTGAGGGTAAGGTTTATGCTGAGGCTTAGGGTGAGGATGAGGTTTATTTTTAGCATTAGGTTTACAGTTAGGGTTAGGATGAGGGTTAGGTTTAGGGTGAGGGTGAGGGTAAGGGTTAGGGTCACTGTGAGGGTTAGTGTTAGGGTGAGGGTTAGGTTTAGGTTGAGGGTTAGGTTTAGGGTAAGTGTTAGGGTTAGGGTTAGGGTTAGGGTTAAGGTGAGGGTCAGGGTGAGAGTTAGTGTTAGGTTGAGGGTTAGGGTTAAGGTAAGGGTTATGGCTAGGGTTAGGGTGAGAGTTAGGGTTAGGGTGAAGTTTAGTATAAGGTTGAGGGTTAGGGTGAGGGTGAGTGTTCGTGTGTGGGTTAGTGTTCGGGTGAGGGTTAGGGTTTGGGTGTGGTTGAGGGTTAGTGTTAGGGTGAGGGTTAGGGTGTCGGTGAGGGTTAGGGTGAGGGTGAGGGTTAAGTCTAGATGTAGGGTTAGGTTGAGGTTTAGGGTAAGGGTTATGGTTAAGGTGAGAGTTAGGGTAAGGTTTCGGGATAGGGTTAGGGTGAGGGTTAGGGTTAGTGTGGGGGTTAGTCTTAGGGTTAAGGTTAGTGTGAGGAAAAGGTTTAGGATGAGGTTTAAGGTAAGGGTGAGGGTTAGCTTTAGTGTTAGGGTTACAGTGAGGGTTAGGGTGAGGGTTAGCATTAGGGTGAGGGTTAGGGTTAGGTTTAGGGTGAGGGTTAGGGTTAGGGTGATGTTTAGGGTGAGGGTGATGTTTAATGTGAGGGTGAGGTTGAGGTTTAGGGTGAGGGTGAGGCTGAGAGTTAGAATTAGGATTACTGTTAGGGTTAGGGTTAGGCTGAGTGTGAGTGTCAGCGTGAGGGTGAAGGTTAAGGTTAGGGTTAGGATTAGGGTTAGAGTGAGGGTTACAGTTAGTCTGAGTGTTATGGTTAGGGCTACAATTAGGGATAGGGTGAGGGTAAGGGTTAGGTTGAGGGTTAGGGTGAGGGATAGAGTTAGGGTTAGGATTAGGGTGAGGGTTAGGGTTAAGGTGATATTTAGGTTGAGGTTGAGGGGTAGGGAGAGGATGATGGTTCCGTTGAGGGTGAGGGTGTGGGTGAGGGTGTGGGTCTAATTCTGGTGAGGGTGAGGGTTAGGGTGTGGTTGAAATTTAGGGTTAGGTTGATGGTTAGGGTGATGTTGAGGGTTACGATGAGTGTGAGGGTTAGGCTTAGGTTTAAGGTTAGTGTGAGGGTTAGGTTTAGTTTTAGTGTTAGGGTGAGAGTTAGGGTGAGTTGTCGGGATAGGGTTAGGGTGTGGGTTAGGGTTAGTGTGAGGGTTATGGTTAGGTTTAAGTTTAGTGTGAGGATAAAGGTTAGGGTGAGGGTTAGGGAGAGGGTGAGTGTTAGGGTTAACGTTAGAGTTATGGTGAGGGTTAGGGTTAGGGTGAGGGTTAGGATTAGGGTTAGGTTGAGGGTTAGTATTAGGGAGATGTTTAGGGTGAGCTTGAGAGTTAGTGTGAGGGTGAGGGTGAGGGTGAGGTTCAGGTTGAGGGTGAGTGTTAGGGTTAGGTTTAGGACGAGGGTGAGTGTTACTGTTAGGAGTAGGGTTAGGGATAGGTTTAGGCTGAGGGTGAGGGTGTGGGTTATGGTGAGGGTTAGGTTTAGTGTGATGGTGAGGGTCAGGGTAAGGGTGAGGCTTAGGATGAGGGTGAGGGTGTGGGTGAGGGTTAGCGTTAGGTTTAGTGTTAGGGTGAGTTTTATGGTTAGGGTTAGGGTTAGGGCTAGGGTTATGGCAATTTTTAGGGTTAGGTTTAGGGTTAGGGAGAGGGTGAGGGTGAGGTTTAGCGTTATGGTTAGGGTTAGGGTTAGGGTGAGGGTGGGGTTGAGGGTTAGGGATAGGATTAAGGTTAGGTTTAGGGTAAGGCTGATGGGGAAGGGGAGGTTGAGGGTGAGGATTAGGGTTAGGGTTAGGTTTAGGGTGAGGGCTAGGGTGAGGGTGAGGGTTAGTGTGAGGGTGAGGGTTTCTGTTAGGTAAGGTTTAGGGTTAGGGTGAGAATTAGGGGAGGGGTAGGGTTACGGGGAGGGGGAGGTTTAGGGTTAGGATAAGGGTTGTGATGAGGGTTAGGCTGAGGGTTAGGGTTAGGGTTAGTGTGAGGGTTAGAGTTATGGTTAGGGTTACGGTTATGGTTAGGTTTAGGATTAGGGTTAGGATAAGGGTTAGGCTGAGGGTTAGGGTAAGCGTTCGTGTGAGTGTTAAGTTTAGGGTTAGGGTTTGGGTTAGGTTGAGGGTAAAGTTTAGGGTGAGGGTTAGGGTGAGGGTGAGGTTTAGGTTTAGAGTTAGGGTTAGGTTCAGGGTTAGGCTTAGGGATGTGGATAGGTTTAGGGTGAGAGTTAGTTTTAGGGTTAGGGTGAGGGTTACCGTGTGGGTCAGTGTTAGGGTGAGTGTAGGATGAGGGTGAGGGTTAGGGTTAGGGTGAAGGAAAGGTTTAGGGTGATGGTTAGGTTTAGTGTGACGGTTAGGGTTAGGGTGAGGGTGAGGTTTAGGGTTAGCATTAGGTTTAGGGTTAGGTTTAGAATGAGTTTTAGGGTGAAGGTGAGTGTGAATTTGAGGGTGAGGGAGAGTGTTAGGGTTAGGTTTAGTGTGAGTTTTAGTGTTAGGGTGATGGTTAGAGTTAGGGTGAGGGTATTGTCAGGGTGAGATTTAGGGTGAGGGTGATGGTGAGGTTTTCTCTTAGGTAAGGTTTACGGTTAGGGTTAGGGTGAGGTTTAGGGTGAGGAGGAGGGTGAGGGTGAGGGGGAGGGGGAGGGTTAGTGTTAGGATGAGGGTTAGGGTTTGGGTTAGGGTGTGGGTTAGGATGAGGTTTAGGTTTAGGGTTAGGGTTAGTGTGAGGGTTAAGGTTAGTTTGAGAGTTAGGGTTAGTTTGAGGGTTAGGTTTAGGGTGATTGTTGGTGTTAGGGTGAGGGTTAGGGTGAGGCTGAGTGTTCGTGTGAGAGTTAGGGTTAGGTTTAGGTTTATGGATAGATTTATGTTGAGGGTAAGGGTTAGGGTGAGGGTTAGGGTGAGGGTGAGGGTGAGGGTTAGGGTTAGTGTGAGGATTAGGGTTAGTGTTAAGGTTAGGGTGAGGCTGAGGTTTGGGTTAGAATTAGGGTTGGGATGAGGGTTAGGCTGAGGGTTAGGGTTAGGGCTAGTGTGAAGGTTAGGGTTACGGTTATGATGAGGGTTAGGGTAAGGGTTAGGATAAGGGTTAGGCTGAGGGTTACGGTAAGGGTTAGTGTGAGTGTTAGGTTTAGGGTTAGGGTTTGGGTTAAGTTGAGGGTAAAGTTTAGGGTGAGGGTTAGGGTGAGGTTGAGGTTTAGGGTTAGGGTGAGGGTTAGGATCAGGGTTAGGCTTAGGGTTGTGGTTAGGGTTAGGGTGAGGTTAAGGGTTAGAGGTAGTTTTAGATTTAAGGTGAGGGTTAGTTTGTGGGTAAGTGTTAGGGTGAGGTTTATGGTGAGGGTGAGGGTTAGGGTTAGGGTGATGGAAAGGTTTATGGTGAGGGTTAGGTTTAGTGTGAGGGTTAGGGTTAGGGTGAGGGTGAGGATTAGGGTTAGCATTAGGTTTAAGGTTAGTGTTAGGATGAGGGTTAGGGTGAGGGTGAGGTTGAGGATGAGGGTGAGTGTTAGGGTTAGGTTTAGTGTAAGGGTTAGTGTTAGGGTGAGGGTTAGTTTTAGGTTGAGCGTTAGGGTTAGCTTGAGGGTTACGATTAATTTGTGGTTTTGGGTTAGTGTAAGGGTGAGATTTATGGTTAGGGTGATGTTTATTGTGAGGGTGAGGTTTAGGGTGAGGGTTAGTGTTCGGGTGAGGGTCTAGTTCTGGTGAGGGTGAGGGTTAGGGTGTGGTTGAAATTTAGGGTTAGGGTGAGGGTTAGGGTGATGGTGAGGGTTACGGTGAGGGTGAGTGTTAGGCTTAGGGTTAGGGTTAGTGTGAGGTTTAGGGTTAGTTTTAGGGTTAGTTTGAGAGTTAGGGTGAGTTGTCGGGATAGGGTTAGGGTGTGGGTTAGGGTTAGTGTGAGGGTTAGGGTTAGGTTTAAGTTTAGTGTGAGGATAAAGGTTAGGGTGAGGGTTAGGATGAGGGCGAGGGTTAGGGTTAGCATTAGTGTTATGGTGAGGGTTAGGGTTAGGGTGAGGCTTAGGATTAGGTTTAGGTTGAGGGTTATTGTTAGGGAGATGTTTAGGGTGAGGTTGAGAGTTAGTGTGAGGGTGTGGGTGAGGTTGAGGTTGAGGGTGAGTGTTAGGGTTAGGCTTAGGATGAGGGTGAGTGTTAGGGTTAGGATTAGGGTTAGGGATAGGTTTAGGCTGAGGGTGAGGGTGAGGGTTAGGGTGAGGGTTAGGGTTAGTGTGATGGTGAGGGTGAGGGTGAGGGTGAGGGTTAGGATAAGGGTGAGGGTGTGGGTGATTGTTAGTGTTAGGTTTAGTGTTAGGGTCAGTTTTATGGTTAGGATTAGGGTTAGGGCTAGGGTTATGGTAATTTTAGGGTTAGGGTTAGGGTGAGGGTGAGGATGAGGATTAGCGTTAGGGTTAGGGTTATTGTTAGGTTGAGGGTGGGGTTGAGGGTTAGGGTTAGGGTTAAGGTTAGGTTTAGAGTAAGGCTGAGGGGGAAGGGGAGGTGGAGGGTGAGGATTAGGGTTAGCGTTATGTTTAGGGTGATGGCTAGGGTGAGGGTGAGTGTTAATATCAGGGTGAGTGTTTCAGTTAGTTAAGGGTTAGGGTTAGGGTGAGAATTAGTGGGAGGGGGAGGGTTAGGGTGAGGGTGAGGTTTAGGGTTAGGATTATGGTTGGGATGAGGGTTAGGCTGAGGGTTAGGGATAGGGTTAGTGTGAGGGTTAGTGTTAGGGTTAGGGTTATGGTTATGGTTATGGTTAGGGTTGGGGTTAGGATCAGGGTTAGCCTAAGAATTACGGAAAGGGTTAGTGTGAGTGTTAGGGTTAGGGTTTGGGTTAGGTTGAGGTTAATGTTTAGGGTGAGGGTTAGGGTGAGGTTGAGGTCTAGGTTTAGAGTTAGGGTTAGGGTCAGGGTTAGGCTTAGGAATGTAGTAAGGGTTAGGGTGAGGTTAAGGGTGAGAGTTAGTCTTAGTGTTACGGTGAGGTTTACAGTGTGGGTAAGTGTTAGGGTGAGGTTTATGGTGATGGTGAGACTTAGGGTTAGGGTTAGGTTTAGAGTTAGGGTGAGGGTGATGGTGATGGTGAGGGTTAACGTTAGGGTTAGGTTGAGGGTGGGGTTGAGGTTTAGGGTTAGGATTAAGGTTAGGTTTAGGGTAATGCTGATGGGGCAGGGGAGGTGGAGGCTGAGGATTAGGGTTAGGGTTAGGTTTAGGGTGAGGGCTAGGGAGAGGGTGAGGGTTAGTGTGAGGGTGAGAGTTTCGGTTAGGTAAGGGTTAGGGTTAGGGTGAGAATAAGGGGGAGGGGGAGGGTTAGGGTCTGAATGAGGTTTAGGGTTAGGATTAGGGTTGCGATGAGGGTTAAGCTGAGGGTTAGGGTTAGGGTTAGTGTGAGGGTTATGGTTAGAGTTAGGGTTACGGTTATGGTTAGGGTTAGGTTTAGCGTTAGGATAAGGGTTAGGCTGATGGTTAGGGTAAGGGTTAGTGTGAGTGTTAGGTTTAGGGTTAGGGTTTGGGTTAGGTTGAGGGTAAAGATTAGGGTGAGGGTTAGGTTGAGGGTGACTTTTAGGTTTAGAGTTAGGGTTAGGGTCAGGGTTAGGCTTAGGGATGTGGATAGGTTTAGGGTGAGGTTTAGGGTGAGAGTTAGTTTTAGGGTTAGGTTGAGGGTTACCGTGTGGGTAAGTGTTAGGGTGAGGGTAGGGTGAGGGTGAGGGTTAGGGTTAGGGTGACGGAAATGATTAGGGTGATGGTTAGGTTTAGTGTGACGGTTAGGGTTAGGGTGAGGGTGAGGTTTAGGGTTAGCATTAGGTTTAGGGTTAGGGTTAGGATGAGGGTTAGGGTGAGGGTGACGGTGAGTTTGAGGGTGAGGGTGAATGTTAGGGTTAGGTTTAGTGTGAGGGTTAGTGTTAGGGGGAGGGTTAGGTTTAGGGTGAGGGTTAAAGTTAGGTTGAGGGTTAGGATTAGGTCGAGGGTTAGGGATAGTTTTAGGGTGAGAGTTAGACTTAGGGTGATAGTTATTTTGAGGGTCAGGATTAAGGTGATGGTGAGTGTTCCTGTGAGGGTCGGGTTCTGGTGAGGGTGAGGGTTAGGGTGTGGTTGAAATTTAGGGTTAGTGTGAGCGTTAGGGTTATGGTGAGGGTTACGGTGAGGGTGAGGGTTAGGCTTAGGGTTAGGGTTAGTGTGAGGGTTAGGGTTAGGCTTAGGGTTAGCGTGAGGATAAAGGTTAGGGTGAGGGTTAGGGTTAGGATGAGGGTGAGTTTTAGGGTTAGGTTGAGGGTTAGTGTTAGGGAGATGTTTAGGGTGAGGTTGAGAGTTAGTGTGAGGGTGAGGGTGAGGGTGAGGTTGAGGTTGAGGGTGAGAGTTAGGGTTTTGGTTAGGATGAAGGTGAGTGTTAGAGTTAGGATTAGGTTTAGGTTTAGGGTTAGGCTGAGGGTGAGGGTGTGGGTTAGGGTGAGGGTTAGGGTTAATGTGATGGTGAGGGTCAGGGTGAGGGTGAGGGTTAATATGAGGGTGAGGGTTAGTGTGAGGGGTAGGGTTATGTTCAGGGTTAGGGTGAGTTTTATGGTTAGGTTTAGGGTTAGGGCTAGGGTTATGGTAATTTTTAGGGTTAGGGTTAGATTTAGGGTGATGATGAGGGTGAGGGTTAGCGTTAGGGTTAGGGTTAGGGTTAGGGTGAGGGTGGGGTTGAGGGTTAGGATTAGGATTAAGGTTAGGTTTACTGTAAGGCTGAGGGGGAAGGGGAGGTGGAGGGTGAGGATTAGGGTTAAGGTTAGGTTTAGAGTGAGGGCTAGTGTGAGGGTGAGGGTTAGTGTGAGGGCGAGGGTTTCGGTTAGGTAAGGGTTAGGGTTCGGGTGAGGATTAGGGTGAGCGTGAGGTTTAAGCTAAGGTTAGGTTTAGTGTCAGGGTTAGGGTTATGGTTACGGTGAATGTTATGGTTACGGTGATATTTAGGGTGAGGATGAGGTTTAGGGTGAGGGTGGGGTTTAGGGTGAGAGTGAGGGTGAGAGTGAGTGTGAGGGTTAGAGTTAGGTTTAGGTTTAGGCTGAGGGTGAGGGTGAGGGTTAGGAATAAGAATAGGGTTAGGGTTAGGTTTAGGCTGAGCATGACAGTCAGGGTGAGGGTGAAGATTAGGCTTAGGTTTAGGGTTAGGTGAGGGGTACGGTTAGTGTGAGGGTTATGGTTAGATTTATGGTTAGGGTTAGGGTGAGGGCTAGGGTGAGGATTAGAGTTAGGGTTCGGGTTAGGGTTTGGGTAAGGGTTTATGTGATATTTTGTGTGAGGGTTCGGGTTAGGGTAAGGATGAGGGTTCAGGTGAGGTTACTTTTTCGGGTAAGGGTGAGGGTTAGGGTTTGGGTGAGGATTAGGGTTAAGTTGAGGGTTAGCCTTAGGTTTAGGTTTAGTCTGTGGGTGAGGGTTAGGGGTAGGGTTAGGGTTAGGTTGAGTGTTAGGGTTAGGGTGAGGGTTATGGAGTGGGGTAGAGGTAGGGTTAGCTTGAGGTTGTGGTGAGTGTGAGGGTTAGGGTGAGGGTGAGGATGAGAGTTACTGTTAGGATTAGGGTTAGGGTTAGGGTTCAGGTGAGTGTTTGGTTTATGGTTATGGTTTGGTTTAGGTTGAAGGTAAAGTTTAGGATGAGGGTTAGTGTGAGGGTGAGAGTTAGGGTGAGGGTAAGGGTTAGCATTAGGGTTAGGGTTAGGGTGAGGGTGAGGGTTAGGTTTAGGGTTAGGGTTAGCGTGAGGGTTAGGATGTGGGTAAGGGTTAGGGTGAGGGTTAGGGTGAGGGTAAGTTTTAGTGGTAGGGTGTGGGTAAGGGTTAGGGTGAGTGTAAGTTTGTGGGTGAATGTTCGTGTGAAGGTTAGGGTTCGGGTTCGGATGAGGGTTCGGGTGTGGTTATGGGTTAGGTTAAGTTGAGGTTTAGGGTCACCGTGAGTGTTAGGGTGAGGGTGAGGCTTAGGTTTAGAGTGAGGGTTAGTGTTAGGCTTAGGGTGAGCGTTAGGTTTAGAATGAGGGTTAGGGTTAGGGTTAGGGTTATGGTGAGAGTTAGGGTGAAGTGTCGGGATAGCATTAGGGTGAGGGTTAGTGTTAGTGTGAAGGTTAGGCTTAGGGTTAGTTTTAGTGTGAGAATAAGGGTTAAAGTCAGCGTTAGGTGAGAGTGAGGGTTAGGGTTAACGTTAGGGTTAGGGTGAGATTTAGGGTGAGGTTTAGCGTTAGGGTGAGGTTTAGGGCTATGTTTAGCATGAGAGTTAGGTTTAGGGTGATGTTTAAGGTGAGGTTGAGGGTTAGTGTGAGCGTGAGGGTGAGGGTTAGGGTGAGGGTGAGTTTGAGGGTTAGGATTAGGGTTAGGGTGAGGGTGATGGGGAGCGTGAAGGTGAGGGTTATGATTACAGTGAGGATTAGCATTAGGGTTAGGGTTAGGGTGAGGTGTAGGTTTAGGTTGAGGGTTAGGATGGGGGTTAGGCTGAGGGTTTGGTTTAGGGTTAGTGTGCGGGTTAGGGTTAGTGTTAGGTTTAGGGTGAGGGTTAAGGTAAAGGTTAGGGTGAGGGTTTGGGTGTGGGTAAGTGTTAGGGTGAGGATTAGTTTGAGGGTGAGGTTTAGGATTAGGGTGAGGGTAAGGGTTAGGGTGAGGGTTAGGGTGAGTGTGAGGGTTAGGGTTAGCATTATAGTTACGGTGAGGGTGAAGGTTAGGGTGAGGTTTAGGGTTAGGTTTAGGGATAGGGTGAGGTTTATGGTTAGTGTGAGAGTTAGGGAGAGTATTAGAGTTAGGTTTAGGGTTAGGTTGAGGGTGTGGGTGAGGTTGAGGTTAAGTGTTAGGGTGAGAGTTAGGGTGAGGGTGAGACTTAGGGTTAGCATTAGGGTTAGTGTAAGGGTTAAGTTGACTGTTAGGTATATGGTTGGGGTTAGTGTGAGGGTGAGATTTAGGGTTAGCATTAGGGTTAGGGTTAGGGTTAGGGTTAGGTTGAGGGTGAGTGTCAGGGATAGGGTTAGGATTAGGGTTAGCTTTAAGGTTAGGCTGAGGGAGAGGGTGAGGTTGTGGGTTTTGGTTAGGAAAGGATTATGGTTAGGGTTAGGTTGAGGATTAGTGTGCCGGTGAGGTTTAAAGTGAGGGTTTGGGTGAGGGTTAGGGTTAGGGTTAGGCTTAGGGTCAAGGTTCGGGTGAGGGTGAGGGTTAGGCTTAGTGTGAGGGTTAGGGTTAGGGTTAGGTTTAGGGTTAGTGTGAGGATAAGGGTTAGAGTGAAGGTTAGGGTGAGAGTGAGCGTTAGGGTTAGCGTGAGGGTTAGGGCGAAGGTTATGGTGGGGGTTAGAGTGAGGGTTAGGTTTAGCGTTAAGTTTGGGGTTAGGCTGAGGGTTAGGGTGAGCATACGGTTTAGGGTGAGTGGTAGGGTGAGGGTGAGAGATAGGATTATGGTCATGGTAAGGCTTAGGGCGGGGGTTACGGTGAGTTTGATTGTTAGGTTTAGCATTATAGTTAGGGTGAGGGTGAAGGTTTATGTGAGCGTTAGTGTTAGGTTTAGGGATAGGGTGAGGATTAGGGTTAGGGTTAGGCTTAGGGTGAGGGTTAGGCTGAGGGGTAGGGGTAGGGTTATGGTTAGTGTGAGAGTTAGGGTGAGGATTAGAGTTAGGGTTAGGGTTAGGATGAGGGTGGGGTTGAGGGTTTGGTTAAGTGTTTGAGTGAGGGTTAGGGTGAGGGTGAGAGTTAGGGTTAGCATTAGTGTTAGCGTTAGGGTTAGGTTGAGTGTTAGGGTTATGGTTGGGGTTAGGGTGAGGGTGAGGTTTAGGGTTAGCATTAGGGTTAGGTTTAGGGTTAGGGTGAGGGTTAGGGTTAGGGTTAGGTTGAGGGTAAGAGTCAGGGATAGGGTTAGGATTAGGGTTAGAATTAAGGTTAGGCTGAGCCTGAGGGTGAGGGTGAGGGTGAGGATGAGGGTTATGTTTAGGAGTAGGTTTAGAGTGAGGGCTAGGGTCAGTGTGAGGGGTAGGGTGAGGGTTAGGGTGAGGGTGAGGGTTTAAGTTAGGAAAGGTTATGGTTAGGGTTCGGGTTAGGGTTAGTATTAGGGTGAGGTTTTAGGTGAGGGTTTGGGTGAGGGTTAGGGTTAGGGTTAGGCTTAGGGTGGAGGTTGGGGTGAGGGTGAGGGTTAGGGTTAGTGTGAGATGTAGGGTTACGGAGAGGTTTAGGGTTAGTGTGAGGATAAGGGTTAGGGTGAGGGTTAGGGTGAGAGTGAGGGTTAGGGTTAGCATGAGGGTTAGGGTGAAGGTTATGGTGGGTTAAGGTTAGCGTTAAGGTTGGGTTTAGGCTGAGGTTTAGGGTGAGCATACGGTTTAGGGCGAGGGTTAGGGTGAGGGTGAGAGATAGGGTTATTGTCAGGGTAAAGCTTAGGACGAGGGTTAGGGTGAGGTTGAGGGTTAGGGTTAGCATTATAGTTAGGGTGAAGATGAAGGTTAGTGTGAGGGTTAGGGTTAGGGTTAGGGACAGGGTTAGGATTAGGATTAGGGTTAGGTTTAGGGTGAGGGTTAGGCTGAGGGGTAGGGGTAGGGTTTGCGTTAGTGTGAGAGTTAGGGTGAGGATTAGAGTTAGGGTTAGGGTTAGGATGAGGGTCTGGTTGAGGGTGAGTTCAAGTGTTAGGGTGAGTGTTAGGGTGAGGTTGAGAGTTAGGGTTAGCATTAGGGTTAGTGTTAGGGTTAGGTTGAGTGTTAGGTTTATGGTTGGGGTTAGGGTGAGTGTGAGGTTTAGGGTTAGCATTAAGGTTAGATTTAGGGTTAGGTTGAGGGTTAGGGTTAGGTTTAGGTTGAGGGTGAGGGTCAGGGATAGGGTTATTATTAGGGTTAGCGTTAAGGTTAGGCTGAGTGTGAGGTTGAGGGTGAGGATTAGGGTTAGGGTAAGGATTAGGTGGAGAGTGAGGGCTAGGGTCAGTGTGAGGGGTAGTGTGAGGGTTAGGGTGAGGGTGAGGGTTCTTACTTAGGAAAGGATTATGGTTAGGGTTCGGGTGAGGTTTAGGGTTCGGGTGAGTGTTTAGGTGAGGTTTAGGGTTAGGGTTAGGCTTAGGGTGAAGGTTGAGGTGAGGGTGAGGGTTAGGGTTAGGGTGAGGGTTAGGGTGATGGTGAGGTTTAGGGTGAGGGTGAGGGTTAGCGTTAGAGTGAGGTTTATGGTGAGGGGCAGGGTTAGGGTTAGGGTGAGATTTAGGGTTAGTGTGAGGTTTAGCGTTAGAATTAGGATTAGTGTAAGGTTAAGGTATAGGGTGAGAGTCAGGGTGAGAGTGAGGGTTTGGGTTAGCGTTAGGTTTAGGGTGAGGCTTATGGTGAGGGTTAGGGTTAGGGTTAGGGTTAGGTTGATGGTGAGGGTTAGAGTTAAGATTAGGGTGAGGTTTAGGGTTGGGTGAGGGTTAGGGTTAGGGATAGGGTGAGGATTAGCGTGAGGGTGAGCTTTAGGGGAGGATTAGGTTTAGTGTGAGGATTAGGGTTAGGGTTAGGGTGAGGGTTAGGGTTAGATTGATGTTTTGGGTGAGGGTGAGTGTTAGGGTGCAGGTGAGGGTGAGGGTGAGTGTGAGGGTGTAGGTGAGGGTTAGGGTTAGGGTGAGGGTTATGGTGACTGTGAGGTTTAGTGTGAGGGTGAGGGTTAGGGTTAGGGTTATGGTGAGGGTTTGGATTAGGTTAAGGTGAGGGGTAGAGTAATGAGTAGGGTTAGGGTTAAGGTGAGGATTAGGCTTAATATGAGGTTTAGGATTAGGGTTAGTGTTAGTGTGAGGACAAGTTTTAAGTTATGGTTTAGGGTGAGAGTGCGGGTTAGGTTTAGCGTTAGTATTACCGTGGGGGTGAGGGTAAGGGTGAGGGTTAGGGTGAGGTTGAGGGTTAGGGTTAGGTTTAGGGTTAGGGTGAGGGAGAGGGTGTGGGTTAAGGTGACGGTAAGGGTTAGGGTGAGGATGAAGATTAGGGTGAGCATTAGGGTGAGGGTTAGGGTTAGGTTTAGTGTGAGGATTAGGGTTAGGTTAAGGGTTAGGGATATGGTGAGGGTAAGGGTTAGGGTGAGGTTTAGGGTGAGGGTGAGGGTTAGGGTTAGCTTTAGGTTTTGGGTGAGGGTGAGGGTTACGGTTAGGTTTAGGGTGTGGGTTAGGTTTAGGATGAGGGTTAGGGATATTGTTAGGTTTAGTGTGAGATTTATGTTTAGGATTAGAGTTAGGGTGAGGGAAAGGCTTAGAGTGAGGTATATGGTGAGGTTGAAGGTTAGGGTGAGGGTGAGGTTGAGGGTTAGGGTTTGGATTAGGGTTAGGGTTAGGCTTAGGCTGAGAGTGAGTTTGAATGTGAGGGTGAGGGGTAGGGTTGGGGTGAGTGTTAGGGTTGGGGTTAGGGTTAAGTTTAAGGTGATGATTAGGGTTACGGTTAGGGTTAGGATGAGGGTTAGGCTGAGGGTTAGGGTTAGGTTTAGGGTGAGGGTAAGGGTTAGGGTGAGGTTTAGGGTGAGGGTGAGGGTTAAGATTAGGTTTAGGTTTTGGGTGAGCGTTAGGGTTAGGGTTAGGATAGGGTGAGGATTAGTGTTAGGGTTAGGATAGGGTGGGAGTTAGGCTGAGGGATAGGGTTAGGGTTAAGGTTAGGTTGAGGGTTAGTGTGAGGGTTAGGGTTAGGATTAGGGTGAGGGTGAGGGTGAGGGTAAAGGTTAGGGTGAGTTTTAGGCTGAGGTTGAGGTTTAGGGTTAGCATTCGGATTAGGGTTAGGGTGAGGGTTAGTGTTAGGGTTAGGCTTAGAGTGAGGGTGAGGTTTACTGTTACCATTAGGGTTAGGATTAGATATAGTGTAAGGGTTAGGGTTAGGGTTAGGATTAGGGTTAGGGTTAGGGTTAGGCTGAGGGTAGGAGTGAGGGTGAGGGTGAGGTTTAGGGTTAGGTTTAGGTTTATGTTGAGGGCTATGGTGAGGATGGGGGTTAGAAAGAGGGTATGGGTGAGGGTGAGTGTTTCGGTTAGGAAAGGCTTATGGTTAGGTTTAGGGTGAGGATTAGAGTGAGGGTGAGCTTTAAGGTGAGGATTAGGGTTAGGGTGAGCATTATGGTTAGGGTTAGGTTTAGGGTTATTGTTAGATTGATGTTTGGGGTGAGGGTTAGGGTTTGGGTGAAGGTTACGGTGAGGGTGAGGGTGTAGGTGAGTGTTAGGTTTAGGGTGAGGTTAAGGGTGACTGTGAGGGTTAGGGTGAAAGTGAGTGTTAGGGTTAGGGTTAGGGTATGGGTTACTCTTAGGTTTAGGATGAGGGGTAGGGTGAGGGCTACGGTTAGGTTTAGGGTGAGGGTGAGAGTTAATGTGAGTTTCAAGTTTAGGGTTAGGGTTAGTGTGAGGATAAAGTTTAGGGTGTGAGTTATTGTGAGAGTGAGGGTTAGGTTTAGTGTTAGGGTTATGGTGGGGGTTAGGGTTAGTGTGAGGGTTCGGGTGAGGGTGAGGCTTAGGGTTAGGTTTAGGTTTAGGGTGAGAGTTAGGTTTAGCTTTAGGGTGAGGTTAAGCGAGAGGGGCAGGGTTAAGTTTTGGGTGAGGGTTCGGGTGAGCATGAGGGTTAGGGTGTGGGTGACGGTTAGTGTTAGGGTGAGGGTTAAGGTGACGGTAATGGTTTGGGTGAGGGTGAGGATTAGGGTTAGGGTGAGCATTAGGGTGAGTGTTAGGGCTAGAGTTAGTGTGAGGATTACGTTTAGAGTTAGGGTTATTGTTAGGATTATGGTGAGGATGAGGGCTAGGGTGAAAGTGAGGGTTAGGGTTAAGGTTAAGATGAGGGTTAGGGTTAGCTGAGGGTTAGGGTTAGGTTTAGGGTGAGGGTTAGGGTTAGTGTGATCTTTAGGTAGAGGGTGAGGATTAGCGGGAGGGTGAGGTTTTGCCTTAGGCTTAGAGTGAGTGTGAATATGAGGGTTAGGTTTAGGATTAGGGTTAGGTTTAGGGTTAGATTTGGTGTGAGGGTTAGGTTTATTGTGAGGGTTATTGTTAGGGTTAGTGTGAGGGTAAGTGTTAGGGTGAGGTTTAGGGTGAGGGTGAGGGTTAGGGTTAGCTTTAGGGTTTGGGTGAGGGTTAGGGTTAGGGTTAGGGATAGGGTGAGGATTAGTGTTAGTGTTAGATTTAGGGTGAGGGTTAGGCTGAGGGTTAGGGTTAGGGTTAGGTTTAGGGTGAGGGTTAGTGTGAGAGTTAGGGTTAGGGTTTGGATTAGGGTGTGGGTGAGGGTGAGGGTAAGGGTTAGGGTGAGTTTTAGGCTGAGGTTGAGGTTTAGTGTTAGCATTCAGATTAGGGTTAAGGTGATGGTTAGGGTTACGGTTAGGCTTAGAGTGAGGGTGAGGGTTAGTGTTAGCATTAGGGTTAGGATTAGGTATAGTTTAAGGGTTAGGGTTAGGGTTAGGATTAGAGTTATGTTTAGGGTTAGGCTGAGGTCGGGGGTGAGGTTGAGGGTGAGGGTTAGGGTTAGGTTTATGGTGAGGGCTAGGGAGATGGTGGGTGTTAGGATGTGGGTATGGGTGAGGGTGAGGGTTTCTTTTAGGAATGGCTTACAGTTAGGGTTATGGTGAGGATTAGAGTGAGGGTGAGCTTTAAGGTGAGGATTAGGGTTAGGGTGAGCATTAGGTTTAGGGTTATTCTTAGATTGATGTTTAGGGTGAGGGTTACAGTTAGGGTGAAGGTGAGGGTGAGGGTGAGGGTGAGGTTGTATGTGAGGGTTAGGGTTAGGGTGAGGGTTAGGGTGACTGGAAGGGTTAGGGTGAAGGTGAGGGTTAGGGTTAACATGAGGGTTAGGGTTAGGTTTAGAGTGAGGGGTCCGGTGATGGCTAGGGTTAGGGTTAGGGTGAGGGTGAGGGTTAATGTGAGGGTTAGGGTTAGGGTTAGGTTTAGGGTGTGGATAAGGATAAGGGTGTGAGTTATTGTGAGAGTGCGCGTTAGGGTTAGGCTGGGGGTTAGGGTTAGGTTGAGGTTTTGGATTCAGGTGAGAGTTAGGGTTAGGTTTAGGTTTAGGGGGAGGGTTTGGGTGAGGTTTAGGGTGAGGGTAAGCGTGAGGGGCAGGGTTAGGTTTTGTGTGAGGGTTCGGGTTCGGGTTCGGGTTAGTGTGTGGGTGACGGTTAGGGGTAGGTTGAAGGTAAAGGTTACGGTAAGGGTTAGGGTAAGGGTGAGGATTAGGGTTAGAGTGGGCATTAGGGTTAGTGTTAGTGTTAGGATTAGGGTTAGGGTTAGGGTTAGGGATATGGTGAGGGTAAGGGTTAGGGTGAGGTTTAGGGTGAGGGTGAGGGTTAGGGTTAGCGTTAGGGTTTGGGTGAGAGTTAGGGTGAGGGTTAGGGTTTGGGTGAGGGTGAGGGTTAGGGTTAGGGTGAGGGTGAGGGTTAGGTTTAGCATGAGGGTTTGGGATAGGGTTAGGGTTAGGTTGAGAGTTAGGGTTAGGGTCAGTATTAGTGTTAGGGTGAGTTTAAGGCTTAGGGTGAGGGATAGGGTGATGTATAGGGTTAGGTTTAGGGTGAGGGTGAGGGTGTTAAGGTGAGGGCTAGAGTTAGGGTTAGGTTTTGGGTGAGTGTTAGGGTTATGGTGAGGGTGATGGTGAGGGTTAAGTTTAGGATTAGGTTTGTGGTTAGCATGAGGGTTATAGATAGGGTTAGGTTTAGGGTTAGGGTTAGGGTTAGGGTTAGGTTTAGAGTTAGGGTGTGGATGAGGGTGAGGGTTAGGGTTTGGATTAGGGTTAAGGTAAGGGTTAGGCTGAGGAGTAGGGGTAGGGTGAGGGTGAGGGTGAGGGTGAGGGTGAGGGTGAGGGTAAAGTTGAGAGTGAAGGTTAGGATTTGGTTGAGGGTTAGGGTTAACATTAGGGTTAGTGTGAGTGTTAGGATTAGGGTTAGAGTTAGGGTGAGGTGTAGGGTTAGCATTAGGGTTAAGGTTAGGTTTAGGTTGAGGGTTAGGTTTAGGGTAGTGTTAGGGTAAGTGTGAGGGTGAGGGTTAGGGTGTGGGTTAGGGTGAGTGTCAGGGTTATGGTGAGGCTGAGGTTAAGGGTTAGGTTTAGGATTAGGGTTAGGGTTAGTGTGAGGTTTAGGGTTAGGGTTGGGGTCAGTGTGAGGTTTAGGTTTATGGTTAGGGTTAGAGTTAGGGTGAGGGTGAGGGTAAGGGTTAGGATTTGGATTAGGGTTAGGGTTAGGTTTAGGCTGAGGTTGAGGTTGAGGGTGAGGCTGAGGGTTAGGGTTAGGGTGTGTGTTAGGGTTGGGGTTAGGGTTAAGGTAAGGGTGAGGGTTAGGGTTAGGGTTAGGATGAGGGTTAGGCTGAGGGTTAGGTTTAGCGTTAGGGTGAGGGTAAGGGTTAGGGTGAGGGTTAGGGTGAGGGTTAGGATTAAGCTTAGTGTTAGGATGCGGTTTAGGGTGAGGATTAGCTTGAGGTTTATATTTAGCATTAGGGCTAGGGTTAGGGTTAGGGTGATGGTTAGGCATAGGGTTAGGGTTAGGGTGAGGGTCAGGGTTAGGGTTAGAATTAGGGTTAGTGCTAGGGTGAGGGTTAGTTTTAGGGTTAGGGTTAGGTTTATGGTGAGGGCTAGGGTGAGGGTGAGGTTCAGGGTGAATGTTAGGGTGAGGGTGTCGGTGACAATGTGTGTTAGGGTGAGGCTTAGGCTGAACGTGAGGGATAGTGGTAGCATTAGGTTTAGAGTTAAGGATAGGGTTAGCGTGAGAGTTAGGGTTAGAGTTAGCGTGAGAGTTAGGGTTAGTGTTAGGGTTAGAGCTAGAGTGAGGATGAGGGTGAGTGCTAGGGTTTTGATTAAGGTTAGTGTTAGGGTTAGGGTGAGGGGTAGGCTGAGGGGTAGGGATAGGGTTGGGGTGAAGTTGAGGGTGAGGGTCAAGTTTAGGGTGAGGGTTAGGGTGAGGGTTAGGGTTAGGGATAGCATAACTTTTAGGGTTAGGGTTAGGGTGAGTGTTAGGCTTATGGTGAGGTTGAGGGTAAGGGTTAGGTTTAGGATTAGGATTAGGGGGAGTGGGAGGGTTATGGATAGTGTTAGGGTTAGGGTGAGGGTTAGGGTTAGGGTTAGGGTTAGAATTAGGGTGAGCGTGAGGGTGAGGGTTAGGGTTTGGATTAGGGTTAGGGTTAGGTTTAGGCTGAGGTTGAGGTTGAGGGTGAAGGTCAGGGTTAGGATTAGCGTGAGTGTTAGGGTTGGGGTTAGGAATAAGGTTAGGGTGATTGTTAGTGTTATTGGTAGGTTTAGGATGAGGGTTAGGCTGAGGTTTAGGGTTAGGGTTAGGGTGAGGTTAATGGTTAGGGTAAGGGTTAGTGTGAGGGTGAGGGTTAGGATTAAGCTTAGTGTTAGGGTGATATTTAGGGTGAGGGTTAGTGTTAGGATGAGGGTTAGGGTTAGGTTTGGGGAGAGGATAAGGGTTAGGGTGAGTTTTAGGGTGAGTGTGAGGGTTAGGATTTGGCAAAGGTTTAGGGTGAGGGTTAGGGTGACGTTAGGGATAGGGTAAGGATGAGAGTTAGGCTGAGGATTAGGTTTAGGGTTACGGTGAGTGGAAGTGTTAGGGTGAGGGTTAGGGTTAGGCTAAGGGGTAGGTTTAGGGTTAGCGTTAGGGTGAGGGTTAATGTGAGGGTTAGGGTTAGGGTTAGGGTGAGAGTGAGGGGAAGGTTTAGGGTGAGGGTTAGGGTGAGGTTGAGGTTTTGGTTTAGCATTACGGTTAGGGTTACAGTTAGGGTGGGGGTTAGGGTTAGGGTTAGAATGAGGATGAGGGTTAGTGTTAGTCTGAGTGTTAGGGTTAGGTTTAGGGTGAGGGCGAGCGTGAGGGTTAGGGTTAGGGTTAGCAATAGGGTTAAGGTTAGTTTTAGGCTGAGGGGGTGAGGGTGAGGGTGAGGGTGAGGATGAGGTTTAGTGTTAGCATTATGGTTAGGGTTAGGTTTAAGGTTAGAGTGAGGATTAGGGTTAGGGTTAGGGTTAGAGTTAGAGTGAGGGTGACAGTGAGTGTAAGGGTTAGGTGAGGGTTAGGTTGAGTTTGAGGTTTAGGTTTAGCATTAGGGTTAGGTTTGGGGTTAGGGTGAGGTTTAGGGACAGGGTTAGGGTTAGGGTGAGCATCAGGTTTAGGGTTAGGTCTAGGATTAGGGTTAGGGTGAGGGTTAGCGTTAGGGTTAGGTTTAGGATGAGGGGTAGGTTGAGGGTGGGGTTTAGGTTGAGGGTTAGGATGAGGGCTAGGGTGACAGTTAGGGTTAGGGTGAGGCTTAGGATGAGGGTGAGGGTTAGTGTTAACATTAGGGTTAGGGATAGGTTTAAGGTTAGGGTGAGTGTTAGGGTTAGGGTTAGGGTTAGAGTTAGAGTGAAGGTGAGGTTGAGGGTTAGGGATTTGATTAGGGTTAGTGTTAGGGTTAGGTTGAGGGTTAGGCTGAGGGGTAGGGTTAGGGTTAAGGTGAGATTGAGGGTGAGTGTTCAGGTTAGGGTGAGGGTTAGGGTGAGGTTGAGGGTTAGGTTTAGGTTTAGGTTTAGGGTTAGGGTTAAGGTGAGGGTTGGGGTTAGGTTTAGGGTGAGGGTGAAGTATACGGTTAGCAATAGGGTAACGGTTAGGGTTAGGTTGATGGTTAGGTTCAGGATAGGGTTAGGGTGGGTGTGAGGGTGAGGAGTAGGGTTAGGGTTAGGGTGAGGGTTAGGGTTTGGGTGAGGCTTA
Source organism: Dipodomys merriami (assembly GCF_024711535.1). Classification (NCBI taxonomy): domain Eukaryota; kingdom Metazoa; phylum Chordata; class Mammalia; order Rodentia; family Heteromyidae; genus Dipodomys; species Dipodomys merriami. The sequence continues at coordinate 3,338,493 of NW_027206157.1, forward strand.
GGGTTAGTGGAAGTTGAAGGTGAGTGTTACGTTGATGGCTAGGGTTAATGTTAGGGTTAGGTTGAGTGTTAGTGTTAGGGTTAGGTTTAGGGTTAGAGTGAGGGTTAGGGTTAGGGTTAGGGTTAGGGTTAGAGTTGTGTTGAGTGTGAGGGTGAGGGTAAGGGTTAGGGTGAGTGTGAGGGTTAGAGTTAGTGTTAGGGTTAGAGAGAGTGTGAGGGATAGTGTTAGCATTAGGGTTAGTGTTAGGCTTAGTATGAGGGTTAGGTTTAGGGTTAGGGTGAGGGTGAGGATGAGGGTTAGGGTTAGACTTAGGTTTAGGGTGAGGGCTAGGATGAGGGTGAGGGTTTGGCTGAGTGTTAGGGTGAGGATGAGGTTTTCATTTAGGAAAGGCTTGGGGTTAGGTTTAGGTTGAGGTTTAGTTTGTGGGTGAGGTTTAAGGTGAGGATTAGGGTTAGGGTGATGATTAGGGTTAGGATTAGGGTGAGTGTTAGTGTTAGGGTGATTTTTAGGGTGAGGATGAGGGTTAGGGTAAGGGTAAGGATGTGGGTGAGGGTGAGGTTGTAGCTTGGGGTTAGGTTTAGGGTGAGGGTTAGCTTGACGGTGAGGGTTAGGGTGAAGGTTAGCGTTAGGTTTAGGGTGAAGTTTAGGGTTAATGTGGGTGTTAAGTTTAGCGTTATGGTTAGGGTGAGATTTAAGGTTAGGGTGAGGGTTAGGGTGAGGGTGAGGGTTACGATTAGCGTGAGGGTTAGGGTTAGTTTGAGGCTTTGCGTTAGGGTTCGGGTTAGTGTGAGGATAAGGGTTAGTGTCAGGTTTAGGGTGTGAGTGAGTGTTTAGGGTTTGCGTTAGGTTTAGGGTGAGGTTTATGGTGAGGGTTAGGGTTAGGGTTAGTGTGACGGTGAGGGATAGATTTAGGGTTAAGATGAGGGTTAGGGTTAGAGTTAGTTTTAGGGTGTTGGTGAAGGTGAGGTTTAAGATTAGAAATAGGGTTAGCGTTAGTGTTGGGCTGAGGGTGAGGGTGAACGTTATGGTTAGGGTTACGATTAGGGAAAGCGTTACGGCTAGTGTGAGGGTTAAGGTCAGTGTTACGGTGAGGGTGAGGGTGAAGATTAGGATTAGTGTGAGGGTAAGAGTGAGGTTTAGGATTAGTGTAAGGTTAAGGGTTAGGATTAGGGTTAGGGTTAGTTTGAGGATAAGAGTTAGGGTGAAGGTTAGGGTGAGGGTGAGAGTTAGGGTTAGCGTTAGTGTTAGGGTGAGGGTTAGGGTTAGGGTGAGGGTTAGGTTTAGGGTTAGGGTGAGGGTTAGGTTTACGGTGATGTTTAGGGTTAGGTTGAGTGTTAGTATGAGGGTGAGTGTGAGTGTATGTGTTAGGGTGAGGCTGTGGGTGAAGGTGAGATTGAGCGTGAGGATTAAGGTTAGATTTAGGGTGAAGCTAAGTGTTAGTGTGAGCATTAGTGTTATGGTGAGTGTCAGGTGAGGGCGAGGGTTAGAAGGAGGGTTAGGGTTAGGGTTAGGAATAGGTTTAGAGTGACTTTTAGGTTTAGGTTTAGGGTTAGGGTTAGAATTAGGGTTATTGTTAGGGTTACAGTTACGGTTAGGGTGAGGGGGAGGGCGTGGGTTAGCGTTAGGATTATGGTTAGGGGTAGGGTGAGGGTGGGGTTGAGTGTTAGGGTTATGTTTAGGGTTAGGTGGAGGGTTAGGGTGAGGGTTAGGTTTAGGGTTAGGCTTAGGGTGTGGGTTAGGGTGTAGGTAAGAGTTAGGGTGAGGGTTAGGATGAGGGTGAGCTTTGGGGTAAGGGTTAGGGTAAGGGTTAGGGTGAGTGTTAGGGTTCGGGTGAGGGTTAGGGTTAGCATGAGGGTTAGTGTGAGGGTGAGGGTTAGGGTGAGTGTTAGGGTTAAATTTAGGGATAGGGTGAGTATTAGGGTTAGGGTTAGGTTAAGGGTTTGGGATAGGCTGAGGGGTAGGCTTAGTGTTAGTTTGAGTGTTAGGTTTAGTGTGAGGGTCAAGGTTAGGGTTAGGGTCAGGATAAGGGTTAGAGTGAGGTTTAGGGTGAGGATGAGCTTTAGGTTAAGCATTAGGTTTACCGTTAGTGTTAGGATGAGGGTTAGTGTTAGGGTGAAGGTGAAGGTGAGGGTAAGGGTGAGGGTTAGTGTTAGGGTTAGTGTGACGGTTACTGTTAGGGTAAGGGTTAGGGATCGGGTAAGCGTTAGGGTAAGGGTTTGTGTTAGGGTTAGGGTGAGGCTTAGGTTTAGGTTGAACGTTAGCGTTAGGGTGAGGGTTAGGGTTAGGTTTAGTGTGAGATTTAGGGTTAGGGTGATGTTTATTGTGAGGGTGAGTGTTAGGTTGAGGGTGAGTGTTCGGGTGAGGGTGAGGATTAGGTTTAGATTTAGGGTAAGTGTGAACTTTAGGGTTAGGTTTAACGTTAGGGTGAGTTGTCGGGATAGGGTAAAGGTGAGGGTTAGGGTTAGTGCGAGGATTAGGGTTAGGTTAGGGTTAGTATGAGGATAAGGTTTAGGGTTAGGGTTAGGGTGAGTGTGAGGTTTAGGGTTAGCGTTAGGGTTAAGGTAAGGGTGAGTGTTAAGGTTAGTGTTAGGGTGAGGGTTAGGGTTAGGGTGCGGTTTAGGGTGAGGTTGAGTGTTAGTGTGAGGGTGAGGGTGAGGGTGAGGGTTAAGGTGAAGTTGAGGGTCAGGGTGAGGGTGAGGGTTAGAGTTAGGGTTAGGGTTAGGATGAAGGTGAGGGTGAGGGTTAGGTTAGGATTAGGGTTAGGGTTAGGGTTAGGCTGAGGGTGAGGTTGAAAATGAAGGGTGAGCGTTAGGGTTAAATTTAGGGTGAGGGTTAGGGTTAGTGTGAAGGTTAGTCTGATGATGAGGGTCAGGGTGAGGGGGAGGGTTAGAATGAGGCTGAGGGTGACGATGAGAGTTAGGGTTAGGATTAGGTTTAGGGTGAGTTTTAGTGTTAGGTTTAGGGTTAGGCTGAGGGTTATTGCTAGGTTTAGGTTTAGGGTTAGGTTGAAGGTGAAGCTTAGCATTATGGTTAGGGTTAGAGTTGGAGTGAGGGTGGGGTTGAGGGTTAGGTTTAGGATTAGGTTTAATTTTAGGGTAAGACGGAGGGGGAAGGGAAGTTTGAGGGTGAGGTTTAGGGTTAGGGTTAGGTTTAGGGTGAGGGCTAGGGTGAGGGTGAGGGTTAGGGTGAGGGTTTCAGTTAGGTAAGGGTTAGGGTTACGGTGATGGTGAGTGTTAAGCTGAGTATAGGTTTAGGTTGAGGGTTTGGGTTATGGTTAGGGTGAGTGTTAGGGTTGGGCTGATATTTAGGGTGAGTGTGAGGGTGAGGGTGAGGGTTAGGTTTAGGGTGAGGGTGATGGTGAGGGTTAGGATTAGGCATAGTGTTAGGGCTAGGGTTAGGCTGAAGGTGAGGGTCAGGGTGAGGGTGAATGTTAGGGTTTGGGTTAGGATTAGGGTTAGGGAGAGTGTTAAGGTGAGGTTGAGTGTTCATGTTCGGGTTAGGGTTATGTTGTCATTGAGGGTGATGGTTAGGGTGAGGATTAGGGTTAGGTTTAGGGTTATGGTGAGGGTAAGGGTTAGGTTGAGGTTTATTGTGAGGATGAGGGTTACGGTTAGTGTTAGTTTTAGGGTGAGGGTTAGGGTTAGGGTTAGTGTTAGGGTGAGGGAGAGTTTTAGGGTTAGGTTTAGGTTTAGAGTTAGGGTTAGGCTGAGGGTGATGGGGAGGGTGAGGGTGAGGGTTAGGTTTAAGGTTAGGGTTAGGGTTAGGGTTATGGTGAGGGTTAGGGTTAGGATGAGGGTTAGGCTGACAGGGTTAGGATTAGTTTGAGGGTTAGGGTTAGGGTTAGGGAGAGGGTTAGGGATTGATTTAGGGTTCGGATAAGGGTTAGGCTGAGGGTTAGGGTTAGGGTTAGTATGAGGGTTAGATTTAGGGTTAGGATAAGGGTTAGGGTGAGGGTAAATGTTAGGGTGAGGGTTAGTGTGAGGGTGAGGGTTAGGGTTGGGGTGAGGATTAGAGTGAAGTTTAGGTTTAGGGTTACGGTTAGGGTGAAGGTGAAGGTTTGGATAAGTGTTAGGGTGAGGGATAGGTTGAGAATGAGGGTTAGGGTTAGGGTGAGGGTAAGGGTTATTTTGAGGGTTAGGGTGAGGGTGAGTGTTAGGGTTAGCATTAGGGTTAGGGTGAGGGTGAGGGTTAGGGAGAGTGTATGGGTTAAGATTAAGGACAGGGTGAGGATTAGGATAAGCTTTAGGTTTAGTGTGAGGGTTAGGCTGAGGGGTAGGATTAGAGTTAGTGTTTGGGTTAGGTTTAGTGTGAGGGTTAGGGTTAGCGTTAGGGTGACGGTAAGGTTAGGGTGAGGGTTAGGGTGAGTGTAAGGTTTTGGGTTAGAATTAGGGTTAAGGTTAGTGTTAGGATGATGGTTAGGGTTAGGTTTAGGGTTAGGGTGATGGTGACGGTGAGGGTTAGGATAAGGGTTAGGGTGAGGGTTAGTGTTAGGGTGAGGGCTAGGGTGAGGGTGAGGGATAGGGTGAGTGTGAGGGTGAGGGTGAGGTTTTCGGTTAGGTATGGGTTATGGTTATGGTTAGGGTGAGGATTAGGGTGAGGGTGTGAATTAGTGTTAGGGTTAGGGTTAGGGTGAGGGTGAGGGTTAGAGTTAGGGTTAGTGTGAGGGTTACGGTTACGGTGAGGTTAGGGTTAGGGTGAGGGTTAGGGTTAGTGTTAGGTTGACGGTTAGGTTTAGGGTGATGTTTAGTGTGAGGGTGAGGGTTAGGGTGAGGATGAGTGTACGGGTGAGAGTTAGAGTTAGGTTTAGTGTTAGGGATATTGTGAGGTTGAGGGTAAGTTTTAGTATGAATGTTAGGGTGAGGGTGTGGGTTAGGTTTAGGGTGAGGGTTAGGGTGAGGGTTATGGTTAGGGTGAGGTTAAGGGTTAGGTTTAGGGTGAGTGTGAGGTTTAGGGTTAGGGTTAGAGTTAGGACGAGAGTTAGGCTGACGGTTAGGTTAAGGGTTAGGGTGAGGGTTAGGGTTAGGTTTAGGATGAGGGTGAGGGTTAGGGTTAGCGTTAGGGTTAGGGTGACAGTTAGTTTTAGGGTGAGGTTGAGGGTTAGAGTTAGGGTGATGTTTAGGGTGAGGTTGAGGGTTAGTATGAGGGTGAGGGTGAGGATGAGGGTTAGGGTGAGGTTGAGGGTGAGGGTGAGGTTTAGGATGACGGTTAGGGTTAGGTTTAGGTTTAGGATAAGGGTTAGGCTGGGGGTTAGCGTTAGGGTTAGTGTGAGTGTTAGGTTTAGGGTTAGGGTTTGGGTTAGGTTGAGGGTGAAGATTTGGTTGAAGGTTAGGCTGAGGGTGAGGGTTAGGGTTATTGTGAGGGTTAGGATAAGGGTTAGTTTAGGGTTATGTTTAGGCTTAGGTTACTGTGAAGGTTAGTTTTAGGGTTAGGGTTAGGGTTAGTGTGAGGATAAGGGTTAGGGTGACGGTTAGGGTGAGGGTGAGGGTTAGGGTTAGCGTTAGGGTTAGGGTGAGGTTTAGGGTTAGGGTGAGTGTGAGGGTTAGAGTTAGGGTGATGTTTAGGGTGAGGTTGAAGGTTAGTATGACGGTGAGGCTGCGGATGAGGGTTAGGGTGAGGGTGCGTGTGAGGATGAGGTTGAGGATGAGGATTAGGGTTAGGATTAGTTTTAGGGATAGTGTTAGGGTGAGGGTTAAGGTTTGGGCAATGTTTAGGGTGAAGGTTAGGGTGAGGCTGAGGGTTCGGGTTAGGGTTCGGGTTCAGCTGAAGGTGTGGGTGAGGATTAGGTTTAGGTTGAGGGTTATCCTTAGGTGTAGGATTAGTGTCACGTTTAGGTGTAGGGGTACGGTTAGGGTTAGAGTCAGGGTTAGGTTGAGGGTTAGGGAGAGGGGTAGATGTAGGATTAGGGTGAGGTTTAGGGTGAGTGTGAGATTTGGGGTGAGGGTGAGGGTGAGGGTTAGGGTTAGGGTTAGGGTGTGTTTGATGGTGAGGGTGAGCATTAGGGTTAGGATTAGGTGTAGGGTGAGTTTTAGAGTTAGGTTTAGGGTTAGAGTTATGGTTATTGTTAGGGTTAGTGTTAGGGTTAAGGTGAGGGTGAGGGTGAGGGTTTCGGCTAGGTAAGGGTTAGGTTTATGGTGAGGATAAGGGTTAGGTTGAGATTTAAGCTGAGGATAGGTTTAGGGTGAGGGTTAGGGATAGGGTTATGGTGAGGTTTAGGGTTAGGGTGATGTTTAGGGTGAGAGTGAGGGTCAGGGTGAGGGTGAGGGTTAGGGTTAGCGTTAGGTTGAGGGTTAGGGTTAGGGTGATGTTTATTTTGAGGGTGAGGGTTAGGGTTTGGGTGATTGTTCGAGTGAGGGTGAGGGTTAGGATGAGTATGAGGGTTAGGGTAAGAGTTAGGGTTAGGGTGAGGGGTATGGTGAGCATTCGGTTTAGGAATAGGGTTAGGGTTAGGGTTAGGATTAGGGTTAGGGTTCAGGTTAGGTTTAGGGTGAGGGTAAGGATTAGGGTGAGAGTGAGGGTGAGAGTGATGGTTAAGTTGTGGGTGAAATTTAGGGTTAGTGTGATGGTTAGGTTTAGGGTTAGGGTTCGGGGTAGGGTGAGGGGAAGGGTTAGGGTTAGGGTGATGGTGAGGGTGAAGGTTTCGGTAAGGGTGAGGGTGAGTGTAAGTGTTAGGGTGACGGTTAGGCTGAGGGTGAGGATTAGGGTTATTGTTAGTATTTGGATTAGGGTGAGGGTGAGAGAGAGGGTTAATGTTTAGGGTTAGGGTTAGGGTTTGGGTTAGGATTAGGGTGAGGGTGAGTGTGAGGGTGAGGGTTAGGGATAGAGTAAGGTTGAGGGTTAGGGTTAGGATGAAGGTTTGGGTGATGGTGAGGGTTAGGTTTAGGGTTATGGTAAGGGTTAGGTTTAGGCTGAGGGGGAGGCGGAGGGAGAAGTTGAGGGTAAGGGTGAGGTTTAGGGTTAGGGTGAGGGCTAGGGTGAGTGTGAGGGGAAGTGTGAGGGTGGAATTGAGGGTTTCATTTACCTTATCGTTATGGTTAGGGTGAAGTTTAGGTTGAGGGTGAGGGTTATGGTGAGGTTAGGGTTATGGTGTGGGTTACTGTTAGGCTTAGGGTGAGGGTTAGGGTTAGGGTGATGTTTAGGGCAAATGTGAGCATTCGGTGAGGGTGAGGGTGAGGGTGAGAGTTAGTGTTAGGGTTGGTTTAGGGTGAGGGTACATATGAGGGTTAGGATTAGGAACAGGTTTAGCGTTAGTGTTAGGCTGAGGGTATGGGTCAGGGTGAGGTTAAGGGTGAGGGTTAGGGTTAGGTTAGGGATAGGTTTAGCCTGAGAGCTAGGGTGAGGAGAGGGTTAGTGTGAGGGTTAGGGTGAGGGATTCGTTTAGGTAAGGGTTAGGGTTATGGTGAGGATTAGCGTGAGGTTGAGGGTTAGGTTGTGGGTTATGGTTAGGGTGAGGGTTAGAATTAGGTTTAGGGTAAGGCTTAGGTTTTGGGTGATGTTTAGGGTGAGGGTTCGGGTTAGGGTGAGGATGAGTGTTTGGGGAAGGGTAAGGGTTCGGGTGAGGGAGAGGGATAGGATGTGGGTGAGGATTAGGGTTAGGGTTAGGTTTAGTGGGAGGGTGAGTTTAGGGATACGTTTAGAATTAGGTTGAGGGTTAGGGTGAGGGTTAGGGTGAGGGTTAGTGTTAGGGAGCGGGTTATTGTGAGGGTGAGGGTGAGCATTAGGGTTAGGGTTAGGGTAAGTTTGAGGGTGAGGGTTAGGTTTAGAATTAGGGTTAGGATTAGGGTTAGGTTGAGTGTTACTTTGAGGGTGAGGGTGAGGGTGAGGGTGAGGGTTAGGGTTAGGGTGAGAATTAGGGTTAGGGTTAGGCTTAGGGTTATGGTGAAGGTAAGGGTTATGGTGAGGTATATTGTGAGGATGAGGGTTAGGGTTAGTGTTAGGGTTAGAGTGAGGGTTAGGGTGAGGCTTAGGCTTACATTTAGTATTAGGGTGAGGTTGAGGTATAGGGTGAGGTTTAGCGCTATGGTAATGGTTAGGTTTAGGGTTAGGGTGAGGGTGAGGGTGAATGTTAGGTTTAGCGTTAGGGTGAGGGTGACGGTGAGGGTTAGGAATAGGGTAAGTATTTGGGTTATGATGAGGGTGAGGGTGACAGTAAGGGTGTGGGTTAGGGTTAGGGTGAGGGTTAGGTTTAGGGTTAGGGTTAGGAGGAGGTTTATGGTGTGGGTAACTTTAGGGTGAGGTTTAGGGTGAGGGTAAGGATTAGGGTGAGGGTAAGGGTTGGGGTTAGGGTTAAGATTAGGGATAGGGTGAGGATTAGGGTTAGGTTTAGGATGAGGGTTACGATGAGGGGTAGGTTTAGGATTAGAGTGAGGGTTAGGTTTAGTGTGAGGTTTAGGGTTAGGGTTAGGGTGAGGTATAAGTTTAGTCTGAGGGTTAGGGTTAGGGTTAGGGTGAGGGTAAGGTGTAGGGTGAGGGTTAGGCTGAGAGTGAGATTTAGGGTTAGCATTATATTTAGGGTTTTGGTTAGGATGAGGATTAGGGTTAGGGTTAGGGTGAGATAGAGGGTGAGGAAGAGTGTTAGATTTAGGTAAAGTGTGAGGGTTAGTGGTAGATTGAGGGATAGTTTTAGGGTAATTGTTAGGGTTACGGTAAGGGTTAGGGTGAGGTTAAGTGTTATGTTTGGTTTAGTGTGAGTTTCAGGGTAAAGATTAGCGTTAGGTTGAGGCTTAGGGTTAGGGTGAGGGTTAGGGTTAGTGCTAGGGTGAAAGTTATGGTTAGGGTGATGTTTATTGTGAGGGTAAGGGTGAGGATAAGGGTGAGTGTTCGGGTGAGGGTGTGGGGTCGAGTGAGGGTGAGGCTTAGGGTGTGGTTGAGGCTTAGGGTTAGGGTGAAGGTTAGGGTGACGGTGAGGGTTAGCCTGAGGGTTAGGTTTAGGGTTAGGGTTAGGGTGACAGTTAGGTTGAGGTGTCGGGATAGGTTTAGGGAGAGGGTTAGGGTTAGTTTGACGGTTAGGGTTAGGGTTAGGGTTGGTGTGAGGTTAAGGATTCGGGTGAGGTTTAGGGTGATGGTGAGGGTTAGGGTTAGTGTTAGGTTTAGGGTTAGGGTTAGGTTTAAGGTGTCGGTGAGGTTTAGGGTCAAGGTGATGTTTAATGTGATGTTTAGTGTGAGGGTGAGGGTGAGGGTTAGTGTGAGGGTGTGGGTGAGGTTGTGGTTGAGGATGAGGGTTAGGGTTAGGGTTGGGGTGAGGTGAGGGTGAAAATGAATGTGAGGGTTAGGATTAGTGTGAGGGTTAGGGTTAGGGTTAGGGTTAGGATGAGGTTTAGGCTGAGTGTTAAGGTTATGGTTAGTGTGAGGGTTAGGGCTAGGGTGTGGGTGAGGGTGAGGTTTAGGTTTAGTTTTAGGGTGAGTATGAGGGTTAGGGTTAGATTTAGAGTTAGGCTAATTTTTAGGGTTAGGGTTAGGGTGAGGGTGAGGGTGAGGGTTTGGTTTAGGTAAGGGTTAGGTTTAGGGTGAGTATTAGGGTGAGGGTGAGGTTTAGGGTGAGGGTGTGGGTGAGTGTTGGGGTGAGGGTGAGTGTGAGGGTTAGATTTTCGGATGGGTTAGGGTTAGCGTGAGGTATAGGTTGAAGATTAGGGTTAATGTGAGGGTTAATGTTAGTGTTAGGGTGAGGGTTAATGTGAGGATAAGGGTTAGGTTGAGGGTTAGGGTGAGGTTGAGGAGTAGGTTTAGCGTTAGCGATAGGGTGAGCGTTAGGGTGAGGGTTAGGTTTAGGCTGAGGGTGAGGTTTAGGTTTAGGTTTAGGGTTAGGGTTAGGCTTAGGGTGAGGGTGAGGGTGAGGGTTAAGTTTATGATAAGGGTAAGGTTTAGGGATAGGGTTAGGGTGAGGGTCAGGGTGAGGGTTATGTTTAGGTAGAGGGTTAGGTTTAGGCTTAGGGGTAGAGTTAGGGTGATGTTTATTGTGAGGGTGAAGGTTAGGGTGAGAGTGAGTGTTCGGGTGAGTGTGAGGGTTTGTGTGAGGGTTAGGGTTAGGGTGATGTTTAGGGTGAGGTTTATAGTTAGGGTAAGTTTTAGTCTTCGGATTAGTGTGAGGGTTAGGGTGTGGGTGAGGATTTGGTTTAGGTTGAGTGTTAGGGTGACGATGAGGTTTGGGGTGCGGGTGAGGGTTAGGGTCACGTTTACGGTGAGGGGTAGGGTTAGGATTAGAGTGAGGGCTAGGGTGAGGTTGAGGGTGAGGGTGAGGGCTTCGTTATGTAAGGGTTAGGTTTAGAGTTAGAGTTATGATTGGAAGAGGGTGAGGATTATATTGAGGGGTAGTGTTAGGGTGAGGGTTAGCGTTAGGGTTAGGGTGAAGGTTAGGGTTAGTTTGATGTTTAGTATGAGGGTGAGGGTTACTATTAGGTTTAGCGTTAGGGAAAGGGTTAGATTAGCTTTAGTGTTAGGGTGAGGGTTAGGGTTAGTGTGAGAGTAAGGGTTAGGGTTATAGTTAGGGTTAGTGTGAGGATAAGTGTTAGGGTGAGGTTTAGGTTGCATGTTTATTGTTGGGGTTAGGGTGAGGGTTAGGGTGAGTGTTAGGGTTAGGGTTACGATTTGGGTTAAGGTGAGGGTTAGGGTTTGGGTGATGTTTAGGGTGAGGGTGAGGGTTAGAGTGAGGGTGAGTTTGACGGTGAGGGTTACAGTTAGGGTTAGGGTTTGGGTGAGGGTGAGGGTTAGGGTTCGGGTGAGGTTTACGGTTAGGCTGAGTTGAGAGTGAGGGTGAGGGTGAGGGTTAAGTTTAGGGTTAGGTTGAGGGTGAGTGTTAGGGTTAGGTTTAGGATTAGGGTTAGGGTTAGGGTTATTCTGAGGTTTAGGGTTTGGGTGAGGGTGAGGCTTAGGGTTAGGTTTAGGGGTGAGGGTTAGTGTTAGGTTTACGTTGAGGGTTACGGTGAGGGGTAGGTTAAGGGTGATGCTTATGGTGAGGGTGAGGAAAAGGGTGAGGGTTAGCATTTTGATTAGGGTTAGGGTGAGTTTTATGGTTAGGGTTAGGGATATTGTTAGGATTATGGTTAGGATGAGGGCTAGGGTGAAGATGATGGTTACTGTTAGGGCTAGGATGAGGGTAAGGTGTTTGGGTGAGGGTTAGGGTTAGGTTAATGTGAGGGTTAGGGTTAGGGTTAGGGTTTGGGTTAGGTTGAGGGTAAAGTTTAGGGTAAGCGTTAGGATGAGGGTGAGGGTTAGGGTGAGGATGAGGGTTAGGATGAGGGTTAGGTATAGGGCGAGGGTTAGGGTGAGGGTTAGGGTTAGGGTTAGGGTTAGGGTGAGGTTTAGGGTGTGGGTAAGTGTTAGGGTGAGCGTTAGGGTGAGGATGAGGGTTAGGGTTAGGTTGAGGGGAAGGGTTAGGGTGAGGTATAGGGTGAGTGTGAGGGTTAGGGTTAGCATTAGGGTTAGGGTGTGGGTGAGGGTTAGGGTTAGGGTTAAGTTTATGGATAGGGTGAGGATTAGGGTTAGGGTTAGGTTTAGTGTGAGGGTTAGGCTGAGTGGTATGGTTAGGATTAGGGTGAGGGTTAGGTTTACTGTGAGGTTTAGGGTTAGGGTTAGGTTGAGGGTTAGGTTTACTATGAGGGTTAGGGTTAGGTTTAGGGTGAGGGTAAGGGTTGGGGTGAGTGTTAGGCTGAGGGTGAGTTTTAGGATTAGCCTTAGGTTTACAGTTAGGGTTAGGATGAGTGTTAGGTTTAGGGTGAGGGTGAGGTTGAGGGTGAGGATGAGTGTTAGGTTTAGGTTTAGTGTGAGGGTTAGTGTTAGGGTGAGGTTTAGGTTTAGGATGAGTGTTAGGGTTTGGGTAAGGTTTAGAGTGAGGGTTAAGGTTAGGGTTAGTTTAGGGTGAGGTTCACGGTGAGGGTTAGGGTTAGGTTGAAGCTTAGGTTTAGGGTGAGGGTTAGGGTTTGTGTTAGGGTGAGAGTTAGGGTTAGGGTCATTTTTATTGTGAGGGTGAGGGTTAAGTTGTGGTTGAGGCTTAGGGGTAGGGTGAGGGTTAGGGTGATGGGGAGGGTTAGGCTGAGGGTGAAGTTTAGGTTTACGATTAGGGTTAGTTTGAGGGTTAGGATTAGGGTTAGGGTTAGTCTGAGTATAAGGTTTATGGTGAGGTTTAGGGTGAAGGTGAGGGTCAGGATTAGCGTTAGGGTTAGGGTGAGGGTTAGGGTTAGGGTGATGTTTAGGGTGAGGTTGAGGGTTAGTGTGCGGGGGAGGGGGAGGGTTAGGGTGAGTGTGCAGGTGAGGGTGAGGCTGAGGATGAGGGTTAGGTTTAGGGTTTGGTTCATGGTGAGGGTTAGGGTTAGGATTAGAGTTAGGGTTAGGGTTAGGGTTATGCTGAGGGTGAGGGTGAATGTGAGGGTGAGGGTTAGGGTTAGGTTGATGGTTCGGGTTAGTGTGAGGGTTTGTGTGATGTTGAGGGTCAGCGTTAGAGTGTGGGTTAAAATGAGGGTTAGGGTGAGGGTGAGGATTAGGGTTAGGATTAGTTGTAGGGTGATTTTTAGGGTTGGGGTTAGGGTTAAAGTTATGGTTATTTTTAGGGTTAGGGTTAGGGTGAGGGTGAGGATGAGGGTTTCCGTTAGGTAATGGTTAGGTTTAGGGTGAGGATTAGGATGACGGTGAGAGTTAAGCTGAGGTTAGGTTTAGGGTGAGGGTGAGGGTTAGGGTTAGGGTGAGGATTAGGGTTAAGGTGATGTTTAGGGTGAGGGTGAAGTTTAGGGTGAGGGTGTAGGTTAGGGTGAGGGTGAGGTTTATGGTTAACATTACGTTTACCGTTAGGGTTTGGATGAGGGTTATGGTTAGGTTGAGGGTGAGGGTGAGGGTGGTGGTGAGGGTTATTGTTAAGGTTAGTGTGATTGTTATTGTTATGGTGAGGGTTAGGTTTAGGGTTATGGTTAGGGTTCGGGTGAGGGTTCGGGTGAGGGTTAGGTTTAGGTTGAAATTTAGGATTGGGGTGAGGGTTAGGTTTAGGTTGAGGTTGAGGGTAAGAATTAGGATGAGGGTTAGCGTGAGTGTGATAGGGTTAGGGTGAGCGTTAAGGTTAGGGTTAGAGTTAGGGTGAGTGTGAGGGTTAGGTTCAGGTTTGGGGTTAGGATAAGGGTTAGGCTGAGGGTTAGGGTTAAAGTGAGTGTGTATGTTAGGTTTAGGGTTAGGGTTTGGGTTAGATTGAAGGTAAAGTTTAGGGTGAGGTTCAGGGTGAGTGTGAGGGTTAGGGTTAGGGTGAGTGTTAGGGTGAGGGTTAGGTTTAGGGTTATGGTTAGGGTTACGGTGAGGGTTCGGGTGAGGGTTAGGTTTAGGGTTAGGGTTAGGGTGAGGTTTAGGATGTGGGTAACTTTTAGGGTGAGGGTGAGGGTGAGGGTTAGGGTTAGGGTTAGGGTGAGGGAAAGGGTTAAGTTGAGGGTCAGGGTGAGGTGGAGGGTTAGGGTTAGCATTGGGGTTAGGGTGATGGTGAGGTTGAATGTGAAGGTGAGGGTTAGGGTTAGGGTGAGTGTTAGGGTTAGGTTAGGGTTAGGATGAGGTTCAGGCTGAATGTTAAGTTTAAGATTAGTGTGAGGGTTAGGGTGAGGGTTCGGGTGAGGGTGTGGTTTAGGGTTAGTTTTAGGGTGAGTTTTAGGGTTAGGGTAAGGGTTGAAGTTAGGGTTATTGTTAGAGTTAGTGTTAGGGTGAGGGTGAGGATGAGGGTTTCGTTTAGATAAGGGTTAGGGTTAGGGTGAGGATTAGGGTGAGGGTGAGGGTTAACCTGAGGTTAGGTTTATGGTGAGGGTTAGGGTTAGGGTTTGTGTGAGGGTTAGGTTTATTGTGATGTTTAGTGTGAGGGTGAGGGTTAGGGTGAGGGTTAGGGTTACAGTGAGGGTGAGGGTTTGGGTGAGGGTTAGAGTTAGGGTTAGTTTTAGGTTGCATGTGAGGGTAAGTGTTAGGAATAGGAATAGGGTTAGTGTTAGGGTTAGGCTGAGGTTGAGGGTCAGGGTGAGGGTGAAGGTTAGGGTTAGGGTTAGTGTTAGGTTGAGAGTTATGGAGAAGGGTAGTGTTAGGGTTAGGGTGAGGTTTAGGGTGAGTGTGAGGCTTAAGGTGAGGGTCAGTGTGAGGGTTAGGTTTAGGGTTAGGGTTAGAGTTAGGGTGAGTTTGATGTTGGGGGTTAGGTTTAGGATTAGGCTTAAGGTTAAGGTTAGTGTGAGTCTTAGTGTGAGGGTGAGGGTTCGGTTGAGAGTGAGGGTTAGGGTGTGCATGAGGTTTAGGGTTTCGGTGAGGATTAGGGTTAGGATTAGGGTGAGGGTTCTGGTGAATTTAAGGATTAGGGTGAGGTTTAGTGTGAGGGTGTGGGTGAGGGTTAGTGTTAGGGATAGGGTGAGAGTTACGGTGAGTGTTAGGTTTAGGGTTAGGGTTAGGGTCATGGTGAGGCTTAGGGTTAGGGTGAGGTTTAGGGTTACAGTTAGGGTTAGTGTGAGTGTGATGGTGAGTGTTAAGGTTAGGTTGAGGGTTAGAGTTTGGGTGAGGGTGAGGGTGAGTGTTAGGATTAGTGTTAGGATTAGGGTTAGGCTGAGGGTGATGTGGAGGGTGAGTGTAAGGGTTAGGGTTAGGATGAGGGTTAGTGTTAGGGTTAGGGTTAGGGTTAGGTTTAGGGTGAGGTTTAGGGTTAGGTTTAGAGTTAGGCTGAGGGTTAGGGTTAGGGTTAGTGTTAGGGTTAGGTTTAGCGTTAGGGTAAGTGCTAGGGTGAGGGTAAATTTTAGGGTGAATTTTAGGGTTACGGTGAAGTTTAGGGTTAGGTTGAGGGTTAGGTTGAAGGTTAGGTTTATGGTTAGTGAGAGGGTGAGTGTTAGGGTGTGGGTAAGTGTTAGGGTGAGGGTTAGGTTGAGGGTGAGGGTTAGGGTGAGGGCAAGTGTTAGGGTGAGGATTTGTGTTAAGGTTAAGGATAGGATGAGGATTTGGGTTAGGCTTAGGTTTAGGGTGAGGGTTAGGCTGAGGGGTAGGGTTAGGGTTAGGGTGAGGCTTAGGTTTAGTGTGAGGGTTAGGGTTAGGTTTAGGGTGACAGTAAGGGTTACAGTGAGGGTTAGGGTGATTGTGAGTTTTAGGGTTAGCATTAGGTTTAGGGTTAGGCTTAGGATGAGTGTTAGGGTTACGTTTAGGTTTAGGATTAGGATGAGGGTGAGTTTTCAGGTTAGGGATAGGTTGAGGCTTAGTGTTAGGTGTGGGCTAGGGTGAGGGTCAGGGTTAGGGTGAGGGTGAGGGTGAAAGGTGAGGTTTTTGGTTATGTAAGGTTTAGGTTTAGGGTTAGGTTGAGGATTAATGTGAGGGTGTGGATTAGGGTTAGTGTTAGGGTTAGCGTGAGGGTGAGGTTGAGGGTGAGGGTGAGTGTTAGAATGAGGGTTAGGGTTAGGTTTAGGGTGAGGGTGAGGGTGAGGGTGAAGGTTAGGGTTAGGGTTAGGATGAAGCTTAGGGTTAGGGTGACGGTTAAATTTAGGGTGAGGGTTAGGGTTTGGGTGACGGTGAGGGTAAGGGTTAGGGTGAGGGCTAGGGTTAGGGTTAGGGTTAGGGTTAAGTTGAGGGTGAGGGTCAGAGTTAGCATTAGGGTTCGGCTTAGGGTTCGGTGAGTGAAAGTATAGGTTGAGGGTTAGGTTGAGGGTTAGGATTAGGGTTATTTTTCGGGTGAGGGTTAGTGTGAGGGTTCGTTTTAGTGTTAGGGTTAAAGTTAGGTTGTGAGTTAGGCTGAGGGTAACTTTTCGGGTGAGGGTTTTGGGGAGGGTGAGGGATATGGTTAAGGTGAGGGAAAGGTTAGGGCGAGGTTTAGGGTATGGTTGAGGGTTACTTTTAGCAATAGGTTCATGGTGAGTTTGAGGGTTAGGGTGAGGTTGAGGGTTTAGGGTTAGCATTAGGATTAGTGTTAGGGTTAGGGTGAGGGTTAGGTTTAGGGATAGGTTTAGGGTTAGGTTTAGAGTTAGGGTGAGTTTGAGAGTGAGGTTTAGGGTTAGTATTAGGGTTAGGTTTAGGGTTAGGCTGAGGGTGAGGTTGAGGGTGAGGGTGAGTGTTAGTGTTAGGTGAGGGTTAGGGTTTGTTAGGACTAAGGTCAGGATGAGGATTAGGGTTAGGGGGTTAGGGTTAGGTTTAGGATGAGGGTTAGGCTGAGGGGTAGGGTTACTGTTTGTTTGAGGATAAGGGTTAGGGTGAGTGTTAGGGTGAGTGTTAGGTTTAGGTTTAGGCTTAGGTTTCCGATGAGGGTTAGGGTGAGATTTAGTGTTAGTGTTAAGGTTAGGTTTAGCGTGAGGGTTAGGGTGAGTCTAAGTGTTAGGGTGAGGGTTAGGGTGAGGGTGAGGGATAGGGTTAAAGTGAATGTAAGGGTTAGGGCGAAGTTTAGGGTGAGGTTGACTGTTAATGTTAGCATTAGGGTTAAGGTGAGGGTGATGGTTAGGGTGAGGGTTAGGTTTAGGGTTAGGGATAGGGTGAGGATTAGTGTTAGGGTTAGGTTTAGGTTGAGGATTAGGCTGAGCGCTATGGTTAGGTTTAGAGTTAGGGTGAGGGTTAGGGTGAGGGTTATGGTTATGGTTATGGTTAGGGTGAGGTTGAGGGTGAGGGCAAAGTTTAGGGTGAGGTTTAGGGTGAGTTTGAGGTTTAGGGTTAGCATTAGGATTAGTGTTAGGGTTAGGGTGAGGGTTAGGTTTAGGGTTAAGTTTAGAGTTAGGGTGAGTTTGAGGGTGAGGTTTAGGGTTTGGATTAGGGTTAGGTTTAGGGTTTTGCAGAGGGTGAGGTTGAGGGTGAGGGGGATGGGTAGTGTTAGGTGAGGGTTAGGGTTTGTGTTAGGACTGAGGTCAGGATTAGGATTAGGGTTAGGGGTTAGGGTTAGGTTTAGGATGAGGGTTACGCTGAGGGTTAGGGTTACTGTTTGTTTGAGGGTAAGGGTTAGGGTGAGTGTTAGGGTGAGGGTTAGGTTTAGGTTTAGGCTTAGGTTTGGGAAGAGGGTTAGGGTGAGGTTTAGTGTTAGTGTTAGGGTTAGGATTAGCGTGAGGGTTAGGGTGAGTGTAAGGGTTAGGGTGAGGGTTAGGATGAGGGTGAGGGATAGGGTTAAAGTGAATGTAAGGGTTAGGGCGAAGTTTAGGGTGAGGTTGGGTGTTAATGTTAGCATTAGTGTTAAGATGTGGGTGAGGGTTAGAGTGAGGGTTAGGGTTAAGTTTAGGGATAGGGTGAGGATTAGGGTTAGGGTTAGGTTTAGGTTGAGGATTAGACTGAGCAGTATGGTTAGGGTTATGGTTAGGGTGAGGGTTAGGGTGTGGGTTATGGTTAGGGTTAGGGTTAGGGTGAGGTTCAGGTTGAGGGTAAAGTTTAGGGTAAGGTTTAGGGTGAGTTTGAGGTTTAGGGTTAGCATTAGGGTTAGGAGTAGGTTTAGGTGAGGGTTGGGTTTAGGGTTAGGTTTACAGTGATGGTTAGGGTTAGGGTTAGGGTGAGGGGTAGGGTGAGGAATTAGGGTGAGAGTTAGGGTTAATGTGAGGGTTAGGGTTAGTGTTAGATTTAGTGGGAGGATAAGGGTTAGTGTGTGGGTTAGGCTGAGAGTGAGGGTTAGGGTTAGCGTTAGGGTTAGGGTGAGGTTTAGTGTGAAGGTTAGAATTCGGGTGAGGTTTAGGGTAGGGTTAGGGTTCAGGTGAGGGTTCGGGTGAGGGTGAGATTTAGGTTTATGTTTAGGGTTAGGTTGAGGGTTAAGGTGATGGTGAGGGTTAGGGTGAGGGTGAGGGTAAGGATTAAGGTGAGTATTAGGGTTAGGGTTAGGGTTAGGTTTATGGTGAGGGTAAGGGTTAGGAATGAGGTTTAGGGTGAGGGTGAGGTTTAGGGGTAGCGTTAGAGTTAGGGTGAGGGTTAGGGTGAGGGTTAAGGTTCGGGTTAGGCTTAGGGTGAGGGTGAGGGTTGGAGTTAGGGTTAGGGATAGGGTTAGGTTGAGGGTTAGAGTGAGCGTTAGGGTGAGGTTTAGGTTTAGGTGTAGGGTTAGGGTGAGGGTTAGGTTGAGGTTTTGTGTTAGTGTTTGGGTTAGGGTTAGGGTGAGTTTTAGGCTGAGGGCAAGGGTTAGAGTGAGGGTTAGGGTGAGGGTGAGGGTTAGGGATAGCATTAGGGTTAGGGTTAGGGTTTCGTTGAATGTTAGCGATAGGGTTAGGGTGATGGTGAATGTTAGTGTGAGTTTTAGGGTTAATGTTAGGGTGAGGGTGAGGGTTAGGGTTAGGTTTAGGGTGAGGGTGAGGGTTAGGGTTAGGGTGTGGTTTAGGTTTAAGCTGATGATGAGGTTAAGGGTTAGGGTGAGGGTTAGGGTTAGGGTGAGGATTAGGTTTAGGGAGAGGGTGAGTGTTAGGTTTAGGACTGGGCTTAGGTGTAGGGTTAGGCTTAGGGTTAGGGTGAGACTGAGGGTCATATTTAGGTTTAGGGTGAGGGTTAGGGTTATGTTTAGGTTTAGGGTGAGGGTGAGATTGAGGGTTAGGGTGAGGGTGATGGTGAGGGTGAGGGTGAGGGTGAGGGTTAGGTTTAGGATGAGTGTTACAGTTATGGTTAGTGTTAGGTTGAGGATGAGTGTGAGGGTTATGGTGAGGGTGATGGTGAGGTTTATGTTGAGGGTAAGGATTACGGTTTGGGTGAGGGTTAGTTTTAGGGTTAGTGTTAGGATGTGGGTTAGGCTGAGGGTTAGGGTTAGGGTGAGGGTGAGCGTTAGGTTTATTGTTGGGGTTACAGTTAGTGTGAGGGTTAGGTTTAGGTATAGGATTAGGCTGAGGGTTAGGGTCTGGGTTCAAATGAGGGTAATGGTTACGTGAGGGTTAGGGTGAGGGTGAGGGTGAGGGTTAGGCTTAAGGTTAGTGTGAGGGTAAGGGTTAGGGTGAGGGTTAGGTTGAAGGTGAGGATAGGGTTAAGGTGAGGGTAAGGGTAAGGGCATGGTTTAGGGTGAGGTTGAGGGTTATTGTTAGCATTAGGGTTACTGTGAGGATGAGGTTAGAGAGAGGGTTAGAGTTAGGGTTAGGAATAGGGTGAGGATTAGTGTTGTGGTTAGGTGTAGTGTGAGGGTTAGGCTGAGGGATAGGGTTAGGGTTAGTGTTAGGGTGAGGGTTAGGTTGAGGGTTAGGGTTAGGTTTAGGGATGGGGTTAGCTTAGGGTGAGGGTTTGGGTTAGGGTTAGGATTTGGGTGAGGGTGAGGTCTAGTGTTAGCATTAGGGTAAGGGTTAGGGTTAGGGTTAGGGTGAGGGTTAGTGTGAGGATTACAGTTAGGGTTAGGATTAAGTTTAGGGTTAGGGTTAGACTGAGGGTGAGGGTGAGGTTGAGGGTGACTGTTAGGGTTAGGGTTAGTTTTAGGGTGAGGGCTAGGGTGAGGGTGAGGGTTAGGATGAGGGTTAGGGTCAGGGTGAGTTTTAGAGTTCGGTTTAGGGTGAGTTTTAGTGTTAGGGTGAGGTTTAGGGTAGGGTTAGGTTTCGGGTGAGGGTTCGGGTGAGGGTGAGATTTAGGGAGTGGGTGATGGTTAAGGTTAGGCTGAGGATTAAGGTGATGGTGAGGGTTAGGGTGAGGGTGAGCCTTAGCATTATGGTGAAAATTAGGGTTAGGGTTAGGGTTGGGCTTATGTTGAGGGTAAGGGTTAGGATGAGGTTTAGGCTGAGGGTGAGTTTTAGCGATATTGTTAGAGTTAAGGTGAGGGTTTGGGTGAGGGTTAGGGTTCAGGTTTGGCTTAGGGTTAGGGTGAGGGTAAGAGTTAGTGTTAGGGTTAAGGTTAGGTTGAGGATAAGGTTTAGTGTGAGGGTTAGGGTGAGGGTGAGGTTTAGGCTTAGGTTCAGGGGTAGGGTGAGCATTAGGGTGAGGTTTAGGTTTAGGTTTAGTGTTAGGGTGAGGGTTGGGGTGAGGTTTAGTGCTATTGTTAGTGTTAGCGTTAGGGTGATGTTTAGGGTGAGGGTAAGAGTTAGAGTGAGGGTTAGGGTGACGGTGAGTGTTAGGGATAGCATTAGTGTTATGGTTTGGTTTAGAGTGAGTGTTAGGGTTAAGATTAGGGTGAGGTTGAGGGTGAGGGTTAGGGTTAGCATTAGGTTAGGGTTAGGGTGAAGGTGAGGGTTAGGATTAGGGTTAGGTTTAGGGTGAGAGTGAGGGTGAGGGTTAGGGTTAGGGTTAGGGTTAGGGTGAGTTTTAGGATTAGGGTGAGGGTGAGTGTTAGGTTTAGGATTAGCCTTAGTTGTAGGGTTAGGCTAATGGTGAAGGTGAGGGTGAGGGTCAGAGTTAGCATTAGGGTTAGGGTTTGGGTGACGTGAGTGTTAGGATTAGGGTTAGAGTTAGGGTGAGAGTGAGGGTGAGGGTAAGAGTTAGGGTTAAGGTTAGGGTTCGGATGAGGGTTAGGGTGAGGGTTAGGTTTAGGCTTAGTTTTCGGGTGAGTGTTAGTGTTAGGGTTAAGTTTAAGGTTAGGTTGTGGGTTAGGCTGAGTGTAACTTTTAGGGTGAGGGTTTTGGTGAGGGTGAGGGATATGGTTAAGGTGAGGGAAGGGTTAGGGCGAGGTTTAGGGTATGGTTAAGGGTTAATATTAGCATTAGGTTTACGGTGAGGGTGAGGGTTAGGGTGAGGTTGAGGGTAAGGGTTAGGGTGAGGACTAGGTTTAGGGTGATGGTTAGGGTGAGGGTTCGTGTTAGGCTGAGTGTTAGGGTTATGGTGAGGTTTTGGGTTAGGATATGTGTGAGGATTAGGGTTAGGGTTAGGGTTATGGTGAGGGTAAGGGTTAGGGTGAGGTTTATGTTGAGGGTGAGGGTTAGGGTTAGCATTAGAGTTAGAGTGATGGTTAGGGTGAGGGTTAGGGTTAGGTCGAGGGTGAGGTTTAGGGTTAGGTTTAGGGTGAAGATTAGGGTTAGGGTGAGGGTTAGGGATAGGTTTACGTTTAGGGTGAGGTTCAGGGTTAGGGTTAGGGTTAGAGTTAGGGTGAGGTTGAGGGTGAGGGTTAGGTTTAGGATTAGGTTTAGGGTTAGTGTTCGGCTGAGAGTGAGGGTGAGGGTGAGGTTGAGGGTTAGAGTTATGGTGAGGGTTAGGACTAAGTTTAGGTTGAGGGTTTGGGTTTGTGTTAGGGTGAGGTTTAGGGTGAGGGCTAGGGTTAGGGTTAGTGTGAGGCTTAGGTTTAGTGTGAGGGTTAGTGTTAGGATTAGGGTTTAGTTTAGGGTGAGGGTAAGGGTTAAGGTGAGGATTAGTGTGAGGGTGAGGATTAGGGTTAGGGTTAGGTTGAGAGTGAGCATTAGGTTGAAGTTTAGGTTTAGGTTTAGGGTTAGGGTGATGGTTAGGGTGAGGGTTAGTGTTAGTGTTAGGGTTATGGTTAATGTGAGGGTTAGGTTTATGGTTAGAGTTAGGGTGAGGTTGAGGGTGAGTGTTAGGGTTAGGGTTTGGTTTAGGGTGAGGTTGTGGGTAAGGGTTTCAGTTAAGATAGTCATAGGTTTAGGATTAGGGTGAGGGTGAGGTTTAAGGTGAGGGTTAGGGTGAGGGTTAGTGTGAGGTTGAGGATTTCAGTTAGGAAAGGCTTAGGGTTAGGGTTAGGGTGAGATTTAGTTTGAGAGTGAGGTTTAAGGTGATGGTTACGGTTAGGCTTAGGGTGAGTGTGAGGGTTATGGTTAAGGATAGGGTTAGGATGAGGATTAGGCTGGGGGTTATGGTTAGGGTTCAGGTTAGGGTAAGGGTTAGGGTGAGGGTTAAGGTGAGGGTGAGGGTTAGGTTTAGGCTTAGGGTTAGGGTGAGGGTTAGGTTTAGATTACTGTTAGGGTTAGGATTATGGTGAGGATTTGGGTTAGGGTTAGGGTTAGGATGTGAGTTAGGCTGAGGGGATGGGTTAGGGTTAGGGTTAGGGTTAGGTTTAGGGTTAGGTTGAGAATTAGGGTAAGGGTGAGGGTGAGGGTTAGGTTGAGGTTGAGGGTGAGGGTAAGTGCAAGGGTGACGGTTAGTGTGAGGTTGAGTTTGAGGGTTAGCATTAGGGTTAGAGTTAGGGTTAGGGTGAGGTTTAGGGTTAGGGTTAGGGTGAGGGTGAGGGCTAGTGTGAGCATTAGGGTTAGGGTTAGAGTTAGGGTTAGGGTGAGGTTTAGGATTATGGTTAGGATTAGGGTTAGGGTTAGGTTTAGGCTGAGGTTGAGGGTGAGAGTGAGGGTGAGGGTTTGGGTTTGGGTTAGTTTTAGGGTGAGGGCTAGGTGGAGGGTGAGGGTTAGAGTTATTATTAGGGTGAGGGTGAGGGTTTCAGTTAGGAAAGGCTTAGGTTTAGAGTTGGGGTGAGGTTTGGGGTGAGGGTGAGGTTTAAGGTGAGGGTTAGGTTTAGGGTGAGGATTAGGGTTAGGGTTAGGGTGATTGTTTGGGTTAGGGTTATGTTTAGGGTGAGGGTGAGAGTGAGGGTGAGGGTGAGGGTGAGTGATACGGTGTAGGTGATGGTTAGGTTTAGGGTTAGGGTGAGGTTTAGGGTTTGGGTGATATTTAGGGTGAGTGTGAGGGTTAGGGTTAGCTTTAGTTTTAAGGTGAGGGTTTGGGTGAGGGTTAGGGTTAGGGTGAGGTGAGGGTCAGGGTTAGGGTTAGGGTTAGAGTTAGGGTGAAGGTGAGGGTTAGGGTTAAGTTTAGGGTTAGGTTTAGGGTGAGACTGAGGGTGAGTGTGAGGATGAGGGTTCCGGTGAGGGTTAGGTTTAGGGTTAGGGTTTGGTTATGGTGAGGATTAGGGTTAGTTTTAGGGTGAGGGTTATGGTGAGGATAAGTTTTAGGGTGAGGGTTGGGAGAGGGTGAGGGTTAGGTTTAGGTTGAGTGTTAGGGTGAGCGTTAGTGTGAGGATTATGTTTAGGTTTATGGTTAGGCTGAGGCCTAGTGTGAGGTTTAGTGTTAGTGTAAGGGTTAGGGTTAGGGTGAGGGTCAGGGTGAAGGTAAGGTTTAGAGTGAGGTTTAGGGTGAGGTTTAGGGTTAGGGATAGCATTAGGTTTAGGGTTAGGGTTAGGGTGAGGGTTAGGCTTAGGGTTAGGGTTAGCGTTAGGGTGAGGGTTTTGCTTAGGGTAAGGTTTAGAGTTAGGGTGAGGGTGAGGTTGAGGTTTAAGATTTGGATTATGGTTAGGGTTAGGGTTAGGCTGAGGGTGAGGGATTGAGTTAGGGCTAAGGTCAGGGTTAGGGTTAGGGTTAGGGTTACGTTTAAAAT
Organism: Dipodomys merriami; assembly: GCF_024711535.1. Lineage (NCBI taxonomy): Eukaryota > Metazoa > Chordata > Mammalia > Rodentia > Heteromyidae > Dipodomys > Dipodomys merriami. The sequence goes on from NW_027206157.1 coordinate 3,361,615, forward strand.
GAGGGTTAGGCTGAGAATTAGGGTTAGTGTTGGTGTGAGGGTTAGGGTTAGGTTTAGGGATAGGGTGAGGATTGGTGTTAGGGTTAGGCTTAGGTTGAGGATTATGCTGAGGGGTAGGTTTAGGTTTAGGGTTAGGGTGAGGGTTAGGGTGAGTGTTATTGTTAGGGTTAGGGTTAGGGTTAGTTTGAGGGTGACAGTAAAGGTTAGGGTGAGGATGAGGTTTAGGGGTAGCATTAGGGTTAGGGTTAGGTTTAGGGAGAGGGTTAGGTTTAGGGTTAGGTTTAGGTTGAGGGTCAGGTTTAAGGTTAGGGTGAGGGGTAGGGTGAGGCGTTATGGTGAGTGTTTGGGTTAATGTGAGTGTTAGCGTTAGGGTTAGCATTAGTGTGAGGATAAGTTTTAGGTTTCGGGTTAGGCTGAGAGTGAAAGTTAGGTTTAGCGTTAGGGTTAGGGTGAGATTTAGGGTGAAGTTTAAGATGAGGGTCAGGGTTAGTATGAGGGTGAGGTTTAGAGTTAATTTTAGGGTGAGGGTTAGAGTTACGGTGAGTTTTAGGGTAGGGTTACGGTGAGGGTGAGGGTGAGGGTGAGGGTGAGTTTTAGGGTATGGGTGATGGTTAGGGTTAGGGTGAGGGTTAAGGTGATGTTGAGGCTTAGGTTGAGGGTGATGGTAAGGATTTCCGTGAGTATTTGAGTTATGGTAATGGTTAGGGTTACGGTGAGTGTAAGGGTAAGGGTGACGTTTAGTGTGAGGATAAGGTTTAGTGTGAGGGTTAGTGTTAGGATTAGGGTTTAGGTTAGGTTGAGGGTAAGTGTTATGGTGAAGGTTAGTGTTAGTGTGAGTTTTAGGGTTAGGTTTAGGGTTAGAGTTAGGGTGAGGTTGAGGATGAGGTTATGGTTAGGGTATGGTTTAGGGTGAGGGCTAGGGTGAGGTTGAGGGTAAGGGGGTGGGTTAGGGTGAGGGTGAGGGTTTCAGTTAGGATAAGCTTAGGGTTAGGGTTAGGGTGAGGGTGAGGTTTAAGGTGAGGGTTAGGGTGAGGGTTAGTGTGAGGCTGAGGGCTTCAGGTAGGAAAGGCTTAGGGTTAGGGTTAGGGTGAGGATTAGGTTAAGGGTGAGGTTAAAGGTGAGGGTTAGGGTTAGGCTTAGGGTGAGGGTGAGGATTATGGTTAGGAATAGGGTTAGGATGAGGATTAGGCTGAGGGTTATGGTTAGGGTTCAGGTGAGGGTAAGGGTTAGGGTGAGGGTTAGGGTGAGGGTGAGGGTTAGGGTTAGGCTTAGGGTTAGGTTTAGGGTTAGTGTTAGGGTTAGGATTATGGTGAGGATTAGGGTTAAGGTTAGGTTTAGGGTGTGGGTTAGGCTGAGGCGATGGGTTAAGGTTAGTGTTAGGGTTAGGGTTAGGGTGAGAATTAGGGTAAGGGTGAGGGTGAGGGTTAGGTTGAGGTTGAGGGTGAGGGTAAATGTTATGATGCCGGTTAGGGTGAGGTTGAGGTTGAGAGTTACCATTAGGGTTAGAGTTAGGGTTAGGGTGAGGGTTAGGGTTAGGGTTAGTGTGAGGGTGAGGGTGAGGGCTAGTGTGAGCATTAGGGTTACGGTTAGGGTTAGAGTTAGGGTTAGTGTGAGGGTGAGATTTAGGGTTAGGGTTAGGATTAGGGTTAGGGTTAGGTTTAGGCTGAGGTTGAGGGTGAGAGTGAGGGTGAGGGTTGGTGTTTGGGTTAGTTTTAGGGTGAGGGCTAGGGGGAGTGTGAGGTTTAGTGTGATTATTAATGTGAGGGTGAGGGTTTCAGTTAGGAAAGGCTTAGGTTTAGATTTGGGGTGAGGTTTGGGGTGAGGGTGAGGTTTAAGGTGAGCGTTAGGTTTACGGTGAGGATTAGGGTTAGGGTTAGGGTGATTGTTAGGGTTAGGGTTATGTTTAGGGTGAGGGTAAGAGTGAGGGTAAGGGTGAGGTTGAGTGATACGGTGTAGGTGATGGTTAGGTTTAGGGTTAGGGTGAGGTTTAGGCTTTGGGTGATATTTAGGGTGAGAGTGAGTGTTAGGGTTAGATTTAGTTTTAAGGTGAGGGTTAGGGTGTGGGTTAGGGTTAGGGTGAGGTGAGGGTCAGGGTTAGGGTTAGTGTTAGAGTTAGGGTGAAGGTGAGGTTTAGGGTTAGGATTAAGGTTAGCTTTAGGGTTAGGATGAGTTTTAGTGTTAGTGTAAGGGTTAGGGTTAGGGTGAGGGCTAGGGTGAGGTTTAGTGTTAGTGTAAGGGTTAGGGTTAGGGTGAGGGTCAGGGTGAGGGTAAGGGTTAGGGTGAGGTTTAGGGTGAGGTTGAGGGTTAGGGATAGCATTAGGTTTAGGGTTAGGGTTAGGGTGAGGGTGAGGTTTAGTGTTAGCATTAGGGTTAGGGTTAGGGTGAGGGTTAGGTTTAGGGTTAGGTTTAGGGTGAGGGTGAGGGTGCGTGTGAGCGTTACATTTAGGGTTAGGGTGAGGGTTAGGTTGAGGGTGAGGGTGAGGGTGATTGTTAGGGTAAGGGTGATTGTGAGGGTGAGGGTGAGGGTTTGGTTTAGGGTGAGGGTAAGGTTATGTTTAGGGTTAGGGTGAGGGTGAGGCTGAGGGTTAGGGTGAGGGTGATGGTGATGTTGAGGGTGAGGGTGAGCTTTAGGGTTTGGATGTGGGTTAGGTTTAGGGTTAGGATGAGAGTTAGGTTGAGGGTTAGGTTTAGGGTTAAGGTGAGGTTAAGTGTTATGGTAAGGGTGAAGGTTCAGTTTTGGATTAGGGTTAGGGTTAGGGTGAGGGTTAGGCATAGGGTTAGGGTTAGGGTGAGGGTTTTGCTTAGGGTAAGGTTTAGAGGTAGGGTGAGGGTGAGGTTGAGGTTTAGGATTTGGATTATGGTTAGGGTTTGGGTTAGGCTGAGGGTGAAGTTGAGGTTGAGGGTGAGGGTTAGGTATTGTGTTAGGGCTAAGGTCAGGGTTAGGGGTAGGGTTAGGGTTACGTTTAGAATGAGGTTTAGGCTGAGAATTAGGGTTAGTGTTGGTGTGAGGGTTAGGATTAGGGTTAGGGATAAGGTGAGGATTGGTGTTAGGGTTAGGCTTAGGTTGAGGATTATGCTGAGGGGTAGGGTTAGTGTTAGGGTTAGGGTGAGTGTTATGGTTATGGTTAATGTTAGGGTTAGGTTGAGGGTGAGAGTAAAGTTTAGGGTGAGGATGAGGTTTAGGGGTAGCATTAGGGTTATGGTTAGGGTTGGGGAGAGGGTTAGGTTTAGGGTTAGGATTAGGTTGAGGGTTAGGTTTAAGGTTAGGTTGAGGGGTTAGGTGAGGGGGTAGGGTGAGGATTTGGGTTAATGTGAGTGTTAGGGTTAGGGTGAGCATTAGTGTGAGGATATGTTTTAGGTTTTGGGTTAGGCTGAGAGTGAGGGTTAGGTTTAGCGTTAGGGTTACGGTTAGATTTAGGGTGAAGTTTAAGATGAGGGTTAGGGTTAGTACGAGGGTGAGGATTAGAGTTAGGTTTAGGGTGAGGGTTAGAGTTACGGTGAGTTTTAGGGTAGGGTTACGGTGAGGGTGAGGGTGAGGTTGAGGGTGAGTTTTAGGGTGTGGGTGATGGTTAGGATTAGGGTGAGGGTTAAGGTGATGTTGAGGCTTAGGTTGATGGTGATGGTAAGGGTTACGGTGAGTATTAGAGTTATGGTTAGGGTTAGAGTTACGGTGAGTGTAAGGGTTAGGGTGACGTTTAGTGTGAGGGTGAGGTTTAGGGTTAGGGTTAGAGTTAGGGTGAGGGTTATTTTGAGGGTTAGGGTGAGGGTTAGGCTTAGGGTGAGGGTGAGGGTTAGAGTTAGGGTTAGGTATAGTGTGAGGGTGAGGGTAAGATTTAGGGTCACGGTTAGGATGAGGGTGAGGGTTAGGGTTAGGTTGAAGGTTAGGGTGAGCGTTAGGGTGAGGGTTAGGTTTAGGTTTACGGTTAGGGTGAGGGTTCGCTGAGGTTTAGTGTTAGTGTTAGGGTTAGGGTTAGGGTGAGTGTTAGGCTGAGGGTAAGGTTTACAGTGAGGGTTAAGTTGAAGTTGAGGGTTAGGGATAGCATTAAGGTTAGTGTTAGGGTTTGGGTGAGGGTTAGGGTTAGGTTTACGGTGATTGTGAGTGTTAGGTTTAGCTTTAGGGTTAGGTTAGGGTGAGGGTGAGGGTTAGGGTTAGGGTGAGGGTGAGGGTTAGGGTGAGGGTTAGGGTTAGGGTGACGGTAAGGTTAAAGGTTAGGGTGAGGTCTAGGGTTAGAGTTAGTGTTAGGGTGAGCTTTAGGTTTAGGGTGAGGGTGAGGGTTAGGTTTAGGGTTAGTCTTAGGTGAAGGGTTAGGCTTAGGGTTAGGGTGAGGGTAAGGGTCATAGTTAGGTTTAGGGTGAGGGTTAGGGTTATGGTTAGGATTAGGGTGAGGGTGAGGGTGAAGGTTAGTGTGAGGGTGATGTTTAGGGTGAGGGTGAGGGTTAGGTTTAAGGTGAGGTTTAGGGTAAGGGTTAGTTTTAGTGTGAGGGTGATTGTGAGGGTTTGGGTGAGGGTGATGGTGAGGTTGATGGTGAGGGTGAGGGTTAGGGTTTGTGTGAGGGTTAGTTTTAGGGTTAGGGTTAGGATGAGGGTTAGGCTGAGGCTTAGAGTTAGGGTTAGGGTGAAGGTAAGGGTTAGAGTAAGGTTTTGTGTTAGGGTGAGGGTGAGGGTTAGGGTTAGTGTTGGGTTTACAGTTAGGGTGAGGGTTAGGGTTAGTATTAGGATTAGGCTGAGGGTTAGGGTCTGGGTTGGAGTGAGGATAAGGTTTAGGTTGAGGGTTAGGGTGAGGGTGAGGGTTAGCATTAGGCTTAGGGTTAGGGTGAGGTTTAGGGTGAGGGTAAGTGTTAGGGTTAGGGTTTGGGTGAGGGTGAGGTTCGGGTTAAGGTGAGAGTAAGGGTAAAGGCGAGGTTTAGGTTGAGGTTGAGGGTTATTGTTAACATTAGGGTTACGGTGAGGGTGAGGGTTAGGATGAGGATTAGGTTTAGGGTTAGGGATAGGGTTAGGATTAGGGTTGTAGTTAGATGTAGGGTAAGGGTTAGGCTGAGGGGTAGGGTTAGGGTTAGGGTTAAGGTGAGGCTTTGGTTGAGGGTTAGGTTTAGGGTTAGGGTTAGGTTAGGGTGAGGGTTTGGGTTTGGGTTAGGGTGAGGGTGAGCGTGAGGATTACAGTTAGGGTTAGGATTAAATTTATGGTTAAGGTTAGACTGAGGGTGAGGGTGAGGTTGAGGGTGAGTGTTAGGGTTAGGGTTCGTTTTAGGGTGAGGGCTAGGGTGAGGGTGAGGGTTAGGGTGAAGGTTAGGGTCAGGGTGAGGTTTAGAGTTCGGTTTAGGGTGAGTTTTAGGGTTAGGGTGAGGTTTAGGGTAGGATTAGTGTTCTGGTGAGGGTTCGGGTGAGGGTGAGTTTTAGGGAGTGGGTGATGGTTAAGGTTAGGCTGAGGATTAAGGTGATGGTGAGAGTTAGGTTTAGAGTGAGGGTTAGGATTATGGTGAGGATTAGGGTTAGGTTTAGGGTTAGGCTTATGTTGAGTGTAAGGGTTAGAATGAGTTTTAGGCTGAGGGTGAGTTTTAGGGATATAGTTAGAGTTAGGGTGAGGGTTTGGGTGAGGGTTAGGGTTCGGGTTTGGCTTAGGGTTAGGGTGAGGGTAAGAGTTAGTGTTAGGGTTAGGGTTAGGGTGACGATAAGTTTTAGTGTGAGGGTTAGGTTGAGGGTGAGGTTTTGTTTTAGGTTTAGCGTTAGGGTGAGGGTTAGGGTGAGGGTGAGTGTTAGGGATAGCATTAGTGTTAGGGTTAGGTTTAGGGTGAGTGTTAGGGTTAGGATTAGGGTGAGAGTGAGGGTGAGGGTTAGAGTTAGGGTTAGGGTGAGGCTTAGGGTTAGGGTGAGGGGTAGGTTTAGGGTGAGGGTTAGGGTTAGGGTGACGGTGAGGGTAAGGGTTAGGGTGAGGGCTAGGGTTAGAGTTAGGGTTAGGGTGAGTTTTAGGATTAGGATGAGGCTGAGTGTTAGGTTTAGGATTAGGCTTAGGTGTAGGGTTAGGCTAAGGTTGATGGTGAGGGTGAGCATCAGAGTTAGCATTAGGGTTAGGGTTAGGGTGAGGGTGAGTGTTAGGATTAGGTTTAGAATTAGGGTGAGAGTGAGTGTGAGGGTAAGAGTTAGGGTTAGGGTTAGGGTTAGGATGAGGGTTAAGCTGAGGGTTAGGGTTAGGGTTCGGGTGAGTGAAAGGTTAGGTTGAGGGTTAGGGTGAGGGTTAAGTTTAGGCTTAGTTTTCGGGTGAGGGTTAGTGTAAGGATTAGGGTTAAGTTTAGGTTGTGGGTTAGGCTGAGGGTAACTTTTAGGGTGAGGGTTTTGGTGAGGGTGAGGGATATGGTTAAGGTGAGGGAAAGGTTAGGGCGAGGTTTAGGGTATGGTTGAGGGTTAATATTAGCATTAGGTTTATGTTAGGGTGAGGGTTAGGATTAAGTTGAGGGTAAGATTTAGGGTGAGGACTAGGGTTAGGGTGATATTTGGGTGAGGGTTCGTGTTAGTGTTAGTGCTAGGGTTAGGGTGAGGTTTTGGGTTAGGATATGTGTGAGGATTAGGCCTAGGGTTAGGGTTATGTTGAGGGTAGGGGTTAGGGTGAGGTTTATGGTGAGGGTGAGGGTTAGGGTTAGCATTAGGGTTAGAGTTATGGTTAGGGTGAGGGTTAGGGTTAGGGTGAGGGTGAGGTTTAGGGTTAGGTTTACGGTGAGGTTTAGAGTTAGGGTGAGAGTTAGGGATAGGTTTACGTTTAGGGTGGGGTTCAGGGTTAGTGTTAGTGTTAGAGTTAGGGTGAGGTTGAGGGTGAGGGTTGGGTTTAGGATTAGAGTTAGGGTTAGGGTTCGGCTGAGGTTGAGGGTGAGGGTGAGGTTGAGTGTTAGGGTTAGGGTGAGGTTTAGAATTAGGTTTAGGTTGAGGGTTGGGGTTTGTGTTAGGGTGAGGTTTACGCTGAGGATTAGGGTTAGGGTTAGTGTGAGGTTTAGGTTTAGTGTGAGGGTTAATGTTAGGATTAGGGTTTAGGTTAGGGGGAGGGTAAGTGTTATGGTGAGGGTTAGTGTGAGGGTGAGGATTAGGGTTAGGGTTAGGTTGAGAGTGAGCGTTAGTTTGAAGTTTAGGGTTAGGTTTTGGGTTAGGGTGATGGTTAGGGTGAGCGTTAGTGTTAGTGTTAGGGTTATGGTTAATGTGAGGTTTAGGATTATGGTTAGAGTTAGGGTGAGGTTGTTGGTGAGGGTTAGGGTTAGGGTTTGGTTCAGGGTGAGGGCTAGGGTGAGGTTGAGGCTAAGGGGAAGGGTTAATGGGAGGGGGAGGGTTTCAGTTAGGATAGGCGTGGGCTTACGGTTAGGGTGAGGGTGAGGTTTAATGTGAGGGTTAGGGTAAGGGTTAGGGTGAGGTTTTCAGTTAGGAAAGTCTTAGGGTTATGGTTAGGGTGAGGATTAGGGTGAGGGTGAGGTTTAAGGTGAGGGTTAGGGTTAGGGTTAGGGTGAGGGTGAGGGTTTTTTTACGGATAGGGTTAGGATGAGGTTTAGGCTGAGGGTTCATGTTAGGGTTCGGGTGAGGGCAAGGGTTAGGGTGAGGGTTAGGGTGAGGGTGAGGGTAAAGTTTAGGCTTATTTTTAGGATAAGTGTAAGGGTGAGCGTTAGTGTTATGGTTAGGGTGAGGTTTAGGTTGAGGGTAAGGTTTAGGGTGGGAGTTAGGGTGAGCTTGAGGGATAGGGTTATGGTGAGTGTAAGTGTTAGGGCGAGGTTTAGGGTGAGATTGAGGGTTAATGTTAGCAATAGGGTATGGTGAGGGTGAGGGTTAGTGTGAGGGTTAGAGTTAAGATTAGGGATAGGGTGAGGATTAGGTTTAGGGATAGGTTTATGGTGAGGTTGAGGGTTAATGTTAGCAATAGCGTATGGTGAGGGTGAGGGTTAATGTGAGGTTTAGAGTTAAGATTAGGGATAGGGTGAGGATTAGGGTTAGGGATAGGTTTAGGGTGAGGGTTAGGCTGAGGATTAGGGAAAGTGTGGGGGTTAGGGTTAGGGTTAGGGTGAGAGTTAGAGTAAGGGTTATGGTTAGGGTTAGGGTGAGGTTTAGGGTGAGGCTAAGTGTTAGGGTGCCGATTAGGTTGAGGTTGAGGTTTAGGATTATCATTAAGGTTAAAGTTAGGGTTAGGATGAGGGTTATGGTTATGGTTAGGGTTAGGGTGAGGGGGACGTCTAGTGTTCGCATTAGGTTTAGGGTTAGGATTAGAGTTAGGGTTAGGGTGAGGGTTAGGTTTAGGAATAGGGTTAGGGTTAGGGTTAGGCTGAGGTTGAGGGTGAGGGTGAGGAGTGGCTTAGTGTTTGGGTTAGTTTTGGGGTGAAGGCTAGCGGGAAGGTGGGGTTAGGGTGAGGATTAGGGTGAGGTTGAGGGTTTCTGTTAGCAAAGGCTTAGGGTCAGGGTTGGGGTGAGGCTTAGGGTGAGGGTGAGGTTTAAGGTGAGGGTTAGGGTTCTGGTGAGGATAAGGGTTAGGGTTAGGTTGAGGATTAGGGTTTGTGTTATGATTAGGGTGAGGATGAGAGTGAGGGTGAGGGTGTAGGTGATGGTTAGGGTGAGGTTTATTGTTTGGGTGATATTTAGGGTGAGGGTGAGGGTGAGTGTTAGGGTTAGCGTTAGGGTTAGGGTGAGGGTTAAGTTTAGGGTGAGATTGAGGGTGTGGGTCAGGTTTAGGGTGAGGGTTGGTGTTAGGGTGAGGGTCAGGGTAGTGTTAGGTTTAGAGATAAGGTGTGGGCGAGGGTGTTGGTTATGGTGAAGTTTTCGGTTAGAAAATGCTTAAGTTTACGTTTAGGGTGAGGTAAGGGTGAGGGTGATGTTTAAGTTGAAGGTTAGGGTTACGGTTAAGGTGAGGATAAGGTTTAGGGTTAGTATGAGGGTGAGGGTTATATTTAGGTTTAGGGTGAGGGTTAGGGTTAGGGTGAGGTTTAGGGTAGGGTTAGGGTTCGGGTGAGGGTTCAGGTAAGGGTGTTTTAGGGAGTGGGTGATGGTTAGGGTTAGGGTGAGGGTTAAGGTGACAGTGACGGTTAGGGTGATGGTGAGGGTTAGGATTATGGTGAGGATTAGGGTTAGGGTTAGGGTTATGTTGAGGGTAAGGGTTAGGATGAGGTTTAGTGTGAGGGTGAGTTTTAGGGTTATAGTTAGAGTTAGGGTGAGGGTTTGGGTTCGGGATTGGCTTAGAGTGAGGGTGAGGGTAAGACTTAAGGTTAGGGTTAGGGTTAGGGTGAGAGTAATCTTTAGTGTGAGGTTTAGGGTGAGGGTGAGGGTTAGGGTTAGGTTGAGGGTTACGGTGAGCATTAGGGAGAGGTTTAGGTTTAGGTTTAGGGTTAGGGTGAGGGTTAGGGTGAGGTTAGTTTTAGGGTTATGGTTAGGGTTAGGGAGAGGGTTAGGGTGAGGTTAAGGATTAGAATGAGGTTTGAGGTGAGGGTTAGGTTTAGACAGTTAGGGTTAGTGTTCGTTTGAGGGTGAGTGTGAGGGTTAGAGTGAGGTGATGGTGAGATTGATGTTGAGGGTGAGGGTTATGGTTTGGGTGAGGGTTAGTTTTAGAGTTAGGCTTAGGATGAGTGTTAAGCTGACGGTTAGGGTTAGGGTTAGTGTGAGGGTTAGGGATAGGGTGAGGGTTAGGGTTAGGGTAAGGGTAAGTATCAGGTTGAGGATGAGGGTTAGGGTTAGGGAGAGGGTTAGGGATAGGGTTAGGGTTAGGGTGAGGGTTTTGGTTAGTTAGGTTTAGAGTTAGGGTGAGGGTGAGTGTGATGTTTTGGGATTGGATTAGGGTTAGGGTTAGGCTTAGGCTGTGGCTGAGGTTGAGGGTTAGGGTTAGGGTGAGGCTGAGCGTTAGTGTTAGTGTTGGGGTTACAGTTAGGGTGAGGTTTGGGTTAGGTTTATGATTATTCTGAGGGTTAGGCTGAGGGTTAGGGTCTGGGTTCGAATGAGGGTAATGGTAAGGGCGAGGTTTAGGGTGAGGTTGAGGGTTATTTTTAGCATTAGGGTTACTGTGAGGGTGAGGTTAGGTTGAGGGTTAGAGTTAGGGTTAGGAATATGGTGAGGATTAGTGTTGGGGTTAGGTGTATGGTGAGGGTTAGGCTGAGGGATAGGGTTAGGGTTAGTGTTAGTGTGAGGGTTAGGTTGAGGGTTAGGGTTCGGGTTCGGGTTAGGGTTAGGGTTAGGTTAGGGTGAGTGTTTGTGTTAGGGTTAGATTTTGGGTGAGGGTGAGGGCTAGTGTTATCATTAGGGTAAGGGTTAGGGTTAGGGTTAGGGTGAGGGTGAGCGTGAGGATTACAGTTAGGTTTAGGATTAAGTTTAGGGTTAGGGTTAGACTGAGGGTGAGGGTGAGGTTGAGAGTGAGTATTAGTGTTAGGGTTAGTTTAAGGGTGAGGGCTATGGTGAGGGTGAGGGTGAGGGTGAGGGTTAGGGTCAGGTGAGGTTTAGAGTTCGGTTTAGGGTGAGTTTTAGGGTTAGGGTGAGGTTTAGGGTAGGGTTAGGGTTGGAGTGAGGGTTCGGGTGAGGGTGAGTTTTAGGGAGTGGGTGATGGTTAAGTTTAGGGTGAGAATTAAGGTGATGGTGGGGGTTAGGGTGATGGTTTGGGTGAGGTTTATGTTTCGGGTTAGGCTTAGGGTCAGGGTGAGGGTAAGAGTTAGGGTTAGGGTTAGGGTTAGGGTGAGGATAAGGTTTAGTGTGAGGGTTAGTGTGAGGGTGAGGTTTAGGGTTAGGTTGAGGGTTAGGATGAGCATTAGTGTGAGGTTTAGGTTTAGGTTTAGGGTTAGCGTGAGGTTTAGGGTGAGGTTTAGTGTTAGGGTTAGGGTTAGGGTGAGGGTTAGGGTGAAGGTTAGGTTTAGCGTGAGGGTTTGGGTGAGGGTGAGTGTTAGGGACAGCATTAGTGTTAGGGTTAGGTTTAAGGTGAGTGTTAGGGTTATGATTAGGGTTAGGGTGAGGGTGTGGGTTAGGGTGAGGGTTAGTGTTAGGGTTAGGATGAAGCTTAGGGTTAGGGTGATGGTTAAGTTTAGGGTGAGGGTTAGGGTTAGGGTGATGGTGAGGGTAAGGGTTAGGGTGAGGGCTAGGTTTAGGTTTAAGGTGAGGGTGAGGGTCAGAGTTAGCATTAGGGTTAGTGTTAGGGTGAGGGTGAGGATTAGGTTTAGGGTTAGAGTTAGCGTGACAGTGAGGGTGAGGGTAAGAGTTATGGTTATGGTTATGGTTAGAATGAGGGTTAAGCTGAGGGTTAGGGTTAGGGTTCGGTTGAGTGAAAGTTTAGGTTGAGGGTTTGGGTGAGGGTTAGGTTTAGGTTTAGTTTTTGGGGGAGGGTTAGTGTGAGGGTTAGTGTTAGGGTTAGGGTTAATGTTAGTTTGTGGGTTAGGCTGAGGGTAACTTTTAGGGTGAGGATTTTGGTGAGGGAGAGGGATATGGTTAAGGTGATGGAAAGGTTACGGCGAGGGTTAGGGTATGGTTGAGGGTTAATGTTAGCAATAGGTTCATGGTGAGGTTGAGGGTTAGGGTGAGGTTGAGGGTAAGGTTTAGGGTGAGGACTAGGGTTAGGGTGATGTTTAGGGTGAGGGTTCATGTTAGGGTTAGTGTTAGGGTTAGGGTGATGGTTAGGGTTAGGATATGTGTGAGCATTAGGGTTAGGGTTAGGGTTATGGTGAGGGTAAGGTTTAGGTTGAGGTTTATGGTGAGGGTGAGGGTTAGCGTTAGCATTAGGTTTAGAGTGATTGTTAGGGTGAGGGTTAGGGCTAGTGTGAGGGTGAGGTTTAGGGTTAGGTTTAGGGTGAGGTTTAGTGTTATGGTGAGGGTTAGGGATAGGTTTACGTTTAGGGTGAGGTTCAGGGTTAGGGTTAGGGTTATAGTTAGGGTGAGGCTGAGGGTTAGGGTTAGGGTTAGGGTTAGGGTGATGGATAGGTTGAAGGTTAATGTTAGTGTTAGGGTTAGGGTTAGGGTGAGGTTTAGGTTTACGGTTAGAGTTAGGGTGAGATTGAGGGTGAAGGTTAGATTTAAGGTTTGGTTTAGGGTGCGGGCTAGGGTGAGGGTGAGGGTAAGGGTGAGGGTTAGGGGGAGGGGGTGGGTTCCAGTTAGGATAGGCGTAGGGTTAGGGTTAGGGTGAGGGTGAGGTTTAAGGTGAGGATTAGGGTGAGGGTTAGGGTGAGGCTGAGGGTTTCAGTTAGGAAAGGCTTAGGGTTAGGGTTAGGGTGATGATTAGGGAGAGGGTGAGGTTTAAGGTGAGAGTTAGGGTTAGGCTTATGGTGAGGGTGAGGGTTATGTTTAGGGATAGGTTTAGGATGAGGATTAGGCTGAGGTTTCGGGTTAGGGTTCGGGTGAGGGTAAGGTTTATGGTGAGGGTTAGGGTGAGGGTGAGGGTTGGGGTTAGGCTTAGGGTTAGGGTGAGGGTTAGGGTTAGTGTTAGTGTTAGGTTTAGGGTTATGGGGACGATTAGGGTTAGGGTAAGTTTTAGGGTGTGGATTAGGCAGAGGAGATGGGTTAGGGGTAGGGTTAGGGTTAGGGTTAGAGTGAGAATTAGGGTAAGGTTTAGGGTGAGGTTTAGGTTAAGGTTGAGGGTGAGGGTAAGTGTTAGTGTGCGGGTTAGGTTGAGGTTGAGGTTTAGGGTTAGCATTAGGGTTAGAGTTAGAGTTAGGGTGAGTGTTATGGTTAGGGTTAGGGTGAGGGTGAGGGCTAGTGTGAGCATTAGGGTTAGGTTAGGGTTAGAGTTAGGGTTAGGTTGAGGGTGAGGTTTGGGTTTAGGGTTAGGATTAGGGTTAGGGTTAGGTTTAGGCTGAGGTTGAGGGTGAGAGTGAGGGTGAGGTTTGGTGTTTGGGTTAGTTTTAGGGTGAAGGCTAGGGGGAGGGGGCGGGTTAGAGTGATTATTAGGGTGAGGGTGAGGGTTTCAGTTAGGAAAGGCATAGGTTAGGGTTAGGGTTAGGGTGAGGGTTAGGGTTAGGGTTATGTTTAGGGTGATGTTGAGAGTGAGGGTAGGGTGAGGGTGAGGGTGAGGGTGAGGGTGTAGGTGAGGGTTAGGTTTAGGGTTAGGGTGAGGGTTAGGGTTTGGGTGATATTTAGGTTGAGTGTGAGGGTTAGGCTTAGCTATAGGGTTAGGTTGAGGGTTAGGGTTAGGGTGAGGGTGAGGATCAGGGTTATGATGAGGGTTGGGGTTAGGGTGAGGGTCAGGGTAGTGTTAGGGTTAGAGTTAGGGTGAGGGTGAGTGTTAGGGTAAGGATTAGTGTTAGGGTGAGGGCTAGGGTGAGGGTTAGGTTTAGGTTTAGGTTTAGGATGAGGGTTAGGGTAAGGCTTAGTGTTAGTGTTAGGGTTAGGGTTAGCGTGGGAGTTAGTGTGAGGGTTAGGCTTAGAGGGAGGGTTAGGGTGAGGGTGAGGTTTAGGGTTAGCATTATGGTTAGGGTGAGGGTGACTTTTAGGGTTAGCATTATGGTTAGGGTTAGGGTTAGGGTGACGGTTTGGCTTAAGGTAACGGTTAGGGTGAGCGTGATGTTTAGTATTAGCATTAGGGTTAGGGTTAGGGTTAGCTTGAGCGTTAGGTTAGGGTTAAGGTTAGGGTGAGGGTGAACATAAGGGTTAGGGTTATGGTTAGCGTGAGGGTTTGAGTTAGGGAGGGGGTTAGGGTTTGGTTGAGGGTGAGGGTTAGGTTTAAGTTTAGGCTTAGGTGTAGGGTTAGGCTTACGGTGAGGGTGAGGGTGAGGGTCACTGTTAGGTTAAGGGTGAGGGTTAGGGTTATGGTTGGGGTTAGGGTGACGGTGATGTTGAGGGTTAGGGTGAGGGTAATGGGAAGGTTGAGGGTGAGGGTGAGGGTTAGCGTTTGGATGTGGGTTAGGTTTAGGTTTAGGGTTAGTAGGAGAGTTAGGCTGATGGTTAGGGGTAGGGTTAGGATGATGGTTAGGGTTAGGGTGAGGGTAAGGATTAGGTTTTGGATTAGTGTTAGGGTGAGGGTGAGGGTTAGGCATAGGGTTAGTGTTAGGGTGAGGGTTTTACTTAGGGTTAGTGTTAGAGTTAGGGTGAGGGTGAGGGTGAGGTTTAGGGTTAGTATTAAAGTTAGAGTTAGGCTTAGGCTGAGGGTGAGTTTGAGTGTGAGGTTGAGGGTTAGTATTCGGTTGAGGGTTAGGGTTTGTGTTAGCGCTAAGGTCAGTGCGAGGGTCATGGTTAGGTTTAGGTTAAGGATGAGGGTTAGGCAGAGGGTTAGTGTTACTGTTCGTGTAAGGGTAATGGTTAGGGTGAGTGTTAGGGTGAGGGTTAGGTTTAAGTTTAGGCTTAGTTTTCCGGTGAGGGTTAGGTTTACGGGTATTGTTAGGGTTAGGGCTAGGGTTAGCGTTAGGGTTAGGGTGAGTGTAAGGGTTAGGATGAGGGTTAGGGTGAGGGTGAGGGATAGGGTTAAGGTTCAGGTAAGGGTTAGGTTGAAGTTTAGGGTGAGGTTGAGGGTTAACTTTAGCATTAGCATTAAGGTAAGGATGAGGGTTAGGGTAAGGGTTAGGGATAAGGTGAAGATTGGTGTAAGGGTTAGGTTTAGGTCGAGGTTTAGGCTGAGGGGCAGGGTTTGGGTTAGGGTGAGGGTGAGGGTTAGGGTGAGGGTAAAGGTTAGGGTGAGGTTTAGGGTGAGGTTGAGGTTTAGTGTTAACCTTAGGATTAGGGTTAGGATTAGGGTGAGGGTTAGGTTTAGGGTTAGTGTGAGGGTTAGGGTGAGGGGTTAGGGTGAGGGCTAGGGTTAATATGAGGTTTAGGGACAGGATTAGCATTAGTGTGAGGATAAGGGTTAGGGTGTGGTTTAGGCTAAGAGTGAAGGTTAGAGTTAGCGTTAGGGTTAGTTTGAGGTTTAGGGTGAAGTTTAAGGTGAGGGTTAAGGTTAGTATGGGGGTCAGGGTTAGAGTTAGGTTTAGGGTGAGGGTTAGAGTTAGGTTGAGTTTTAGGGTAGCGTTAGGGTGAGGGTGAGGGTTAGGTTAAGGGTGAATTTTAGGGTGGGGGTGATGGTTAGGCTTAGGGTGAGTGTTAAGGTTATGGTGAGGGTTAGGTTGAGGTTGAGGGTAAGGATTACGGTGAGTATTAGGGTTATGGTTAGGGTTAGGGTTATGGTGAGGGTAAGGGTTAGATTGAGGTTTAGGGTGAGGGTGAGGTTTAGGGGTAGCGTTAGATTTCGGGTGAGGGTTAGGGTGAGCGTTAGGGTTCAAGTTAGGCTTAGGGTGAGGATGAGGGTTAGAGTTAGAATTAGGTACAGGGTTAGGGTGAGGGTAAGGTTTAGGTTGAGGGTTAGGATGAGGGTGAGGTTTAGGGTTAGGTTGAGGGTTAGGGTGACCGTTAGTGTGAGGGTTAGGTTTAGGTTTAGGGTTAGGGTGAGGATTAGGGTGAGGTTTAGTTTTAGTGTTATGGTTAGGGTTAGGGTGAGTGTTAGGGTGAGGGTAACGGTTAGAGTGAGGTTTAGGTTGAGGGTGAGAGTTAGGGATAGGTTTAAGGTTAGGGTTAGGGTTTGGGTGAGCGTTAGGGTTAGGGTTAGGGTGATGGTGAGTGTTAGGGTTAGATTTAGGGTTAGGGTTAGGGTGAGGGTGAGGGTTAGGGTTAGGGTGAGGGTGAGGGTTAGGGTGACGGTGAGGGTTAGGTTTAGGGTGACAGTGACGGTAAGGTTTAGGGTGAGGGCTAGGGTAAGAGTTAGGATTAGGTTTAGGTTTAGGGTTAGGGGGAAGGTGGCGGTGAGGTTGACGGTGAGGGTTAGGGTTAGGGTTAGTTTTATGGTGAGGGCTAGGGTAAGGGTAAGTGTTAGGGTGAGGGTGAGGGTATGGGTTAGGAAAGGTTTAGGGTTAGGTTTAGGGTGAGGATTAGGGTGAGTGTGAGGTTTAAGGTGAGGGTTAGGGTTATGTGTGGATTAAGGTTAGGGTTAGAGTGAGGGTTATGATTAGGGTGATGTTTAGGGTGAGGGTGAGGATTACGGTGAGGGAGAGGGTGAGGGTGATGGTGTGGGTGATGTTTAGGTTTGGGGTGATATGTTGGGTTACGGTGAGGGTCACGGTGAAAGTGAGGGTTAGGGTTAGGGTTAGGGTGAGGTTTAGGTTTTGGTTTAGGGTGAGAGGTAGGGTTAGGCTTAATGTGAGGGTTAGGGTTAGGGTTAGGGTTAGTGTGAGGATAAGGGTTTTGGTGAGGGTTAGGGTGATAGTGAGGTTTAGGTTTCGGTTGAGTGTTAGGTTGAGCGTTAGGGTGAGGGTTAGGTTTAGGTTTAGGATTAGGGTGAGGGTTAGGGTGAGGTTTAGTGTTATGGTTAGGTTTAGGGTTAGGGTGAGTGTTAGGGTGAGGGTAAGGGTTAGAGTGAGTGTTAGGGTTAGGGTGAGGGTTAAGGTTAGTATTAGGGTTAGGGTTAGGGTTAGGGTGAGGGTTACAGTTAGGGTTTGTTTTACGGTGACGGTGAGGGTGCGGGTTAGGGTTAGCATTTGGGTTTGGGTTAGGGTTAGGGTGAGTGTTAGGGTTAGGGTTAGGCTTAGGGTGAGGTTGAGGGTTAGGGTTAGGGTTAGGGTTAGGGAGGGGGTTATGTTTAGTTTGAGGAATAGGGTTAGGGTGAAGGTGAGGGTAAGGGTTAGGTGAGGGCTAGGGTTAGGCTAGGGTTAGGCTGAGTTTTAGGTTTGGGTGAGGGTGAGGGTGTGGTTTAGGTTTAGGTTTAGGCTTGGCGGTATGTTTAGGCTTACGGTGAGGGTGAGGGTGATGGTCTGAGTTAGGTTTAGGGTGAGGTTTAGGTTTATGGTTAGGTTTATGGTGAGTGTGAGGGTGAGGTTTAGGGTGAGGGTCATGGTGAGGGTGAGGGTGATGGTTAGGTTTAGGGTGAGAATTATGGTTACATTATGGTTTAGGGTGAGGTTGAGTGTGAGGTTGAGGGTGAGGGTGAGGGTTTGGTTTTGGGTGACGTTTAGGGTTAGGCTTAGGGTTAAGGTTAGGGTGAGGGTTAGGGTTAGTGTTGGGCTCAGCATGAGGGTTTTGGTTAGGGGGAGGTTGAGGTTAAGGCTGAGGGTGAGGGTTAGGTTTAGGGTGAGGGTTAGGGTTAGGGTTAAGGTTAGGGTGAGGGTTAGGTTTTAGGTTAGGTTTAGGATGAGGGTTAGGCTGATGGTTAGGATTAGTGTTTGGGGGAGGTTAAGGGTTAGGGTGAGGGTTAGGGTGAGGTTGAGGGTTAGGGTGGGGGTAAGGGTTAAGGTGAGGGTTAGGGTGAGGGTAAGGGATAGGGTTAAGGTGAGGGTAAAGTTTAGGGCGAGGTTAAAGGTGAGGTTGAGTGTTATAGTTAGCATTAGATTTATGTTGAGGGTGAGGGTTAGGGTTAAGATTAGGTATAGGGAGAGGATTAGGTTTAGGGTTAGGTTTAGGGGAGGGTTAAACTGAGGGGTAGGGTTAGGGTTAGGGTTAGCGTGAGGGTTAGGGGAGGTTTAGGGTTAGGGTTAGTGTTAGGGTTAGGTTTACATTGAGATTGAGGGGGGGATAATTTGAGGGTTAGGGTAAGGTTGAGGTTTAGGGTTAGCATTAGGGTTAGGGTGAGGGTGAGGGTTAGGGTTAGTGTTAGGGTTAGGTTGAGGGTGGTGGTGAAGTTGAGGATGAGCCTTAGGGTTAGGGATAGTTTTAGGGTGACGGCTAAGTTGAGGATGAGGGTTACGGTGAGGGTTAGGTTAGGTTGAGGGTGATGGTTTCGGTTAAGAAAGGCTTAGGGTTAGGTTTAGGGTGAGGATTAGGTTGAGGGAGAGATTTAAGCTGAGGTTTAGGGTTAGGTTGAGGATTAGGGTTAGGGTTAGGGTGAGGGTTTGGGTTAGGTTGATTTTTAGGGTGAGGGTGAGTGTTAGGGGAAGGGTGAGGGTGATGGTGAGGGTGAGGGTATAGGTGAGGGTTAATGTTAGATTGAGGGTAGGGTGACGGTGAGGGTTAGGGTAAAGTTGAGTGTTAGGTTTAGGGTTAGATTGAGGGTTATGGTTAGGGTTAGGGTGTGGGCTAGGGTGAGGGTTAGGGTTAGGGTTAATGTGAGGGATAGGGTTAGGGTTAGGGTTAGTGTGAGTATAAGTGTTAGGGTGAGGTTTAGGGTGAGGCTTAGGGTGAGGGTTAAGGTGAGGGTAAGGTTTACTATTAGAGTGAGAGTTAGAGTTAGGTTTAGGGTGAAGGTTAGGTTTTGGGTGAGGTTTAGGATAAGGTTAGGGTAAGGTGAGGGTGAGGGGGAGGGGGAGTTTTAGGGTATTGATGACGGTTAGGGTTAGGGTGAGTGTTAAGGTGATGATGAGCGTTAGGGTAAGGGTGACGGCTAAGGTTGCGGTGAGGATTAGGGTTAGGGTTAGTGTTAGGTTTATGGTGAGGGTAAGGTTTAGAATGAGGTTTACGCTGAGGGTGAGGTTTAGGGACACCGTTAGGGTTAGGGTGAGGGTTAGGGTGAGGGTTAGGGTGCAGGTTAGGCTTAGGATGAGCGTGGCGTTTAGAGTTAGGGTTAGTGTTTGGGGTAGGGTAAGGGTAAGTTTTAGGGTGAAGGTTAGGGTGAGGGTGAGGGTTAGGGTTAGGTTGAGGGTTAGGGTGGCCTTTAAGGTGAGTGTTATGTTTAGGATTAGGGTTATTGTGAGGGTTAGGGTGAGGTTTAGTGTTAGTGTTAGGGTTAGGGTTAGGGTGAGGGATAGGATGAGGTTAAGGTTTAAAGTGAGGGTTAGGGTGAGGGTGAGGGTTAGGGATAGCATTAGGGTTAGTGTTAGGGTTAGGATGAGGGTTAGGCATAGGGTTAGGTTGAGGGTGGGGTGACGTTGAGGGTGAGGGTGAGGGTTAGGGTAATGTTTAGGGTTAGGGTGGGGGTGAGGTTGAGGGTGAGGTTGAGGGTTAGGGTTTTGGTGTGGATTAGGCTTAGGGTTAAGGTTAGGGTTAGGGTTAGGGTTAGGATGAGGTTTAGGCTGAGCGTGAGACTTAGGGTTTGGGTGAGGGTAAGGATTATGATGAGGGTGAGGTTTAGATTTAGGATTAGGGTTAGGGTTAGAGTTAGGATTAGGGATAGTGTTAGGTTTAGGGTTATGGTGAGAGTTTTTCTTAGGGTTAGAATTACAATTAGGGTGAGGTTGAGGGTTAAGTTTTGAATTAGGGTTAGGTTTAGGGTTACACTGAGGTTGAGGTTGAGGCTGAGGGTGAGGGTTAGGGTGAAGGTGAGGGATAGGGTTAAGGTGAGAGTAAGATTTAGGGCGAGGTTAACGGTGACATTGAGGGTTAATGTTAGCATTAGGGATACAGTGAGGGTGAAGGTTAGGGTTAGGGTTAGGGATAGGGTGAGGATTTGGGTTAGGGTTAGGTTTAGGGTGAGGGTTAGGCTGAGGGGTGGGGCTAGGTTTAGGTTTAGTGTGAGGGTTAGAGTGAGGTTTAGGGTTAGGTTTAGGCTAAGGTTTCGGGTGAGGTTGAGGGTGAGGGTAAGAGTTAGGGTGAGGTTTAGGTTGAGGTTGAGGTTTAGGATTAGCATTAGGGTTACAGTTAGGGTGAGGTTTAGGGTTCGGTTTAGTGTAAGAGTGAGGGTGAGGGCTAGTGTTAGCATTAGGGTTAGTGATAGCGTTAGGGTTAGCGTTAGGGTGAGGGTGAGGGGAGGTTTAGGTTTAGGATTAGGTTTAGGGTTAGGGTTAGGCTGAGGGTGAGGGTGAGATTGAGGATGAGGGTTATGGTTAGGGTTAGTTTTTTAGGGTGAGGACTAGGGTGAGGGTGAGGTTTAGGGTGAGGGTTAGGGTGAGGGTGAGAGTTTCGGTTAGGTATGTCTTACGGTTTGGGTTAGGGTGAGGGTGAAGTTTAAGGTGAAGATTAGGGTTAGGGTGAGGATTAGGGTTAGGATTAGGGTGATGGATAGGGTTAGGGTGACGTTTAGGTCCAGAGTTTGTGTTAGGGTGAGGGTGAGGGTGAGGGTGATGGTGAAGGTGAGGTTGTAGGTGAGGTTTAGGTTTAGGGTGAGGGTTAGTGTGACAGTGAGTGTTAGGGTCAAGATGAGGGTTAGGGCTAGGGTTAGGGTGAGGGTTAGGCTTAGGGTTAGGGTGAGGAGTAGGGTGAAGGGTAGGTTTAGGGTTAGGGTGGGAGTTAGGGTTAATTTAAGGGTTAGGGTTAGGGTTTGGGTTAGTGTGAGGATAAGGATTAGGGTGATGATTAGGGTGATAGTGAGGGTTAGGTTTAGCATTAGGTTTAGGGTGAGGGTTGGGTGAGGTTTAAGGTGAGAGTTAGTGTTAGCATGAGGGTGAGGGTTAGAGTTAGGATTAGGGTGAGGGTTAGGATTAGGGTGAAATTTAGGAAGGGTTAAGGTGAGGGTTCGGGTTCGGGTGAGGATGACTTTTAGGGTGAATGTGATGGTTAGGGTTAGGGTGAGGGTTAAGGTGACGGTGTGGGTTAGGGTGAGTGTGAGGGTTAGGATTATGGTGAGGATTAGGCTTAGGGTTAGTGTTAAGGTTATGGTGAGGGTAAGGGTTAGGATGAGGTTTAGGTAGAGGGTGCGGTTTAGGTATAGCGTTAGCGTTAGGGTGAGGGTTAGTGTGAGGGTTAGGATTCGGGTTAGGCTTAGGGTGAGGGTGAGGGTTACAGTTAGGGTTAGGGTTAGGGTTACGGTGAGGGCAAGGTTTAGGGTTAGGGTTAGGGTGAGGGTGAGGGTTAGGGATAGGGTGAGCATTAGGGTGAGGATTAGGTTTAGGGTGAGGTTGAGTGTGAGGGTTAGGTTTAGGATTAAGCTTAGGTGTAGGGTTAAGCTTAGGGTGAGGGTGAGGGTGAGGGTTAGGGTTAATGTTAGGGTTACAGTTAAGTTGAGGGTTAGGGTTAGGGTTAGGGTTAGGATGAGTGTTAATCTGAGGGTTAGGTTTAGGGTTTGGGTGAAGGTAAGGTTTACGGTGAGTGTTAAGGTGAGGGTGAGGGGAGGGTTAGGCTTAGGGTTATGGTGATCTTTAGGGTGAGGGTTAGGGTTAGGGTGAGGTTGAGGGTTAATGTTAGTGTTAGGGTTACGGTGAGGGTAAGGGTTAGAGTGAGCGTTAGAGTTAGGGTTAGGGATAGGGTGAGGATTAGGGTTAGGGTTAGGTTTAGGGTGAGGGTTCGGCTGAGGGGTAGGGTTAGTATTAGGGTTAGGGTTAGGGTGAAATGGATGGTGAGTGTAAGGTTTAGGTTGAGGGTTAGCGTGAGATTGAGTTTTAGGGTTAGCATTAGGGTTAGGGTGAGGTTTTGGGTTAGGGTTAGGGTTAGGGTGAGGGTGAGGGCTAGTGTTAGCATTATGGTAATGTTTAGGGTTATGGTTATAGTGTGGGTGAGGGTTAGGTATACAGATAGGCTTAGGATTAGCGTTAGGATTAGGGGTAGGCTGAGGGTGGAGGATAGGTTGAGGGTGAGGATTAGGATTAAGGTTAGTTTTAGGGTGAGGGCTAGGGTGAGCGTGAGGGTTAGGGTGAGGGTGAGGATTTTCTGTTAGGAAAGGCTTAGGGTTCGGTTTAGGGTGAGTATTAGGTTGAGGGTGAGGTTTAAGTTGAGGTTTATGTTTAGAATGAGGATTAGGGTTAGGGTTAGGTTGAGGGTTAGGTTTAGGGTGATGTTTAGGGCGAGGGTGAGGTTGAGGTTGAGGGTAAAGTTGTAGGTGAGGTTTAGGGTTAGGTGAGGGTTATAGTGAATGTGAGGGTTCAGGTTAGGGTTAGGGGGAAGGGTAGGGTGAGGGGTAGGGGGAGGGGTAGAGTGAGGGGTAGCTTTAGGGTTAGGTTGGGGGTTATTGTTAATGTAAGGGTTAGGGTTAGTGTTAGGGTTAGTGTGAGGATAAGGGTTAGCATGAGGGTTAGGATGAGAATGAGGGTTATGGTTAGCCTTATGGTTAGAGTGAGGATTAGGCTGAGCATTAAGGTGAGGGTTAGGGTTAGGGTTAGTATGAGGGGGAGGTTTAGAGTTAGGTTTAGGGTGAGTGTTAGGTTTACGGTGAGGTTTAGGGGAGGTTTAGGGTCAGGGTGAGGGTGAATTTTAGGGAGAGGGTGATGGTTAGGTTTAGGGTGAGTGTTAAGGTGATGGTGAGGGTTAGGGTGAGGGTGAGAGTTTGGATTATGGTGAGGATTAGGGTTAGGGTTAGGCTTATGTTGAGGGTAAGGGGTAGGATGAGCTTTAGGTTGAGGGTGAGTTTTAGGGATAACGTTAGAATTAGGGTGAGGGTTTGGGTGAGGATTAGGGTTCGGGTAAGGCTTAGGGTGAGGGTGAAGGTTAGAGTTAGGTTTAGGGTTAGGGTTAGGGTGAGGATAAGGTTTAGGGTGAATGTTAGGCTGAGGGTGAGGATTATGGTTAGGTTGAGGGTTAGGGTGAGCATTAGGGTGAGGATTAGGTTTAGATTTAGGGTTAGGGTGAGGGTTAGGGTGAGGTTTAGTGTTAGGGTTAGTGTTAGGGTTAGGGTTAGGGTTAGGCTTAGGCTTAGGGTTAGGGTGAGAGTGAGGTTTAGTGTTAGCATTAGGGTTAGGGTGAAGGACAGTGTTAGGTATAGGGTTAGGATTAGGGTAAGGGTGAGGGTTAGGGTTAGGATTAGGTCGATGGTTAGGTTTAGGTTGAGGGTTAGGTTTAGGGTGGCGGTGAGGGTAAGTGTTACGGTGAGGGCTAGCGTTAGTCTTAGTGTTAGGATGAGGTTTAGGGTGAGTGTAAGGTTAAGAGTTAGGTTTAAGGTGAAGGTTAGTGTTACGGTTAGGGTTAGGGTGAGGGTGAGGGTGAGTGTTAGTGTGAGGGTGATGGTGAGGGTGAGGTTGAGGGGTAGGTTTAGTGTGAGGGTTAGTGTTATGGTTAGGGTTAGGTTGAGGGTGAGGGTGAGGGTTAGGGTGAGGGTGATGGTGAGATTGAGCGTGAGAGTGAGGTTTAGGGTTTCGGTGAGGGTTAGGGTTAGGGTTAGTGTGAGGGTTAGGGTTAGGGTTAGGGTTAGTATGGGGGTGAGGTTTAGAGTTAGGTTTAGGGTGAGTGTTAGAGTTAAGGTGAGGTTTAGGGTAGAGTTAGGGTCAGGGTGAGTGTTCGGGTGAGGTTGAGTTTTACGGAGAGGTTGATGGTTAGGTTTAGGGTGAGGGTTAAGTTGACTGTGAGAGTTAGGGTGAGGTTGACGGTTCGGGTTACGGTGAGGATTAGGGTTAGTGTTAGGTTTGGGGTTATGTTGAGGGTGAGGGTTAGGATGAGGTTTAGGGTGAGGGTGACTTTTAGGGGTATCATTATAGTTAGGGTGAAGGTTTGGGTGAGGGTTAAGGTTCGGGTTAGGCTTAGGGTGAGATTGAGGGTTAGAGTAAGGGTTAGGTTTAGGGTTAGGATGAAGGTAAGATATAGGGTGAGGGTTAGGGTGAGGGTGAGGATTATGGTTAGGTTGAGGGTTTCAGTGAGCATTAGGGTGAGGGTTAGGTTTAGGTTTAGGGTTTGGATGAGGGTTTGGATGAGGTTTAGTGTTAGGGTTAGGGTTAGGGTTAGCGTGAGGGTTAGGTTGAGGGTAAGGGTTAGAGTTAGTGTTAGGGTGAGGGTGAGGTTTAAGGATAGCATTAGGGCTAGGGTTAGGGTTAGGGTGAGGGTTAGATTTAGGGTGAGGGTTATGGTGAGGTTAAGGATGGGGGTTAGGTTTAGCATTACGGTTAGGTTTAGGTTTAATGTGAGGGTTAGGGTTAAGGTTAGGGTGAGGGTGTGGGTTAGGGTTAGGGTTAGGTTGAATGTTAGGTTTAGGTTGACGATTAGTGTTAGGGTGATGGTGAGTGTAAGTCTTACGGTGAGGGCTAGGTTTAGGCTTAGAATTAGGCTGATTTTTAGGTTTGGGTGAGGGGGAGGGGGAGGGTTAGGTTTAGGATTTGGCTTAGGTGTTGGGTTAGGCTTAGGTGAGGGTGAGGGTGAGGGTCAGAGTTTGGTTTAGGGTGAGGGTTAGGGTTATGGTTAGGGTTAGGGTGAGGGTGAGGGTGAAGGTTAGGGTGAGGATAATGTTGAGGGTGAGGGTGATGGTTTGGTTTAGGGTGAGGTTTAGGGTTATGGTTAGGGTTAGGGTGAGGGTGTTTGTGAGGTTTAGGGTGAGGGTGATGATGAGGTTGCGGGTGAGGGTGAGGGTTAGGGTTAGGGTTAGGGTTAACATTGCAGTGAATGTTAGGGTTAGGTTTAGGATTAGTATGAGGGTTAGGCTGAGGTTTAGTCTTAGGGTTAGGGTGAGGTTAAGGTTTAGGGTGAGGGTGAGGGTTAGGTTTAGGATTAGGTTTAGGGTTAGGGTGATGG
Organism: Dipodomys merriami; assembly: GCF_024711535.1. Lineage (NCBI taxonomy): Eukaryota > Metazoa > Chordata > Mammalia > Rodentia > Heteromyidae > Dipodomys > Dipodomys merriami. Next base: position 3,385,784 of record NW_027206157.1, read on the forward strand.
TGAATGTTAGGGTTAGGGTGAGGGTTAGGGTGAACATTAGAGTGAGGGTTAGTATTAGGTTTAGGGTGAGTATTAGGGTTAGTGTTACATTTAGGGTGAGGTTTAGGCTGAGGTTTAGGGTTAAGGTTAGTGTGAGGGTTAGGGTGAGGGTGAGTTTTAGGGTGTGCATGACAGTTAGGGTAAGGGTGAGGGTTAAGGTGACCGTTAGGGTTAGGGTGAGGGTGAGGGTTAGGGACAGCTTAGAGTTAGGGTGAAGGTGAGGTTGAGGGTGTGGTTTCAGGTTAGGCTTAGGGTGAGGGTGAGGGTTAGAGTTAGTGTTAGGGTTAGGTTTAGGATGAGGTTATGGCTGAGGATCAGGGTTAGGGTTAGGGTGATGGATAGAGTTAGTGTGAGGGTTAGGGTTAATGTTAGGGTTAGGATTAGGGTGAGGGAAAGGTTTAGGTTGAGGGTTAAGGTTTTGGTGAGTGTTAGGGTTAGAGTGAGGGTTAGGGTGAGCATTAGGGTGAGGGTTAGGGTTAGGTTTAGGGTTAGTGTGAGGGTTAGGGTGAGGGTTAGGGTTAGGTTTAGTTTTAAGGTTAGGGTGAGGTTGAGGGTGAGGTAAGGGTTAGGTTGAGGTTTAGGGTGAGGTGGAGATTTAGGACTATCATTAGTGTTAGGTTTAGGGTTAGGGTGAGAGTTAGGGTTTGGGTTAGTTTGAGGGTGGGGGTGAGGTTGAGGGTGAGGGTTAGGGTTAGGGTAAGCTTTAGGGTGAGGCCTAGGGTGAGGGTGAGGGTTAGGGAAAGAGTTATGGTGAGGGTGATTGTTTCGTTTAGGAAAGGCTTAGGGTTAGGGTTAGGGTGAGGATTAGGGTCATGGTGAGGTTTAAGGTGAGGGTTATTGTTAGGGTGAGGATTAGGGTTAGGGTTAGGTTGAGGGTTAGGTTTAGGGTTATGTTTAGGGTGAGGGTGACGGTTAGGGTGAGGGTGTGAGTGATGTTGAGGTTGAGGGTGTAGGTGAGGGTTCGGGTTAGTGTGTGGGTTAGGGTGACTTGAGGGTTAGGGTGAAGGTAAGGGTTAGGGTTAGGGCTAGACTGAGGCTTAGAGTTAGGTTTGGTGTGAGGGGTAGGATGAGGATTTGGGTAAGGTTTAGGGTTAATGTGAGGGTTAGGGTTAGGGTTAGGATTAGTGTGAGGATAAGGTTTAGGGTGAGAGTTAGAGTGAGAGTGAGGTTTAGGGTTAGCGTTAGGGTTAGTGTGAGGGTTAAGGTGAGGGTTAGTGTTAGTATGAGGGTGAGGGTTAGAGTTAGGTTTAGGGTGATTGATAGGGTTAGTCTCAGGTTTAGGGTAACGTTACGGTTCTTGTGAGGGTTTGGGTGATGGTGAGTTTTAGGGTTTGGGTGTCGGTTAGGGTTAGGGTGAGGGTTAAGGTGATGGTTAGGGTTAGTATGAGGGTGAGGGTTAGGGTTGCAGTGAGGATAAGGGTTAGGGTTAGGGTTAAACTTATGGTGAGGATAAGGATTAGGATGAGGTATAGGGTGAGGGTGAGGTTTAAGGATAGCGTTATAGTTAGTGTGAGGTTTAGGGTGAGGGTTAGGGTTTACGTTAGGCTTAGGGTGAGGGTGAGGCTTAGAGTTGGGTTTAGGGTTAGGGTTAGGGTGAGGGTAAGGTTTAGGGTGAGGTTTAGGATGAGGGTGAGGGTTAGGGTTAGGTTGAGGGTTAGGGTGAGCCTTAGGCTGAGTTAAGTTTATGTTTATGTTTAGGTTGAGGGTTTAGTGTTAGTGTTAGGGTTAGGGTTAGGTTGATGGTAAGGGTTGGAGTGAGGGTTATGGTGAGGGTGAGGGTTAGGGATAGCATTAGCATTAGTGTTAGGGTTAGGGTGAGTGTTAGGTTTAGTGTTAGGGTGAGGGTTAGGGTTAGCTTGAGGGTTAGGAATAGGGTTGGCGTTAGGGTGAAGGTCAGGGTGAGGGTTAGGGTTAGAATTAGGTTGAGGGTGAGTGTGAGGGTTAGGGTTAGCATTAGGGTTAGGGTTAGGGTTAGGTTGAGGTTGAGGTTTAGTGATAGGGTTGGAGTTAGGGTGATGGTGAGGGTTAGGGTTAGGGTGAGGGTTAGGTTGAACGTTAGGATGAGGGTTAGGTTTAGGTTTAGGGTAAGGTTGAGTGCAAGGGTGAGGTTTAGTTTTAGGGTTAGTGTTAGGGTTAGGGTGAGGGCTACGGTTAGGGATAGGGTGAGGTTTAGGTTTAGGTTGAGGGTTAGGGTGAGGGGGATGGTGAGGGTGAAGGTGAATGTGAGATTTATGTTTAGGTTTAGTTTTTTGGTTAGTGTTAGGTTTAATATTAGGGTGAGGGATAGGGTGAGGCTGAGGGCAAGGCTTACGGTTAGGATTAGGGTGAGGGTATGGTTACGGTGAGTGTTAGTGGGAGGAGTGGGGTTAGCGTTATTGTTAGGGTGAGGTTTAGGTTTAGTGTGAGGGTTAGGGTTAGGGTTAGGTTTAGGGTGAGGGTAAGGTTTAGGGTGAGGGTTAATGTTAGCATTAGAGTTACGGTGAGGTTGAGGGTTAGGGTGAGGGTTAGGGTTAGTGTTAGGGTTAGGGTGAGAGTGAGGGTTTGGGTTAGCCTGAGTGTTAGCGTGAGGGTTACCGTGAAAGTTAGGTTTAGGGTTAGGGTTTGTGTTAAGGATAGGGTGAGGTTGAGGATTATGGTTAGTGTTAGGTTGAGGGTTAGGGTTAAGGTGATGTTTAGGTTGAGGGTGACGGTTAGGGTGAGTGTTCCGGTTCGGGTTATGGTGAGGATTAGGGTTTGAGTGAGGGTTAGTGTGAGTTTGAGGTTTAGGCTTATGGTTAGGGTTAGGGTTGGTGTGAACTTTAAGGTTAGGGATAGGTTAAAGTTAGGGTTAAAGTAACGTGTACGGTTAGGTTTAGGGTGAGGTTTAGGTTTAATGTGAGGATTAGTGTTAGGGTTAAGGTTAGGGTGAGGGTTATGATTAGGGTTAGGTTTAGGATGAGGGTTAGGCTGAGGGTTAGGTTTAGGGTTTGGGGGAGGGTAAGGATTAGGGTGAGGGTAATGTGAGGGTTAGGGTTAGGCTTAGGTTAGTGTGAGTATTAGGGTGAGGGTTAGTGTTAGATTTAGGGTTAGGTTTAGGGTGAGGGTTAGGGTGAGCCTAACGGTTAGGGTTAGGGTTAGGGTGAAGGTGAGGGATAGGGTTAAGGTGAGGGTAAGGGTTATTTCGAGGTTTAGGGTGAACTTCAGGGTTAATGTTAGCATTAGGTTTATGGGGAGGGTGATGGTTAGGGTGAGGGTTAGGGTTAGGTATAGGGTGAGGATTAGGTTTAGGGTTAGGTTTAGGTTGAAGGTTAGGCTGAGGGGTAGGGTTAGGGTTTAGGGGAGGGTAAGGGTTAGGGTGAGGGTAATGTGAGGGTTAGGGTTAGGCTTAGGTTTAGGGTATAGGTTAGTGTTAGATTTAGGGTTAGGGTGAGGGTGAGGGTTAGGGTGAGCCTAACGGATAGGTTAAACGTTAGGGTGAAGGTGTGGGATAGGGTTAAGGTGAAGGTAAGGGATAGGGTAAGGTTTAGGGTGAGCTTGAGGGTTAATGTTATCATTAGGGTTACGGTGAGGGTGACAGTTAGGGTGAGGGTTAGGGTTAGGGTTAGGGATAGGGTGAGGATTTGGGTTAGGGTTAGGTTTAGGGTGAGGGTTAGGCTGAGGGGTAGGATTAGGGTTGGTGTTAGGGTGTGGATTAGGTTGAGGGTTATTTTTAGGGTTAGGTTTATATTTAGGGTGATGTTGAGGGTGAGGGTAACAGTTAGGGTGAGATTTAGGGTGAGGTTTATGTTTAGGGTTAGCATTAGGTTAAGGGTGACGGTTAGGGTTAGGATTAGGGTTAGGGTGAAGGTGAGGGCTAGTGTTAGCATTAGGGTTAGGGTTAGGGTTAGGGTGAGGGTGAGGGTGAGGGTTAGGGTGAGGTTTAGGATTAGGTTTAGGGTGAGGGCTTGGGTAAAGGTGAAGGTTAGGGTGAGGGTTATGGTGAAGGTGAGGGTTTTGGTTAGGAAAGGCTTAGGTTTAGGTTTAGGGTGAGGATTAGGATGAGGGTGAGGTTTAAGGTGAGGGTTTCGATGGTGTGAGGATTAAGATTAGGATTAAGGTGAGGGATAGGTTAGGGTGATGTTTAGGGTGAGAGTGAGTCTTAGGGTGAGGGTGAGGGTGAGAGTGAGGGTGAGGGAGAGGGTGTAGGTGAGGGTTAGGGTTGGTATGAGCGTTAGGGTGACAGTGAGTGTTAGGGTGAATGTGAGGGTTAGGCTTAGGGTTAGGGATAAGGTTAAGTTGAGGGTTAAGGTTACGGTTAGGATGAGGGTTAGGCTGAGGGTTATGCTTAGGGTTAGGTTGAGGGTGAGGGTGAGGGTTAGGGTGAAGGTTAGGGATAGGGTTAGGGTTAAGGTGAGGGTGAGGGTTTTGGTTAGGGTTAGGTTTAGAGTTAGTGTGAGGGTGAGAGTTAGGGTTTGAATTAGATTTAGGCTGAGGGTGAGGGTTAGGTTTAGGATGAGGGTTAAGGTTAGGGTTAGTGTTAAGGTTTGGGTGAGGGTTAGTGTTAGGATTAGGTTTAGGATGAGGGTTAGGGTTATGGGGAGGATAAGGGTTAGGGTGAGGGTTAGGGGGAGGGGGAGGGATAGGGTTAAGATAAGGGTAAGTTTTAGGGCGAGGATAGGGTGATGTTGAGGGTTAATGTTAGCATTAGTTTTATGGTGAGGGTGAGGGTTAAGGTGAGGTTTAGGGTTAGGATTAGGTATAAGGTGAGGATTTTGGTTAGGGTTCTTGTTAGGGTGAGGGTTAGGTTTAGTGTGAGGGTTAGGGTTAGGGTTAGGGTTAGGGTGAGTGTAAGGTTTAGGGTGAGGGTTAGGTTGAGGTTGAGTGTTAATGTTAGCATTAGGGTTACGGTGAGGTTGAGAGTTAGGGTGAGGGTTAGGGTTAGGATTAGGGATAGGGTGAGGATTAGGTTTAGGGTGAGGGTTAGGCTGAGGTGTATGGTTAGGGTTCGGTTTAGGGTGAGGGTTAGCGTGAGGATTATGGTTAGGGTTAGAGTTAGGGTTAGGATGAGTTTGAGGGTGAGGGTAAGGGTTAGGATGAGGGTTAAGGTGAGGTTGAGGTTTAGGGTTAGTGTTAGTGTTAGGGTGAGACTTAGGGTTAGGATTAGGGTTAGAGTGAGGTTGAGGGCTAGTGTTAACATTAGAGTTATGGATATGGTTAGGGTTAGAATGAGGGTGAGGGTGAGGGTTAGGGTTAGGTTTACGTTTTGGATGAGGACTATGGTGAGGGTGAGGGTTAGGGTTAGTGTTAGAGTGAGTGTTAGGGTGAGGGTGAAGGTTTCGTTTAGGAAAGGCTTAGGTTTAGGGTTAGGGTGAGGATTAGGGTGAGGGTGAGGTTTAAGGTGAGGGTTAGGTTTATGTGAGGATTAAGGTTAGGTTTAGGGTGAGGGTTAGGGTCAGAGTCAGAGTGAGGGTGAAGGTGTAGGTAAGGGTTAAGTTTGGGGTGAGGGTTAAGGTGATGTTGAGGGTTACCGTGAAGTGAGAGTTAAGGTTAAGGTTAGGGCTAGTGTTAGGATTAGGGTTAGGTTGAGGGTTGGCGTGAGCGTTAGGGTGAGGGTAAAGTTTAGGTTTAGGGTTAGGGTGAGCGTTAGGGTGAGCTTTAAGTTTAGGTTTAGGGTTAGGGTGAGGTTTAGGGTGACGGTAAGGGTTGGAGTGATGGTTAGGGTGAGGGTGAGGGTTAGGGATAGCATAAGCGTTGGGGTTAGTGTTAGGGTGAGGGTTAGGGTTAGGGTTAGGGTGAGGGTTAGGGTTAGGGTGAGGGTTAGGGTTAGGGTGAGGGTTAGGGTTAGGGTGAGGGTTAGGGATACGGTTGGGATTAGGGTGAGGGTCAGTGTTAGGGTTAGGGTTAGATTTAGATTGAGGGTGAGTCTGAGGGTTAGGGTTAGCATTAGGGTTAGGGTTAGGGTTAGGCTGAGGGTGAGGGTGAGTGTGAGGTTTAGGTTTTGGGTGAGATTTAGGTTTAGGTTTAGGCTTAGGGTTAGGATTAGCGTTTGGCTGAGGGTTAGTTTATGGGTTAGGGTAAGAGAAAGGATTAGGGTGAGGGTTAGGGTGACGGTGAGGGTTAGGGTCAATGTGAGCGTTAGGGTGAGTGTTAGGATGAGGGTTAGGGTTAGGTTTAGGGCGAGGGTGACGGTTAGGGTGAGGTTTAGGTTTAGGGTTAGGGTTAGGGTTAGGGTGAGGGTAAGGGTTAGAGTGAGGATTAGGCTGAAGTTGAGGGTTAGAAATAGCATTAGGTTTAGGATTAAGTTTAGGGTGAGGGTTAGGGTTGAGGTTAGGGTTAGGGTTAGGCTTATGGTTAGTGTGAGGTTTAGGGTTAGGGTTAGGGTTAGGGCGAGGGTGAGGGTCAGGGTTAGGGTTAGTGTTAGGGTGAGGGTTATGGTTAGGGTGAGGGTTATAGTGATGGTGAGGGTAAGGGTTAGGGTGAGGGCTAGGGTTAGGGTTAGTTTTAGGGTGAGATTTAGGTTTAGGGTGAGGATGAGTGTGAGGGTTAGGTTTAGCATTAGGCTTACGTTTAGGGTTATGCTTAGGGTGATTGAGAGGGTGAGGGTCAGAGTTAGTTTTAGGATGAGGGTTAGGGTTAGGGTTAGGTTAGGGTGAGGGTGAGGGTGAGGTTTCGGGTGAGGTTGATGGTGAGGGTGAGGGTGAGTGTGAGGATTAGGGTTAGGGTTAGGTTTAGGGTGAGGGTTAGGCTGAGGGTTAGGGTGAGGGTTAGGATGAGGGTTAGCATGAGGTTTAGGGTTAGGGTTAGAGTTAGGGTTAGGGTGAGGTTGAGGGTGAGGGTAAGGTTTAGGGTGAGGTTTAGGGTGAGCTTGAGTTTTAGGGTTTTATTAGGGTTAGGGTGAATTTTAGGATTAGGATTAGGGTTAGGGTGAGCGTGAGGGCTAGTGTTAGCCTTAGAGTTAAGGTTAGGGTTAGGGTGAGGGAGAGGGTAAGGGTTCAATTTGAGGCTAGTATTAGGTTTAGGGTTAGGGTTAGGCTGAAGTTGGGCATGAGGTTGAGGGTGAGGGTTAGGGTTAAGGTAAGTTTTAGGGTGAAGGCTAGGGTGAGGGTGAGGGTTAGGGTGATGGTTAGGGTGAGGGTGAGGGTTTCTGTTAGGAAAGGCTTAGGGATAGGGTTAAGGTGAGGATTAGGATAAGGGTGAACTTTAATGTGAGGGTTAGGGTTATGTGAGGATTAAGGTAAGGGTTAGGGTGAGGGTTAGGGTGAGGGTGAGGGTGATGGTGAGGGTGTAGGTGAGGGTTAGGCTTAGGGTGAGGGTGAGGGTTAGAGTTAGGTTTAGGGTTATTGTTAAGGTGAGGGTAAGTTTTAGGGTGAGAGATAGTGTGAGGGTGAGGTACAGGTTTAGGTTGAGGGTTAGGGTGAGCATTAGGGTGAGGATTAGGTTTAGGTTTAGGTTTAGGGCCAGGGTTATCATGAGGTTTAGTGTTAGTGTTAGGGTTAGGGTTAGGGTGAGGTTTAGGGTGTAGGTAAGGGTTAGAATGAGGGTTAGGGTGAGGGTGAGGGTTAGGGATAGAATTTGGGTTAGGTTTAGGGTTAGGGTGAGGGTTAGGGTTAGGGTTAGGGTTATGGTGAGTGTGAAGGTTAGGGTTAGCATTAGGGTTAGGGTTAGGTTTAGGGTGAGGGTTAGGGTTAGGTTTAGGGTGAGGGTGAGGGTGACGGTAAGGGTTAGGTTTAGGGTTAGTGTTAGGGTGAGGGTTAGGGTTAAGGTGAGGGTGAGGGTAAGGATTAGTGTGAGGGCTACTGTTAGTGTTAGGGTTAGGGGGAGGTTTAGCTTTAGGGTGAAAGTGAAGGTGAGAGTTTGGTTTAGGATTAGGCTTAGGTGTAGGGTTAGGCTTATGGTGAGGGTGAGGTTGAAGGTCAGAGTTAGGTTTATGGTTAGGGTTAGGGCGAAGGTGAGGGCTAGGGATAGGTTGAGTTTGATGGTCAGGGTGACGCTGAGGGTTAGGTTTAGCGTGAGGTTTAGGGTTAGGGTTAGGGTTATGGTGATGGTGAGGGTTAGGGTGAGGGTGATGGTGAGGTTGAGGGTGAAGGGGAGGGTTAGTGTTTGAGTGAGTGTTAGGGTTAATATTAGGTTTAAGGTTTGGGTAAGGGTTAGGGTTAGGGTTAGGGTTAGGATGAGTATTAGGCTGAAGGTTAGGCTTAGGGTTATGGTGAGGTTAAGGGTTAGGGTGAGGGTGAGGGTTAGGTTTAGGATTAGGGTTAAGGTTAGGGTGGGGTTTAGGGATAGGTTTAGGGTTAGCGTGAGGGTTTTGGTTAGGGTTAGGTTTAGAGTTATGGTGAGGGTAAGGTTTAGGGTTTGAATTAAGCTTAGGGTTAGGGTTATACATAGGTTGAGGTTGAGGCTGAGTGTGAGGGTTAGGGTTAGGGTGAGGGTTAGGATTAGGGTTAGGGTTAAGGTTAGGGTGCGGGTTAGAGTTAGGGTTAGGTTTAGGATGAGGGTTAGGCTAAAGGTTAGGTTTAGGGTTCGGGGGAGGACAAGGGTTAGGATGAGGGTGAAGGTGAGTGTGAGGGTTAGGGTTAGGCTTAAGGTTAGGGTGAGTGTTAGGGTGAGGGTTACTGTTAGGTTTTGGGTTAGAGTGAGGGTTAGGGTGAGGCTGAGGGATAGGTTTAAGATGATTGTTCCTGTTAGGGCGAGGTTTAGGGTGAGATTGAGGTTTAATGTTAGCATTATGTTTATGGTGAGTGTGAGGGTTAGGGTGAGGTTTATGGTTAGGGTTAGGTATAGGGTGAAGATTAGCGTTAGGGTTAAGTTTAGGGTGAGGATTATGCTGAAGGTTAGGGTTTTGGTTAGTGTGAGTGTTAGGGTGAGTGTTAGGGTTAGTGTTAAGTTTAGGGTGAGGTTGAGGGTGAGGGTAAGGGTGAGTGTGAGGGTTAAGGTGAGGTTGAGGTTTAGGGTTAGCATTAGGGTTAGGGTTAGTGTTAGGGTGAGTGTTAGGTTTAGTGTTATGTTGAGGGTGGGATGCGCTTGGGGGTGAGGGTTAGGGTTAGTGTCAGTTTTAGGGTGAGGTCTAGGGTGAGCGAGAGTGTTAGGTTGAGTGTGAGGGTTGCGGTTAAGAAAGGCTTAGGGTTAAGTTTAGGGTGAGGATTAGGATTAGGGTGATGTTTAAGGTCAGGGTTAGGGTTAAGGTGAGGATTAGGGTTAGGGTTCGGTTGAGGGTTATGTTTAGGGTGATGTTTAGGGTGAAGGTAATTGGTAGGTTGAGGGGTAGGGTGAGGGGTAGGGTTAAGGTTATGGTGAAGGTTCGGCTTAATGTGAGTGTTAGGGTTAGGATTAGGGATAGTGTGAGGATAAGGTTTAGGGTTAGGGTTAAGGTGAGAGTGAGGGTTAGGGTTAGCTTTAGAGTTAGGGTGAGAGTTATTGTGAGGGTTAAAGTGAGGGATAGGGTTAGTATGAGGGTGGGGGTTAGATTTAGATTTAGGGTGAGGGTTAGGGTTAGGGTGAGGTTTAGGGAAAGACAAGAGTGGGGGTGAGGGTTCGGGTGAAGGTGAGATTTAGGGTGTAGGTGATGATTAGGGTTAGGGTGAGGGTTAATGTGAAGGTGAGGGTTAGGGTGAGGGTGAGGGTTAGGGTTTAGGGTTAGGTGAGGATTAGGTTTATGGTTATGATTAGGGTTATGATGAGGGTAAGGTTTAGGATGAAATTTAGGGTGAGGGTGAGGTTTAGGGATAGCGTTAGAATTAGGGTGCGGTTTAGGGTGAGGGTTATGTATGAGGTAAGGTTTCGGATGATGGTGAGGGTTAGAGTTAGGGTTAGGGTTTGGGTTAGGCTGAGGGTGAGGGTGAGGGTGAGGGTGAGGTTTAGGGTTAGGGTGAGGGTTAGGTTTATGGTTAGGGTTCGAGATAGATTGAGGGTTATGGTTATGGTTAGGGATACTGTTTGGCTGAGGTTTAGGGTTAAGGTTTGGATTAGGGTGAGGGAAAGGTTTAGGGTTAGGGTGAGGGTCAGGGTTAGGGTGAGCGTTAGGGTGAATGTTAGTGTGAGGGTTAGGGTTAGGTTTAGGTTTAGGGTGAGGGCTAGGGTGAGGTTTAGTTTTAGGGTTAGGGTTAGGTTGAGGGAAAGAGTTAGAGTGAGGTTTATGTTGAGGGTGAGGCTTAGGGATAGCATTAGGGTTAGAGTTACGGTTAGGGTGAGGATTAGGGTTACAGTTAGGTTTAGGGTGAGGGTGAGGGAGAGGGTTATATTGAGGGATAGGGTTAGGGTTAGGGTTAGGGTTAGGGTTAGGGTTAGAGTGAGGTTTAGGTTTAGGATTAGGGTTAGGGTTAGGGTGAGTTTAATGGTTAGAGTGAGTGTTAGGGTTAGGGTGAGGTTTTGCGATAGCATTAGGTTTAGGGTTAGGCTTAGGGTGAGGGTTAGGGTTTTGGTTAGGTTTAGGGTGAGGGTGAGAGTTAAATTTAGGGTTAGAGTTCGAGGTAGGGTTAGTGTTAGTGTGAAGGTTAGGGTTAAGGTTAGGGTGAGTGTTAGGGATAGGGTTAGGTTGAGGGTGAGGGTTAGGGTTAGGGTTAAGGTTAGGTTGAGGGTGACGGTTAGGGTGAGTATAAGGGTGTGGGTGACATTTAGGTTTAGAGTGAGGGTTAGGGTGACAGTAAGGGCTAGGGTGAGTTTGAGGTTTAGGGTTAGGATTAGGGTTAGTGTGAGGATTAGGGTTAGGTTTAGGGTTAGTGTGAGTGTAAGGGTTAGGGAGAGGATTAGGGTAAGGGTGAGGGTTAGGATTAGCATTAGTGTTAGGGTGAGGGTTAGGGTGAGGGTTAGGGTGAGGGTTAGGGTTAGAATTAAGGTGAAGGTTAGGGTTAGGGTTAGGGTGAGGGTTAGGGTTAGGGTTAGGGTAAGGTTGAGGGTGAGGGTGAGGGTGAGGTTTAGGTTTAGGTTTAGGTTTAGGGTAAGGGTGAGGGTTGGGGTGTCGATGAGTGTTAGAGTTAGGTTTAGGGTGAGGGTTAGGGTGAGGGTCAGGGTTAGGGGAAGGGTGAGGGTTAGAGTTAGGGTTAGCATTAGGGTGAGGGTTAGTGTTCAGGTTAGGATTAGGGTAAGTGTTAAGGTGAGGGTTAGGGTTATGGTTAGGTTTAGGGTTAGTGTGAGAATTAGAGTTAGTGTGAGGGTTAGGTTTAGGGTTAGGGTTAGAGTGAAGGTGAGGGTGAGGTTTAGGTTTAGGGTAAGGTTGACGGTTAAGCCTAGGGTGAGGTTTAGGTTGAGTGTGAGCTTGAGGGTAAGGGTGTAGAATGAGGGTTTGGGTGAGGGTGAGGTTTAGGCTTTGCATTTGGGTTAGGTTTAGGGTGAGCATTAGGTTTAGGGTTAGGGTTTGGGTGAGTGTTAGCTTGAGGTTTAGGGTTAGGGTTAAGGTTAGGGTTTGGATTAAGGTTAGGGTGAGGGCTAGGGTGAGGGTGAGGTTTAGGGTTAGGGTTCGGGTGAGGGTTAGGTTTAGGGAGAGTTTTATGGTTAGGGGTAGGTTTAGTGTTAGGGTTAGGTTGAGGGTTATGGTTAGTGTGAGGTTTAGGGTTAGGGTTAGAGTTAGGTTTAGGTTAAGTGTAAGGGTTAGGCTGAGGGTTAGACTGATAGTGAGGAATAAGGTTAGCGTCAGTGAGAGGGTGAGGGTTAGGGTGAGTTTCAGGGTTAGGGTTCTGGTGAGGGTGAGGATTGTGGTTAGGGTGAGGATGAGGGTTAGGGTTAGGGTGATGTTTAGGGTAAGGGTAGGGTTAGAGTGACGGTGAAGGTTCTGGTGAGGGTGAGGGTTAGGTTTTCCGTGAGGGTTAGACTTAGAGTGAGGGTAAGGTTGATGGTGACTGTTAGGGTGAGGGTGAGGATTAGGGTTAGCGTTCGGGTTAGGGTTTGGTTTTGGGTTAGGTTTAGGATGAGGTTTAAAATGAGGGGTAGGGTCCGGGTTAGGGTGAGGGTTAGGGTTACTGTGAGGGTTAAGGTTAGGGTTAGGGTTAGTGTTAGGATAAGGGTTAGGGTGAGAGTTAGGGTGAGGGTGAGTGTCAGGGTTAGCCTTAGGGTTACTGTGAGGGTTAGGGTGAGGTTGAGGGTTAGGGTTAGGTTTAGGGTGAGTGTGAGGTTAATTGTTAGGGTTAGGGTGAGGGTTAGGGTTAGGGTGTGGGTTAGGGTTAGGGTTAGGGTAAGGGTGAGGATGAAGGTGAGGTTTAGGTTTAGGTTTAGGGTGAGGGTGAGGTTGAGGGTTAGGTTTAGGATTAGGGTTCGGGTTAGGGTTAGGCTTAGGGTGAGGGTGAGGTTGAGGCTGAAGGTTAGGGTTAGGGTGAGGATTAGGGTTAGGGTTAGGGTTAGGGTGAGGGTGAGTTTTAGGTTAAGTGTGAGGGTGAGGTTGATGGTGAGGTTTAGTGTGTGGGTAAGGAATAGGGTTATGTTGAGGATCAGGGTGACAGTGAGGGTTAGGGTGAGGGTGTGGGTTAGGGTTCGGGTTAGTGTTCATGTGAGGGTTAGGGTTAGGATTTGAATTAGGGTTAGGGTTAATGTGAGGGTTAGTGTTAATTTTAGGGTTAGGGTTAGTATGACTATTAGGGTTATGTTTAGGTTTAGGGTTAGGTTGAGGTTTAGCATGAGGTTGAGGGTTAGGGTTAGTGTTAGGGTTAGTGGGAGGGTTAGGGGTAGGGGTAGGGTTAGGATGAGTGTTAAGGTTATGGTGAGGGTTAGGCTTAGGGTGAGGGTGAGGGTGAGGGTGAGGATTAGGGTGAGCGTGAGAGTGAGCGTTAGGTTAGGGTTAAGGTTAGGGTTAGTGTGAGGATTAGGGTTAGGGTGATGTTTAGGTTAAGGTTTAGTGTGTGGTTTAGGGTGTGGGTTAGTGTGAGCTTTAGGGTGAGGGTAAGGGTGAGTGTGAGTGTGAGGGTTAGGTTGTGGGTGAGAGTTAGGTTTATTTTCAGAGTTAGAGTGAAGGTGAGGGTTAGGGTCAGGGAGATGGTTAAGGTTAGGGTTAGCTTTAGGGTGAGTATTAGGGTTAGGTTTGGTATTAGGTTGAGGGTGAGGGTGCAGCTTAGGTTTATGGTTAAGGTTAGGGTTTGTGTGAGGATTAGGGTTAGGGTTAAATTTAGGGTGAAGGTAAGGTTTAGGGTGAGGTTTAGGGTGAGGGTTATGGGTAGCGTTAGGGTTAGTGTGTGGGTTAGGGTGAGGGTTAAGGATAGGATTACGGTTAAGTTTAGGGTGAGGGTGAGGGTTAGGGTTAGGTTTAGGGTTATATTTTGGCTGAGGGTGTGGGTGATGGTTAGGGTTAGGATGAGGGTTTGGGTTAGGCTGAGGGTGATTGTGAGCGTGAGGGTGAGGGATAGAGTTCGGGTGAGGGTTAGGGTTAAGGTTAGGGTTATGGTGAGGGGTAATATGAGGGGTAGGTTTAGGGTTAGGTTTTATGTGAGGGTTAGGGTTAGGGTTAGTGTGAGGATAAGGGTTGGGGTGAAGTTTAGGGTTAGGGTTTAGTTTAGTGCGGGTTAGGGTTAGCGTTGGGGTTAGGGTGAGGTTTAAGTTGAGGGTAGGGTTACTAGGAGGGTGATGGTTAGAGTTAGGTTTAGGGTGAGGGTTAGGGTTAGGGTGAGGTTTAGGGTAGGGCTAGGGTGAGGGTGACGGTTCGTGTTCGGGTGAATTTTAGGGTGTGGGTGGTGGTTTGGTTTAGAATGAGGGTTAAGGTGACTGTGAGGGTAGGGTGAGGGTGAAGGTTAGGGTTATAGTAAGGATTAGGGTTAGGTTAAGGTTAAGGGTTATGGTGACGGTAAGGGTAAGGATGAGGTTTAGGGTGAGGGTGAGGATTAGGGATAGCGTTAGAGTTAGGGTGAGGGTAAGGGTGAGGGTTAGGGTTCAGGTTAGTCTTAGGGCGAGGGTGAGGGTTAGATTTATATTTAGGGTTATTGTTAGTGTGAGGGTAAGGTTTAGGGTGAGGGTTAAGGTGAGGGTGAGGGTTAGGTTTAGGTTGAGGGTTAGGGTGAGCATTAGGGTGACTGTTAGGTTTGGGTTTAGGTTTAGGTTCAGGGTAAGGGTGAGGTTTAGTGTTAGTATTAGGGTTAGGGTTAGGGTGAGGGTTAGAGTCAAGGTAAGGGTTAGAATGAGGGTTAGGGTGAGGGTGAGGGTTAGGGATAGCATTAGGGTTAGGTTTAGGGTTAGGGTGAGGGTTAGGGTCAGGTTGAGGTTTAGGCTCAGCATTAGGGTTAGGGTTAGGGTTAGGGATCGGGTTAGTTTGAGGGTGGGGTGAGGGTGAGGGTGAGGGTTAGGGTTAGGGTCAGTTTTAGGGTGAGGGCTAGGGTGAGGGTGAGGCTTAGGGTTGCGGTGAGGATTAGGGTTAGGGTTAGGGTTAGGGTTATGATGAGGGTAAGGGTTAGGATGAGGTTTAGGGTGAGGGTAAAGTTTAGGGATAGCGTTAGATTTAGGGTGAGGTTTAGGGTTCAGGTTAGGCTTAAGTTGATGGTGAGGGTTAGAGTTAGGGTTAGGGTTAGGGTTAGGTGGAGGGTAAGTTTTAAGGTGAGGTTTAGGGTGAGGGTGAGGGTTAGGGTTAGGTTGAGGGTTAGGGTGAGCGTTAGGGTGAGAGTTAGGTTTAGGTTTAGGGTTAGAGTTAGGGTTAGGGTGAGGTTGAAGTTTAGGGATAGCATTACGGTTAGGATTAGGGTTAGGGTGAGGGTTAGTGTTAGTGTGAGGGTTAGGGTTAGAGTTAGGTTGAGGGTTAGGTATAGGGTTGGGGTTAGGGTTAGGTTCAAGGTTAAGGTTAGGGTTAGAGTTAGTGTGAGGGTGAGTGTGAGGCTTAGGTTTAGGTTTAGGGTTAGGTTTTGTGTAAAGCTGAGTGTGAGGGTGTGAGTGAGGGTGAGGTTTAGGGTTAGGGTGAGGGTTTCATTTAGGGTTAGCATTAGGGTTAGGTCGAGGTTTATGGTTAGGGTTAGTGAGACGGTTTGGCTGAGGCTTAGGGTTAGGGTTAGGATTAGGGTGAGGGAATGGTTTAGGGTTAGGGTGAGCGTTAGGGTTAGGATTTGGTTTAGGGTGCGCATTAGGGTTAGGTTTAGGTTTCGGATGTGGGTTAGGGTGAGGTATAGTTTTAGGGTTAGGTTAAGTTGAGGGTAAGATTTAGAGTGAGGATTACGGTGAGGGTGAGGGTTAGGCAGAGCATTAGGGTTAGGGTTACGGTTAGGGTGAGGGTTAGGATTATGGTTAGATTTAGGGTGAGGGTGAGGGTTAGGGTTATGTTGAGGGTTACGGTTAGGGTTAGGGTTAGTGTTAGGGTGAGAGTTAAGGTTAGGATTAGGGTTATGGTGAGGGTAAGGGTGAGGGTTAGTGTTAGGTTTAGGGTGAGGTTTAGGGATACGGTGAGGGTTAGAGTGACAGTGAGGGTAAGGGTTAGGGTGAGGGCTAGGGTTAGGTTGAGGTTTAGGTTTAGTATTAGGGTTAGGGTTAGGGTGAGTGTAAGGGTTAGAGTGAGGGTTAGGGTGTGGTTGAGTTTTTTGGAAAGCATTAGCGTTAAGGTTATGGTTAGGGTGAGGGTTAGGGTTACAGTGAGGGTGAGGGTTATGTTGAGGGTTAGAGTTACGGTTGGGGTTAGGGTGAGGGTAAGGGTTAGGGTGAGGGCGAGGTGAGGGTGAGGGTTAGGGTTAGGGTGACGGTTAGGGTTAGGATGAGGGGTAGAATGACAGTGAGGGTAAGGGTTAGGGCGAGGGTTAGGGTTCAGCTTAGGGTTAGGGTGAAGTTTAGGTTTGGGTGAGGGTGAAGGTGAGGGTTAGGTTTAGGATTAGGCTTAGGTTTAGGGTTCGGCTTAGGGTGAGTTTGAGGGTGAGGGTCAGAGTTAGGTTTAGGGTGAGGTTAAGGGTTATGGTTAGGATTAGGGTGAGGTTGAGAGTGAGAGTTAGGGTGAGGGTGATGGTGAGGGTGAGGGTGAGGGTGAGAGTTAGGTTTAGGGTTAGTTGTATGGTTAGTGTTAGGTTTAGGGGTAGATTGAGGGCTAGGGTGAGGCTGAGGGCTAGGATTAAGGTTAGGATAAGGGGGAGGGTTAGGGTTATGTTGAGTGTTAGGTTGAGGGGTACGGTTAGCGTTATTGTTAGGGTGAGGTTTAGGTTTACTGTGAGTGTTTGCGTAAGGCTTAAGTTTAGGATGAGAGTAAGGTTTATGGTGAGTGTGAGGGTGAGAGTTAGGGTTCAGGTTAGCTTGAGTGTTAGGGTGAGTGTTACGGTGAAGGTTAGGATTAGGGTTAGGGTTAGCGTTAAGGTTAGGGTGAGGGTGAGGGTTATGTTTAGTGTTAGGGTGAGGGTTAGGCTTAGGGTGATGTTTAGGTTGAGGGTGGCGGTTAGGGTGAGTGTTAGGGTGTGGGTGAGGGTTAGGTTTAGAGTGAGGGTTAGGGTGACTGTGAGTGTTAGGGTGAGTTTGAAGTACAGGGTTAGAATTAGGGTTAGTGTGAGGATTAGGGTTCGGTTTAGGGTTAGTGTGAGTGTAAGGGTTAGGGAGAATGTTAGGGTAAGGGTAAGGGTTAGGATTAGCATTAGTGTTAGGGTGAGGGTTAGGGTTAGTTTTAGGGTTAGGGTTAGGGTTAGGCTGATGGTTTGAGTTAGGGTTATGGTAAGGTTGAGGGTGAGGGTGAGTGTGAGGTTTAGGGTTACGTTTAGGTTTAGGGTGAGGGTGATGGTTAGGTTTAGGATTAGGCTTAGGCTTAGGGCTAGGCTAAGGATGAGGGTGAGGTTGAGGGTGAGGGTGGGGGTTAGGGTGAGGATTAGTGTTAGGGTTAGTATTAGGGTGAGGGTGAGGGTTAGGGTGAGGGTTCGGGTTCGGGTTTGGGTTCGGGTTAGGGTTTGGGTGAGGGTTAGGGTTAGGTTTAGGGTGAGGGTTAGGGTGAGGGTTAGGGTGAGGGTTAGGGTTAGGGTGAGGGTTAGGATTAGGGTTAGAATTAGTGTGAGGGTGAGGTTTAGGGTGAGTTTGAGGCTGAGAGTTAGGGTGAGAATTAGGGTGAGTGTTAGGGTTAGCGTTGGGTTTAGGGTGAGGGTTAGGGTGTGGGTGAGTGTTAGGGTTAAGATGAGGGTGAGGTTTAGGGCTATGGTTAGGATGAGAGTTTTAGGGTGAGGGTTAGGAATAGGTTTACGGTTAAGTTTAGGGTGACGGTGAGGGTGAGGGTTAGGGTTAGGTTTAGGGTTAGAGTAAGGATGAGGGTGTGGGTGATGGTTATGGTTAGGATGATGGTTAGGATTATGGTTAGGCTGAGGGTGAGTGTGAGTGTGAGGGTGAGAGATAGGGTTCGGGTGAGGGTTAGGGTTAGTGTGAGGGTTAGGTTTAGGTTTACCATTCGGATGAGGATTAGGCTGAGGAGTAGGATTAGGTTTAGAGTGAGGGTTAGAGTTAGTGCAAGGGTTAGGGTTAGGGTTAGAGGTAGGGTAAGGGTAATGTTGAGGGTGAGTGATAGGGTTTGGTTTGGTTTGGTTAGGGTCAGGGTTAGGGTTAGGGTTAGGGATAGGGTGAGGATTAGGGTTAGGGTTAGGGTTAGGGTTTTTTCAGGGTTAGTGTGAAGGTTGGGGTTAGGTTTAGGATTAGGGTTAAGGTGAGGGTAAGGGTTAGGTGAGGTTAGGGTGAGGGTGAGGGTTAGGATTAGCATTAGCGTTAGGGTTAGGGTGAGGGGTAGGGTTAGTGTTAGGGTTAGGGTTAGGGTGAGAGGGTGAGGTTCAGGATAAGGGTGAGGGTTAGGTTTAGTGTGAGGGTTAAGGTTAGAGTTAGAGTTAGGATGAGGGTAAGGGTTAGGGTTAGGGTGAGGGTGAGAGTGAGGGTTAGAGTTAGCATGAGTTTTAGTTTGAGGGTCAGGGTGAATGTTAGGGTTAGGGTGATGGCTAGGGTGAGTCTGAGGGTTATGGTTAGGGTTAGGGATAGGTTGAGGATTAGGTTGATGGTTAGGTTTAGTGTGAGTGTTAGGATTAGGGTTAGGGTGAGGGTGAGGGTAAGGGTTAGGGTGAGGGTAAGGGTGAGGGTGAGGTTTAGGTTGAGGGTGAGGTGAGTGTTAGGATTGGGTGAGGGTTAGAGTGAGGGTTAGGGTGAGGGTTAGGGTTCAGGTTAGGGTTAGGTTGAGTGTTAGGGTTAGGGTTAGGGTGACAGTGAGGGTGAGTGTGAGTGTTAGTGTGAGGGTCAGGTTGAGGGTGAGGGTGAGGGTCAGGTTTAGGGTTAGGTTTAGGGTAGGATGAGGGTGAGGGTTAGGTATAGGATTAGGGTTAGGGTTAAATTAAACTGAGGGTTAGTGTGAGGGTGGGGGTTAGGGTTAGGGTTAGGGTGTTGGTTAGGGTTAATGTGAGGGTTAGGGTGAGGGTGAGTGTAAGGGTTTGGGTGAGACTTACTGTGACTGTGAGGTTTAGGGTGAGGGTGAGGGTGAGGGTGATGGTGAGGGTGAGAGTTAAGGTGAGGGTGAATGTTAGGGTTAGGATGAGGATAAGGGTTAGGATTACAGTTAGGGTGCTGACTAAGGTGAGGGTGAAGCTTAGGGTTAGGTTGAGGGTAAGGTTTAGTGTGAGGGTTAGGGTTAGGGTGAGGGTAAGATTTAGAGTGAGGGCTTGGGTGTGGGTAAGGGTTAGGGTGAGGGTGAGGGTGAGGAAGATGTTTAGGGTGACGGTGAGGGTTATTGTGACGGTTAGGATTAGGGTTATGCTGAGGTTGAGGGTGATGGTGATGGTTAGGTTTAGGGTTAGTGTTAGCGTGAGGGCTAGGGTGAGGTTGTGGGTTAGCATTTTCGTGAGGGTGAGCGTGAGGATTTCGGTTAGGTAAGTGTTAGGGTTAGGGTTAGGGTGAGGATTAGGTTGAGGGTGAGGGTTAGCGTGAGGGTGAGGGTTATGGTTAGGGTTACATGTTAGGGTTAGGGTGAGGTGTAGTGTGAGGTGTATGGTTAGTGTTAGGGTGAGGGTTACGGTTAGAGTTAGGGTGAGGGTTAGGTTCAGGTTGATGTTTAGGGTGAGGTTGAGGGTTAAGGTTAGGGTTGGGATTAGGGTGAGTGTTTAGGTTAGGGTTAGGGTTAGGGTTAGGGTGAGGGTTTGGGTAAAGGTTAGGTTAGGGTTAAGGTGAGGGTTAGGCTTATTGTTAGGGTTAGGGTTAGGGTATGTGTTAGGTGAGTGTTAGGGTTAGGGTGAGGGTTAGGTATACGGTGTGGGTTAGGGTTAGAATGAGGGTTAGGTTTAGGGTGAGGTTTAGGGTTAGGATTATTGTTAGGGTGAGGGCTAGGGAGAGGGTGAGTGTTAGGGTTAGGGTGAGGGTTAGGTTTAGGTTTAGGGTTAGGGTTAGTTTTAGTGTTAGAGTGAGGGTTAAGTTTAGTGTGAGGTTTAGGGTTTGTGTTAGGTTTAGTGTGAGTGTTAGATTGAGTATTAGGATGACGGTTATTGTTAGGATTAGTGTTATTGTTAGGATTAGGGTTAGGTTTAGGGTTAGGGTGAGGTTTAGGGTTAGGGTTAGGTTTACGGTGAGGTTGAGGGTGAGGGATATTGTTAGAATTAGGATTAGGGTTAGGTTTAGGATTAGGGTGAGGTTGTGGGTGAGGGTTAGTGTTAGGTTTACAGTCAGGGTCAGCGTGAGAGTTGGGTTTGCTTTTGTTTTAGGGATAGGGTGAGGATTAGCATTAGGGTTAGGTTTAGTGTGAGGGTTAGACTGAGGGGTAGGGTTACGTTTAGGGTGAGGGTAAGGTTTAATGTGAGGATTAGGGTTAGGGTTAGTGTTAGGATGAGGATTTGGGTTAGGGTTAGGGTTAGAGTTGGGCTTATTGTTAGGGTTAGGGTGAGGGTGAGGGTGATGGTGAGGGCGAGGTTCAGGGATAGGGTTAGGTTTAGTGTGAGGGTGAAAGTGAGGGTTAGGGTTAGGATTAGGATTATGTTTAGGGTTAGGCTGAGGATGAGTGGGAAGGGGAGTGGAAGGGTTAAGGTAAGGGGTAGGTTTAGGGTTAGGGTTACATTGAGAGTTAGGTTAAAGTTATTGTTAGGATTAGGGTGACGGTGATGGTGAGTGTGAGGGTTCGGGTGAAAGTTAGGGTTAGGGATAGAGTTAGGGTGAGGGCTAGGGTGAGTGTGAGGGTTAGGGTTATGGTGAGGGATAGGGAAAGAATTAGGGTTAGGGTTAGGTTTAGGGTGAGGGTTAGGTTTAGTCTGAGGTTTACGGTTAGGTTTTGGGTTAGGTTAGGCTTAGGGTGAAGCTAAGGGTTAGGGTGAGGCTGAGGTTTAGGGTTAGGTTTAGGTTGAGGGTTGGGTGAGGGATACGGTTAGGGTTAGGTTTAGGGTGAGGGTGAGGGTGAGGCTGATGGTCTGGGTGAGGGTGAGGTTGAGGTGAGTTTGAGGGTTAGGGTTAAGGTGAGGGTAATGTGAGAATTATGGTAAGGATTTGGTTTAAGATTAGGGTTAGGCTGAGGCTGAGCTTGAGGGTGAGGGTTAGGTTTAGGGGTAGGTTTAGGGTGAGTGTTAGGGTTAGGGTTAGGGTTAGATTGAGGTTGAGGGTGAGGATTAGGGTTGGGTGAGGTTTAGAGTTTGAATGAGGGTTATGGTTGGATTACGGTTATATTTAGAGTGAGGGTGAGGGTGAGGGA
Source organism: Dipodomys merriami (assembly GCF_024711535.1). Classification (NCBI taxonomy): domain Eukaryota; kingdom Metazoa; phylum Chordata; class Mammalia; order Rodentia; family Heteromyidae; genus Dipodomys; species Dipodomys merriami. The sequence continues at coordinate 3,406,326 of NW_027206157.1, forward strand.
TAGGGTTAGGATTAGGGTTAGGGTGAGGGTTAGACTGAGGGGAAGGGGGAGGTTGAGGGTGATGGGTTTTTTTCAGGTGAGGGTTAGGGTTAGGGTGAGGGTGAGGGTAAGTGAAAGGGTTAGGAGGAGGGTTAGATTGAGGGGTAGGGTTATGTTTAGTGTGAGGGTTAGGGTTGCTGTGAGGGTTAGGGTTAGCGTTAAGGTTAGGGTTAGGGAGAGGGTAAGGCTTCGGTTAGCGTGAGGGTTAGGGTTAGGGTTAGGGTTAGGTTTAGGTGATTGTAAGGGTTAGGGTGAGGTTTAGGGTGAGGGTGGGAGTTAAGCTTAGGGTTAGTGTTAGGATTAGTGTGTGGGTGAGGGTGAGGGTGAGAGTTAGTGTGAGGTTTAGGGTTATTTTTAGGGTGAGGGTTTTAGTGAGGGTGAGGGTTAGGGTTAGGGTGAGGGTGAGGGTGAGGGTGAGGGTTGTGATTAGGTTAGGGTTAGGGTTAGGCTGAGGGTGAGGGTGAGTTCGTTGGTTAGGGTTAGGTTTGGGTTAAGGTTAGGGTGAGGGCTATTGTGAGGGGGAGGTTTAGGGCGAGGGTGAGGGTGAGGGTGAGAGTTTCGGTTAGGTAAGTGTTATGGTTAGGGTGAGGCTGAGGATTTGGTTGACAGAGAGGTTTAGGGTGAGTGTTAGGGTTAGGGTGAGGGTTAGGTTTAGGGTTAGGGTGAGGGATAGGGTTAGGGTGATGTTAAGGATGAGGATGAGGGTTAGGGTGAGGGTTCGGGTTCGGTTGCGGGTTAGGGTTATGGCTAGCGTTAGGCTGAGGGATAGGGTGAGGATGAGGGTTACGGTTAGGGTTAGGGATAGGTTGAGAATTAAGGTTAGGGTCAGGTTTAGGGTGAGGGTTAGGCGGAGGGGAATGTTTAGGGTTTGGGTGAGGGTTAGGATTAGTCTGAGGTTTAGGGTTTGGGTTAGGGTTAGGGTTAGTGTGAGGTTAAGGGTTAGGGTGAGGGTGAGGGTGAGCATGAGGACTAAGGTTAGGGTTAGGGTTAGGGTGAGGGTGAGGGTGAGGTTTAGGTTTCTGGTGAGGGTTAACTTTAGTGTTAGGGTTAAGGTGAGGGTTAGGGTTAGGGTGAGGTTTAGGTTTAGGGTTAGGGTGAGGTTTAGGTTTAGGGTTAGCCTTAGGCTGTGAGTGAGGGGGAGTCGGAAGGGAAGGGTTAGGTTTAGGTGAGGCTTAAGGTTAGGGTTGGGGTGAGGGTGATGTTTAGGGTGAGGGTGAGGATCAGCTTGAGAGTGAGTTTTAGGGTGTGGGTGAGGGTTAGGTTTAGGGTGTGTTAAGGTGACGGTGACGTTTAGGGTGAGGGTGCGGATTATGTTTAGGTTTAGGTGAGGGTTAGGGTTAATTTTATGGTTAGGGTGAGGGTCAGTTTGACGGTTAGTGTTAGGGTTATCATTAGCATTATTGTGATGGTTAGGGTTAGGGTTAGGGTGAGGGTAAGTGCTAGGGTGAGGGTTAGGGTTAGGGTGAGAGTTAGGGTTAAGGTTAGGCTAAGATTGAGGTTGAGGGTGAGGGTTAGGGTTGGGTGAGGGTTAGAGTTAGAGTGAGGTTTAGGGTTGGATGAGGGTTAGACTGATGGCGAGGGTATGGGTGAGGGTGACGGTTTTTTTTTAAGGTGACTGTTAGGGTTAGGGTGAGGGTGAGGGTAATCGTGAGGATTAGGGTTAGGGGTAGGATGAGGTTTAGATTGAGGGGTAGGGTTATGGTTAGGATGATTGTTAGGTTTACTGTGAGGGTGAGTGTTAGGGTTACGGATAGGGTGAGAATTAGGGTTAGGGTCAGGGTTAGGTTTAGGGTGAGGGTTAAGTTTAGGGTTAGGGTTAGGGTGAGGGTGAGAGTGAGGCTGAGGGTTAGGGTTAGGGTGAGGGTGAGGGTGAGTTTGAGGGTTAGGGTTAAGTTGAGGGTAAGAGTGAGGATTATGGTAAGGATTTGGTTTAGGTTTAGACTGAGGGTAAGCTTGAGGGTGAGGGTGAGGTTTCGGTGTAGGGTTAGGGTGACGTTTAGCGTTAGGTTTAGGGTAAGTTTTAGGGTGAGGGTGAGGGTTAGGGTTAGGGTTATTGTTAGGATTAGGGTAAAGGTGTGGGGGAGGGGGAGGGGAGGTTAGGGTTAGGGTTTGGTTTAGGGTGAGGGTGAGGGAGAAGGTTAATGTTAGGCTTACGCTTAGGGTGAGGGTGAGGATGAGAGTTAGGTTATTGTGAGGGTTAAGGTTAGGGTTAGGGTGAGGGTGAGGGTGAGGGTTAGGGTTAGGATATCGGTTAGAGTTAGGTTTAGGCTGAGGGTGAGGGTGAGTTTGAGGGTTATAGCTAGGGTTGGGTTAAGATTAGGGTGAGGGCTATTGTGATTGTGAGGGTTAGGGTGAGGGTGAGGGTGAGTGTGAGGGTTTCGGTGAGGTAAGTGTAAGGGTTAGGGTTAGGGTTAGGGTGAGGGTGAGGGTTATGGATAGTGTGAGGGTGAAGGTTAGGGTTAGGGATAGGGTTAGAGTAAGAGTTAGGGTGAGGATTAGTATGACGGTGAGGGTTAGGGTCAGGGTGAGGGTTAGGGTTAGGGTTAGGGTTAGGGTGAGGTTTAGAGTGAGGCTGAAGGTTAGGCAGAGGGTGAAGGTGAGGGTGAGGGTGAGGGTTAGGGTTAGCGTAAGTTTTAAGTTTAGGGTTAGGGTGAGGATAAGGGTGACTTGAGGATTAGGGTGAAGGTAAGTGTTAGGTTGAGGGTTAGCACTAGGGTTAGGGTGAGGGTTAGTGTGAGGGTGAGGTTTAATGTGAGCGTGAGGGTTAGGGTGAGGTGACGGTTCGGGTTCGGGTTAGGTTGTGGGTTAGGTTAGGCTAAGGGTTAGGGTGAGGGTGAGGGTGAGGGTGAGTATTAGTGTGTGGGTTAGGGTTAGGGTTAGCATTAGGGTAAGGAAGAGAGTGAGAGTTAGGTTTAGGATTAGTGTTAGGTTTAGGTTTAGGCTTAGGGTGAGGGTGAGATTGAGTTTTAGGGTTAGGGATAGGGTTAGGGTAAGGGTGAGAATTAGGGTTAGGGTGATGTTTAGGGTTAGTGTTAGGGTGAGGGTGAGGGTTAGGGTTAGGTTGAGGGTTAGGTTAATGTTATGGTTAGGGTGAGAGTTAGGATTAGGGTTAGAATTAGGCTGTGAATGAGGCTGAGGGTGAGGGTGAGGCTTAGGTTTAGGGTGAGGCTTATGTTTATGTTTAGGGTGAGAGCTATGTTTAGGGTGATATTTAGGGTGAGGGTGAGGGTCATGGTGAGAGTGAGGGTTAGGGTGTAGGTGATGGTTAGGGTTAGGGTGAGGGTTAGGTTGACGATGAATGTGAGGATTAGGGTTAGGGATAGGGTGAGGTTTAGGGTAAGTTTTAATGTTAGGGTGAGGGGTAGTGTGAGGTTTAGGGTTGGGGTTAGCATTAGGATTAGTTTGAGGGTTAGGGTTAGGGTTAGGGGTATGGTGAGGGTGTGGGTAAGTGTTAGGGTGAGGTTTAGGGTTGGGCGAGGGTTATCGTTAGACTGAGGGTTATGGTTGGATTAGGGTTACAGTTAGGGTGAGGGTGAGGTTGAGGGTTAGAATTAGGATTAGGGATAGGGTTAGGGTTAGACTGAGGGTGAAGGTGAGGGTGAGGGAGACAGTTTTTTTTTAAGTTGAGGGTTAGTGTTAGGGTGAGGGTTAGGGTAAGCGAAAGTGTTAGGGTTAGTGGTAGGATGAGGGTTAGATTGAGGGGTAGTTTTATGGTTAGGGTGATTGTTAGGTTACTGTGAGGGTTAGGGTTAGGTTTAGGGTGAGGGTAAGGGATAGGGTGATGTTTAGGGTGAGGGTGAGACTTAAGTTTGGGGTTAGTGTTAGGATTAATGTGTGGGTGAGTGTGAGGGTGAGACTTAGTGTGAGGTTTAGGGTTAGGTTTAGGGTTAGGTTTAGGGTGAGGGTTTGAGTGATGGTGAGGTTTAGGGTTAGGGTTAGGGTTAGGGTTAGGGTGAGGGTGAGTGTTAGGGTTAGGATTAGGGTTAGGTTTAGGGTTAGGCTGAGGGTAAGGGAAAGTTGGAGGGTTAGGGTGAAGTTGGGTTAAGGTTTGTGTGAGGGCTATTTTGAGTGTGAGGGTTAGGGTGAGGGTGAGGGTTTCGGTTAGGTAAGTGTTAGGGTTAGGGTTAGGTTGAGGATTTGGTTGAGGGAGAGGGTTAGGGTGAGGGTTAGAGTTAGGTTGAGGGTTAGGGTTAGGGTTAGGGTGAGGGATAGGTTTAGGTTGATGTTAAGGATGAGGGTGAGGGTTAGGGTTCGGGTTCGGGTTTGGGAGCGGGTTAGGGTAATGTTTAGAGTTAGGTTGAGGGCTAGGGTGAGGGTGAGGGTTAATATTAGGGTTAAGGATAGGGTGAGAATTAGGGTTAGGGTCAGGGTTAGGGTGAGGGTTAGGCTGAGGGGAATGGTTACGGTTAGGGTGACGGTTAGGTTTAGTCTGACGGTTAGGGTCAGGGTTAGGGTTAGTGTGAGCTTAAGGGTTAGGGTGAAGGTTAGGGTGAGGGTGAGGGTTAGGGTTAGGGTTAGGGTGAGGGTGAGGGTTACGGTTAGGTTTAGGGTGAGGTTTAGGTTTAGGGTGAGGGTTAGGGTGAGGTTTAGTGTTAGGGTGAGGGTTAGGTTTAGGGTAAAGGTGAGGGTAAGGGTTAGGGTTACTCTTAGGCTGTGAGTGAGTGTGAGGGTGAGGGTGAGGCTTAGGGTTAGGGTTAGGGTGAGGGTCATAATTAGGGTGATGTTTAGGGTGAGGGTGAGGGACAGGGTGAGAGTGAGGGTTAGGGTGTCGGTGAGGTTTATGGTAATGGTGAGGGTTAGGGTGACGGTGAGGATTAGGGTTAGGGTTACGGTGAGGGTTAGTCTTACTTTTAGGGTTAGGGTGAGGGATAGTTTGAAGGTTAGGGTTAGGGTTAGCATTAGTATTAGTGTGAGGATTAGGTTTAGGGTTAGGGGTAAGGTGAGGGTAAGGCTTAGGTTCAGGGTTAGGGTTAGTGTGAGAGTTAGGTTTAAGGTTAGGTTTAGATTGAGGTTGAGGGTTAGGGTTAGATTTGGGTGAGGGTTAGAATTAGAGTGAGGGTTATGGGTGGATTAGGGTTAGAGTTAGGGTGAAGGTGAGGGTGAGGGTTAGGATTAGGGTTAGGATTAGGGTTAGGGTGAGGGTTAGGAAGAGTGAGGGTTAGGGTTAGGGTTAGGGTTACGGTGAGGCGTAAAGTGAGGGTTAGGGTTACGATTAGAGTTAGGATGAGGGTTAGGGTGAGGGTTAGGGTTAGGGGTATGATGAGGGAGGTTGAGGGTTAGGGTTTTGGTTAGGGTGAGGGTTAGTAATACTATGAGGTTTAGGGTTAGGGTAAAGTTTAGGGTTAAAGAGAGTGTAAGGGTTAGCTTGAGGGTTAGGTTGAGGGTGAGGTTTAGGGTTCGGGTTAGGGTGAGGGTTACTGTGAGGTTTAAGGTTAGTGTTAGGGTGAGGATTATGGTGATGGTAAGGGTTAGGGTGAGGGTTAGTGAGAGTGAGGGTTAGGTTTAGGATTGGGGTTAGGTTGAGGCTTAAGGTGAGGTTTAGGGTTACAGTTAGGGTTAGGATGAGGGTTAGGGTGAGGGTTAGTGTTAGGTTTAGGGTGAGAGTGAGGGTTAGGGTTAGAGTGAGGCTTAGGTTTAGGATGAGGTTTTGTGTCACGGTGAGGGTGAGGATTAGGGTGAGGGTAAGGGTTAGGGTGAGAGTTAGGGTTAAGGATAGGATTAGATTGAGGTTGAGGGTGAGTGTTAGGGTTGGGTGAGGCTTAGATTTAGAGTGAGGTATACGGTTGGATTAGGGTTAGAGTTAGGGTGAGGGTGAGGGTGAGGGTTAGGGCTATGATTAGGCTTAGCGTTAGGTTTAGACTTATGGTGAGGGTGAGGGTGAGGTTTAGGGTTAGAGTTAGGTTTAGTGTGAGGGTGAGAGTGAGGTTTAGGGTTAGGATTAGGATTAGGTTTAGGCTTAGGCTCAGGTTGAGGGTGAGAGAAAGAGGGAGGGTTAGGGTTAGGGTTAGGGTTCGGGTTAGGGTTAGGGTTCGGGTGAGTTTGAGGTTTAGGGTTAGGGTGAGGGTTAGGGTTGGTTTAGGGTTAGGGTAAGGGTGTGGGTGAGGGTGACAGTGAGGGTTATGGTGAAGGTTAGGGCTAGGGTTAGGGTGAAGGTGAGGTTTAGGATTTAGGATTAGGGTAAGAGTTAGGGTTAGACTGAGGGTGAGGGTGAGGTTGAGGGTTTGGTATTAGTGTGAAGGTTAGGGTGAGGGCTAGGTTGAGGGTGAGGGTTATGGTGAGGTTGATGGTGCGGTGAGGGTTTCGTTTAGGTAAGGGTTAGTTTTAGGGTTAGGTTGAGTATGAGGGTGAGGGTGAGGATTAGGGTGAGTGTTAGGGTCAGGGTGATGGTTGGGTTTAGGGTTAGGGAGAGGGTTAGGGTTAGGTTTAGGGTGATGTTTAGGATGAGGGTGAGGGTTAGGGTGAGGATGATGGTTCGGGTGAGGGATAGGGATAGTGTTAGAATTAGGGTGAGAGCTAGGGTGAGATTGAGGGTTAGGGTTAGGTTAGGGATAGGGTGAGAATTAGGGTTAGGGTTAGGGTTAGGGTGAGGCTTAGGCTGAGGGGTAGGGTTAGGGTTAGGGTGAGGGTTACGTTCAATCTGAGGGTTAGGGTTAGGCTAGGGTTAGGGTTAGGGTTAGGGTAAGGTTTAGGGTGAGCTTTAGGGTGAGGATGAGGGTTAGTTTTAGCATTAGGGTTAGGGTGAGGGATAAGGTTAGGGTTATGTTTAATGTGAGGGTTAGGTTTAGGGTGAGGTTGAGGGTTAGGGTGAGGGTTAGGATCAGGGTTATCTTTAGGTTTGAGGGTTATGCTGTGACTGAGGGTTAGGGTGAGGGTGAGCATGAGGGTGAGGGTGAGGTTTAGGGTTAGGGTTAGGGTGAGGGTAAGGGTGAGGGTTATGGTTAGGTTTAGGTTTAGGGTTAGGGTTAGGCTGAGGGTGAGCGTCAGATTGAGGTTGAGGGTTAGTGTTAGGGTTAGGGTGAAAGTTAGGTTTAATGCTAGGTTTAGGGTTAAGGGTAAGGGTTAGGGTGAGGGTTAGGGTTAGGGTGAAGGTTGGGGTTAGGGTGAGGCTTATGGTTTGGATTAGTTTAAGGTGAGGAGTAGGGTGAGGTTGAGGGTTAGGGTTAGGCTTATGGTGAGGGTAAGGTTTAGGTTTAGGCTTAGGTTTAGGGTTAGGGTGAGGGGTAGGTTTAGTGTTAGTGTGAGGTTTAGGATTAGTGCGAGTGGTAGGTTTAGGGTTAGGGTTAGTGTAAGGATGAGGGTAAGGATTAGGGTGTGTGTTAGTGTTAGGTTTAGGTTTAGGGTGAGTGTTAGGGTGAGTGTTAAGTTTAGGATTAGTGTTAAAATTGGGGTTAGGCCTAGGGTGAGGTTGAGGATGAGGGTGAGGGTGAGGGTTAGGTTGTGGGTGAGGGTTAGGGTTAGGGTGAGGGTTAGGGTGAGGGTGAGGCTTAGGTTTAGGATTAGGGTTAGGCTGAGGGTTAGGTTAGGGTTAGGGTTAGGGTGAGGTTTAGGGTGAGGTTTATGGTTAGGGTTAGTTTTAGGATTAGTTTGAGGGTTAGGGGGAGGGTAAGGTTTTGGGTCCTGGTTAGGGATCGGGTTAGGGTTATGGTTAGGTTTGGGGTGCAGGTTAGAGTCAGGGTTAGGTTGAGGATTAGGCTGAGGGCTAGGGTAAGGGCTAGGGGGAGGGTTGGATTTCGTGTAAGGGTTAGGGTTAGGGTTAGTGTTAGGGTGAAGATTAGGGTGAGGGTTAGGTTGAGGGTGAGGGTTAGGCTGAGGGTTAGGGTAAGGTTTGGGGTAGGGTTAGGGTTAGGGTTAGGTTCAGGGTTATTGTTAGGGTAGGGTGAGGGTGAAGGTGAGGGTGAGGGTGAGGTTTAGGTTTAGGGTTAGGGTTAGGGTGAGGGTAAGGGTGAGGTTTAGGGCGTGTGTTAGGGTTACGTTTAGGATTAGTGTGAGGGTTAGGGTGAGGTTTAGGCTGAGGGGTAGGTTAAGGGTTAGGGTGAGGGTTAGATTTATTGTGAGGCTTAGGGTTATGGTTAGGGTTACTGTTAAGGTGAAGATTAGGGTTAGGGTGAGGGTGAGGGTTAGGCTGAGGGTTAGGGAAAGTTTGGGGGTGAGGGTTTGGGTTAGGGTTCAGGTTATTGTTAAGGTTAGGGTGAGGGTGAGGGTGAATTTGAGGGTGTGGGTGAGGTTTAGAGATAGGGTTAGGTTTAGGGTGAGGGTGAGATTGAGGGTTAGGTTTAGGATTAGGATTAGGTTTAGGGTTAGGCTGAGGATGGGGGTGAGGGGTAGGGGGAGGTTTAGGGTTTCGGTTAGGGTTAGGGTAAGGGTTAGGGTGAGGTTTAGGGTTAGGGTTAGGGTTAGGTTTCTTTTTAGGGTTACAGTAAAGGTGCGGGTGAGGGGGAGGGGGAGGTTTAGGTTTAGGGTTTGGTTTAGGGTGAGGGTGAGAGTCAGGGTTAGGGTTAGGATTAGGATTACGGTTAGCATTAAGATGAGGTTGAGGGTGAGGGTGAAGGAGAAGTTTAGTGTTAGGGTTAGGGTTAGGGTGAGGGTGAGGGTGAGAGTTAGGTTAGTGTGAGGGATAGTGTTAGGTTTAGGGTCAGGAATAGGGTTACGGTGATGTTTAGGATGAGGGTGAGGGTTAGGGTTCGGGTGAGGGTTCGGGTGCAGTTTAGAGTGAGGGTTACTGTTAGGGTTAGGGAGAGGGTGAGAATTAGTTTTAGGGTTAGGGTTTGGCTGAGGGTTAGGCTGAGGGGAATGGTTAGGGTTAGGGTAAGGGTTAATTTTTTCTCAGGGTTAGGGTTAGGGTTAGGGTTAGTGTGAGCTTATGGATTAGGGTAAGGATTAGGGTGAGGGTGAGGGTTATGGTTAGGCTTATGGTTAGGGTGAGGGTGAAGGTTAGGGTTAGGTTTAGGGTGAGGGTTAGGTTTATGGTTAAGCATAGGGTGAGAATGAGGGAGATGATGAGGGTTAGCCTTAGGGTTAGGGTGAGGGTTAGGGTTAATATGAGGGTTAGGGTGAGGGTGAGAATAAGGGTTAGTTTGAGGGTTAGGGTGAGTGGGAGGTTTAGGGTGAGGGTTAGGTTGAGTTTTAGGGTTAAGGTTAGGTTAGGGTTAGGATGAGAGTTAGGGTTAATGTAAGGCTTAGGGTTAGGGTAACTGTTAGGGTGAGGATTAGGGTTAGGGTGAGGGTTAGGTTTAGGGTGACGGTTAGGGTTAGAATGAGGTTTTGGGTTAGGGTGAGGTTTAGGGTTAGGATTATGGTTAGAGTTAGGGCTAGATTGAGGGTGAGGGTTAGGGTTAGGGTGAGGGTTATGGTTAGGTTTAGGGATAGAGTTAGCTTGAGGGGTAGTTTTAGGGTTAGGGTGAGGATTAAGTTTAGTGTGAGGGTTAGTGTTAGGGTTAGGGTGAGGGTGAGGGTAAGGTTTAGGCTGAGAGTGAGTATTAGGGTGAATTTGAGGGTTAGGGTTATCGTGAGTGTTAGGGTGCAGGTTAGAGTGAGGGTTAGTGTTAGTGTTAGGTTGAGGGTGAGGGTTAGGGTTAGGGTTAGGGTGAAGGTTAGGGTTAGGGTGAAGTTTAGGGTTAGGTTTAGGTTTAGCATGAGGGTGAGGGTGAGGGTGAAGTATAGGGCTAGAATTAGGATTATGGTTAGGCTTAAGATGAGGGTGAGTTTGAGGGTGAGCGTTAGGTTAGGGTTACAGTGAGGTTCAGGGTGAGATTTAGGATTAGGGATTGGGTAGGGATAGGGTGAGGAGTAGCGTTAGGGTTAGGTTTAGTGTGAGGGTTAGTTTGAGCTGTAGGGTTACGTTTAGGGTGAGGGTAAGGTTTAATGTGAGGGTTAGGGTTAGGGTTAGTGTTAGGTGAGGGTTAGGGTTAGGGTTAGGGTTAGAGTTGGGTTATTGTTAGGGTTAGTGTGAGGGTGAGGGTGTGGGTGAGGTTTACTTTAGGATTAGGTTTAGATTTAGGGTTGGAGTGAGGGTTAGGTTTAGGATTAGGATTAGTGTTCGGACTAGGCTGAGGGTGAGTGGGAAAGGGAGGGAGAGGGTTAGGGTTAGGGGTAGTTTTAGGGTTAGCATTACGGTGAGAGTTAGGGTTAAAGTTATTTTTAGAATTATGGTGAGGGTTCGGGTGAGTGTTCAGGTGAGGGTTAGGGTTAGGGATAGAGTTAGGGTGAGGGCTAGGGTGAGTGTGAGGGTTAGGGTTATGGTTAGGGATAGGGTGAGAATTAGGTTTAGGTTTAGGGTTAGGGTGAGGGTTAGGCTCAGGGTTAGGGTTAGGGTTGGGGTGAGGGTTAGGTTTAGTCGGAGAGTTACAGTTAGGGTTAGTGTTAGGGTTACGGTTAAGGTGAGTGTAAGTGTTAGGGTGAGGGTTAGGGTGAGAGTATTGTTTAGGTTTAGGTTTACAGTGAGGGTTGGGTGAGGGTTAGGTTTAGGTTAGGGTGAGGGAGAGATTTAGGGTTAGGTTTAAGGTGAGGGTCAGGTTTAGTGTTATGATGAGTGTGAGGGTGAGGATGAGGGTTAGGGTGAGGGTGAGGGTGATTTTGAGGGTTAGGTTTAGGGTGAGGGTGAGTGTGAGGGTTAGGGTAAGGATTTGGGTTAGGATTAGGGTTAGGCTGAGGGTGAACTTGATGGTGAGGTTGAGGGTGATAGTTAGGGTAAGGATTAGGGTTAGGATTAGGGTTAGGCTGAGGATGAGTTTGAGGGTTAGGGTTAGAGTTAGGGTGAGGGCTAGGGTCAGTGTGAGGGTTAGGGTGACGGTAAGGGTAAGGTTTAGATTGAAGTTTAGGGTGATAGGGAGCTATAGGGTTAGTGTTAGTGTTAGGATGAGGGTTCAGTTCAAGGTTAGGGTTAGGGTTAGGGTGAGGGTTAGGTTTTATGTTAGGCTTAGGCTTAGGGTATGGGTTAGGGTTAGTGTGAGGGTTACGGTTAGGGTGAGGGTTAGGGTTCGGATTAGGTTTAGGGTGAGGGTGAGGATTAGGTTTAGTCTTAGGGTTAGGGTGATGGTTAGAGTTAGATTGAGGGTTAGTGTTAGGGTGAGGGATAGGTTTAAGTTTAGGCTGAGGGTTAGGTTTAGTGTGAGGGTTAGGGTGAGGGTAAGGGTTAGGGTGAGGGTTAGCTTGAGAATGAGGGTTAGGGATAGCTTAAGTGTTAGAGTGAGGTTTAGGGTGGGGGTAACGGTTAGGGTTAGGGTGAGGGTGAGGGTTAGGATTAGGGATAGGGTGAGGATAAGGGTTAGGTGTAGGGTGAGGGTTAGGGTTAGGGTTAGGGTTAGTGTTAGGGTGACGGTGAGTATGAGGGTTAAGTTTAGGATTAGTGTTAGAGTTAGGGATAGTTAGTTATGTTTAGGGTTAGGTTTAGGGTTAGAGTGAGGGTGAGAGTGAGGGATAGAGTTAGGATTAGAATTAGGTTTAGGGTTAGGCTGAGGGTGAAGATGAAGGTGAGGGTTAGGATTAGGGTTAGTGTTACTGTTAGGGTTAGTGTGAAGTTTAGGTTTAGTGTGAGTGTTAGGGTTAGGTTTAGGGTGAGGTGTAGGGTTAGGGTTAGGATGAGTTTTAGAGTTAGTGTGAGGGTTAGGTTAGGGTAAGGATGAGGGTAAGGGTTAGGATGAGGGTTAGGATGAGGGTGAGGGTAAGGGTTAAGGTGAGGTTTGTTATGTTGAGGGTTAGGGTGCGGGTTAGGGTTAGGCTTAGATTTAGGTAGAGGGATAGGGTGAGGGTGAGAGTTAGGGTTAGGGTTATGGTTAGGATTAGCCTTAGGGTGAGTGTGAGGGTGAGAGTTAGATTTAGGATTAGAGTTAGGTTTAGGGTTAGGCTTAGGGTGAGGGTGAGGGTGAGGGTGAGGGTTAGTGTGAGGGTTAGCGTAAGGTTTAGGGTGAGGGTTAGGGTGAGTGTTAGGTTTAGGGTGAGGGTTAGGGTTGGGGTTAGGGTTAGGATGAGAGTTACGGTTAGGGTGAGGGTTAGTGTTAGTGTTAGGTTGATCGTGAGTGTGAGGGTTAAGTTTAGGATTAGTGATAGGGTTAGGGTTAGTCTTAGGTTTAGGGTTAGATTGAGGTTGAGTCTTAAGTTTAGGGTGAGGTGTAGGTTGTGGGTGAGGGTTAGGGTTAGGGTGAGGTTTAGGGTAACGTTGAGGGTTAGGGTGAGGGTGAGTGTTTAGGCGTAGTGTTAGGGTGAGTTTTAGGGTTAATGTGAGGGTTAGGGTGAGGGTGAGGATAAGGGTTAGGTTGAGGTTTAGGATGAGTGGGAGGTTTAGTTATAGTGTTAGTGTTAGGGTGAGGGTTAGGGTTAATATTAGGTTAAGGTTAGGGTGAGGGTTAGGGTTAATGTTAGGGTTAGGGTTAGGGCAAGTTTTAGGGTGATGTTTAGGATTAGGATTATGGTTAGGGTGAGGGTTAGAGTCAGGGTGAGGATTAGGGTTAGGCTTAGGGTTAGAGTTAGGATTATGGTTAGGGTGAGGGCTAGAGTGAGGATGAGGTTTAGGGTTAGCCTTAGGGGTAGGGTGATGGTTAGATTTAGTGTGAGGGTTAGGGTGACAGTTAGGGTTAGATTGAGGATAAGGGTTAGGGTGAGGTTGAGGGTTAGGTTGAGAGTGAATGTTACGGTTAGCGTGAGTGTTAGGGTGAGGGTTAGGGTGAGGGTTCGTGTTAGGGTTAAGGTTAGGTTTAAGGTTAGTGTGACGGTGAGAGTTAGGTTTAGAGTTAGGGTGAAGTTTATTGTTAGGGTTAGTGTTAGGGTGAGGTTTAGGGTTATGGTTATTTTTAGGGTGAGGATGAGGGTGAGGGATAGGGTTAGATTTAGGATTAGGTTTAGGGTTAGGATTAAGGTGAGGATGAGGGTGAGGGTTAGGTTTATGGTGACAGTGAGGGTCAGGGTGAGGGTTCGGGTTCGGGTTAGGCATAGGGTGAGGATTAGCATTAGGGTTTGGTTTAGTGTGAGGGTTACGCTGAGGGGTAGGTTTATGTTTAGGGTGAGGGTAAGGTTTAATGTGAGGGTTAGGGTGAGGGCTAATGTTAGAGTGAGGGTAAGGGATAGAGTTGGAGTTATTGTTAGGTTTAGGGTGAGCGTGAGGGTGACGGTGAGGGTGAGGTTTAGTTATAGGATTAGTTTTAGAGTGAGGTGGGAGTGAGGGTTAGGGTTAGGATTAGTATTAGTGTTAGGTTTAGGCTGAGGGTGAGTGGGAACGGGAGGGGAGGGTTAGGGTTAGGGGTAGGTTTAGGGTTAGGGTTATGGAGAGAGTTAGGGTTAAAATTATTGTTAGGATTATGGTGAGGGAGAGGGTGAGAGTTCAGGTGAGGGTTAGGGTTAGGGTGAGGGTTAAGTTTAGTCTGAGTGTTACTGTTAGGTTTAGCATTAGGGTTACGGTTAGGGTGAGGGTAAGGGTTAGGGTGAGGGTTAGGGGGAGGGGGAGGTTTAGGTTTAGGTTTACGGTGAGGTTTGGGTGAGGGTTAGGTTTAGGGTTAGTGTTAGGGGGAGTGGGAGGGTTAGGGTTAGTGTGAGGGTGAGGGTTAGGGTTAGGGTTAGGGTTATTGTTAGGTTTAGTGTGATTGTGAGGTTGAGGAGTAGGTTTAGGGTTAGGGTTAGGTTTAGGGTGAGGGTGAGAGTGAGGGTTAGGGTTAGTATTAGGATTAGGGATAGATTTAGTCTGAGGGTGAGGGGGAGGGGGAGAAGGAGGGTTAAGGTGAGGGTTAGGTTTAGCCCTAGGGTTTGGGTGAGGGTTACGTTTAGGATTAGGGTTAGGATAAGGGTAAGGGTTAGGGTCAGCGTTAGCGTTAGGGTTAGGGTGAGGGTTAGGGTTGGTTGAGGGTTAGAGTGAGGTTGAAGATTAGGGTTTGGTTATGGTTAGAATTAGGTTGAGGTGACCGTGAGGGTTAGGTTAAGATTATGGTTAGGATTAGGGTTAGACTTGGGTTGAGGGTGAGGGTGAGTGTGAGGGTTTGGGTTAGGGTGAGGTTTAGGTATAGGGTTAGGTTGAGGGTTAGGGTTAGAGTTAGGGTTAGGGTGAATATGAGGGTGAGGGTTAGGTTTGGGGGAGGGTTAGAGTTAGGGTGAAGGTTAGCGTTGGGTAAGGGTTAGAGTTTTTGTGAAGATGAGGGTGAGGGTTAGGGTTAGGATTAGGGTTAGGGTTAGGGTTAAACTGAGGGTGAGGGTGAGGGTGAGGGTCAGGGTATGGGTTAGGTTTAGGGTTAGGCTTAGGGTGAGGGTAAGGGTTAGGGTTAGGATTAGAATTAGGGTGAGGGTGAGTGTCAGGGTTAGGGTTAGGATTAGTGTTTGGTTTAGGGTTAGGCTGAGGTTGAGGGTGAGGGTGAGGTTTATGGTGAGGGAGAGGTTTAGGGTTAACGTTAGGGTTAGGGTGAGTGTTAGGGTGAGTGCTAGGTTTAGGGTGTGGGTGAGGGTTAGGCTGAGGGGTTGGCTTAGCGTTAGGGTGAGGGATAGGGTGAGCGTTAGCGTTATGGTTAGGGTTAGGGTTAGGGTGAAGGTGAGGGTGAGAGTTAGATTTGTTGAGGGTTAGAGTGAGGGTGAGGATTAGGGTTGAGCTATGGTTAGAGTTAGGGTGAGGTGAGGGTGAGGGTTAGGGTTAAGATTAGGGTAGGGTTAGACTTAGGGTAAGGGTGAGGGTGAGCATCAGGTTTTGGGGTAGGGTGAGTGTTAGGGTTATGGTTGGGGTGAGGGTAAGGGTTAGAGTTAGGGTTAGGGTGGATGTGAGGGTGAGGGTTAGGTTTGGGTGAGGGTTAGAGTTAAGGTGAGGGTTAGGGTTGGGAAAGGGTTATGGTTAAGGTGAGGGTGAGGGTGAGAGTTAGGGTTAGGATTAGGGTTATGGTTAGGGTTAGACTGTGGGTGAGGTTGAGGGTGAGGGTGAGGATTTGGTTTAGTGTTAGGGTTAGGGTTAGGGTGAGGTGAGGGTTAGGGTTAGGGATAGAATTAGGGTGAGGATGAGGATCAGGGTTAGGGTTAGAATTAGGGTTAGGGTTAGGGTTAGGCTGAGAGTGTGGGTGAAGGTGAGATTTAGTGTTAGGGTTCGGGTGAGAATTCGGTTGAGGGTTAGATTTAGGGTTAGGGTGAGGGTTATGGTGAGGGTTATGTTTATGTTTAGGGTTAGGGTGAGGGTCAGGGTGAGGGTAAGGGTTAACATGAGGTTTTGGGTGAAGTTGAGGGTTATGGTTAGGCTGAGGGTGAGGAGTATGATTAGGGTTAGGGTTAAGGTGAGGGTGAGTGTTAAGTTGAGGTTGAGGGTTAGGGTTAGGGTGAGGGTTAGGTTGCGTGTGATGTTTAGGGTTATTGTTAGGGTGAGGGTTAGGTTTAGGGTGAGCGTTAGCTTTAGGGTTAGGATTAGGTTTAGGGTGAGGTTGAGGATGAGCGTTATGGTTGGTTGAGGGTTAGAGTGAGGGTGACGATTATTGTTGGGTTATGGTTAGAGTTAGGATGAAGTGAGGGTGAGGGTTAGGATAAGGATTAGCGTTAGTTTTAGGGTTAGGCTGAGGTTGAGTGTGAAGGTGAGGTTTCAGGTAGGGTTCAGGTGAGGGTTCGGGTGAGGGTTAGATTTAGGGTTAGGGTGAGGGTTAGGGTGAGAGTTATGGTTATGGTTAGGGTTAGGCAGATGGTCAGGGTTAGGGTAAGTGTTAACATGAGGTTTTGGGTGAAGTTGGGGGTTACGGTGAGGAGTATGGTGAAGTTAGGGTTAAGGTGAGGGTGAGCGTTAAGTTGAGGTTGAAGGTTAGGGTTAGGGTCAGGGTGAGGGTTAGGGTTAGGGTGAGGGTTAGGGATAGAGGAGGGTTAGGTTTAGGTTTAGGATTAGCGTGAGGGCTAGGGTGACGTTGAGGTTTAGGGTTAGGGTTACGGTTAGGGATAGGGTGAGGTTTAGGGTTAGGGTTAGGGTTAGGCTGAGGTGTTGACTTATGGTTAGGGTGAGGGTTAGGTTTATTGTGAGAGTTAGGGTTAGGGTAGGGTTACTGTTAGGTTGAGGGTTAGGGTTCGGGTTCGGGGTATTGTTAGGGTTAGTGTAAGGGTTAGGGTTAAGGTTAGAGTTAGGGATAGGTTTAGGGTGAGGGTTAGGGTGAGAGTGTGAGTTAGAGTTAGGGTTAGGGTGAGGGTGAGGGTTAGGGTTAGTTTTAGACTTAGAATTAGGGTGAGGGTGAGGGTGAGGAATAGGGTTAGGATTAGTGTTAGGGTTAGGGTTAGGCTGAGGGTGAGGTTGAGTGTTAGGGTTAGGGTTAGGTTTAGGGTGACAGTGAGGTTGAGGGGTAGGATTAGTGTTAGGGAGAGGTTTAGGGTTTGTGCGACGGTTAGCCTTAGGGTTAGAGTTAGGGTTAGTATGAGGATAAAAGTTTAGGGTGAGTTTTATGGTGAACGTTAAGGTAATTTTTATCGTTAGGTTTAAGGTGAGGGTTAGGGTGAGGGTTAGGGTTAGTGTTAGGGTTAGGGTTAGTTTTAGGGTGAGGGTTATGATTAGGGTTAGTTTTAGGGTGAGGGTTAGCGTTTGGTATAGGGTGAGGGATAGGGTTAGTGTTAGGGTGAGGATTAGGGTTATGGTTAGGTTTAGGGTTAGGGTTAGGGTTAGAGAGAGGGTGCGGTTTAGGGTGAGGGGTAGGGTGAGGGTTAGGGTAAAGTTTAGGGTCAGGGTGAGGGTTTGGTTCAGGGTTAGGTAAAGGTTGAGGGTGAGGGTGAGTGAAGGTGAGGGTTAGCATTAGGGTTACGGTTAGGATGAGAGTTAGTGTGAGTGTTAGGGTGAGGGTTAGGTTTAAGATTAGGGTTAGGGTGAGGGTAAGGTTTAAGGTTAGGGTTAGTGTGAGGTTGAGGTTGAGCGTTAGGTTTAGGGTTAGTGTGAAGATAAGGGTTAGTGTGCAGGTTAGGGTTAGGGTAAGTGTTAAGGTTAGAGTGAGGTTAAGTTTAGTGTTACAGTTAGACTGAGAGTGAGGGTGACGCTTAGGGTGAGGGTTAGTGTGAGGATAAGGGTTAGGGTGAGGTTTAGGGTGAGGGTGAGGGTTAGGGTTTGCATTAGGGTTAGGGTAAGGGATAGGGTTAGGTTTAGGGTGAGGGTTAGGTTTAGGTTTAGGGTGAGGGTCATGGTTAGTGTTAGGTTTAGGGTGACAGTGAGTTTGAGGGGTAGGATTAGGCTTAGGGAGAGGGTTAGAGATAGTGTGACAGTTAGCGTTATGGTTAGAGTTATGGTTAGTATGAGGATAAAAGCTTAGGGTGAGTTTTATGGTGAACGTGAGGGTAAGGTTTATCGTTAGGTTTACCGTGAGGGTTAGGGTGAGGGTTAGGGTTAGGGTGAGGGTTAGGGTGAGGGTGAGAGTTAGGGTTAGGGTAATATTTACGGTGAGGGTGAGGGTTAGGTTGAGGGTGAGGGTGAGGGTGAGGGTGAGGTTGAGGGTGAGGGTTTTAGTGATGGTGAGGGTTTGGTTCAGGGTGAAAGTGAGGGTTAGCGTGGGGATTAGGGTTAGGTTTAGGGTTAGGGTGAGGGTGTGGGTGAGGGTTAGGGTTAGGGTGAGGGTGAGGGTTAGGGTTAGTTTGAGGGTTATGGTGAAGGTGAGGTTGACGGTGAGGGTTAGGGTGAGGATCACAGTGAGAGTGTGGGTTAGGTTTAGGATTAGGGTCAGGGTGAGTGTGAGAGTTATGGTTAAGTTTATGGTGAGGGTGAAGTTGAGGGTCAGGGTTAGGGTTAGGGTTAGGGTTAGGATGAGGGTTAGGGTGAGGGTTAGGGTTAGGTTTATGTTTAGGGTTAGGGTGAGGTTTAGGGTTAGGCTTAGGGTGAGGCTTAGGTTGTAGGTAAAGGTTAGGGTGAGTGTTAGGGTGAAGGTGAGGTTTAGGGTTAGGGTGAGGATAAGGGTTATGGTGAGGGTTATTGTGAGGGTGAGGGTTAGGGTTAGCATGAGGGTTAGGTTGAGGGTGAGGGGTTGGGTGAGGGTTAGGGCTATGGTTAGGGATAGGGTGAGGATTAGGGTTAGCGTTAGGTTTAGGGTTAGGGTTAGGCTGAGGGGTAATATTAGGGTTAGGGTGAAGGTTAGGTTTAGTGTGAGGGTTAGGGTTAGGTTTAGGGTGAGTTTTAGGTTTAGTGTGAGGGTTAGGGTCAGGTTGAGGGTAAGGTTTAGGGTGAGGGTTAGGGTGAGGGTGAGGTTTAGGTTTAGCATTAGGTTGACCCTTAGGGTTAGGATGAGGGATATGTTTAGGGTGAGGGTGAGGGTGAGGGTTAGGATTAGGGTTAGTGTAAGGGTTAGGGTGAGGTTAGGATTAGAGTGAGGGTTACGGTGAGGGTCAGGGTGAGGGTTAGTATTAGTTTGATGGTTAGGTTTAGGGTAAGGGTTAGGGTTAGTGTTAGGGTGAGAGTTATGGTTAGGGTGATATTTATTGTGAGGTTGAGGGTTAGTTTGAGGGTGAGTGTTCATATGAGGGTTAGTTTCGGTTGAGGGTGTGGGTTTGGGTTTGGTTGAGGGTTAGGTTTATGGTGCGGGTTAGGGTGACGGTGCGGTTTAGGTTGAGGGTATGGGTTAAGTTTAGAGTTAGGATTAGGGTGAGGTTTAGGGTTAGGGTTAGGGTTATGGTGAGAATTAAGGTGAGATGTCGGTATAGGGTTGGGTTTAGTGTCATTGTTAGTGTGAGGGTTAGGCTTAGGTATAGGGTTAGTGTGAGTATAAGGTATAGGGTGAGGGTTAGCGTTCTGGTGAGGGTTAGGGTTAAGCTTAGGGTGAGGGTTATGGTTAGGGTGATGTTTAGGGTGAGGTTGATGGTTAGTGTGAGGGTGAGGGTGAGGGTTAGGGTGAGGTTAGGGGTGAGGGTGTGGGTTAGGATTAGGTTTAGGGTGAGGGTGAGGGTGAGAGTTAGAATTAGTTAAAGTGTTAGGGTTAGGGTTAGGCTGAGGGTGAGGGTGAGGGTGAGGGTGAAGGTTAGGGTTAGGGTTAGGATTAGAGTTAGAGTGAGGGGTAGGGTTAGGGGTAGTGTGAGGGTTTTTGTTAGGGTTATGATTAGGGATAGTGTGAGGGTAAGCGTTAGGGTGAGTGTTAGGGTGAGGGTTAGGGTTTCGGTGATGTTTAGGTTAACATTGAGGGTTAGGTTGAGGATGAGGGTTCGGGTTCGGGTGACGGTTCACTTGAGGTTGAGGGTTATGCTGTGGGTGAGGGTTAGGGTTAGGGTGAGGGTTAGCATTAGGTTTAGGTTTAGTGTGAGGGAGAGGGTTAGGGGTCGGGTTATGGTTAGATTGAGGGTTAGGGTTAGGGTTTGGGAGAGGGGTAGGTTTAAGTTTACGGTGAGTTTTAGGGTGAGTGTGAGGGTTAGGGTGAGGGTGAGGGTAAGGGTTAGGGTTAGGGTTAGGGTTATGGTGAGATTGAGGGTGAGGGTTAGGTTTAGGATTATGGTTAGGGTTAGGGAGCATGTTAGGGTGAGTGTGAGGGTGAGGGTGAGGTTGAGAGTTTGGGTGTGGGTGAGGGTTAGGGTTAGGCTTAGGGTTATGGTGAGAGTAAGGGTTAGGGTGAGCTTTGGGGTGAGGATGAGGGTTAGGGTTAGTATTAGGGTTAGGGTGAGGGTTTGGGTGAGTGTTAGGGTTTAGTTTAGGGTTAGGGTGAGGGTGAGGGATAGGGTGAGGTTTAGGGTTAGGGTGAGGGATAGGTATAGGTTTAAGGTTAGGGTGAGGGTGTGAGTGAGTGTTAGGGTTAGGTTTAGCATTAGAGTTAGGGTGAGGGTGAGGGTCAGAGTTAGGATTAGGGTTAGGATTAGGGTAAGGCTGAGGGTGATGGGGAGGGTGAGAGTGTTGTTTACTGTTAGGGTTAGGGTTAGGGATAGGGCATGGTGATGGTGTGGGTTAGGATTAGGATTAGGGTTATGATGAGGGTTGGGTTTAGTGTTAGGGTTAGGGTTAGGGTTAGTGTGAGGGTTAGTTTTAGGGTTAGGATAAGGGTTACGGTGAGGGTAACGTTCAGGGTGAGAGTTAGGATGAGTGTCAGGTTTAGGATTAGGGTTAAAGTTAGGGTGAGTGTTAGCATTAGGGTTAGGGTGAGGGTTAGGTTGAGGGTGAGGGTTAGGGTTAGGGTGAGGGTAAGTGTTAGGTTGAGGGTGAGTGTGAGGGTAAGGTTTAGGGTTAGCATTAGGTTACGGTTAGTGTTAGGATGAGGTTTAGGGTTAGGATTAGGGTTAAGGTAAGGGTGAGGGTTACTGTGAGGGTTAGGTTTAGGGTGAGGGTTATGGTTAGGGTTAAGGTGAGGGTGACGGTTAGGTTTAGGGTGATTTTTGGTGTGAGGGTGAGGGTTAGGGTGAATTTGAGTTTTCAGGTGAGAGTTAGGTTTAGGTTTAGAGTTAGGGATAGAGTTAGGTTGAGTGTAAGGGTTAGGGTGAGTGTTAGGTTGAATGTGAGTGTTAGGTTTAGGGTGAGGGTGAGGGTTAATGTTAGGCTTAGGGTGAGGGTGAGGGTTAGGATGGATTAGAGTGAGGATTATGGTTAGGCCTAGGGTTAGTATTAGGGTGAGTGTGCGATTGTGGGTGAGGTTGAGTGTTAGGGTTAATTTTAGTGTGAGGGATAGTGTTAGGGTGAGGGTTAAGTTTAGGGTGAGGGTTAGTTTTAGGGTAAGGGTTAGGGTGAGGGTTAGGTATAGGGTTAGGGGGAGAGTTAGGGTGAGGTGCCGGGATAGGTTTAGGTTGAGGCTTAGGGTTAGTGTGAGGATAAGGTTTAGGGTGAGGGTTAGGGTGAGGGTGAGGCTTTGGGTTAGCATTATGGTTAGGGTGAGGGTTAGGGTGAGGGTTATCTTTACGGTGAGGGTTAGGGTCAGGGTTAGGGTGAGGCTTAGGGTTAGGGTGATGTTTAGGGTGATGTTGATCATTAGGGTGAGGGTGAGGGTGATTGTTAGGTTGAGGGTCAGGGTGAGGCTGAGGTTTAGGGTTAGGTTTAGGGTGAGGTTGAGGGTGAGATTTAGTATTAGGAATAGTGTTAGGGTTAGGGTTAGGCTGAGGGTGAGGGTCAGGGTGACGGTGAAGGGTAGGGTTAGGGTTTGGATTAGGGTTAGAGTGAGGGTTATGGTTAGTGTGATTATTATGTTTAGGGTTATTATTAGGGATAGGGTGAGGGTAAGGGTTAGGGTGAGGGTTAGGGTGAGGGTTAGGGTTAGGGTTAGGATTAGGGTGAGGGTTAGGGTTTGGGTGATGTTTAGGGTGAGGTTGAGGGTTAGGGAGAGGATGAGGGTTCGGGTGATTTTGAGGGTGAGGGTGAGGCTGAGGGATAGGGTGTGGGTGTGGATTAGGGTTAGGGTGAGGGTTATCGTTAGGTTTAGGTTCATTGTGAGGGTGAGGGTTAGGTGTAGGGTTAGGGTTAGGTTGAGGGTTAGGGTTACGGTTAGGGAGAGGGGTAGGATTAGGGTTAGCGTGAATTTTAGGGTGATTGTGACAGTTTTGGTGTGGGTGAAGGTGAGGATTAGTGTTAGGGTTAGGTTTAGAGTGAGTTTGAGGGTCAGGGTTAGGTTTAGGATTAGGGTTAGGGTTAGGGTTAGGATTAGGGATCGGGAGAATGTTTGAGTGTGAGGGTGAGAGTGAGGTTGAGAGTTAGAGTATGGTTGAGGGTTAGGGTTAAGGTGAGGATTACGGTTAGGGTTAGTGTTATAGTGAGAGTAAGGGTTAGGGTGTGGTTTAGTGTGAGGATGAGGGTTAGGGTTAGTGTTAGAGTTAGGGTGAGGTTTAGGGTGAGGGTTAGGGTTTGGTTAACGGTTAGGGTGAGGGTGAGGTTTAGGGTGAGGGTTAGGGTTAGGGTGAGGGTTAGGAATAGGTTAGGGATAGGGTGAGGGTTTGGGTGAGTTTTAAGGTTAGGTTTAGCATTAGAGTTAGGGTGAGTGTGAGGGTGAGGTTTAGCATTAGGGTTAGGATTAGGATTAGGCTGAGGTTGATGGAGAGGTTGAGGGTGTGGGTTAGGGTTAGGGTCAGGGTTAGGGTTAGGGCAGGGTGAGGGTGAGGGTTAGGGTTAGGATTAGGTTGAGAATGAGGTTTAGGTTTTGGGTTAGTTTGAAGGTTAGGGTAAGGGTTAGGGTTAGGTTTAGGTTGAGGGTAAAGGTCAGGGTGAGGGTTAGGGTGGAGGTGAGGTTTAGGGTTAGGGTTAAGGTTAGGGTGAGGGTTAGCGTTAGGGTTATGGTCAGGGTTAGGTTATGGGTAATTGTTAGTTTGAGGGTTAGTTTGAGGTTGAGGGTTAGGGTTAGGGTGAGGGTAAGGGTTAGGGTGAGGTTTAGGGTGAGGTTGAAGATTAGGGTTAGCATTAGGTTTAAGGTGAGGGTGAGGGTGAGGGTGAGTGTTTGGTTTATGGGTAGGATAGGGGGAGGATTAGGGTTAGGGTTAGGTTGAGGGTGAGGGTTAGGCTGAGGGGTAGCGTAAGAGTTAGTTTGAGGTTAGGTTTATTGTGAGGGTTAGGGCTAGGGTTAGGGTGACGGTAAGGGTTAGGTTGAGGGTTAGGGTGAGTGTGAGTTTTAGGGTTAGCATTATGTTTAGGTTTAGAGTTAGGATGAGGTTTAGGGTTAGGATTAGTGTTAGGTTGAGGGTGAGGGTGAGGCTTAGGGTTAGGGTTAGGGTGAGGGCTAGTGTGAGGGTGAGGGTTAGGGTGAGAGTGAGGTTTTCGGTTAGGTAAGGTTTAGGTTTAGGGTGAGGATTAGGCTGAGGGTGTGGGTTAGGGTTAAGGTTAGTATGAGGGTGAGGGTGAGGGTTAGGGTTAGTGTTAGGATGAGGGTTAGGGTTAGGTATATGTTGAGAGTGAGTGTGAGGGTGAGGGTTAGTGTAAGGTTTAGTGTGAGGGTTAGGGTTATGGTGAGGGTAGGGTTAGGGTGAGGGTTCAGGTTAGGGTTAGGGTGAGGGTTAGTGTTAGGGTAATTTTTGGTGATATGGTGTGGGTTAGGGTGAGGGTGAGTGTTCAGGTGAGAGTTAGGGTTAGGTTTAGGGTAAGTTTTAGGGTGAGGGTTAGGGTGAGGGTGAGGGTTAGGGTTAGGTTCAGGGTTTGGAATAGTGTTAGGGCTAGGGTGATGGTGAGGGTTAGGGTTAGGATTATGGTTAGGATGAGGGTTAGGCTGAGGGTTAGTGTTAGGGCTAGTGTGAGGGTTAGGGTTAGGGTTAGGGTTATGGTTATGGTGTGGGTTAGGGTTTTGTTTAGAATTAGGCTTAGGATAGGGGTTAGGCTGAGGGTTAGGGTTAGGGTTAGTGTGAGAGTTAGTTTTAGGGTTAGAGTTTGGGTTAGGTTGAGGGTAAAGTTTAGGTTGAGGGTTAGGGTGAGGGTAAGGGTTAGGGTTAGGGTGAGGGTTAGGGTGAGTGTTAGGGTGAGGGTTAGGCTGAGGTTTAGGGTTAGGGTTAGTGTGAAGTTTAGGGTGAGGGTTAGATTTAGGGTTAAGGTGAGAGTTAGAGTGGGTAAGTGTTAGGGTGAGGCTTAGTCTGAGGGTAGGTTTAGGGTTAGGTTGAGGGTTAGGTTTGGCATTAGGGCTAGGGTGTGGATGTGTGTTATGGTGAAGGTTATGGTTAAGGTTTGGGATAGGGTGTGGATTAGGGTTAGGTTTAGGTTTAGGGTGAGGTTTAGGCTGAGGGGTTTGGATAGGGTTAGGCTGAGGGTAAAGTATAGTGTGAGGTTTAGGGTTAGGATTAGGGTGAGTGTTAGGTTTAGTGTGAGGGTTAGGGTTAGGGTTAGGGTGAGGGTAAGTGTTAGGGTGAGGGTTAGTGTGAGGGTGAGGTTAGCATTAGGTTTATAGTTAGGGTGAGGATGAGTGTTAGGTTTAGTTTTAGTGTGAGGGTAAGTGTTAGTGTGAGGGTTAGGTTTAGGGTGAGGGTTAGGGTTAGGTTAGGGTTAGGTTGAGGGTTAGGTTTAGGGTGAGGTATAGTGTTAGTGTTAGGGTGAGAGATAGGGTTAGGGTTATGTTTTTGTGAGGGTTATTGTTAGGGTGAGGGTGAGTGTTCGGGTGAGGTTTAGGGTTCAGGTAAATGTGGGGGTTAGGCTGTGTTTGCGGGTTAGGTTTAGGTTGAGGGTTATGGTGACATTGAGTGTTAGTGAGAGGGTGAAGTTTAGGTTTAGGGTTAGGCTTAGGGTGAGGGTTAGGGTTAGTGTTAGGGTGATGTTTATGGTAAGGGTGAGTGTTAGGGTGAGGGTGAGGGTGATGGTTAGGTTTAGGGTTGGGTTAGTGTGAGGGTGAGGTTGAGGGTTAGGTTTAGGCTTAGCTTTATGGGTATGGTTAGTGTGAGTGTTAGGGTGAGGATGAGGGTTCGTGTGATGGTGAGGGTTAGGGTGTATGTTAGTTTAGGGTTAGGGTGAGGATTAGGGTAAGTTTTAGGGTTAGGTTTATGGTGAGGGAAAGGGTTAGGGTGAGGTTTAGGATCAAGATGAGGGTTAGGGTTAGCGTTAGGGTTAGGAGGAGGGTTAGTGTGAGTGTTAGTTTTAGGGTTAGGTTTAGGGTGAGGGTGATGGTTATTGTTAAGATTAGGGTTAGGGTTAAGGTGAGGGTTAGGGTGAGGGTGAGGGTTAGGGTTAGTGTTAGTGTGAGTGTTAGGGTTAGGGTGAGTGTTAGGTTTAGGGTGAGGTTTAGGTTTAGGGTAAGGGTTATGGTGAGGATTAGGGTTAGGGTTAGGTTTAGGGTGAGGGTCAGGGTGACAGTTAGAGTTAGGTTGAGTGTGAGGGTGAGGGTGTTAGGGTTAGTGTGAGGGTTCGGGTGAGGTGAAGGTTAGGGTGTGCTGGAGGGTTACGTTAAGGTTTAGGGTTAGGGTGAGAGTTAGGGTTAGGGATAGGGTTATGGTGAGAGTTATTGTGAGGTGTAGGGATAGGGTTAGGTTGAGGGTTAGGGTGAGGAAGAGGGTTTGGGTTAGCGTTTGGGATAGGGGGAGGGTTAGGTTGAGGCTTAGGTTTAAGGTGAGGGTGAGGGATAGGGTGAAGTTGAGGGTGAGGGTTTCTTTTAGGTAAGGGTTAGCGTCATTTTTAGGGTGAGGATTAGGTTGAGGTTTAGGGTTAGTGTGAGTGTTAGTGTTAGGGTGTGGGTTAAGGTTAGGATTTGGTTGAGTGTTAGCGTGACGGAGAGGGTTAGTGTAAGGGTGAGGTTTAGGGTTGGGTTTAGGGTGAGTGTTAGGGTTAGGGTGAGGGTTAGGGTGAGGGGTATTGTTAGGGTTAGCGGGAGGGTTAGGGTTAGTGTGAGGGTTAGGGTGAGGGTTAGGTTTAGGGTTAGTGTGAGGATAAGGGTTAGGGTGAGGTTAAAGTTGAGGGTGAGGGTTAGAATTATCGTTAGGGTTAGGGTAAGTTTAGGGTGAGGGTTAGGGTTAGGGTTAGGGTTAGGGTGATGGTTAGGGTTAGGGTGATGTTTACGGTGAGGGTGAGGGTTAGGGTGAGGATGAGGGTGAAGGTTAGGTTGAGGTTGAGGGTGAGGGTGAGGGTTACAGTTAGGGTCAGGGTTAGGGTGAGGGTTAGGGTTAGGGTTAGGTTGAGGGTTAGCATTATGGTTGGGGTTAGGGTGAGTGTGAGGTTTAGGGTTAGCATTCGGGTTAGGTTTAGGGTGAGGGTGAGGTTTAGGGTTAGGGTTAGGTTTAGGGTGAGGGTGAGGGTGTGGGTTAGGATTAGGGTTAGCGTTAGTGTTAGGCTGAGAGTGAGAGTGAGGGTTCGAATGAGGGTTAGGCTAAGGGTTAGGTTTAGAGTGAAGGCGAGAGTCAGTGTGAAGGGTAGGGTGAGGATTAGGGTGAGGGTGAGGGTTTTGGTTAAGAAAGGGTTAGGGTTAGGGTTAGGGTGAGGATTACTGTGAGGGTGAGGTTTAAGGTTAGGATTAGGGTGAGGGTTAGGGTTACAGTTAGGCTTAGGGTGAAGGATCCGTTGAGGGTGAGGGTTAGGGTTAGTGTGAGGGTTAGGGTTAGGGTGAGGGTTAGGGTGACGGTGAGCATTAGGGTGAAGATTATAGTGAGGGTGAGGATTAGGGTTAGGGTTAAGGTGAGGGTTAGGGTTAGGGTTAAGTTGAGGATTATGGTGAGGGGCAGGGTTAGTGTGAGGATAAGGATTAGGGTTAGGTTCAGGGTGAGAGTGAGGGTTTGGGTTAGCGTTAGGATTAGTGTGAGGGTTAGGGGTTTTTGAGTGTTAGGGTTAGGGTTAGGGTTAGTTTGAGGGTTCGGTTGAGGGTTCGGGTGAAGTTGAGGGTTAGGGTGTGGGTGACGGTTAGGGTTAGGGTGAGGGTTAAGATGACAGTAAGTGTTAGGGTGCGGGTGAGGACTATAGTTAGGGTGAGTGTTAGCGTGAGGGTTAGGGTTAGGGTTAGTGTGAGTATTACGGTTAGGGTTTGGGTTAGGGATATGTTGAGGGTAAGGGTTAGGGTGAGGTTTAGGGTGAGGGTGAGGTTTAGGGTTAGCGTTAGGGTGAGGGTGAGAGTTAGGGTTAGGGTTAGTGTGAGGGTTATGGTTAGGATGAGTGTTAGGGATAGGTTTTGGGTTAAGGTGAGAGTTAGAGTAAGGGTTAGATTAGAGTTAGGGTGAGGGTATGGCTTAGGGTGCAGTTTAGGGTGAGGTTGAGGATTAGGGTTAGGAAGAGGTTGAGGGTAAGTGTTAGGGTGAGGGCTAGGTTTAGGGTTAGGTTTTGGGTGAGTGTAGGGGTTATGGTGAGGGTGAGGGTGAAGATTAGGTTTAGGATTAGGGTTAGGGTTAGGGTGAGGGTAATGGATAGGGTTAGGTTTAGGGTGAGGTTTAGGGTTAGGTTTAGCTTTAGTTTTAGTGTGAGGGTGAGGGTGAGAGTTAGGGTTTGTATTAGGGTTAGGATTATGGTTCGGGTGAGGGTTAGGCTGAGGGGTAGGGGTAGGGTAAGGTTGAGGGGGAGGGGGAGGGTTAGGGTGAGGGTGATGGTGAGGGTGAGGGTGAGGGTGAGAGTTAGGTTTAGGGTTAGGGTTATGATAAGTTTTAGGTTTAGGGTTAGGGTGAGGGCTAAGGTGAGGGTGAGGTCTAGTGTTAAGTTTTGGATTAGGGTGAGGTTTAGGTTAGGGTGAGTTTTAGGGTGAGGGTTAGGTATAGTGTGAGGGTTACAGTTACGGTTAGGGTTAGGGTGAGGGTAAGAGTTAGGGTGAGGGTGAGGGTGAGTTTGAGGTTTAGGGTTAGGGTTAGGGTTAGGGTGAGAGTTAGTGTTAGGGTTAGGTTAAAGTTAGGGTTAGGGTGACATGTACGGTTAAGTTTAGGTGAGGGTTAGGGTTAGTGTGAGGATTAGGGTTAGGGTTAGGGTTAAGTTTAGGGTGAGGGTTAGGGTTAGGGTTAGGGTTAGGATGAGTGTTAGGCTGAGGTTAGGGTTAGGGTTTGGGGGAGGATAAGGGTTAGGGTGAGGGTGAGGTTAAGGTGAGGGTAAGGGTTAGGGTGAGGATGAGGGTTAGGATTAGGATTAGGGTTAGGGTTAGGGTGAAGGTTAGGGTTAGGGATAGGTTTAGGGTGACGGTTTTGGTTAGATTTAGGTTTAGATTTAGGGTGAGGGTGAGGGTGAGGTTTTGGTTTTGGTTTAGGGTAAGGGTTTGGGTTCGGCTGAGGCTTAGGTTGAGTTTGAGGGTGAGCAGTAGTGTTAGGTTTAGGGTTAGGAGAAGGTTGAGGGCTAGTGTTAGCATTAGGGTTAAGGTTAGGGTGAGGGTGAGGGTGAGGATTAGGGTTAGGACTAGGATTAGGGTTAGGGTTAGGGTTAGGCTGAGCGTGGGGGTGAGGTTGTGTGTGAGGTTTATAGTCAGGGTTAGTTTTAGGGTGAGGGTTAGGGTGAGCGTGAGGGTTAGCTTGAAGGTTAGGGTGACGGTGAGGTTTTCAGTTAGGAAAGGTTTAGGATTAGGTGTAGTGTGAGGATTAGGGTGATGGTGAGGTCTAAGATGAGGGTTAGGGTTAGGGTTAGGATTAGGGTTAGGATTAGGATGAGGTTTAGGGTTAGGGTGTGTTTAGGTTGTGGGTGAGGGTGAGGGTTAGGGTGAGGGTTAGGGTGTAGGTGAGGGTTAGGTTTAGGGTGAGGGTTAGGGTGACCATGAGGGTTAGGATGAAGCTGAGGGTTAGGGTTACTTTTAGGGTGAGTGTTTGGGTGAGGCTTAGTGTGAGGATAAGGGTTAGGTTTAGGGTTATGTAGAGGGTAAGGGTTAGGGTGAGGTTTAGGGTGAGTATGAGGGTTAGGGTTAGTGTTAGAGTAAGGGTGAGTTTTAAGGTGAGTGTTAATGTTAGGGTGAGGGTGAGGTTTAGGGTTAGGGTGAGGGTTTCGGTTAGGGTGAGGGTCAAGGTTAGTGTTAGAGTTACATTTAGGGTGATTCTGAGGGTTAGGGTTAAGATTAGGGTTAGTGTTAATGTTAGGCTGAGGGTTAGGGTGAGGCTTAGGTTTAGGGTTAGGGTTAGGGTTATTTGAGTCTTTGTGTTAGGTTTAGGAAGAGGGTTTGGCTGCGGGTTGGGGTTATGTTTAGGGTTCTGGTGAGGGTAAGGCTTAGGGTGAGGGTTAGGGTGAGGGTGAGGGTGAGGATTAGGGTTAGGTTAAGTGTTAGGGTGAGCATTAGGGTGAGGATTAGGTTTAGGATGAGGGTTAGGGTGAGTGTTAGAGTGAGGATTAGTGTTAGTGTTAGTGTTAGGGTTAGAGTAAGTATTAGGGTGAGGGTAACGGTTAGAGTGATGGTTAGGTTGAGGGTGAGGGTGAGGGTGAGGGTGAGGGTGATGGTGAGGGTTAGGGTCAAGGTGAGGGTTAGATTAGGGTTTGGGTGAGGGTTAGGGTTAGGGTGAGGGTGAGGGGTAGGGTGAGGGGTAGGTTTAGGGTTAGGGTAAGTGTTAGGGTCAATGTGAGGGTAAGGTTAGGGTTAGAGTTAGTGTGAGCAAAAGGGGTAGGGTGAGGTTTAGGGTGAGGGTTAGGGTGAGGGTTAAGGTGAGGTTTACTTTTAGTATGAGAGTGAGGGTTAGAGTTAGGTTTAGGGTGAGGGATAGGGTTAGGGTGAGGTTTAGGGTAGGGTTAGGGTGAGGGTGAGGGTTCCGGTGAGGGTGAGTTTTAGGGTGGGCATGATGGTCATGGCTAGGGTGAGGTTTAAGGTGACCATGAGGGTTAGGGTGAGGGTGAGGGTTAGGATTACTGTGAGGATTAGTGTTAAGATTATGGTGAGGATTAGTGTTAAGTTTAGGGTTAGGGTTATGGTGAGGGTAAGGGTTAGGATGAGGTTTTGGGTGAGGGTGAGGTTTAGGGATAGCATTAGATTTAGGGAGAGGGTTAGTGTGAGGGTTAGGATTCGGGTTAGGCTTAGGGTGAGGGTTAGGGTGAGGGTGAGGTTTATGGTTAGTTTTAGGGTTAGGGTGAGGATTAGGTTTAGGGTGAGGTTGAGGGTGAGGGTTAGGTTTAGGATTAGGCTTAGGTGTAGGGTTAGGGGGAGGGTTAGGGTTAGGGTGATGTTTAGGGTGAGGGTGGGTGTTGGGATGAGGGTGATGGTGATGGTGAGGGTGAGGGTGTAGGTGAGGGGTCGTGTTAGCGTGAGGGTAGGGTGAAGGTGAGGGTTAGGGTGAAGGTTAGGGTTAGGGATAGGGTTAGGGTGAGGGTTAGGGTTAGGGTTAGGCTGACGGGTAGTGTGAAGGGTAATGTTAGGGTTAGGGTGAGGGTTAGGGTTAATGTGAGGTTAGGGTTAGGGTTAGGGTTAGTGTGAGGATAAGGGTTAGGGTGAGGGTTAGGGTGAGGGTTAAAGTGATGGTTATGGTTAGTATGATGATGAGGGTTAGAGTTAGGTTTAGGGTGAGGGTTAGGTTTTTTGAGGTTTAGGGTAAGGTTATGGTGACGGTGAGAGTTCAGGTGAGGGTGAGTTTTAGGGTGTGCGTGACGGTGATGGTTAGGGTGAAGGTGAGGGTTTGGGTTGTGGTGAGGATTAGCTTTAGGGTTACTGTTAGCTTTATGGTGAGGGTAAGGGTTAGAATGAGGTTGAGGGTGAGAGTGAGGTTTAGGGACAGCGTTAGAGTTTGCGTGAGGGTTAGGGTGAGAGTTAGGATTCAGGTTACACTTAGGGTGAGTGTGAGGGTTAGAGTTAAGGTTAGGGTTAGGGTTAGGGTGAGGCCAAGCTTTAGGGGGAGAGTTAGGGTGAGGGTGAGGTTTAGGTTTAGGTTGAGAGTTAGGTTGGATGTTAGGGTGAGAGTTAGGTTTAGGTTTAGTGTTAGGGTGAGGGTTAGGGAGAGGTTTAGTGTTCGTCTTAGGGTTAGGGTTAGCGTTAGGGTGAGGATAAGGTTTCGAGTGAGGGTTCGGGTGAGGGTGAGGGTTAGGGATAGCATTAGGGTTAGGGTTAGGGTGAGGATTAAGGTTATGTTTAGGGATAGGGTAGGGGTTAGTGTGAAAGTCAGTTTTAGGATTAGGGTTAGAGTTATGGTGAGTGTGAGTGTGAGGGTTAGGGTTACGATTAATGTTAGGGTTAGGGTTAGGCTGAAGGTGAGGTTGAGGGTGAGGGTGAGGTTTAGGATTAGGTTGAGGGTTAGGTTTAGGGTTAGATTTAGGGTTAGGCTGAGGGTGAGGATTAGGATGTAGGTGAGGGTTAGGTTGAAGGTGAGGGTTAGGGTTATTGTTAGGGTGAGTGTTAGGTTTAATGTTAGGATGAGGGGTAGGGTGAAGGGTAGGGTTAGGGTTAGGGTGAGGGTTAGCGTTGATGTGCGGGTTAGGGTTACTGTGAGGATAAGGGTTAGGGTGAGGCTTAGGGTGAGAGTGAGGTTTAGGGTTAGTATTAGATTAGAGTGAGGGTTAGGGTGAGGGTTCAGGTGAGGGTTAAGGTTAGTATGTGGGTGAGGTTTATAGTTAGAATTAGGGTGAGGTTTAGGGTTAGGATGAGGTTTAATGTAAGGTTAAGTTGAGTGTGAGGATTTGGGTGAGGGTGAGTTTTACGGTGTGGGTGACGCTTAGTGTTAGGGTGAGGGTTAAGGTGAAGGTGAGGGTTACGGTGAGTGTGAGGGTTAGGGTTGCGTGGAGGATTAGGGTTAGGGTTAGGGTTACTGTTATGGTGAGGGTAAGGGTTAGGAATAGCTTTAGGATGAGGGTGAGGTTTAGGGATAGCGTTAGAGTTAGGTTGAGGGTTAGGGTTAAGGTTAGGCTTAGGGTGAGGTTGAGGGTTAGAGTTAGAGTTATGGTTAGTGTTATGGTGTGGGTAAGGTTTAGGGTGAGGTTTAGGTTTAGGGTGAGGTTTAGGGTTAAATTGAGGGTTAGGGTGAGCGTTAGGGTGAGGGTATAGGTTAGGATGTGGTTTAGGGTGAGGGTTAGGTTTAGGGATATCGTTAGTGTTAGGGTGAGTTAGAGCTCAGGTTAGGGGTAGGGTGAAGGTGAGGGTTAGAGTTAGTTTTAGGGTTAGTGTTAGGGTGTAGGTAAGGTTAAGGGTGAGGGTTAGGGTTAGGGTGAGTGTAAGGGTTAAGTTGAGGTTTAGGGTGATCTTTAGGGTTAGGGTTAGGTTTAGGGTTAGGGTTAGGGTGAGGATTATGGTGAGGTTTAGTGTTAGGGTTAGGGTTGGGGTGCGGGTGAGGGTTAGGGATAACATTAGGTTAGGGTTAGGTTTAGGGTGAGTGTTAGGTTTAGGGTAAGGGTGAGGGTTTGTGTTAGGTTGCAGGTTAGGGATAGGGCTGGAGTTAAGGTAAGGGTCAGGGTTAGGGTTAGGGTTAGGGTTAGGATGAGGGTGAGTGTGAGGGTTAGGGTTAGGATTAGGGTTAGGTTTAGGGTTAGGGTGAGGGTGAGGGTGACATTTGGGGTTAGGAAGAAGGTTAGGTTTAGGGTTAGGGTTAGGGTTAGGTTGAGGGTTAGGGTTAGGGTTAGGTTGAGGGTTAGGGTTAGGGTTAGGAATAGGGTTTGGCTGAGGGTTACGGTTAGGGTTAGGGTGAGGTTTAGGGTTGAGTGTGGGTTAGGATTAGGGTTATGGTTAGGATTAAGGTGAGGGAAATGTTTAGGGTCAGTGTTAGGGTGACTGTGAGGGTTAGGGTTAGGGTTAGGTTTAGGGTGATTGTTAGTGTTAGGTTTAAGGTTAGGGTGAGGGTTAGGGTGAGGTTTAGTTTTAGGGTTAGGGTTAGGGTTAGGGTGAGAGTAAGGGTTAGAGTGAGATTTAGGTTTAGGGTGAGGGTTAAGGATAGAATTAGTGTTAGGGTTAGGGTTAGGGTGAGGGATAGGGTTACGGTTAGGGTTAGGGTTAGGGTGAGGGTGAAGGTGAGGGTTAGGGTTAGGGCTAGGATTAGGATTAGGGTTAGAGTTGGGCTGAGTTTGGCGGTGAGGTTGAATGTGAAGTTTAGGGTTAGGGTTTGTTTTAGGGTGAGGGCTAGTGTGAGGGTGAAGGTTAGCCTGAGGTTTAGGGTGAGGTTGAGGGTTTCGGTTAGGAAAGGCTTAGGGTTAGTGGTAGGGTGAGAATTAGGGTGAGGGTCAGGTATAAGGTGAGGGTTATGTTTAGGGTGAGGATTAGGCTAAAGGTGAGGATGAGGGTTAGGGTTAGCTTGATGTTTAGGTTGAGGGTGAGGGTGAGGTGAGGGTTACTTTGAGGGTTAAGGTGTAGTTGAGGATTAGGTATAGGGTGAGGGATAGGGTGACGGTGAGGTTTAGGGTTAGGGTGAGGGTAAGGGTAGGGTTAGGGTGAGGGTGAGGGTTCAGGTTTGAGTGAGTTTTAGGGTGGGCATGATGGTTAGGGTTAGGGTGAGGGTTGGGGTGAAGGTGAGGGTTATGGTGAGGGTGAGGGTAAGTATTACTGTGAGGATTAGGGATAGGGTTAGGGTTAGGGTTATGGTGAGGGTAAGTGTTAGGATGAGGTTTAGGTAGAGGTTGAGGTTTAGGGATAGCCTTAGAGTTAGGGTGAGAATTAGTGTGAGGGTTAGGATCGGGTTAGGCTTAGGGCGACTGTGAGGGTTACAGTTAGTTTTAGGGTTAGGGTTAGGCTGAGGGTAATGTTTAGGGTGAGGGTTAGGGTGAGGGTGAGTGTTAAGTTTAGGTTGAGGGTTAAGGTGAGGATTAGGTTTAGGGTTAGCTTGAGGTTGAGGGTTAGGTTTAGGATTAGGCTGAGGTGTAGGTTTAGGCTTAGGGTGAGGCTGAGCGTGAGGGTTAGGGTGAGGGTTGGGGTGAGGGTGAGGGTTTCGTTAGGGTTAGGGTTAGGGTGAGGGTTAGTGTTTGGTTGAGGGTTAGAGTGCCTGTGAGGGTAAGGGTTCGCGTGAGGGCTAGGGTTAGGGTTAGTGTTAGGGTGAGGTTTAGGTTTAGGTTGAGGATGAGGGTGAGGGTTAGGTTTTGGACTAGGCTTAGATTTAGGGTTAGGCTTAGGGTGAGGGTGAGGGTGAGGGTCAGAGTTAGGTTCAGGCTGAGGGTTAGGGTTATGTTTAGTGTGTTGGGTGACAGTGAGGTTGAGGGTTAGGGTGAGGTTTATGGTGAGGGTGAGGGTGAGGGTGAGGGTGAGAATTAGGTTTAGGGTTAGGGTTATGGTTAGTTTTAGGTTTAGGGTTAGCGTGAGGGCTAAGGTGAGGCTGAGGTCTAGGGTTAAGTTTGAGGTTTAGGGTTAGGTTTAGGGTTAGGGTGAGGGTTAGAGTTAGGCTTAGGATGAGGGTTAGGCTGAGGGTTAGGTTTAGGTTTAGGGTTAAGGGGAGGGTAAGGTAAGGGTGAGTGTAATGTGAGGGTTAATGTTAGGCTTAGGTTTAGGGAGAGGATTAGGTTGAGGGTTAGTGTTAGGGTTAGGGTGTGGGTTAGGGTTAGGGTTAGGTTAAAGTTAGAGTTAGGGTGAAATGTTCGTTTAGGTTTAGGGTGAGGGTTAGTGTTAGTGTGAGGATTAAGGTTAGGGTTAAGGCTAAGGTTAGGGTGAAGTTGAGGGATAGGGTTAAGGTGAGGATTAGGTTTAGGGCGAGATTTAGGGTGAGGTTGGGGGTTAATGTTAGCATTTGGGTTAGGGTGAGGGGAAGGGTTAGGGTGAGGGTTAGGGTTAGCGTGAAGGTTGGGGTTAGGGTGAGGCTTAGGGTTTGGATTAGTTTAAGGTTAGTTAAAGTTTAGGGTTAGGTTTAAGTTGAGGGTTAGGCTGAGGGGTAGTGTTAGGGTGAGGCTTAGGGTGAGGGTTAGGGTGAAGGTTAGGGTGAGGTTGAGGGTGAAGGTAAGGTTTAGGGTGAGCGTTAGGGTGAGGTTTAGGTTTATGGTTAGCATTAGATTTATGGTGAGGGTTAGGGTTAGGATTAGGGTTAGGGTGGGGTTGAGGGCAAGTGTTAGCATTAGGGTTAGTTTTAGGTTTAGGTTTAGGTTGAGGATGAGGGTGAGATTTAGGGTTAGGTTTAGGATTAGGTTTAGTGTTAGTGTTAGGCTGAAGGTGGGGGTGTGGTTGAGGGTGAGGGTTAGGGTTAGGGTTAGTTTTACAGTGAGGGCTAGAGTGAGGGTGAGCGTTAGGGTGAGGGTTAGGGTGAGGGTGAGGGTATCGGTTAGGAGAGGCTTTGGGTTAGGCTTAGGGTGAAGATTAGGGTGAGGGTGAGGTTTAAGGTGAGGGTTAGGGTTATGTGAGGATTAAGGTTAGGGTTAGGGTGAGGGATAGGCTTAGGGTGATGTTTAGGGTGAGGGTGAGTGTTAGGGTGAGGGTTAGGGAGAGGGTTAGGGTTAAGGTTAGGGTGAGGGATAGGGTGAGACTGAGGGTTAGGGTGAGCGTTAGGGTTAGGGTGAGGGTTAGGGTGAGGGTTAAGGTGAGGGCTAAGGTTAGTATGAGGGTGAGGTTTAGAGTTAGGTTTAGGGTGAGGGTTAGGGTTAGGGTAAGGTTTATAGTAGGGTTAGGGTGAGGGTGAGGGTTCAAGTTAGGGTGAGTTTTAGGGTGTGGGTGGCGGTTAGGGTTAGATTGAGGGTTAAGGAGATGGTGAGGTTTAGGGTGAGGGTGAGGATTAGGGTTTTGGTGAGGATTAGCTTTAGGTTTAGGTTTAGGTTTATGGTGACAGTAAGGGTTACGATGAGGTTCAAAGTGATGGTGAGGTTTACGGATACGGTTAGAGTTATGGTGAGGGTTAGGTTTCAGGTCAGGCTTAGTGTTAGCATGAGGGCAAGGTATAGGGTGAGGGTGAGGGTGAGGGTGAGGGTTATGGTTATGGTTAGTGTTAGGGTGGGGATGAGGGTGAGGTTTAGGGTGAGGGTGATGGTGAGGTTGAGGTTGAGGGTGAGGGTTAGGGATAGGGATAGGGTTAGGATGAGGGTTAGGCTGAGGGTAAGGCTTTGGGTTAAGGCGAGGGTAAGGGTTAGGGTGAGGGTGAAGATTATGTTTAGGATTTAGGTTAGGGTTAGGGTGAGGATTAGGCATAGGGTCAGGTTTAGGTTTAGGGTGAGAGTTTTGGTTAGGGTTAGGATTAGAATTAGGGTGAGGGTGAGGGTTAGGTTTTGAATAAGGGTTAGGTTTAGGGTTATGCTGAGGTTTAGGTTGAGGCTGAGGGTGAGGGTTAGGGTGAGGGTGAGGGATAGGGTTAGGGTTAGGGTTAAGGTTAGGGTGAGGATTAGGGTTAGGGTTAGGCTTAGGATGAGGTGTAGGCTGACGGCTAGGGTTAGGGTTCGGGGGAGGTTAAGGTTTTGGGTGAAGGTTAGGGAGAAGGGGAGGATTAGGGTTAGGCTTAGGTTCAAGGTTAGGGTTAGGGTGAGGGTTAAGTTTAGGCTTAGGGTGAGGTTGAGGGTGAGGGTATGGGTTAGGGTTAGGGTGAGTGTTAGAGTTAGGGTGAGGGTTAGGGTTACGGTGAGGTGTGGGTAAGGGTTAGGGAGAGGGCTAGGGTTAGGGTTTGGGTTAGGGTGAGGTTTAGTTCTAGGTTGAGGGTGAGTGTGATGGTTAGGTTTAGGATTAGGCTTAGGTGTAGGGTTAGGCTTAGGGTGAGGGTGAGGGTGAGGGTCAAGTTTAGGTTTAGGGTGAGGGTTAGGTTTATGGTTAGTGTGAGTGTGAGGGTGAGTTTGAAGGTTAGGGTGAGGGTGATGGTGAGGGTGAGAGTAAGGGTTAGGTTTAGGGTGAGGGTTAGGGTTATGGTTAGGTTTAGGGTGAGAGTGAGGTTGAGGGTTATGGTGAGGGTGATGGTGATGTAGAAGGTGAAGGTGAGGGTTAGGTTTAGGGTTAAGATTAAGGTGAGGTTTAGGGATAAGGTTAGGATGAGTGTTAGGCTGAGGGTTAGGGTTAGGGTTAGGGTGAGGTTTAGGGTTAGGGTGAGGGTTAGGGTAATGCGATGGTAAGGGTTAGGGTGAAGTTGAGGGTTAGGATTAGGATTAGGGTTATGGTTAGGGTGAATGTTATGGAGAGGGTTAGGGTTAGGCTGAGGGTTTTGGTTAGAGTTAGGTTTAGATTTAGGGTGAGGGTGAGGGTGAGGTTTAGGTTTGGATTACTGTTAGGGTTAGAGTTCGGCTGAGGCTGAGGTTGAGTGTGAGGGTGAGGGTTAGGGTTAGGTTTAGGGTTAGGTTGAGTTTGAGGGCTAGTGTTAACATTAGGGATAGGGTTAGGGTTAGTGTTAGTGTGAGGGTTAGGGTGACGGTGAGGGTTAGGTTGAAGTTGAGGGTTAGGGTTACTTTCAGGGTGAGTGTTAGAGTAAGGCTTAATGTGAGGATTAGGGTTAGGTTTAGGGTTACGGAGAGGGTAAGGGTTAGGGAGAGGTTTAGG
Source organism: Dipodomys merriami (assembly GCF_024711535.1). Lineage (NCBI taxonomy): Eukaryota > Metazoa > Chordata > Mammalia > Rodentia > Heteromyidae > Dipodomys > Dipodomys merriami. Next base: position 3,442,880 of record NW_027206157.1, read on the forward strand.
GTGAGGGTGAGGGTTAGGGTTACCGTTAGAGTAAGGGTTAGGTTTAAGGTGAGTGTTAGGGTTAGGTTGAGGATGAGGGTTAGGGTTAGGGTGAGTGTTGGTGTTAGGGTGAGGGTCAGGTTTAGTTTTAGAGTTAGAGTTAGGTTGATGGTGAGGGTTAGGGTTAAGATTAGGGTTAGGGTTAATGTGAGGCTGAAGGTTAGGGTGAGGGTTAGGTTCAGGGTGAGGGTTAAGTTTTGGGTTAGGGCTAGGTTTAGTTTGAGTGTTAGGGTTAGGGTTAGGAAGAGAGTTTGGCTGAGGGTTGGGGTTATGGTTAGGGTTATGGTGAGGTTAAGGTTTAGGGTGAGGGTCAAGGTGAGAATTAGGGTTAGTTGAAGGTTAGGGTGAGCATTAGGGTGAGGATTAGGTTTTGGTTGAGGGTTAGAGTCAGGTTTAGTGTTAGTGTTAGGGTTAGGGTGAGGTTTAGGGTGAGGGTGAGGGTTACAGTGATGGTTAGGTTGAGGGTGGGGGTGAGGGTGATGGTGAGGGTTAGGATCAAGGTGAAGGTTAGGGTTAGGTTTAGCTGAGGGTTAGGGTTAGGGTTAGTGTGAGGATAAGGGTTAAGTTGAGGTTTAGGGTGAGAGTGAGGGATAGGGTTAGCGTTAGGTTTAGGGTGAATGTTAGGGTGAGGGTTAAGGTGAGGTTTAGTTTTAGGATGAGGGGAAGGGTTACAGTTAGGTTTAGGGTGAGGTTAAGGTTAGCGTGAGGTATAGGGTTGAGTTAGGGTGAGGGTGAGGGTGCGGATTTGGGTGAGTTTTAGGGTGGGCGTGATGGATAGGGTTGGGTGAGGTTTGGGGTGAAGGTGAAGGTTATGGTGAGGGTGAGGGTTAGGATTTCTGTGAGGATTAGGGTTAGGGTTAGGGTTAGGGTTATGGTGAGTGTAAGTGTTAGGATGAGGTTTAGGGAGAGGGTGAGGTTTAGTGATAGCCTTAGAGTTAGCGTGAGAGTTAGTGTGAGGGTTAGGGTTCAGGTTAGGCTTAGGGAGACTGTGAGGGTTACAGTTAGCTTTAGGGTTAGGGTTAGGCTGAGGGTAATGTTTAGGGTGAGGGTTAGGGTGAGGGTGAGTGTTAGGGTTAGTTTGAGGGTTAAGGTGAAGATTAGGTTTAGGGTTAGGTTGAGGTTGAGGGTTAGGTTTAGGATTAGGCTGAGGTGAAGGTTTAGGCTTAGGGTGAAGCTGAGGGTGAGGGTTATGGTGAGGGTTGGGGTGAGGGTGAGGGTTTCGTTTAGGAAAGGCTTAGGGTTAGAGTTAGGGTGAGGATTATGGTGAGGGTGAGGTTTAAGGTGAGGGTTAGGGTTAGGGTTAGGGTGAGGGTTAGGGTTAGGGTGACTTTTAGGGGGAGGGTGAGTGTTAGGGTGTGGGTGATGTTGAGCGTGAGGGTGTAGGGGAGATTTAGGTTTAGGGTGAGGCTAGGGTGACGGTGTGGGTTAGGGTGAAGGTGAGGGTTAGGGTTATGGTTATGGTTAGGGTGAGGGGTAGGGTGAAGTGTAGGGTTAGGGTGAGGGGTATGGTGAAGTGTAGGGTGAGGGTTAGGGTGAGGGTTAGGTTTAATGTGAGGGTTAGGGTTAGGTTTAGTGTGATGATAAGGGTTAGGGTAAGTGTTAGGGTGAGATTGAGGGTTAGGATTAGCGTTAGGGTTAGGGTGATGTTTAGGGTGAGGGTTAAGGGAAGGGTTAGGGTTAGTATGAGGATGAGGGTTAGAGTTAGGTTTAGGGTGAGGGTTAGGTGTAGGGTGAGATTTAGGGTAAGGTTATGGTGAAGGTGAGCTTGAGGGTGAGGGTGAGTTTTAGGGTGTGGGTGATGGTTAGGGTTAGAGTGAGGGTTAAGCTGACAGTGAGGGTTAGGGTGAGGGTGAGGGTTAGGGTTGCAGTGAGGATTAGTGTTAGAGTTAGGGTTAGGGTTAGGGTGAGGGCAAGGGTTAGAATGAGGTTGAGGGTGAGGTTGAAGTTTAGGGACAGCGTTAGAGTGAGGGTGATGTTTAGGATTAGGGTTAGGGTTCAGGTTACGCTTATGGTGATGTTGAGGGTTAGAGTTAGGGTTAGGGTTAGAGATAGGGTGAGGGTAAGATTTAGGGTGAGGGTTTGGGTGAGGGTGAGGTTTAGGGTTAGGTTGAGACTTAGGGTGGGCGTTAGGGTGAGTGTTAGGTTTAGGTTTAGGGTTAGGGTGAGGTTTATTTTTAGTGTTAGGGTAAGGGTTAGGTTGACTGTTAGGGTGAGGGTAAGGTTTAGGGTGAGGGTGAGGGTTAGGGATAGCATTAGGGTTAGGGTTAGGGTTAGGGTCAGGGTTAGGGTTAGGGTTAGGTGAGGGTTAGGGTTAGGGATAGGGTTGGGGTTAGTGTGAAGTTCAGCTTTAGGGTTAGGGTCAGAGTTACGGTGAGGGTGAGTGTGAGGGTTAGGGTTAGGATTAATGTTAGGGTTAGGGTTAGGCTGAGGGTGAGGGTGAGGGTTTAGGTTAGGGTTAAGGTGAAGGTGAGGGATAGGTTTAGGTTTAGGGTGAGGGTGAGGGTTAGGGTTAGGGTGAGGGGTAGGTTCAGGGGTAGGGTTAGGATTAGGGTGAGGGTTAGGGTTAGGGTTAGTGTGAGGATATGGGTTAGGGTGAGGCTTAGTGTGAGAGTGAGGGTTAGGGTTAGCATTAGGGTTAGGGTAATGTTTAGGGTAAGGGTTAAGGTGAGGTTTAGGGTTAGTATGTGGGTGAGGGATAGAGTTAGAATTAGGGTGAGAGTTAGGGTTAGGATGAAGTTTAGGGTAAGGTTTGGGTGAGTGTGAAGTTTCGGCTGAGGTTGAGTTTTAGGGTGTGGCTGACATTTAGGGTTTGCGTGAGGGTTAAGGTGACGATGAGGGTTAGGGTGAGTGTGAGGTTAGGGATGCAGTGAGGATTAGCGTTAGAGTTAGGGTTAGGGTTAAGGTGAGTGTACGGGTTAGGAATAGCTTTAGGGTGAGGGTGAGGTTTAGGGATAGTGTTAGAGTTAGGGTGAGGTTTAGGGTGAGGGTTAGGTTTCAGGTTAGGCTTAGGGTGAGTGTGAGGGTTAGAGTTAGGGTTAGGGTTAGGGTTGGGGTGAGGGTAAGGTTTAGGGTGAGGGTTAGGGTGAGGGTGATAGTTAGGGTTAGGTAGAGGGTTAGGTGGAGCGTTAGGGTGAGGGTTAGTTTTTGGTTTAGGTTTAGGGTGAGGGTTAGGGTGAGGGTACGGGTTAGAGTGAGGGTTAGTGTGAGGGAGAAGGTTAGGGATAGAATTAGGGATAGGTTTAGGGTTAGGGTGAGGGTTATGGTTAGGGGTAGGGTGAGGTTTACTGTTAGGTTGAGTGTTAGGGATGTGGTAGGTGTTAGGGTGAGGGTCAGAGTTAGGGTTAGGTTTAGAGTTAGGGTGAGGGTGAGTGTGAGGGTTAGGGTTAGGATTAGGGTTAGGGTTAGGGTTAGGCTGAGGGTGAGGGTGAGGGTGTAGGTGAGGGTTAGGGTGAAGGTGAGGGTTAGGGTTAGGTTTAGGGTGAGGTTTAGGGTTAGGTTTAGGGTGAGGTGTAGGGTGAGGGGTAGGGTTAGGGTTAGGGGCGGGTTAGGGTTAATGTGACGGTTAGGGTTAGGGTTAGGGTTAGAATTAGGATAAGGGTTAGGATGAGGGTTAGGGTGAGGGTTTAGCTGAGCTTTAGGTTTAGTATGAGGGTGAAGGTTAGATTTAGGTTTAGGGTGAGGGACTGGGTTAGGGTGAACTTTAGGGTAAGGTTAGGTCGAGTGTGGGGGTTCAGGTGAGGTCGAGTTTAGGGTGTGGGAAACGGTTAGGGTTAGGGTGAGGGTTAAGGTGTCGGTGAGGGTTAGGGTGAGGGTGAGGGTAAGGGTTGCGTTGAGGATTAGTGTTAGGGCTAGGGTTATGGTTATTGTGAGGGTATGGGTTAGGATGAGGTTTAGGGTGAGGGTGATGTTTAAGGATAGCGTTAGAGTTAGGGTGAGTGTTAGAGTTCAGGTTAGGCTTAGGGTTAAGGTGAGTGTTAGAGTTAGTGTTAGGGTTAGTGTTAAGGTGAGGGTAAGGTTTAGGGTGAGGGTGAGGTTTAGGGTTAGGGTTAGGGTTAAGTTGAGGGTTAGGGTGAGCGTTAGGGTGAGGCTTAGGTTTAGGTTTAGGTTTAGGGTGAGGTTTAGGGTGAGGTTTAGTGTTAGTGTTAGGTTTAGGGTGAGGGTGAGGATTAGGGATAGCATTAGGGTTAGGTTTAGGGTTAGGGTGAGGGTTAGGGTTAGGCTAAGGTTGAGGGTTAGTGTTAGGTTGAGGGTTAGGAATAGGGTTGGAGTTAGGGTGATGGTCTGGGTTAGGGTTAGGGTTAGATTTAGGGTGAGGGTGAGTGTGCGGGTTAGGGTAAGGACTAGGGTTAGAGTTAGGGTTAGGCTGAGGGTGAGGGTGAGGGTGAGGGTGAGGTTTAGGTTTAGGGTAAGGGTGAGGTTTAGGTTTAGGGTTAGGTTAGGTAGAGGGTTAGGGTTAGGGTTAGGTTGAGGGTTAGGGTTAGGGTTAATAAGAGGGTTTGGCTGAGGGTTAAGTTTAGGGTTAGGGTGAGGGTTAGGTTTAGTGTGAGGGTTATGGTTACGGTTAGGGTAAGGTGAGGGTAAGGATTAGGGTGAGGGTTAGGGTGAGTGTGAGGGTTAGGGTTAACGTTAATGTTATGGTGAGGGATAGGGTGAGGGTTAAGTTGATGGTTAGAGTTAGTATGAGGGTGAGCGTTAGGCTTAGGTTTAGGGTGAGGGTTAGGGTTAGGGTGAGGTTTAGGGTAAGTTTAAGGTGAGGGTGAGGGTTTTGGTGAGGGTGAGTTTCAGGTTGTGGGTGATGGTTAGGGTAAGTGTGAGGGTTAAGGTGACGGTGAGGGTAAGGGTGAGGGTGATGGTTAGGGTTGTGGTGAGGGTAAGTGTTAGGATAAGGTTAGTGTGAGGGTGAGGTTTAGGGATAGGGTTAGATTTAGGGTGAGGCTGAGGGTGAGGGTTAGGGATCAGGTTACACTTAGGGTGAGGGTGAGGGTTAGAGTTAGTGTTAGGGTTAGGGTTAGGAAGGGGGTTTGGCTGAGGGTTAGGGTTAGGGTTAGGGTGAGTGATAAGTTTAGTGTGGATTAGAGTGAGGGAAAGGTTTAGGGTGAGGGTTAGGGTGACAGTGAGTGTTAGGTTTAGGGTGAGGGTTAGGGTGAGCCTTAGGGTGAGTTTTAGGGTTAGGTTTAGGGTTAGTGTGAGGGTTAGGATGAGGTTTAGTTTTAGGGTTAGGGTTAAGGTTAGGGTGAGGGTAAGGGTTAGAGTGAGATTTAGGGCGAGGGTGAGGGCAAAGGATAGCATTAGGGTTAGGGTTAGGGTGAAGGTTAGGTTTATGTTTAGGTTTAGGGTGAGGGTGAGAGTGAGGGTTATGTTGACAGTTACGGTTAGGTTTAGGATTAGGGTGAGGGTTAGGGTTAGGGTTAGGGTTAGGGTAAGTGTGAGTGTGAGGGTTAGGGTTAGGGTTGGAGTGAGGGTGATGTTTAGGGTTAGGGATAGATTCACGGTGAGGGTAAGAGTTAGGTTGAGGGATAGGGTTAGGGTTAGCTTTAAGATGTGGTTTAGGTTTAGGGTTAGGGTTATGTTTAGGGTGAGAGTAAGGGTTAGAGTGAGGGTTAGGGTGAGGGTGAAGGTTAGGGATAGCATTAGGGTTAAGGTTAGGGTTAGGGTGAGGGTTAGGATTAGGGTGATGTTTAGGGTGAGGTTGAGGGTTAGGGTGAGCGTGAGGGTTAGGGTTTGATTTAGGGTTAGGGTTAGGGTGAGGGTGAGTGTGAGGGTTAGGTTTAGGATTAGGTTTAGGGTTAGAGTTAGGGTGAGTGTTAGGGTGAGGGTGAGGGTGAGGGTGAGTGTTAGGGCATGGGTGAGTGTTAGGGTTAGGGTCAGGATTAGATTTATGGTTAGGGTTTGTGTTATGGTGAGGGTAAGGGTTAGGATGAGGTTTAGGGTGAGGGTGAGGGTTAGGGATAGCGTTAGAGTTAGGGTGAAGGTTAGGGTGAGCGTTAGGTTTCAGGTTAGGCTTACGGTTAGGTTGAGGGTTAGAGTCCGGGTTAGGGTGAGGGTTAGGTGTAGGGTTAGGGTTAGGGTGAGGGTGAGGGTGAGGGTTAGGGTGAGTGTTAGGGTTAATGTGAGGGTTAGAGTGACGGTGAGGGTAAGGGTTAGGTTGAGGTCTAGGATTAGGGTTAGGTTTAGGGTGAGGCTTAGTTTTAGGGTGAGGGTGAGGGTTAGGGTTAGGTTTAGGATTAGGCTTAGGTTTAGGGTTAGGCTTAGGATGAGCGTGAGGGTGAGGGTCAGAGTTAGGTTTTGGGTGAGGGTTTGGGTTATGGTTAGGGATAGGGTGAGGGTGAGGGTTAGGGTGAGGGTGATGGTGATGATAAGGGTGAGGGTGAGAGTTAGGTTTAGGTTTAGGTTTATGGTTAGATTTAGGTTTAGGGTTAGGGTGAGGGCTAGGGTGAGCCTGAGGTCTAGGGTTAAGGTTAGGATTAGGGTGAGGATTAAGGTTAGGGTGAGTGTTAGGGTCAGGTGTAGAGTTAGCGTTATTTTTCGGGTGAGGGTTAGATTTAGTGTGAGGGTTAGGATTAGGGTTACTGTTAGGGTGAGGGTAAGGGTTAGGGTTAGATATAGGGTGAGGATTAGGGTTAGGGTTAGGTTTAGGGTGAAGGTTAGGCTGAGGGGAGGGTTAGGGTTAGGGTTAGTGTGAGGGTTAGGGTGAGGGTTAGGTTTAGGGTGAGGGTTATCGTTAGGTTCAGGGTGAGGGTAAGGGTTAGAGTGAGGGTTAGGGTGAGGGTGAGTGTTAGAAATAGCATTAGGGTTAGGGTTAGTGTTAGGGTGAGGGTTAGGTTGAGGTTTAGGGTTAGGTTCAGGGTTAGGGTGAGGGTGAGTTTGAGGGTTAGAGTTAGGGTTAGGGTGAGGGTTAAGGTTAGGGTGAGGGTTAGAGTGACGGTGAGGCTAAGGGTTAGGGTGAGGGCTAGGGTTAGGGTTAGTGTTAGGGTGAGGTTTAGGTTTAGTGTGAGGGTGAACTTGACGTTTAGGTTTAGGTTTAGGCTTAAGTTTAGGGTTAATCATAGGGTGAGCGTGAGGGTTAGGGTCAGAGTTAGTTTTAGGGTGAGGTTTAGGGTTATGGTTAATGGTTAGGGTGAGTGTGAGGGTGAGGGATATGGTGAGGTTGATGGTGAGGATGAGGGTGAGGGTGAGAGTTTTGTTTAGGGTTAGTTTTATGGTTAGTGTTAGGTTTAGAGTTAGGGTGATGGTTAGGGTTAGGGTTTGAATTAGTGTTAGGGTTAGGGTTAATATTGAGGTTGATGTTGAGGCTAAGGGTGAGGGTGAGTGTTAGGGTGAGGTTTAGGGTGAGGTTGAGGTTTACAGTTTGCATTAGGGTTAGTGTTAGTGTTAGGGTGAGGGTTAGGGTTAGGATTAGGTTGAGGGTAGAGTATTGTTGAGGGTGAGAGTTAAGGTTAGGATTAGTTTTAGGGTGAGGGCTAGGGTGAGGGTTAGGGTTATGGTGAGGGTGAGGGTTTCGGTTAGGTAAGGCTTAGGGTTAGGGTTAGGGTGAGGATTAGGCTGAGGGTGAGTTTTAAGGTGAGTGTTAGGGTTAAGGTGAGGTTAGGGTTAGGGTTAGGGTAAAGGTTACGGTTAGGGTGATGTTTATTGTGAGGGTTAGGGTTAGGGTGAGGGTTAGGCTGATGGTGAGGGTGAGGGTGTAGATGAGGTTAAGGATTAGGGTGAGGTTTAGGGTGACAGTGAGGGTTAGGGTGAAGTTGAGGGATAATGTTAGGGTTAGTGTGAGGGTTAGGTTTAGGGTTATAGTGAGTGGTAGGGTGAGGGGTAGGGTTAGGGTTAGGGTGAGGGTTAGGGTTAATGTGTTAGGGTTAGTGTTAGGGATAGTTGGAGGATAAGGTTTAGGGTTACGTTTAGGGTGAGAGTGAGGGTTAGAGTTAGCCTTAGATTTATGGTGAGAGTTAGGGTGTGGCGTAAGGTGAGGGTTAGGGTTAGTATGACAGTGAGGGTTAGAGTTAGGTTTAGGGTGAGGGTTAGTGCTAGGCTGAGGTTTAGGGAAAGGTAAGGGTGGGGGTGAGGTTTCAGGTGAGGGTGAGTTTTAGGGTGTAGGTGACGGTTAGGGTTAGGCTGAGGGTTAATGTGATGGTGAGGGTTAGGGTGAGGTTGAGGGTTAGATTTGTGGTGTGTATTACGGTTAGGGTTAGGGTTAGGGTTATGATGAGGGTAAGGATTAAGATAAGGTTTAGGGTGAGGATGAGGTTGAGGGATAGCGTTAGAATTAGGGTGAGGTTTTGGGTGAGGGTTAGGCTTAAGGTTAGGCTTATGGTGATGGTGAGGATTAGAGTTAGGGTTGAGGTAAGGGTGAGTATAAGTTTTAGGGTGAGGGTGAGGGTTAGGGTTAGGTTGAGGGTTAGGGTGAGCGTTAGGCTGAGAGTTAGGTTTAGGTTTAGGGTTAGGGTGAGGGTTAAGGTGAGGTTTAGTGTTAGTGTTGGGGTTAGAGTTAGGGTGATGGTTAGGGTGAAAGTAAAGTTTAGAGTGAGGGTTAGCGTGAGGGGGAGGTTTAGGGATAGCATTAGGGTTAGGGTTAGGGTGAGGGTGAGGGTTGGGGTTAGGGTTAGGGTGAGGGTTAGGGATAGATTGAGGGTTAGGGATAGGGTTGGAGTTATGGTGATGGTCAGGGTTAGGGTTAGGGTTAGAGTTAGGGTGAGGGTGAGTGTGAGGGTTAGGGTTAGGAATAGGGTTAGGGTTAGGGTTAGGGTTAGGCTGAGGGTGAGGGTGAGGGTGAGGGTGAGGTTTAGGGTTAGGGTGAGGGTTAGGTTTAGGGTTAGGGTTAGGATTAGGTTGAGGGTTATGGTTAGGGTTAGGAAGACGGTTTGACTGAGGCTTAGGGTTAGGTTTAGGATTAGTGTGAGGGAAAGTTTTAGGGTTAGGGTGAGGGATAGCGTTAGGGTGAGGGTTAGCGTGAGCATTAGGGTGAGGGTTAGGGTTAGGTTTAGCTTTAAGGTGAGGGTTACGATGAGGTTTAGTTTTAGGGTTAGGTTTAGGGTGAGGGTAAGAGTTAGCGTGAGGGTTAGGGTGAGGGTGAGGGTTAGGGATAGCATTAGAGTTATGGTTAGTGTTAGGGTGAGTGTTAGCGTTACAGTTAGGTTCAGGGTGAGGTTAAGGGTGAGGGTTATGGTGAGGGTTAGGTTTAGGGTTAGGGATACCTTGAGTGTTAGGATTAGGCTTAGGGTTTGGGTGAGGGTGACGGTGAGGGTTCAGGTTAGGCTTAGGGTGAGGGTTAGGGTTACAATGAGGGTTTAGGGTTAGGGTCAGGGTTAGGGTGAGGTTAAGGGTTAGAATGAGGGTTAGGGTGAGGGTGAGGATTGGGTATAGCATAAGGGTTAGGTTTAGGATTAGGGTGAGGGTTAGGGTTATGGTTAGGTTTAGGGTGAGGGTGAGGTTTATGTTGAGGGTTAGAGTTAGGGTTAGGGTTAGGGTTAGGGTGAGGGTTAGGGTTAGGGTTAGGGTGAGGGTGAGGGTCAGGGTTAGGCTTATTGTTAGGGTGAGGGTGAGGTTTAGGGTGAGGGTGCTGGTGAGGGTGATGGTGAGGGTTAGAGTTAGGTTTAGAGTTAGTTGTAAGGTTAGTGTTAGGCTTAGGGTTAAGGTGAGGGCTAGATTGAGGCTGAGGGCTAGGGTTAAGGTTAGGATTAGGGTGAGGGTTAGGGTTAGTGTGAGGGGTAGGGTTAGCCTTATTTTTAGGGTGAGGGTTAGGTTTAGTGAGAAGTTTTGGGTTAGGCTGAAGGTTAGGGTGAGAGTAAGGTTTAGGGTGAGTGTTAGGGTGAGAGTGAGGTTTAGGTTTAGCCTGAGTGTTAGGGTGAGGGTTACAGTGAGGGTTAGGTTTAGGGTTAGGGTTAGGGTTAATGTTAGAGTGAGGGTGAGGTTTATGGTTAGTATTAGGTTGAGGTTTAGGGTTAGGGTGATGTTTAGTTTGAAGGTGACTATTAGGGTGAGGTTTCGTGTTCGGGTTAGGATGAGGGTTAGGGTGTGGGTGAGGGTTAGGTTTAGAGTGAGGGTTAGGGTGAAGGTGAGTGTTAGGGTGAGTTTGAGGTTTTGGGTTAGGATTAGAGCTAGTGTGAGGATTAGGGTTAGTTTTAGGGTTAGTGTGAGTGTAAGGGTTAGGATAGAGGGTTAGGGTAAGGGTGAGGGTTAGGGTTAGCATTAGTGTTAGCGTGAGGATTAAGGTGAGGATTAGGGTTAGGTTTAGGGTTAGTGTTAGGGTGAGGGTTAGGCTTAGTGTGAGGGTTAGGGTTAGGGTTGGGTAAGGTTGAGGGTGAGGGTGAGGGTTAGGGTTAGGTTTAGCTTTAGGGTGAGGTTGAGGGGTAGGTTTAGGATTAGGGTTAGGGTTAGGGTTAGGCTAAGGATGAGGGTGAGGGTGAGGGTGAGGGTTAGCGTTAGGGTGAGGATTAGTGTTAGGGTTAGGATTAAGGTGACGGTTAAGTTGAGGGTTAGGTTTATGTTTAGGTTTAGGGTTAGTGTGAGGATTAGGGTTAGGGTGAGGGTTAGCTTTAGGGTTAGGGTTAGGGTGAACGTGAGTGTGAGGTTTAGGCTTAGGATTTGGTTGAGAGTTAAGTTTCGGGTGTGTGTTAGGGTGACGGTGAGGGTGAGGATAAGGGTTAGGATGAGGGTTACGGTGAGGGTGTGGGTTAGGCTTTGCATTAGGGTTAGGGTTATTGTTAGACTTAGGTTTAGGGTAAGTGTAAGGTTTAGGCTGAGGGTTAGTCTGAGAATGAGGGATAGGGTTAGCGTGAGAGTGAGGGTGGGGGTTAGGGTAAGTTTCAGGGTTAGGGTTAGGGTGAGGATGAGGGTTATAGTTAGGATGAGGGTGAGGTTTAGGGTTATGGTGATGTTTAGGGTAAGGGTGAGGGTTAGAGTGACGATGACGGTTCAGGTGAGGGGGAGGTTTAGGTTGTGCGTGAGCGTTAGATTTAGGTGATGGTGAGGGTGATGGTGTGTGTTAGGGTGAGGGTCAGTGTTAGGCTTAGGATTAGGGTGAGGGTTAAGGTGAGGGTTAGGGTTATGTTTAGGTTTAGGGTTAGTGTGAGGATTAGGGTTAGGTTTAGGGTTAGCTTTAGGGTTAGGGTTAGGATGAAGGTGAGTGTGAGATTTAGGCTTAGGGTTAGGTTGAGAGTTAAATTTAGGGTGTGTGTTAGGGTGAGGGTGACGGTGAGGGTAAGGGTTAGGATGAGGGTTAGGGTGAGGGTGTGGGTTAGGCTTTGCATTAGGGTTAGGGTTATTGTTATACTTAGGTTTAGGGTAACTGTAAGGTTTAGGCTGAGGGTTAGGCTGAGAATGAGGGATAGGGTTAGTGTGAGAGTGAGGGTGGGGGTTAGGGTGTGTTTCAGGGTTAGGGTTAGGGTGAGGGTGAGGGTTATAGTTAGGATGAGGGTGAGGTTTAGGGTTATGTTGATGTTTAGGGTAAGGGTGAGGGTTAGAGTGACGGTGATGGTTCAGGTGAGGGTGAGGGTTAGGTTGTGCGTGAGGGTTAGATTTAGGTGATGGTGAGGGTGACGGTGTGTGTTGGGGTGAGGGTGAGTGTTAGGGTTAGGGTTAGGATTAGGGTGTGGTTTAGGGTTAGGGTTAGGTTTAGGGTGAGCTTTAGGGTGATGGGTAGGGTCAGGGTTAGGGTGAGGGTGAGGGTTACTGTGAGAGTTAGGTTTAGGGTTAGTGTTAGGATAAGGGTTAGGGTGAGGGTTAGGGTGACGATGAGGGTCACGGTTAGACTTACGGTTAAGGTGAGGGTTTGGGTGACGGTGAGGGTTAGGGTTAGGGTGAGTGTGAGGTTAAGGGTTAGGGTTAGGGTGAGTGTGAGGGTTAGGGTGAGGGTTACAGTTAGGTTTAGGGTAAGGTTGAGGGTGACGTTGAGGTTTAGGGTTTGGTTTAGGGTTAGGGTGAGGTTGAGGGTTAGGTTTAGGATTAGTGTTAGGTTTAGTGTTAGGCTTAGAGTGAGGGTGAGGTTGAGGGTGAAGGTTAGGGTTAGGGTGAGGTTTAGGGTAAGTTTAGGGTTAGGGTGAGGGTGAGTTTTAGGGTGAGGGTGAGGGTGATGGTGAGGTTTAGTGTGTGGGTGAGGGTTAAGGTAAGGTTTAGGGTGAGGGGAAGGGGTAGGGTGAGGCTTAGGGTGATTGTGAGGGTTAGGGTGAGGGTGAGAGTGAGGGTTAGGTTTATGGTTAGTGTGAGGGTTAGGTTTAGGGTCAGGGCTAGGGTGAGGGTGAGAGTTACGCTGAGATTGATGGTGAGGTTGAGGGTGAGGGTTTCAATTAAGTAAGGGTTATGGTTAGGGTTAGGATGAGGATTAGGTTTAGGGTGAAGCTTAGTTTGAGGGTTAGGGTTCGGGTGAGGCTTATGGTTAGGGTAAGGGTTAGGGTTAGGGTGAGGTTTAGGGTGAGGTTCTGGGTTAGGGTGAAGGTGAGGTTTCAGGTCAGGGTGAGGGTCCAGGAGAGGGTGAGGGTTAGGGTGTGTGAGAGGTTTCGGGTTCGGGTGAGTGTTAGGATGACTGTGAGGTTTAGGGAGAGGGTGAGCGTTAAGGTTAGGGTGAGGGTTACAGTGAGGGTTAGGGTTAGTATTCGGTTTAGGGTGATTGAGGGGTAGGGTTAGGGTTATGGTTAAGGTTAGGGTTAGTGTGAGGATAAGTGTTAGGGTGAGGTTTAGGGTGAGGGTGAGTGTTGGGGTTAGCGTTAGGGTTATGTTGAGGGCTAGGGTGAGGGTTAGGTTTAGGGTGAGGGTTACGGATAGGGTTAGGGTGAGGGTTAAGGTTAGGGTTAGGGTGAGGGTTAGGATTAGGGTGATGTTTAGGGTGAGGTTGAGGGTTAGGGTGAGCGTGAGGGTTAGGGTTTGATTTAGGGTTAGGGTTAGGGTGAGGGTGAGTGTGAGGGTTAGGTTTAGGATTAGGTTTAGGGTTAGAGTTAGGGTGAGTGTTAGGGTGAGGGTGAGGGTGAGGGTGAGTGTTAGGGCATGGGTGAGTGTTAGGGTTAGGTTCAGGATTAGATTTATGGTTAGGGTTTGTGTTATGGTGAGGGTAAGGGTTAGGATGAGGTTTAGGGTGAGGGTGAGGGTTAGGGATAGCGTTAGAATTAGGGTGAAGGTTAGGGTGAGCGTTAGGTTTCAGGTTAGGCTTACGGTTAGGTTGAGGGTTAGAGTCCGGGTTAGGGTGAGGGTTAGGTGTAGGGTTAGGGTTAGGGTGAGGGTGAAGTTGTGGGTTAGGTAAGGTTTAGTGTTAGAGTTACGTTGAGGCTAAGGATGAGGGTTAGGGTTAGGATTAGTATTAGGTTTAGGGTCAAGCTTAGGCTGAGGCTGGGGCTGAGGGCGAGGGTGAGGTTAGGGTTAGGGTGAGGGTTAGTGTTAGTGTTAGGTTTAGGGTGATGGTAAGGGTGAAGTTTAGGGTTAGGGTGAGGGTTAGGCTGCGGGTTAGGCTGAGGGTAAGGGTTAGGGTGAGGTTTAGGTTGAGGGTGAGCCTTAGGGTTAGGATGAGGGTAAGTGTTAGGGTGAGGGTTAGGGTTAGGGTTAGCATTAGTGTTAGGGTGAGGGTGAGGGTTATGTTGAGGGATAGGGTTAGGGTTAGGGATACGTTGAGGAATAGCTTTAGTGTGAGTGTTAGGATTAGTGTGAGGATAAGGGTTACTGTGAGGATTAGGTTGAGGGTGAGGGTTAGGTTATCTTTTGGGCTAGGTTGAGGGTTAGGCTGAGGGTTAGGGTTAGGGTGAGTGTTATGTTTAGGGTTAGAGTGAGGGTTAGGGTTAGGGTGATGTTTAGGGTCTAGGTGAGTGTAAGGTTGAGGGTGATGGTGAGGGTGAGTTTTAGGGTGAGGGTAAGTGTGAGGGTGAGGCTTACGGTTATGATTAGGGTTATGGTGAGGGTTAGGGGTAGGGTTAGAGTTAGGGTTATAGTTAGGATGATGTTTAGGTTGAGGGTGAGTGTAAGGGTGAGGGTTAGGGTGAGGGTGATGTTTAGGTTGAGGGTGAGAGTAAGGGTGAGGGTTACAGTTAGTGTTATGGTTAGGGTGAGGTTTAGGGTAAAAGTGAGGGTGAGTGTTAGTGTTAGGTTGATGTTTATGGTGAGGGTGAGGTTTAGGGTGAGGTTCAGGTTTCGGGTGAGGGTGTGGTTTAGGGTTAGGTTTAGGTGAGGGTTAGGGTGAGTGTTCGGGTGAGGGTTAGTCTCAGGGGCAGGGTTAGGTTTAGGGTGAGATTTAGGTTTAGTGTGAGGGTTAGGGTTAGGGATAGTGGTAGGTTTAGTGTGATGATAATGTTAGGGTGAGGGTTAGTGTGATGGTGAGGATTAGGGTTAGCGTTAGGGTTAGGGTTAGGGTTAGGGTGAGGGTGAGGGTGAGGGTAAGGGTTAGGGTTAGGTTTACGGTGATGGTGAGGGTTAGATTTAGGATTGGGGTTAGGGTTAGGCGTAGGGTGAGGTTGAGGGTGAGGGTGAGGGTTAGGATTAGGGTGAGGGTTAGGGTTAGGGTTAGCATTAGTGTGAGGGTAAGGGTTAGGGTAAGAGTTAGGTTGAGGGAAAAGTTTAAGATGAGGCTTAGGGTGAGGGTGAGGCTTAGAGTTAGTTTGAGAGTGAGAGTTAGGGTGAGGGTTAGGGTGAGGGTTAGGTTTAGGGTCAGGGCTAGGGTGATGGTGATAGTTAGGCTGAGGGTGATGGTGAGGTTAAGGGTGAGGGTTTCAATAAGGTAAGGATTAGGTTTAGGGTTAGGTTGAGGATTATGTTCAGGGTGAGGCTTAGTTTGAGGGTTAGGGTTCGGGTGAGGGTTAGGGTTAGGGTAAGCTTAGGGTTAGGTTTAGGGTGATGATTAGGGTGAGGGTCAGAGTTAGGGTGAAGGTGAGGTTTCGGGTGAGGTTGAGTGTTAGGGAGAGGGTGAGGGTTAGGGTGTGGGTGAGGGTTCGGGTTCGGGTGAGTGTCAGGGTGACGGTGGTGGTTAGGGTGACAGTAAGGGTTAAGGTTAGGGTTAGGGTTACAGTGAGGGTTAGGGTTAGTGTTAGGTTTAGGGTGAGGGTTAGGTTTAGGGTTAGGTTTAGGCTGATGGTGAGGGTTCGATTTAGGATTGGGGTTAGGGTTAGGCTTAGGGTGAGGTTGAGGGTGAGGGTGAGGGTTTGGATTAGGGTGAGGTTTAGGGTTAGGGTTAGCATTAGTGTGAGGGTAAGGGTTAGGGTAAGTTTTAGTGAGTGGGAAAGGTTTAGGGTCAGGCTTAGAGTGAGGGTGAGGGTTAGGGTTAGTTTGAGAGTGAGGGTTAGGGTTAGGGTGAGGGTTAGGTTTAGGGTCAGGGCTAGGGTGAGGGTAATATTTAGGCTGAGGGTGATGGTGAGGTTGAGGGTGAGGGTTTCAATAAAGTAAGGTTTAGGGTTAGGGTTAGGATGAGGATTAGGTTCAGGGTGAGGCTTAGTTTTAGGGTCAAGGTTCGGGTGAGGGTTAAGGTTAGGGGAAGGGTTAGGGTTAGGGTGATGTTTAGGGTGAGGATCAGGGTTAGGGTGAAGGTGAGGTTTCGGGTGAAGGTGAGGGTTAGGGAGAGGGTGAGGGTTAGGGTGTGGGTGAGGGTTCGGTTTCGAGTGAGTGTTAGGGTGACAGTGATGGTTAGGGTGAGGGTGAGGTTAAGGTTAGGGTTATGGTTACATTGAGCGTTAGGGTTAGTGTTAAGTTTAGGGTGAAGCCTAGTTTTAGGGGTACAGTTAGGGTTAGGGTTAGGGTTAGGGTTAGGGTGAGGGTGAGGGTTAGGTTTAGGGTTAGGGTTAGGGTGATGGTGAGGGTTAGATTAGGCTTAGGCTTAGGCATAGGGTGAGGGTGAGGGATAGGATTAGGTTGAGGGTTAGTGTTAGGGTTAGCATTAGTGTCAGAGTATAGGTTAGGGTAAGGGTTAGGGTGTGGGTTAGGGTTAGGTTGAGGCTTAGGGTGAGGGTGAGGGTTAGGGTTAGGGTGAGAGTGAGGGATAGGGTTAGGTTTAGGGTGAGGGTTAGGTTTAGGGTCAGGGCTAGGGTGAGGGTGAGAGTTAGGCTGAGGGTGATGGTGAGGTTAAGGGTGAGGGTTTCAATAAGGTAAGGGTTGGGGTTAGGGTTAGGATGAGGATTAGGTTCAGCGTGAGGTTTAGTTTGAGGGTTAGGGTTCGAGTGAGGGTTAGGGTTAGGGTACGGGTTAGGGTTAGGGTGATGTTTAGGGTGAGGGTCAGGGTTAGGGTGAAGGTGAGGTTTCGGGTGAGGGTGATGGTTCGGAGAGCTTGAGGGTTAGGGTGTGGTTGAGGGTTTGGGTTCGGGTGAGTGTTATGGTGACCGTGAGTGTTAGGGTGAGGGTGAGGGTTAAGATTAGGGTTAAGGTTACAGTGAGGGTTAGGGTTAGTGTTAGGTTTAGGGTGAGGCTTAGTTTGAGGGTTAGAGTTAGGCTTAGGTTTAGGGTTAGGGTAAGTGTGATGATAAGTGTTAGGGTGAGGTTTAAGGTGAGGGTGAGTGTTAGGGTTAGCATTAGGGTTTGGGTGAGGGTTAGGGTTAGCGTTAGGGTTTGGGTGAGGGTTACGGTGTGGGTGAGGTTTAGGTTGAGGGTGAGAGTGAGGGAGAGGGTTACGGTTAGGTTTAGTGTTAGGGTGAGGTTTAGGGGTAGAATTAGGTTTAGTGTTAGGGTGCGGTTGAGTTTTATGGTGAGGGCGAGTTTTAGGGTGAGGTTTAGGTTTCGGGTGAGGCTGAGGTTTAGGTTTAGGTTTAGGGTGAGGGTTAGGGTGAGTGTTAGAATGAGGGTTAGGCTGAGGGGTAGTGTTAGGGTTAGGATGAGCATTAGGTTTAGTGTGAGGGTTAGGGTTAGGAATGGGATAGGGTTAATGTGATGATAAGTGATATGGTGAGGGTTAGTGTGATGGTGAGGTTTAGGGTTAGCACTAGGGTTAGGGTGAAGGTGAGGGTTAGGGTTGGGGTTAGGGTGAGGGTGAGGGTGAGGTTAAGGTTAGGGTGAGGGTTAGGGTTAGTGTTAGCTTTAGGTTGAGTGTAAGTGTGAGGGTTAGGGTTAGTGTGAGGGTTAGGCTGCGGGTTAGGCTGAGAGTAAGGGTTAGGGTGAGGTTTAGGTTGAGGGTTAGGCTTAGTGTTAGGATGAAGGTAAGGTTTAGCGTGTGGGTTAGTGTGATGGTTAGGGTTAAGGTTAGCATTAGTGTTTGGGTGAGGGTGAGGGTTATGGTGAGGGATAGGGTAAGGGTTAGGGATAAGGTGAGGGATAGGGTTAGTGTGAGTGTTAGGGTTAGTGTGAGGATAAGGGTTAGGGTGAGTGTTAGTTTGATGTTGATGGATAGGTTTAGGGTTAGAGTGAGGGTTAAGGTTAGGGTGTTGGTGAGTGTAAGGGTGAGGGTGAGTTTTAGGGTGCGGGTGAGAGTGAGGGTGAGGGTTACAGTTATGGTGAGGGTTATGGTGAGGTTTAGGGGTAGGGTTAGAGTGATGGTTAGGGTTAGGGTGATGTTTAGGGTGAGGGTGAGTGCAAGAATGAGGGTGAGGGTGAGGTTGAGGTTTAGGTTGTGGGTGACAGTGAAGGTGAGGGTTATGGTTATGGTTAGGTTTAGGGTTAGGGTGAGGTTTAGGGTTAGAGTTAGGGTGAGTGTTAAGGTTAGGTTGATGTCTATGGTGAGGGTGAGGTTTAGGGTGAGGTTTAGGTTTTGGGTGAGGGTGAGGTTTAGGGTTAGGTTTAAGGTGAGGGTTAGGGTGAGTGTTAGGGTGACGGTTAGGCTGAGGGTTAGGATTAGGTTTAGGGTGAGCATTAGGTTTAGTGTGAAGGTTAGGGTTAGGGATAGATGTAGGGTTAGTGTGATGATAAGTGTTATTGTGACGGTTAGTGTGATGGTGAGGGTTAGGGTTAGCGTTAGGGTTAGGGTGAGGGTTAGGGTGAGAGTTAGGTTTAGGGTTAGGGTGAGGGTGAGGGTCAGAGTTACGGTTAGGGTGATGGTGAGGGTTAGATTTGGATTAGTGGTAGGATTAGGCTTAGGGTGATGGTGAGGGTGAGGGTGAGGGTTAGGATTAGGGTGAGGGTTAGGGTTAGGGTTTGCATGTGTGAGGATAAGGGTTAAGGTAAGGGTTAGGGTGAGGGTAAGGGTTAGTGTGAGGCTTAGGGTGAGGGTGAGGGTTAGGGTTATTTTGAGGGTGAGGGTTAGGGTTAGGGTTACGGTGAGGGTTAAGTTTAGGGTCAGGGCTAGGGTGAGGGTGAGAGTTAGGCTGAGGGTGATGGTGAAGTTGAGGGTGAGGGATTCAACTAATTAAGGGTTAGGGTTAGGGTTAGGATGAGGATTAGGTTGAGGGTGAGGCTGAGTTTGAGGGTTAGGGTTCGGGTGAGGGTTAGTGTTAGGGTAAGGGTTAGGGTTAGGGTGATGTTTATGGTGAGAGTCAGGGTTAGGGTAAAGGTGAGGTTTCAGGTGAGGGTGAGGGTTCGGGAGAGGTTGAGGGATAGGGTGTGTGTGAGGGTTCGGGATCGGATGAGTGTTAGTGTGACCATTAGGTTGAGGGTGAGGTTGAGGGTTAAGGTTAGGGTGAGGATTACAGTGAGGGTTAGGGTTAGTGTTAGGTTTAGAGTGAAGCTTAGTTTGAGAATTAGTGTTAGGGTTAGGGTTAGGCTTAAGGTTAGTGTGAGGATAAGTGTTAGGGTGAGGTTTAGGGTGAGGATGAGGGTTAGGGTTAGCGTTAGAGTTAGGGTGAGGGTTAGGTTGAGGGTTAGGTTTAGGGTGAGTTTTATGGTTAGGGTTAGGGTGAGGATTAAGGTTAGGGTTAGGATGAGGGTTAGAATTAGGGTGATGTTTAGGGTGAGGGTGAGGGTTACGGTGAGGGTGAGGGTTAGGGTTAGGTTTAGGGTTAGGGTTATGTTGAGGTTGAGCTTGAGGGTTAGGTTTAGGATTAGGGTTAGGGTTAGAGTTAGGGTGACGGTGAGGGTGAGGGTGAGGGTGAGGGTGAGGGGATGGGTGAGATTTAGGGTTAAGGTGAGGATTAGGTTTAGGGTTTGGGTTATGGTGAAGGTAAGGGTTAGGATGAGGTTTAGGGTGAGGTTGAGGGTTATGGATAGCGTTAGAGTTAGGGTGATTTTTAGTGTGATGGTTAGGTTTCGGGTGAGGCTTATGGTTAGGGTGAGGTTTAGAGTCAGGTTTAGGGTTGAGGGTTTTGGATAGGGTTAGGATTAGGGTGAGGGTGAAGGTGTGGGTTAGGGTTAGGGTTAGGGTTAGAGTTAGGTTGAGGCTGAGGGTGAGGGTTAGGGTTAGGATTAGGATTAGGGTTAGGGTTAAGCTTAGGCTGAGGCTGAGGCTGATGGTGAGTGTGAGGATAGGGTTAGGGTGAGGTTTAGGGTTAGCGTTAGGTTTAGGGTGAGTGTAAGTCTGAGGGTTTAGATTAGGGTGAGGGTTAGGCTGCGGGTTAGGCTGAGGGTAAGGGTTAGGGTGAGGTTTAGGTTGAGGGTTCGGCTTTGGGTTAGGATGAAGGTAAGTGTTAGGGTGTGGGTTAGTGTGACGGTTAGGGTTAGGGTTAGCATTAGTGTTAGGGTTAGGGTGAGGGTTAGGCTGAGGGATAGGGTTAGGGTTAGGGATAGGGTGAGGGAGAGGGTTAGTGTGAGTGTTAGGGTTAGTGTG
Source organism: Dipodomys merriami (assembly GCF_024711535.1). Lineage (NCBI taxonomy): Eukaryota > Metazoa > Chordata > Mammalia > Rodentia > Heteromyidae > Dipodomys > Dipodomys merriami. The sequence continues at coordinate 3,462,495 of NW_027206157.1, forward strand.
AGGATAAGGGTTAGGGTGAGGGTTAGATTGATGGTGAGGGTTCGGTAATAGTTCAGGATAGGTTGATGGTTATGCTGAGGTTTAGGCTTAGTGTGAGGGTAAGGTTTAGGGTTAGAGTGAGGGTTAGGGTTAGGGTGATGTTTAGGGTGTAGGTGAGTGTAGGGGTGAGGGTGATGGTGAGGGTAAGTTTTAGGGTGAGGGTGAGAGTGACGGTGAGGATTACAGTTAGGGTTAGGGTTATGGTGAGGGTTAGGGGTAGGGTTAGATTGAGGGTTAGGTTTAGGGTGATGTTGAGGGTGAGGGTGAGGGTGAGGTTTAGGGTGAGGGTTAGAGTGAGGGTGAGTATTATGGTTAGCGTTAGGTTTAGGGTGAGGTTTAGGGTTAGAGTTAGGGTGAATGTTAGGGTTAGGTTGATGTTTATGGTGAGGGTGAGGTTTAGGGTGAGGTTTAGGTTTCCCTTGAGGCTGAGGTTTAGGTTTAGGTTTAGGGTGAGGGTTAGGGTGAGTGTTAGAATGAGGGTTAGGCTGAGGGTTAGTGTTAGCGTTAGGGTGAGCATTAGGTTTAGTGTGAGGGTTAGGGTTAGGGATAGGGGTAGGGTTAGTGTGATGATAAATATTAGGGTGAGGGTTAGTGTGATGCTGAGGTTCAGGGTTAGCATTAGTGTTAGAGTGAGGGTTAGGGTGAGGCTTAGGGTTAGGGTTAGGGTTAGGGTGAGGGTGAGGGTGAGGTTAGGGTTAGGGTGAGGGTTAGGATTAGGGTTAGGTTTAGATTGAGTGTAAGTGTGAGGGTTAGGGTTCGGGTGAGGGTTAGACTGCGGTTAGGCTGAGGGTAAGCGTTAGGGTGAGGTTTAGGTTGAATGTTAGGCTTAAGGTTAGGATGAAGGTAAGGGTTAGGGTGTGGGTTAGGGTTAGGTTTAGCTTTAGTGTTAGGGTGAGCGTGAGTGTTCGGGTGAGGGATAGGGTAAGGGTTAGGGATAGGGTGAGGGATAGGTTTAGTCTGAGTGTTAGGGTTAGTGTGAGGATAAGGGTTAGGGTGAGGTTTAGGTTGATGGCGAGGGTTAGGTTAGCGTTCGGGATAGGTTGAGGGTTAGGCTGAGTGTTAGGGTTAGGGTGAGGGTTAGGTTTAGGGTTAGAGTGAGGGTTAGGTTTATGGTGATGTTTAGGGTGTGGGTGAGTGTAAGGGTGAAGGTGATGGTGAGGGTGAGTTTTAGGGTGAGGATGAAAGTGAGGGTGAGGGTTACGGTTAGGGTTAGGGTTATGGTGAGGTTTAGGGGTAGGGTTAGAGTGAGGGTTAGGGTTAGGGTGATGTTTAGGGTGAGGGTGAGTGTAAGATTGAGGGTGAGGGTGAGGGTGAGGTTTAGGGTGTGGGTGAGAGTGAAGGTGAGTGTTATGGTTATGGTTAGAGTTAGGGTTAGGGTGATGTTTAGGGTTAGAGTTAGGGTGAGTTTTAGGTTTAGGTTGATGATTATGGTGAGGGTGAGTTTTAGGGTGAGGTTTAGGTTTCGGGTGAGGGTGAGGTTTAGGGTTTGATTTAGGGTGAGGGTTAGGGTGAGTGTTAGAATGAGGGTTAGGCTGAGGGATAGTTTTAGGTTTAGTGTGAGCATTAGGTTTAGTGTGAGGGTTACGGTTAGGGACAGAGTTAGGTTTATTGTGAGGATAAGGGTTAGGGTAATTTTTAGTGTGATGGTGAGGGTTAGGGTTAGCGTTAGGGTTGGGGTGAAGGTAGGGTGAGCGTTAGGTTTAGGGTTAGGGTGAGGTTGAGGGTTAGGGTTAGTGTTAGTTTTAGGGTGATGGTGAGGGTTAGATTTAGAATTAGGGTTAGGATTAGTCTTAGGGTGAGGGTGAGGTTTAGGATCATGGTTAGGGTGAGGGTTAGGTGTAACATTAGGGTTAGGGGTAGGGTTAGGGTGAGTGTAAGGATTAGGGTTAGTGTTAGAGTGAGGGTGAGTGTGAGGGTTAGGGTTAGGGTTAGGGCTAATGGTAATGGTGAGGGTAAGATTGAAGGTGAGGGTGAGGGAGAAGTTGAGGGTTTCAGTTAGGTAAGGTTTAGGGTTTGTGTTAGGTTGAGGATTAGGTTGAGGTTGAGGGTTAGTTTGAGTGTTAGGGTTACGGTTAAGGTTAGTGTTAGGGTTAGGGTGAGGGTGAGGTTTAGGGTTATGTTTAGGTTGAGGGTTAGGGTTATGGTGAGGCTGAGGTTTCGGGTGAGGATAAGCGTTCATGTTTGGGTGAGGGTTAGGGTGTGGATGAGCGTTCAGGTTCGGATGAGTGTTAGTGTGATGGTGAGGGTGAAGGTGAGGGTGAGGGTTAGGGTTAGGGTTAGGGTGAGGGTTAGGGTTAGGTTTAGGGTTAGTGTGTGGGTTAGGTTTCGGGGTAGGATTAGGGTTAGGTTGTGTATTAGGGTTAGTGTGAGGGTTAGGGTTAGTGTTAGGGTTAGTGTGAGGATAAGGTTTAGGGAAAGTTTAGGGTGAGGGTTAGGGTTAGCATTAGGGTTAGGGTGAGGGTTAGGGTAAGGGTTAGGTTCAGGTTGAGGTTTAGGGTAAGGGTTAGTGTGAGGGTTAGGGTGAGGGTTAGGGTTAGGGTTAGGATTAGTGATAGGATGAGGATCCGGTTTTGGTTAAGTGATAAGTTGAGGGTTAGGTTTAGGGTTAGGGATAGGGGAAGTATTAGGTTTGGATTAGGATTAGGGTGAGGTTTAGGTTGAGGTGTAGGTTTAGGGTTAGGGTGAGGGTTAGGTTTAGTGTGAGTGTTAGGGTTAAGGTAAGGGTTAGGGTGAGGGTAAAGTTTAGGGTGAGGGTAAGGTTTAGGGTGAGGTTAAGGGTTAGGGTGTTGGTTAGTCTGAGGGTGAGGGTTAGGTGTAGCAGTAGGTTTAGGGTATGGTTAGGGTGAGGGTTAGGTTTAGGATTAGGGTTAGGGTGAGGGTGAGGGTGAGTGTTAGGGTTAGGATTAGGGTGATGGTTAGGGTTAGGGTGAGGGCTAGGTTGAGGGTGAGGTTTAGGTTGAGGTTCAGGGTGAGGGTGAGGGTTTCAGCTAGGCAAGTGTTACAGTTAGTGTTAGGGTTAGGATTAGGGTGAGGTTGAGTGTTATTTTGAGGTTTTGTTTTAGGGTGAGGGTGAGGGTTAGGGTTAGGGTTAGGTTGAGGGGTAAGGATAGGGTTAGGGTGAGGTTTAAGGTAAGTGTGAGTTTTAGGGTTAGGTTTAGGGTTAGTGTGAAGATAAGGGTTAGGGTGGGGTTTAGGGTGAGGCTGAGGGTTAGGGTTAGCCTTAGGGTTAGGGTGAGGGTGAGGGTTATGTTTAGGGTGATGTTTACAGTGAGGGTGAGTGTTAGGGTGGGGGTGAGGGTTAGGGTTAGGATTATGTTTAGGGTTAGGGTTAGGGTGAGGGTTAAGCTTAGTTTGAGGGATAGGGTTAGCGTTAGGTTTAGGATGAATTTTAGGGTTAGAGTTCGGGAGATGATAAGTTTATGGTGAGGTTTAGGGTGAGGGTGATGAATAGGGTTATGGTGAGAGTTAGGGTTAGGTTTAGGGTGAGGTTTAGGTTTAGTGTGAGGTTTAGGGTTAGGGTTAGTGTTAAGGTTAGGGTGAAGTTGAGAGATAGGGTTAGGGTGAGGGTTAGGGTGAGGTTTAGGGTTAGGGTTATGGTGAGGTTTAGGTTTAATGTCAGGGTTAGGGTTAGGGTTAGTGTGAGGATAAAGTTTAGGGTGAGGATAAGGGTGAGTGTGAGGATTAGAGTTAGCGTTAGGGTTATGGTGAGTGTTAGGGTGATTTTTAATGTGAAGGGTAGGGTTAGTGTGAGGGTGAGGATTAGAGTTCGCCATAGGGTGAGGGTTAGGTTTAGGGTGATGTTTAGGGTAGGGTTAGGGTGAGGTTTCGGGTTCGGGTTCGGGGGAGTTTTAGGGTGTGGGTGAAGGTTAGGGTTAGGGTGAGGGTTAAGGTGACAGTGAGGGTTAGGGTTTGGGTGAGGGTTGGGGTTACGAGGGTTAGTGTTAGGGTTAGTGTGAGGATTATGGTTAGGGTTAGGGTTATGTTGAGGGTAATGTTTAGGGTGAGGTTTATTATGAGTGTGAGGGATAGGGTTAGCGTTGGGGATAGGGTGAGGTTTAGGGTTAGTGTGAGCGTGAGAGTTAGGTTTAGGGTTAGGGTTAGGGTAATGGTGAGGGTGAGGGCTAAGTTGAGGTTTTGGTATAGGGTTGGGGTTAGGGTGAGGGTCAGGGTTAGGCTTAGGGTTAGAGTTAGGGTGAGGGTGAGGGTGAGGATTAGGGTTAGGTTTAGGATTAGGGTTAGGGTTAGAGTTAGGTTGAGGGTGAGGATGAGGGTGAGGGTTAGGGTTAGTGTTAGGATGAGGATTTGGGTTAGGGTTAGGGTTAGGTTCAGGGTTAGAGTTAGGATTAGGAAGAGATTGTGGCTGAGGTTTAGGGTGAGGGTTAGGATGAGGGGTAGGCTTAGTGTGAGGATTAGTATTAGGGTTAGGGTTAGGGTTAGGATGAGGTTAAGGTTTAGGGTGAGGGTTAGGGTGAGGTTTAGTGTTAGGGGTAGGTTTAGGGTTAGGGTGAGTGTAAGGGTTAGAGTGAGGGTTAGGGTGAGTGTGAGGGTTAGGGTGAGGGTAAGGGTTAGGGTGAGGGTTAGTGTGAGCCTGAAGGGTAGGTTTAGGGTTAGTGTTATGATTAGGATTAGGGTGAGGGTGAGAGTTAGGTTTAGGGTGAGGTTTAGGGTTAGGATGAGGGTTAGGGTTAGGTTTAGGGTTAGGGTAAGTGTGAGCATGAGGGTTAGGGTTAGGGTTTGGGTTAGGTTTAGGATGAGGGTGAGGGTGATGGTGAGTGTTAGGGATAGGTTTAGGGTTATACTTAGGGTGTGGGTGTGGGTGAGGTTTAGGGTTCGGTTTAGGGTTAGGGTTAGGGTTAGGGTTTGGGTGAGGGTGAGCATGAGGGTTTCGTTAGGTTTAGGGTTATGCTTAGGGTGATGGTGGGGGTGAAGTGTAGGTTAAGGATTAGGGTTAGGGTGATGCTGGGGGTGAAGGATAGGTTTAGGATTATGGTTGGGGTGTGTGTGAGGGTTAGTGTGAGGGTTAGAGTTTGGGTGAGGGTTCGGGTTAGGGTTTTTTGTGATGGTTAGGGTTAAGGTGAGGTTTAGGGTGAGGGAGAGGCTTAGGGTGAGGGTTACGGTGAGGTTGAGGTTGAGCGTTAGGTTGTGGGTGAGGGTAAGTTTTAGGGTGAGGATTAGGGTGACGGTGAGGGTTAGGGTCACTGTGAGGATTAGGCTTAGCTTTAGGGTGAGTTTTAGTGTTAGGTTGAGGGGTAGGATTAGGGTTAGGGTGAGTGTTAGGGTTAGTGTGAGTGTTAGGGTTAAGTATAGGGTTAGGGTTAGTTTGAGGGTAAGGGTTAGGGTGAGGGTTAGGGGGAGGGTAAGGTTTAGGGTTAGCATTAGGGTTAGGGTGAGTGTTAGCATGTGGTTTTGGGTTAGGGTTAGGCATAGGGTTAGGGTGAGAGTTAGGGTTAGGGCTAGGGTGAGGGTAAGGGTGAGAGTGAGGGTGAGGTTGAGGGTTTCGTTTTTGTAAGGGTTAGGCTTAGGGTTAGGGTGAGGATTAGGGTGAGGGTGAGGGTTAGGTTGAGGGTTAGGGTTAGGTTTAGCTTTAGGGTGAGGATTAGAATTAGGGTTAGGGTTATGGTGAGGGTAAGTATTAGGGTGAGGTTTACGGTGAAGTTGAGGTTTAGGGTTAGGGTTAGAGTGAGGGTTAGGGTTAGGGTGAGGTTTAGGGTGAGGTGAGGTTTAGGGTTTGTCTTAGGGTTACGGTTAGGGTGAGGGTTAGGGTGACAGTGAGGGTTAGGGTGAGGGTGAGGGTTAGGGTTAGGGTTAGTGTGAGGTTAAAGTTTAGTGTGAGGGTGAGGTTTAGGATTAGGGTTAGGGTTAGGGTGAGGTCTAGGGTGAGGTTTGCCTGTTAGTGTGAGAGTGAGGGTGAAGGTGAGTGTTTTGTTTAGTTAAAGGTTATGGTTATTGTTAGGGTGAGGATTAAGTTGATGGTGAGGGTTAGTGTGAGGGTTAGGGTTAGTGTGAGAGTTATGGTTCGGATGAGGGTGAGGGTTAGTGTGTGTGTGAGGGTTAGGCTGAGTGTGAGGGTTAGGGTTAGGTTTCAGGTGAGGGTTTGGGTTAGGGTTAGAATGAGGGTTAGGCTTAGGGTGAGGGGTAGGGTTAGTGTTAGGGTGAGGGTTAGAGTTAGTGTGGGGGTTAGGGTTGGGGTTAGGGTTAGGGTTTGTGTGAGGATAAGGTTTAGGGTGAGTGTTAGGGTGGGGTTTAGGGTAAGCGTTAGGGTTAGGGTTAGGGTTAGGGTTAGGGTGAGTGGTATTGTTAAGGGTAGTTTTAGGGTGAGGGTAAGTGTTAGCGTTAGTGTTAGGGTAAGGTTTAGGGTTAGGGTGAGGTTTAGGGTAAGGGTTAGGGATAGGGTGAGTATGAGGGTGAGGGTTATGGTTAGGCTTAGGGTGAGGTTTAGGGTTAGGGTTCGGGTTAGGGTTATGTTTAGGGTAAGGATTAGGGTTAGTGTGAGGGTTAGGGTTTGGTTTAGGGTGAGTGTTAAGGTTAGGGTTAAGGTGAGGGTGTGGGTAAGGATGAGGGTTAGGGTTAGGGTTATGGTTATGGTTAGTGTGAGGGTGAGGTTGAGGGTTAGGGTTTGGATTACATTTAGTTTTAGGGTTAGGCTGAGGGAGAGGTTTAGGATTAGGGTTAGGTTTAGGGTGAGTGTGAGGATTAGGGTTAGGTTTAGGTTGAGGGTTAGGGTTAGGGTTTGTGTTAGGGTGAGGGTGAGGTGAGGGTTTCGGTTAGGTAAGTGTTATGGTTAGGTTAGACTGAGTAATAGGTTGACCGGGAGGGTTAAATTGAGGGTTAGCATTAGGGTGAGGGTTAGGGTTAGGCTTAAGGTGAGTTAGGTTTAGCGTGATGTTTAAGGTGAAAGTAAGGGTTAATGTGAGTGTGAGGGTTAGGGTTAGAGTTAGGGTTAGGGTGAATGTTAGGGTGAGGGTAAGGTTTTGGGTGAGGGTGAATTTTAGGGTGTGGGCGAGGGTTAGGTTGAGGGCGAGGATTAGGGTTAGGATTAGGGTTTTGTTGAGGGAAAGGTTTAGGGTTAGAATTAGGGATAAGGTGAGGATTAGTGTTAGTGTGACTGCTAGGTTTAGGTTTAGGTTGAGGATTAGGTTTAGTGTGATTTTTATGGTGAGAGTGAGTGATAGGGTGAGGGTGAGGATGAGGGTTAGGTTTAGGGTTAGGTTTAGGTTTAGGATGAGACTGAGGGTGAGGTGGGGGTTAGTGTTCGTGTGAGAGTGAGGTTCAAGGTGAGGGTTAGGGCGAGGGTCTGGCTTAGGGTTAGGGTAAGGGTGAGGGCTACATTTAGAGTGAGGGTTAGGGTTAGGGTTAGTTTTTGAGTTAGGGTGATGGTAAGGGTTAGGGTTATGGTGATTGTTAGGGTTAGGGTTAGGGTTAGGGTGAGGGTGAGGGTGAGGGTTAATATTAGGGTTATTGTGCGGGTTAAGGTTAGGGGGAGGGCTAAGGTGAGGGTGAGGGTTAGGGTGAGGGTGAGGGTTTCATTTAGTTAAAGGATAGGTTTATGGTTAGGGTGAGGATTAGGGTGAGGGTGAGGGTTAGGTTGAGGGTTAGGGTTAGGGTTAGCTTTAGGGTTAGTGTTAATGTGAGGATAAGGGTTAGGTTGAGGAGGGTTAGGGTTAGCGTTAGGGTTAGGGTGAGCGTTAGGGTGAGGGTTAGGTTTAGGGTGAGGTTTAGGGTTATGGCTAGGGTGAGGGTTTGGGTTAGGGTGTGTTTATGGTGAGGGTGAGTGTTAGGGTGAGGGTTAGGTTGAGAATTAGGTTTATGGTTAGGGATAGGGTTATGGTGAGAGTGAGTGTGAGGGTGAGGGTTAGGGTTCGGGTGCGGGTGAGGGTGAGGGTGAGGTTTAGTGTGAGCGTCAGGGTTAGGTTTAGGGTTGCGGTGAAGTTGAGGGTTAAAGTTAGGGATCGGGCTCCAATGAGGGAGAGGGTTAGGGTGAGGGTGAGGGTGAGGGTTTGGGTTAGGTAAGGGATAGGGTAGGGTTATGGTGAGGATTAGTGTGAGGCTGAGGATTAGGTTGAGTGTTAGGGTAAGGGTGAGTGTTAGGGTTAGGCTTAGTTTGAGGGTTAGGGTTAGGGTGATATTTCCGGTGAGGTTGAGGGTTACGTTGAGGGTGAGGTTGAGGATTAGGTTTAGCGGTAGGTATAGGATGAGGGTTAGGGTTAGAGTGTGTTTATGGTGAGGGTGCGTGTTAGGGTGAGGCTGAATTTGAGTGTTAGGTTTAGGGTTAGGGTGAGAGTGAGGGTGAGGGTGAGTTTTAGGTTTAGGTTGAGGGTGAGGGTGATCGTTAGGGTGAGGGTCAGGGTTATTGTTACGTTTAGGGTGAGGTTGAGGTTTAATGTTAGGGTGAGGGTGAGGGTGAGGGTGAGGTTTAGGGTGACGGTGAGGTTTAGGGTGAATGTGAGGGTTAGGGTTAGGTTTAGGGTGAGCATTAGGGTTAGGGTAGTTGTGAGGGTTAGGAGTAGGGTTAGGGTAAGGTTTAGATTCAGTGTGAGGGTTAGGGTTAGGGTTAGGTTGAGGGTAAGGGTTTGGGTTAGTGTTAGGGTGATGGTGAGGGTTAGGGTGAGGGTGAGTGTTAGAGTTATAGTTAGGCTTAGGGTGAGGTTTAGGATGAGGGTAAGGGTGAATGTTAGATTTAAGATTAGGCTTAGGTGTTGGGTTAGGCTTAGGGTGAGGTTGTGGGTGACGGTCAGAGTTAGGTTTCGGGTGTGGGTTAGGGTTAGGGTTAGGATTAGGGTGAGGGTGAGGGTGAGCTTTAGGTTGAGGGTGATGGTGAGGGTGAGGGTGACGGTTAGGGTTAGATTTAGCATGAGGTTTAGGGTTATGGTTAGGGTTAGGGTGAGTGTAAGTGTGAGGGTTAGGTTAAGGGTGATGGTGAGATTGAGGCTGAGGGTGAGGGTTAGTGTTTGGGTGAGTGTTAGGGATAGGGTTAGGGTTAAGGTTAGGGTGAGGGTTAGGGTTAGGGTTAGGTTTAGGATGAGGGTTAGGCTGAGGGTTTGGGTTAGGGTTAGGGTGAGTGTAAGGGTTAAGGTGAGGGTGAGGGTGAGGGTTAGGTTTAGGATTAGGGTTAGGGTTAGAGTGAGGGTTAGGGATAGCGTTAGGGTTAGGGTGAGGGTTTTGTTTAATGGTAGGTTTAGAGTTAGGTTGAGGGTGAGGGTGAGGGTTAGGATTTATATTATGTTTAGGGTTAGAGTTAGGCTGAGGGTGAGGGTGAGGGTAAGGCTTAGGTTGAGTGTTAGGGTTAGGGATTTGGTGAGGGTTAGGGTTAGGTTGAGTTTTAGGGTGAGGTTGAGGTTTAGGGTGAGGGTTAGGGTGAGGGTGATGTTGAGCGTTAGGCTGTGGGTGAGGGTTAGGTTTAGGGTGAGGTTTAGGGTGACGGTGAGGTTTAGTGTGACTGTGAGGGTTAGGGTTAGTTTTAGGGTTAGTGTTAGGGTTAGGGTTATGGTGAAGCTTAGTGTGTGGGTTAGGATTAGGGTTAGGGTGAGGTTTAGGGTTAGTGTGAGTGTGAGGGTGAGGGTTAGGGTTAGGTTGAGGGTAAGGGTTAGGGTGAGTGTTAGAGTTATTGTGAGGGTTAGGGTGAGGGTGAGGGTTAGATTTACGGTTAGGCCTAGGGTGAGGTTTAGGTTTAGGGTGAGGGTGAGGGTTAGATTTAGGATTAGGCTTAGGTGTAGGGTTAGGCTTAAGGTGAGGGTGAGGGTGAGGGTTAGAGTTAGGTTTCGGTTGAGGTTTAGGCTTAGTGTTAGGATTAGGGTGAGGGTGAGTGTGAGGATTAGGTTGAGAGTGATCGTGAGGGTGAGGGTGAGGTTTAGATTTAGGGTGAGGGTTAGGGTTAGGATTAGGGTGTGAGGGTGAGGATTAGGGTGATGGTGATGCTGGGGTTGAGGGTGAGGGTGAGAGTTAGTGTTTGGGTGAGGGTTAGGTTTAGGGTTAAGGTTAGAGTGAGGGTTACTGTTAGGGTTAGGGTTAGGATGAGGGTTAGGCTGAGGGTTTGTGTTAGGGTTAGGGTGAGGTTAAGAGTTAGAGTGTGCAATGGTGAAAAACTAAAGCCATTTCCTCTTAACTCAGGAACAAGACAAGGATGCCCACTCTCTCCACTTCTCTTCAATCTAGTATTAGAATGCCTAGCTACAGCAATAAGACAAGATGCAGACATAAAGGGGATCCAAATAGGGAAAGAAGAAATAAAACTCTCTCTCTTTGCAGATGACATGATCTTGTATTTAAAGAATCCCATAGACTCCACTCCCAAATTACTCAAGCTGATTCAAAACTTTGGCAAAGTAGCAGGTTATAAAATTAACCCCCAAAAATCAATGGCTTTTCTATATGCCAACAATGAGAAAAGTGTGGCTGAAATTAGGAAAGCAACTCCATTTGTAATAGCCCCACAAAAAATAAAATACCTAGGAATTAGCTTAACCAAAGAAGTGAAGGACCTCTATGATGAAAAGTTTAAAATCTTGAAAAAGGAAATCAACACAGAACTTAAAAAATGGCAAAACCTCCCATGCTCCTGGATTGGCAAGATTAACATCGTGAAAATGGCAATACTTCCCAAGGCTATCTACAAATTCAACGCAATACCTATCAAAATTCCACCCTCATTCTTCAAGGAAATAGAGGAGGCAATCCAAAAATTCATATGGAATAATAAAAGACCCCGAATAGCAAAAACCCTCCTCAACGGAAAGAACACTGCTGGAGGAATATCAATACCAAATTTCAAACTCTACTATAAAGCCATAGTAATCAAAACAGCTTGGTATTGGCATAAGAACAGACCTCAGGACCAATGGAATAGAATTGAAAACCCAGAAATTAACCTACAGACCTATAGCCATCTAATCTTCGATAAGGAAGCTAAAACAATAGAATGGAAGAAAGACAGCCTCTTCAGTAAATGGTGCTGGCAAAATTGGTTAACTACATGTAGAAAACTAAAGCTAGATCCTTATATATCACCCTGTACCAGAATCAACTCCAAATGGATCAAAGACCTTGAACTCAAAGCAGACACTCTGAAAACATTACAGGGTGGAATAGGAGAAACCCTAGGTCTCCTTGGCTCAGGTCGAAATTTTCTGAATAGAGACCCGGAAGCACAACAAATCAAAGAAAGGTTGGACAAATGGGATTGGATAAGATTGCAGAGCTTCTGCAGGGCAAATGACATAGCTGGCAAGATCAATAGAAAGCCCACCGATTGGGAGAAGATCTTTACTAGCCATACAACGGACAAGGGTCTCATATCTAAAATATACTTGGAACTCAAAAAATTAAACCACCCAACAACAAATCCTCAAAGAATCAACTGCCCAAGAAATAAGTGGGCGAAAGACTTAAAGAGAAGCTTCTCTGAAGAAGAAAGAAGGATGGCCAATAGACACATGAAGAAATGTTCAACATCCCTAGCCATAAAAGAAATGCAAATCAAAACAACATTGAGATATCACCTCACTCCAGTTAGAACAGCAAAAATCAAGAACTCTAACAACAACAGATGCTGGAGGGGATGTGGACAGAAAGGAACCTTACTTCATTGTTGGTGGGAATGTAAACTTGTTCAACCACTTTGGAAAGCAGTATGGAGGTTCCTCAGAAGACTTCACATAGATCTCCCCTATGATCCAGCAATCCCACTTTTGGGCATTTACCCAAATGTTTACAAACAAGACCACACTAAAGCTACCAGCACAACTATGTTTATTGCAGCATTATTTACCATAGCTAAGATATGGAACCAACCCAGATGCCCCTCAGTAGATGAATGGATCAAGAAAATGTGGTATATATACACAATGGAATTCTATGCCTCCATCAGAAAGAATGACATTTCGCCATTTGTTAGGAAATGGAAAGGTTTGGAAAAAATTATATTAAGTGAACTAAGCCAGGCCCAAAGAAACATAGGTCCCATGGTTTCCCTTATTTGCAATATCTAGTGTAGGTATGAATCAAGCGGAAAAGGTCAGATAATGTGATGTTAGGAAAATGAACCCTTAAATATGTATTTTAATGTTTTCGTTTCTTTCATGCATGTGTTTCTAACGCATTTATAAGATTATTTCTTTGTTGCTTTGTATGTCCCTCCCCCACAGTGTAACCCCCACTTTCACTATATTTGATGTCAGTATAACATGTGGAGGAGATGGGGACAAAAAGTCGTTTAAGGATTCAGGTGGACCTGTTGCAACAATGAGAAGTACAAAATGTCATGTCAAAACCAGCTTTACAATGTCGGTGTGGGGGGGGGGAGGGGGGTATAATTGGGTGGGGGGAGGGGGGTAAAATTGGGTGGGGGGAGGGGGGAGGCGGGGAAGGGAAGTGAAGGGTAAACAAAGGAGGAGGCTGCAATGCTTGGTAAGAAATGTATGCATTATCCTGCCCATGTAATTGTAGCCCCCCTGTACAGTATGTTCTCAAATAAAATAAAATACAATTAAAAAAAAAAAAAGAAATGAACTCATTATCTTGCCCATGTAATTGTAACCCCTCTGTACAGTATTTTCACAATAAAAATGAAAAAAAAAAAAAAACAACCAAAAAAAAAAAAAAAAAGAGTTAGAGTGTGGGTGAGGGTGAGGGTTAGGTTTAGGATTAGGTTTAGGGTTAGGGTGAGGGTTAGGGATAGGGTTAGGTTTAGGGTGAGAGTTTTGTTTAATGTTAGGTTTAGAGTTAGGTTGAGGGTGAGGGTGAGGGTTAGGTTTTAGATTAGGCTTAGGTTTAGAGTTAGGCTGAGGGTGAGGGTGAGGTTGAGGGTGAGGGTTAGGGGTAGGTTGAGTGTTAGGGTTAGGGTTTTGGTGAGGGTTAGGGTTTGGATGAGGTTTAGGGTGAGGGTGAGGTTTAGGGTAAGGGTTAGGGTGAGGGTGAGGTTGACCGTTAGGCTGTGGGTGAGGGTTAGGGTTAGGGTGAGGTTTTGGGTGACTGTGAGGGTTAGGGTTAGGTTTAGGTTGAGTGTTACGGTTAAGGTGATGATGAGGGTTAGTGTGAGGGTTAGGATTAGGGTTAGGGTGAGTTTTAGCTTTAGTGTGAGGGTTAGGGTTAGGGTTAGGGTTAGGTTGAGGGTGAGGGTTAGGGTGAGTGTTAGGGGGATGGTGAGGTTAGGGTGAGGGTGAGGTTTAGGGTTATGGTTAGGCTTAGGATGAGCTTTAGGTTTAGTGTGAGGGTGAGGGGTGTGGGTTAGATTTAGGATTAGGCTTAGGTGGAGTGTTAGGCTTAGGGTGAGGGTGAGGGTGAATGTCAGAGTTGGGTTTCGAGTGAGGGTTAGGGTTAGGGTTAGGATTAGGGTGAGGGTGAGGGTTAGGTTGAGGGTGATGGTGAGGTTGAGGGTGAGGGTGAGGTTTAGGTTAAGGTGAGGTTTAGGATTATGGTTACGGTTAGGGTGAGTGTGAGGCTGAGGGTTAGGGTGAGTGTGATGGTGAGGGTAGGGGTTAGTGTTGGGGTGAGGGTTAGGGTTAGGGTTAGGGTTAAGGTTAGGGTGAGGGTTAGGGTTAGGATTAGGGTTAGGATGAGTGTTAGACTGAGGGTTTGGGTTAGGGTTAGGGTGAAGATGAAGGTTATGGTCAGGGTGAGGGTGAGGGTTTCGGTTAGGTAAGGTTTAGCGTTAGGTTTATGGTGAGGATTAGGGTGAGGGTGAGGGTTAGGGTTGTGGTTTAGGGTAAGTGTGACGGTTAGTGTTAGGGTTAGGGTGAGGGTTAGGGTTAGGGTGATATTTAGGGTGAGTTTGAGGGTTAGGTTGAGGGTGAGGGTTCGGGTTAGTTTGAGGGTTAGGGTTAGGGTGTGTTTATGGTGAGGGTGATTTTTATGATGAGGGTGAAGTTGAGGGTTTGCTTTAGGGTTAGGGTTAGGGAGAGAGTGAGGGTGAGGGTGAGGGTGAGGGTGAGGGTTAGGTTTCAGTGAGGGTGAGGGTGAGGGTTTCGGTTATGTAAGGGTTAGGTTTAGGGTTATGGTGAGGATTAGGGAAAGAGTAGGGGTTAGCTTGAGTGTTAGGGTTAGGGTGAGGGTTAGGGTGAGGGTTAGTGTGAGGGGTAGGGTTAGGGTTAGGGAGAGGGTTAGGTTTAGTGTGAGGGGTAGGGTTAGGGTTAGGTTTAGGGTTAGTGTGAGGAAAAATGTTAGGGTGAGTGTTAGGTTGAGGGTGATGGTTAGGGTTAGCGTTGGGTTTACGGTTAGCAATAGGTTTAGGGTGAGGTTTAGTGCTAGGGTGAGGGTTAGGTTGAGGGTGAGGGTTAGGGTTAGGTTTAGGTTGAGGGTTAGGTTTAGGGTTAGGGTTAGAGTGACGGTTAGGGTGAGGGTTAGGATTAGGGTTAGGGTTAGGGTTAGGGTGAGGGTTAGTGTGAGGTTTAGGGTTAGGGTTAGGGTTAGGATGAGGGTGAGGGTAAGTGTTAGGTTTAGGGTGAGGTTTAGGGCTAGGGTTAGGGTTAGGTTGAAGGTGAGGGTGAGGGTTAAGGTTAGGGTTAGGTTGAGGGTTAGAGTTAGGTTGAGGGCTAGGGTGAGGTTGAGTGTTAGGGTGAGGTATAGGTTTTGAGTTAGGGTTAGGGCGATAGTTAGGGTGAGGGGTAGAGTTAGGGTTAGTGTGAGGTTTAGGGTTAGTGTGAGGGTTTGGGTTGAAGTTAGGGTTAGTGTGAGGTTAATGTTTAGCTTGAGGGTTAGGGTGAGGGTGAGGGTTAGGGTTATCATTAGGGTTAGTTTGAGGCTTAGGGTGAGGGTTAGGTTTAGGTTGAGGGTTAGATTTAGGGTTAGGGTGAGAGTTAGGGTTGGGGTACTGTTTAGTGTGAGGGTGAGGATTAGGGTGAGGGTTAGTGTTAGGGTGATGTTTAGGGTGAGGTGAGGGTTAGGGTGAGGATGAGGGTGAGGGTTAGGATTAGGGTTAGGTTTAGGGTGCGGATGAGTGTTATCTTGTGAGTTAGGTTTAGGATTAGGTTTAGAGTAAGGTGAGTGTTAGGGTGAGGGTAAGGATTCGGGTGAGGGTGAATTTTAGGGTGTGGGTGAGTGTTAGGTTTAGGGTGAGGGTTAGGGTTAGGGTTATGGTGAGGGTAAGTACTGGGTGAGGTTTAGGGTGAGGTTGAGGTTTTGGGTTAGCATTTTGGGTTAGGGTGAGGGTAAGTGTGAGGTTTAGGTTTAGGTTTAGTGTTAGGGGGAGGGTGAGGTTTAGAGTTAGGTTGATGGTAAGGGTTAGGTTTAGGGGTAGGGTGATGGTAAGGGTTACGGTGAGGGTTAGGGTGAGTTTGAGTGTTATGGTTAGCATTAGGGTTAGGGTGAGAGTGATTGTTAGGGTGAGGGTTAGGGTTAGATTATGGGATAGGGTGAGGATTAGGGTTAGTGTGAGGGTTAGGGTTAGGTTTAGTGTGTGAATAAGTGTTAGGTGGAAGGTTAGAGTGAGGGTGAGGTTTAGTGTTAGCATTTGTGTTAGAGTTAGCGTTAGGGGACGAATTAGCTTTAGGGTGAGTGTTAGGGGTAGGATTAAAGTGAGGGTTAGTGCTAGGGTTAGGTGAGGGAGAGGGTGAGGGTTAGTGAGAGGGTTAGGGTGAGGGTTAAGGTTAGGGTGAGGATTAAGGTTAGTGTGAGGGCTAGAGTGAGGGTGAGGGTTAGGATGAGGGAGAATGTGAGGGTTTCAGTTAGGTAAGGGTTAGGGTTAAGGTTATGGTGAGGATTATGGTGAGGGTGAGGGTTAGTGTTAGGGTTAGTGTGAGGGTTAATTTTAGGGTGAGAGTTAAGGTTAAGGTGAGGGCTAGGGTGAGGGTTAGGGTTAGGGTTATGGTGAGGGTAAGTACTGGGTGAGGTTTAGGGTGAGGTTGAGGTTTTGGGTTAGCATTTTGGGTTAGGGTGAGGGTAAGTGTGAGGTTTAGGTTTAGGTTTAGTGTTAGGGGGAGGGTGAGGTTTAGAGTTAGGTTGATGGTAAGGGTTAGGTTTAGGGGTAGGGTGATGGTAAGGGTTACGGTGAGGGTTAGGGTGAGTTTGAGTGTTATGGTTAGCATTAGGGTTAGGGTGAGAGTGACTGTTAGGGTGAGGGTTAGGGTTAGATTATGGGATAGGGTGAGGATTAGGGTTAGTGTGAGGGTTAGGGTTAGGTTTAGTGTGTGAATAAGTGTTAGGTGGAAGGTTAGAGTGAGGGTGAGGTTTAGTGTTAGCATTTGTGTTAGAGTTAGCGTTAGGGGGCGAATTAGCTTTAGGGTGAGTGTTAGGGGTAGGATTAAAGTGAGGGTTAGTGCTAGGGTTAGGTGAGGGAGAGGGTGAGGGTTAGTGAGAGGGTTAGGGTGAGGGTTAAGGTTAGGGTGAGGATTAAGGTTAGTGTGAGGGCTAGAGTGAGGGTGAGGGTTAGGATGAGGGAGAATGTGAGGGTTTCAGTTAGGTAAGGGTTAGGGTTAAGGTTATGGTGAGGATTATGGTGAGGGTGAGGCTTAGTGTTAGGGTTAGTGTGAGGGTTAATTTTAGGGTGAGAGTTAAGGTTAAGGTGAGGGCTAGGGTGAGGGTGAGGGTTAGGGTTAGGGTGAGGGTTAGTGTTAGGTGATGTTTAGCGTGAGGTTGAGGGTGAAGGTGAGGACTGAGGTTTCAGGTTCGGGTGAAGATTATGTTTAGGTTTAGGGTTAGGGTTAGGGTGAGGATTAGGATAAGGTTTAGGGTTAGGGTTAGTTTGAGGGGTAGTGTTAGGGTTAGGGTGAGGGTTAGGGTTAGTGTGAGGGTTAGCGTTAGGTTTAGGGTTAGGGTGAGAGTTAGGGTTAGGGTGATGTTTAGGGTGAGGTGAGGGTTAGGGTTAAGGTGTGTGTTAGGGTTAGGTTTAGGTTTAGGGTGAGGGTGAGGTTTAGTGTTAGGGTTATGGTGGGGGTTATGGTTAGGGTGAGGTCTAGGGTGAGGGTGAGGTTTAGGGTGAGGGGTAGCGTTAGGAATAGGGTGAGGGTTAGGGTTAGGGTTAGTGTGAGGATAAGTGTTAGGGTGAGGGTTAGGTTGAGTGTGAGGGTTAGGGTTACGGTTAGGGTTCGTGTGAGCGTTAGGTTTAGTATTAGGGTAAGGCTTATGGTTAGGTTTATAGTTAGGGTTAGGGTTTGGGTGAGGGTGAGTGTGAGGGTTGGCGTTAGGGTTAGGGTTAGGGTTAGGGTGAGGGTGGGTGTGAGGGTTAGGTTTAGGATTAGGGTTAGGTTTAGGTTGAGGGGGAAGGGGAGGGTGAGTGTGAGGTTTTGGGTTAGGGTTTGGGTTAGGGTTAGGGTGAGGGCTAGGTTGAGGGTGAGTGTGAGGGTGAGCGTGAGGGTGATGGAGAGGGTTAGGTTTAGGGTGAGGTTTAGGATTAGGGTTATAGTTAGTGTTAGGATGAGGGTGAGGGTTGGGTTAGGATTAGTGTGAGGGTTAGGGTTAGAGTGAGTGTTAGGGTGACGGTGAGGGTTAGGGTGAGTGTTAGTGTTAGGCTTAGGTTTCGGGTGAGGGTTAGGGTTAGGATTAAAATGAGTTTGAGGCTTAGGGTGAGGGGTAGGGTGAGTGTTAGGGTGAGGGTTAGAGTTAGTGTGAGGGTTAGGGATGGGGTTAGGGTTAGGATTAGTGTGAGGATAATTGTTAGGTTGAGGGTTAGGTTAAGCGTTAGGGTTAGGGTGAGGGTTAGGGTGAGTGTTAGGTTTAGGGTTAGTGTTACGGTGAGGGTAAGGTTTCAGGTTAGTGTTAGGGTAAATTTTAGGGCTAGGTTGAGGGTTAGGGTAAGGTTTAGGGATAGGGTGAGTGTGAGGGTGAGGGTTAGGGTTAGCATTAGGGTGATGGTTAGGGTTAAGGTGAGGGGTATGGTAAGGGTTAGGGTTAGGGTGAGAGTTAGGATTTGGTTTACGGTGAGTGTTAAGGTTAGGTTTAGGGTTAGGGTTAGGGTGAGGTTTAGGGTTAGGGTTAGGGTGAGGGTGAGGGTGAGGGTAAGGTTGAGGGTGAGGGTTAATTTTAAGGTTAGGGTGTGGGTGAGGGTTAGGGTGAGGGTTAGTGTTAGCGTTAGGGTGAGGGTGTGAGTAAGGATGAGGGTTAGGGTTAGGGTGAGGGTTAGGGTTATATTTAGGTTGAGTATTAGGTTTAGTGTGATGTTTATGGTGAGGGTGAGTGTTAGTGTGAGGGTGAGGATGATGGTTAGGTTTAGGGTTATTGTTAGGGTTAGGTTTAGGGTGAGAGTGAGGGTGAGGGTGAGGGTTAGTGTTAGTGTTAGGGTGAGGATTAGGGATAGCGTTAGGGTTATGTTGAGGGAAAGTCTTAGGGTGAGGTTGAGTTTTAGGGTTAGCGTTAGGGTAAGGGTGAGGGTTGGTTTGAGGGTAAGAATTAGGGTTAGGGTGAGGGTTATTGTTAGGATTAGGGTGGGGGTTAAGGTTAGGGTGAGGTCTAGGGTGAGGGTGAGGGTTAGGGTTAGGTTTAGTGTGAGGGGTAGGGTTAGGGTTAGGGTGAGGTTTAGGGTTAGTATTAGGGTTAGGGTTAGGTTTAGGATTAGGATTAGTGTGAGGATAAGGGTTAGGGTTAGGTTGAGGTTGAAGTTTAGGATTAATGTTAGGGTTGGGGTTAGCGTGAGGTTTAGGGTGAGTGTTAGGGTTAGGGTGAGGTTTAGGTTGAGGGTGAGCCTTAGGGTTAGGTTTTGGTTGATGGTTAGGGATATGGTTAGGTTTAGGGTGAGGGTTTGGGTGAGGGTTAGGGTGGGGGTTAATGTTAGGGTGAGGGTTAATGTTAGGATTTGGGTTACGGTGAGTTTTAGGGTTAGGTTTATGGTTAGGGTAAGGTGTGGGTTTAGGATTAAGGTTAGATTTAGGGTGAGAGTTATTGTTAGGGTTAGAGCTAGGGTTAGGGTGAGGGTGAGGGTGAGGGTTGGCGTTTGCGTTAGGGTTAGGTTTAGGGTGATGGTGGGGGTGAGGGGTACGTTTAGGATTAGGGTTATGGTTAGGCTGAGAGGAAGGTAGAGGGTGAGGGTGAGATTTATGGTTAGGGTTAGGTTTGGAGTTACGGTGAGGGCTAGGGTGAGGGTGAGGATTAGGTTGATGGTTAGGTTTAGGGTGAGGGTTAGGGTAAGTGTTAGAGTGAGGTTTAGGGTTAGGTTGATGTTTAGGGTGAGGCTGAGTGATAGGGTTCGGGTGTGGGTTCAGGTGGGGGTGAGTGTGAGGCTGAGGGTGAGGTTTAGGGTGTGGCTTAGGTTTCGGGTTAGGGTGAGGGTTACTGTGAGGTTTAGGGTTAGGGTTAGGGTTAGGTTGAAGGTGAGGGTGAGGGTTAGGGTTAGGGTTAGGTTGAGGGTTAGGGTTAGGTTGAGGTCTAGGGTGAAGTGTAGCGTTAGGGTGAGGGTGATGGTTAGGGTTTGTGTGAGGGTTTGGGTTAGAGTTAGGGTTAGGGTGAGGGTTAGGGTGAGGTTTAGGTTTCGGGTTAGGGTGAGAGTTAGGTTTAGGGTC
Organism: Dipodomys merriami; assembly: GCF_024711535.1. NCBI lineage: Eukaryota > Metazoa > Chordata > Mammalia > Rodentia > Heteromyidae > Dipodomys > Dipodomys merriami. The sequence goes on from NW_027206157.1 coordinate 3,481,955, forward strand.
CTGTTTAGCATGAGGGTAAGGGTTACCATGAGGGTTATTGTTATGGTGATGTTTACGGTGAGGTGAGTGTTAGGGTTAAGCTGTGGGTTAGGGATAAAGTTAGGTTTAGGGTGAGGGTGAGGGTTAGTGTTAGGGGTAGGATGGGCGTTAAGGTTAGGGTGAGGTCTAGCGTGAGGGTGAGGGTTAGGTTGAGGGTTAGTGTGAGGGGTAGCGTTAGGATTAGGATGAGGGTTAGGGTGAGGGTGGGGGTGAGGGTTAGGTTTAGGATTAGGGTTAGGTTTAGGCTGAGGGGGAGGGGGAGGTTTTGGGTTAGGGTTAGGTTTAGGGTTACACTGAGGGCTATGTTGAGGGTGAGGGTTAGGGTGAGGGTGAGGTTGAGGGTGAGGGTGAGGGTGAGGGTTAGGTTTAGGGTGAGGGTTAGCATTAGGGTTAGGGTTAGGTTTAGGGTGAGGGTGAGGTTTGGGTTAGGGTTAGTGTGAGGGTTACTCTTAGGGTGAGGGTTAGAGTGACGGTGAGGTTAGGGTGAGTGTGAGGGTTAGGGTTAGGTTTCGGGTGAGGGATCAGTTTAGGGTTAGAGTGAGGGTGAGGCTTAGGGTGAGGGGTAGGGTTACTGTTAGGGTGAGGGTTAGAGTTAGTGTGAGGGTTAGGGATGGGGTTAGGGTTAGGGTTAGTGTGAGGATAATGGTTAGGTTGAGAGTTAGGGTAAGTGTTAGGTTTAGGGTGAGGGTTAGGGTGAGTGTTAGGGTTAGGGTTAGTGTTAGGGTGAGGGTAAGTTTTAGGGTTAGTGTTAGGGTAAGGTTTAGGGTTAGGGTGAGGGTTAGGGTAAGGGTTAGGGATAGGATGAGTGTGAGGATGAGGGTTAGGGTTAGGGTTAGTGTGATGGTTAGGGTTAGGGTGAGGTTTAGGTTAAGGGTTAGTGTTAGGGTGAGGGTTAGGGTTTGGTTTAGGGTGAGTGTTAAGGTTAGGTTTAGGGTTAGGTTAAGGGTTAGGGTTAGGGGGAGTGTTAGGGTTAGGGTTAGGGGGAGGGGAGGGTAAGGGCGAGGGGGAGGGTTAATTTTAGGGTTAGGGTGTGGGTGAGGGTTAGGGTGAGGGTTAGTGTTAGGGTTAGGGTGAGGGTGTGGGTAAGGATGAGGGTTAGGCTTAGGTTTAGGGTTATGGTTAGTGTGAGGGTGAGGTTGAGGGTTAGGGTTAGGATTAGGTTTAGGTTTAGGGTTAGGCTGAGGGAGAGGGTGAGGGTGAGGCTGAGGGTGAGGTTTGCGTTTATGGTTTGGGTTAGGGTGAGGGCTAGTGTATGGGTGATGGTGAGGGTTTCTGTTAGGTAAGTGTTAGAGTTAGGGTGAGGATTAGGGTGAGGGTGATATTTAGAGTGAGAGTTAGGGTTAGGGTGAGGGTTAGGGTGACTGTGAGGGTTAGGGTTAGGGTTAGGTTTAGGGTGAGTGTAAGGGTTAGGGTCAGGGTTAGGGTGCTGATAAGGGTTAGGGTTAGCATTAGGGTTAGGGTGAGTTTGATGTTTAGGGTGAGGTTTAGGGTTAGGGATAGGGTTAGGATTAGGGTTAGGGTTAGAGTTAGGGTGAGGGTTAGGCTGAGGGGTAGGGTAAGGATTCGGGTTTGGTTTAGTGTGAGGATTAGGGTTAGGTTTAGAGTTAGGGTGAGGGTAAGGATTAGGCTGTGGTGTTGTGTGAGGGTGAAGGTTAGGTTTTGCATTAGGGTGAGGGATAGGGTGAGGGTTAGGATTAGGGTTAGGTTTAGGGTGAGGGTGAGGGTGAGGATTAGGGTTACTGTTACATTGAGGGTTTGGTTTAGGGTTTGGATTAGGGTGAGGGTGACGTTGAGTTGAAGTTTTCGGTTAGGTAAGGGTTATGTTTAGGTTAGGGTGCGGATTAGGTTGAGTGTGAGGGTTAGATTGAGGGTTAGGGTTAGGGTGAGTGTTAGGGTTAGGCATAAGGTGAGAGTTAGGTTTAGCGTGATGTTTAGGGTGAGGGTGAGGGTTAAGGTGAGGGAAAGTATTAGGGTTAGAATTAGGGATAGGGTGAGGATAAGTGTTAGTGTGAGGGTTAGGGTTAGGGTTAGAGTTAATGTGAGGTTTAGGGTTAGGTTGAGGATTAGGGTGAGGATGAGTGTTAGGGTTAGCGTTAGGGTTAGGATTAGGGATAGGGTGAGGTTTAGGGTTAGTGTGAGGGTTAGGGTTACGGTTAGGGTTAATGTGAGGATAAGGGTTAGGGTGAGTTTTATAGTGAGGGTGGGGGTTAGGGTTAAACTTAGGGTTATGGTGAGCGTTAGGGTGAGGGTTAGGGTGAGGGTGAGGGTTAGGGTTATTTTTAGGTTGAGTATTAGTTTTAGTGTGAGGTTTATGGTGAGGGTGAGTGTTAGTGTGAGGGTGAGGATGAGGGTTAGGGTTAGGGTTAGGGTTAGGTTTAGGTTTAGGTTGAGAGTGAGGGTCAGGGTGAGGGTTAGGGTTAGTGTTAGGTTGAGGATTAGGGTTAGGGTTAGGGTTATGGTGAGGGTAAGTCTTAGGGTGAGATTTAGGTTGAAGTTGAGGTTTAGGGTTTGCATTAGGGTAAGGGTGAGGGTTGGTGTGAGGGTTAAAGTTAGGGTTAGTGTGAGGGTTAGGGTTAGGGTTAGGGTGAGTGTAAGAATTAGGGTGTGGGTTAGGGTGAGGTTGAGGGTTAGGGTTATCATTAGGGTTAGGGTGAGGTGAGGGTTAGGGTGTGTTTATTGTGAGGGTGAGTGTTAGGCTGAGGGTGAGGTTGAGGTTTAGGTTTAGGGTTAGGATTAGGTTTAGGGTTACGGTGAGAGTGAGGGTGAGGGAGAGGGTTAGGGTTAGGATGCGGGTGAGGGTGAGTGTTAATGTTAGGGTTAGGGTGAGGGTTAAGTTTAGAAGGAGGGTTAAGGTTAGGTTGAGGGCTCGGGTTCGGGTTCGGGTTCGGGTGACGGTGAGTGTGAGGGTATTGGTTAGGTAAGGGTTAGGGTTAGGGTTATGGTGAGGATTAGCGTGATGGTTAGGTTTATGTTGAGGATTAGGGTGATGTTTAGGGTTAGGGTGAGGGTTAGGGTTAGGGTTATAGTTATGGTTAGGGTGAGGGTTATTGTGAGGGTTAGATTTAGGTTTAGGTTTAGGGTGAGGGTGAGGGTTAGCGTTAGGGTTAGGGTGAGGGTTAAGTTTAGGGTGTGGGCTAGGATGATGTTGAGGGTGAAGGTCATGGTTTCGGTTAGTATGTTTTCGGGTTAGGGTTATGGTCAGGATTAGGGTGAGGGTGAGGGTTAGGTTGAGGGTTAGGGTAAGGGTGAGGGTTAGGGTTATGGTGAGGGTTAGTGTTAGGGTGATGTTTAGGGTGAGGTTGAGTGTTAGGTTTAAGGTGAGGGTTCGGCTTAGCGTGAGGGTTAGGGTTAGGTTGTATTTATGGTGAGGATGAGTGTTAGGGTGAGGGTGAGGTTGAGGGTTAGGGTTAGGGTTAGAGTTAGGGAGAGAGTGAGAATGAGGGTGAGGGTTAGTTTTCGGGTGAGGGTGAGGTTGATTGTGAGGGTCAGGGTGAGGGTGAGGGTTTTGGTTAGGTAAGGGTTAGGGTTAGGGTTATGGTGAGTATTAGGGTGGGAGTGAGGTTTAGCCTGGGGGTTTGGGTTAGGGTGAGGGTTAGGTTGAGCGTTACTGTGAGAGGTAGGGTTAGGGTTAGGGTGAGGGTTAGGTTTATTGTGAGTGTTAGGCTTAGGTTTAGGTTTACGGTTAGAGTGAGGATAAGGGTTAGGGTGAAGGTTAGTTTGGGGGTGATGGTTAGGGTTAGCGTTAGGTTAATGGTTAGTATTAGGGTTATGGTGAGGGTTAGGTTTGGGATGAGGGTTAGGTGGAAGGTGAGGGTCAGTGTTAGGTTTAGGTTCAGGGTTAGGGTTAGGGTTAGGGTTTGGGTGAGGGTTAGGGTCAGGGTTAGGTTTAGGGTTAGCCTGAGGGATAGTGTTAGGGTTAGGGTGAGGGTTAAGGTTAAGGTGAGGACTAGGGTGACTGTGAGGATTAGGGTGAGGGTAAGGGTGAGTGTTTCCTTTAGGTGAGGTTTAGGGTTTGAGTTATGGTGAGGATTAGGGTAAGGGTGAGGGTTAGGTTGGGGGTTAGGTTAAGGGTGAGGGTGAGCATTAGGGTTAGGGTGAGGGTTAGGATTAAGTTCAGGTTTAGGGTTAGCGTTAGTGTAAGGGGTAGGTTTAGGGTTAGGGTTAGTGTGAGGGTTAGGGATAAGTTTAAGATTAGGGATAGTGTGAGGATAAGGGTTAGGGTGAGGGTTAAGTTGAGGGTGAAGGTTAGGTTTAGGGTTATGGTTGGGGTTAGCTTAAGGGTTAGGGTGAGGTTTAGGGTGAATGTTAGGGTTAGGGTGAAGGTTAGCTTGAGGGTGAGCGTTATGGTTAGGTTTAGGTTGATGGTTAGGTTTAGGGTTAGGTTTAGTGTGAGGGTTAGTGTGAGGGTTACAGTGAGGGTTAGTGTTAGTGTGAGGGGTAGGGTTAGGATTAGGGTAATGGTGAGTTTTAGGGTTAGGGTTATGGTTAGGGTAAGGATTAAGGTTAGATTTAGGGTTATGGTAATTGTTAGGGTTAGGGTTAGGGTTAGGGTGAGGGTGAGGGTGAGGGTGAGGGTGGGCATTAGGGTTAGGGTTAGGTTTAGGGTGATGGTGGGGGTGAGGGGTAGATATAGGATTAGGGTTATGGGTAGGCTGAGGGGGAGGCAGAGGGTGAGGGTTAGGTTTAGGTTTAGGGTTAGGTTTAGAGTTACAATGAGTGCTAAGGTGAGGGTGAGGGTTCGGTTGAGGGTTAGGGTTAGGGTGAGGGTTAGGGTAAGTGTTAGAGTGAGGTTTAGGGTTAGGTTGATGTTTAGGGTTAGGCTGAGTGTTAGGGTTCGGGTGAGGGTTCGGGTGAGGATGAGGGTGAGGTTTAGGGTGTGGCTTAGGTTTAGGTTTTGGATGAGGGTTAGGGTGAGGTTTAGGATTAGGGTTAGGGTTAAGTTGAAGTTGAGGGTGAGGGTTAGGCTTAGGGTTAGTTTGAGGGTTAGGATTATGTTGAGGGCTAGGGTAAGGGTGAGGTTTAGGGTGAGGGTTAGTGTTAGGGTTAGGTTGAGGGTTAGAGTTAGTGTGAGGGTTTGGGTTAGGGTTAGGGTTAGTGTGAGGTTAAAGTTTAGGGTTAGGGTGAGGGTGAGGGTGAGGGTTAGGGTTATCGTTAGGGTTAGGTGAGGGTTAGGGTGAGGATTATGGTTAGGGTGATGTTTAGGGTGAGGTGAGGGTTAGGGTGAGGATGAGGGTGAGGGTTAGGGTTATGGTTAGCATTAGGTGTCGGGTGAGGGTGATGTTGAGTGTTAGGTTTAGGACTTTGTTTATAGTTAGGTGAGAGTTAGGGTGAGTGTAAGGATTCAGGTGTGGGTGAATTTTAGGGTGTGGTTGAGGGTTAGGTTTAAGGTGAGAATTAGGGTTAGGGTTAGGATTATGGTGAGCATAAGTTTTAGGGTGTGGTTTAGGGTGAGGTTGAGGTTTTGGATTAACGTTTGTTTTAGGGTGAGGGTTAGTGTGAGGATTAGGGTTAGGTTTAGGTTTAGGGTGATGGTGAGGTTTAGAGTTAGTGTTAGGTGGAGGGTTAGGTTTAGTGTTAGGGTGATGGTAAGGGTTAGGGTGAGGGTTAGTTTGAGTTTGAGTGTTAGGGTTAGCATTAGAGTTAGGTTGAGGCTTAGGGTTAGGGTGAGGGTAAGTATTAGGGTGTGGTTTAGGGTGAGGTTGAGGTTTTGGGTTAACGTTTGTTTTAGGGTGAGGGTTAGTGTGAGGGTTAGGGTTAGGTTTAGGTTTAGGGTGATGGTGAGGTTTAGAGTTAGTGTTAGGTGAAAGGTTAGGTTTAGGGTTAGGGTGATGGTAAGGGTTAGGGTGAGGGTTAGGGTGAGTTTGAGTGTTAGGGTTAGCATTAGGGTTAGGTTGAGTGTTAGGGTTAGGGTGAGGGTTAGTGTTAGGGTTAGAGTGAGGGTTATTGTTAGGTTGATGTTTAGGGTGAGGCTGAGTGTTAGGGTTCGGGTGAGGGTTCGGGTGAGGTTTAGGGTGTGGCTTAGGGTTAGGTTTTGGGTGAGGGTTAGCGTGAGATTTAGGGTTAGGGTTAGGGTTAGGTTGAAGTTGAGGATGAGGGTTAGGGTTAGGGTTAGGTTGAGGGTTAGGATTATGTTGAGGGCTAGGGTGAGGGTGAGGGATAGGTGAGGGTTAGTGTTAGTGTTAGGTTGAGGGTTAGAGTTAGTGTGAGGGTTTAGGTTAGAGTTAGGGTTAGTGTGAGGTTAAAGTTTAGGGTGAGGGTTAGGGTGAGGGTGAGGGTTAGTGTTATCGTTAGGGTTAGGTGAGGGTTAGGGTGAGGATTAGGGTTAGGGTGATGTTTAGGGTGAGGTGAGGGTTAGGGTGAGGATGAGGGTGAGGGTTAGGGTTATGGTTAGCGTTAGGTGCGGGTGAGGGTGATGTTGAGTGTTAGGTTTAGGATTTTGTTTATAGTTAGGTGAGTGTTAGGGTGAGGGTAAGGATTCGGGTGTGGGTGAATTTTAGGGTGTGGTTGAGGGTTAGGTTTTAGGTGAGAATTAGGGTTAAGGTTAGTGTTATGGTGAGGGTAAGTATTAGGGTGTGGTTTAAGGTGAAGTTGAGGTTTTGGGTTAAGGTTTGTTTTAGGGTGAGGGTTAGTGTGAGGGTTAGGGTCAGGTTTAGGTTTAGGGTTATGGTCAGGTTTAGAGTTAGTGTTAGGTGGAGGGTTAGGTTTAGGGTTAGGGTGATGGTAAGGGTTAGGGTGAGTGTTAGGGTGTGTTTGAGTGTTAGGGTTAGCATTAGGGTTAGGGTGAGTGTGAGGGTTAGGGTGAGGGTTAGGGTGAGGGTTTGGGATAGGGTGAGGATTAGGGTTAGTGTGAGGGTTAGGGTTAGGTTTTGTGTGAGGATAAGTGTTAGGGGGAGGGTTAGGGTGAGGATGAGTGTGAGGGTTTCAGTTATGTAAGGGTTAGGGTTAAGGTTATGGTGAGGATTAGGGTGAGGTTGCTGGTTAGGTTGAGCATTAGGGTTAGGGTGAGGGTTCGGGTGAGGGTTAGGGATAGGGTTAGGGTTAGGGTGATGGTGGGGGTGAGGTGTAGGTTTAGGATTAGGGTTAGTGTTTGGCTGAGGGTGAGGCGGAGGGGGAGGGGAGGTTTTGGGTTAGGGTTAGGGTTAGTTGAAGGCTAGGTTGAGGGTGAGTGTTAGTGAGAGGGTTAGGGTGAGGGTTAGGGATAACTTTAGGGTTAGGGTGAGGGTTAACGCTAGGGTTAGGTTTAGGTTTTGAGTTAGAGTGAGAGTGAGGGTTAGGGTTCAGTTTAGGGATAGGGTTAGGGTTATGGTTAGGGTGAGGTTTAGGTTTAGAGTTAGGGTTAGGTTGAAGGTGAGAGTAAGCTTTAGGGTGAAGTTGAGTGTTAGGGTTAGCATTAGGGTTAGGGTGAGTGTGAGTGTTAGGGTGAGGGTTAGGGTTAGAGTTAGGGATAGGGTGAGGGTGAGGTTTAGTTATAGGGGTCGAGTGAGGGTTAATATTAGGTTGAGGATTAAGGTTAGGGTGAGGGTGAGGGTTAGCGTGAGGGTGAGTGTGAGGGTTTCGTTTAGGTAAGGGTTAGATTTAAGGTTATGGTAAGGATTAGGGTGAGGGTGTGGGTTAGGTTGAGGATTATGGATAGGGTGAGGGTTAGAGTGAGGGTTAGGGTTAGGGTTAGGATTAGGGTTATGGTGAGGGTTATGGTGAGGGTTAGGGTTAGGGTTAGGGTTAGGTTTAGGTTGAGGGTGAGGGTTAGTGTTAGGGTTAGGGTGGGATTAAGGTCAGCGTGAGGTCTAGGGTGAGGGTGAGGGTTAGGATCAGGGTTAGTGTGAGGGGTAGTTTTAGGGTTAGGTTGAGGGTGAGGGTTAGGGTGACGGTGAGGGTGAGGGTGAGGTTTAACATAACGTTAGTGTTAGGGTGACGTTTAGCGTGAGGGTTAGCTTTACGTTTAGAGTTAGGGTGAGGTTAAGGGTTAGGTTTCGGGTTAGGGATAGGGTTATCATTAGGGTTAGCGTGAGGTTTAGGGTTAGGGTTAGGTTTAGGTTGAAGGTGAGGCTGAGGGTTAGGGTTAGGGTTAGGTTGAAGGTGAGGCTGAGGGTTAGGGGTAGGGTTAGTTTGAGGGCTAGGGTGAGGGTGAGGTTTAGGGTGAGGGTGAGGGTGAGGGTTTTGATAAGGTAAGTCTTAGGGTTAGAGTTAGGTTGAGAATTAAGTTGAGGGTGAGGGTTAGGTTGAGGGTTAGTTTTAGGGTGATTGTTAGGTTTGGGGTTAGGGTGAGGGTTAGGGTTAGGGTGATGTTTAGGGTGAGGATGAGGGTTAGGGTGAAGGTGATGGTTCGGGTGAGTGTGAGTGTTCGGGAGATGGTGAAGGTTAAGGTGTGGGTGAGGATTAGGTTACGGAGTAGTGTTAGGGTGACAGTGAGTGTTAGGGTGAGGATGAGGGTTAGGGTTAGGGTTAGGGTTAGTGTGAGTGTTAGGGTTAGGGTTAGGGTTAGGGTCAGTGTTAGGGTTAGGGTAAGGGTGAGGTTGACGGTTCCGGTGAGTGTGTGTGTTCAGGTGAGGATGAGGGTTAGAGTTTTGGTGAGGGTTAGGTTTCGGCTCAGTGTTAAGGGGATGGTGAGTGTTAGGGTTTGGGTTAAAGTTAGTTTTAGGGTGAGGGTTACGTTGAGGGTTAGGGTTAGTGTGAGTGTTAGGGTTAGGGTCATGTTTCAGTTGAGGTTGAGTTTTAGGTTATGGATGAGCATTAGGGTTAGGGTGAGGATTAGAGTTATGGTTAGGGTTAGGGTTATGGTGAGTTTAAGGGATAGGGTGAGGTTTAGTGTGAGGTTGAGGGTTATGGTGAGTGTTAGGTTGAGTGTGAGGGTTAGAGTTAGGGTGCGGGTTAGGGTGAGAGTTAGTGTTAGAGTGAGGTGAGGGGGAAAGTTAGGATTAGGGTTAGAGTTAGAGTTAGGGTGAGGGTGAGAGTAGGGTTAGAATTTGGATTAGGGTTATGGATAGAGTTAGGGTAAGGGTTAGAGTTAGGTTGAGGGTGAGGGTTAGGGTTAGGATGAGTTAGGGTGAGAGTGAGGGTGAAGTTCAGTGTTAGGATTAGGGATAGGGTTAGGTTTAGCGTGAGTGTTAGGTTTAGGTTTAGGGATAGGGTTAGGGTGAGTGTTATGGTTAGGTTTAGGGTGAGGTTGAGGGTTCGGGTGAGTGTGAGTGTTCGGTTGAGGGTAAGGGTTACAGTGTGGGTGAGGGTTAGTTTTCGGCTGAGTGTTAGGGTGATGGTGAGGTTTAGGGTTAGATTTAGCGTTACGGTTAGGTTGAGGGTTTTGGTGAGGGTTAGTGTTAGGGTGAGTGTTAGGGTTAGGGTGAGGCTTAGGGTTAGGGTGATATTTTGAGTGATGGTGAGGGTTAGTGTGAGGGTGAGGGTTAGGTTTAGTATTAGGGTTAGGGTTAGGGTTAGGGTGAGTGTAAGGGTGAGGGTGAGGTTTCGGGTGAGGTTTAGTTTTGGGTTTTGGTTGAGAGGGTTAGGGCGAGGATTAGGGTTAGGTTTAGGGTTAAGGTTAGGGTGAGTTTAAGGGTTAGGGTGAGGTTTAGGGTGAGGGTGAGGGTTACAGTTAGCATTAGGGTTGGGGTCAGTGTTAGGGTTAGGTGTGGGTTTGGGTGAGGTTTAGGGTTAGGGTGAGAGTGAGGGTGAGGGTTAGGGTTAGGGTTAGGTTTAGAGTTAGGGTGTGGGTGAGACTGAGGGTTAGAATTTGGATTAGGGTTAGGGTTAGAATTAGGGTGAGGGTGAGGGTTAGGATTAGAGTTAGGGTGAGAGTGAGGGTGAGGCTCAGTGTTAGGATTAGGGTTAGGGATAATGTTAGGGTGAGGATACGGGTAAATGTTAGGGTTAGGTTTAGGGTTAGGGTTACTGTGAGTATAAGGGTAAGGGTGAGGGTTAGGGAGAGGTTGAGGGTTAGGGTTAGGGTGAGGGTTAGGTTTAGGGTTAAGGTGAGGTTTAGGGTTAGGATGAGATTTAGGGTGAGGGTTAGGGTCAGAGTGTGGGTTAGGGTGAGGGTTAGAGTTAGGTTTAAGATTAGGGTGAGGGTGAGCGTTAGTGTTAGGGTTAGGGTAAGGGTTAAGTTTAGGATGAAGGCTAGGGTGAGGGTGTTGGTTAGGGTGAGGGTGAGTGTGAGGGTGAGTGTTTCGGTTAGGTAAGGTTTAGGGTTAGGGTTATGAAGAGGATTAGGTTGAGGGTGAGGTTTAGGTTGAGGGTTAGTTTGAGGTTGAGGGTTAGGGTTAGTTTTAGGGTGAGGGTTGGGGTTAGGGTGGTGTTTAGTGTGAAAATATGGTTTAATGTCAGTTTTAGGGTTAGGGTTAGGTTTATTGTATGGTTTAGGGTTAGGGTTAGGGTGAGGGAGAAGGTAGGGATAGCGTTAGGGTTAGTGTGATGGTGGGTGTGAGGGGTAGGTTTAGGATTAGGGTTAGGGTTAGGCTGAGGGCTAGGGTGAGGTTGAGGTTGAGGGTGAGGGTGAGGGTTTCTGTTAGGTTAGTGTTATGGTTATTGTCAGGATGAAGATTAGATTGAGGGTGAGGATCCGGGTTAGGGTGAGTGTTAGGGTTATCGTTTTGGTGAGGGTTAGGGTTAGGGTGAGATTTAGGGTGAGGGTGAGTGTTAGGGTGAGCAGTAGGGTTCGGGTGAGGTTGAGCATTAGGGTGCGGGTGAGGGATAGGGTGAGGTTGAGGGTGTCGGTGAGGGTTAGGTTGACTGTGAGGAGTTAGGGTTAGATTTAGGTTGAGAATTAGGGTTAGGGTTAAGGTTAGGGTGAGGTTTAGGGTGAGGGGTAGGGTTAGGGTTAGGGTGAGGGTTAGGATTAGGTTGAGGGTTAGGGTAAGGTTTAGGGTTAGGTTGAGTGTAAGGGTCAGCGTGAGGGTTAGGGTAAGGGTAAGGGTTTGGGTGAGAGTTGGGGTGAGGGTAAGGGTTAGGGTTAGCGTTGGGTTTAGGGTGAGGGTTACATTGAGGGTTAGGGTTTGGGTTAGTTTTAGGGTTATTGTGAGGGTTAGGATGAGGGTTAGGGTTAGGTTTAGGCTGAGGTTGAGGGTGAGGGTTAGGGTTAGGTTTAGGGTAAGGGTTAGGGTGAGAGTGAGGGTGAGGGTGAGGGTGAGGGTTTCGTTTACGTAAGGGTTAGGGTTAGAGTGAGGATTAGGATGAGGGTGAGGGTTAGGTTGCGGGTTAGGGTTAGGTTTACGGTTAGGGTGAGGGTGAGGTTGAGGTATAGGGTTATGTTTATGGTTAGATTTAGTTTGACGTTGAGGATTAGAAATAGGATTAAATTTAGGGTTAGAGTTAGTGTGAGGTTGAGGGTGAGGGTTAGGGTTAGGGTTAGATTTAGTGTGGGGGTGAGGTGAGGGTTAGTGTTAGGATTAGGGTTAGTGTTAGGGTTTGGGTGAGGGTGAGGATGAATGTCAGGGTTAGGGTTAGGTTTAGGGTTATTGTGAGGATAAGGGTTAAGTTGAGGGTTAGGGTGAGGATGAGAGTTAGGGTGAGGGGTAGGGTGAGGTTGAGGGTTAGGGTTAGGTTTAGGGTTAGGGTAAGTGTTAGGGTTACGGTTAGGGTGAAGCTTAGGGTTAGGGTGAGGTTTAGGGTTAGGGTGAGGGTTAGGTATAGGGTTTGGGTTAGGGTGAGACTGAGGGTTAGTATTAGGGTTACGGTGAGGGTTAAGTTTAGGGTGAGGGCTTGGGTGTCGGTGAGGTTTAGTGTGTTGGTGAAGGTGAGGGTGAGGGTTTCTGTTAGATAAGGGTTAGGGTTAGTGTTATGGTGAGGATTAGGACGACGTTTAGGTTTAGTTTGAGGGTTTAGTTTAGGGTGAGGGTGATGGTGAGTTTTAGGGTTAGAGTCAGGGTGAGGGTTGGGGTGAGGTGAAGGTTAGTGGTAGGGAGAGGTTTAGGGTTAGGGTTAGGTTTAGAGTTAGATTTAGTATGAGGATAAAGGTTAGGATGAGGGTTAGGGTTAAGGTTAGGGTTAGGGTGAGGGTTAGTGTTAGTGTTAGGGTTAGCGTTAGGGTGAGTGTTGGGGTTAGGGTTAGGGTAAGTATTAGGGTTAGGGTGAGGGTTAGGGTTAGGGTTAGGTTGAGGTTTAGGGTTAGGGTTAGGTTTAGGTTGAGGGTTAGGTTTAGGATTAGGGTGAGGGTGAGGGGTAGGGTGAGGGGTAGGTTTAGATTTAGGGTAAGGGTTAGGGTTGGGGTGAGAGTTAGTGTTAAATTTAGGGGTAGTTTGAGGGGGTGGGGAGGGGGACGGTTAGGGTTAGGTTTAAGGTGAGGGTTAAAGTGTGGGTGAGGATTAGGGTTACGTTAAGGGTTAGGGAGACCAAGAGGGTTAGGGTGAGGTTGAGGATTAGGGTTAGGGTTAGGGTGAGGGTTAGTGTTAGGGTTAGGTTCAGGCTTAGGGTGAGGGTTAGGGTGAGGGGTAGGGTTAGACTTAGGGTGAGGGATAGTGTTAGAGTGAGGGTTAGGGTTAGGGTTCGACTTAGGGTTAGTGTGTGGTTAAAAGTTAGAGTGAGGGTAGGGTGAGTGTGAGTGTTAGGGTTACTGTTAGGGTTAGGTTAACGGTTAGGGTGAGGGTTAGGTTTAGGGTGAGGGTTAGGGTGAGAGTACTGTTTAGCGTGAGGGTGAGGGTTAGGGTGAGGGAGAGGGTTAGGGTTATGTTTAGGGTTACGGTGAGGGTTAAGGTTAGGGTGAGGTTCAGGTTGAGGGTTAGAGTTAGGGTTAATTAAGGGTTAGGCTTAGGGTTAGGGTGAGGAATAGGTTGAGTGTGAGGGTTAGGTAGAGGTTTAGGGTTAGGGTGAGGGTTAGGGTAGGGGTTAGGGTGAAGGTTAGGTTTAGGTTGATGTTTACGGTGAGAGTGAGGGTTCGGTGAGAGTGAGGGTTAGGGTGTGGGTGAGGGTTAGATTTCAGGTGAGTGTTAGGGTGACGATGAGGGTTAGGGTGAGGATGAGCGTTAGGTTTATGGGTGTGAGTTAGAGTGAGGGTTAGGGTTAGGGTTAGGGTCAAGTTTAGCGTTAGTGTGAGTGTTAGGGTTAGGGTTATGATTAGGGTTAGTGTTAGGATAAGGGTGAGGCTGAGGGTTAGGTTGAGGGTGAGCTTGAGTGTTAGGGTTAGTGTTAGGGTAAGGGTGACTTTTACGGTGAGTTTTAGGGTTAGGGTGAGTGTTAGGGTCAGGGTTAGGGTGAGGGTTAGGTTTAGGGTGTTATTTATGGTGAGGGTGAATGTTAGGGTGAGGGTGATGGTTAGGGTTAGGGTTAGGGTTAAGGTTAGGGTGAGGGATAGGTATAGGATTACGGTTACGGTTAGGATTAGGGTGATTGTAAGGGTTCGGTTGATGTTTCGGGTGACCTTGAGTGTTAGGGTTTGGGTGAGGATTAGCGTTAGAGTGCATGTTAGGGTTAGGGCTAGGGTCAGGGTTTTAATGAGTTTAAGGGTTAGGGTGAGGTTTATGGTGAAGGTTAGGGTTAGGATTAGCGTGAGGGTTAGGGGGAGGGTTTGGGTTAGGGTTATGGTGAGAGTTAGGGTTAGGATGAGGGTTATATTTCGGGTGAGGGTGAGATTATTGCTTAGGGTGAGGGTGAGGGTCAGGGTGAGGGTGAGGTTGAGGGTGAGTGTTAAGGTGAAGGTGAGGGTGACGGTGACGGTGAGGGTTAATTTTAGGGTTAGGGTTAGGCTGAGGTTGAGGGTAAGGGTTAGGATTGAGGTTAGAGTTAGGTTTAGGCTTAGGGTTAGGGTGACAGTGAGGTTTAGCATGAGGGTGAGGGTGATGGTGAATATTAGGGTTAGGATTATGTTTAGGGTGAGTTTTAGGGTTAGGGTTAGGGTTAGGGTGTGGGTGAGGGTTAGGTTTCGGCTGAGTGTTAGGGTGACGGTGAGGATTAGGGTGAGTGTGAAGGTTAGGGTTATGGTTAGGTTTAGTGTCAGGTTTAGGTTTAGGGTGAGTGTGAAGGTGAGGGTTAGGTTTAGAATTAGTCTTAGGTGTTTGGTAAGGCTTAGGGTGAGTGTGAGTGTGAGGGTCAGAGTTAAGATTAGGGTGAGACTTAGGGTTAGGGTTAGGGTTAGGTTGAGGGTGAGGGTGAGGGTTAGGTTGTGGGTGATGGTGAGGGTGACGGTGAAGGTGAGGGTTAGGTTTAGGGTAAGGTTTAGGGTTATGTTTAGGGTAAGATTGAGTGTGAGGATGAGGGGTAGGTTGAGGGTGAGCGTGAGGGTTAGGGTTTGGGTGAGGGTTAGGGTTAGGCTTAGGGTTAAGGTTAGGGTGAGGGTTAGGGTTAGGGTTAGGGTTAGGATGACGGTTAGGCTGAGGGTTAGGTTTAGGGTTAGGGTGAGGGTGAGGGTTAGGATTAGGATTAGGGTTAGGGTTAGGTTAAGGTTTAGGGATAGGTTTAGGGTTAGGTTCAGGGTTTGTTTAGAGTTAGGTTTAGGGTTAGGGTGAGGGTGAGGGTGAGGGTTAGGGTTGCATTAGGGTTAGTGTTAGGGTTACCCTGAGGGTGTGGTTGAGGGTGAGTGTGAGGGTTAGGGTTAAGGCGAGGTTTAGGATTAGGTTTAGGCTTAAGGGTAAGCTGAGGGTTAGGTTTAGGATTAAGTTTAATATGAGGGTTAGGCTGAGGGTTAGTGTTAGGGTTCGTTGGAGGGTAAGGGTTAGGGTGAGGGTTAGGGTGAGGGTGATGCTTAGGGTTAGGACTTAGGGTTAGGGTGAGTGTTAGGGTTAGGGTTAGGGTTAGAGTTAGGGTGAGGGTTAGGGTGAGGGTAAGGGTTAGGGTGATTTTTAGGGTGACGGTTCGTGTTACAGCTAGGATTAGGGTTCGGGTGAGGGTTAGGTTGAGGGTCAGGGTTAGAGCGAGGTTTACGATGACAGTGAGTGTTCGGGTGAAGGAGAGGGTTAGGGTTAGGGTTAGGGTGAGGGTTAAGGTTAGGGTGAGGGCTAGTGTGAGGGAAAGCGTTAGGGTGAGGGTGAAGGGTAGGGTTAGGGTTAGGGTTAGGGTTAGGTTTAGGCTGAGGGTTCGGGTTAGTGTGAGGGTGAGGGCTAGTTTTAGCATTAGGGTTAGGGTTAGGTATAGGGTTAGGGTGAGGGCGAGGGTGAGATTGAGGTTGAGGTTAGGGTAAGGTTTAGGGTTAGACTGCGGGTGGGGGTGAGGGTGAGGGTGAGGTGAAGTTTAGGGTTATTTTTAGGGTGAGGGCTAGGGTGAGGGTGATGGTTAGGGTGACGGTTTGGGTGAGGGTGAGTATTAGGGTGAGGTTGACGTTGAAGATGAGTGTTAGGGTTAGGGCGAGGATTAGGTTTAGGCTTAGTGTGAGGGTTACGATTAGGGTGATGTTTAGGATGAGGGTTAGAGTTAGGGTGAGGGTGAGTGTGAGGATTAGGGTGTAGGTGAAGGTTAGGATTAGGGTGAGGGTTAGGGTGACGGTGAGGGTTAGGGTGAAGGTGAGGGTTAGGGTTAGGGTGAGCTTTAGGGTTAGGGTTAGTGTGAGGGGTTAATTGAGGGGTAGAGTAAAGGTTAGGGTGAGAGTTAAGGTTAATGTGAGCGTTAGGGTTAGGCTTAAGGTTAGTGTTAGGGTAAGTGTTAGGGTGAGGGTTAGGTGGAGAGTGAGGGTTAGGGTTTGCCTTAGTGTTAGGGTGAGGTTTATTGTGAGGAATAAGGTTAGGGTTAGGGTTAGTATGAGGGTGAGGGTTAGAATTATTTTTATGGTGAGGGTTAGGGTGAGGGTGAGGTTTAGGGCAGGGTTAGGGTCAGGGTGAGGGTTCCGGTGAGCGCGAGTTTTAGGGTGTGGATGATGGTTAGGGTTAGGGTGAGGGTTATGGTGATGTTGAGGGTTAGGATGAGGGAGAGTGTTAGGGTTAGGGTGAGCGTTAGGTTTATTGTGAGGATTAGGGTTAGGGTAAGGGATAGGGTGAGGGCGAGGGTGAGATTCAGGTTGAGGTTAGGGTTAGGGTTAGGGTTAGACTGAGGGTGGGGGTGAGGGTGAGGGTGAAGGTTAGGGTTAGTTTTAGGGTGAGGGCTAGGGTGAGGGTTAGGGTTAGGCTGACGTTTTGGGTGAGGATGAGGATTAGGGTGAGGTTGAGGTTGAAGATGAGGGTTAGGTTTAGGGTGAGGATTAGGTTTAGGGTTAGGGTGAGGGTTAGGGTGATGGTTAGGGTGAGGGGTAGGGTTAGGGTTAGGGTGAGGGTGAGGGTTAGGGTTAATGTGAGGGTTAGGGTTAGGGTTACTGCTAGGGCTAGGGGTAGTTTGAGGGTAAGGGTTAGAGTGAGTGTTAGGGTTAGGGTAAGCATTAGGGTTAGCTTTAGGGTTAGGGTGAGGGTTAGGGTGAGGCCTCAGGTTTAGGATTAGGGTTAGGGTGAGATTTAGGTTGAGGGTTAGGATTAGGATTAGTGTTAGGATGAGGGTGAGTGTCAGGGTGAGGGTTAGGGTTAAGGTGAGAGTGAGGGTGAGGGTTTCTGTTATGTAAGGGATAGGGTTAGGGTTCGGGAGAGGATTAGGTTGAGGGTGAGGGTTAGGTGGACGGTTAGGATTAGGGTGAGGGTTAGAGTTAGGTATAGAGTGAGGGTTAGGGATAGGGTGAGGTTTAGGGTAGGGTTAGCATGAGGGTGACGGTTTGGGTGAATGTGAGTTTTAGGGTGTGGGTGACGGTTAGGGTTCGGGTGAGCTTAAGGTGACGGTGAGGGTTAGAGTGAGGGTGAGGGTTATGTTTAGGGTGAGGGTGAGGGTTAGGTTTACAGTGAGCATTAGGGTGAGCATTAGGGTTAGGGTTAGTGTTAGGATTAGGGTTAGGGTTAGGGTTATGGTTCAGGTATGGTTTAGGGTGAGGTTTAAGGTAGGGTGAGGGTTAGGGTTAGCGTTAGGTTTAGGGTGAGGTTTAGGGTGAGGGTTAGGTTTAGGGTGAGGGTTAAGGTTAGGTTGAGGCATCGGTGAGGGTGATTGTTAGGGTTGAGGGTGACGGAGAGGGTGAGGGTTTTGGTTAGGTAAGGGTTAGGTTTAGGGTGAGGGCTAGTTTGAGGGTGAGGGCTAGGGTGAGAGTGAGGGTGAGGGTGAGGGTGAGGGTTTCGGTTAGGTAAGGGTTAGGTTTATTGTTAGGGTGAGGTTTAAGTTGAGGGTGAGTGCTAGTGTGAGGGTTAGGGTTATGGTTAGGGTGAGGGTGAGGTTTAGGGTGAGGGGTAGGTTTAGGTATAGGGTGAGTGTTACGGTTCATGTGAGTGTTAGGGTTAGGGTTAGGGTTAATTTTAGTGTGAAGATAAGTGTTAGGATGAGGGTTAGGGTGAGGGTGAGGGTTAGGGTTAGGTTTACGGTAAGGTTTATGGTTAGGGTGAGGGTTAGGGTTAGGGTTAGGATTAGGGTTAGAGTGAAGTGAGGGTTAGAGTTAGCGTTAGGTATAGGGTGATGGTTAGGTTGAGGGTTAGGCTTAGGTTTAGGGTTAGGGTGAGGGTTAGTGTTAGGGTTAGGTTTAGGGTAAGGTTTAGGTTTAAGGTGAGGGTTAGGGTTAGGGTTGGGGTGAAGTGAGGGTCAGGGTTAGCGTTAGGGTTAAGGCAGGGGTTAGGGTGAGGGTGAGGGTTAGGGTTAGGATTAAGGTTAGGGTGAGGGTGAGGGTTAGGGTTAGGATTAGGGTTTGGGTAAGGTTTACGGTGAGGGTTAGGGTTAAGGTGATTGCTAGGGTTAGGGTGAGTGTGAGTGTTATTGTTAGGATTATGGTTATGGTTAGGGTTAGTGTTATTGTTAGGGTTAGGGTTAGTGTGAGGGTGAGGTTTAGCGTTAGGGTTAGGGTTAGGGTGAGTGTGAGGGTGAGTGTTAGGGTTAGGGTTAGAGTGAATGTTATTGTTAGGATTAGGGTTATGGTTAGGGTTAGTGTTATTGTTAGGGTTAGGGTTACGTTTAGAGTTAGGGTTAGTATGAGGATAAAGATTAGGGTGAGGGTTAGTGTTAGTGTTAGGGTTAAGGTTAGGGTTAGGATGAGGTTTAGGTTTAGGGTGGTGTTTAGGGTGAGGGTGAGGGTTAGCGTGAGGGTGAGGTTGAGGGTGAGTGTGAGGGTGAGGGTGATGGTGAGGGTTAGGTTTAGGGTGAATGTGAGGGTTAGGGTTAGGATTAGGGTTAGGTTTAGGGTTAGGCTGAAGTTGAGGATGAGGGTGAGGGTTAGGGTTACGGTGAGGTTTAGTTTGAGGCTTAGTGTTAGGGTTAGGTTTAGGCTTAGTGTGAGGGTTAGGGTGAGTGGTAGGGTTAAAGTTCGGTTGAGGGTTAGTGTTAGTTTGAGGGTTAGGGTTAGGGTTAGACTTAGGGTTAGTGTATGGTTAAAAGTTAGGGTGAGGTTTAGGGTGAGGGTTAGGGTGAGGGTGAGTGTTAGGGTTATCGTTAGGGTTAGGTGTAGGGTGAGGGTTAGGGTGAGGGTAATGTTTAGCTTGAGGGTGAGGGTTAGGTTGAGGGAGAGGGTTAGGTTTAGATTTAGGGTTAGGGTTACGGTGAGTTTTAGGGTTAGGGTTAGGTTTAGGTTGAGGGTGAGGTTGAGGGTTAGAGTTAGGGTTAGGTAAGTGTTAGGGTTAAGTTTAGGGTGAGTATTAGGTTGATGGTGAGGGTTAGGGTGAGATTTGGGTAGGGGTTAGGGTGAAGGTTAGGGTTAGGGTGATGTTTAGGGTGAGAGTGAGGGTTCGGGTGAGGATGAGGTTTAGGGTGCGGGTGAGAGTTAAGTTTCGACTGAGTGTTAGGGTGACGATGAGCGTTAGGGTGAGGGTGAGCGTTAGGGTTATGGTTAGTGTTAGGGTGAGTGTTAGGGTTAGGGTTAGTGGTAGGGTGAGGTTTATGGTGATGGGTAGGGTTAGGGTTAGGGTCAGGTTAGTATTAGTGTGAGGGTTAGGGTTAGGGTTAGGGTTAGGGTTAGTGTTAGGATAAGGGTGAGGGTGAGGTTTAGGGTGAGGGTGAGGGTTAGGGTGAGGGTTAGGGTTTGGATTAGTGTTAGTGTTAGGGTTAGACTTAGGAAAAGGTTGATGGTGAGTGTGAGTGTTAGGGTTAGGGTGAGTGTTAGGTTTAGGCTTAGGGTTAAGGGTAAGGTGAGGGTTAGGGTTATGGTTAAGTTTAATATGAGGTTTAGGCTGAGTGTTAGGTTTAGGGGTCATGTATGAGTAAGGGTTAGGGTGAGGTTTAGGGTGAGGGTGAGGGTTATGGTTAGGCTTAGGGTTAGGGTGAGCGTTAGGGTGAGGGTTAGTGTGAGGGTTAGTGTTAGGGTTAGGGTGAGGGTTAGGGTGAGGATAAGTGTTAGGGTGAGGGTTAGGGTGAAGACTACTGTTAGGGTAGGGTTAGGGAGAGGGTAAGGGTTAGGGCTAGTTTAGGGTGAAGGTGAGGGTTAGGGTGAAGGAGAGGGTTAGGGTTAGGGTTAGTTTGAGGGTTAGGTTTAGGGTGAGGGCTCGTGTGAGGGAGAGGGTTAGGGTGTGGGTGAGGGGTAGGGGTAGGGTTAGGGTTAGTGTTAGGTTTAGGCTGAGGGTTAGGGTTAGTGTGAGGGTGAGGGGTAATTTTTGCATTAGGGTTAGGATTAGGGTGAAGGTTATTGTGAGGGGGAGAGGGAGGTTGAGGTTGAGGTTAGGGTTAGGGTTAGGCTTAGGGTGGGGGTGAGGGTGAGGATGAGGGTGAGTGTTAGGGTTAGTTTTTGGGTGAGGGCTAGGTGAAGGTCAGGGTGAGGGTGACAGTTAGGGTGACGGCGAGGTTTTCCGTTAGTAAAGGCGTACGGTTAGGGTTAGGATGTGGATCAGGTTGAGGTTGAGGTTTAAGGTGATGGTTAGGGTTAGGGTGAGGGTTAGGGTAAGGGTGAGGGTCAGGGTGACGGTGAGGGTTAGGTGAAGTTGAGGGTTAGGGTTAGGGTGAGGGTGAGCTCTTAGGTGAGGGGTAGGGTAAGGGTTAGGGTGAGGGTTAGGGTTAATGTGAGGGTTAGGGTTAGGTTTAGGGTTAGTGTGAGGATAAGGTTTAGGGTGAGGGTTAGGTTGAGAGTGAGGGTTAGGGTTAGCTTTAGTGTTAGGGTGAGGGTGAGGGTTAGGGTGAGTGTAAGGGTGAGGCTTAGGGTGAGGGTTAGTTTTAGTGTGAGGATTAGGGTTAAGGAGAGAATTAGGGTTATTGTGAGGTTAAAGGTTAGGGTGAGGTTTAGGTTGAGGGTGAGGGTTAGGGTTAGGGTTACGGTTGGGGTGAGGGTTAGTGTTAGGATTAGGGTTAGGTTTAGGGTTAGGGTTATTGTTAGGGCTAGGGTTAGGGTTAGGGTGAGAGTGATGGTGAAGTTTAGCGTTAAGGTTAGGTTTAAGGTGAGGATGAGTGTGAGTGTTAGGGTTAGGGTTACGGTTAGGCTGCGGTCGAGGCTGGGGTGAGGGTAGGTGTTAGGGTTAGGGTTACGGGGAGGGCTAGGTTGAGCGTGAGTGTTAGTGTGAGAGTGACGGTGAGGGTGAGGGTTTCGATTACATAAGATTTAGGGTTATTGTTAGGGTGAGGTTTAAATTGAGGGTGAGGGTTAGTGTGAGGGTTAGGGTTAGGGTGAGGGTAAGGTTTATAGTTAGGTTGAGGAGTAGGTTTAGGGTGATGTTTAGGGTGACCTCACCCTACCACTCACCCTAACCCTAACCCTCACCCAAACCCTCACCCTCACCCTAAGCCTAAACCTAACCCTAACACTAACCCTAAACCTAACACTCACCCTCACCCTAACCCTAAACCTAACCCTCACCCTAAACCTAAACCTAATCCTCACCCTTACCCTAACACTCACCGTCACCTTCACCCTCACCCTAACCCTAACCCTCACCCTCACCCTATCCTCTTCCTAACCCTAACCCTAAACCTCACCCTAATCCTAAGCCTAACAGTAACCCTCACACGAACCCTAACCCTCCCACTAAAACTAACCCTATCCCTCACCTTAACCCTCATCCTAAACCTAACCTTAACCATCACCCTTACCCTAATGCTAACCCTAAATCTCACCCTAACCCTAAACCTCACGCTCACCCTCACCCTCAACCTAACCCTAACCCTACCCCTCACCCTAAACTTCATCCTAACCCTAACGCTAACCCTAACACTCACACTAATCCTAAACCTAACCCTAAACCTCACCCTCACACTCATTCTCACCCTAAACCTAAACCTAACCCTAACCCTCACCCTAACCGTAACCCTCACTGTAACCCTCACCCTAAACCTCATCCTCTCCCTAACACTCACCCTCACCCTAACCCTATCCCTAACCCTCACCCTCATCCTAACCCTCACCCTTACCCTTATCCTCACGGGAAACCTAACCCTAAACCTAGCCATAACCCTCACCCTAAACCTAACGCTAACCTTAAAACTAACCCAAAACCCCCCTCACACTCACTGTCATCCACAGCCTAACTGTGACCGAATCCTAATCCTAAACCTAACTCTCACTCTCACCCTCACCCTAAACCTAACCCTAACCCTAAACCTCACCCTCACCCTCACTCTCACACTCACACTCAGCTTCACCCTCACCCTTACCCTAAACCTAACCCTAACCCTAACCCTCACCCTACACTAACCCTAACACTAACCCTAACTCTCACACTAAACCTAACCCTCACCCCAACTCTAAACCTATACCTCAGCCTAACTCTCATCTTAACCCTAACCCTAACCCTAATCCTCACCCTATCCCTAACAGTTACCCTAACCCTAAACCTCACCCTCAACCTAGCCCTGACCCTAAACGTAACCCTAAACCTAACCCTCCCCTAACCCTAACCCTCACCCTAAACCTAACTCTCACCCTGACCCTAACAATCACCCTAACCTTAACCCTAACCTAAACCTAAACTTAACGCTCACCCTCACACTAAACCTAACCCTCACCCAATTCCTCACCCGAAACCTAACCCTAAACCTCACCCTCACGTTAACACTTACCCTCACCCTGACCCTCACTCTAACCCTAACTCTAACCGTAAACCTCACCCTAAAACTCACCCTAACCCTAAATCTAATCATCACCCGAACCCTCACCTGAACACTAACCCTAACCCTCACCCTCAACCTCACCCTCAGCCTAACCCTAACCCTAACCGTAATCCTAACCCTAACCCTCACCCTCACCTAACCCTAACCCTAACCCTAATCCTAACCCTAACCCTTACCCTCACCCTCACCCTAACTCTAATCCTTACCAAAACCTAACTCTCACCCTAACTGTAAACCTCACCCAAACCTAACCCTCTCCTTCATATTCACCCTAACCCTAACTCTATCACTAATCCTCACCCTAACCCTAACCCTAACCCTCACCCAAACCCAAACCCTCACCCTCACCCTCACCCTCACACTAAGTCTAACACTAACCCTAAACTTAATTTTACCATAACCTCACCCTCACCTCACCCTAACTCTAACCATAACCCAACCCTAATCTTCACCCTAACTCTAACCCTCAACCAAACCTAACCCTCACCCTCACCCTCAAGCTAACCCTAAACCTAACCCTAATGCTAACGCTCACCCTAACCCTAACCCTCACCCTAAGCCTAACCCTAAACTTCACCCTCACCCTAACCATAAACCTAAACATAACCCTCACCCTAACACTCACCCTAACACTAATGTTAACACTAAAACTCACACTCACCCTAAACCTCACTCTAACCCTTACCCTCACCCTCACCCTAACCCTAACACTAACACTAACACTCACACTAAACCTAACTCTAACCCTCACCCAATTCCTCACCCTAAACCTAACTCTAACCCTCACCCTCAACCTAAACCTCACGTTAACACTTACCATCACCCTGATCCTCACCCTAACCCTAACCCTAACCATAAACCTCACCCTAACCCTCAACCTAACCCTAAATCTAATCGTCAGCTGAACCCTCACCTGAACACAAACCCTAACCCTCACCCTCAACCTCACCCTCAGCCTAAACCTAACCCTAACCCTAATCCTAACCCTAACCCTCACCCTCACCTAACCCTAACCCTAACCCTAATCCTAACCCTAACCCTCACCCTCAGCCTCACCCTAACTCTAACCCTTACCCAAACCTAACTATCACCCTAACTCTAAACCTCACCCAAACCTATCCCTCACCCTCATATTCACCCTAACCCTAACTCTAACACTAATCCTCACAGTAACCCTAACCCTAACCCTCACCTTAACCCAAACCCTCACCCACACCCTCACCCTCACCCTCACAATAAGTCTAACCCTAACCCTAAACCTAATCTTAACCATAACCTCAACCTCACCTCACCCTAACTCTAACCATAACCCAAGCCTAATCCTCACCCTAACTCTAACCCTCAACCAAACCTAAACCTCACCCTCAAAATCAAGCTAAACCGAAACCTAACCCTAATGCTAACGCTTACCCTAACCCTAACCCTAAACTTCACCCTCACCCTAACCATAACCCTAAACCTAACCCTCACCCTAACACTCACCCTAAACATAACGTTAATCCTAAACCTCACACTCACCCTAAACCTCACCCTAACCCTTACCCTCACCCTAACCCTAACCCTAACACTAACACTAACCCTCACACTAATCCTAACTCTAACCCTAAACCTAATACTAAACCTAACCCTAAGCCTCACTGTAACCCTAACTCTAACCCTAACCCTAAGCCTTACACTAACCCTAACACTAACCCTAACCCTCACCCTCACACTAACCCTAAAACTAACCCTAACCCTCCCCCTCCCCCTTCCCGTCACCCTCAGCCTAACACTAAGCTTAATCCTAATCCTAACACTAACCTCACTCTCAACCACACCCTAAACCTAACCCTAACCATGAACATCCCCCTCCCCCTCCCGCTCCCCATAACCCTAAAAATAACCCTAACCCTAAACCTAACCTTAATCCTCACCCTAACCCTAACCCTAACCCCACCCTCCCCCTCCCCCTCAGCCAAAACCTAAACCTAATCCTTATCCTAACCCTAATCCTCATTCTCACCCTAACCATAAAACTAACCTAACAATACCCCTCAGCCTAAACCTCACCCTAACCCCAACCCTCATCCTAATCCTCAACCTATCCCTAACCTTCACACTAACCCTCACATTCACCCTAGCTCTCACCCTAACTGTAATAATAGACCTAACCCTCAACCTAACCCTAACACTCACCCTAACACTAGCACTCACCCTGAACCTGAACCTCACCCTAAGTCTAACTCTAACCCTCATCCTGAGCCTAACCCTCACCCTAAACCTAACCCTAAACCTAAACCTCAACTTAACGCTCACACTCACCCTAACCCTGACCCTCACTCTACTCCTCACCCTAACCGTTACCCTAACCCTCACCCAAACCCTCACCCGAACACACACCCTAATCCTCACCCTCACCCTCACCCTAATCCTAACCCTAACCCTAACCCTAATCCTAACCCTCACCCTCATCCTAGCCCTCACCCTAGCTCTAACCGTAACCCTAACCCTCACATGAACTCTCAACCTCACCCTAACCCTCACCCTCATCCTAAACATCACCCTAACCCTAGCCCTCACCATCACCCTAAACTTACCCCACACAATAACCCTCAACTTAACCCTTATCTTCATCCTCACCCTAACCCTCACATTAACTCTAACTCTCACCCTAACACTAACCCTAATCCTCATCCTAAACATCACTCTAATCCAACCCTCAAGCTAGCCTAAACCTAACCCTCACCCTAACCCTAATCCTCACACTCACCCTCACCCTAACCCTCACCCTAACTCTAGCCCTCACCATAAACTTAAACCTCACCCTAACCCTAACCCTGAACCTCAACTTCACCCTCAGCCTAACCCTAACCCTAACCCTACCCATAATCCTAACCCTAACCCTAACCCTACCCATAATCCTAACCCTAACCTTCACCCTCACCCTCAACCAAACCCTAAACCTAACCCTATCCCTCACCCTCAACCACACCCTCACCCTAACTCTAACCCTAACCCTAACCCTCACCCTAACCCAAACACTAAACTTAACCTTAACCCTCCCCCCTCACTCTCAACCTAAGACTAAGCTTAACCCTAACCCTAACCCTAACACTAACCCTAACCCTAAAACTAATCCTAACACTAAACCTCACCTTCATCCTAACCCTAACCCTAACCCTAACCCCAACCCTCACACTCACCCTAACCCTCACCCAAAACCTAATGCTAACACTAACCCTCACCCTCACCCTAACCCTTACCATAAACCTAACCCAAATTCTCACCCTCATATTAGCCCTCACCCTAACTCTAACCCTAAACCTAACCCCCACCCGAAACCTCACACTCACACTAACATTCAACTTCAGCCTAAACATCACCCTAAGCCTAACCTTCAAAATAAACCTACTCTTAACCCTCACCCTAACACTAACCTTAACCCTAATCCTCACACTAACCCTAACCCTAAACCTTACCTAAACAAAACCGTCACCCTCACCCTCACCATAGCCCTCACCCTAACCTTAACCATAACCCTAACCCTAACCCTTAACCTCATCCTCATCCTCAGCCTAACCCTAAACCTAACCCTATCCTAAACCTAACCCTCACCTTCACCCTCACCCTAAAACTAACCCTAAACCTCACCCTCACCCACACCCTCTCCCTAACTCTAACCCTAAACCTAACCCTAATCCTAACCCTAACCTTAATGCTAACCCTAAACCTAACCCTCATTCTAACCCTCACCCTAACCCTTACCCTCACCCTAACCCTCACCCTAAACTTTTCCCTCACCCTAAACCTAACCCTAACCCTCACACTTACCCTAACCCTCACCCTCACCCTAACCCTAAATGTAAACCTAACCCTCCCTCTCCCTTCCCCCTCACCCTCAGCCTAACCCTAACCCTAAACCTAATAATAAACCTAACCCTCACTCTCACCCTCAACCTAAACCTAACCCAACCCTAAACCTAACCCTCCCTCTCCCCATACCCCTCCCACTCCGCGTCACCCCAACAATAAAAATAAGCCTAAACCTAAACCTAACCTTCATCCTAATCCTAATGCTCACCCTAACCCTCCCCCTCACTCTCACCCTCACCCTAAACCTAACCCTAACCCTAAACCTCACCCTCACCCTCACCCTCACCCTCACCTTCACCCTCACCCTAAACCTAACAATAACAATAAACCTAACCCTAACCCTAACACTCACCCTAACACTAACACTAACCCTAACCCTAACCCTAACTCGCACACCAAACCTAATCCTCACCCTAAACCTAACCCTACCCCTCAGCCTAACCCTCAACAAAAGCCTTAACCTCACCCTCACCCTAACCGTCACACTAACCATAACCCTCACCTTAACCCTAACCCTCACCCACACCCTCACGCTCACCCTCAGCCTAAACCTAACCCTAACCCTAAACCTAATCCTAACCCTAAACC
Source organism: Dipodomys merriami (assembly GCF_024711535.1). Lineage (NCBI taxonomy): Eukaryota > Metazoa > Chordata > Mammalia > Rodentia > Heteromyidae > Dipodomys > Dipodomys merriami. The sequence goes on from NW_027206157.1 coordinate 3,508,358, forward strand.
TCACCCTCACCTTACCCTAACCCTAACCCACACCCTCATTCTCACCCTCACCCTAAACTTCAGGCTCACCCTCTCCCTCATCTTAACCCCAAACCTAACCCTAAACATCACCCTAACCCTAATCCTCAACCTAACCCTAACCCTCACACTAACCCTAACCTTCACCCTCACCTTAACCCTAAACGTCAACCTAACCCTCCCCCTCCCCCTCCCCCTCCGCCTCAGCCTAACCCTAACCCTAATCCTAATCCTAAACCTAACACTCACTCTCACCCTCAACCTAAACCTAACCCAACCCTAAACCTCTCCTAAACCCCCTCCCTCTCCCCCTACCCCTCCCACTCCGCCTCACCCCTACAATAAAAATAACCCTAAACCTACACCTAACCTTCATCCTAAACCTAAAGCTCACCCTAACCCTCCCCCTCCCCCTCACTCTCACCCTCACCCTAAAACTAACCCTAACCCTGAACCTCACCCTCACCCTCACCCTCACCTTCACCTTCACCCTCACCCTAAACCTAACAATAACAATAAACCTAACCCTAAGCCTAACCCTCACCCTAACACTAACACTAACCCTAACCCTAACCCTAACTCCCACACTATACCTAATCCTCACCCTAACCCTAACCCTACCCCTCAGCCTAACCCTCAACAAAACCCTCAACAAAAGCCTTAACCTCACCCTCACCCTAACCGTCACACTAACCCTAACCCTCACCCTAACCCTAACCCTCACCCACACCCTCACGTACACCCTCAGCCTAAACCTAACCATAACCCTAATCCTAATCCTAAGCCTAAACCTCACCCTCACCTTACCCTAACCCTAACCCACTCCCTCAACCTCACCCTCTCACTAACCTTCAGGCTCACCCTCTCCCTCATCCTAACCCCAACACTAACCCTAACCATCACCCAAACCCTAATTCTCACCCTAATCCTAAGCCTAACCCTCAACCTCACCCTAATCCTAACACTAACCCTCACCCTAAACATCACCCTAACGCTAATGCTAATCCTAACCCTCACGCTCACCATAACCCTCACCCTAACCCTTATTCTCACCCTCACCCTAACGCTAATCCTAATTCATACCCTATCCCTAACCCCTACCTTAAACCTCACAATCTCCCTATCTCTCACCCTAACTCTAACCCTCACCCGAACTCTCACCTTCACCCTAACACTCACCCTCACCCTAAACATCACCCTAACCCTAACTTTCACTCTAAACCTAACCCTAACCCTCACCCTAACCCTAACCCTCACCCTAACCATCACCCTCATCGTAATCCTCACACTAACACTAACCCTAATACTTACCAACCAAAACGCTCACCCTCACCCTCAGCCTAACCCCAACCTCACCCTCAGCCTAATCCTAATCCGAACCCTAACCCTCACCCTCACCCTCACTCTTACCCTAACCCTCACCCTCACCCACACGCTTACCTAACTCTAACCCTAAACCCAAGCCTCAACCTAACCCTAAACCTCACACTAACCCCAACCCTCACCTTCACCCAAACACTAATCCTAAAGCTAACCCTAAGCCTAACCCTCACTCTCACCCTAACCCTCACCCTAACCCTTACCCTCACCCTAAACCTAACCCTGACCCTAACCCTCACACTAACACTAATCTTAACCCTAAACCTAACCCTAAAGGAAACCCAAACCCTAACACTCACACTATCCCTAACCCTCACACTCACAATCAACTTCACCATAACCCTCACCCTCACCCTAACCTTAACCCTAACCCTGAACCTCAACCTCACCCTCACCCTCACCTTAACCCTAACCTAACCCTAACACTAATCCAAACCCTAACCCTAAACATCACACTCACCCTGACTCTAAACCTAACACTAACACTCACCCTCACCCACACCCTCTACGTAAATCTGACCCTAAACCTAACCATCAACCTAAACCTAAATCTCACCCTAAATCTAACCCTCACACTCCCGCAAACAATAATCCTAACCTTAATCATAAGCCTAACACTCACACTCACCCTAAACCTCCACCTAAACTTTTCCCTCACCCTAACCCTAAACCTAACACTCACACGAACCCTAACACTCACCCTCACCCTAACTCTAACCCTAACCCTAAACCTAACCCTCCCCCTCAGCCTAACCCTAACCCTAATCCTAATCCTAAACCTAACCCTCACTCTCACCCTCACACTAAACCAAACCCCAACCCTAAAATTCACCCTCACCCTCACTCTCACCCTCACCCTCAACTTCAACCTCAACGTAAACTTACACGTAAAACTAACATTAACCCTCACCCTAACACTAACCCTAACACTAATCCTAACTCTCAAACTAAACCTAACCCTCACCCTAAGCCTACGCCTACCCCTCAGCCTAACCCTAACCCTAACCCTAACCCTAATCCTCACCAAATCCCTAACCGTAACCCTAACCCTAAAACTCAATCTCACCCAAGCCATCACCCTAAGGCTAAGCGTAAACCTAACCCTCTCCTAACCCTAACCCTCTCCCTAATTCTAACCCTCACACTGACCCTAACCCTAACCCTCACCCTAAACCTCAACCTAACCCTAAAACTAACCCTCACCTGAACCCGAACCCAAAACCTAAGCCTAACCCTCACCCGAAACCTCACTCTCAGCCTAACGCTAAACCAAACCCTAATCCTAACCCTAACCCTTACCCTCACCCTCAACCTCAACCTCACCCACAGTCTAACCCTAACTCTAACCCTAACGCTCATCCTCACCCTCAACATAACTATTACCCTAACCTAACCCTAACCCTCACCCTAACTCTAACCGTCACCCAAACCTAACCCTAACCCTCACATTCACCCTAACCTTAACTCTAACCCTTACCCTCACCCTAACCCTAACACTAACACTCACCCTAACCCAAACCCTGATGCTCACCCTCACCTTCACCATAATTCTAACCCTATCACTACCCTAATCTTTAGCCTAACCCTCACCCTCACCTCGCCCTAACTCTAACCATAACCCAAACCTAATCCTCACCCTACCTCTAACCCTTAAACAACCGTAACCCTCACCCTCACCCACACCCTAACCCTAAGACAACCCCTCAGCCAAACCCTCACCGTCACCCTAACCCTAAACCTAACCCTCACCCTAACACTCACCCTAACCCTAACGTTAACCCTAAATCTCTCCCTCAACATAAACCTCACCCTAACCCTTACCCTCACCCTAAGCCTAACCCTAACCCTAACACTAACCCTCACACTAATCCTAACCCTAAATCTAACCCTAACACTAAACCTCATCTTAACCCTCATCTAACCCTAACTTTAACCCTAACCCTAATCCTTACACTAAGCCTAACAATAACCCTAATCCTAACCGTAACCCTCAACCTAACACTAACTCTAACCCTAACCCTAACTCTCATACTAAACTTACACCTCAACCTAACCCTAAGCCAACCCCTCAGCCTAACCCTAACCCTTACACAAAACCTACCCCTAATCCTCACTCTATCCCGAACCGTAACCCTAACACTAAACCTCACCCTCAGCCTAGCTCTCACCCTAACCCTAACCCTAAACCTAACCCTCCCCTAACCCTAACCCTCACCTTAATTCTAAACCTCACCCTGAACCTAACCCACAACCTAACCCTAACCCTAACCCTCAACCTCAACTTAACGCTTACCCTCACCTTAACCCTAACCCTCAACGTACTCCTCACCCTAACCCTAACCTTAACCCCCAACTTCACCCTAAACCTGACATTAACCCTTACCCTCACCCTGACCCTCAGCCTAACCCTAACCATAACCATAACCCTCACCCTAACCCTAAATCTAACCCTCACCGAAACCTCACCCAAACCCTAACCCTAAAACACACCTTCACCCTCAACCTCAGCCTAACCCTAAACCTAACACTAATCCTTACCCTAACCCTCATCCCCACTTCACCCTAACTCTAACGATAACCCAACCCTTAATGTCATCCTCACTCTAACCCTCAACCAACCATAACCCTCATCTTCACCCTCACCCTCACCCTAACCCTAACCCTAAAGCTAATGCTCACCATAAATCTAACCTTCACCCTAACACTAACCCTAAACGTCACCCTCACCCTAACCCTAACCCTAAACATAACCCTCACCCTAACCCTAACATTAACCCTAAACCTCACCCTCAACATAAACCTCACCCTAACCCTTACCCTCACCCTAGCCTAACCCTAACACTAACCTTCACACTAATCCTAAACCTAAACCTAACTCTAACACTAAACCTCACCCTAACCCTCACCCTAACCCTAACTGTAACCCTAACCCTTACACTACCCCTAACAATAACCCTAACCCTAACCCTCACCCTAACACTAACCCTAACCCTAACTCTAACTCTCACACTAAACCTAACCCACACCCTAACACTAAGCCAAACCCTCAGCCTAACCCTAACCCTAACCCTTACCCTAACCCTCACCCTATCCCTAACTGTAACCCTAATCCTAAACCTCACCCTCACCCTACCACACACCCTACCCCTAAACCTAAATCTAACCCTCCCCTAAACCTAACACTCACCCTAACCCTAACCCTAACCCTCACCCTGACCCTAACCCTCACCCTAACCATAACCCTAACCCTCAACCTCAACTTAAAGCTCACCCTCAACTTAACCCTAACCCTCTCCGTACTCCTCACCCTAAACCTAATCATAACCCTCAACTTCACCCTAAACCTCACGTTAACACTTACCCTCACCCTGACCCTCACCCTAAGCCTAACCATAAACATAACCCTCAACCTAACCCTCAACCTAACCCTAAATCTAACCCTCACACTCAACCTCAGCCTAACCCTAACCCTAACCTTAATCTTAACCCTAACGCTGACCCTTACCCACACCCTAATTCTAATCCTAACCCTAACCCTCACCCTCACCCTTACCATAACTCTAACTCTTACCCAACTCTTACCCTCACCCTAACTCTAACCCTAACCCAATCCTAAACCTCACCCTCATATTCACCCTAACCCTAACTCTAACCCATACCCTCACCCTAACCCTAACCCTAACATCACCCTAAGATAAACCCTCACGCTCACCCTCACCCTCACCCTAAGTCTAACCCTAACCCTAACCCTAATCTTAACCCTAACCCTCACCCTCACCTCAACCTATTTCTAACAATATCCAAACCCTAATCCTCAACTTCACTCTAACACTCAACCTACCCTAACCCTCACCCTCAACCTCACCCTAACCCTAACCCTAACCCTAACGCTAATGCTGACTGTAACCCTTACCCTCACCCTATCCCTAAGCCTAAACGTCACCCTCACCGAAAACCTAGCGCTAAACCTAACCCTCACCTTAACCCTGCTTCTCCCCCTTCCCCTCCCCCTCAGACACAATCTATCCCTAATCCTAATCCTAACCCAACCCTCACTCTCTCCCTCAGCGTAAATCTAACCTTAACCCTAAACCTCCCCTTCAAACTCCCCCTAACAATAAACCTAAAAATAACCCTAACCCTAACCCTAACTCTCACCCTCACCCTAACCCAAACCTTCCCTCTCCCCCTAACACTAACCCTAACCCCAACCCTCACCCAACCCTCACCGTAAACCTAAACCTAAACCTCACCCTAACCCTAAGCCTAACCCTAACCCTCACCCTCACTCTAGCCTTCACCCTAACAATAATCCTAACCCTAAACCTCACCCTAACCCTAACTCTCATTCTAACCCTAACCCACACACTAAACCTAACCCTCACCCTAACCCTAACACTCACCCTAAAACTTACCCTAACCCTAACCCTAATATTAAACCTAACCCTCACCCTAAGCTTAACCTAATATGAACCCTAACCCTCACCCTAAAACTAACCCTCTAACTAAACCTCCCACTCATCTTAACCCTCAAACTAAACCTTATCCTCACCCTCACCCTAACCCTCACATTAACCCTAAACCTCACCATAACACTAAGCTTAACCCTCACCCTCAACCTAAACCTCAACATCACCCTAACCCTCACCTTAACCCTAACCCTCAACCACACCCTACACATCACCCTAAACTTAAGACTCACCCTCAACCTAACCCTCATCCTAAGACTAACTCAAACCCTAACACTAATCCTAAACTTAACCCTCACACTCACCATCACCCTAACACTAACCCTAACCCTAAACCTAACCGTAACCCTCATCCTAACCCTAACCCTAACCCTAACCCTCACCCTAAACCTAACCCTCACCCTAAACCTAACCATAACCCTCACCCTAATCCCAACCCTAACCCTAACCCTCATCCTCACCCTCACCCTCAGCTTAAGACTAACCCTAACTCTCACCCTCACCCTATCTCTCTCCCGAACCCTAAGCCTAGCCCAAACCCACACCCTAACCCTAACCCTAACACTTAACCTCACCCTAACCCTTACCCTCACCCTCACCCTAACACTCACCCTAAACCTTACCCTCATCCAAACCCTAACCTAACCCTCACACTAACCCTAAAAGTCATCTTAACCCTAACCCTACCCCTCACCCTAAACCTAACCCTAACCCTCACACTAAACCTAAACTTCACCCTACCCCTAACAATAACACTAACCCTAATCCTAACCCTCACTGTCACCCTCACTCTAACCCTAAACCTAACCCTAAACCTCATCCTCACTGTCACCTACACCCTCACCCCCAGCCTAAACCTAACCATAACAGTAACCCTAACCCTATCCCTAAACCTCACCGCAAACATAATCCTAACACTTAACCTCACCCTAACCCTAACCCTAACCCTCACCCTCACCTTAAACCTAACCGTAAACCCCACCTTAACCTTCACCCTAAACCTAAACCTATCCCTCACCCTAACCTTAACCCTCAACCTAACCCTAACCATCACCCTAACCCTAAGCCTAACACTAATCCTCACCCTCACCCTACCCCTCACCCTAAACCTAATCCTAACCCTAACCCTCACCCTAACCCTAAACATCACACTAACCCTCGCCCTCACCCTAACCCATACCCTAAGACTAACCCTAAAATTAACCCTAACCCTAAGCCTAAGCTTAAACGGAACCCTCATCCTAACCCTCACCCTAACCCTAACCCTAAGCCTGTCCCTCCCCCTCACCCTAACCTTCAATCTAATCCTTACCCTTATCCTCACCCTAACCCTCACACTGACCCTATCCCTCAACCTAACCCTAATCCTAACCCTAAAACTCACCCTCAAGTTCATCCTCAGCCTAACCCTAATCCTAACCCTAATCCTTACCCTAACCATCACCCTCACCCTCACCCTAAACATAACCCTCACCCTAAACCTAACCCTAACTCTGTCCCTCACCCTAACCCTAACCCTAACCCTCACCCAACCCTCACCCTAAACCTAAACCTAAACCTAAACATCACCCTCACCCTAACACTCACCCTAACCCTCATCCTCACCCTAAATTTAACCCTATTCCTAACCCTAACTGTAACTCTCAGACTAAACCTAACCCTCACCCTAACCCTATACCTATCCCTGAGCCTAACCCTCACCCTCACCCTAACCCTAACCCTAATTCTCACCCTATCCATAACCATAACCATAACCCTCACACTCACCCTATCCCTCATCCTAACTCTATCCCTGACCCTAACCCTCACCTGAACCCTCACCCAAACCATCACCCTAATCCTAACAATCACTTTAACCCTAACTCTCACCGTAACTGCAACCCTACCCCTAACCCTAACCCTCCCGCTCCCTTTCCCACTCACCCTCAGCCTAACCCGAACACTAATCCTAATCCTAACCGTAACCCTCACTCCAACCCTCACTCTAAACCTAACCCTAAAGTAAACCTCACCCTCACCCTCACCCTAACCCTACGTCTAACCCTAACCCTAACCCTAATCTTAACCCTAACCCTCACCCTCACCTCAACCGAATTCTAACCATAACCAAACCCTAATTCTCAACCTCACTCTAACCCTCAACAAACCCTAACCCTCACCCTCAACCTTACCCTAACCCTAACCCTAACCCTAACGCTAACGCTGACCGTAACCATTACCATCACCCTAACCCTAACGCTAAACGTCACCCTCACCCAAACCCTAGCGCTAAACCAAACTCTCAACCTAACCCTCCTTCTCCACCTCCCCCTCACCCTCAGACTAAATCTATCCTGAATACTAATCCTAACACTAACCCTCAATCTCCCCCTCACCCTACACCTAACTCTAACCCTCACCCTCACCCTCACACTAAAACTAACAATAACCATAACCCTCAACCTCACCCTAACCCTAACCCTCCCTCTCCCCCTAACACTAACCCTAACCCTAACCCTCACCCAACCCTCACCGTAAACCTAAACCTAAACCTCACCCTCACCCTAACCCTCAACCTAAACCTTACCCTCACCCTAACCGTAACCCTATCGCTAACCTTAACCCTAATTATCAGACTAAATCTAACCCTCACCCTAAACCTAACCCTACCGCTGAGCCTAACCCTCAACCTAACCCTAACCTTCCCTCTCCCCCTAACACTAACCCTAACCCTAACTCTAACCCTAAACCTAACCCTCACCCTAAACCTAAAACTAAACCTCACGCTCAACCTAACCCTCACCCTAACCCTTGCCCTCACCCTAACCGTAACCCTAAAGCTAACCCTAACCATAACTCTCAGACTAAACCTAACCCTCCCCCTAACCCTAACCCTACCCCTCAGACAAACCCTCACCCTAACCCTAACCCTAACCCTAATTCTCACCCTATCCCTAAACCTAACCCTAAACATCAACCTCACTCTAGCCCTCAAGCTAATTCTAACCCTACCTCTAACCCTCACCCGAACCATCACCCTCACCCTAACCCTCAACCTCATCCTAAACATCATCCTAAAACTAACACTAACCGTCACCCTGACCCTAACCCCAACCCTCACCCTAACCCTAACCCTCACCCTAACACTTAACCTCACCCTAATCCTCAACCTAACCCTAAAACTAACCCTGACCTAACGGAAAACCTCACCCGCACCCTCACCCTCAACCTAAACCTGACCCTTACCCTAGACCTCACCCTAACCTTCACACTAATCCCAAACCTTCAACCTCACCCTCACCCTCAGCCTAACCCTAACCCTAAACCTAATCCTAAACTTAAACCTCATCTTCATATTAACCCAAACCCTAACCCTCACAATAACCCTCACCCTAACCATCACCCTCCCCCACACCGTCACCCTAAACCTAAACCTAACCCTAACCCTCACCCTAACCCTAACCTGACCCCAACCCTAACCCTCACCCTCACCCTAACCCTAACCCGAAACCTAACCCTCACCCTAACCCTCCCTTCTTCTCTCACACTCAACCTTTTCCTAAGCCTAAACCTAATGCTACTCCTAACCCTAAAACTCACTCTCACCCTCACCCTAAACCTTACTCTAACTCTAAACCTCACCCTCACCCTCATCCACAGTCTGAAACATAACCTAACCCTAATCCTAACCCTAACCCTCACACTCACCCTCACCCTCACCCTCACCCTAAATCTAACCCTAATCCAACCCTAACCCTCACTCTAACTCTAACCCTCACCCAACCCTAACCCTCATTCTCAACCTCAATCTAAACCTAAACTTAACCCTAACTCTCACCCTAACCCTTAGCCTCACCATAATCCTAACCCTCGCCCTAACCCTAACCCTCACCCTAACCCTTATCCAAACCCTAACCGTAACCCTAAACCTCACCCTATGCCTCACCCTAACCCTAACCCTAACCCTCACTCTCCCTAACCCTCACCCTAACCCTTACCATCACCCTAATCCTCACCCTAACCCTAACCCTAACACTGACATTAAACTTCACAGTAACCCTCACCCTAACCCTAACCCTCACCCTCACCCTCAACCTAACCCTCATACTAACCGTTATCCTCTCCCTAAACCTAAACTTAACCCTCACCCTAAACCTCATAGTAACCCTAACGCTCACCCTAACTATAACCCGACCCCTCAACCTACCATCATCCTACCCCTAACCCTAACACTCAGGCTTACCCTCACCCTCACCCTAACCCTAACCCTCATGATAACCCAAACCTCCACCCTCACCCTCAACCTCACCCTCAGTCTAACCCTAACACTAAACCTAATCCTAACCCTAATCCTCACCCTCACCCTCACCCTAACTCTAACACTAATCCAACCATAACCCTCACTCTAACTCTACCCCTCACCCAAACTTAACCCTCACCCCCAACCTCAATCTAACCCTAACCTTAACCGTAACTCTCAACCTAACCCTAACCCTCACCCTAACCCTAACTCTAACCTAAACCCTCACAATAAACTTAATGCAAACCCTTAACCTAACCCTCAAACTGACCCTCACCCTAACGCTAAAACTAACGCTAACCCTCACCCTAAACCTAACCCTAATTTTCACCCTCACCCTATACGTCACCATCACCATAACCCTCACCATAACCTAACTCTCACCAACACCCTAACCCTCATTCTCACCCTGACCCTCACACTCTAAACATCATCCCAAACATGACACTCACCCTAACCCTAAACCTAAGCCTCACCCTAAACCTAACCCACAGCCTCACCCTCACCCTCACTCACAATCTAAGCCTAACCCTAAGCTTAAACCTCACCCTAACACTAACCCTAAGCCTAAACCTCACCCTAACCCTTACCCTCACCATAACCCTCACCCTAAAGCTAACCCTCACCCTAAACCTAGCCCTCACCCTCACCCTAACCCTCGCCCTAACGCTTAACCTCACAATAACCCTAACCCCAACCCTAACCGTCACCCTCAGACTTAACCTAACACTCACCCTAACCGTAAACATTCCCCTCATCGAAACCCTCACCCTAACCCTGACCCTAACCCTAATTCTCACTCTATCCCTAACCCTAACCCTAACTCTCACCCTCAACCTATCCCTCAACCTAAATCTAACTGTAACCCTAACCTGCACCCGAAACCTCACCCACAACCTAAATCTCACCCTCATCCTTAACATCACCCTAACCCTATCCCTCACCCTAACCCTAACACTAACCCTCACCGTAACCCAAACCTTCACACTAACCCTCTCCCTCAACCAAATCCTCACCCTAACCCAAACCCTAACACTTACCTGACGGAAACCCTCACCCTCACCCTCACCCTCAACCTAAACCTCACCCTCACAATAGCCCTCACACTAACATTAACCCAACCCTAAACCTAACCCTCAAACTCACCCTCACCCTCAGCCTAAACCTACCCCTAACCCTAATCCAAAACCTAACCCTCACCTTCACCCTAACCCTAAACCTAACGCTAACCCTCACCCTCCCTCAAACACTCACCCTAACCCTGACCCTAACCCTTACCCTCAACCTCACACTAACTCTCACCCTCACCCTCACCCACACACTAATCCTAACACTAACCCTAAGCCTAACTCTCACCCTCACACTAAACCTCAGCCTAACCCTTACCCTTACCCTAAACTTAACCCTAAACCTAACCCTCACACTAACCTAAGCCTTACCCTCTCCTTAACCCTAACCTTAACCCTAACCCAAATCCTCACCTGAACCATAACCCTACCCCTCAATCTAACCCTCATCCTACCCCTAAACCTAACCCTTTCGTTTACCCTCACTCTCACCCTAACCCTAACCCTCACCTTAAAAAAAACAATCACCCTCACCCTCACCCTCACTCTCAGTCTAACCCTAAGGCTAACCGTAATCCTAACCCTAACCGTCACCCTCAACATCACCCAAACTCTAACCCTAAACCAACCATAACCCTCACTCTAACTCTAATCCTCACCCAAACCTAACCCTCACCCTCAACCTGAATCTAAACCTAACCTTAAACTTCACTCTCACCCTAAACCTAACCCTCACCCTAACACTTACCCTCACCCTAACCCTAACCCTAACCCTAACCATCTCACTAATCCTAATACTAACCCTAACCCTAAACTTCAACCTAACCCTAAAACTAACCCTAACCCTCTCCCTAACCCTAACCTTAATCCTCACCCTCACCGTCACCCTAACCCTAACCCTCACCCACACCGTAATCCTCACTCTCACCATGACCCTCACCCTCACCCTAAACATCACCCTAAACATAACCCTCACCCTAACCCTAACCCTAACGCTCACCCTAACGCTAACCCTAAACCTAACCCTCCCCCTAACCCTAAAATTCACCCTAACCCTAACACTAACCCTAAACATCACCCGAACCCTAAACCTCACCCTTACCCTGACCCTATCCCCAACCCTAAACCTCACCCTTACCCTCACCCTAAGGCTTACCCTAAACCTAACACTAATCCTAAACCTACCTCTCACTCTCATCTTTACCCTAATGCTAAACCTAACCCTAACCCACACACTAATACTTACCCTCACCTTCACCCAAACTCTAACACTAACCCTAACCCGAACGGTCACCCTCACCCTAACCCTCACGCTCACACTAAACCTCACCTTCACCCTAACCCTCATCCTAACTCTACCGCTAACCCTCACCCTAAGACTTACCATCACCCTAATCCTCAAGTCACCCTAATCCTCACCTAACCCTAAAGTTAAACCTTATGCTAACCCTAACCCTTACCCTCACCCTCACCCTCACCTTCACCCTCACCCTCACCCTCACCATCACCCTAGCCCTCACCCTAACCTTAACCCTAACCCTAACCCTCACCTTGACCCTAACCTTCACCGTCATACTAATACTCACCCTAACTCTTACTCTAACCCTAACCCTAACCCTCACCCTCACCCTCACCTTATCCCTAACCCTCACCCTCACCCTAACCCTAATCCTAAACCTAACCCTAACCCTAACCATCACCCTCACCCTAACCCTAACCCTAACCCTATCCCTCACCCAACCCTCACCCTAAACCTAACCCTAAACCTCACCCTCACCCTAAACCTCACCCTAACCCTTACCCTCACCCTAAGCCTACCCTAACCCAAAACTTAACCGTAACCCTCAGACTAAACCTAACCCTCACCCTCACCCTATCCTTAACCCTAATTCTCACCCTATCCCTCACCATAACCCTAACCCTCACACTAACCTTAGCCATCACCCTAACTCTATCACTAACCCTAACCTTCACCCGAACCCTCACACTCACCATCACCCTCACTCTAATCCTAACAGTAATTTTAACCGAACTCTCACTGTAACCCTAACCCTAAACCTACCCCTAACCCTAACCCTCCCCCTCCCCTTCCAACTCATCCTCAGCCTAACCTTAACGCTAATCCAAATCCTAACCATAACCCTCACTCCCAACCACAGTCTAACAATAACCCTAATCCTAATCCTAACCCTAACCCTCACTCTCACCCTAACCCTAACTCTAATCCTAATCCAACCATAACCCTCACTCTAACTCTAACCCTCACCCAACCCTAACCCTCACCCTCAACCTCAATCTAACCCTAACCTTAACCATAACTCTCACCCTAACCTTATCCTCACCCTAACCCTTACCCTCACCAAAACCCTAACACTAACACTAACCTTAACCCTAACCCTAACCCTCACAATAATCTTAATGGTAATCCTAACCCTAAACCTCAAACTGACCCTCACCCTAACCCTAAAACTAACAATAACCCTCACCCTAACCCTAAACCTAATCCTCACCCTCACCCTAAAGGTCACCGTCACCTTAACCCTCACCCTAAACCTAACCCTCACCAACACCCTAACCCTCACTCTCACACTGACCCTCACCCTCACCCTAAACGTCATCCTAAACATAACCCTCACCCTAACCCTAAACCTAAGCCTCACCCTAAACCTAACCCTCAGCCTCACCCTCACCCTCACTCAGCCTAAGGCTAACCCTAACCCTAAACCTCACCCTAACACTAACCCTAAACCTAAACCTCACCCTAACCCTAACCCTCACCCTAACCCTCACCCTAAAGCTGACCCTCACCCTAAACCTAGCCCTCACCCTCACCCTCACCCTCACTCTAAACCTTAACCTCACAATAATCATAACCCTAACCCTATCTCTAACCCTCCGACTAAACCTAACCCTCACCCTAACCCTAAACATTCACCTTAGCCTAATCCTCACCCTAACCCTGACCCTAACCCTAATTCTCACTCTATCCCTAACCCTAACCCTAACTCTCAACTTCACCCTATCCCTCAACCTATCTCTAACTGTAACCCTAAACGCTCCCGAACCCTCACCCTCAACCTAAACCTCAACCTCATCCTTAATATCACCCTAACCCTATCCCTCACCCTAACCCTACCACTACCCCTCACCCTAACCCTAACCCTCACCCTAACCCTCTCCCTCAACCAAATCCTCACCCAACCCTACCCTAACACTTACCTAACGGAAACCCTCACCCTCACCCTCACCCTAAAGGTCACCCTCACAATAGCCCTCACCTGAACCTTAACCCAACCCTAATCCTAACCCTCAAACTCACCCTCACCCTCAGCCCAAACCTACCCCTAAGCCTAATCACAACCCTAACCCTCACCCTCACTTAACCCTAACCCTCACCCTAAACCTCACCCTCACTCAATCCTTCACCCTAACCCTGACCCTAACCCTAACCCTAAACCTCACAATAACTCTCACCCTCACCCTCACCCACACACTAGTCCTAACACTACCCCTAAGCCTAACTCACACCCTCACCCTAAACCTCACCCTAAACTTTACCGTCATCTTAAACCTAACCGTAACCCTAATACTCACACTAACCGAAGCCTTACTCTCTTCCGAACCCTAACCTTAACCCTAACCCTAACCCTCACAGTAACCCTAACCATTACCCTAACCATAACCCTACCACTCAATCTAGCCCTCATCTTACACCTAACCCTAACTCTTTCGCTTAACCTCTCCCTCACCCTAACCCTAACCTTCACCTTAAAAAAAACCGATCACCCTCACCGTCACCCTCACCCTCAGTCTATCCCTAACCCTAACCCTAATTCTAACCATAACCCTCACCCTCACCCTAACTCTAAACCTAATCCAACCATAACCCTCAATCTAACACTAACCCTCACCCAACCCTAACCCTCACCCTCAACCTCAATGTAACCCTAAACTTAACCCTAACTCTCACCCAAACCCTAACCCTCACCCTAACACTTACCCTCACCCTAACCCTAACCCTAACCCTAACCCTCACCCTAAACTTACCCCTAAACCTAACCCTCACCCTCAAGCTCAGCTTCAGCCTAACCCTAATCTTAAACCAAATCCTTACCATAATTCTCACCCTTAACCTCACCTTAACCCTAACCCTCAAACTCACCCTCACCCTCACCCTCTCCCTAACCCTCAGCCTCACTCTCAACCTCACCCTAACCCTAACCCTAACCAAAACCCTCAACTTCACCCTCACCCTAACCCTAACCCTAACCCTATCCCTCACCCAACCCTCACCCTAAACCTAACCCTATACCTCACCCTCACCCTAACCCTCACCCTAACCCTTACCCTCACCCTAAGCCTACCCTAACCCAAAACCTAACCGTAACCCTCAGACTAAACCTAACCCTCACCCTATCCCTAACCCTACACCTGAGATTAACCCTCACCCCAACCCTAACCCTAACCCTAATTCTCACCCAATCCCTCACCATAACCCTAAACCTCACATTCACCCTAGCCATCACCCTAACTCTATCCCTAACCCTAACCTTCATCCGAACCCTCACACTCACCATCATCCTCACCCTAATCCTAACAATAATTTTAACCTAACTCTCACTGTAACCCTAACCCTAAACCTACCCCTAACCGTAACACTCACCATCACCCTCACCCTCAGTCTAACCCTAACCCTAACCCTAATCCTAACCATAACCCTCACCCTCACCCTCACCCTCACTCTAAACCTAATCCAACCATATACCTCAATCTAACACTAACCCTCACCCAACCCTAACCCTCACCCTCAACCTCAATGTAACCCTAAACTTAACCTTAACTCTCACCCTCACTCTAACACTTATCCTCACCCTAACCCTAACCCTCACCCTAAACCTACCCCTAAACCTAACCCTCACCTTCAAGCTCAGCCTCAGCCTAACCCTAATCTTAAACCAAATCCTTACCATAATTCTCAAACTTACCCTCACCTTAACACTAACACTCAAACTCACCCTCACCCTCACCCTCACCCTAACCCTCAGCCTCACTCTCACCCTCACCCTAACCCTAACCCTAACCCTCACCTTCACCCTCACCCTAACCCTAAACCTATTCCTCACCCAACCCTCACCCCAAACCTAACCCTATACCTCACCCTCACCCTAACCCTCACATTCACCCTAGCCATCACCCTAACTCTATCCCTAACCCTAACCTTCACCCGAAACCTCACATTCACCATCACCCTCACCCTAACCCTAACAATAATTTTAACCTAACTCTCACTGTAACCAAAACCCTAAACCTACCAATAACCCTAACCCTCCCCCTGCCCTTCCCACTCTTCCTCAGCCTAACCCTAACACTAATCCTAATCCTAACCCTAACCCTCACTCCCACTCTCACTATAAACCTAAACCTATCCCTAAACCTCACCCTCACTGTCACCCTCACCCTCACCTTAACCCTAACAAGAACCCCAACTCTAACCCTAACCCTAAGCCTAAACCTCACCCTAACACTAATCCTAACCCTAACCCTCACATTAAACCTTACCCTCACCCTAAATGTAACCCTACCCCTCAGCCTAACCCTCACAATAAACCTAACCCTAACGCTAATCCTCACCCTATCCCTAAACCTAAACCTAACCCTAAACCTCACCCTGACCCTCACTGTAACCCTATCCCTAACCCTCACCAGCAACCTGACCCTAATCCTAAACCTAAACCTAATCTTCATTCTAACAATATCCCTCACCCTCAACCTCACCGTAAACCTAACCCTAACCCTAAACCTCACCATAACCCAAACCTTAATCCTAACACTAACACTAATCCTAACAATAACCCTGACCCTACCCCTCAGCCTAACACTCAAACTAACCCTAACACTAACCCTAAACCTCAAACTAAACCTAATCCTCACCCTAACCCTAAAACTACCCCTCATGCTAACCCTAACCCTAACCCTAACCCTAAGACTAACACTAACACTCACCCTCACCCTAGCCCTCACCTTAACAATAATCCTAACCCTAAACTTCACCCTAACCCTAACCTTCATTCTAACCCTAACCCACACCATATACCTAACCCTCACCCTAACCCTAACACTCACCCTAACAATTTCCCTAACCGTAATCCTAACAATAACCCTAACCCTCACCCTAACCCTAACCTAACCTTAAGCCTAACCCTCCCCCTAACGCTCACCCTAACCCTAACCATAACCCTAAAACTCCCACTCATCCTAACTCTCAACCTAACCGTTCTCCTCACCCTCACCCTAACCTTCACATTAACCCTAACCCTCACCCTAACCCTAAGCCTAACTGTCACCCTCATTCTAACCCTCACTGTCACCCTAATCCTCAACCTAACCCTAACCCTCACCCACACACTAACCCTCACCCTAAACTTAACCCTAACCCTCACCCTAACCCTCAACCTAAGACTAACGCTAACCCTAACACTTATCCTAAACTTAACCCTAACACTCACCCTCACCTTAACACTATCACTAATCCTCCCGCTAACCTTAACCCTCATCCTAACCCTAAACCTCACCCTAACCCTCACCCTAAACCTAACTCTCACCATAACCTAACCCTAACCCTAACACTCACCCTAATCCTAACACTAACCCTAACCCTCACCCTCACCCTAAACATCAACCTTTACCTAACTCTCACCCTAACCCTAACCCTAATCCTCATTCTAAACCTTACCCTCAACCTAAGTCTAATCCTAAACCTAACACTAATCCTAAACTGAACTCTCACCCCCACCCTCACCCTAAGGCTAACCCTAAGCCTAAACCTAACCCTAACTCTCATCCACACCCTAACACTCTCCCTAACCCTAAGCCTAACACTAACCCACAACCTAACCCTCAACCTTACCCTTACCCTCACCCTAACCCTAAACCTCACCCTCACCCTAACCCTCTCCCTAACCCTTACACTCATCCTAACCCTAACCCTAACCCTCACACAAACCCTAACCCTCATCCTAACCCTACCACTACCCCTCACCCTAACCCTAACCCTCACCGTCACACTAACCCTAAACTTCACCCTAACCCTAACACTAACACTCACCCTAATCCTAACCCTCACCGTCACCATCACCCTCAGGCTAACCCTAACCCTAAACCTAACCCTAAACCTCAACATCACGGTCACCATCACCCTCACCCTCAGCCTTAACCTAACCCGCACAATAAACCTAACCCTAACCCTAACCCTAACCTTCACCCTAAAACTAACCCTAAACGTTAACTTCACCCTAACCCTAAACCTAACCCTCTCCCTCACCCTAACCCTAACCCTAACCCTCAACCTAACCCTCACCCTAACACTTACGGTATCCCTAAACCTCATTCTCAAGCTAACCTTAACCCTAAACTTTAACCTCACACTAAACGTAACCCTCACCGTAACCCTAAACCTACCCTCACCCTAACCCTAACCCTCTACCTAAGCCTAACCATCACCCAAACCCTAAGACTAACCCTAACCCTCACCCTAAACCTACCCCTCTCCCTAAGCTTAACCCTAAACCTCACCCTAACCGTAACCCTCACACGAACCCTAACCCTCACCCTAACCCTTACCACAAGCCTAAATCTAACATTAACCCTAACCCTCACCCTAACCCTCAAGCTAACCTTAAACTTAACCCTCATTCTAACCCTCACCCTCACCCTAACCCTAAGCCTAACCCTCCACCAAACCCTAACTTCTATCTAAACCTTGCCCTTACACTCACCCTAACAATAAGCCTAACCCTCCCCCTCCCACTAACCCTCACCCTAACCCTCACCCTAAACCTCAAGCTCATCCTCAGCCTAACCCTAATCCTAACACTAATCCTTACCCTAATCCTTACCCTTAACCTCACCTTAACCCTAACCATCAAACTCACCCTCACCCTCACCCTCATCTTAACCCTCAGCCTCACTCTCACCCTCATCCTAACCCTAACCCTAACCCTAACCCTCACCCTCACACTAACCCTAACAAAAACCCTAACCATCAACCAACCCTCACCCTAAACCTCACCCTCACCCTAACCCTTACCCTCACCCTATGCCTAAACCTAACCCTAAACCTAACCGTAAATCTCAGACTAAACCTAACCCTCACTCGAAACCTAACCCCAACCCTAATTCTCACCCTATCCCTAACCATAACCCTAACCCTCACACTCACCCTAGCCCTCATCCTAACTCTATCGCTAACCCTGCCCTCACCTGAACCCTCACCCTCACCTTCACCCTAATCCTAACAAGAACTTTATCCCTAAGTCTCACCGTAACCCTAACTGTAAACCTTCCCCTAACCCTAAATGTATCCTCCACTTCCCACCCTAACCCTAATCCTAATAATAACCCTTACCCTCTCTCCCACCCTCAATCTAATTCTAACCCTATGCCTAATCCTCACCCTCACAGTCAGCCTCACCCTCACCCTAACCCTAACTATAACCCCAACTTTAAACCTAACCCTAACCCTAACCCTCACCCTAACACTATCCCTCACCCTAAACCTCTCCCTAACATTCATGCTAACACTAACACTCACTCTCACCCTAAACCTCACCATCGCCCTAACCCTTACCCTCACCTAAACCTAACCCTAACCCTAACACTCACACTAAACCTAACCCTAACCATAAACCTAAAACTACAACTCACATTAACCCTAACCCTAAACCTAACCCTAACCCTCACCTTCACCCTAAGCCTAAACCTAACACTCACACTTACCATAATCCTAACCCTAACCTCACCCTAACCCTGACCGTCAATCTAACCCTAACCCGCAACCTAAACCTAAACCTACCCAATACCCTAACCTAACCTTAACCCTAACCCTCACCTTAACTCTCACCCTAAACCTCCTACTCACCTTAAACCTCAAACTAACCCTTATCCTCACCCTCACCCTAACCCTCACATTAACAGCAACCCTGGCTCGAACCCTAAGCCTAACCCTCACCCACACCCTCATTCTCACCCTCAGCCTAACCCTAACCCTAACCCTAATCGTAACCCAAACCCTAAACCTAACCTGAACACTCACCCTCACCCTAACGCTCACCCTCATACTAAATATCACCCTAACCCTATCCCTCACCCTAACCCTAACCCTAACCCTCACCCTAACCCTAATCCTCACCTTAACCATCACCCTCTACCTAATCCACACCCTAACCCTCAACCTAACCCTTAACTAACAGAAACCCTCAACCTCACCCTCACCCTAACCCTCACACTCACCCTCAAAATAGCTCTCACCCTAACCTTAACCCAAACCTAACCCTCAACCTCACACTCACCCTCAGCCTAACAACCCTAACCTTAACCCTAATCCTAACCCTAATCCTCACCCTCACCCTAACCCTAACCCAAACCATAACACTCACCCTCACTCAAGCCCTCAACCTAAACTTAAACCTTACCCTCACCCTAAACCTCACCCTAACCCTCACCCTCACCCACACACTTATACTAAAACTAACCCTAAGCCTAACCCTCACACTCAAGCTCACCCTAACCCTTACCTTCACCCTAAATCCAACCCTAACCCTAACCCTCACACTAACCTAACCCTCACCCTCACCCTAAACCTAACCCTAACCCTAACACTAACCTTCCCCCTCACCCTCACCCTCAACCACAGCCTAATGCTAACCTTCACCCTAACGCTAACTCTCACCCTAACCCTTACCCTAACCCTAACCCTATCCCGTACCTAATCGAAACCCTCAACCTAACCCTAATCCTCACCCTAAGCCTCACCCTCATGCTAATACTCACCCAAACCCTAACCCTAACCCTTACCTAACCGAAACCCTCACCCTAACCCTCACCTTCACCCTCACCCACACACTAATCCTAACACTAACCCTAAAACGTACACTCACACTAAACCTAAACCTCACACTAACCCTAAACCTATGCCTCACTAAACCCTAACCCTTATCCTAAACCTAAACCTTACCCTCACCCTAATCCAAACCCTAACCCTCACCCTCACCCTAACCTTCACCCTAACGCTAACCCTCACCCTAAACCTTACCATAACACTAACCCTATCAACAACCCTAACCTTCAACCTAACCCTCATCCTAAACCTAACACTAACCCTCCCCCTCCCCCTAACTCTCAACGTAACCCTTACCCTCACCCTCACCCTAAGAATCACACTGACCATAACACTCACGCTAACCCCAACCCTAACCCTCACCCTCACCCTCACACTCAGCCTAACCCTAACCCTAACCCTAATCTTAACCCTAACCCTCACACTCACCCTCATCCTAACACTATCCCTAATCCTCACACTCACCCTCACCCTCACCCTAACCCTCAGCCTCACCCTCCCCCACACACTAATCCTAACACTAACCCTAAACCTAACACTCACACTAAACCTAAACCTCACACTAACCCTAAACCTACCCCTTACTTAACCCTAACCCTAATCCTAAACCTAAACCTTACCCTCACCCTAAGCTTAACCCTAACCCTCAACCTCACCCTAGCCTTCACATTAACCCTAATCCAAACCCTAACCCTCACCCTAACCCTAACCGTCACCGTAAAGCTAACCCTCACCCTATCCCTTACCCTAACCCTAACTCTATCATTAACCGTAACCTTCACCCTAAGTCTGATCCTAAACCTAACACTAACCCTCCCCCTCACACTAACACTCAATGTAACCCTTACCCTCACCCTCACCCTAAGAATCACACTGACACTAACACTCACCCTAACCCTAACCTTAACCCTAACCCTCACCCTCAACCTCACTCTCAGCCTAACACTAACTCTAACTCTAATCCTAACCTTAACCCTCACCCTCACACTAATCCTAAATTTATCCCTAAACCTCACCCTCACCCTCACCCTCACTCTCACCCTAACCCTCAGCCTCACCTTCACCCTCATCTTAAACCTACCCCTAATCCTAAACCTCACCCTCACCCTAAACCTCACCCTAACCCTAACCCTCACCCTCACATTAACCAAAACCCTAACCCTCAACTTATCCTTCACCCTAACCGTAATGCTAAATCTAAACCTCATCTTCACCCTAACCCTCACGCTAACACTTACCCTAACCCTTACCCTAACCCTACCCTAACCCTAACCCTCAGACTAACCTTAAACCTAACTCTAATTCTCACCCTATCCTTAACCCTCACCCTCACCCTCAACCTCACCCTAGCCCTCAACCTAATTCTAACCCTATCCATAACCCTCATCCGAACCCTCACCCTCACCCTAAACCTCACACTCATCCTAAACATCACCCTAAACCTAACCCAAACCTTACCCTAACCCTAACCTCAACCCTCACCCTATCCCTAACCCTCACCGTAATCCTCAACCTAACCCTAAAACTAACCCTTACCTAAGCGAAACCCTTACACTCACCATCATCCTGACCCTCACCCTAGCCCTCATGCTAACCTTAACAATAACCCTAACCCTCAACCTCACAATCACACTCAGCCTAGCCCTAATCCTAAACCTAATCCTAAACCTAAACCTCACCTTCACGCTAACCCTAACCCTAACCCTCAACCTCACAAACACCCTCACCCTAACCCTAAACCTAACCCTAACCCTCAACGTAACCCTAAACCTCAACCTAAACCTAACCCTCACACTCACCCTAACCATAACCCGAACCCTAACCCTAACCCTACCTCTTACTCACAACCTCAACCTGAGCCTAACCCTAACCGTAATCCTAATCCTAACCCTAAACCTCACTCTTACCCTCACCCTAAAACTAACTCTAACCCTAAACCTCACCCACACCCTCACCCTCACCCTAACCCTAATCCTAATCTTAACCCTAAACCTCACTCTTACCCTCACCCTAACCCTCACCCTACCTCGAACCCTAAAACTCACATGAAACGTAACCCTCACCCTAACCCTAACCCTACCCTTCAGCCTAACCCTCACCCTAACACTTACCATAACCCTAATCATAACACTCACCTTAACCCTAACCCTCACCCTAAACCTAACCATCACCCTACCACTTACCCTAACCCTAACCCTAACATTAACCCAAACCCTCACCCTAATCTTAACCTAATATTAACCCTAACCCTCACCGTTACCCTCACCCTAACACAAAACCTATAACTAAAGCTCCCACTCATCCAAACACTCAACCTAACCCTTTTCCTCACCCTCACATTAACCCTCACATTAAACCTAAACCTCACGCTAACACTAACCCTTAACTCTCACCTTCAACCTAACACTCAACGTCACCCTAACCCTAACCCTCACCCACACCCTACCCCTCACCATAAACTTAAGACTCATCCTCAACCTCAGCCTCACCCTAAGACTAACACTAACTCTAACACTAATCCTAAACTTAACTCTCACACTCAACGTCACCCTAACACTCTCTCTAACCGTAACCCTAATCCTAAACCTAACCCTAAACCTAAAACTCACCCTAACCCTAACCCTACCTCTGAGCCTAACCCTCACCCTAACCCTAACCCTAATTCTCACCCTATCCCTAACCATAACCCTAACCCTCCCACTCACCCTAGCCCTCACCCTAACCCTATCCCTAACCCTAACCCGAACCCTCACCCTCACCCTCACCCTAATCCTAACAATCACTTTAACCCGAACTCTCACCTTAACGCTAAACCCAAACTTACCCCTAAACCTAACCCTCCTCCTCCCTTTCCCACTCACCCTCAGCCTAACCCTAACACTAATCCTAATCCTAACCCTAACCCTCACTCCCAACCTCACTCTAAACCTAACCCTAACGTAAACCTCACGCTCACCCTCACCCTC
This sequence comes from Dipodomys merriami, assembly GCF_024711535.1. NCBI lineage: Eukaryota > Metazoa > Chordata > Mammalia > Rodentia > Heteromyidae > Dipodomys > Dipodomys merriami. Next base: position 3,532,432 of record NW_027206157.1, read on the forward strand.
ACCCTAACACTCACGATAACCCTAACCCTCACCCTCACCCTAATCCTCACTCTCAGCCTAACACTTACCCTCAACCTAACCCTAACCCTCACACTAAACCTAACCCTTACCCTAACCCTAAAACTACCCCTAAGGCTAACTCTAACCATAAACCTAACCATAAACTTCAACCTAACCCTAAACCTAACCCTCACCCTCACCCTAGCCCTAATCCTAAAGATAATCCTAACTCTAAACCTTGCCCTAACCCTAAACTTCATTGTAACCCTAACCCTCACCCTCACCCTAACACTTACCCTAAGCCTAAGCCTAACATTAACCCTAATTCTCACCCTAACCCTAACCTAAACTTAACTATAACTCTGAACCTAATCCTCACCCTAAACATCCCACTCACCCTAACCCTCAACCTAACCCTTATCCTCACCCTCACCCTAACACTCATATTAACCCTAACCCTCACCCTAACTCTAAGCCTAACCCTCATCATCACCCTCATTATCACCCTGAGGCGAACCCTAACCCTAACCCTAATCCTAACCCTAAACGTCACCCTCACTCTTACCGTAACCCTAACCCTCACCCTCACCCTCACCCTAAACCTCAGCCTCAACTTCACCCTCACCCTATCCTTAACCCTAACCCTAAACCTCACCCTAACCCTCACCCTAACTCTAACCCAAACCCTAAACCTAACCCTTACCCTCACCCTCACCCTCACCCTAACCTTAACCCTAACCCTAACCCTCACCATCACACTAACCCTCACCCTAACCCGTAAGCTCACACTAACCCTAACCCTAACCCTAACCCTCAAATTAAACTTAAACCTCTCCCTAACCCTAAGCATTCCCCTCAGCCTAACACTCACCCAAATCCTAACACTCCCCCTAATTCTCACCCTATCCCTAACCCTAACCCTAAACCTCTCACTCACCTTAGTGCTCACCCTCAACCTACGCCTAACCCTAACCATCACCATAACCCTAACCCTCACCCTAACCCTCACCCTCAACCTAATCCTCACCCTAACCCTAACCCTAAGCCTTACATCAACGAATCCCTCACACTCACCCTCAACCTCACCCTTACCCTCACTCTCACTATAGCCTTCACCCTAACCTTAACCCATCACTAGCCCTAACCCTCAACCTCACCCTCACCCTCAGCCTAAACCTAACCCTAACCCTCACCCTCACCCTAAACCTAAACCTAACTTTAACCCTTGCCCTCACTCAAACCCTCACCCAATCCCTAACCCTAACCCTAACCCTAACCCTCACACTAACCTAACTATCACCCTCACCCTCACCCTAAGCCTAACCCTAACCCTAACCTACTCCCTAACACTAACCCAAACCCTAACACTAAACCTTACACGAAATCTAACCCTCACCCTCACCCTTACCCTTCCCCTCAGCCTAATCCTCACCCCTAACCCTGACTCTAACCTGCACCATAAACCTAACCATAATCTTAAACCGAACCCTAACCCGGACCATAACCCTTAAACTCACTCTAAACCTCAAACTAATCCCAAGCCTAACTCTAACCCTAAACCTCACCCTAACCCTCACCCTAAGCTTAACACTAACCCTAACTCTCAGCCTAACCCTAAGCCTCACCCTCACCCTAGTTCTCACCCGAATCCTAACCCTCACCCACAACCTAAACCTCACCCGTCAGCCTCACACTCACCCTAGGCATAACCCTAATCCTAACACTAATCCTAAAGTTAACACTCACCCTAACACTCACCCTAAACCTAACCCTAACCCTAACCATCACCCTAATCCTTACCATCATCCTAACACTAACCCTAACCCTAAAACTAACACTCACACTAAACCTAAACCTCACACTAACGCTAAAGCTACCCCTCACCCTAACACTAAACCTAACCTTAAACCTAAACCTTAACCTCACCCTAACCCTAACCCTAACCCTCAGCCTCACCGTAGCCCTCACCTTAACCTAATCCAAACCCTAAGCCTCACCCTAACTCTAAACTTCACCCTAACCTTAACCCTCACCCTAACACTTACCCTATCCATAACCCTAGCATTAACCCTAATCTTCACCCTAACCCTCATCCTTTCCCTAACCCTAACCCTCACCCTCAGCCTAACCCTCAACCTAACCCTTATCCTCAAACTCACCCTACTTCTCACACTGACCCTAAACGTCACCCTAACCCTAACACTAACCCTCCCCCTCCCCCTCACACTCACCTTCAGCCTAACCCTAACACTAACGCTAATCCTAACCCTAACCCTCACCCTAAACCTTACCCTAACCCAAACAGTAAATCTCACCCTCACCCTCACCCTCACCCTCACCATAACCCTCTGCCTCACCTTCACCCTCACCCTAACCCTAAACCTAATCCTAACCCTCACCCTAATCCTCACCCTCAACCTAACCCTAACGCTCACCTTCACATCAACCATAACCCTAACCCTAACCCTAACCTTATCCCTCACCCTAACCCTAATGCTAAAACTAACCCTCATTCTCACCCTAACCCTCACCCTAACCCTTACCTTAACACTAACCCTAAGCCTACCCTAACCCTAACCCTCAGATTAAACGTAACACTCACCCTAACCCTAATCCTAACCCTCACACTAACCCTAACCCTAACAATAATTCTCACCCTATCCTTAACCATAACCCCAATCCTAAAACTCACCCTAGCCCTCACCCTACTTCTATCCCTAACCCTCACCCTAACCCTAACACCAAACCTCCCCCTAACCCTAACCCTCACCTCAACCCTCACTCTCACCCTAAACCTCAACCTAACCCTAATACTAAGGCTTAGCTAACCGAAAGCCTCACCCGCACCCTCACCCTCACCCAAACCCTTACCCTCACCCTAGCCCTCACCCTAACCTTCACACTAATCCCAAACCCTCAAACTCACCCTCACCCTCAGCCTAACCCTAACCCTAACCCTAATCCTAAACCTCACCCTCAACCACCCAGTCACCCTAACCCTAAACCTAACCCTAACCCTCACCCTAACCCTAAAACTCACACTAACCCTAAACCTCACCCTCAACCTGAGCCTAAGATTAACCCTAATCCTAATCTTAACCCTAAAACTCACTATCACCCTCATCCTAAACCTAACTCTAAACCCAAACCTCACCCTCACCATCACCCTCAGTCTAACCCTAACCCTAACCCTAATCCTAATCCTAACCCTCACCCTCACCCTCACCATAACTCTAACCCTAATCCAACCCTAACCATCACTCTAACTTTAACCCTCACCAAACCCTAAACCTCAAACTCAAACTCAATCTAACCCTAACATTAACCCTAACTCTCACCCTAACCCTTACACTCACCCTAATCCTAACCCTCACCCTAACCCTAACCCTCACCCTAAACCTAACCCTCACTGTGACACTTACCCTCACCCTAACCCTAACCCTAACCCTAACCCTCACCCTAACCCTCACCGTAAACCTAACCCTAACCCTAACCCTCACCCTACGCCTCACCCTAACCCTAACCCTAACCCTAAATCTCCGTTTCCCTAACCCTCATCCTAAACCTTACCATCACCCTAATCCTCACCCTAACCTTGACCCTAACACTAATCTTAAATCTCACAGTAACCCTCACTCTAACCCTAACCCTAACCCTCACCCTCAACCTAACCCTCACTATAACCCTTTCTCTCTCCCTAACCCTAACCTTAACCCTAAACCTAAACCTCATAGTAGCCCTAACCCACACCCTAACCCTCACGCTTACCCTCACCCTAACACTAACCCGAACCCTCTCCCTAACGCGTGGCGCTCACCCTTACCTTCAACCTCAGTCTATGCCCTAACCCAAACCCTAATCCTCACTCTTACCCTAACTCTAACCCTAATCCAACCCAAATCCTCACTCTAAATCTAACCCTCACCCATCCCTAACCCTCACCCTCAACCTCAATCTAACCCTAACTTTAACCCTAACTGTCATCCTAACCCATATCCTCACACTAACCCTTACCCTAAACCTAAGCCTAACACTATCCCTAACCTTCACACTAATCCTAATGCTAACCATAACCCTAACCCTCCACATAACCCTCAACCTCACGATAAAAATAACCCTAACCATCATCCTAATCATAACCCAAATCCTCACACTCACCCTAAACCTCACCGTCACCCTAACCCTCACCCTAACCCAAACCCTAACCCACACCCACACTCACTCTCACCCTGACCCACAACCTCACGCTATACATCACCGTAAACATAACCCTCACCCTAATGCTAATCCTAAGCCTCACCCTAACCTAATTCTCACCCTCACCCTCACCCTCACTCACAGCCTAAACCTAACCCTAAACCTAACACTCACCCTAACCCTAACCGTAAAACTAACCCTCACGCTAACCCTAACCCTCAACCTAACCCTAACCCTAACCCTATACATCACTCTAACCCTAAACCGCACCCTAACCTTAACGCTATCCCTAACCCTACACCGCACCCTCAGCCGCACCCTAGGCCTATCCCTAAACCTATCACTAATCCTAAACCTAACTGTCACTCTCACCCTAACCCTCACCCTAACCCTAACCTAACCTTAACCCTAACCCTCACCCTAACCCTCACCCTAACCGTAACCCTAAACCTAAACCTCCCACTCACCCCAATAATCAAGCTAAATCTTATCCTCACCCTCACCCTTACCCTCACCTTAACCCTAACCTTCACCCTAACCCTAAGCCTAACCCTCACCCTCACCCTCATTCTCACCTTTAGCCTAACCCTAACCTTAACCCTAACCCTAACTCTAACCCTAACCCTCACCGTCAACCTTACCCTATCCCTAACCCTCACCCTCACACTCACCTTCACCCTAAATCTCAACCTCAACCTCACCCTCACCCTATCCTTAACAATAACCCTAACCCTCACCCTAACCCTCACCCTAAACCTAACCCTAACCCTCAACCAAATCCTAACTCTCAAGCTCACCCTCACCCTCACCCTAACCCATACCCTAACCTAACCCTAAGACTCACCCTCACCCTAACCCTAACCCTAACCCGAACGGTCACCCTCCCCTAACCCTCATGCTCACACTAAACCTCACTCTCACCCTAACGCTTACCCTAACCCTCACCTTAACACTTAGCGTCACCCTAATCCTCAAGTCACCCTAATCCTCATCCTAACCCTAAATTAAAACGTTATGCTAACCCTAACCCTCACCCTCACCCTCACCTTCACACTCAGCCTAACCCTCACCCTGACCCTAACACTCACCGTCATACTAATACTCACTCTTACTCTTACTCGAACCCTAAACCTAACCCTCACCCCCACCCTATTTCTACCCTTCACCCTCACCCTAACCCTAACCATCACCCACACCCTAACCGTCACTCTCATCCTGACCCTCACCCTCACCCTAAACATAACCCTGACTCTAACCCTAACCCTAAGCCTCACCCTAACCCTAACCGTCACCCTCACCCTCACTAACAACCTAAGCCTAAACCTAACCATAACCTTCACCTTAATCATAACCCTAAACCTAACCATCAACCTAACCCTAACCCTCACCCTAACCCTAACCCTAAACCTAACCCTAATCCTAACCCTAAACCTAACCCTCACCCTAACCCTAACCCTCACCCTAACCCTCACCATCACCTAACCCTCACCATAACCCTAACCCTCAACCACATCCTAAACGTCACTCTCACACTGACCCTCACCTTCACGCTAAACATCACCCTAAACATAACCCTCACCCTAAACCTAACCCTAATCCTTACAGTCACCCTAATCCTCACCATCACCCTAACCCTCACGATAACCCTACCCCTCACCCATAACCTAACCCTCACTCTCACCCTGACCCTCAACCTAACCCTTAACCTGAAACTAACCCTAACACTTACCCTAACCCTAATCCTCAGACTAAACCTAACCCTCACCCTAAGCCTCACCCTCATCATCAATATCACCCTAACCCTATCCCACACCCTAAACCTAACCCTAACCCTCACCCTAACCCTAACCCTAACCCTCACTGTAACCATCACCCTCAACGAAATCCTCACCCTAACCCTAACCCTTAATCTTACCTAACCGAAACCCTCACCATCATCCTCATCCTCACCCTAATCCTCACCCTCAAAATAGCCCTCACATTAACATTAACACAACCCTAACCCTAACCCTCAAACTCACCCTCAACCTCAGCCTAACCCTAAAACTAACCCTAACACTAACCCTAACCTTCACTCTCACTCAAACCTTCTCCCTAACCCTAACCTTTAACCTAACCCTAAACCTCTCACTAACTCTCACCCTCACCCTCACCCCCACACTAATCCTAACACTAACCTTAAGCCTAACTCTCACCCTCACCCTAAACCTCATCCTAATATTTACCTTCACCCTAAACCTAACCCTAACCCTATCGCTCACACTAACCTAAGCCTTACCTTCTCTCTAACACTAAACTTAAACCTAACCCTAACCCTCACAGTAATCCTCACACTAACCATAACCCTACCCCTCAATCTAACCATCATCCTACCCATAATCCTAATCTTTTCACTTACCCTCACCCTCTCCCTAACCCTAACCTCCACCTTAAAAAAAACTGTCACCTTCACCCTCACCCTCACCCTCAGTCTAACCCTAAACCTAACCCTAATCCTAACCCTAACTTTCACCCTCACCCTCACTATAACTCTAACCCTAATCCAACCGTAACCCTCACGCTAACTCTAAACCTCACCCAACCCTAACCCTCACCCTCAAACTCAATCTAACCCTAACCTTAACCATAACTTTCACACTAACCCTAATCTCACCCTAACACTTACCCTCACCCTCCCTAACCCTAACCCTAAACTTAACCCTCACACTAATTCTAATGCTAACCCTAACCCTAACCCTCACACTAACCCTCAACCTAACCCTAACCCTAATCCTAACCCTCACCCACACCCTAACCCTCACTCTCACCATTACCCTCAATCTCACGCTAAACCTCACCCTAAACATAAACCTCACACTAACCCTAACCCTAAGTCTCATCCTAAAGCTAACCCTCACCCTCTCCCTCACCATCATTCACAAACTAAGGCTAACCCTATCTCTAAACCTCACCCTAACACTTACCTTCACTCTAACCCTAACCCTAACCCTAACCCTCACACTAATCCTAATGCTAACCCTAACCCTAACCCTCACACTAACCCTCATCCCAACCCTAAAACTTGCCCTAAACCTGACGCTAAACCTAACCCTAATCCATACTCTCACCGTCAACTTAACCCTCACCCTAAACCTAAACCTCACCCACACCCTAACCCTCACTCTCACCATGATCCTCACCCTCACCCTAAATATCACCCTAAACATAACCCTCACCCTAACCATAATCCTAAACCTTACCCTAAACCTAACCCTCACCCTCACCCTCAGCCTCATTCACAGCTTAAGCCTAACACAAACCCTAACCTTCCCCCTAACCCTAACACTAAATCTAACCCTCACCCTAACCCTAACCCTCACCCTAACCCTAACACTAAACCTAAACATCACCCTAACCCTAATCCTCACGCTTACACTAACCCTATCCCTAATCCTAAACTTCAACCTCACCCTCACCCTAAGCCTAACCCTAAACCTAACACTAATCCTAAACCTAACTCTCCCTCTCATCCTTACCCTAATGCTAACCCTAACCCTCACCACACAATAACACTCACCCTCACCCTCACCCTCAACCTCACCCTCACCCTAACCCTTACCCTAACCTAACCCTAACACTCAACCTCACCCTAACCCTAACCCTAACCCGAACGGTCACCCTCACCCTAACCCTCACGCTCACACTAAACCTCACCCTCACCCTAATCCTTACCCTAACACTAGCGCTAACCCTCACCCTAACACTTACTGTCACCCTAATCCTCAAGTCACCCTAATCCTCACACTAACCCTAAACTAAAACGTTACGCTAACCCTAACCCTCAGCCTCACCCTCACCTTCACCCTCAGCCTAACCCTCACCCTAACCCTAGCCCTAACCCTATCCCTAACCCTAACCCTAATCCTCACCCTGACCCTAATCCTCACCGTCATACTAATCCTCACACTAACTCTTACTCTAACTCTAACCCTAACCCTAACCCTCACCCTCACCCAATTTCTAACCTTCACAATCACCCTAAGCCTAACCCTAAGCCTAACCCTTACCTAACCGAAACACTCCCCCTCACCCTCACCCTCACCCTAACCCTCACTCTCACAATAGTCCTCACCCTAACCTTAACCCAACCCTAACCCTAACCTTCAAACTCACCCTCACCCTCAGCCTAAACCTAACTCTAACCCTAATACTAAACCTAAACCTCACCCTCACCCTAACCCTAACACTAACCCTCACACTAACCTAACTCTCACCCTCAGCCTCAACCTAAACCTAAACCTAACACTAACCTTCTCCCTCACCCTCACCCTCAACCTCATCCTAATGCTAAATCTACTCCTAATCCTAAACCTAACCCTCACTCTCACCCTCACCCTAAAACAAACCCTAACCCTAAAGCTCCCCCTCCGCCTCCCCCTCACCTTTACCCTAACCCTAACAATAACTCTAAGCATAAACTTAACCCTAACCCTCCCCCTACCCCTCACCCTCCTCCTCAGCCTAACCCTAACCCTAATCCTAATCCTAAACCTAATCCGCAATCCCATCCTCACCCTAAAATTAACCCTATCCCTAAACCTCACCCACACCCTCAACCTCACCCTCATCCTCACCCTAACCCTAACAATCACCCTAACCCTAACCCAAACCCTCACCCCAACCCTTTCCATATCCCTCAGCCTCACACTCACACTCACACTCACCCTAACCCTAACATTCACGCTAACACTAACCGTAACCCTAACCCTAAGCCTCACACTAAATCTAACCCTCACCCTCACCCTTACCCTACCCCTCAACCTAACCCTCACCCTAACTCTGACCCTAACATGCAACCTAAACCTAACCATAATCCTAACCCTCGCCCTAACCCTAGCCCTAAACCGTACCCTCACCCTAACCCTCACACTAATCCTAAGCTTAACCCTAACCCTAAGCCTAAACCTCACCCTAACCATCACCCTCACCCTAACCCTAACCCTAAACCTCACCCTCACCCTCAACCTCACCCTCAACCTCATCCTAACCCTAACAATAACACTAACCCTAACCCTAACCCTCACCCCAACAGTTACCCTACCCCTCAGCCTAACCCTCACCCTCACCCTAACCCTCACCCTAAACTTAGCCCTAACCCTAAACATCCTACTCACCCTAACCCTCAACCTAACCCTTATCCTCACCCTAATCCTAACCCTCACATTAACCCTAACTCTCACCCTAACCCTAAGCCTAAAACTTACCTTCACCCTCATTTTCACCCTCAGTCTAACCCTAACCCTAACTCTAACGCTAACCCTCATCCTCACCCTTACCCTAACCCTAACCCTCACCCTCACGCTAAACCTCAGCTTAAACCTCACCCCCACACTATCCTTAACAATAACCCTAACCCTCACCCTAAACCTATTCCTCACCATGAACTTAACCCTAACCCTCACCCTCACCCTCACACTAATCCTAACACTAAATCTAAAACTCACCCTCACCCTAACCCTCATCCTTTCCCTTTCCTTCACCCTAACCCTCACCCTCACCCTCAGTCTAACCCTAATCCAACCATAACACTCACTCTAACTCTAAACCTCATCCAACCCAAACCCTCACCCTCAACATCAATCTAACCCTAACCTTAACCCTAACTCTCACCCTAAACCTAACCCTCACCCTAACCCTTACCCTCACCCTAAACCTAACCCTAATCCTCACCCTCACCCTAACACTCACTGTCATCCTGACCCTCACAGTAAACCTAACCCGCACCCAAACCCTAACCCTCACTCTTACCCTGACACTCACCCTACCCTAAACATCACCCTAAACATAACCCTCACTCTAACCCTAACCCTAAGCCTCACCCTAAACCTAACCCGCACTCTCACCCTCATCCTCACTCACAGCATAAGCATAACCCGAATTTTAACTTTCACCCTAAACCTAAACCTAAACCTAACCCTCACCCTAACCCTCACCTGTAAACTAATCCTCACCCTAAACCTAACCCACACCCTAAAACTAACCCTAATGCTCATCCTCATCCTAACCCTAACCCTAACCCTAAACATAACCTTCACCTTAACCCTCACCCTTCCCCTAACCCTCAGCCACACCCTAACCCTCACTCTCACTCTGACCCTCACTCTCACCCTAAATATCACCCTAAACATAAGCCTGACTCTAACCCTAACCCTAAGCCACACCTTAAACCTAACCCTCACCCTCACACTCACCCTCACTCACAGCCTAAGCCTAACCCTATCCCTAACCTTCAACCTAACCATAACCCTAAACCTAACTATCACCCTATCCCTAACCCTCACCCTAACCGTTTCCCTAAGCCTAACCCTCACCATAAAACTAAACCTAACCCTCACCCGAACCCTCACCATCACCCTAACCCTCACCATACCCCTAACTCTCACCCACACCCTAACCTTCACTCTCACCCTGACCCTCACCCTAACCCTTAACCTCACACTAACCCTAACCCTAACCCTAAACCTAACCCTCAGACTAAACCTAACCCTCATTCTAACCTTAACCATTCCCTTCAGCCTCTCACCCTAACAATAACCCTAACCCTAATTGTCACCCTATCCCTATCCCTAACCCTAATCCTTGCCCTCTCCCTAGCCCTCAACCTAACTCTAACCAGAACCCTAACCCGCACCTGAACACTCACCGTCACCCTAACCCTCACCCTCATCCTTAATGTCACCTTAACCCTATCCCTCACCCTAACCCTAACCCTAACCCTCACCCTAACCATCACCCTCAACCAAATCCTCACCCTAACCCTAACCCTAACACTTACCTAACCGAAACCCTCACCCTCACCCTCATCCTCACCCTAATCCTCACGCTCACAATAGCCCTCACCCTAACCTTAACCCAACTCTAACCCTAACCCTCCAACTCACCCTCACCCTCAGCCTAACCCTAAACCTAACCCTAACCCTAACCCTAAACCTCACTCTAACTCAAACCTTCACCCTAACCATAACCCTAAACCTAAACCTAAACCTGACACTAACTCTCACCCTCATCCTCACACCCACAATAATCCTAACACAAACAATAAACCTAACTCTCACCCTTACCCTAAACCTCATCCTAACATTTACCCTCACCCTAAACCTAACCCTAACCCTAACCCTCACACTAATCTAAGCCTTACCCTCTCCCTAACCCTAACCTTAATCCTAACCGTAACCCTCACAATACCCCTAACACTCACCCTAACCATAACCTTACCTCTCAATCTAACCCTCATCCTACGCCTAAACCTAACCCTTTCGCTTACCCTCACCCTCACCCTAATCCTTACCCTCACATTAAATAAAACCATCACCCTCACCCGCACCCTCACCCTCAGTCTAACCCAAACCCTAACCCTAATCCTAACCCTAACCCTCACACTCACCCTCACTCTAAATCTAACCCTAATGCAACCGTAACCCTCACTCTAACTCTAACCCTGACCCAACCCTAACTCTCACCCTCAACCTCAATCTAACCCTAACCTTAACCCTAACTCTCAACCTAACCCTAGCCTCACCCTAACACTTACCAACACCCTCACCCTAACCCTAACCCTAACTATCACACTAATCTTAATTCTAACCCTAACCCTAACCCTCACACTAACCCTCAAACTAACCCTAAACCTAACCCTTACCCTCACCCACACCCTAACCCTCACGCTCACCATGACCATCACCCTCACCCTAAACATCACTCTAAACATAACCCACAACCTAACCCTAACCCTAAGCCTCACCCTAACCCTAACCCTCACCCCAACACTTACACTCACACTAACCCTAACCCTTACCCTAACCCTCACACTAAACCTCAACCTAAGCCTAAAACTTGCTCTAACCCTCACACTAACCATAACCCTAATCCTCACCCTCACCGTCAACCTAACCCTCACCCTAAACCTAACCCTCACCCACACCCTAACCCTCACTCTCACCATGACCCTCACCGTCACACTAAATATCACCCTAAACATAACCCTCACCCAAACCATAACCCTAAGCCTCACCCTAAACCTAACCCTCACCCTCACCCTCAGGCTCATTCACAGCCTAAGCCTAACCCAAACCCTAACCCTCACCCTAACCCTAAACCTAATCCTAACCCTCACCCTAACCCTAAACCTCACCCTAACCCTAACACTAACCCTAAACATCACGCTAACCCTAATCCTCACCATTACCCTAACCCAATCCCTAACCCTAAACATCAACCTCACCCTCACCCTAAGCCTAACCCTAAACCTAACACTAATCCTAAACCTAACTCTCCCTCTCATCCTTACCCTAATGCTAACCCTAACCCTAACCCACACACTAACACTCACCCTCACCCTCAACCTCACCCTAACCCTTACTCTAACCTAACCCTAACACTCACCCTCACCCTAACCCTAACCCTAACCCGAACTGTCACCCTCTCCCTAACCCTCAAGCTCACACTAAACCTCACCCTCACCCTAAACCTTACCCTAACCCTAGCGCTAACCCTCACCCTAACACTTACAGTCACCCTAATCCTCAAGTCACCCTAATCCTCACACTAACCCTAAACTAAATCTTTACGCTAACCCTAACCCTCAGCCTCACCCTCACCTTCACCCTCAGCCTAACCCTCACCCTCACCCTAGCCCTCACCCTAACCCTTACCCTCACCCTGCCCCTAACCCTCACCGTCATACTAATCCTCACCCTAACTCTTACTCTAACCCTAACCCTAACCCTCACCTTCACCCTATCCCTAACCTTCACCCTCACCCTAACCCTAACCCTAACCCTGACCTCAACAAAACACTCACCAGCACATCTATGTTTATTGCCGCATTATTTACCATAGCTAAGATATGGAACCAACGCAGTTGCCCCTCAGTAGATGAATGGATCAAGAAAATATGGTATATATACACAATAGAATTCTATGACTCCATCAGAAAGAATGACATTTCCCCATTTGTTAGGAAATGGAAAGGCTTGGAAAAATTTATATTAAGTGAAGTAAGCCATGCCCAAAGAAACATAGGTCCCATGGTTTCCCTTATTTGCAATATCTAGTATAGGTATGAGTCAAGCGGCAAAGGTCAGATAATGGGATGTTAGGAAAACGAACCCTTAAATATGTATTTTAATGTTTTCGTTTCTTTCATGCATGTGTTTCTAATGCATTTATAAGATTATTTCTTTGTTGCTTTGTATGTCCCTCCTGCACACTGTAACCCCTGCTTTCACTATATTTGATATCAGTATAACATGTGGAGGAGATGGGGACAAACAAGTCGTTTAAGGATTCAGGTGGAACTGTTGCAACAATGAGAAGTTCAAAATGTCATGTGAAAACCAGCTTTACAATGTCGGTGGGGGGGTATGATTGGGAGGGGGGAGGGGGAAGGCTGGGAAGGGAGGTGAAGGGTAAACAAAGGAGGAGGCTGCAATGCTTGGTAAGAAATGTATGCATTATGCTGCCCATGTAATTGTAACCCTTCTGTACAGTATGTTCTCAAATAAAATAAAGTAAAAAAATAAAAAAAAAACACACTCACCCTCACCCTCACCCTTACCCTGACTCTCACAATAGCCCTCACTCTAACCTTAACGCAAACCTAACCCTAACCCTCAAACTCACCCTCACCTTCAGCCTAAACCTATCCCTAACTCTAATCCTAACCCTAACACTCACCCTCACCCCAACCCTAACCCTAACCCTAAACCTCACCATCACACAAACCCTCACCCTAACCCTAACCCTCATACTAACCTAACTCTCACCCTCACCCTCACCCTAACCTTAACCCTAACACTAACCTTCTCCCTCACCCTCACCCTCAACCTCATCCTAATGCTAACCGTAATCCTAATCCTAAACCTAACCTTCACCCTAAACCAAACCCTAAACCCAAACCTCCCCCTCCCACTCCCGCTCACCTTTACCCTATCCCTAACAATAACCCTAAACCCAACCCTAACGCTAACCCTCATCCTAACCCTTACCCTAACCCTAAACGTAACCCTACCCTCCCCCTACCCCTCACTCTCATCCTCAGCCTAACTCTAACCCTAATCCTAATCCTAAACCTAATCCTCAAACTCACACTCACCCTAAAACTAACCCTATCCCTAAAACTCACCACACCCTCAACCTCACCCTCACCCTCACCCTAACCCTAACAATCACCCTAATCCTAACCCAAACCCTCACCACAACCCTTTCCCTATCCCTCAGCCTAAACGTCACCCTCACCCTAACCCTAACATTCACCCTAAGACTAACCCTAACCCTAAGTCTCACACTAAACCTAAAACTCACCCTAACACTTACCCTACCCCTCACCCTAAACCTAACCCTAACATGCACCCTAAACCTAACCATAATCCTAACCCTCACCCTAACCCTTTCCTCACCCTAACCTTCACACTAATCCTAAACCTAACACTAACTCTAACCCTAAACCTCAATCTAACCATCACCCTCACCCTAACCCTAACAATAACCCTAACCCTAACATTAACCCTCACCCCAACACTTACCTTACCCCTCAGCCTAATCCTCACCCTCACCCTAACCCAAACCCTAAACTTCACCCTAACACTAACCTTAACCCTAACCCATACACGAAATCTAACCCTCACCCTAACCATTACCCTACCCCTCAGCCTAAACCTCACCCTAACCCTGACTCTAAAATGTACCCTAAACCTAACCATAACCTGAACCCGATCCCTAACCAGGACCCTAACCCTTACACTCCCCCTAACCCTCAAACTAATCCAAAGCCTAACCCTAACCCTAAACCTTACCCTAAACCTCACCCTCACCCTAACCCTAACCCTAACCCTCAGCCTAACCCTAATCCTAAACCTAAGACTCACGCTCACCCTAACCTTAAACGTCACCCACAACCTAAACCTCACCCTCACTTTCACACTCACCCTAGGCCTAAGCCGAATCCTAACACTAATCCTAAACTTAACATTCACCCTAACACTCACCCTAAACATAACCTCAACACTAAAACTCACACTAATCCTTACCCTCATCCTAACACTAACCCTAACCCTAAACCTAACACTCACACTAAACCTAAACTTCACACTAACCCTAAACCTACCCCTCACCCTACCCCTAAACCTAACCCTAAACGTAAACCTTACCCTCACCCTAAGCCTAACCCTCACCCTCACCCTCACCCTTGCCCTCAACTTAACATAATCCAAACCCTAAGCCTCACCCTAACCCTAACCTTCACCCTAACCCTAACCTTCACCCTAAACCTTACCCTAACCCTAACCCTAGCATTAACCCTAATCTTCACCCTAACACTCATCCTATCCCTAAACCTTACCCTCACCCTCAAACTAATACTCAACGTAACCCTTAGCCTCACCCTCACCCTAAGACTCACACTGACCCTAGCTTTCACCCTAACCCTAACATTAACCCTCACCTCACTCTCACACTCACCCTCAGCCTAACCCTTACCCTCACCCTAATCCGAACCCTAACCTTCACCCTCACCCTAACCCTAACCCTAAAACACACCCTCACCCACAACCTCACCCTCACCCTAACCCTCAGCCTTACATTCACCCTCACCCTAACGCTAACCCTAATCCTAACACTCAACCTCACCCTAATCCTAACACTCACCCTCACATTAACCATAACCCTAACCCTAACCATAAACGTATCCCTCACCCTAACTCTAATGCAAAACTAACCCTCATCCGGACCCTAAAGATCACCCTAACCCTTACCCTAACCCTAAACCTAACGCTACCCTAACCCTAACCCTCAGATTAAACGTAACCCTCAACATAACGCTAACCCTACCCCTCAGCCTAATCCTCACCCTAACCCTAACCCTAACCCTAATTCTCACCCTATCCCTAAACATAACCCTAACCCTCAACCTCACCCTAGGCCTCACCCTAATTCTAACCCTATCCCTAACCCTCACCTGAACCATCACCCTAACCCTAACACTCAACCTCATTCTAAACGTCACCCTGAACCTAACCCTAACCCTCACCCTAACACTATCCTAACACTAACCCTAACGTTAACCCTCACCCTTACACTTACCCTCACCCTAATCCTCAACCTAACCCTAAAACTAACCCTTACCTAACCGAAAGCCTCACCCTCACCCTAACCCTGACCCTCACCCTAGTCCTCACCCTAACCTTCACACTAATCCCAAACCCTCAACCTCACCCTCAACCTCAGCCTAACCCTAACCCTAACACTAACCCTAAACCTAAATCTCACCTTCACCCTAACCCTAACCCTAACCCTCACCCTAACCCTCAACCTCATCCACAACTTCACCCCAAATCTAAACCTAACCCTAACCCTCACCCTAACCCTAAACCTGACCCTAACCCGAAACCTCACCCACACCCTAACCCTAACCCGAAACCTAATCCTCACCTTAACCCTCCCTCTTACTCTCACACTCAACCTTAGCCTAAGCCTAACCCTAATCCTAATCCTAACCCTAAAACTCACTCTCACCCTCACCCTAAACCTAACTCTAACTCTAAACCTCACCCTCACCCTCACCCTCAGTCTAACCCTAACCCTAACCCTAATCCTAACCCTAAACCTCACCCTCACAATAACCCTAATTTTCACCCTAACACTAACCCTAACCCTAAGTCTCACACTAAATCTAACACTCACCGTAACACTTACCCTACCCCTCAGCCTAACCCTCACCCTAAACCTGACCCTAACATGCACCCTAAACCTAACCATAATCCTAACCCTCACCCTAACCCTAGCCCTAACCCTTACCCTCACGCTAACCTTCACACTAATCCTAAGCCTAACCCTAACTCTAACTCTAAACCAAATCCTAACCATCACCCTCACCCTAACCCTCACACTCAACCTCACCCTCACTCTCAACCTCACCCTCAACCTCACACTAACCCTAACAATAACCCTAACCCTAACCTTAACCCTCCCCCCAACACTTACCCTACCCCTCAGCCTAACCCTCACGCTCATCCTAAATCTAACCCTAAACTTCACTCTAACACTAACCCTAACCCTAACCCATACACGAAATCTAACCCTCACCCTAACCATTACCCTACCCCTCAGCCTAAACCTCACCCTAACCCTGACTCTAAAATGTACCCTAAACCTAACCATGACCCTAACCCGATCCCTAACCAGGACCCTAACCCTTACCCTCCCCCTAACCCTCAAACTAATCCTAAGCTTAACCCAAACACTAAACCTCACCCTAAACCTCACCCTCACCCTAACCCTAACCCTAACCCTCAGCCTAACCCTAATCCTAAACCTAAGACTCACGCTCACCCTAACCCTAAACCTCACCCACAACCTAACCCTCACCCTCACACTCACACTCACCCTAGGCCTAAACCTAATCCTAACACTAATCCTAAATTTAACATTCACCCTAACACTCACCCTAAACATAACCCTAACACTAACCCTCACCCTAATCCTTACACTCATCCTAACACTAACCCTAACCCTAAACCTACCATTCACACTAAACCTAAACCTCACACTAACCCTAAATCTACCCCTCACCCTAACCCTAAACCTAACCCTAAACGTAAACCTTACCCTCACCCTAAGCCTAACCCTACCCTCACCCTCACACTACACCTGAACTTAACCTAATCCAAACCCTCAGCCTCACCCTAACCCTAAACTTCACCCTAACCCTAACCCTCACCCTAAACCTTACCCTAACCCTAACCCTAGCATTAACCCTAATCTTCACCCTAACACTCATCCTATCCCTAAACCTTACCCTCACCCTCAAACTACCCCTCAACCTAACCCTTACCCTCACCCTCACCCTAAGACTCACACTGACCCTAGCCTTCACCCTAACCCTAACATTAACCCTCACCCTCACTCTCACACTCACCCTCAGCCTAACCCTAACCCTCACCCTAATCCGAACCCTAATCTTCACCCTCACCCTAACCCTAACCCTAAACCAAACCCTTACCCTCACACTCACCCTCACCCTAACCCTCAGCCTTACCTTCACCCTCACCCTAATGCTAACCCTAATCCTAACCCTCAACCTTACCCTAATCCTAACGCTCACCCACACATTAACCATAATCCTAACCCTAACCATAACCTTATCCCTCACCCTAACCCTAATGCAAAACTAACCCTCATCCGGACCCTTAAGGTCACCCTAACCCTTACCCGAAGCCTAAACCTAATGCTACCCTAACCCTAACCCTCAGATTAAAGGTAACCCTCACCCTAACCCTAACACTACCCTTCAGCCTAACCCTCACCCTTACCCTAACCCTAACCCTAATTCTCACCCTATCCCTAACCCTAACCCTAACTCTCAACCTCACCCTAGCCCTCACCCTAATTCTAACCCTATCCCTAACCCTCACCCGAACCATCACCCTCACCCTAACACTCAACCTCATCCTAAACGTCACCCTGAACCTAACCCTAACCCTCACCCTAATACTAACCTAACCCTCAACCTAACCCTAACCCTCACCCTTACCCTTACCCTCACCCTAATCCTCAACCTAACCCTAAAACTAACCCTTACCTAACCGAAAGCCTCACCCTCACCCTAACCCTGACCCTCATCCTAGCCCTCACCCTAACCTTCACACTAATCCCAAACCCTCAACCTCACCCTCAACCTCAGACTGAACCTAACCCTAACATTAACCCTAAACCTAAACCTCATCTTCAACCTAACCCTAACCCTAGCCCTCACCCTAACCCTCACCCTCACCCACACCGTCACCCTAACTCTAAACCTAACCCTAACCCTCACCCTAACCGTAAACCTGACCCTAACACTAAACCTCACCCACACCCTAACCCTAACCTGAAACCTAACCCTCAACCTAACCCTCCCTCTTACTCTCACACTCAACCTTAGCCTAAGCCTAACCCTAATCCTAATCCTAACCCTAAAACTCACTCTCACCTTCACCCTAAACCTAACTCTAACTCTAAACCTCACCCTCACCCTCACCCTCAGTCTAACCCTAATCCTAACCCTAAACCTCACCCTCACCCTCACCCTAACTCTAACCCTAATCAACCCTAACCCTCACTCTAACTCTAACCCTCACCCAACCCTAACTCTCACTCTCAACCTCTATATAACCCTAACCTTAACCCTAAGTCTCGCCCTAACACTTAGCCTAACCCTAACCCTAAACTTCACCCTAACCCAAACCCTCACCATAAACCTAACCCTCAACGTGACCCTAACCCTCACCCTAACAATAACCCTAACCCTAACCCTCACCCTATGCCTCACCCTAAACCTAACCCTAACCCTAACCCTCACTCTACCTAACGCTCACCCAGCCCTTACAATCACCCTAATCCTCACACTAACCCTAATCCTAAAACTAATCTTAAACTTCAAAGTAACCCTCACCCTAAACCTAAAAATAACCCTCACCCTCAACCTAACCCTCATGCTAACCCTTACCCTCTCCCTAAGCCTAACCCTAAACCTCATAATAACCCTAACACTCACCCTAACCATAACCCTACCCCTCAACCTACTGTCATTCTACCCCTAACCCAAACACTCACGTTTACCCTCAACTTCACCCTCACCCTAACTCAAATCGCCAATCTCAGCCTCATCCTCACCCTCAGTCTAACCCTAACACTAACCCTAATCGTAAACCTAACCCCCACCCTCACCCTAAGTATTACCCTAATCCAACCCTAACTCTCAATCTAACTCTAACCCTCACCCAACCCTAACCCTCACCCTCAGCCTAAATCTAACCCTAAACTTAACCCTAACTCTTACCCTAACCCATACCCTCACCCTAACCCTTACCCTAAACCTAAACCTAAACGTAACCCTAACCCTCACACTAATCCTAATGCTAACCTTAACACTAACCCTCAACCTAACCCTAAAACTAACCCTAACCCTCACACTAACCCTAACCCTAATCCTCACACTCACCCTAACCCTCACTGTCACCCTAACCCTCACCCTAACCCTAACCCTAACCCACACCATAACTCTCACTCTCACCCTGACCTTCACCCTCAGGCTAAACATCACCATAAATGTAACCATCACCCTAACCCTCACCCTAAGACTCACCCTAAACCTTACCCTCACCCTCACCCTCACCCTCACCCACATCCTAAACCTAACCCTAACACTAACCCTAACCCTAAACCTAACCCTCACCCTATCCCCAACCCTCAACCTAACCCTAACCCTATCCCTAACCCTAAACCTCACCCTCACCCTCACCCTAAGCCTAACCCTCAACCTAACACTAATCCTAAAACTAACTGTCACTCTCACCCTAACCCTCACCCTAAGCCTAACCTAACCTTAAACCTAAACCTCACCCTAACCCTCACCCTAAACTTAACCCTAACCCTAAACCTCTCACTCACCCTAACCCTCACATTTACCCTAACCCTCACCCTAACCATAAGCCTAAACTTTACCCTCACACTCATTGTCACCCTCAGCCTAACCCTAAACCTAACCCTAACCCTAACTCCAACCCTAACCCTCACCCTCACCCTTTCCTTAACCCTAACCCTCACCCTCACCCTCAAGCTAAACCTCAGCTTAAACCTCACCCCCACCCTATCCTTAACAATAACCATAATCCTCAACCTAACCCTCACCCTAAACCTAATCCTCACCCTAAACTTAACCCTAACCTCACCCTCACACTCACTCTAAGCCTAACCCTAAACCTAACACTCACCCTCACCCTAACCCTCACCATTACCCTTACCTTCACACTCACCCTCAACCTCACCTTCAACCTAACTCTAACCCTAATCCAACCATAACCCTCACTCTAACTCTAAACCTCACCCAAAGCTAACCCTCAACCTCAACATCAATCTACCCCTAACCTTAACCCTAACTCTCACCCTAAACCTCACCCTCACCCTATCCCTTACCCTCACCCTAAACCTAACACTAACCCTAACCCTAACCCTCACCCAAACCCTAAAACTAACGATAACGCTCACCCTAAACCTAACCCTAATTCTCACCCTCACAATAACCTTCAGCGTCATCCTGACTCTCACCTAAACCTAACCCACACCCACACCCTAACCTTCACTCTCACCCTGACCATCACCCTCACCCTAAATATCAACCTAAACATAACCCTCACTCTAACCCTAACCCTCCCTCAGCCTCAACCTAAACCTAACCCTCACTCTCACCCTCACTCTCACTCACATCCGAAACCTAATCCTAAATCTAAATTTCATCCTAAATCTAACCCTAAACCTAACCCTCACCCTAACCCTAACCCTCACCCTAACACTCACCCTAAAACTTACCCTAAACCTCACCCTCACCCTAACCCTAACCCTAACCCTAGACCTCACCCTCACCCTCACCCTCACCCTAACTCTAACCCTAATCCAACCATAACCCTCACTCTAACTCTAAACCTCACCCAACGCTAACCCTCAACCTCAACATCAATCTACCCCTAACCTTAACCCTAACTCTCACCCTAAACCTCACCCTCACCCTATCCCTTACCCTCACCCTAAACCTAACAATAACCCTAACCCTCACCCAAACCCTAGAACTAAGGGTAACACTCACCCTAAACTAACCCTAATCCTCACCCTCACAATAAACTTCACCGTCATCCTTACTCTCACCTAAACCTAACCCTCACCCACACCTTAACCCTCCCTCTCACCCTGACCATCACCCTCACCCTAAACATCACCCTAAACATAACCCTCACTCTAACCCTAACCCTCTCTCAGCCTCAGCCTAAACCTAACCCTCACTCTCACCCTCACTATCACTCACATCCGAAACATAACCCTAAATCTAAATTTCATCCTAAACCTAACCCTAAACCTAACCCTCACCCTAACCCTCACCCTCACCCTAACACTCACCCTAAAACTTACCCTAAACCTCACCCTCACCCTAACCCTAACCCTAGCCCTCACCCTCACCCTAACCCTCACCCTAAACCTTAACCTCACACTAAACCAAACCCTAACCCTAAACCTCAGACTAAACCTAACCCTCACCCTAGCCCTAACCATTCCCCTCAGCCTAACCCCCACCCTAACATTGACGATAACCCTAATTCTCACCCTATCCCAAAACCTAAACCTAACCGTCACCCTCAACCTAGCCCTCAACCTAACACTAACGCTAACCCTAAACCTCACACTAACTCTCACCCTCACCCTCACCCACACACTAATCCTAACATTACACCTAAGCCTAACTCTCACCTTCACCCTAAACATCACCCTAACCCTTACCCTCACCCTAAACCAAACCCTAACTCTAACCCCCACACAAAACTAAACCTTTCCCTCTCCCTAACCCTAACCTTAACCCTAACCCTAAACCTCACAGTAACCCTAATCCTCACCCTAAGCATAACCCTACTCCTCAATCTAACCCACATCCTACCCCTAACCGTAACCCTGTCGCTTACCCTCACTTTCATCCTAACCCTAACCCTCACCTTAAAAAAAACCGTCACCCTCACCGTCACCCTCACCCTCAGTCTAACCCTAACCCTAACCCTAATCCTAACCCTAACACTCACCCTCACCCTCACCCTAGGGTTAGAGTAACCCTAATCCAACCATAAACCTCACTCTAACTCTAACCCTCACCCAAATCTAACCCTCACCCTCAACCTCAATCTAACCCTAACCTTAACCTTAACTCTCAGCCTAATCATAACCCCCACCCTAAACCTTACCCTCACCCTAAACCTAACCCTAACCCTAACCCTCACAATAATCCTAATACTAACCCTAACCCTAACCCTCAAACTGACCCTCAACCTAACCCTAAAACTAACGCTAACCCTCACCCTAACCATAACCCTAATTTTCACCCTCACCCTAAACTTCACCGTCACCTTAACCCTAAACCTAACCCTCACCCACACCCTAACCCTCACTCTCACCCTGACCCTCACCCTCACTCTAAACATCATCCTAAACATAACCCTCACCCTAACCCTAACCCTAAACCTAAACCTCACCCTAACCCTAACCCTCACACTAACCCTCAGCCTAAACGTAGCCCTCACACTCACCCTAACCCTCACCCTAATGCTTAACCTCAAAATAACCATAACCATAACACTCACCCTAACCCCCTGACTAAACCTAACCCTCACCCTAACCCTAAACATTCCCCTCAGCTAACCCTCACACTAACCCTGACCCTAAACCTAATTCTAACCCTACCCCTAACACTAACTCTAACCCTCACACTCATCCTATCCTCAACCTAACTCTAAACGAAACCCTAAACCGCACCCTCACCCTCAGCCTCAACCTAACCCTAGCCCTCATCCTTAATATCACCCTAACCCTATCCCTCACCCTAACCCTAACCCTCACCATAACCCTAACCGTCACACTAACCCTCTCCCTCAAACAAATCCTCACCCTAACCCTAACACTAACACTTATCTGACGGAAAACCTCACCCTCACTCTCACCCTCACCCTAACCCTCACCCTCACAATAGCCCTCACCCTAACTTTAACCCAACCCTAACCGAACCCTCAAACTCACCCTCACCCTCCGCATAACCCTAACCCTAACCCTAATCCCAACCCTAACCCACACGCTAACACTAACCCTAACCCTAAACCTAACCCTCATCCTCACTCAAAACCTCACCCTAACCCTATCCCTAACCCTAACCCTAAACCTCACACTAACTCTCACCCTCACCCTCACGCACACACTAATCCTAACACTAACCCTAAGACTAACTCTCAACCTCACACTAAACCTCACCCTAACCCTTACCCTCACAGTAAACCTAACCCTAACCCTAAACCTCACACTAACTTAACTCTTACCCTCTACCTAACCCTAACCTTAACCCTAACCCTAACCCTCACAGTAACCCTAACCCTCACACTAACCATAACACTACCACTCAATCTAACGCTCAACCTACCCCTAACCCTAACCCTTTCGTTTACCCTCACCCTCACTCTAAACCTAAACCTCACTTTAAAAAAAAAAACATCACCCTCACCCTCACCCTGACCCTCAGTCTAACCCTAACCCTAAACCTAAACCTAACCTTAACCCTCACCCTCACCCTAACTCTAACCCTAATACAACCATAACCCTCACTCTAACTCTAATCCTCACCCAACCCTAACCATGCCCCTTAACCTCAATCTAACCCTATCCTTAACTCTAACACTCACGCTAACGCTAACCCTCACCCTAACACTTACCCTCACCCTAACCCTTACCCTAAACCTAACCCTCACCCTAAACCTAAACCTGAACCTCACCCTCACCCAAACACTCACCATCACCCTAACCCTCACCATAAACCTATCCCTCACCCACACCCTAACCCTCACTCTTATTCTGACCCTCACCCTCATGCTAAACATCACCCTAAAACTAACCCTCACCCTAAACTTAAACCTAACCCTCACCCAAACCCTAACTCTCACCCTAACCCTTACCCTAAACCTAACCCTCACCCTAAACCTAACCTTAAACCTCACCCTCACCGTAACCCTCACCATCACCCTAACCATCACCATAAACCTAACCCTACCCACACCCTAACCCTCACTCTCACCCTGACACTCACCCTCAAGCTAAACATCACCCTACACATAACCCTCACCCTAAACCTAACCCTAATCCTCAGACTCACCCTACCCTCACCATCACCCTAACCCTCACCATAACTCTAACTCTCACACACACCCTAACCCTCACTCTCACCCTGACCCTCACCCTAACTTTTAACCTCACACTAACACTAACCCTAACCCTAATCGTAACCCTCAGACTAAACCTAAACCTCACCCTAACCCTAACCATTCCCCTCAGCCTAACCCTCACCCTAACCCTAACCCTAACTCTAATTCTCACCCTATCCCCAACACTAACCCTAACCCTCATACTCACCCTATCCCTCAACCTAACTCTAAATGAAACCCTAACCCGCACCCTCACCCTCACCCTCAACCTAAACCTCGCACTCATCCTTAACATCATCCTAAAGCTATCCCTCACCCTAACTCTAACCCTAACCCTCACCATAACCCTAACCCTCACACTAACCCTCTCCCTCAACCAAATCCTCACCCTAACCCTAACATTAACACTTACCTAACGGAAAACCTCACACTCACCCTCACCCTCACCCTAACCCTCACCCACAAAATAGCCCTCACCCTAACCTTAACCCAACCCTAAGCTTAACCCTCAAACTCACCCTCACCCTCAGCCTAACACTAACACTAAGACTAATCCCAACCCAAACCCTCACCCTCACACTAACACTAACCCTAACCCTAACCCTCACCCTCACTCAAAACCTCACCCTAACCCTAACCCTAACCTTAACCCTAAACCTAACACTAACTCTCACCCTCACCCTCACCCACACACTAATCCTAAAACTAACCCTAATCCTAACTCTCACCCTCACATTAAACATCACCCAAACCCTTACCCTCATCTAAAACTAACCCTACCCTAACCCTCACACTAACCTAACCCTTAACCTCTCCCTATCCCTAACTTAAACCCTAACCCTAACCCTTACAGTAATCCTACCCCTCACCCTAACCATAACCCTACCCCTCAATCGAACCCTCATCCTACCCCTCCCCCTAACCAATTCATTTACCCTCACCCTCATTCTAACCCTAACCCTCACCTTAAAAAAACCATCACCCGCACCCTCACACTGACCCTCAATCTAACCCTAACCCTAAAACTAAACCTAACCCTAACGCTCACCCTCACCCTCACCCTAACTCTAACCCTAATACAACCATAACCCTCACTCTAACTCTAATCCTCACGCACCCCTAACCCTCACACTCAACCTCAATCTAACCCTAACCTAACTCTAACTCTCACCCTAACCTAACGCTCACCCTAACACTTACCCTCACCCTAACACTCTCCCTAAACCTAACCCTCACCCTAAACCTAAACCTAACACTCACCCTCAACCAAACCCTCAACATCACCCTAACCCTCACCATAATCCTAACCCTCACCCACACCCTAACCCTCACTCTCACCCTGACCCTCACCCTCATGCTAAACATAACCCTAAACATAACCCTCACCCTAAACCTAAAGCTAACCCTCACCCTAACCCTAAAACTCACCCTAACCCTCACCCTAAACCTAACCCTCACCCTAAACCTAACCTTAACCCTAACCCTCACCATAACCCCAACACTCACCATAACCCCAACCCTCAACCACACCCTAACCCTCACTCTCACCCTGACCCTCACCCTCACGCTAAACATCACCCTAAAGATAACCCTCACCCTAAACTTAACCCTAATCCTCACACTTCCCCTAAACCTCACAATCACCCTAACCCTCATCATAAACCTAACTCTCACCCAAACCCTAACCTTCACTCTCACCCTGAACCTCACCCTAAACCTTAACCTCACACTAACCCTAACCCTAACCCTAACCCTCACCCTCAGACTAAAACTAACCCTCACCCTAACCCTAACCATTCCCCTCACCCTAACCCTCACCCTAAAACTAACCCTAACCCTAATTCTCACCCTATCCCTAACCCTAACCCTAACCCTCACCCTCTCCCTAGCCCTCAACCAAACTCTAACTGTAACCCTAACCCGCACCCGAACCCTCACCCTCAACCTAAACCTCACGCTCATCCTTAATATCACCCTAACCTATCCCTCACCCTAACCCTAACTCTCACACAAACCCTCTCCCTCAACCAAATCCTCATCCTAACCCTAACCCTAACACTTACCTAAATGAAAACCTCACCCTCACCCTCACAATCACCCTAAACCTCACCCTCACAATAGCCCTCACCCTATCCTTAACCTAACCCTAACCTTAACCCTCAAACTCACCCTCACCCTCAGCCTAACACTAAACCTAAACCTAACCCTAACCCTAACCCTCACTGTCATTCAAAACTTCACCCTAACCCTAACACTAAACCTCACACTAACTCTCGCCCTCACCCTCACCCCCAAACTAATCCTAACAATAACCCTAAGCCTAACTCTCACCCTCACCCTAAAACTCATCCTAACATTTAACCTCACCCTAAACCTAACCCTAACCCAAACCCTCACACTAACCTAAACCTTACCCTCTCCCTAACCGTAACCTTAACCCTAAACCTAACCCTTCAACGTAATCGTAACCCTCACCATAACCATAACCCTACCCCTCAATCTAACCCTCATTCTACCCCTAACCCTAAACCTTTCACTTACCCTCACCCTCACCCTAAACCTAACCCTCACTTTAAAAAAAACCGTCACCCTCACCCTCATCCTCACCCTCAGTCTAAACCAACCCTAACCCTAATCCTAATCCTAACCCTCAACCTCAGCCTCACTCTAACCCTAATCCAAACATAACCCTCACTCTAACTCTAACCCTCACCCAACCCTAACTCTCACCCTCAACCTCAATCTAACCCTAACCTTAACCCTAACTCTCACCCTAATCCTAGCCTCACCCTAACACTTACCCTAACCCTAACCCTAACCCGAACCCTAACCCTAACCCTCACACTAATCCTAATGCTAAACCTAACCCTAACCCTCACACTAACCCTCAAACTAACCCTAAACCTAACCCTAACCCTCACCCACACCCTAACCCTCACGCTCACCATGACCCTCACCCTCACCCTAAACATCACACTAAACATAACCCACACACTAACCCTAACCCTAAGCCTCACCCTAAACCTAACCTTCACCCTCTCCCTCAACCTCATTCACAGCGTAACCCTAACCCTAACCCTCACCCTAACACTTAAACTCACCCTAACTCTAACCCTAACCCTCACACTAATCCTAATGCTAACCCTAACCCTAACCCTCACACTAACACTCCCTTAAACTTGCCCTAACCCTCACCCTAAAACAAAACCTAATCCTCACTCTCACCGTCAACCTAACCCTCACCCTAACCATAACCCTCACAAACACCTTTACCGTCTCTCTCACCATGACCCTTACCCTCACCCTAAATATCACCCTAAATATAATCCTCACCCTAACTATAACCCTAAGCCTCACCCTAAACCTAACCCTCACCCTCACCCTAAGCCTCATTCACAGCCTAAGCCTAACCCTAACCCTAACACTCAACCTATCCCTAACCCTAAACTAACACTCACCTTAACCCTAACCCTCACCCTAACCCTAACACTAACCCTAAGCATCACCCTAACCCTAATCCTTTCACTTACCCTAACCTTATCCCTAACCCTAAACCTCAACCTCACCCTCATCCTAAGCCTAACCCTAAATCTAACACAAATCCTAAACCTAACTCTCCCTCTCATCCTTATCCTAATTCTAACCCTAACACTAACCCAGACACTAACACTCACCCTCACCCTCACCCTCACCCTCACCCTAACCCTTACCCTAACCTAACCATAACACTCACCCTCACCCTAACCCTAACCCGAAAGGTCACCCTCACCCTAACACTCACGGTCACACTAAACCTCACCCTCACCATAACCCTTACCCTAACCCTAGCGCTAACCTTCACCCAAACACTTACAGTCACCCTAAACCTCAAGTCACATTAATCCTTACCCTAACCCTAAACTAAAACTTTACACTAACCCTAACCCTCACACTCACCCTCACCCTCACCTTCACCCTCAGCCTAAGCCGCACCCTCACCCTAGTCCTCACCCTAACCCTAACCCTAACCCTAACCCTCACCCTGACCCTAACCCTCACCCTCATACTAATCCTCACCCTAACTCTTACTCTAACCCTCACCCTAACCCTCACCTTCACCCTAACCTTAACCTTCACCCTCACCCTAACCCTAACCCTAATCCTTACCTCACCCTCACCCTCACACTCACCCTCACCCTCACCCTAACCCTCAACCTAACTCCAACCCTCAAACTCACATTCACCCTCAGCCTAAACCTAACCCTAACCCTAATCCTAACCCTAACCCTCACCCTCACCCTAACCCTAACCCGAACTCTAAACCTTCCCATCACTCAAAACCTCACCCTAACCCTCACCCTAAACCTAACCCTAACACTAATCTTCTCCCTCACCCTCAACCGCAACCTCATCCTAATGCTAACCGTAATCCTAATCCTAACCCTAACCCTCACTCTCACCCTCAAACTAAAACAAACCCTAACCAAAAACCTCCCCCTCCCCCTCACCCTCACCTTTACCCTAAACATAACAATAACCCTAACCCTAACCCTAACCCTAACCCTCACCCTAAACTTACCCTAACCCTAACTTTAACCCTACCCTCCCCCTAACCCTCACTCTCATCCTCAGCCTAACCCTAACCCTAATCCTAATGCTAAACCTAATCCTCAATCTCACCCTCATGCTAAAACTAACCCTATCCCTAAACCTCACCCACACCCTCAACCTCACCCTCACCCTCACCCTAAAACTAACAATAACCCTAACCCTAACCCAAACTCTCACCCCAACCCTTTCCCTATCCCTCAGCCTAACCCTCACCCTCACCCTAACCCTAACCTTCACCCTAACACTAACCCTAACCCTAACCCTAAGCCTCACACTAAATCTAACACTCACCCTAACCCTTACCCTACCCCTCAGCCTAACCCTCACCCTCACCCTAACCCTAACCCTAAACTTCACCCTACCACTAACCCTAACCCTAACTCTTACAGGAAATCTAACCCCCAACCTAATCCTTACACTACACGTCAGCCCAATCCTCACCCTAAACCTGACTCTAACCTGCACCCAAAACCTGACCATAACCCTAACCCGATCCCTAACCAGGACCCTAACCCTTACCCTCCCCCTAACCCTCAAACTAATCCTAATCCTAACCCTAACCATAAACCTCACCCTAAACCTCACCCTAACCCTAATCCTAACCCTAACCCTATGCCTAACCCTAATCCTAAACCTAAGCCTCACCCTCACCCTAACCCTAACCCTCACCCACAAACTAACTCTCACATTCACCCTCACTCTCACGCTAGGCCTAACCCTAATCCTAACACTAATCCTAAACTTAACACTCACACTAACACTCACCCTAAACCTAACCCTAACACTAACACTCACCCTAATCCTTACCCTAATCCTAACACTAACCCTAACCCTCACCCTCATCCTAACCCTAACCCTAACCCTAGCATTAACCCTAACCTTCTCCCTAACCCTCAACCTATCCCTAACCCTAACCCTCACCCTCACTCTAACCCTAACCCTAACCCTAACCCTCTCACTAATCCTAATGATAACCCTAACCCTAACCATCACCCTACCCTAACACTCACCCTAACGCTAAAATTAACCCTAAACCTCACCCTAAACCTAACCCTAGTCCTCACCCTCACAGTCAACCTAACCCTCAACCTAACCTCAACCCTCACCCACAACCTAACCCTCACTCTCACTATGACCCACACCCTCACCCTAAACATAACCCTCATCCTAACCCTAACACTAAGCCTCACCCTAAACCTAACCATCACCCTCACCCTCATTCACAGTATAAGCCTAAACCTAAACCTAACACTCACCCCAACCCTAACCCTAAACCTAACCCTACCCCTAACCCTAAAACTCACCCTAACCCTAACACTAACCCTAAATATCACCCTAACCCTAACCCTCACCCTTACCCTAACCCTATCCCTAACCCTAATCCTCACCCTCACGCTCACCCTAAGGCTAACCCTAAATCTAACACTAATCCTAAACCTACTTCTCACTCTCATCCTTACCCTAATAGTAACCCAAACCCTAACCCACACACTAATACTCACGTTCACCTTCACCCTAACACTAACTCTAACCTAACACTAACCCTCATCCTCACCCTCACCCTAACCCTAACCCTAACCCTAACCTGAACCATCACCCTCACCCTAACCCTCACGCTCACACTAAACCTCACCCTCACCCTAACCCTAGCGCTAACCCTCACACTAACATTTACCATCACCTGAATCCTCAAGTCACCCTAATGCTCACACTAACCCTAAAGTTAAACCTTATGCTAAACCTAACCCTCAACCTCACCCTCACCTTCACCCTCAGCCTAACCCTCACCCTCACCCTAGCCCTCACCCTAACCCTAACACTAATCCTAACCCTCACCCTGACCCTAACCCTCACCCTCACACTAACCCTAACCCTAAACCTAACCGTAACCCTCACTCTAAACCTACCCCTAAACCTAATGCTCACCCTCAAGCTCACCCTCAACCTAACACTAATCTTAAACCAAATCCTTACCATAATCCTCACACTTACCCTCACCTTCACCCTAACCCTAAAACTCACCCTCACCCTCACCCTCACACTAACGCTCAGCCTCACTCTCACCGTCACCCTAACCCTAACCCTAAACCTCACCCTCACACTAACCCTAACACTAACCCTAATCCTAACCCAAATCCTTACCCTAAAGTTTACCCTTACCCTCACCTTAACCCTAACCGTCAAACTCACACTCACCCTCACCCTCACCCTAACGCTCAGCCTCACTTTCACCCTCACCCTAACCCTAACCCTCACCCTCACCCTCACACTAACCCTGACACTAAACCTAACCCTCAACCAACCCTCCCTCTAAACCTAACCCTAAACCTCACCTCACCCTAAACCTCACCCTAACCCTTACCCTCACCCTAAGCCTAAACCTAACTCTAAACCTAACCGTAAACCTCAGACTAAACCTCAACTTCACACGAACCCTAACCCTTAACCTAATTCTCACCCTATCCCTAACCATAACCCTAACCCTCACACTCACCCTAGCCCTCATCCTAACTCTATCCCTAACCCTAACCTTCACCTGAACCCTCACCCTCACCCTCACCCTAATCCTAACAATAATTTAACCCTAACTCTCACCGTAAACCTAAGCCTAAACCTACCCCTAACCCTAACCTTCCCCTCACCTTCCCACTCAGCCTCAGCCTAAACCTAACCCTAATCCTAATTCTAACCATAACCCTCTCTCCCACCCTCATTCTAATCCTAACCCTATCCCTAAACCCCATGCTCACTGTCAACAACACCCTCACCCTAACCCTAACAATAACCCAAATCTAAACCTAAACCTAACCGTAACCCTCACCCTAACACTAACCCTAACCCTAACCCTCATATTAAACTTTACCTCACCCTAAAGGTAACCCTATCCCTCAGCCTAACCCTCACACTAAACCGAACCCTGACACTAATCCTCACCCTACCCTTAACCCTAACCCTAACCCTAACCCTCACCCTGACCCACACTGTCACCCTAACTGTAACCCTCACCCTCAACCTCTCCCTAATATAAACCTTAACCCTAATCCTAAATCTAACACTATCCCTCACCCTAAACCTAACCCTAACCCTGACACTGACCCTAACACTAACCCTCACCCTAACACTCACCCTAACACTCACGCTAACCCTAACACTCACTCTCAACCTAAACCTCCCCCTCACCCTAAACCTTACCCTCACCCTAAACCTAACCCTAACCCTAACACTCATACTAAACCTAACCCTAACCATAACTCTAAAACTACAACTCACACTAACCCTCACCCTAAACCTAACCCTAACCCTCACCTTCACCCTAGTCCACACCCTAACCATAATCCTAACCCTAAACTTCAACCTAACCCTAACCCTCAATCTAATCCTAAGCCACAACCTAAACCTAACCATCACCCTTACCCTAACCCTCACCCTAACACTTACCCTAACCCTAACATTAACCCTAACCCTCACCCTCACCCTAACCTAACCTTAAACCTAACCCTCACACTAAACCTCACCCTAAACCTCCCACTCACTTTAACCCTCAACCTAAACCTTATCCTCACCCTCACCCTAACCCTCACATTAACACTAACCCTCGCCCTAACCCTAAGCCTAACACTCACCCTAACACTAACCTTCCTCCTCACCCTCACCCTCACCTTCAGCCTAATGCTAAACTTCACCCTAACTCTAACCCTCACCCTAACCCTTACCCTAACCCTAACCCTAACTCTTACCTTAATGAAATCCTCAACTTAACTCTAATCCTCACCCGAAACTTCCTCCTCCCCCTAATACTCACCCAAACCCTAACCCTAACACTTACCTAACCAAAACCCTCACCCTAACCCTCACCCTCACCCTCAACCACAAACTAATCCTAACAGTAACCCTAAACCTAACATTCACACTAAACCTAAACCTCACACTAACCCTAAACCTACCCTTCATTAACACTAACCCTAATCCTAAACCTAAACCTTACCCTCACACTAAGCTTAACCCTAACCCTCACCCTCACCCTAGCCCTCACAATAACCATAACCCAAACCCTAAACCTCACCCTAACCCTAATATTCACCCTAACGCAAAAGGTCACCCTAACCGTTACCCTAACCCAAACCTAACCTAAACCTAACCTTCACCCTAAACCTCATCCTCAACCTAACTCTAACCCTCCCCATCACCCTAACTCTCAATGTAACCCTTACCCTAATCCTCACCCTAAGAATCACACTGAACCTAACCCTCCCCCAAACCCTAACCCTAAGCCTCACCCTCACTCTCACCCTCACCCTCAGCCTAACACTAAACTTAACCCTAATCCGAACCCTAACACTCACCCTCACCCTCATCCTAACCCTATCCCTAAACCTCACCCTCAGCCTCACACTCACCCTAACCCTAAACCTCACCCTAACCCTAAACCTCACCCTAACCCTCACCCTCACCCTCACATTAACCATAACCCTAACCCTAACCCTCAACTTATCCCTCACCCTAAACCTAATGCTAAAACTAAACCTCATTCTCACCCTAACCCTCACCATAACCCTTACCCTAACCATAACCCTAACCCTACCCTAACTCTAATCCTCAGACTAAACATAACCCTAACCTTAACCCTAACCCTACCCCTCAGCCTAACCCTCACCCTAACCTTAACCCTAACTCTAATTCTCACCCTATCCCTAAACCTAACCCAAACCCTCAACCTCACTCTAGCCCTCACCCTAATTCTAACCCTATCCATAACATTCATCCGAACCCTCACCCTCACCCTAACCCTCACCCTCATCCTAAACATCACCGTAAACTTAACCCTAACCCTCACTCTAACCCTAACCCCAACCCTAACCCTATCCCTAACACTCACCCTAAATCTCACCCTCAACCTAATCCTCATCCTAAACCTAAAACTAACCATTACCTAAGCGAAACTCTCACCCTCAACCTGACTCAAACCCTAGCTCTCACCCTATCCTTAACAATACTCCTAACCCTCAACCTCACAATCACCCTCAGCCTAACCCTAATCCTAAACCTAATCCGAAACCTAACCCTCACCTTCACCCTAACCCTAACCCTAACCAGAACCCTAACCCTAATACTACCACTTACTCACAACTTCAATCTGAGCCTAATCCTAAGCCTAATCCTAATCCTAACCATAAACCCCACTCTAATCCTTACCCTAAACCTAACTCTAATACTAAACCTCACCCACACCCTCACCCTCAAACTAAACCTAATCCTAATCCTAACCCTAATACTAATCCTCACCCTCACCCTAACCCGAACCCTAACTCTAACCCTAAAACTCACACGAAACCTAACCCTCACCCTAAACCCAACCATCAGCCTAACCCTCACCCTAACACTTACCCTAACCCTAATCCTAACACTCACCCTAAACCTAACACTCACTCTAAACCTAACCCTCACCCTGACCTTAACCCTCACCCTAACACTAACCCTATCCCTAACCCAAACCCTCACTCTAACCCTCATCATAAACCTAACCCTAGTCCTAAACCTAAACCTAAACCTAACCCTAACCCTCAACCTAAGCCTAACCCTAACACTAAATTTAACCCTCACCTTAACCATCACCCTAACCCTAAACCTAACCCTCACCCTCACCCTAAACTTCATGCTAACCCTTACCGTCTCCCTAACCCTAACCTTAACCCTAACCCTAACCCTCACAGTAACACTAACCCTCACCCTCACCATAACCCTACCATTGACCTAACCCTCATACTACCCCTATCCCTAACCCTCACGTTTGCCCTCACCCTAAACCTAACCCTAACCCTCAACCTAACCCAAAACGTCACCCTCACCCTCACCCTCACCCTTAGTCTAACCCTAATACTAACCCTAATCCTAAGCCTAACCCTCACCCTCACCCTCACCCTAACTCTAACCTTAATCCAACCCTAACCCTCACTCTAACTCTAACCCTCACCCAACACTAACCCTCACACTCAACCTCAATCTAACCCTAACCTTAACCCTAACCCTCACCGTAACCCTGACCATCACCCTAACGCATACCCTCAACCTAAGCCAAACCCTAACTATAACCCTAACCCTCACACTAATCCTAACGCTAACCCTAAACCTAACCCTCACCCTAACCCGAAAACTAACACTAACCCTCCCCCTAAACCTAACCCTAATACTCAAACTCACCCTAACCCTTACCGTAACCCTAAACTTCACCATAACCCTAACCCTCACCCACACCCTAACCCTCATTCTCACCCTGACCCTCACCCTCACGCTAAAAATCACCCTAAACCTAACCCTCACCCTAACCCTAACCCTAAGACTCACCCTCACCCTCACCCTAACTCTAACCCTAATCCAACCCTAACCCTCACGCTAACTCTAACCCTCACCCAACCTTAACGCTTATCCTCAAACTCAATCGAACCCTAAACTTAACCCTAACTCTCAACCTAATCCTAACCCTCTCTCTAACCCTAACCCTAACCCAAACCCTAACCCTAACCCTCAGATTAAACCTAAACCTCAACCAAAACTTAACCCTATCCCTCAGCCTAATCCTCACCCTGACCCTAACCCTAACCTTAATATTCCCCCTATCATTAACCCTCACCTAACCATCACCCTCACCCACACACTAATCCAAACCCCAACCCTAACCCTAAGCCTCACGCTCACCCTAACCCTCACCATAACCCTTTCCCTCACCCTAACCCTAACCCTAACCCTAACCCTCACACTAAACCTAACCGTCACACTAAACATAACCGTACCCCTCAACCTAACCCTAACACTAAACGTGACCCTAACTTTCAAACTAACCTT
The DNA here is from genome assembly GCF_024711535.1 of Dipodomys merriami. Classification (NCBI taxonomy): domain Eukaryota; kingdom Metazoa; phylum Chordata; class Mammalia; order Rodentia; family Heteromyidae; genus Dipodomys; species Dipodomys merriami. The sequence continues at coordinate 3,568,851 of NW_027206157.1, forward strand.
AATCCTCACACTAACCATGACCCTACCCCTCACACTAAACTTCATCTTAACCCTAACCCTAAGCCTAACCTTAATCTTCACCCTAAGCCTAACCCTCACTCTAACCCAAACCCTCACCCTCACCCTCACCCTCACCCTCACCCACAGTCTAACCCTAACACTAATCGTAATCCTAACCCTAACCCTCACCCACACCCTCAACCTATCCCTAACCCTAAACCTCACCAACACCTTCACCGTCACTCTGACCCTCACACTTACCCTAACCCTAACACTAACCCTAACCCTCACCCTCACCCTCACCCTAAACCTTACCCTATCCCTAAACCTTAACCTAACCCTAACACTCACCCTAACTCTAACACTCAATCTCACACACACTGTAATCTTAATCTTAACCCTATCCCTAAACCTCACCTTCAACCTAACCCTCATCCACACCCTAACACTCACTCTAACCCTTATCCTCACTTAAACCGAACTTTAAACCAAATCCTAACCCTCACCCTAACCGTCACCCTCACCCTAACCCTTACCCTAACCCTTACCCTCAGCCTCTTCCTATCCCTAACCCTCACCCTTACCCTCACCCTAAACCTAACCCTATTCCTAAACCTCACACAAACCCTAACCCTAACCCTAAACCTCACCCTCACCCTCACCCTCAGCTTTACCCTAACCCTAATCCTAATCCTTACCCTAACCCTCAACCTAACCCTAAACCTAACCCTCACCCTAACCCTATCCCTAACACTCATGCTAACCCTAACCCTCACTCTCACCCTATCCTTAACCCTAAGCCTTACCCTCCCCCCAATCCTAACACTAACCTCAACCCTAACACTCACACTAAACCTAAACCTCCCCCTAACCCTAACCTAATCCTAACCGTCACCCTAACCTCAACCTAAACCTTACCCTAACCCTAACCATCAACCTCACCCTATCCCTCACCCTAAACCTTTACCTCACTTTCACCCTAACCCTCACACTAAACCTAACCCTCACCCTAACCCTAACCCTAACCATAACACTCAATCTTACCCTAACCCTCACCCTAACACTTACCCTCACACTAAACCTCATTTTAACCCTAACACTAACCCTAAACTTAACCCTAAACTAACCTAAAACCTCACCTTCAACCTCAACCGCACACTAACACTCACCCTCACACTAACCCTCACCCTATCCCTAACCATAACCCTCACCCTAACACTCACCCTAACACTCACAGTAACCCTAACCCTCACTCTCACCTTAACCTTAACACTAATCCTTACCCTCACCCATATCCTAACCCTAACACTAAACCTAACCCTCACACTAAACATAACCCTCTCCCTAACCGTAAACTTAACCCTAACCCTAACCCTCACCCTAACTCTAAAACTCAACCCTACACGCACCATAATCCTAACCTTAACCCTATCCATAAACCTCACCTTCACCCTAACCCTCACCCTAACCCTTTCCCTCAAATTAACCCTAACCTTATTCCTAAACCTCACACAAAAGTTAACCCTAACCCTAACCCTATGCCTAACCCTCACCCTCACCCTCAGCTTTACCCTAACCCTAATCCTAATCCTAACACTAACCCTCACCCTAACCCTAACCCTAACCCTCAGCCTAACACTCACCCTAACTCTCACGCTAACCCTAACCCTCACTCTCAACTTAACCTTAACCCTAATCCTTACCACCCTCACCCAAATCCTAACCCTAACCCTAAACCTAACCCTCAAACTAAACCTAACCCTCCCCCTAACCGTAACCCTAACCCTAACCCTAACCGTCAACCTTACCCTAACCCTCAACCTCACCCTAACCCTCGCCCTCACGCTTAACCTCACTTTCACCCTAACCCTCACACTAACCCTAACCCTCACCCTAACCCTATCCCTATACCGTACCCTCACCCTCACCCTCAACCTCAGCCTAACCCTCATGATAACCCTAACCTAACCCTAAATCTCACCCTATACCTCACCCTAACCCTGACCCTAAACCTCACCCTCAACCTCACACAAGCACTAACCGTCACCCTAAACCTAAGCCTCACCCACACACTAACCCTCAACCTAAACCTAAGTCTCACTCTCAACCTAACCCTCACCCTCATCCGAACCCGAACGCTCACCCTAACCCAGACCCACACCCTAAACATCAACCTAATGCTAACCCTCACCCTAACCCTAACCCTAACCCTAACTCTAACACTCACCCTCACTCTCACCCTAAGCCTAAGCCCAACCCTAACCCTAATCCTAAACCTTACCCTAACCCTCACACGAACCCTAACCCTAACCCTCACCCTCACCCTCACCCTAATGCTAACCCTAAACCTAAAACTCACCCTAACCCTATCCCTAACCCTCAACCTCAAACTAACGCTAACCCTAACACTAAGCCTGACACTAACCCTCACCCTAACTCTGACGGTAACCCGAAACCTCACAGGCACCCTAACCCTCACACTATCACTTATCCTCACCCAAACCCAAACTTTAACCCAAATCCTAACCATCACCCTAACCCTCACCCTCAACCTAACCCTTACCCTCAGCCTATTCCTACACCTAACGCTCCCCCTAACCCTCACACTAAACCTAACCCTCACGCTAATCATAACCCTATGCCTCAACCTATCCCTCACCCTCACCCTCACCTTAACCCTAACCCTAACGCTTACCCACACAATAACCCTAAACCTAAGCCTCACCCTAACCCTAACCCTCACCTTCACCCTCACCTAAATCCTAACCCTAACCCTAACCCTGACCCAAACCCTAACCCTAAACCTAACCGTAAACCTCACCCTAATCCTCAACCTAAGCCTAACCCTAAACCTAACACTGACCCTCACCCTAACCCTCAACATAACTCTTACACTCACCCTCACCCTAAACCTCACACTAACCCTAACCCTCAACCTAACCCTAACCCTAACCTCACCCTCACCCTCACACTCAGCCTAAAACTTACCCTCAACCTAACCCTCACCCTAACCCTAACCCTAACCCTAACCCTCACCCTAACCCTCACAATAGACGTAATCCTAACTCTAATCCTCAACCTAATCCTCACCCTAACCCTAACCCTGACCCTAACACTCACTCTCACCCTAACCCTTTCCCTCACACTAACCCTAACTCTAAACATAATCCTAACCCACACACTAACACTAAACCTCACCCTATCCCTAAACCTATCCCTCAACCTAAACCTCATCCTAAACTTTACCCTAACCTTAACCCTCACCCTAATCCCAAACCTAACCCTAAACCTCACGCTAACCCTAATCCTCAGCCTCAGCCTAACCATCAGCCTAACCTTATCCATAACCCTAATCCTAACCGTAACCCTCATCCTCACCCTCACCCTAACCCTAACCTAAACCCTAAACCTCACCCTCAACCTCACCCTAACCCTAACACTAAACCTAACACCAACCCTCACCCTAACGCTAAACATCACCTTAAACCTAACCCTAACCCTCACCCTCACCCTCACCCTAACCTTAACCCTAAACCTAACACTCACCCTAATCCCAACGCTATCCCTAAACCTCACCCTCACCCTAAACCTCACCCCAATCCTTACCCTCACCCTAACACTAACCATAACCGTCACAGGAACCCTCACCCTCAACCTAACCCTAACCCAAAACCTTACACTACACCTCACCCTAACCATAAACCTAACCCTAACCCTCACCCTAATCCTAACTCTAACCCAAACCTAACCGTCAATCTAATGCTCACCCTAACCCTCACCCTCACCCACACACTACGCTTCACCCTCACCCTCACCCTCACCCTCACCCTAAATCTCACACTCACCCTAAACATCACCCTAACCCTAACGCACACCCTAACCCTAACCCTAACCCTCACCCTAACCCTAAGCCTCACCCTCACCCTAACACTCACCCTCAACCTAATCCTCACCCTAACCCTAACCCTTACACTTACCTAACAGAAATCCTCAGGCTCACCCTCATGCTCACGCTAACCCGCACCCTCACCCTAGCCCTCAACCTAACACTAACCCTAACTCTAACCCTCACCATCACCCTCAACCTCAGCATAACCCTAACCCTATCCATCACAATAACCCACACCGTAACCCTAAACATCACCCTCACCCTCACACTCACCCAAGCCCTCACTCTTAACCTTACCCTCAACCTAATTCTAACTCTCACACTAAACCTAACCCTCACCCTAACCCTGAGATTCAACCTCACCTTAGTCCTCACCCTAACCGTAATCCTAACCCTAATCCTCATCCTAACCCTAACATTCACCCTCACCCTCACCCTCACCCTCACACTCACCCTCACACTAACCCTAAACCTCACTGTCACACTAAGTCTCACCCTAACCCTTACACTCACCCTCACCCTAACCCTCACACTAACCCTAACCTACACCCTAACCCTAACCCTAACCCTCACCCTCACCCTCACCCTCACCCTCAGCCTAATACTAACCCTAACCCTAATCCTATCCCTAACCCTCACCCTCATCCTACCCTAACTCTAACCCTAAACCTCACCTTCACCCTCACCCTCAACCTCACCCTCACACTAACCCTCATACTCACCCTCACCCTCACCCTAACCCTAACCATAACACTTACCTAACCGAAATCCTCACGCTCACCCTCACGCTCACACCAACACACAACCTCACTATAGCCCTCAACCTAACACTAACCCTTACTGTAACACTCACCATCCCCCTCAACCTCAGCATAACCCTAACCTTAACCGTCACAATAACCCTCACCGTCACCCTAAACATCACCCTCACCCACACCCTCACCCTCACCCTCACCCTAACCCTCACCCTCACCCAAGCCCTCACTCTTAAACTTACCCTCACCCTAATCCGAACCCTCACACTAAACCTAACCCTCACCCTAACCCTAAGCTTCACCCTCCACTTAGTCCTCACCCTAACCGTAATCCTAAATCAAATCCTCATCAAAACCCTAACATTCACCCTCACCCTAACCCTCGCCCTCACCCTCACCCTCACCATCACCCTCACCCTCACCCTCACCCCAACCCTAAACCTCATGGTCATATTAAGTATCACCCTAAACCTTACACTCACCCTCACCCTAACTCTCACACTAACACTAACCTACACCCTCACCCTAACCCTAATCCTAACCCTAACCCTCAACCTAACCCTGACCCTAATGCTAATCCTAAACCTCACCCTCACCCTAACCCTGACCTAACCCTTACCCTCACCTTAACCCTAATCCTAAACCTAAACACAACCTTCACACTAACCCTAAATCTAACCCTAACCCTAATCATAACCCTAATCCTCACCCTATCCCTAAAACTAACCCTAACCCTGACATTCAACCTAGCCCTCACCCTAACTCTAAACCTAATCCTAGGCTCAACCTCACCCTAACCATAATGCTATCCCTAACCCTCACCCTCAACCTAACCCTCACCATAACCCTTACCCTCACCTAACCCTAATGTTAACATTAAACCTCACCCTCACACTAACCCTCACCGTAACCCTTACTCTCACCCTATCCTTAACCCTTACCCTAACCCTTACCCTCTACCTCACACTAACACTAAATTTCACCCTAACCGTAACTCTAACCCTAACCCTAAACCTCACCCTCACCCTCACCCTAAACCTAATGGTCACTCTAACCCTAATCTTATCCCTCACCCTAACCCTCATCTTAACCCTAAACCTAACCATCACCCTAACCCTGATCTGAACCCTAAAACTAACCATCACCCTAACCCTAACACTACTCCTCAAACTAACCCTCACCCTAACCCTCAGCCTCAGCCTCAGCCTCACCCTAACCCTAACCATAACCCTAAACCTCACCCTAAACCTAACCGTACCCCTCATCCTAACCCTAAATCTAACCCTAACCCTAACACTAACCCTCACACTAACCCTAACACTCACCCTAACCATGACCCTACCCCTCACCCTAACACTCATCCTAACCCTAACCATAATCCTAATCCTCATCCTTACCCTAAACTTAACCCTAACCCTAACCCTCACCCTAATTCAAACCCTCACCCTCACCCCCAGTCTAACCCTAACCCTAACCCTAATGCTAACCCTAAACCTCACCCTCACCCTCACCCTAACCCTAACCCTAACCATAATGCTACCGCTCATCCTCACCCTCACTTTAACCCTAACAATAACCCTACTCCTAACCCTAACCTGAAACCTAACCGTAACCCTTACCCTAACCCTAACCCTAACCCTAACACCATTCCTAACCCTAACCCTCACCCTAATCCTAACCCTCACACTAACCTCACCCTAATCCTAATTCTCACTCTAACCCTAACCCTAACCCTATCCTAACCTAAACCGTCACCCTCAACCTCAACCACACACTAACACTCCCCCTCACCCTAGACTCACCCTAACCATAACCCTAACCCTAAACCTCACCCTCACCTTTACACTCACTCTCACCCTCAGCCTAACCCTAAACCTAACTCTAACCCTAACCATCACCCTCACCCTAACCCTAAAACTAACCCTAAAACTCACCCTCATCCTCACTCTAAACCTAACCCTAACCCTCACCCTAACTCTAACATTCAACCTCACACACACCATATTCCTGAACCTATCCCTATCCCTAAACCTCACCTTCACCCTAATCCTCACCCTAACCCTTACTCTCACCCTAACACTAACCCTATTCCTAAACCTCACACAAACCCTAACCCTTTCCTCATCGCTCATCCTCACCCTCAACATCACCCTCAGCTTTACTAACCCTTATCCTAATCCTAACCCTAACCCTCACCCTAAGCCTAACCCTAAACCTCACCCTATCCCTCCCCCTAACACTCACGCTAACCCTAACCCTCACTCTCACCCTAACCTTAACACTAACCCTTACCCTCACCCTAATCCTGTCCCTATCCCTAACCCTAACCCTCCCACTAAAACTCCCCCTCCCCCTAACACTAACCCTAACCCTAAACCTATCCGTCACCCTAACCCTCAACCTAACAGTTACCCCAACACTAACACTCAACCTCACCCAATCCTTCACCCTAACCCTTAACCTCAACTTCACCCTAACCATCACACTAACCCAAACCTCACCCTAACCCTATCCCTATCTTGCAACCTCATCCTCAACCTCAACCTCAGCCTAACCCTCACAATAACCCTAACACTAACCCGACAATTCACCCTAACCCTAACCCTAACGCTAACCCTCAACCTCACCCAAACAGTTACCCTCAACCTAACCCTCAACCTAACCCTCACTCTAACCCTCACAATAACCCTAAGCCTAAACCTAACCCTCAACCTAAATGAAACCCTGACCCAAACTCTAACCATAACCCTCAACTTAAACCTAATCCTAAACCTAACCCTCAAACTCACCCTAACCCTCACACTCACCCTAACCCTCACCCTAATCTTAACACTGACCCTCACCCTGTACCTAAACCTCACCCTCACCCTAACCCTAACCCTATCCCTAACCCTCACCCTCATCCTAACCCTAACCCTTACCCTTAGCCTCAAGGTAACCCTAAACCTAACCCTAACCCTAACCCTCACACTAACACTAAGGCTCACACTAACCCTACCCCTAAACCTCAACCTAAACCTCAACCTGATCCTAACCCTAACCCTTACCCTCACCCTAACTCTAACCCTCGCTCTAACAATTACCCTCACCCTCACCCTCACCCTCACCCTAACCCTAAACCTAGCCCTCACACTAACCATCAACCTATCTGTTACCCCAACCCTAACACTCAACCTCACCCTTCCCTCACACTAACCCTTAACCTCATCTTCACCCTAACCATTACACTAACCCTAACCCTCACACTAACCCTAACACTAACCCTAACCCTCACTCTAACCCTCACAATAACCCTAAGCCTAAACCTAACCCTCAACTTAAACGTCAACCGAACCCAAACCCTAAAAGTAACCCTCAACCTAACCCTAATCCTAAACCTAAACCTCAACCTCACCCTAACCCTCACCCTCACCCTAACCCTCACCCTAAACCTACCCCTCACCCTCACCCTAAAACTCACCCTCTATTAACACTACCGGTAACCCTAACCCTAACGCTAACCCTCAACCTAACCCTCTCCCTACCCCTCACCCTAACCCTAAACCTAACTTTAACCCTAACCCTAATCCTAAACCTCACCATAGCCCTCACCCTCACCCTGATCCTCACCCTCACCCTACCCCTCACCCTAACTCTCACCCTAATCGTTTTCCTCACCGTAACCCTAACCTTAACCCTGATCCTAACCCGCACACTAACACTAACCCTCACCCTAACTCTGACCTTATCCCTCACCCTAACCCTCACACTAACCCTAACCCTCAACCTCACCCTAGCCCTAACACTCACCATAACCCTAAGCCTCACCCACACCCTAAAACTCTACCTAAACCTAAGCATCAACCACACCCTAACCCTCACCCTCACCCGAACCTGAACCCTCACCCTAAACCTGAACCTCACCCTAAATATCAAACTAATGCTAACCCTCACCCTAACCCTAACTCTAACCCTCACCCTCACCCTCACCCTCACCCGAAGCCTAACGCTATCTCTCACCCTAACCAAAACCCTAAACCTAAACCTAAACCTCACCCTAACCCTAACAATCGCCCTAACCCTAACCCTAACCCTCAACCTCAACCTAATGCTAACCCTAACCCTAACCCTAACCCTGACCCTAACACTCACACTAACCCTAACGGTAATCCTAACCCTCACCTGCACCCTAACCCTCACCCTAACACTTATACTCACCCTAACCCTAACTTTAACCCAAATCCTAACCCTCACCCTAACCCTCACCCTCACCCTAACCCTCACCCTAACCCTTTCCCTCAGCCTCGTCCTATCCCGAACACTCACCCAAACCCTCACATTAAACCTAACCCTCACCCTAACCGTAACCCTACCCCTCACCCTAAACCTCACCCTCACCCTAACCCTAACCCTAACTCTCACGCTCACCCTAACATTCAACGTCATCCTAAACCTCACCCTAACCCTAACCCTCACACACAACTTAACCCTCAAACTTACCTGAAACCTCACCCTCACCCTAACAATCAACCTCACCCTAAATATCACCCTAACCCTAACCCTAACCCTAGCCCTCACACTAACCCTAACCTTGACCCTAAACCACACCCTCACCCTAACACTCACCCTAACCATTACTCTCACCCTAACCCTAAACCTAACCCTAACCCTATCCCTCACACTAACTCTAACCCTCACCCTAAACCTAACCATACTCCTAAGCCTAACCCTCATCCTCACCCTCACCCTCAACCTCACACTCACCCTCAGCCTAACGGTAACCCTAATCCTCATCTTAATCCAAACTATCACCCACACACTCAGCCTAACTCTAACCCTAATCCTAATCCTCACCCTCGCCCTCACACTAAACTCAACCATAACCCTATACCTAACCCTCACCCTAACAATAAATCTCACCCTAACAATAGCCCTAAACCTCACCCTCACCCTAACCCTAACCTTAACCCTCACCCTCACCCTAAACTTCACCCTAACCCAAACGCTAACCCTAACCCTAAATCTCACCCTAAAACTTACCCTCACCCTAACCCTAACCCTAATCCTCACACTAACTCTAACCTTAACCCTAACCCTAACCCTCACTCTAACCTTTACCCTAATCCTAAGATAACCCTAACTCAAGCTAACCCTCACCCTAACCCTAAACCTCACCCTAACCCTAACCCTAACCCTAAACCTAACCTTTACACTATCGCTAACCCTAACCCACACGCTCGTCGTAACCCTCACCATCACCCTAAACTTCAACCTAAACCTAACCTTCACCCACACACTAAACCTCACCATCATCCGAACCCGAATCCTCACCCTAACCCTCACTCTATCCCTAACCCTAAGCCTCATCCTAACCGTAATCCTAACCCTATCCCTCACCGCAACCCTAACCCTAACCCTAACCCTCACCCTAAACCTTATCTTAACACTCACCCTCAGCCTAAGATTAAAACTAAACCTAATCCTGCACCTAAACCTCACCAACACCCTCATCCTAAGTATAAACCTAAACTTATCCCTAAACCTCACACTCAACCTCAACCTCACCCGAAGCCTAACCCTAACCATAACCCTAATACTAAATCCTAACCATCACCCTCACCTTCACCCTCACAATAACCCTAAACCTAACCCTAACCCTCACACACTCACGCTAACAATAACCCTAACCCTAACCCTAACCCTCACCCTAATCTGAAAACTAACCCTCACCCTAACCCTAACCCTAACCCTCACCCTAACCCTCACAATCACCCTCAATCTAATCCTCACCCTAACACTAACTCTAACCCTTACCAAAAGGAAAACCTCACCCTCACCCTAACATTCACCCTCACCATAGTCCTCACCCTAACCCTAACCCTATCACTAACACTAAGCCTCACACTTACCCTCACGCTAACCATAACCCTAACCCTAACCCTAACCCTCACCCTAAACTTAACCCTCACCCTAACCCTAACACGAACACTCACCCTCAACCTAAACTTAACCCTAACACTCCCCCTAAATTTCATCCTAACCCTAACCATCATCCTCACCCTAATCCTCACCATAACTCTTATCCTCACACTAACTTTAACTCTAACCCAAACACTAACCCTCACACTAAGCCTAACCCTAACCCTCACCCTAACCCTAAACCTTACCTTAACACTCACCCTCAACCTAATCTTCACCCTAACCATAACCCTAACTCTAACCAAAAGGAAAACCTCACCCTCACACTCACACTCACCCTAAAATTCACCATCATCCTAGTCCTCACCCTTACCCTAACCTAACTCTCAACCTCACCCTCACCCTAACACTAATATTAACCCTAACCCTCACCCTAACCCTAAGCATCACCCTAAACCTAAACCTCACCCTCGCACAAACCCTCACCCTAACACTTACCCTCATCCTTACCCTAACCCTAAACCTCACACTAACCCTAACCCTAACCCTAACCTTCCCCCTAATGCTAACCCTAACTCTAACCCTAAACCTCACCCTTACCCTCAACCTTACCCTAACCCTAACCATAATCCTAACACTAACCCTAACACTCACCCTAACCCTAAACCTAACCCTTACCCTAACGCTAACCCTAACTCTAACCCTAAACCTCACCCTAACCCTCAACCTTACCCTAACAGTAACCATAATCCTCACACTATCCCAAACACTCACACTAACCCTAACCCTAACCCTCACCCTCAAAGTTACCCTAACCCTAACTATAATCCTCACACTAACCCGAACCTTCACTCTAACCCTAATCCTAAACATAACCCTCACCCTCAACCTAAACCTAAACCTAACCCTAACCCTCACCGTCACCCTCACCCTCAACCTTACCCTAACCCTAACCATCATCCTCACACTAAACCTAACACTCACCCTAACCCTAACCCTAACCCTCACCCTAACGCTAATCCTAACTCTAACCCTAAACCTCACCCTAACCCTCACCCTAACACTAACGCTCATCCTAACCCTCAGGCTTACCATAACCCTCTCCCTAACCCTTACACTCACACTAACCATAAACCAAACACTAATCCTCACACTAATCCTAATCCTAACCCTAAACCTCAAACGCACCCTAACCCTCACCGTCACCCTAACCCTCACTCTAAACCTAACTCTCACCCACACCCTAACCCTCACCCTAACCGTCACCCTCAACCTAAACATCACCCTACCCTAACCCTCACCCTAACACTAACCATAACACTCACCCTCACCTTAACCTTAACGCTAACCCTAACCCTAACCCTCACGCTAACACTCAACCTAACACTCAGGCTAACCCGAACCCTCACTCTCACCCTAACACTCACCTTAAACCTTAATCCCACCCTAAACTTAAGGTTTACATAAACCCTCACACTAAACCTAAGTCTCACAGTAACAATCACGCTAACCCTACCCCGCACCCTAACACTCACCCTTTCCTAAACTTACCCCTAGCCCTCAGCATCACCCTAGCCCTCACGCTAACCCTAAACCTAACACTAACCATACAACTAACCCTAAACCTAACTCTCACCCTCACCTTCACCCTCACCCTCACACTAATCCAAGCCATAACCCTAACCCTCACCCTAAACCTAACTCTGACCCTCACCCTCACCCTCACCCTAAGCCTAACCCTAAACCTAAGCCTAATCCTAAACCTAACTCTCACATACACCCTCACCCAAACCTAAACCTCACCCTAACCCTAACCCTAACCCTAGCCCGCGCCCTAACCTTTACCCTCTCTGTCACTCTAACCCTCACCCTAAACCTAACCATCACCCTAACCCTAACGCTAACCCTCACCCTCACCCTCACCCTAACCCTAACCCTTACCCTCACCCTAACCCTAACCCTAACCGTAACTCTAACCCTCAACATAACCCTGCCCTCACCCTAACCCTAACCGTAACCCTAACCCTCACCCTAACCTAACCTAAACGCTAATGCTTTCCAAAAACCTCACCCTCACCCTAAACCTCACTCTAACCCTTGTAGTCACCCTAACCCTAACCCTAATCCTAAACCTAAACCTCACTCTAATCCTGAACCTAACCTAGCCCTCACCTAAACCCTTAACCTCACTGTCACTCTAAACCTCACCGTATACCTAACCCTCACCCCAACTCTAACACTAACCCTCACCCTCACCCTCAACCCAACCCTAACCCTAACCCTAACCCTCACCCTAAACCTAACCCTAACCCTTACCCTCAACATAACCCTCACCCTCACCCTCAACCTAACCCTAATCCTAACAGTAAACCTAACCCTCACGCTAACCTTAACCATAAACCTAATGCTATCCCTAAACCTCACCCTCACCCTAACCCTCACTCTAACTATTACCCTCAAACTAACCCTAAGGTTAAAACTAATCCTCACCCTAACCCTCACCCTAAACCTAAACCTAACCCTAACCCTCACCCTAACGCTCACCCTAACCCTCATCCTAACCCTCACCCTAACCATAAACCTTTCCCTCACCCTAATCCTAAACCTAACCCTAAGCCTCAGTCAAACCGTCTCCCTAACCCTAACCATAACCCTGAACCTAACCCTAACGCTAACCCTAGAACAAATCCTCACCCTAAGACTAAACCACACCCTCACTCACACCCTCACACTCAGCCTAACCCTAACCCTAACCCTAATCCTAACCCTAACCCTTCACCCTCACCCTAACTCTAATCCTAACCATAACCCTGACCCTAACACTAACCCCAACCCTAACTCTAACCCTCAACCTAACCCTAACCCTCAACCTAACCCTAACCGTATCCTCACCCTAACCCTAATCCTAACCCTAATGCTATCCCTAAAACTCGGCCTAACCCTAACCCTCACTCTAACCCTAAACCTAAACCTAAACTTCACCCTAACGATCACCCTAACTGTCAACCTAAGCCTAACCCTCACCCTCACCCTAAACCTCACCCTAAACTTTACCGTCCCCCTAACCCTAACCCAAACCCTAACTCTAAACCACACCATCACCCTAAGACTAACCTGAACCCTAACACTCACCCTAAAACTCACCCTAAATCTAACCCTATCCCTAAACCTCACGCTCACACTAAACCTCATCCTAACCCTTACCCTCATCATAACTCTAACCCTAAACCTAACCGTAATCCTCACCGCAACCCTAACCCTCACCCTCACCCTAGACCTCACCCGAAAACTGACCCTAAACCTAACTTTCACCCTCAACCTCATCCCACCCTCAACCTAACCCTAACCCTAAACCTCACCCTAACCCTAATGCTATCCCTAACCCTCACACTCACCTTAACCCTCATACTAACCCTTAACTTCACTGTAACCCTCACCCTAACCCTAACCCTAACACTAACACTAAACCTCACCATAACCCTGGCCCTAAACCTAAACCTAAACCTAACCCTCACCCTAATGCTTACCCTAACCCTCAACCTAACCCTAACCCTCACCCTAACCCTCACCCTAAACCTTACCTTCACCCTAACAATAACACTAAAAATAACTCTAACCCTCACCCTCACCCTAAGCCTAACCTGAACCCTAACCCTCACCGTCACCCTCACCCTAACTCTAACGCTATCCCTAAACCTCACTCTCACCCTAAACGTCATCCTAACCCTTACGGTCACCATAACACTAAACCTAACCCTAACCCTAATCCTCACTATAATCCTAACCCTCACCCACACCCTCACCCTCACAGTCACCTTAACCCTCACACTAAATAAAACTGACACCCACACCCTAAAACTCACCTGGACCCGAACCCGAACCCTGACCCTAGCCCTACCCTAAAACTCACCCTAACCCTAAACCACACCCTAAACCTAACTCTAACCATCACCCTCATACTAACCCTAACCCACACCTTAACCCTCACCTTTACCCTAAAGCTAACCCTAACCCTCACTCTCACCCTAAACTTCACCCTAACCCTTATCCTTACACTAAACCTACCCCTAACCCTCACATAAAACCTAACCCTCACCCTAACCCTAAACCTACCACTCACATTACCCCTCACCCTAACCCTAAACCTAACCCTCACCAAAACCTAACCGTAGCCCTCACTTTCACCCTAACCCTCACCATGACCCTAACCCTCACCCCAACCCTAATCCTCACCTACACCCTCACCCTTACCCTCACCCTAAACCTCACACTAACCCTGACCCTCACCCTAGCCCTCACCCAAAAACTAGCCCTAACCCTAACCCTCACCCTCAACCTCACCCCTAACTTCAGCCTAACCCTAATCCTAAACCTAATCTCAACCCTAACCCTCACCCTCACCCTAAACCTAACCCTAACCCTAACTCTAATGCTAACACTAGCCATCACCCTCACCCTAAACCTAACCCTACCCCTACCCCTCAGCCTAACCCTCACAGTAACCTTCACACTAACCCTAACCCTAAACCACACCCTCACCCTAACACTCATCCTAACCATTACCCTCACCCTAACCCTAAACCTAACCCTAACCCTCACACTAACTATAACCCTAACCCTATACCTAAACCTACTCCTCAGCCTAACCATCATCCTAATCTTAAACCTAAACCTAACACTCACTCTACCCCTAACCTTAACCCTAACCCTCAGCCGAACCCTATCCCTCACCCTCACCCTCACACTCACCCTCAGCCTAACCCTAAACCTAACCCTCATCTTAACCCTAACCATCAACCACACCCTCAGCCTAACTCTAACCCTAAACCTAACCCTAAACCTCACCCTCATCCTCACCCTAAACATAACCTCAAACCTAACCCTAACCCTCACCCTAACCCTAACCCTCACCTTAACCCTTACCCACACCCTAACCCTAACGCTAACCCTAACCCTCACCCTAAACCGTACCTTCACCATAAACTTAACCCTAACCCTAATCCTCACACCAAACCTAACCTTAACCCTAAACCTAAACCTCACTCTCACCCTCACCCTAATCCTAAACCTAACCCTAACCCTCAACCTAAATCTAACGCTAACCCTAACATTCACCCTAACACTCACCGTCACTCTAACCCTCACCCTAACCCTAACGCACACCCACACCATAACCTTCACCCTCACCCGAAACCTCACCCTCACCCTAAACTTCACACTCACCCTAACCCTAACCCTAATCCACACCCTAACCTTTTCACTAATCCTCAACCTCACCATCACCCTCACCCTAACCCTAACCTAACCCTAATCCTCACCCTAACCCTAATCCTAACCCTCACCCTAACCCTCACCCTCACACTCACACTAAACCTCACCCTCACCATAACCCTAATCCTAAGCTTAACACTCACCCTCACCCTCACCCTAACCCTAACAATAACCCTAAACCTAACACTCACCCTTACCCTCACCCTAACTCTGAACATAACCATCACCATCACACAAAACCTAACCCTCATCTCCACCCTAAACTTAACCCTCACCCTAAACCTAACGATAAACCTCACCCTCACCCTAACCCTTACCCTAACCCTAACACTCACCCTAAACTTCACCCTAAACCTAACGCTAACCCTAAACCTCACCAGAATCATAACCTTCACCCTAACCCTTATCCCCACAGTAACCCTAAACATAACCCTAAATCTAACCCTACCCCTCCCCCTAACCCTCACCCTAACCCTAACCCTAACCCTCACCCTCACCCTAACCCTAACCCTAATCCTCAGCCTCACAACAAACCTCACCGTCAACCTAACCCTCACCGCCAAAATAACCCTCACCCCCACCCTAACCCTCACCCTCACCCTCACCCGAACCTGAACCCTAAACATCACCCTAAACCTAACCCTCATCCTAAACGTGACTCTAACCCTCACCCGAACCCTAATCCTCACACTCACCCTCAACCGCACACTAAGCCTAACCCTCACCTTAACCCTAACCCTCATCCTAACCCTACCCCTAACCTTAACCCTCCCACTAACCCTCACACTAACCCTAACGCTAACCCTAACCCTCAATCTCACGCTAAACCTCACCCTAACCCTAAACCTAAACATAACCCTAATACTCATACTAACCCTAACTCTAATCCTAACCCTAATCCTCACATTAACCCTCACCATAATTCGAATCCTAACCCTAACCCTCAAACTAACTCTAACCCTAAACCTAACCCACACCCTCACCCTAACCCTCAGTGTCACCCTGAACCTCCACCTAACCCTAACCCTTACCCACAAACTAAACCTCACCATCACCCTCATCCTCAACCTAAACCTCACCCTCACCCTAACCCTAACCCTAAACCTAATCCTCACCCTAAACCTAACCTTCAGCCTTAACCGCACCCTCAACCTAAGCCTAACCCGAACCCGAACCATAATCCTAAACCTAACCCTCACCCTCACCCTCACCCTAAACCTAAACCTAAACCTCACTTTCATCCTCACCCTTACCCTAAACCTAACCCTAACCCTCACCCTAACCTTAACACTCACCCTAACCATAACCCTTAACCTCACACTCACCCTAACCCTAACACTAACCCTCAACCTCACCCTAACCCTAAGGCTAACCCTGACACTCACCCTCACCCTAATCCTCACCCTAACCCTTATCCTAACACTAACCCTAACCCTAACCCTAACCCTCACAGTAACCCTAAACCTCACCATAACCCGGACCCTACCCCGCATCCTAAACCTCACCCTAAACCTAACCCTAATTCTAAACCACACCCTAACCTGAACCCTACCCCTAATTCTCACCCTCACCCTAACACTCTCCATCACCCTAACCCTCACTCTAAATCTAACCGTCACGGACAACCTAACCCTCACCCTCACCCTCACCCTCACCGTCACTCTAACCCTCACCCTTACCTAAACATGACCCTAATCCTAACCCTCACCCTCACCCTACCATAACCCTCACTCTCACCTGAACCCTAAACCTGAAACTCACCCTAACCTTCAAATTCACATTCACGCTAATCTTAACCCTCTCTCAGTCTAACCCTCAGCCTAACCCTTACACTTACCCTAAACCTAACTCTAACCCTAACCCTAACCTCACACTAAAGATAACCCTCACCATAACCCTACCCCTGAACCTACCCCTCATCATAAAACTCACCCTAAACCTAACCCACACCCTAACCCTAACCCTAAACCTCACCCTCACCATAGACCTCACCCTAACTCTAATCCAAACCTAACCCTAAACCTAACCCTTAAACTAACCCTAAACCTCAACCTAACCCTCACCCTAAACCTAACCCTAACCCTATCCCTATCCCAAATGCAAAGCCTAAACCTCATCCTCACCCTAACCCTCATCCTAACCCTTACCCTCACCCTCAAACTAAACCTCATCCTAGGCTTAACCCTCAACCTAAGCCTAAACCTAAACCTCACCCTCAACTTCACCCCAACCCTAACCCTAAACCTAACCCTCACCCTAAGACTAATCCTCACACTAACCCTAATCCTATCCATAACCCTAACTCTCACCTTAACCCTTACCCTAATCCTAACCTTAACACTAACCCTCACCCTAATGCTAACACTAACCCTAACCCTCACCTTTACCCTAAACCTCACCCTCAACCTAACCCTCACCCTAAACCTAACCCTAACCCTCACCCACACCTTAAACCTCAACCGAACCCTCACACTCACCCTAACCCTCAAACTCACCCTCAAACTAATCCTAACCCTAACACTAATCCTCACACTAACCCTAACCCTCACCCTCAACCTCACCCTCATCCTTAGCCTAACCCTAAACCTAACCCTAATCCTAAACCTAACCCTCACACTCAAACTCACCCTAACCGTAACAGTAACCCTCCCTGTCCCCCTCCCCCTAACCCTCACACTCACCCTAAACCTCACACTAACCCTAACCATAAACCTAACCATAACCCTCACACTAACCATAACACTCACCCTAACCCCAACCATAAGCCTAACCTTCACCCTCACCCTGACAATCACCCTCAGCCTAAACCTAACACTAACCCTATTCTTATTCCTAACCCTCACACTCACCCTAACCTTCACCCTCACCCTAACCCTCATCCTCACCCTAAACATCACCCTAACCCTAACCCTCACCGTAACACTAACCCTAACCCTCACCCTAAACCTAACCTCATCTTAACCCTCACCCTCACCCTAATACTCACCCTAACCCTCATCCTTACCCTCAACTTCACCCTAACCCTTACCCTCACCCTAACCCTCAAGCTCATCCTCATCCTAACCCTCACCCTGACCTTTACCCATCCTAAACCTAAAACTAACCCTCACACTAACCCTAACCCTATCACTCAGCATAACACCTTTCCTAACCCTAAACCTAACCCTAACCATAACCATAACCCTCACACTAACCCTAACCCTAACCCTCAACCTAACCCTCATCCTAACCCTAATACTAATCCTAACCCTCAACTTCACCGTGCCCTAACACTAACCCTCACCCGAACCGTAACCCCCACCCTCACCCTCCCCATCACCCTCAGTCTAACCCTAATCGTAACCCTAATCCTAACCCTCACCCTCACCCTCACCCTAACTCTAATGCTCAACCTAACCCTAACATTCACCCACACCCTCACCCTAAACCTAACCCTATCCCTACACCTCACCCTAACCCTAATTCTCAACCTATACCTCACCCTCACCCTAACCCTAAACCAATCCCTAACCTTCACCTAACTCTAACACTAACCTTAACTCTCATCCTCACACTAAACCTCACCCTAACCCTGACTCATACCATAACCCTAATCCTAACCCTAACACTAACCCTCTCCCACACCCTAACTCACAACCTCACCCGAATTCTCACACTCACTCTAACATTCTACCTAACACTAACCCTAACCCTAAGGTTAGGGTTTGGGTGAGGTTTAGGGAGAGGGTTAGGGTTAGGGTGATGTTTATGGTGAGGGTGAGTGTTAGTGTCAGGGTGAGGGTGAGGGTGAGGTTTAGGTTTAGGGTTAGGGTTTGGGTTAGGATTAGGTTGAGGGTGAGGGTGAGGGTGAGGGTTAGGTTTAAGATTAGGGTTAGGGTTAGGGTTAGTGTGAGTGTTAGGGTGAGGATGAGGGTTAGGGTGATGGTGAGGGTTAGGGCATGGGCGAGGTTTAGGGTTAGATTGAGGATTAGGGTTAGAGTTAGAGTTAGGGATATGGTGAGGATAAGGGTTACCGTGAGGTTTAGGGTGAGGGTCAGGGTGAGAGTTAGGGTGAGGGTGAGGGTGAGGTTTCGGGTGAGTGTGAGGGTTAGAATTAGGGTTAGGTTTATGGTAAGGTTCAGGGTTAAGGTTAGGATTAGGGTGAGAGTTACAGAGAGGTCGAGGGATAGGATTATTGTGAGGGTTAGGGTCAGGGTGAGGGTTAGGATTAGCGTTAGGGATAGCGTGTGGGTTAGGTTGAGGGTGAGGGTTAGGGTCTGTGTGAGTGTGAGATTTTCTGTTAGGTAAGCGTTAGGGTTATTTTTAGGGTGAGGATTCGTTTGAGGTTGAGGTTTAGTGTGAGTGTTAGGGTTAGGGTTAGGATATTGGTGAGGGTTAGTGTTAAGGTGATGTTTAGGGTGATATTTAGGGTGAGGTTGAGGGTTAGTGTGAGGGTGAGGGTGAGGGTTAGGGCGAGGGGGCTGGTGAGGGTAGGGTTGAGCATGAGGTTTAGGGTTAAGGTTAGGGTGAGGGAGAGGTTTAGGGTTAGGATTAGGGTTAGGGTTAGGGTTAGTCTGAAATTGAGGGTGAAAGTGAGGGTGAGGGTTAGTGTTAAGGTTAGGGTGAGGGTTAGGGTTAGTGTGAGGGTAAGTGTGATTTTGAGGATCAGGATGAGAGTGAGGGTTAGAATGAGGGTGAGGGTGAGGGTTAGGATTAGGTTTAGGGTGAGTTTTAGGGTTAGGGTTACAATTAGTGTTAGGGTTATTGTCAAGGTTAGGGTTAGGGTGAGGGTGAGGGTGAGGGTTAGCTTTAGGGTTAGTGTTAGTGTTAGGATGAGGGTGGGGTGGATGGTTAGGGTTAGGATTAGGGTAAGGGTTAGGGTAAGGCTGGGGGGGAAGAGGAGGTTGAGGGTGAGGTTTAGGTTTATGTTTAGGGTGAGGGCTTGATTCATTGTGAGGGTGACGGTGAGCGTGAGGATGATGGTTTCCGTTAGGTAAGGGTTATGGTTAGGGTGAGGATTAGCGTGAGTGTGAGGGTTAAGCTGAGTTTAGGTTTAGGGTGAGGGTTAGGGTTAAGGTTAGGGAGAGGTTTAGGGTTATGATAATGTTTAGTGTGATGGTGAGGGTTAGTGTGTGGGTGAGGATTAGGGTGAGGGCAAGGGAGAGGGTGAGGTGAGGGTTAGGATTAGGAATAGGGTTAGGGTTAGGGTTAGGCTAAGGGTGAGGGTCAGGGTGAGGGTGAAAGTTAGGGTTAGGTTTATGCTTATGTTTAAGGTTATGGTGAGAGTTATGGTTAGTGTGAGCATTATGGATAGGGTTAGGGAGAGAGTAACATTAGGGTGAGGGTTAGCGTTAGGGTGAGGGATAGGGTTAGGGTTAGGGTTAGGGTTAGGGTGAGGGTTAAGATTTGGGTGTTGTTTAGGGTAAGGGTGAGGGTTAGGGTGTGGGTGAGGATTAGGTTTAGGGTGATGGTTAGCGTTAGGTTTAGTGTTAGTGTGAGGGTGAGGGTTATGGGTAGGGTTAGGGTTAGGTTGAGGGTTAGGGTGAGGGTTTGGGTGAGGGTTAGGGAGAGGGGAGGGGGAGGATTAGGGTGCAGATTAGGGTGACTGTGAGGGTTAAGGTGAGGGTGAGGGTGAGGGTTAAGGTTAGGGTTAGGGTTAATGTTAGTTTGAGGGCGAGGGTTAGGTTTAGGATTAGGTTTAGGGTTAGGGTTAGGGTGAGTGTTAGGGTGAGGATTAGGATTAGGATTAGGGTTAGGGTTATGGTGAGGGTTAGGATTAGGGTGAGGTTTAGTGTGAGGATGAGGTTTAGGGTTAGTTTTAGTGTTAGGGTGAGGGTTAGTTTGATGGTTAGGGTCAGGGTTAGGATTAGGGTGAAGGTAAGATATAGGGTGAGGGTTAGAGTTAGGATCAGGGTTAGGGATACGTTTAGGGTTAGGGGGAGAGTGAGGGTGAGTGTAAGGTTTAGGTTTAGGGTTAGAGTTAGCATGAGGATGAGGGTGAGGGTTAGGGTTAAGGTTAGGTTTAGGGCTGAGGGTGATGGGGAGGGTGAGGGTGAGCGTAACAGTTAGGATGAGGTTAAGGTTTAGAGTTAGGGTTAGGGTTATGCTTAGGTTTAAGATGAGGTTTAGACTGAGGGATAGGATTAGGTTTAGTGTGACGGTTAGGGTTAGGGTTAGGGTTAGGTTTAGGGTGAGGGTTAGGGTTAGGTTTAGGGTTAGTATAAGTTTAGGCTGAGGGTTGGAGTTAGGGTTAGTGTGAGGGTTAGGTTTAGGGTTAGGGTAAGGGTTAAGGTGAGGGTAAAGTTTAGGGTGAGTGTTAGGGTGTGGGTGAGGCTTAGGGTTAGATAACGGGTAAGCTGAAAGTTAGGTTTATGGTTAGGTTTAGTGTGAGTGTTTGGGTGTGGGTATGTGTTAGGGTGAGGGTAAGGGTGAGGGTGAGTCTTAGGGTTCGGGTTCGGGTAAGGGTAAGCATGAGGGTTAGGGTGAGAGTGAGGGATAGGATGATGGTTTGGGTTAAGGTTAGGTTTATGGTGAGGGTTAGGCTGAGGGGTAGGGTTAGGTTAAGTGTGAGGGTTAGGTTTAGTGTGAGGGTTAGGGTTAGGGTTAGGATGACGGTAAGTGTTAGTGTGAGGGTTAGGGTGAGTGTGAGGTTTAGGATTAGAATTAGGTTTGGGGTTAGGGTTAGTATGAGTGTTAGGGTTAGGTTTATGGTTAGGTATAGGGTGAGGGTGAGGGTTAGGTTTATGGTTAGGGTGAGAGTTAATGCTAGGGTGAGTGCTAGGGTGAGAGTGAGGTTTAGGGTGAGGGTAAGGATGAGGGTAAGGGTTAGGGCTAGGTTTAGGGTGAGTATTAGGGTGAGGGTTTGGGTGAGGGTTAGGATGAAGGTTAGGGTTAAGGTGAGGGTGACGGTGAGGGTGAGGGTGAGAGTTAGGGTTAGGATTAATGTGACGGTTAGGGTTAAGGTGATTGTTAGAGTTAGGGTGAGGGTTAGGATTAGGGTTTGGGTTAGGCTGAGGGATAGGGTTAGGGTGAGGTGTAGGGTGAGTGTGAGGGTTAGGGTTAAGGTTAGGATGAGGGTTATGGTGAGGTTTAGGGTGAGGGTTAGGGTGAGGGTGACAGGTAGGGTTAGTATTAGTGTTAGGGTGAGGGTGAGGGTTAGGGTGAGTGTTAGGAATAGGGTGAGGATTAGGGTTAGTGTGAGGGTTAGGGTTAGTGTTAGGGTTAGTGTGAGGATAAGGGTTAGAGTGAGGGTTAGGTTGAGGGTGAGGTGTAGGGTTAGCCTTAGGTATAGGGTGAGCGTTAGGGTGAGGGTTAGGTTTAGGGTGAGTGTTAGGTTTAGTTTTAGGGTGACGTTTAGGGTTAGCGTGATATTTATGGTGAGGGTGGGTGTTAGGGTGAGGATGAGGGTGAGGGTTAGGTTTAGGGTTAATGTTAGGGTTAGGGTTAGAGTAAGGCATACGGTGAGGTTCAGGGTTAGTGTGAAGTTTAGCGTTAGGATTAAGGTTAGGTTTAGTGTGGACATAAGGGTTAGGGGGAGGGTTAGGCTGAGGGTGAGGTGTAGGGTTAGCATTAGGGATAGGGTGAGGTTTAGGGTGAGGGTTAGGTTTAGGGTGAGGGGGAGAGTTAGGTTTAGGTTTAGGGCTAGGTTTAGGCTTATGGTGAGGGTGAGGGTGAGGTTGAATGTTAGGTTTAGAATTAGGGTTAGGGTTAAGGTTAGTGTGAAGGTTAGGGTGAGGATGAGCTATTGGGCAATGTTGAGGGTTAGGATGTGGGGGAGGGTTAGGGTTAGGGTGAGGATTAGGGTTAGGGTTAGGTTATGGTGAGGGTAAGGGTTAATGTGAGGTTTAGGATTAAGGTGAGGTTTAGGGTTAGTGTTAGTGTTAGGATGCGGGTTAGGGTGAGGGTAAGGTTTAGGGTTAGTGTGAGGGTGAGGGTGAGGGTGTGGGTTAGTGTTAGTATTAGGATTAGGGTTAGGGTGAGGGTGAGGGTGAAGGTAAGGTTTAGGGTTAGGGTTAGTGTGAGGGCTAGGTTTAGGGTGAGGATTAGGGTTAGGTTAAGGGTTAGTGTGAGGGTTAGGGTTAGAGTTATTGTTAGTGTGAGGGTCAGGGTGAGGTTTAGGGTAAGGTAGAGGGTTAGGGATAGCCTGAGGGTTGGGGTTAGGGTGTGTTTGAGGGTTAGGGTTAGGGTTAGGTTAAGGGTGACGGTGAGTTTTAGAGTGAGGGTGAGGGTTAGGTTTAGGGTTAGGTTTAGGGTGAGGGTTAGGTGTAGAGTTAGGGTGAGAGTTAGGGTGAGGTTTAGGGATATAGTTAGGGTGAGGGTTAGGATGAGGTGAGGTTAGGGTTAGCGTTAGGGATAGGGTGAATGTTAGGGTGAGGGTTAGGGTTAGGTTGTGGGTGAGGTTTAGGGTGACGGTAAGGGATAAGGTTAGGGTTATGGATAGGGTTAGGGTTAAGGTTAGAGTGATGGCTAGGGTCAGGTTGAGGGTTAGGATGAGGGTGATGGTGAGGTTTTTGGTTAGGTAAGGGTTAAGGTTATTTTTATGGTGAGAATTATTTTTAGATTGGGGGTTAGTGTAAGTGTTAGAGTTAGGCTGAGTGTTAGGGTTAGGATTTGGGTGAGAGTTAGGGTTAAGGTGATCTTTAGGGTGAGGTTTAGGGTTAGGGTGAGGGTTAGGGTTCAGGTGAGGGTGAGGATTAGGGTGTGGGTGAGGGTTACAGTTAGGGTGAGTGTTAGGATAACGGTGAGGGTTAGGGTGAGGTTGAGGGTTATGGTTAGGTTTAGGGTGAGGGTTAGGGTGAGAGTTAGGTTTAGGGTGATGGTTAGCTGAGGGTTAGGGTGAGGGGTAGGGTTAGGATTAGGGTGAGGCATAGGGTTAGAATTAGGGTGAGGGTTAGGTTTAGTGTGAGGGTTAGAGATAGGGTTTTGGTGAGGGTAAGGGTTAGGGTGAGGGTTAGGGTGAGGGGTAGGGTTAGGTTTAGGGTGAGGGCTAGGGTGAGTGTGAGGGTTAGGTTTAGGATGAGGGTGAGTGTGAGGGTTTCGATTAGGTAAGGGTTAGGGTTAGGGTTAGGTTGAGGTTTAGGGGAGTGTGATGGTTAGGTTGAGGGTCAGGTTTAGGGTGAGGGTTAGGGTTAGTGTTACGGTGAGTGTTAATGTTAGGGTGATGTTTAGTATGAGGGTGAGGGTTACTGTTAGTGTTATCCTTAGGGAAAGCGATAGGGTTAGCGTTAGGGTTATGGTGAGGGTTAGAGTGATGGGTAGGGTTACCGTTAGGGTTAGCGTGAGGATTAGGGTTAGGGTGAGGGTTAGGGTTAGGGTTAGGGACAGGGTTAGGGTTAGGGTGAGGTTTAGGGTGAGGTTGAGGTTTAGTGTGAGGGTGAGTGTGAGGGTGAGGGTGAGGGTTAGGGCGAGGGGGCTGGTGAGGGTGAGGTTGAGCATGAGGTTTAGGATTAGGGTTAGGGTGAGGGTGAGGTTTAGGGTTAGGATTAGGGTTAGGTTTAGGGTTAGTCTGAAGTTGAGGGTGAAAGTGAGGGTGAAGGTTAGGGTTAGTGTGAGGGTAAGTGTGATTTTGAGGATCAGGATGAGAGTGAGGTTTAGAATGCGGGTGAGGTTGAGGGTGAGGGTGAGGGTTAGGATTAGGTTTAGGGTGAGTTTTACGGTTAGGGTTACGGTTAGTGTTAGGGTTATTGTCAGGGTTAGGGTTAGGGTGAGGGTGAGGGTGAGGGTTAGCTTTAGGGTTGGTGTTAGTGTAAGGATGAGGGTGGGGTGGAGTGTTAGGGTTAGGATTAGGGTTAGGGTGCGGGTAAGGCTGAGGGGGCAGGGGAGGTTGAAGGTGAGGGTTAGGGTTATGGTTTGGGTGAGTGCTATGGTCATTGTGAGGGTGAGGGTGAGCGTGAGGATGAGGGTTTCCATTAGGTAAGGGTTATGGTTAGGGTGAGGATTAGGGTTAGTGTGAGGGTTAAGCTGAGTTTAGGTTTAGGGTGAGGGTTAGGGTTAAGGTTAGGGAGAGGTTTAGGGTTATGATGATGTTTAGTGTGAGGGTGAGAGTTAGTGTGTGGGTGAGGATTAGGGTGAGGGCCAGGGTGAGGGTGAGGGTGAGGGTTTGGGTTATAGTTAGGATTATGGTGAGGGTGAGGGTTAGGATTAGGAATAGAGTTAGGGTTAGAGTTAGGCTGAGGGTGAGGGTGAAATTCAGGGTTAGGTTTATGCTTATGTTTAGGGTTATGGTGAGTGTTATTGTTACTGTGAGCGTTATGGATAGGGTTAGGGTTAGGGTTAGGGAGAGAGTAACATTAGGGTGAGGGTTAGGGTGAGGGTGAGGGTAGGGTTAGGGTGAAGATTAGGGTGAGGGTTAAGGTTTGGGTGATGTATAGGGTAAGGGTGAGGGTTAGTGTGAGTATGAGGTTTCGGGTGAAGTTTCGGGTGAGGGTGAGGGTGAGGGTTAGGCTGTGGGTGAGTATTAGGTTTAGGGTGATGGTTTGCATTAGGTTTAGGGTTAGTGTGAGGGTGAGGGTTAGGGGTAGGGTTAGGGTTAGTTTGAGGTTTAGGGTGAGGGTTTGGGTGAGGGTTAGGGAGAGGGGGAGATGTAGGGTTAGGTTGCAGTTTAGGGTGAGTGTGAGGGTTAGGGTGAGGGTGAGGGTGAGTGTTAGGGATAGGGTTAGGATTAGGGTTATGGTGAGGGTAAGGGTTAAGGTAAGGTTTAGTGTGAGGA
This sequence comes from Dipodomys merriami, assembly GCF_024711535.1. Classification (NCBI taxonomy): domain Eukaryota; kingdom Metazoa; phylum Chordata; class Mammalia; order Rodentia; family Heteromyidae; genus Dipodomys; species Dipodomys merriami. The sequence goes on from NW_027206157.1 coordinate 3,595,351, forward strand.
TGAGGTTTAGGGTTAGTGTTAGTGTTAGGGTGAGGGTTAGTGTGATGGTTAGGGTCAGGGTTAGGGTTAGCTTGATGGTAAGGTATAGGGTGAGGGTTAGAGTTAGGGTCAGGGTTAGGGATACGTTTGTTGTTAGGGGGAGAGTGAGGGTGAGTGTTAGGTTTTGGTTTAGGGTTAGAGTTAGCATGAGGATGAGGGTGAGGGTTAGGAGGATTAGGGTTAGGATTAGGGCTGAGGGTGATGGGGAGGGTGCGGGTGAGGGTTAGGGTTAGGATGAGATTTAGGTTTAGGGTTAGATTTAGGGTTATGGTTAGGGTTAGGATGAGGTTTAGACTGAGGGTTAGCGTTAGGTTTAGTGTGATGGTTAGGGTTAGGGTTAGGGTTAGGTTTAGGGTGAGGATTGGTTTAGGTTTAGGGTTAGTATAAGGGTTAGGCTGAGGGTTGGAGTTAGGGTTAGTGTGAGGGTTAGGTTTAGGGTTAGGGTAAGTGTTAGGGTGAGGGTAAAGTTTAGGGTGATGGTTAGGGTGAGGGTGAGGCTTAGGGTTAGATAGAGGTTAAGGTGAAAGTTAGGTTTTTGGTTAGGTTTAGTGTGAGTGTTAGGGTGTGGGTAAGTGTTAGGGTGAGGGTAAGGTTGAGGGTGAGTCTTAGGGTTTGGGTGAGGGTAAGTGTAAGGGTGAGGGTTAGCGTGAGAGTGAGGAATAGGGTGATGGTTTGGGTTAAGGTTAGGTTTAGGGTGAGGGTTAGGCTGAGGGGTAGGGTTAGGTTAAGTGTGAGGGTTAGGTTTAGTGTGAGGGTTAGGTTTAGGGTTACGATGACAGTAAGTGTTATTGTGAGGGTTAGGGTGAGTGTGAGGTTTAGGGTTAGAATTAGGTTAGGGGTTAGGTTTAGGATGACTGTTAGGGTTAGGTTTATGGTTAGGGTTAGGGTGAGGGTGAGGGTGAGGGTTAGGTTTAGGGTTAGGGTGAGAGTTAGTGGTAGGGTGAGTGCTAGGGTGAGAGTGAGGTTTAGGGTGAGGGTAAGGGTGAGGGTGAAGTTTTTGGTTAGGTAAGGGTTAGGGCTAGGTTTAGGGTGAGTATTAGGGTGAGGGTGTGGGTTAGGGTTAGGATGAGGGTTAGGGTTAGGGTGAGGGTGAGGGTGAGGGTGAGAGTTAGGGTTAGTGTTAATGTGGTGGTTAGGGTTATGGTGATTGTTAGAGTTAGGGTGAGGGTTAGGATTAGGGTTTGTGTTAGACTGAGGGCTTGGGTGAGGGTGAGGTTGAGGGTGAGTGTTACTGTTAGGATGAGGGTTTGGGTTAGGGTGAGCCTGAGTGTTCGGGTCAGAGTTAGGTTTAGGGTTAGGTTTAGGGATAGGGTTAGGGTGAGGGGTAGGGTGAGGGTGAGGGGTAAGGTTAGGGTTAGGATGAGGGTTAGGATGAGGTTTAGGTTGAGGGTTAGGGTGAGAGTGAGAGGTAGGGTTAGGATTAGTGTTAGGTGAGGGTGGGGGTTAGGGTGAGTGTTAGGAATAGGGTGAGGATTAGGGTTAGTGTGAGGGTTAGGTTTAGTGTAAGGATAAGGTTTAGAGTGAGGGTTAGGTTGAGGGTGAGGTGTAGGGTTAGCCTTAGGTATAGGGTGAGCGTTAGGGTGAGGGTTAGGTTTAGGGTGAGTGTTAGGTTTAGTTTTAGGGTGACGTTTAGGGTTAGCGTGATATTTATGGTGAGGGTGAGTGTTAGGGTGAGGATGAGGGTGAGGGTTAGGTTTAGGGTTAATGTTAGGGTTAGGGTTAGAGTAAGGCATACGGTGAGGTTCAGGGTTAGTGTGAAGTTTAGCGTTAGGATTAAGGTTAGGTTTAGTGTGGACATAAGGGTTAGGGGGAAGGTTAGGCTGAGGGTGAGGTGTAGGGTTAGCATTAGGGATAGGGTGAGGTTTAGGGTGAGGGTTAGGTTTAGGGTGAGGGGGAGAGTTAGGTTTAGGTTTAGGGCTAGGTTTAGGCTTATGGTGAGGGTGAGGGTGAGGTTGAATGTTAGGTTTAGAATTAGGGTTAGGGTTAAGGTTAGTGTGAAAGTTAGGGTGAGGATGAGCTATTGGGCAATGTTGAGGGTTAGGATGTGGGGGAAGGTTAGGGTGAGGGTGAGGATTAGGGTTAGGGTTAGGGTTAGGGTTATGGTGAGGATAAGGGTTAGGGTGAGGTTTAGGATCAAGGTGAGGGTTAGGGTTGGCATTAGTGTTAGGATGAGGGTTAGGGTGACGGTAAGGGTTAGGGTTAGTGTGAGGGTGAGGGTGTGGGTTAGTGTTAGTATTAGGATTAGGGTTAGGGTGAAGGTGAGGGTGAAGGTAAGGTTTAGGGTTAGGGTTAGTGTGAGGGTTAGGGTTAGGGTGAGGGCTAGGTTTAGGGTGAGGCTTAGGATTAGCGTAAGGGATACTATGAGGGTTAGGGCTAGGGTTATTGTGAGGGTTAGGGTTAGGTTGAGGGCTAGGTTTAGGGTGAGGATTAGGTTTAGGGTAATGGTTAGTGTGAGGGTTACGGTTAGGGTTATTGTTAGTGTGAGTGTCAGGGTGAGGTTTAGGGTTAGGTAGAGGGTTAGGGTTAGGCTGAGGGGTAGTGTTAGGTTGATGTTTATTTTGAGGGTGAAGGTTTGGGTGAGGAGAGTGTTCTGGTAAGTGTGAAGGTTCGGGTGAGGGTGAGGGTTAGGTTGTGCTTGAAGGTTAGGGTTAGGGTGAGGGTTAGGGTGACTGTGAGTTTTAGAGTGAGGGTGAGGGTTAGGTTTAGGGTGAGGGTTAGGTATAGTCATAGGGTGAGAGTTAGGGTGCGATGTAGGGATATAGTTAGGGTGAGGGTTGGATGAGGGTGAGGATTAGGGTTAGCGTTAGGGATAGGGTGACTGTTAGGTTGAGGGTTAGGGTTAGGGTGAGGGTGAGGTTTAGGGTGACGGTAAGGGATAAGTTTAGGGTTAGGGATAGGGTTAGGGTTAAGGTTATGGTGATGGCTAGGTTCAGGGTGAGAGTTAGGTTGAGGGTGAGGGTGAGGTTTTCGGTTAGGTAAGGGTTAGGTTTATTTTTAGGGTGAGAATTATGTTTCGATTGAGGGTTAGTGTGAGTGTTAGGGTTAGGCTGAGGGTTAGGGTTAGGATATGGGTGAGGGTTAGGGTTAAAATGATGTTTAGTGTAAGGTTTAGTGTTATGGTGAGGCTTAGGGTTCAGTTGAGGGTGAGGGTTAGGGTGTGGATTAGGGTTACGGTTAGGGTGAGTGTTAGGGTAACGGTGAGGGTTAGGGTTAGGGTGAAAGTTAGTGTTATGAGTAGGTTTAGGCTTATGGTGAGAGTAAGGGTTAGGGTGAGTTTTAGGGTGCGGGTGAGGGTTAGGGTTAGTGTTAGCATGTTGGTTATGTTTAGGGTGAGTGTTAGGATTAGGTTGAGGGGGAGGGTTAGGGATAGGGTAGTTTTAGAGTTAGGGAGAGGGGGAGGAGGAGGGGGAGGGGGAGGGTTAGATTTAGGATGAGGTTTAGATTTAGGGTTAGGTTTAGGGTGAGGGTTATGGATAGGGTTAGGGTTACGGTTAGGGTTAGTGTGAGGATTAGGGTTAGGTTTATGGTGATTTTGGTGTGAGGGCGAGGGTTAGGGTGAGGTTGTGTGTTCCGGTGAGATTTAGGGTTAGGTTTAGGGTTAGGGATAGGGTTATGCTGAGGGTAAGGTTTAGGGTGAGGGTTAGGATGAGGGTGAGGGTTAGTGTTAGGGTGAGGATTAGGGTTGGTGTTAGGGTTAGGGTGAGGGTGAGGGTTAGGGTGAAGATTAGGGTTAGGATGAGGGATAGGCTGAGGTTTAGGGTTAGGGTTAGTGTGAGGGTTAGGTTTAGGGTTAGGGTTCTGGTGAGGGTTTGGATTAGGGTTAGGTTTAGGGTTAGGATAAGGGTTAGGCTGAGGTTTAGGGTAAGGGTTAGTGTAAGTGTTAGGTTTAGGGTTAGGGTTTGGTTTAGGTTGAGGGTAAAGTTCAAGGTGAGGTTTAGGGTGAGGGTGACGTTTAGGGTTAGGGTGAGGGATAGGGTCAATGTTAGGCTTAGGGTTATGGTTAGGGTTAGGGTGAGGTTTGGGGTGAGGGTTAAGTTTAGGTTTAGGTTTCGGGTTAGGGAGTGGGTAAGGGTTAGGGTGAGGGTTAGGTTGAGCGTGAGGGTTAGGTTTAGCATTAGGGTTAAGGTGAGAGTGAGAGTTGGGGTGAGGGTTAAGTTTAGGGATAGGGTGAGGATTAGGGTGCGTGTTATTTTTAGGGTGAGGGTTAGGCTGAGGGGCAGGGTTAGGGTTAGGGTGAGGATTTGGTTTAGTGTGAGGTTTAGGGTTAGCATTAGTGTGAGGGTTAGGTTTAGTGTGAGGGTTAGGTTTAGGGTTAGCGTGAGGGTTAGGTTTAGGGTTAGCATTAAGTTTATGGTTAGGGTTAGGATGAGGGTTAGGGTTAGGGTAAGGGTGAGGCTGAGCGTGAGGTTGAGTGTTAGGGTTAGGTTTAGTTTGAGGGTCAATGTTAGGGTGAGGGTTAGGTTTAGGCTGAGGGTTAGGTTTACGTTGAGGGTTAGGGTTAGTTTGAGGGTTAGCGTTATTTTTAGGGTGAGAGTTAGGGTTAGGGTGATGTTTATTGTGAGGGTGAGGGTTAGGGGGAGGGTGAGTGTTGGGGTTCGGGTGAGGGTTCGGGTTCGGGTTCGGGTTAGGTTGTGGTTGAAGGTTAGGTTTAGTTTGAGGGTTAGGGTGACGGTGAGGGTTAGGGTGAGGGTGAGGTTTAGGTTTAGGGTTAGGGTTAGGATGAGGTTTTCGTTTAGGGTTATGGTTATGTTGAGAGTGAGGGTGAGGTGTCGGGATAGGGTTAGGGTGTGGGTTAGGGTTAGTGTGAGGTTTAGGATTAGGGTTAGGTTTAGTGTGAGGATAAATTTTAGGGTGAGGGTTAGGGTGAGGGAGAGGGGTAGGGTTAGATTGAGGGTTAGGGTAAGGGTGATATTTAGGGTGAGGTTCAGGGTTAGTGTGAGGGTGAGGGTGGTGGTGAGGTTGAGGTTGAGTGTGAGTGTTAGGGTTAGGGTTAGGATGAGGGTGAGGGTTAGGGTTAGGATTAGGGTTAGGGTTAGGATTAGGGTGAGGGTGAGGGTGAAAGTGAGGGTGAGGGTTAGGTTTAGGGTTAAGGTGAGGGTTAGCCTTAGTGTGATGGTTAGTGTTATGGTGACGGTGAGGGTGAGATTGAGGATGAGGATGTGGGTGAGGGTGAGGGTTAGGGTTAGGTTTAGGGTTAGGGTGAGTTTTAGGGTTAGGGTTAGGGCTAGGGTGAGGGTTATTTTTAGGGTTAGGTTTAGGGTTAGGGTGAGGGTGAGGGTCAGGTTTAGCGTTAGGTGGGGTTGAGGGTTAGGGTTAGGATTAAGGTTAGGTTTAGGATAAGGCTGAGCGGGAAGGCGAAGTTGAGGGTGAGGTTTAGGTTTAGGGTTAGGTTTAGGGTGAGGAGGACTATGGTGAGGGTGAGGGTTAGGGTGAGGGTGAAGGTTTCGTTAGGTAAGGGTTATGGTTAGGGTGAGAATTAGGGTGAGTTTGTGGGTTAAGATAAGGTTAGGTTTAGGGTGAGGGTTAGGGTTAGGGTTAGAGTGAGGGTAAGTGATAGGGTGATGTTTAGGGTTTGGATGAAGATTAGGGTGTGGATGAGGGTTAAAGTGAGGGTGAGGGTGAGGGTGAGTGTGAGGGTTAGGGTTTAGTTTAGGTTTAAGGCGAGGGAGAGAGTGAGTGTTGGGAATAAGAATAGGTTTACGGTTAGGTTTAGGCTGACGGTGAGGGTGAGGGGGAGGGTGAAGTTTAGGGTTAGCGTTAGGGTTAGGGTGAGGGTTACAGTTAGTGTGAGGGTTATGGTTAGGTTTATGGTTAGGGTTAGGTTGAGGGTAAGGGTAAGCGTGAGGGTTTTGGTGAGGGTTCGGGTGAGGGTTAGGGTTAGGGATAGGGTTTGGGTGTTGTTTAGGGTGAGGGTTCGAGTTAGGGTGAGGATGAGGGTGCATTTTCGGGATCAGGTTCGGGTTCGGGTTAGGGGGTGGGTGAGTATTAGGGTTAGGGTGAGGGTTAGCGTTAGGTTTAGGGTTAGTGTGTGGGTGAGGGTTAGGGGTAGGGTTAGGGTAATTTTGAGGGTTCGGTTTAGGGTGAGGGTTATGGAGAGGTGTAGGGGTAGGGTTAGGTTGAGGCTTGGGTGAGTGTGAGGGTTAGGGTGAGGGTGAGGGTGAGGGTTAGTGTTAGGATTAGTGTTTGGGTTAGGGTTAGAGTGAGGGTGAGGGTTAGTGTTAGCATTAGGGTTAGGGTTAGGTTTCGGGTGAGGGTTAGGGTTAGGTTTAGGGTTAGGATAAGGATTAGGCTGAGGGTTAGGGTTAGGGTTAGTGTGAGTGTTAGGTTTAGGGTTAGGGTTTGGGTTAGGTTGAGGGTAAAGTTTAGAATGAGGGTTAGTGTGAGGGTGAGGTTTAGGGTTAGGTTGAGGGTTAGGGTGAGGTTAAGGGTTAGGGTTATGGTTAGCTTTAGGGTGAGGGTTAGGTTTAGTGTTAGTGTTAGGGTGAGGGTGAGGGTGTGGTTAAGGGTTAGGGTGAGGGTGAATTTTAGGTTTAGGGTGTGGGTAAGGGTTAGGATGAGCGTTAGGGTGAGGGTGAGTGTTCGTGTGAGGGCAAGGGTTCGGGTTCGGTTCAGGGTTTGGGTGTGGTTATGGGTTAGGGTTATGGTGAGGTTTAGGGTGACCGTGAGTGTTTGGGTGAGGGTGAGTGTTTGGTTTAGAGTGAGGGTTAGTGTTAGGCTTAGGGTGAGGGTTAGGTTTAGTGTGAGGTTTAGGTTTAGGGTTAGGGTTATGGTGAGAGTTAGGGTGAAGTTTCGGGATAGGATTAGTTTGTGGGTAGGGGTTAGAGTGAAGCTGAGGCTTAGGGTTAGGATTAGTGTGAGAATAAGGGTTAAAATGAGTGTTAGGGTGAGGGTGAGGGTTAGGGTTAGTGTAAGGGTTAGGGTGAGGTTTAGGGTTATGGTTAGCGTGAGGGTTAGGGTTAGGGTGATGTTTAGGGTGAGGTTGAGGGTTAGTGTGAGGGTGAAGGTTAGGGTGAGTGTGAGGGTGAGGGTGAGTGTTAGCGTTAGGTTTATGGTTAGAGTTAGGGTGAGCGTGAGGGTGAGAGTTAGGATTAGGATTTTGCTGAGGGTGATGGGTAGCGTGAGGGTGAGGTTTAGGGTTATGGTGAGGATTCAGGTTAGGGTTATGGTTAGTGTTAGGGTGAGGGTTAGGTTTAGGGTTAGGGTTAGGATGAGGGTTAGGCTGAGGGTTAGGTTTAGGGTTAGTGTGCGGGTTAGGGTTAGGGTTAGGGTTAGGGTTAGTTATAGGTTGTGGGTAAGTGTTAGGGTGAGGGTTAGATTGAGGGTGAGCGTTAGGGTTAGGGTGAGGGTAAGGTTTAGGGTGAGGGTTAGGGTGAGTGTGAGGGTTAGGTATAACATTAGGGTTAGGGTGAGGGTGAGGGTTAGGGTGAGGGTTTGGGTTAAGCTTAAGGATAGGGCGAGGATTTGGGTTGGGTTAGGTTTAGGGTGAGGGTTAGGCTGAGGGGTAGGTTTAAAGTTAGTTGGAAGGTTAGGTTTAGTGTGAGGGTTGGGGTTAGGGTTAGGGTGACGGTAAGGTTTAGGGTGAGGGTTAGGGTGAGTTTGAGTTTTAGAGTTAGCATTAGGTTTAGGGTTAGTGTTAGGAATAGGGTTAGGGTTAGGTTTAGGGTTAGGGTGAGGTTGAGGGAGAGTTTTAGTGTTAGCGTTAGGGTGAGGGTTAGTGTTAGAGTGAGGGCTTGGGTGAGGGTGAAGGTTAGTGTGAGGGTGAGGTTGAGCCTGAGGTTTTCGTTTAGATAATAGTTAGGGTTAGGGTTAGGGTGAAGATTACGGTGACCATGTGGTTTAGCGTTTGGGTTAGGTTTAGGGTGAGGGTGAGGGTGAGAGTTAGTGTTAAGATGAAAGTTAGGGTTAGGATTAGGGTGAGGGGGAGTGTGAGGGGGAGGGTTAGGATTAGGGTTAGTGTGAGTATTAGGTTTAGTGTTAGGGTTTGGTTTAGGTTGAGGTTAAAGTTTAGGATGAGGGTTAGTGTGAGGGTGAGGGTTAGGGTTAGGATTAGGGTTAGGGTGTGTGTAAGGTTTAGGGGGAGGGTTAGGGTACGGGTGAGTTTTAGGGTTAGGGTTTGTGTAAGGGTTAGTGTGAGTGTTAGGGTGAGGGTGAGTTTTTGTGTGAGGGCTAGGGTTTGGGTTCGGGTGAGGGTTTGGTTGTAGTTATGGGTTAGGGTTACGGTGAGGTTTAGGGTGACTGTGAGTTTTAGGGTGAGTGTGAGGGTTAGGTTTAGAGTGAGGGTTAGTGTTAGGCTTAGGGTGAGGGTTAGGTTTATTGTGAGGGTTAGGGTTAGGTTTAGGGTTATGGTGAGAGTTAGGGTGAAGTGTAGGGTTAGGATTAGTGTGAGGGTTAGGGTTAGAGTGAAGGTTAGGCTTAGGGTTAGGGTTAGTGTGAGAATAAGGGTTAAAGTGAGTGTTAGGGTGAGGGTGAGGGTTAGGGTTAGTGTTAAGGTTAGGGTGAGGGTTATGGTTAGGTTTAGTGTTAGGGTGAGGTTTCGGGTTATGGTTAGCGTGAGGGTTAGGGTTAGGGTGATGTTTAGGGTGAGGTTGAGGGTGAGGGCTATGGTGAGGGTGAGGGTGAGGGTGAGTATTAGGGTTAGGTTTAGGGTTAGATTTAGGGTGAGAGTAACGGTGAGGGTTAGGATTAGGGTTATGCTGAGGGTGATGGGTAGCGGGAGGGTGAGGGTTAGGGTTACGGTGAGGGCTCGGGTTAGGGTTAGGGTTAGTGTTAGGGTGAGGGTTAGGTTTAGAGTTAGGATTAGAATGAGGGTTAGGTGAGGGTTAGGTTTAGGGTTAGTGTGCGGGTTATGATTATGGTTAGGGTTAGGGTGAGGGTTAGGGTTTGTGTGAGGTGTAGGGTTAGCGTTAGGGATAGGGTGAGCGTTAGGATTTGGGTGAGGGTTAGGGTGAGGTTGAGGGATAGGGTTGGGTTTAGGGTGAGGGTTAGCGTTAGGGTGAGGATGAGTGTAAAGGATAGGTTGAGGCTTAGGGTTAGGATTAGGGTTAGGGTTAGGATTAGGGTTAGTGTTAGGATTAGTGTTAGGGTTAGGATTAGGGACAGGGTTAAGGTTAGGGTTACGGTGAGGGCTAGGGTTAGGGTTAGGGTGAGGGCTAGGGTGAGGTTTAGGGTGAAGATGAGGGTTAGTTTGAGGTGGAGGGTAAGGTGAGTGTTTCGGTTAGAATAGGGTTTGGGTTAGTGTTAGTGTGTGGATTAGGGGTGAGTGAGGGTTATGTTGAGGAATAGGTTAGGGTGAGGGTTAGGGTTAAGGTTAGTGTGAGATTTAGCGTTAGGATGATGTTTAGTATGAAGGTGAGGTTTACTGTTAAGTTTAGGGTTAGGGAAAGGGTGAGGGTGAAGGTTAGTTTGAGTGTGATGGTTAGGGTTAGGGTTAGGTTTAGTGTGAGGATAAGGGTTAGGGTGAGGTTTATGATGAGGGTGAGGCTTAGGATTGTCCTTAGGGTTAGGGTGAGGTTAGGGTGAGTGTTAGGGTTAGGGTTATGGTTAGGGTTAGTGTGAGGGTTAGGGTTAGGGGAGGTTTAGGGTGAGGGTGAGGGTTAGGGTGAGCATGAGGGTGAGGGTTAGGTTGAGTGTTAGGGTGAGTGTGAGGGTTACAGTTAAGGTTAGGGTTAGGGAGAGTGTGAGGGTTAGGGTTAGGGTGAGGGTTAGGTTTACTGTGAGGGTTAGGGTTCTTGTTAGGGTTAGGGTTAGGGTGAGGGTGAGGGTTAGTGTTAGATTTAGGGTGTGGGAAAGGGTGAGGTCAGGTTTAGGTTTAGGGTGAGGGTTTGCGTGAGGGTGAGAGTTACTGTGTTAGTGAGGGTTAGGGTTAGGGTGAGGGTTAAGCTGATGGTAAGCTTTAGGGTGAGGGTGAAGATTTGGTTGAGCATTAGTGTGAGGGTTAGGTTTAGGGTTAGTGTGAGGATTAGGGTTAGGGTTAGGTTAGGTTTAGGGATATGGTGAGGGTAAGGGTTAGGATGAGGTTGAGGGTTAGGGTTAGGGTGAGGGTTAGGGTTAGGGTGAGGGTGAGGATTAGGGTTAGGGTTAAGGTGTGAGCTAGGTTTAGGATGAGGGTTAGGGAAAGGGTTTGGTTGAGTGTTAGAGTTAGCGTTAAGGTTAGGATTAGATTTTGGGTGAGGGTAAGGATTAGGGTGAGGTTTAGGGTAAAGTTGAGGGTTAGTGTGAGCGTGAAGGTGAGGGTTAGAATTTGGATTAGGGTTAGGGATAGGGTTAGGCTGAGGGGGAGTTTGAGTGTGAGCATGAGGGTTAAGGTTAGGGGGAGTGTTAGGGTTTGGGTTAGGGTTAAGGTTAATGTGATGATTAGGGTTAGGGTTAGGGTTAGGATGAGAGTTATGCTGAGGGATAGGGTTAGGGTTAGGGTGAGGGTAAGGGTTAGCTTGAGGTTGAGGGTCAGGATTAGGCATAGGGTTAGGGTGAGAGTTAGAGTGAGGGTTAGGGTTAGGCTTAGGTTGAGGGTTAGGGCGAGGCTTAGGGTTAGGGTTAGTGTTAGGGTGAGGGTGATGGTAAGGTTTTGGTGAGGATTAGGGTGAGGGTGAGGGATAGGGTTATGGTGAGGTTAAGGGTTAGGTTGAGGTTTAGGTTGAGGTTTAGGCTTCATGTTAGCATTAGGCATAGGGTAAGGTTGAGGGTTTGGGTGAGGGTTAGGGTTATGGTTAGTGATAGGGTGAGGGTTAGGGTTTTGATTAGGGTTAGTGTTAGGGTTAGCGTGATGGTTAGGCTGAGGGGTAGGGTTAGGGTTAGGGTTAGGGTGAGGGTTAGTGTGAGGGTTAGGGTTAGGTATTGGATTAGGGTGCGCTTGAGGGTGCGGGTAAGTGTTAGTATGATGTTTAGGGTGAGGTTGAGTTTTAGGGATAGAATTAGGATTAGGGTTAGGGTTAGGGTTAGGCTTAGATTTATTGTGAAGGTTAGTGTTAGCATTAGGGTTAGGATTAGGTTTAGTGTAAAGGTTATGGTTAGAGTTAGGTGTAGGTTTATGGTTAGGTTTAGGCTGAGGGTGGGGTGAGGGTGAGGGTGCGGGTTAGGGTTAGGGTTAGGTTTCGGGTAAGGGCTAGGGTGAGGGTGAGGGTTAGGGTAAGGGTATGGGTGAGGGTGAGCGTTTCAGTTAGGAAAGGCTTATGGTTAGGGTTAGGGTGAAGATTAGAGTGAGGGTGAGCTTTAAGGTGAGGATCAGGGTTAGGGTGAGCCTTACAGTTAGGGTTAGGGTGCGAGTTAGGGTTAGATTGATGTTTAATATGAGGGTGTCTTGTTAGTGTGAAGGTGAGGGTGAGGGTGAGGGTGAGGGTGTAGGTGAGTGTTAGGGTTAGGGGTGACTGTGAGGGTTAGGGTGAAGGTGAGGGTTAGGTTTACGGTTATTGTAAGGATTAGTATTAGGTTTAGGGTGAGGGTTTGTGTGAGGGTTTGGTTTAGGGTGAGTGTGAGGGTGAGGGTTAGGGTTAGGGTTAGGGTTAGCATGAGGGTTTGGAATAGTGTTAGGGTTAGGGTTAGAGTTAGGGTTAGGGTTAGTATTAGAGTTAGGGTGAGAGTTAGGCTTAGAGTGAGGGATAGTGTGATGTTGAGGATTAGGGTTATGGTGAGGGTGAGGGTAAGTCTTAGGGTGAGAGCTCGGGTTAAGATTAGGGTTTGGGTGAGTGTTAGGGTTGTGGTGAGGTTGAGGGTGAGGGTTAAGTTTAGGATTAGGGTTATGGTTAGCATGAGGGTTATGGATTGGGTTAGGGTTAGTGTGAGGTTTAGGGTTAGTTTTAGGTTTAGAGTTAGGGTGAAGGTGAGGTTGAGGGTTAGGGTTTGGATTAGGTTTAGGTTAAGGTTTAGGGTTAGGGTTAGGCTGAGGGGTAGGGGTAGGGTTAGGGTGAGGGTGAGGGTAAAGTTGACGGTGAGGGATAGGGTTTGGGAGAGGGTTAGGGATAGCATTAGGGTTAGGGTTAGGGTTAGTGTGAGTGTTAGGGTTAGGTTTAGGGTGAGGGTGACGTGTAGGGTTAGCATTAGAGTTACACTTAGGTTTAGGTCGAGGGTTAGGGTTAGGGTAGGGTTAGGGTGAGTGTGAGGGTGAGGGTTAGGGTTAGGGTGAAGGTTAGGGTGAGTGTTAGGGTTACGGTGAGTTTGAGGGTAAGGGTTAGGCTTAGGATTAGGGTTAGGGTTCGGGTGAGGTTTAGGGATAGAGTTAAGGTGAGTGTGAGTGTTAGGGTGAGGGTTAGGGTTAGAATTAGGTTTGGGGTGAGGATGAATGTTAGGGTTTGGATTAGGGTTATGTATAGGCTGATGTTGAGGTTTAGTTTGAGGGTGATGGTTAGGGTTAGGTTGAGTGTTAGGGTTGGGGTTAGGGTTAAGGTTAGGGTGAGGGTTAGGGTTAATGTTAGGCTTGGGATGAGGGTTAGGCTGAGGGTAAGGGTTAGGTTTAGTGTGTTTCTAAGGGTTAGGGTGAGGGTTAGGGTGAGGGTGAGGGTTAGGATTATGCTTAGGCTTAGCGTGAGGATTAGGGTGAGCGTGAGTTTGAGGTTTATGTTTAGCATTATTGTTAGGTTTAGGGTTAGTGTGATTTTTAGGGATAGGTTTAGGATTAGGGGGCGGGTGAGGGTTAGGGTTAGGCTTAGGGTTAGGTTTAGGGTGAGGGCTAGGGTGAGGGTGAGGTTTAGGGTGGAGTTTAGGGTGAGGTTGAGGGTGAAAGTTAGGGTTAGGGTGAGGCTTAAGGTGAGGGTGAGGGATAGTGTTGGCTTTAGTGTTAGGGTTAGGGTTAGGGTTAGGTGAGAGTTAGGGTTAGGGTTAGAGTTAGAGTTAGAGTGAGGGTGAGGGTGAGGGTTAGGGTTTTGATTAGGGTTAGTGTTAGGGTTAGGGTGAGGGTTAGGCTGAGGGGTAGAGTTAGGGTTGGCTGAGGGTGAGGGTGATGGTTAAAGTTAGGGTGAGGGTTAGGTATAGCATTAGGTTTAGGGTTAGTGTTAGGGTGAGTGTTAGATTTATGGTGAGGGTGAGATTAAGGGTTAGGTTTAGGATTAGGATTAGGTTGAGGGTGAGGGAGGGTTAGGGTTAGGGTGATGTTTAGGGTAAGGGTTAGGGTTAGAGTTAGGGTGAGGGTGAGGGTTAGGTTTTGGATTGGAGTTTGGGTTAGGTTTAGGCTGAGGTTGAGGTTGAGTGTGAGGGTGAGGGTTAGGTTTAGATTGAGTGTTAGGGTTGGGGTTAGGGTTAAGGTTAGGGTGAGGGTTAGTGTTTGGGTTAGGGTTAGGATGAGGGTTAGGCTGAGCGTTAGGGTTAGGGTTAGGGTGAGGGAAAGGGTTAGGGTGAGGGTTAGGGTTAGGGTGAGGGTTAGGGTGAGGGTGAGGTTTAGGGTTAAGGTGAGGGCTAGGGTGAGGTTGAGGTTAGGATGAGGGTGAGGGTTAGGGTTAGGGTGAGGGTAAGGTTTAGTTTGAGGGTTAGGGTGAGGGTGACGTTTAGAGTTAGTTGAGGGCTAGGGTGAGTTTGCGGGTTAGGGTGAACATTAGTGTGAAGGTTAGGTTTACGTTTAGTTTTAGGCTGAGGGTTAGGTTGAGGTTTAGTGTTAGTGTTAGGTTTAGGGTTAGGATGAGGGTAAGGGTTACAGTGAGGTTTAGTGTGAGGGTGAGGTTTAGGGATAGCATTAGGGTTTGGGTTAGGGTTAGGGTGAGGGTTCGGCATAGGGTTAGGTTTAAGGTGAGGGTGAGGTTTAGTATTAGCATTAGGGTTAGGGTTAGGGTTAGGGTGAGGGTGAAGTTTAGTGTTAGCATTAGGGTTAGGGTTAGGGTTAGGGTGAGGGTTACGGTTAGGGTTAGATTTAGGTTTAGGGTGAGCGTGAGTGTTAAGTTTAGGATTAGGGTGAGGGTTAGGGTTAGGGTGACAGTTAGGGTTAGGATGAGGGTGAGGGTTAGGGATAGGATTCGGCTTAGGTATAGGGCTAGGGTCAGGGTTAGGGTGACTGTGAGGGTTAGGTTTTGGGTGTGGTTTAGGGATAGGTTTAAGATCAGAGTTAGGCTGTGGTTTGGGGTTAGGGTTAGGGTGTGGGTAAGGGTTAGGATGTGGGTGAGGGTTAGGTTTTGGATTAGGTTTAGGTTAGTGTGTGGGTTAGGAATAGGGTTAGGGTTAGGGTGAGGGTTTTGCCTAGGGTTAGGTTTAGAGTTAGGGTGAGGGTGAGGGTGAGGTTTAGGGTTTGGATTAGGGTTGGGGTTAGGGTTAGGCTGAGGGTTCGGGTTTGTGTTATGGCTAAGGTCAGGATGAGGGTTAGGGTTAGGGATAGGATTTGGATGAGGGTTAGGATGAGGGTTACTGTTAGTTCTCATTTGAGGGTAAGGATTAGTTTGAGTGTTAGGTTGAGGGTTAGGCTTAGGTTTAGGCTTAGGGTTCAGGTGAGGTTTAGGTTGAGGGTTAGTGTTAGTGTTAGTGTTAGGGTTAGCTTGAGGGTTAGGGTGAGTGTAAGGGTTAGGGTTAGGGTTAGGGTTAGTGTTAGGGTGAGGATTATGGTTAGGGTTAAGATAAGGGTGATGTTGAGGGTGAAGGTAATGTTTAGGGTGAGGTTTAGCGTGAGGTTGAGTTTTAGGGTTAACATTAGGTTTAGGCTTAGTGTTAGGCTGATGGTTAGGTTTAGGGTTAGGGTTAGGGTGAGGGTTTGGTTTAGGGTTAGGGTGAGGGGTAGGGTGATGGGTTAGGGTGAGGTTTAGGGTTAATGTGAGGGTTAGGGTTAGGTTTAGCGTTAGTGTGAGGATAATGGTTAAGGTGTGGGTTAGGCTGAGAGTGATGTTTAGGGTTAGCGTTAGGATTAGGGTGAGGTTTTGGGTGAAGGTTAAGGTAAGGGTTAGGGTTAGTATGAGGGTGAGGGTAACAGTTAGGTTTAGGGTGAGAGTTAGAGTTAGGGTGAGGTTTAGGGTAGGGTTAGGGTGAGTGTTAAGGTGATAGTGATGGTTAGGGTGAGGGTGAGGATAAGGATTACGATGAGAGTTAGGGTTAAGGTTAGGGTTAGGGTTATTGTGTGTGTAAGGTTTAGGATGAGGTTTAGGTTGAGGGTGAGGTTTAGGGGTAGCATTAGAGTTAGGGTGAAGGTTAGGCTTAGGGTGAGGGTGAGGGTTAGAGTTATGTTTAGGGATAGGGTTAGGGTGAGGTTAAGGTTTAGGGTGACAGTTAGGGTGAGGGTGAGGGTTAGCGTTAGGTTGATGGTTAGGGGGAGTGTTAGGGTGAGGGTTAGGTTTAGATTTAGGGTTAGGGTGAGTGTTAGGCTGAGGGTAAGGGTTAGGGTGAGGGTGAGGGTTAGGGAAAGCATTAGGGTTAGGGTTAGGGTTTGGGTGAGTGTTAGGGTTAGGGTTAGAGTGATGGAGAGTGTTAGGGTTAGCTTTAGGGTTAGGGTGAGGGTGAGGGTTATGGTTAGGGTGAGGGTTAGGGTTAGGGTTAGGGTGAGGATTAGGGTTACGGTGACAGTGAGGTTAAGGTTTAGGTTTAGGATTAGGCTTAGGTGTAATGTTAGGCTTAGGCTGAGGGTGAGGGTTATAGTTAGGTTTAGGGTGAGGGTTGTTGTTATGGTTAGGTTTAGGGTTAGGGTGAGGTTAAGGGTTAGGTTTAGGGTGATGCAGAGGGTGAGGGTGAAGTTGAGGGTTAGGTTTAGCGTGAGGGTTATGGTTAAGATGAGGGTTAGGATGAGAGTTAGTGTTAGGGTTAGGCTGAGGGTAATGATTAGTGTGAGGGTTAGGGTTAGGGTGAGAGTAAGGATTAGATTTAGGGTGAGGGTTAGGATTAGAATTAGGGTTAGGGTTAGGGAGAGTTTTAGGGATAGGGTTAGGGTTAGAGTGAGGGTTTTGGTTATAGTTAGGTTTAGAGTTATGGTGAGGGTGAGGGTGAGGTTCAGGTTTTGGATTTGGGTTAGGGTTAGAGTTAGGCTGAGGCTGAGTTTGAGGGTGAGGGTGAGGGTGAGGGTTAGGGTTAGGTTGAGGTGACCGTTAGGGTTAGTGTTGGGGTTACAGTTAGGATGAGGGTTAGGGTTAGGGTTAGGATGTGGGTTAGGCTGAGGTTTAGGGTCTGGGTTCGAGTGAGGGTAATGGTTAGGGTGAGGGTTAGGGTGAGGGTGAGGGTGAGGTTTGGGCTTAGGTTTAGGGTGAGGTTTATGTTGAGGGTAAGGGTTAGGGTGAGGATAAGGGTGATGGTGAGGTTGAGGGTTAGGCTTAGGGTTAGGGTGACGTTTAGGGTGAGGGTATGTGTTAGGCTGAGGGTTACGGTGAGGGTGAGGGTAGGGTTAAGGTGAGGGTAAGGGTAAGGGCGAGGTTTAGGTTTATTGTTGGCATTAGTGTTACGGTGAGGGTGAGGGTTAGGGTGAGGGTTAGGGTTAGGGATAGAGTGAGGATTAGAGTTGGAGTTAGGTGTAGTGTGAGGGTTGGGCTGAGTGGTAGGGTTAGGGTTAGGGTTAGGGTGAGGGTTAGGTTGAGGGTTAGGGTTAGGGTGAGGGTTAGGGTTAGGTTAGGGTGAGGGTTTGGGTTAGGGTTAGGTTTTGGTTGAGGGTGAGAGCTAGTGTTAGCATTAGGGTAAGGGTTAGGGTTAGGGTTAGGGTGAAGTTGAGGGTGAGGATTACATTTAGGTTTAGGATTAAGGTTAGGGTTAAGGTTAGACTGAGAGTGAGGGTGAGTGTTAGGGTTAGGGTTAGTTTTAGGGTGAGGGCTAGGGTGAGGGTGAGGGTTAGGGTCAGGGTTAGGGTCAGGATGAGGGTTTCGGTTAGGAAAGGCTTAAGTTTAGGGTTAGGGTGAGGATTAGGGTGATGGTGATATTTAAGGTGAGGGTTAGGGTAATGGTTAGGGTGGCGATTAGGGTTAGGTTGAGGGTGAGTGTTTCAGTTAGGATTGTCGTAGGGTTAGGCTGAGGGTGAGGGTGAAGTTTAAGGTGAGGATTAGTGTGAGGGTTAGGGTGAGGCTGAGGGTTTCAGTTAGGAAAGGCTTAGGGTTAGGGTTAGGGTGAGGATTAGTGGGAGGGTGAGGTTTAAGGTGAGGCTTAGGGTTAGGGTTAGGGTGAGGGTGAGGGTTAGGGTTAGGGATAGGGTTAGGATGAGGGTTAGGCTGAGGGTTTGGGTTAGGGTTTGGGTGAGGCTTAGGGTTAGGGAGAGGGTTAGGGTGAGGCTTAATATTAGGTTTATCATTAAGGTTAGGGTGATGGTTAGGGTGAGGGTTAGGGTTATGGTTAGCATTAAGGTAAGGTTGAGGGTTAGGGTTAGGGTTAGGTTTAGGATTAGGTTTAGGCTGAGGGTTAGGGTTAGGGTTCCGGTGAGTGAAAGGTTAGTTTGAAGGTTAGGTTTAGGCTTAAGTTTTCGGGTGAGGATTAGTTTTAGGGTTAGGGTTAAGGTTAGGTTGAGGGTTAGGCTGAGGGTAATGGTTAGGGTGAGCGTTATGGTGAGGGTGAGGGACAGGTTTAAGGTGAGGGAACGGTTAGGGAGAGGTTTAGGCTATGGTTGGGGGTTAATATTAGCATTAGGTTTACGGTTAGGTTGTGGGTTAGGGTGAGGTTTATGGTAAGGGTTAGGGTGAGGACTAGGGCTAGGGTGAGGGTTAGGGTGAAAGTTCGTGTTAGTGTTAGGATTAGGGTGAGGGTTAGAGTTAGGATATGTGTGAGGATTAGGGTTAGGTTTAGGGTTAGGGTGAGGGTAAGCGTTAGGGTGAGGTTTATGGTGAGGGTGAGGTTTAGGGTTAGCATTAGGGTTAGTGTGATGGTTAGGGTGAGGGTTAGGGTTAGGGTGTGGGTGAGGTTTAGGGTTAGGTTTAGGGTGAGGGTTAGGGTTAGTGTGAAGATTAGGGAAAGTCTTAGGTTTAGGGTGAGGTTCAGGGTTAGGGTTAGGGTTAGAGTTAGGGCGAGGTTGAGGGTGAGGGTTAGGTTTAGGATTAGGGTTAAGGTTGGGGTTAGGCTGAGGGTGAGGGATAGGGTTAGGGTGAGGGTAAGGGGGAGGGTTAGAGTGAGGGAGAGGGGTAGGTTTCGGATTAGAGTTAGGGTTAGGGTGAGGGTTATGCTAGGGTGAGGGCGAGGGTTAGGGTTAGGATTAGGCTTAGATGTAGGGTTAGGCTTAGGGTGAGGGTGAGGGTGAGGGTCAGAGTTAGGTTTAGGGTGAGCTTTATGCTTATGGTTAGGTTTAGGGTGAGGGTGAGGGTGATTGTTAGGGTAAGGGTGATGGTGAGGTTGAGGGTGAGGGTTAGGTTTAGGTTGAGGGTTACGTTATGGTTAGGGTTAGGGTAATGGTGAGGGTGAAGTTTAGGGTGAGGTTGAAGATGAGGTTGAGGGTGAGGGTGAGCTTTAGGTTTTGGGTGTGGGTTAGGGTTAGGGTTAGGATGAGAGTTAGGCTGAGGTTTAGCGATGGGGTTAGGGTGAGGGTTAGCGTTAGGGTGAGTGTGAGGGTAAGGTTTTGGTTTATTGTTAGGGTGAGGGTTAGGCATAGGTTTAGCATTAGGGTGAGGGTTTTGCTTAGGGTTGGTTTAGAGTTAGGGTGAGGGTGAGGGTGAGGTTTAGGTTTTGGATTAGGGTTAGGGTTAGGATTAGGCTGAGGGTGAGGTTGAGGGTGAGAGTGAGGGTTAGGGTTAGGGTGAGGGTTAGGGTTTGTGGTAGGGCTAAGGTCAGAGTGAGGGTTAGGGTTAGGGTTAGGTTTAGGATGAGGGTTAGGCTGAGGGTTAGGGTTAGTATTCGTGTGAGGGTAAGGGTTAGGGTGAGTGTTAGGGTGAGGGTTAGGGTTACGTTTAGGCTTAGGTTTCTGGTGACGGTTACGGTGAAGTGCAGTGTTAGGGTTAGAGTTTGGGTTAGCGTGAGAGTTAGGGTATGTGTAAGGGTTAGGGTGAGGGTGAGGGTTAGGGTTAAGGTGAAGGTAAGGGTTAGGGTGAAGTTTAGCGTGAGGTTGAGAGTTAATGTTAAAATTAGTGTTAAGGTGAGGGTAAGGGTTAAGGTGAGGGTTAGGTTTAGGGTTAAGAATAGGGTGAGGATTCGCGTTAGGGTTAGGTTTAGGTTGAAGATTAGGCTGAGGGGTAGGGTTAGGGTTAGGGTTAGGGTGAGGTTGAGGGTGAGGTTAAAGGTTAGGGTGAGGTTTACGGTAAGGTTGAGGTTTAGGGTTAGCATTAGTGTTAGTGTTAGGGTTAGGGTGAGGGTGAGGGTTAGTGTGAGGGCTAGGTTTAGGGTTAGGGTGAGGGGTAGGGTGAGGATTTAGGGTGAGGGTAAGGGTTAATGTGAGGTATAGGGTTGGGGTTATCATTAATGTGAGGATAAGGATTAGGGTGTTGTTTAGGCTGATAGTGAGGGTTGGGTTTAGGGTTAGGGTTAGGGAGAGGTTTAGTGTGAAAGTTAAGGTTAGGGTTAGGGTTAGTATGAGTGTGAGGGTTAGAGTTAGGTTTAGGGTGAGGGTTAGAATTAGGGTGAGATTTAGGGTAGGGTTAGGTTGCGGGTGAGGGTTCGGGTTCAGGTGAGTTTTAGGGTGTGTGTGATGGTTAGGGTTAGGGTGAAGGTTAAGGTGATGGTGAGGGTTAGGGTGAGGGTGAGGGTAAGGATTATGGTGAGTATTAGGGTTAGGGTTAGGTTTCTGGTGAGTGTAAGGGTTAGGATGAGGTTTAGGGTAAGGGTGAGTTTTAGGGGTAGCATTAGAGTTAGGGTGAGGGTTAGGGTGAGGGTTAAGGTTTGGGTTAGTCTTAGGGTGAGGGTGAGGGTTAGAGTTAGGGTTAGGGATAGGGATATGGTGATGGTAAGGTTTAGGTTGAGAATTAGGGTGAGGGTTAGGGTTAGCGTTAGTTTGAGTTTTAGGGTGAGCGTTAGGGTGAGGTTAGTTTTAAGGTTAGGGTTAGCGTGAGGGCTAGTGTTAGGGTTAGGGTTAGGGTGAGGTTTAGGTTTAGGGTAAGGGTGAGGATTAGGTATAGGATTAGGCTTAAGTGTAGGGTTATGCTTAGGGCGAGGGAGAGGGGGAGGGTCATAGTTAAGTTTATGGTGAGGGTTAGGGTTATGTTTAGGTTTAGGGTGAGGGTGAGTGTTAGGGTGAGGGTGATTTTGAAGTTGAGGATGAGGGTGACGGTTAGGTTTAGGGTGAGGGTTAGGGTTAGGGTTAGGATTAGTGTGAGGGTGAGGGTGAGTGTGAGGGTTAGGGTGAGGGTGATGGTGAGGTTGATGATGAGGGTGAGGGTCAGGGTATGGGTGAGGGTTAGCTTTAGGGTTAGGGTTAGGATGAGGGTTAGGCTGAGGGTTAGTTTTAGGGTTAGGTTGAGGGTAAGTGTTGTTGTGAGGTTTAGGGTTAGGGTGAGGGTGAGGGTTAGGGTTAGGTTTAGGGTCAGGTTTAGGGAGAGGGATAGGGATAGGGTTAGGTTTAGGGTGAGGGTTTTGGTTAGAGTTAGGTTTAGAGTTAGGGTGAGGGTGAGTGTGAGGTTTAGGGTTTGTATTAGGGTTAGGGTTAGGGTTAAGCTGAGGGTGAGGGTGAGGGTGAGGGTGAGGGTTAGGGTTAGGGTGAGGTTGAGGATTAGGGTTAGGCTTTGGGTGAGTGTTAGGGTTAGGGTGATTTTTTGGATGAGGGTGAGGTTGAGGGTGAGGCTTAGGGTGTAGGTGAGGTTTAGGGTTAGGGTGAGGGTTAGGGTGAAGTTAAGTGTTAGGGTGAAGGTGAGGGTTAGGGTTAGGGGAAGGGGGAGGATTAGGGGTAGGTTTTGTGTTAGGTTGGGGGTTAGGGTTAGTGTGAGGATTAGTGTTAGGGTTAGGGTTAGTGTGAGGATAAGGGTTAGGGTGAGGGTTAGGGTGAGAGTGAGGGTGAGGGTTAGTCTTAGGGTTAGGGTGAGGATAAGCTGAAGATTAAGATCAGGGTTAGAGTTAGGATTAGTATGAGGGTGAGGGTTAGAGTTAGGGTTAGGGTGAGGGTTAGGGTTAGCTTGAGGTATAGGATAGGGTCAGGGTGATGGTTAGGGTTCGGTTGAGGGTGAGTTTTCGGGAGTGGGTGATGGGTAGGGTTAGGGTGAGAGTTAAGGTGAGGGTGAGGGTTTGGATGAGGGTGAGGGTTAGGATTATGGTGAGGATTAAGGTTAGGCTTAGGCTTAGGCTTATGTTGAGGGTAAGGGTTAGGATGAGGTTTAGAGTGAGGGTGAGTTTTAGCGATATATTTAGTTAGGGTGAGGGTTTGGGAGAGGGTTAGGGTTCGGGTTTCGCTTAGGGTGAGGGTGAGGGTTAGAGTTCGGGATAGGGTTAGGGTTAAGGTGAAGGGTAAGGTTTAGTGTGAGGGTTACGGTGAGGGTGAGGGATAGGGTGAGGTTGAGGGTTAGGGTGAGCGTTAGGGTGAGGTTTGGGTTTAGGTTTTGGTTTATGGTGAGGGTTAGGGTGAGGTTTAGTGTTAGGGTTGGTGTTAGCGTTAGGGTGAGGGTTAGGGTGAGGGTAAGGGTTAGAGTGAGTTTTAGGGTGAGGGTTAGGATTAGGGTTAGCATTAGGTTTAGTGTTAGGGTGAGGGTGAGGGTTAGGATTAGATTTAGGGTGAGGGTTAGTGTTAGGGTGATGTTTAGGGTTATGGTGAGGGTTAGGGTTAGGGTTAGGTTTAGGGTGAGTTTTAGGATTAGGGTGAGGGTGAGTGTTAGGTTTAGGATTAGGCTTAGGTGTAGGGTTAGGCTAAGGGTGAAGTTGAGGATGAGGGTCAGAGTTAGGTTTAGGGTGAGGGTTAGGGTTATGCTTAGGGTTAGGTGAGGGTGAGGGTGAGGGTTAGGGTGAGGTTGATGGTGAGGTTGTGGGTGAGGGTGAGGGTTAGGTTTAGGGTGACGGTTAGGGTTATGGTTAGGGTTAGGGTGAGGGTGAGTGTGAGGGTGATGGTGAGGTTGAGGGTTAGAGTGAGGGTTAGTGTTTGGATGAGGGTTAGTTTTACGGTTAGGTTAAAGGTTAGGGTGAGTGTTAGGGATAGGATTAGTGTTAGAGTGAGGGTTAGGCTGAGGGTTAGCATTAGGGTTAGGGTGAGGGTAAGGTTTAGTTTGAGGGTTAGGATTAAGATTAGGGTTAAGTTTAGGGTGAGTCTTAGGGATATGGATAGGATTAGGGTGTGTGTTTTTGTTAGGGTTAGGTTTAGAGTTAGGGTGAGGGTGAGGGTGAGGCTGAGGGTGAGTGTTAGGTTTAGGGTGAGGGTTAGGGTTAGGGTTTGCCTTAAGGTTAGGGTGAGGGTTAGGGTTAGGGTTAGGATGAGGATTAGGCTGAGGGTTAGGGTTAGGGTTTAGGTGAGTGAAAGGGTTAGGTTGAGGGTTAGGGTGAGGGTTAGGTTTAGGCTTAGGATTCAGGTGAGTGTTAGTGTGATTGTTAGTGTTAGGGTTAGGGTTAAGGTTAGGTTGAGGGTTAGGCTGAGGGTAAAAATTAGGGTGAGGGTTATGGTGAGGGTAGGGATAGGGTTAAGATGAGGGAAGGGTTAGGGCGAGGATTAGTATATAGTTGAGGGTTTATGTTAGCATTAGGTTTAGGGTGAGGGTGAGGGTTAGGGTGAGGGTTAGGTTTAGGGATAGGTTGAGGATTAGTGTTAGGGTTAGGTTTAGGGTGAGGGTTAGGCTGAGGGGTAGGGTTAGGGTTAGGGTTAGTTTGAGGGTTAAGGTGAGGGTTAGGTTTAGGATTAGGTTTAGGGTCAGGGTGAGGTTGAGGGTGAGGGTAAGGTTTAGGGTGAGTGTTAGGGTGAGGTTGAGATTTACGGTCAGCATTTGGATTAGGGTTAGTGTTCAGGTTCAGGTTAGGGTGACGGTTAGGGTGAGGGTGAGGGCTAGAGTTAGCATTAGGGTTAAGTTTAGGGTTAGGGTTAGTGTGAGGATGAGGGTGAGGGTTAGGGTTCGGGTTAGGATTAGGTTTATGGTTAGGGTTAGACTGAAGGTGGGTTGAGGTTGAGGGTGAGGTTTAGGGTTAGGGTTAGTTTTAGGGTGAGGGCTAGGGTGTCGGTGAGAGTGAGGGTTTCAGTTAAGAAAGGTTTAGGGTTAGGATTAGGGTGAGGGTTACATTTAACGTGAGTGTTAGGGTTATGTGTGGATTAAGGTTAGGGTTAGGGTGAGGATTATGGGTAGGGTGATGTTTAGGGTGAGGGTGAGTGTTAGGTGTGGGAGACGGTGAGAGTGAGGGTGTAGGTGATGGTTAGGGTTGAGGTGAGGGTTAGGGTTACGGTGAGGGTTAGGGTAAATGTGAGGGTTAGTGTTAGGGTTAGGGTGAAGGTTAGAGTTTGTGTTAGGGTGAGTGGTAGGTTGAGGGGTAGGGTTAGGGTTAGGGTGAGTGTTAGGGTTAATGTGAGGTTTAGGGTTAGGGTTAGGGTTAGTGTGAGGATAAGGGTTTTGGTGAGGGTTAGTGTGAGAGTGAGGGTTAGGGTTAGCGTTAGTGTTAGGGTGAGGGTTAGGGTGAGGATTAAGGTGAGTGTTAGGGTTAGTATGAGGGTGAGGGTTAGAGTTAGGTTTAGGGTGAGGGTTAGGGTTAGGGTGAGGTTTAGGGTAGGTTTAGGGTGAGGATGCGGGTTCGGGTGAGGGTGAATTTTAGGGTGTGGGTGGCGGTTAGCTTTAGAGTGAGGGTTAAGGTGACAGTGAGTGTTAGGGTGAGGGTGAGGGTTAGGGTGAGGGTGAGGATTAGGGTTAGGTTTAGGTTTAGAGTTATGGTGTTGGTAAGGGTTATAATGTGGTTTAGGGTGAGGGCGAGATTTAGGGATAGCGTTAGAGTTAGGGTGAGGGTTAGGGTTCAGGCTAGGCTTAGGGTGAGGGTGAGGGTTAGAGTAAGGTTTAGTGTGAGGGTTAGGGTGAGGGTGAGGGTTAGGGTTAGGTTGAGGGTTAGGGTCAGCGTTAGGGTAAGGGTTAGGTTTAGGTTTAGGTTTGGGGTGAGGGTAAGGGTGAGGTTTAGTGTTAGGGTTAGTTTTAGGGTTAGGGTGAGGATGAAGGTTATGGATAGCAATAGGTTTAGGGTTAGGGTGAGGGTTAGACTTAGGGTTAGGGTTAAGGTGAGGGTGAGGGTGAGGATTAGGGTTAGTATTAGGGATAGGGTTAGGGTTAGGGTTGGGGTGAGGGTGAGGGATAGGGATAGGGTTAGGGTGAGGTTGAGCTTGAGGGTTAGGGTTAGGGTTAGGTTGAGGGTTAGGTTTAGGTTGAGGATTAGGGTTAGGGTGATGGTGAGGGTAAGGGTTAGGGTGAGGGCTAGGTTTAGGCTTAGGGTTAGGCTGAGTTTTAGGTTTGGGTGAGGGTGAGGGTGAGGGTTAGGTTTAGGATTAGGCTTAGGTGTAGGGTTAGGCTTAGTGTGAAGGTGAGGATGAGGGTCACAGTAAGGTTTAGGGTGAGCGTTAGGGTTATGGTTAGGGTTAGGGTTTGGATTAGGGTGAGGGTCATGGTGAGGGTGAGGTTGATGGTTAGGTTTAGGGTGAGGGTTAGGATTATGTTTAGGGTTAGGGTGAGGGTGAGTGTGAGGGTTAGGGTGAGGGTGACGGTTAGGTTGAGTGTGAGGGTTAGGGTTTGTGTGAGGTTTAGATATGGTTAGGCTTAGGGTGAAGGTGAGGGGGAGGGTCAGAGTTAGTTTTACGTTGAGGGTTAGGGTTATGGTTAGGATGAGGGTGAGGGTGAGGGAAGGGTTAGGGTGAGGGTCATGGTGAGCGTGAGGATGATGGTTAGGTTTAGGGTGAGGGTTAGAGTTATGGTTAGGTTTAGGATGAGGGTGTGTGTGAGGGACAGGGTCAGGTTGATGGTGAGGTTGAGGCTGAGGTTGAGGCTTAGGGTTTGGGTGAGTGTTAGGGTTAGGGTTCGGGTTAAGGTTAGGGTGAGGGTTAAGGTTAGGGTTAGTGTTAGTATGAGGGTTAGGCTGAGGGTTAGCCTTAGACTTAGGGTGAGGGTAAGAGTTAGGGTCAGGGTGAGGGTTAGATTTAAGATTAGGTTTAGGTTTAGGTTGAGGGTTTGGGATAAGGTTAGGCTTAGAGTGAGGGTTTTGGTTAGGGTTACGTTTAGAGTTAGGGTGAGGGTGAGGGTTAGGGTTTGAATTGGAGTTATTGTTAGGGTTAGGGTGAGGTTGAGGTTGAGGCTGAGGGTGAGGGTTAGGGGGAGGGTTAGGGTGAGTTTTAAGGTGAGGTTTAGGGTTAGTATGAGGGTGAGGGTTAGAGTTAGGTTTAGGGTGAGGATTAGGTATAGGGTGAGATTCAGTGTAATGTTATGGTGAGGGTGTGGGTTAGGGTGAGGTGAGTTTTAGGGTGTGGGTGACGTTTAGGGTTAGGGTGAGGGTTAAGTTTAGGGTTAGGGTTCGGGTGAGGGTGAGTTTTAGGGTTAGGGTGAGGATTAGGGTTAGGGTTAGGGTTAAGGTTAGGATGAGGGTTAGGGTTAGTGATAGGTTTAGGTTGAGGGTTAGGCTGACTGTTAGGGTTAGGGTTTGGGTGAGGGTAAGGGTTAGGGTGAGTGTTAGGGTGAGGGTGAGGTTTAGGGTGAGGGTCAGCATTAAGGTGAGTGTTAGGGTGAGTGTTAGGAATAGGGTTAAAGTGAAGGTAAGGGTTAGGGCGAGGTTTAGCGTGTTTTTGAGGGTTAATGTTAGCATTAGATTTATGGTGAGGGTGAAGGTTAGGGTGAGGGTTAGAGTTAGGGTTAGGTATAGGGTGAGGAATAGGGTTACGTTTAGAGTGAGCGTTAGGTTAAAGTTTAGTGTTAGGGTTAGGGTTAGGGTGAGGGTTGGAGGAAGGTTAGGGTTAGGGTTAGTGTTAGGATTAGGTTGAGGGTTAGGGTGAGCGTTAGGGTGAGCTTTAGGTTTTAGCTTAGGGTGAGGTTTAGGGTGAGGTTTATTTTTAATGTTAGGTTTAGGGTTAGGGTGAGTGTTATGGTGAGGGTAAGTTTTAGAGTGAGGGTTAGGGTGAGGGTGAGAATTAGGGATAGCATTAAGGTTAGGGTTAGAGTTTGGGAGAAGTTTAGGGTTAGGGTTAGGGTGATGGTGAGTGTTAGGGTTAGCTTTAGAGTTAGGGTTAGGGTGAGGGCTAGGGTTAAAGTTAGGGTTAGGGTGAGGTTTAGGTTAACGGTGAGTGTGAGGATTAGGTTTATGTGTAGGGTTATGCTTAGGGTGAGGGTGAGGGTGAGGGTCATAATTAGGTTTAGGGTGAGGATTAGGGTTCGGGTTGGGGTGAGGGTTAGTGTTAGGGTGATGTTTAATGTAAGGGTGAGGTTGAGGTTGTAGGTAAGAGTTTAGGTGAGGTTTAGGGTTAGGTTGAGGGGAAGGTTGAAGGTGAGGGTTAGGGTTAGGTTTAGGGTTAGAGTGAGGGTGAGGGGTAGTGTTAGCATTAGGGTTAGGGTTAGGATTAGGGTGAGGGTGAGGGTGATGGTTAGGGTTAGGGCTTGGATTAGTGTTAGGGTTAGGGTTAGGCTGAGGGTGGGGGTGAGGTTGAGGTTGAGGTTTAGGGTTAGGTTTAGTTTTAGGGTCAGGGCTAGGGTGAGGGTGAGGGTTAGGGTGAGGGTGAGGGTTTCATTTACGAAAGGCTTAGGGTTAAGGGTAGGGTGAGGATTGGGGTGAGGGTGAGGTTTAAGGTGAGGGTTAGGGTTAGGGTGAGGATTAGCGTTAGGGTTAGAATGAGGGTTAAGGTTAGGGTGATGTTTAGGTTGAGGGTGAGGGTGAGGGTGAGGGTGAGTGTTAGGATGAGGGTTAGGGTGTAGGTGAGAGTTAGGTTTAGGTTGAGTTTTAGGGTGACGGTGAGGGTTAGGGTGAAGGTGAGGCTTAGGGTTAAATTTAGGGTGAGTGTTAGGGTGAGTCTTAGTGTGAGGATTAGGGTTAGGTTTAGGGTTATGGAGAGGGTAAGGTTTAGGATGAGGTTTAGGGTGAGGGTGAGGATTAGGGTTAGCGTTAGATTAAGGGTGAGGGTTAAGGTGAGTGTTAGGGTTAGGGTGAGGGTGAGGGTTATGGTTAGGGTGAGGGTTGGGGTTAGGGTGAGTGTCAGGGTTAGTGTTAGGGTTAGAGTTAGGGTGATGGTGAGGGTTACGGTTAAGATTAGGGTTAGGGTTAGGGGTTGGCTGAGGTTTACGGTAAGGGTTAGGATTAGGGTGAGGGTTAGGTTTAGGGTTAGGGTTCGGGTTAGTTTGAGTGGTAGGGTTAGGGTTAGGAAGAGGGTTTGGCTGATTGTTGGGATTAGGGTTAGGGTTATGTTGAAGGTAAGGTTTAGGGTGAGGGTGAGGGTGAGTATTGGGGTTATTTTGAGGGTTGGGTGAGCATTAGGGTGAGGATTAGGTTTCGGTTGAGGGTTAGGGGGAGGGTTAGAGTGAGCTTTAGTGTTAGTGCTAGGGTTAGGGTTAGCATGAGGTTTAGGGTGAGGGTAAGGGTTAGAGTGATGTTTAGGTTGAGGGTGAGGGTTAGGGCTAGCATTAGTGTTGGGTTTAAAGTTAGGGTGAGGGTTAGGGTTAGGGTGAGACTGAGGTTTAGTGTTAGCATTAGGGTTAGGGTTAGGGTTAGGGTGAGGTATAGGTTTATGGTTAGGGTTAGGGTTAGGGTGAGGGTGAGGTTTAGGGTTAGGATTAGGGTGAGAGTTAGGTTTAGGTTGAGGGTTAGGGTTAGTGTTCTGGTGGGGGTAAAGGTTAAGATGAGGGCTATCTTTAGGTTTAGGGTTAGGATGAGGTTTGGGTTAGGTTGAGGTTCAGAGTTAGGTTTAGGGTGAGGGTTAGGATTATGGTTAGGGTTAGGGTGAGGGTGAGGGTGATAGTTAGGGTGAGGGTGATGGAGAGGGTGAGGTTGAGAGTTAGGTTTAGGATGAGGATTATTGTTATGGTGAAGGTTAAGGTGAGTGTGAGGGTGAGGGTCATGGTCAGGGTGATGGTGAGGTTGAGCTTGTGGGTGAGGGTTAGGGTTTGGGTGAGGTTTAGGCTTAGGATTAGGGTTAAGGTTAGGGTTAGGCTTACGGTTACAGTTAGGGTTAGTATGAGGGTGAGGTTTAGAGTTATGTTTAGGGTGAGTGTTAGGGTTACGGTGAGGTTTAGGGTAGGGTTATTGTCAGGGTGAGGGTTCGGGTTCGGGTGAGTTTTAGGGAGAGAGTGATGGTTAGGTTTAGGGTGCGGGTTAAGGTGACAGTGAGGGTTGGGGGAGGGTGAGGGTTAGGATTACGGTGAGGATTAGGGTTAGAATTAGGGTGAGGGTTATGTTGAGTGTAAGGGTTAGGATGAGGTTTAGGGTGAGGGTGAGTTTTAGGGATATCGTTAGAGTTAGGGTGACGGTTTGGTTGAGGGTTAGGGTTCGGGTTAGGCTTAGGGTGAGGGTGAGGGTTAGAGTTAGGGTTAGGGTTAGGGTTAGGGTGAGGGTAAGGTATAGGGTGAGGGTTAGGGTGAGGTTGATGTTGAGGTTGAGGGTGAGGGTGAGGGTTAGTGTTGGGTTTAGCGTTAGGGTTAGGCTTAGAGTTAGGGTTAACGATAGGGTGAGGTTTAGGGTTAGAGTTAGTGTTAGTATGAGGGTTAGGCTGAGGGTTAGGCTTAGGGTTAGGGTGAGGGTAAGGATTAGGGTGAGGGTGAGGGTTAGGTTTAGGATTAGGTTTAGGGTTAGGGTGAGGGTTAGGGATAGGGTTAGGTTTAGCGCGAGGGTTTTGGTTAGGGTTAGGTTTAGATTTAGGGTGAGGGTGAGGGTTAGGGTTTGAATTAAGGTTAGGGTTAGGGTTAGGCTGAGGTTGAGGTAGAGGCTGAGGGTGAGGGTTTGGGTTAGGGTGAGGGTTAGAGTTAGGTTTAGGGTTAAGGTTAGGGTGAGGGTTAGGGTTAGGGTTAGGTTTACGATGAGGTATAGGTTGAAAGTTAGGTTTAGGGTTCGGGAGAGTGTTAGGCTTAGGGGGAGGTTGAGCCATAGTATGAGGGTAAGTGTTAAGGCGAGGGTTAGGGTGAGGGTGAGGGATATGGTTAAGGTGACAGTTAGGGTTAAGGCGAGATTTAGGGTGAGGTTGAGGGTTAATGTTAATATTAGATTTATGGTGAGGGTGAGGGTTAGTGTGAGGGTTAGGGTTAGGGTTAGGTATAGGGAGAATATTAGGGTTAGGGTTAGGTTTAGGGTGAGGGTTAGTCTGAGGTTGAGGTTTAGGGTTAGCATTAGGGATAGGGTTAGGGTGAGGGTTAAGGTTAGGTTTAGGGTTAGGATGAGGGTGGGGGTGAGGTTGAGGGTGAGGGTTAAGGTTAGGGTTAGTTTCACAGTGAGAACTAGCGTGTGGGTCAGGGTTAGGGTGAGGTTTAGGGTTAGGGTGATGTTTAGGGTGAGGGTGAGTGTTAGGCTGAGGGTGAGGGTGATGGTGAGGGTGAGGGTGTAGGTGAGGTTTTGGGTTAGGGTGAGCATGAAGGTTAGGTTTAGGATTAGGGTGAGGGGTAGGGTGAAAGGTAGGATTAGGGTTAGTGTGAGGGTTAGGGTTAATGTGAGGGTTAGGGTGAGGGTAAGAAGGAGATTGAGGTTTAGGTTAATGTTAGGGTTTGGGTGAGGGTTAGGGTGTTGTTTTAGGTGAGGGTAAGGGTTAGTATGTGGTGAGGGTTAGAGTTAGGTTTAGGTTGAGGGTTAGGTTTGGGGTAAGATTATGGTGAGGATTCGGGTTCGGGTGAGGGTGAGTTTCAGGGTGTGGGTGAAGGTTAGGGTTACGGTGAGTGTTAAGGTGACGGTGAGGGTTAGGGTGAGGGTGAGGGTTAAGGTTGCGGTGAGGATTAGGTTTAGGGTTAGGTTTAAGGTTATGTTGAGAGTAAGGGTTAGAATGAGGTTTAGGGTGAGGGTGAGGTTTAGGGACAGCATTGGAGTTAGGGTGTGGGTTAGGGTTAGGATTAGAGTTCAGGTTAGGCTTAGGGTGAGGGTGAGGGTTAGAGTTAGGGTTAGCGTTAGGGTTAGAATGAGAGTAAGGTTTAGGGTGAGGGTTAGGGTTAGGGTGAGGTTTAGGGTTAAGTTGAGGGTTAGGTTGAACATTAGGATGAGGGTTAGGTTTCGGTTTAGGTTTAGGGTGAGGGTTAGGGTGAGGTTTAGTGTTAGTGTTAGGGTTAGGGTCAGGGTGAGGGTTAGGGATAGCATTAGTGTTTGGGTTAGTGTGAGGGTTATTGTTAGCGTAAGGGTGAGAGTTATTGTTAGGTTGAGCGTTAGGGATAGGTTTGGAGTTAGAGAGAGGGTCAGGGTTAGGGTTAGGGTTAGAGATAGGATGAGGATGAGTGTGAGCGTTAGGCTTAGGCTTAGGGTTATGGTTAGGGTTAGGCTGAGGGTGAGGGTGAGGTTTAGGGTTAGGTTTAATGTTAGGGTTAGGGTTAGGTTGTCGGTTAGGGTTAGGTTGAGGGTTAGGGTTAGGGTTAGGTTGATGGTTAGGTTTAGGGTTAGGAAGAGGGTTTGGTTGAGGTTTATGGTTAGGGTTAGGGTGAGGGTTAGGGTTAGTGTGAGGGTTCGGATTAGGGTTAGGGTTGGGATTAGGGTGAGGGAAAGGTTTAGGGTTAATTTTAGGATGAATGTGAGGGTTAGGGTTAGGGTGAGGGTTAGGGTGCGTGTTAGGGTGCAGGTTAGGGTTCGGTTTAGGGTTAGGGTGAGGGTTAGGATGAGGTTTAGTTTTAGAGTTAGAGTTAGGGTTAGGGTAAGGGTAAGAGTTAGGATGAGGTTTAGGGTGAGGGTGAGGTTTAAGGATAGCGTTCAAGTTAGGGTGAGGGTTACGGTGATGGTTAGGGTGAGGGTTAGGCTTAGGGTGAGGGTGAAGGTTAGAGTTGGGCTTAGGGTCAGGGTTAGGCTGAGGGTAAGGTTTAGGGTGAGAGTTAGGTTTAGGATGAGGGTAAGTGTTAGAGTGAGGGTTAGGGTGAGGGTGAGGGTTAGGGTTGCGATTAGGGTTGGGGTGAGGGTAAGGCTGAGGGTTATTTTGAGTGTTAGGGTTAGGGTTATGGTTAGGGTTAGGGTGAGGTTTAGGTTTAGGATTAGGGTTAGGGTGAGGGTAAAAGTTAGAGTTAGGGTGAGGGTTAGGGTTTGGCTGAGTGTTAGTGATAGCATTAGGGTTAGGGTTAGGTATAGGGTGAGGTTAGGGTTATGGTTAGGGTTAGGTGAGTTTGAGGGTTATTTTGAGAGTTAGGGTTCGGGTTAGGGTTACCGTGAGGGTGAGGGTGAGGATTAGGGTTAGTTTGAGGGTTAGAGTGATGGTTTGGGTTAGGGTTAGTGTGATGGCTAGGTTTAGTGTTAGGGTGAGGTTTAGGTTTAGGTTGAGGGTTAGGGTGAGAGGGTTGGTGAGGTTGAGGGTGAGGGTGAGAGTTAGGTTTAGGGTTAGTATTATGATTAATGCTAAGTTTAGTGTCAGGTGAGGGCTAGGGTCAGGCTGAGGGCTAGGGTTAAAGTTAGGATTAGGGTTAGGTTGAGTGTTAGTGTGAGGGGTAGGGTTAGCGTTATTGTTAGGGTGAGAGTTAGGTTTAGTGTGAGGGTTAGGGTTATGGTTAGGGTTAGGGTGAGATTAAGGGTTAGGGTTAGGGTGAGGTTGAGGGTTAATATTATCATTAGGGTTATGGTGAGGTTGAGCGTTAGTGTAAGGGTTAGGGTTAGGATTAGGGATAGGGTGAGGATTAGGGTTAGGTTTACGTTTAGGGTGAGGTTTAGGCGGAGGGGTAGGGCTAGGATTAGGATTAGGGTGAAGTTTAGGGTTAGGGTTAGAGTTAATATTAGGGTGAGGTTGAAGTTGAGGGTAAGGGTTAGGGTGAGGGTTAGGTTGAGGTTGAGGTTTAGGGTTAGTATTAGGGTTAGGGTAAGGGTTAGGTTTAGGATTAGTGTTAGGGTGAGGGTGGGGGCTAGTGTAAGCATTAGAGTTAGGGTTAGGGTGAGAGTGAGGGTGAGGGTGAGGGTGAGTGTTAGGGTTATGTTTAGGATTAGCTTTAGGGTTACGGTTAGGCTGAAGTTGGGGATGAGGTTGCGGGTGAGGGTTTGGGTTAGGGTTAGATTTAGGGTGAGGGCTATGGTGAGGGTGAGGGTTAGGGTGAGGCTTAGAGTGACGGAGAGGGTAAGTGTTAGGGTGAGGGTTAGGGTTAGGGTTAGGTTTAGGGGGAGTTTTAGGTTTAGGGGGAGGGGGAGGGGGAGGGTTAGATTTAGGATTAAGCTTAGGTTTAGGGTTAGGCTTAGGGTGAGGGTGAGGGTCAGGTTTAGTTTTTGGGTGAGGGTTAGGGTTATGGTTTGGGTTAGGGTGAGGGTGAGTGTGACGGTGACTGTGAGAGTTACTGTTAGGATGAGGGTTAGGGATAGCATGAGGGTGATTGTGAGGGTGAGGTTTAAGGTTAGGGTTAATGTGAGGGTTAGGTTTATAGTGAGGGTTAGGGTTAGGGGATGGGTTAGGATTAGGGTAAGGGTTAGGGTGAGGTTTAAGGTTAGGGTGATGTTTAGTTTGAGGGTTAGGGTGAGCGTGAGTGTTCCGTTCAGAGTTAGGGTTATGGTTAGGTTTAGGGATAGGGTTAGGGTGAGGGTTATGGTGACCGTTAGGGTTAGGGTTAGGTTTAGTTTGCAGGTTAGAGTGAGGGTAAGGGTTAGGGTGTGTTTTAGGTTGAGGGTTAGGGTGAGGGTGAGAGGTAGTGTTAGCATTAGAGTTAGGGTGAGGGTGAGGGTTAGGGTGAAGATTAGGGATAGGGTGAGGATTAGGGTTACTGTGAGGGTTAGGGCTAGGGTTAGGTATAGTGTGAGGATAATGGTTAGGGTGAGGTTTAAGGTGAGGCTGAGGTGTAGGGTTAGCGTAAGGGATAGGGTGAGCGTTAGGGTAAAGGTTAGCTTTAGGGTGAGGGTTAGGGTTAGGTTTATGGTGAGGGTTAGGGTTAGGGTGATGTTTATGGTGACGGTGAGTGTTAGGTTGAGGGTGAGGGTGTGGGTGACGGTTAGGTTTAGGGTTAGGCTTAGGGTTAGGGTTAGGTTGAGAGTGAGGGTGAAGGTGAGGGTTAGGTTTAGGATTAGGGTTAGGGTTAGGGTTAGTGTGAGTGTTAAGCTGAGGATGAGGGTTTGGATGATGGTGAGGGTTAGGGTGTGGGCGAGGGTTAGGGTTAGGGTGAGGATTAGGGTTAGAGTTAGGGTTAGGGTTATGGTGAGGGTAAGGGTTCGCCTGAGGTTTAGGGTGAGGGTTAAGTTGAGGGTGTGAGGTAGGGTTAGCATTAGATTTAGGGTGAGGGTGAGTCTTAGGATGAGAGTTAGGGTGAGAGTTAGGTTTAGGCTTAGGGTTAGGCTGTGTGTGAGGGTGAGGGTGAGGGTAAGTGTTAGGATTAGGGATACGTTTAGGGTGAGGGTTAGGGTTTGCCTGAGGGTTAGGTTTAGGTTGATGTATATTGTGAGGGTGAGGGTTAAGGTGAGGGTTTTAGAGTGAGTCTGAGGTTTCAGGTGAGTCTGAGGGTTAGGGTGTGGTTGAAGGTTAGGGTTAAGTTGAGTGTAAGCGTGACGGTGAGGCTTAGGGTGAGGATGAGGGTCAGATTTAGTGTTAGGGTTATGGTGAGGTTTAGGTTTAGGGTTAGGGTTAGGGTGAGAGTTACGGTGATGTGTAGGGATAGGGTTAGGGTGAGGGTTAGGGTGAGGGTGAGGGTTAGGGTTGGGGATAGCATGAGTGTTAGGTTGAGGGTGAAGGTTAGGGTGCTTGTGAGGGTGAGGGTTTCGGTTAGGTAAGGGTTAGGGTTATTTTTAGGGTGAGGATTAGGTTGAGGTTGAGGGTTAGTGTGAGTGTCAGGGTTAGGGTGAGAGTTAGGGTCAGGATTTGGGTGAGTGTTAGAGTTAGGGTGATGTTTAGGGTGAGGTTTAGTGTTAGGGTAAGCGTTAGGATTCGGGTGAGGTTGAGGGTTAGGGTGTGGGTGAGGGTTAGAGTTAGGTTGAGTGTTAGCTTGACTGTGAGTGTTAGGGTGAGGGTGAGGGTTATGGTTAGGTTTAGTGTTAGGGTTAGGGTTATGGTAAGGGTTAGGGTGAGGGTTAGGGTGACCGTAGGGTTAGGGTTAGGGTGAGGGTTAAGGTTAGTTTGAGGGTTATCGTTAGGGTTAGGGTAAGGTTTAGGGTGAGGTTTAGGGGGAGGGATAGGGTTAGGGTTAGGTTGAGGGCTAGGGAGGGTGAGGGTTAGGTTGAGGGTGAGGGTGAGGGTGAGGTTTTCGGTTAGGTAAGGTTGAGGGTTAGGTTTAGGGTGAGGTTTAGGGGAGTGTGAGGGTTAGGTTGAAGGTTAGGGGTAGGGTGAGGGTTAGGGTTAGGGTTAGGATGTGGGTTAGCGTTACGGTGATATTTAGTGTGAGGGTGAGGGTTACTGTTAGGGTTATCCTTAGGGAAAGGGTTAGGGTTAGCATTAGGTTAAGGTGAGAGTGAGGGTTTGGGTGAGGGTTAAGTTTAGGGATAGGTTGAGTATTTGGATGAGGGATATTTTTAGGGTGAGGGTTAGGCTGAGGGGTAGGGTTAGGGTTAGTGTGAGGATTAGGTTTAGTGTGAGGTTTAGGGTTAGCATTAGGGTGAGGGTTAGGTTTAGTGCGAGGGTTAAGGTTAGGGTGAGGGTGAGGGTGAGGTTTAGTTTTAGCATTAGGTTTAGGGTTAGGGTTAGGATGAGGGTTAGGGTTAGGGTTAGGGTTAGGGTAAGGGTTAGGGTTAGGGCTGGTGTGAGAGTTAGAGTTAGGGTGAGGGCTAGTGTGAGGGTGAGAGTTAGGGCGAGGGTGAGGGTGAGGATGAGGTTTTTCGTTAGGTAAGGGTTAGGGTTAGGGTTAGGGTGAGGATTATTGTGAGGTTGTGGTTTAGGGTTAGGGTTAGGGTGAGGGTTATTGTTAGGATGTGGGATAGGGTTAGGGTTAGGGTGAGGTTGAGGGTGAGGTTTAGGGTTAGGGTTAGTGTGAGGGTTAGGGTTAGGGTGAGGGTTATGGTTAGGGTGATTTTTATTGTGAGGCTGAGCGTTAGGTTGAGGTTGAGTGTTCGGGTGAGAGTTGGGGTTAGGTTTAGGGTTACGGATAGGATTAGGTTGAGGGTAAGGGTTAGAGTGAGGGTCAGGGTGAGGGTAAGGGTTAGTGTTAGGGTGAGGGTTAGCGTTAGCGTTAGGGTTAGGGTGAGGTTGAGGGTTAGGGTTAGGTTTAGGGTTAGGAGTAAGTTTGGGCTGAGGGTTAGTGTTAGGGTTATTTTGAGGTTTAGGGTTAGGTTTAGGGTTCGCGTTAGGTTGAGGCTAAAATTTAGGGTGAGGTTTAGGGTGAGGGTGAGCGTTAGGGTTAGGGTGAGGATTAGGGTGAGGTTTAGGCTTAGGGTAATGGTTAGGATTAGGGTGAGGTTTAGGGTGAGGATTAGGTTTAGGCTTAGGGTGAGTGTGAGGGTTCGCGTGTGGGTAAGTGTTAGGGTGAGGGTGAGGCTTAGGTTTAGGGTCAGGGTAATGTTTAGAGTGAGGGTTAGGTTTAGCATTAGCGTGAGGGTTAGGGTTAGCATTAGGGTTAGGTTGAGAGTGAAGGTTAGGGTGAGGAATAAGGTTAAGGTTAGGGATAGGGTGAGGATTAGGGTTAGGGTTAGGTTTAGGGTGAGGGTTAGGCTGAGGGGTAGGCTTAGGGTTAGGGTGAGGGTTAGGTTTAGTGTGAGGGTTAGGTTTAGGGTTAGGGTGAGGTTTATGGTTAAGGATAATTTGAGGATTAGGTTTAGAGTTAGGTTTAGGGTGAGGGTTAGGCTGAGGGGTAGGGTTAGAGTTAGATTGAGGTTTAGGTTTAGTGTGAGGGTAAGGGTTAGGGTTACGGTGATGGTAAGGTTAGGGTGAGGGTTAGGGTGAGTGTGAGTTTTAGGGTTAGCATTAGGTTTAGGGTTAGTGTTAGGATGAGGGTTAGGTTTAGGATTAGGGTTAGGGTGAGGGTGAGAGTGAGGGTTAGTGTTAGGGCTGGGGTGAGTGTTAGAGTTAGGGTGAGGGCTAGTGTGAGGGTGAGGGATAGGGTGAGGCTGAGGATGACAGTGAGGTTTTTGCTTAGGTAAGGGTTAGTGTTAGGGTTAGGGTGAGGATTAGGGTGAGGGTGTGTGTTAGGGTTAGGTTTAGGGTTTGGGTGAGGGTGAGGGTGAGGGTGAGGGTTAGGGTTACGGTGA
This sequence comes from Dipodomys merriami, assembly GCF_024711535.1. Classification (NCBI taxonomy): domain Eukaryota; kingdom Metazoa; phylum Chordata; class Mammalia; order Rodentia; family Heteromyidae; genus Dipodomys; species Dipodomys merriami. The sequence goes on from NW_027206157.1 coordinate 3,631,321, forward strand.
GTGTTAGGGTTAGGGTTAGGGTGAGGGTTAGGTTTAGGGTGATTTTTGGTGTGAGTGTGAGGGTTAGGGTGAGGTTGAGTGTTCATGTGAGAGTTAGGGTTATGTTTAGGTTTAGGGAGAGGGATATGTTGAGGGTAAGGGTTAGAGTGAGTGTTAGGGTGAGGGTGAGGGTTAGTGTTAGGCTGAGGATTAGGGTTAGTGTTAGGGTTAGGGTGAGGGTGATAGTTAGGGTTAGCATTAGGGTTAGGATGAGGGTTAGGCTGAGGGTTTGGGTTAGGGTTAGTGTGAAGGTTAGGGTTAGGGTTACGTTAAGGGTTATGGTGAGGGTTAGGGTTAGGTTTAGGGTTAGGGTAAGGGTTAGGCTGAGGGTTAGGTTAAGTGTTAGTGTGACTGTTAAGTTTAGGGTGAGGGTTTGGGTTAGGTTGATGGTAAAGTTTCAGGTGAGGTTTAGGGTTAGTGTGAGGTTTAGGGTTTAGGTGAGGCTTAGGGTCAGTGTTAGGCATAGGGTTATTGTTAGGGTTAGGGTGAGGTTTAGGGTGAGGGTCAGGTTTAGCGTTAGGGTGTGGGTAGGTGTTAGGGTGAGGGTTAAGGTGAGCGTGAGGGTTAGGCTTAGGGTGAGGGCAAGGTTTAGGTTGAGGGTTAGGGTGAGGGTGAGGGTTTGGGTTAGCATTAGGGATAAGGAGAGAGTGAGGGTTAGGTGAGGGTTAAGTTTAGGGATAGTGTGAGGATTAGGGTGCGGGTTATTTTTAGGGTGTGGTTTAGGCTGAGGGGTAGGGTTAGGTTTAGGTTGAGGATTAGGTTTAGTGTGAGGTTTAGGGTTAGCATTATGGTGAGCTTTAGGTTTACTGTGAGGGTTAGGGTTAGGGTTAGGTTGAGGGTGAGGTATATGGTTAGCATTAGGTGTAGGGTTAGGGTTAGGATGAGGGTTAGGTTTAGGGTGAGGGTGGGGTTGAGGCTGAGGTTGAGTGTTAGGGTTAGGTTTAGTGTGAGGGTTAGGGTTAGTGTGAGAATAAGGGTTAAAATGAGTGTTATGGTGAGGGTGAGGGTTAGTGTTATTGTTAGGGTTAGGGTGAGGTTTAGGGTGAGGTTTAGCTTTAGGGTTTTATGATTATGGTTAGCGTGAGGGTTAGGGTTAGGGTGATGTTTAGGTTGAGGTTGAGGGTTAGTGTGAGGGTGAGGGTTAGGTTGAGGATGAGGGTGAGGGTGAGGGTGAGTGTTAGGGTTAGGTTTATGGTTAGAGTTAGGGTGAGTTTGAGGGTGAGGGTTAGGATTAGGGTCATGCTGAGGGTGATGGGGAGAATGAGGGTGATGGTTAGGGTTACAGTGAGGGTTCGGGTTAGGGTTAGGGTTAGTGTTAGGGTGAGGGTTAGGTTTAGGGTAATGGTTAGGATGAGGGCTAGGATGAGGGTTAGGTTTAGCGTTAGTGTGTGGGTTAAGGTTAGGGTTAGGGTTAGGATGAGGTTTAGGGTGTGGGTAAGTGTTAGGGTGAGGGTTAATTTGAGGGTGAGTGTTAGGTTTAGGGTGAAGGTAAGTGTTAGGTTGAGGGCTTGGGTGAGTGTGAGTGTTAGGGTTAACATTAGGGTTCAAGGATAGGGTGAGGATTTGGGTTCGGATAGGTTTAGGGTGAGGGTTAGGCTGAGGGGTAGGGTTAGAGTTAGTTTGAGGGTTAGGTTTAGTTTGAGGGTTAGGGTTAGGATTAGGGTGATGGTAAGGTTTAGGGTGAGGTTTAGGGTGAGTGTGAGTTTTAGGGTTAGCATTAGGTTTAGTGTTAGTGTTAGGATGAGGGTGAGGGTTAGGTTTAGGTTTAGGGTGAGGTTGAGGATGAGTTTTAGGGTTAGGGTTAGGGTGAGGTTTAGAGTTAGGGTTAGGGCTTGGGTGAGGGTTAAGTTTAGGGTGAGGTTGAGGTGGAAGGTGAGGTTTTCTGTTAGGTAAGGTTTAGGGTTAGGGTTAGGGTGAGGATTAGGATGACCTTTTGGGTTAGGGTTAGGGTTAGGGTGAGGGTGAGGGTGAGGGTGAGTGTGAGGGTGAGGGTGAGAGTTAGTGTTAGGATGAATGTTAGGGTTAGGATTAGGGTGAGGGTGAGGGTGAGGGTGAGGGTTAGGGTTAGGGTTAGTGTGAGTGTTAGGGTTAATGTGAGGGTTAGGTTTAGGGTGAGGGTTAGGGTTAGGGATAGGGTGATGGTTAGGGTTAGGGTGAACTTTAATGTGAGGGTGAGGTTTAGGGCGAGGGTTAGTGTTCGGGTGAGATTTAGGGTTAGGTTTAGGTTTAGGGATTGCTTTAGGTTGAGGGTAAGTTTTAGGTTGAGGGTGACGGTGAGGGTTAGGGTGAGGGTTAGGTTTAGGATGAGGGCTAGGTTGAGGGTTAGGGTTAGGGTTTGTTTGAGAGTTAGGGTTAGGGTTAGGTTTACAATGAGGGTTAGGGTTAGGGTTAATGTTAGGGTTAGTGTGACGTTGAGGGTTACAGTTAGGGTTAGGGTTAGGTTGAGAGTTAGGATTAGCGTTAGTGTGAGTGTTAGGTTTAGGGTTAGGGTTTGGGTTAGGTTGAGGGTAAATTTCAGGGTGAGGATTAGGGTGAGTGTGAGGGTTAGGGTTAGGGTGAGGGTTAGGTTGAGTTTTGGGGTTAGGGTTAGGGTGAGGATTAGGGTGAGGGTTAGGTTGAGGGTTAGGTTTCGCGTGAGGGTAATTTTTAGGGTGAGGATTAGGATGAGGTTGAGTGTTAGGTTTAGCATTAGGGTGAGGGTGAGTGTGAGGGTTAGGGTTAAGGTTAGGGATAGTGTGAAGTTTAGGGTTAGGTTTATGGTTAGGGATAGGGTGAGGATAAGGGTTAGGGTGAGGGTTAGGGTGAGGGTGAGGTATAATATTAGCATTAGCTTTAGGGTTAGGGGAAGGATGAGAGTTAGTGTTATGTTGAGGGTGAGGTTGAGGGTGAGGGTGAGTGTTAGGTTTAGGTTGAGGGTCAGGGTGAGGGTTAGGGTTAGGGATAGGGTGAGGATAAGGGTTAGGGTGAGGGTTAGGGTGAGGGTGAGGTATAATATTAGCATTAGCTTTAGGATTAGGGGAAGGATGAGAGTTAGTGTTATGTTGAGGGTGAGGTTGAGGGTGAGGGTGAGTATTAGGTTTAGGTTGAGGGTCAGGGTGAGGGTTAGGGTTAGTTTGAGGGTTAGGTTTAGGGTGAGTGTTAGGGTTAGTGTTAGGGTGAGTGTGAGGGTAAGGGTGATGATTATTGTGAGTGTGAGGTTAGAGTGAGTGTTAGTGTTCGGTGAGGGTTCGGGTTCAGGTGAGTGTGAGAGTTAGGGTGTGCTTGAGGGATAGGTTTAGTGTGAGGGTTTGGGTGATGGTGAGTGTCAGGGTGAGGGTGAGGTTTAACTTTAGGGTTAGGGTTAGGGTGAGTGTTAGGGTTAGGGTTAGGTTTAGTGGGAGAGTTAGGGTGAGGTGTCGGGATATGGTTAGGGTGAGGGTTAGGGTTAGGGTTTGGTTTAGTGTTCGGATAAGGGTTAGGGTGATGGTAAGGGTTAGGATTCGCGTTAGGGTGAGGGTTAGGGTTAGGGTTAGGATGAGTGTGAGGGTGAGGTTGAGGTTTTCGGTTAGGTATGGGTTAGGGTTATGGTTAGGGTGAGGATTAGGTTGAGGGTGTGGGTTACAGTTAGGGTTAGGTTTAGGACTAGAGTGAGCGTGAGAGTGAGGGTTAGGGTGAGGGTGAGGTTGAGGGTTAGGTTTAGGGTTAGTGTGAGGGTTAGGGTTACGTTTAGGGTTAGGGTTAGTGTGAGGGTTAGGGTTAGCGTTAGGGATAGGGTGAGGGTTAGGCTGAGGGTTAGGGTTAGGGTGAGGTTGAGGTTAGGGTGAAGGTGAAGGTGAGGTTTTCTGTTAAGTAAGGGTGAGGGTTATTTTTAGGGTGAGGATTAGGTTGTGGTTGAGGGTTAGCGTGAGTGTTAGGGTTATGGTGAGGTTTAGGGTTAGGATTTGGGTGAGGGTTAGGGTGAGGGTGAGGGTGAGGTTTAGAGTTGGGTGTAGGGTTAGGGTTAGGGTTAGGGTGAAGTTGAGATTGAGGTTTAGAGTTGGGTGTAGGGTGAGGGTTAGGGTTAGGGTTAGGGTTAGTGTGAGTCTTAGGGTTAGGATGAGGGAAAGGGTTAAGGTTAGGGTTAGGGTGAGGGCTAAGATGAGGGTGAGGGTTAGTTTGAGGTTGAGGGTGAGGTGAGTGTTTCGGTTAGGTAAGGGTTAGTGTTAGGGTTAGGGTGAGGATTAGCGGAGAGTGAGGGTTATGTCGAGGGATAGGGTTAGGGTGAGGTTTAGGGTTAGGGTTAGGGTGAGGTATAGGGTTAGGGTGATATTTAGTATGAGGGTGAGGGTTAGTGTTAAGGTTAGTGTTAGGGAAAGGGTTTGGGTTAGGGTTAGGGTTAGTGTGAGGTTTATGGTGAGGGGTATTGTTAGAGTTAAGGTCAGGGTTAGGGTTAGTGCGAGGGTTTGGGTTAGGTTTAGGGTTAGTGTGAGGATAAGGGTTAGGGTGAGGTTTAGGATGTGGGTGAGGGTTAGGATTAACGTTAGTGTGAGGGTGAGGTTAGGGTTTGTGTTAGGATTTGGGTTAGGGTTAGGGTTAGGGTGAGGTTAGTGTTAAGGTGATGTTTAGGGTTGTGATGAGGGTTAGGGTGAGGATGAGGATGAGGGTTAGTTTGAGGGTGAGGGTGAGGGTGAGGGTTACAGTTAGGGTTAGGGTTAGGGTGAGAGTTAGTGTGAGGGTTAGGTTTAGGGTTAAGATTAGGGTGCGGGTGAGGTTGAGGGTAAATGTTAGGGTGAGGGTTAGGGTTCTTGTTAGGATTAGGTTTAGGTTGAGGGTGAGGGTTAGGGTTAGGTTTATGGTGAGGGAAAGGGTGAGGGGCAGGGTTAGGTTGAGTGTGAGGGTTTGGATGAGGGTGAGGGTTAATGTGTGGCTGACGGTTAGGGTTAGGGTGAGGGTTAAACTGATGGTAAGGTTCAGGGTGAAGGTGAAGATTAGGGTGAGCTTTAGGGTGAGGGTTAGGGTTAGTGTTAGTGTGAGGATTAGGGTTAAGGTTAGGGTTAGGGTTAGTGATTTGATGAGGGTAAGGGTTAGGTTGAGGTTTAGGGTGAGTTTGAGGATTAGGGTAAGCTTTAGTGTTTGGGTGAGGGTTAGGGTGAGTGTTAGGGTTAGGGTGAGGGTGAGTGTGAGGGTTAGGGTTAGGGTTAGGGTGTGAGTTAAGTTTAGGATTAGGGTTAGGTATAGGGTTTGGTTTAGTGTGAGAGTTAGGCTTAGGGTTTGGATTAGAGTTAGGGTGAGGGTAAGGCTTAGGGTGAGGTTTAGGGTGAGGTTGAGTGCTAGTGTGAGGGTGAGGGTGAGGGTTAGGGTTTTAATTAGGGTTAGGGTTAGGGTTAGGTTGAGGGTGAGTTTGAGTGTTAGGGTGAGGGTTAGGGTTAGGGGGAGTGTTAGGGTTGGGGTTAGGGTTAAGTTTAAGGTGATGATTAGGGTTAGGGTTAGGGTTAGGATGAGTTTTAGGTTCAGGGTTAGGGTTAGGGTGAGGGTAAGGGTTAGGGTGAGGGTGAGGGTTAGGATTAGGCATAAGGTTAGGGTGAGAGAGTGAGGGTTAGGGTTAGGGTTGGATTTAGGTTTAAGGTGAGTATTAGGTTGAGGGTTAGGGGTAGGGTTAGTGTTAGGTTGAGTGTGAGGGTGAGTATTAGGGTTAGGTTGAGTGTTAGGCTGAGGGGTAGGGTTAGGGTTAGGGTTAGGGTTAGGGGGAGGGTTAGGGGGAGAGTTAGGGTTAGGGTTAGGATTAGGGTGCGGGTGATGTTGAGGGTAAGTGTTAGGGTGATGGTTAGGGTGAGGTTGAGGTTTAGGGTTAGAATTCAGATTAGGTTTAGGGTTAGGGTTAGGCTTAGAGTGATTGTGAGGGTTAGTGTTAGCATTAGGGTTAGGATTAGGGTTAGTTTAAGGGTTATGGTTAGGAGTAAGGTTATGGTTAGGGTTAGGCTGAGGGTGGGGGTGAGGGTGAGGGTGAGGGTTACAGTTAGTGTTAAGTTTAGGGTGAGGGTGAGGGTTAGTATGAGTGTATGGGTGTGGGTGAGGGTTTCTGTTAGGAAGGGCTTATAGTTAGGGTTAGGGTGATGATTAGAGTGAGGGTGAGTTTTAAGGTGAGGATTAGGGTTAGGGTGAGCATTAGGGTTAGGGTTAGGGAGAAGGTTAGGGTTAGATTGATGTTTAATGAGCGGGTGAGGGTTAGGGTTAAGGTGAGCCTGAGGGTGAGGGTGAGAATGTAGGTGAGGGTTAGGGTGAGGGTGTGGGTTAGGGTGACTGCGAGGGTTAGCCTGAAGGTGAGGGTTAGGGTTAGGGTTAGTGTGAGGATTAGTGTTATGCTTAGGGTGAGTGGTAGGGTGAGGGTTAGGTTTAGGGTGAGGGTGAGGGTGAGGTTTAGGGTCCACGTTAGTGTTAGTGTTAGGTTTAGCATGAGGGTTTGTGATAGGGTTAGGGTTAGGGTTAGAGTTTGGGTTAGGGTTTGTATTAGAGTTAGGGTGAGGTTAAGGCTTAGGGTGAGGGATAGGGTGATGTTGAGGATTAGGGTTAGGGTGAGGGTGAGGGTAAGTCTTAGGGTGAGGGCTGAGGTTAGGGTTAGGGTTTGGGTGAGTTTTAAGGTTATGGTGAGGATGAGGGTGAGGGCTAAGTTTAGGATTAGGGTTATGGTTAGCATGAGGGTTATGGATAGGTTTAGGTTTAGGGTGAAGATTAGGATTAGGGTTAGGTTTAGTGGTAGGGTGAGGGTGAGGGTGAGGGTTAGTGTTTGGATTAGGTTTAGGGTAAGGGTTAGTGTGAGGGTTAGGCTGAGTGGTAGGGGTAGGTTTAGGGTAAGTGTGAGGGTAAATGTGATGGTGAGGGTTAGGGTTTGGGTGAGTATTAGGGATAGCATTAGGGTTAGGGTTAGTGTGAGTGTTAGGATTAGGGTTAGGGTGAGGGTGAGGTGTATGGTTAGCATTAGGGTTACAGTTAGGTTTAGGTTGAGGGTTAGTGTTAGGGTAGGGTTAGGGTGAATGTGAGGGTGAGGGTTAGGGTTAGGGTGAGGTTGAGGGTTACGGTGAGTTTTAGGGTTAGGGTGAGGTTGAGGTTAAGGGTTAGGGTGAGGGATAGGGTTAGGATTAGGGTTATGTTGAGGGTGAGAGTAAGGGTTAGGTTTAGGATTAGGGTTAGGTTTAGGGTGAGGGTTAGGGATAGGTTTAGGGTTAGGGTGAGGGTTAGGTTTACAGTTAGGGTTAGAGTTAGGTTGAGGGTGAGGGTGAGGGTTATGGTTTGGATTAGGGTTAGGGTTAGGTTTAGGCTGAGGTTGAGGGTGAGGGTGAGGGTGAGGGTTAGGGTTAGGGTGAGTGTTAGGTTTGGGGTTAGGGTTAAGGTTAGTGTGAGGGTTAGGCTTAGGCTTAGGCTTAGGATGAGGGTTAGGCTGAGGTTTAGGGTTAGGGTTAGGGTGATTGTAAGGGTTAGGGTGAGGGTTAGGTTGAGGGTGAGTGATAGGATTAAGCTTAGGTTTAGGGTGAGGGTTAGGGTGAGGGTGAGTTTGACGTTTATGTTTAGCATTAGGCTTAGGGTTAGGGTTAGGGTTAGGTTTAGGGCTAGGATTAGGGTTAAGGTTAGAATTAGAGTGAGGGTAAGGGTGAGGATTTGGGTTTTGATTAGGGTTAGTGTTAGGGTTAGGGTGAGGTTTAGGCTGAGTTGTAGGGTTAGGGTTGGTTGAGGGCGATGGTGAGGGTGAGGTTTAGGGTGAAGTTTAGGGTGAGGGTGAGGGTGACAGTTAGGGTTAAGTAGAGTCTTAGGCTGAGGTTGAGTGATATTGTTAGCAATAGGTTTAGTGTTAGGGTTAGGGTTAGGTGAGAGTTAGCTTTAGGGTTAGGGTTAGAGTTAGAGTGAGGGTGAGGTGAGGGTTAGCGTTTTGATTAGGGTTAGTGTTAGGGTTCGGGTGAGGATTAGGCTGAGCGGTAGGGTTAGGGTTAGGTTGAGGGTGAGGGTGAGGGTAAGGTTAGTGTGAGGGTTAGGGTGAGGGTGAGGGTTAGGGATAGCTTTAGGTTTAGGGTTAGGGTTAGGGTGAATGTTAGGTCTATGGTGAGGGTGATTGTAAGGGTTAGGTTTAGGATTAGAGTTAGGGTTAGGGTGAAGGTGATGGTTAGGGTTTCGATTAGAGTTAGGGTTAGGTTTAGGCTTATGTTGAGGTTGAGTGTGAGGGTGAGGGTTAGGATTAGAGTGAGAGTTAGGGTTGGGGTTAGGGTTAAGTTTAGGGTGAGGGGTCGTGTTAGGGTTAGGGTTAGGATGAGGGTTAGGCTGAGGGTTAGGGTTAGGGTTAGGGAGAGGTTAAGGGTCAGGGTGAGGGTTAGGGTTAGGCTAAGGGGTAGGATTCGCGTTAGGTTTAGGGTTAGGGTTAGGTTGAGTGTTAGGGTTAGGGTTATAATTAGGGTGAGGTTGAGGGTGAGGGGAAGTGTTAGGGTGAGGTTTAGAGTGAGGTTGAAGTTTAGGTTTATCATTAGGGTTAGGGTGAGGATTAGGGTTAGGGTTAGAGTGAGTGTGAGGGTTACTGTTACCATTAGGGTTAGGGTTAGTGTGATGGGTAGGGTTAGGGTTATGGTGAGGGCGAAGGTGAGGGTTAGGTTTAGGGTTAGCTCTAGGGTTAAGTTCAGGGTTAGGCTGAGGGTGGGGGTGAGGGTTAGGGTTAGGGTGAGGGTTAGGGTGATGGTGAGGGTTAGTATTAGTATTAGGGCTAGGGTTAGGGTTATGGTTAGGGTGAGGATTAGAGTTAGGGTTAGGGTTAGAGTTAGAGTGAGGGTGAGGGTGAGGTTTAGGGTTTGGATTAGGTTTAGTATTAGGTTTAGAGTGTGGGTGAGGTTGAGGGTAAGGGTTAGGGTGAGGGTTAGGGTGATGGTGAGGGTTAGTATTAGTATTAGGGCTAGGGTTAGGGTTATGGTTAGGGTGAGGATTAGAGTTAGGGTTAGGGTTAGAGTTAGAGTGAGGGTGAGGGTGAGGTTTAGGGTTTGGATTAGGTTTAGTATTAGGTTTAGAGTGTGGGTGAGGTTGAGGGTAAGGGTTAGGGTGAGGGTTAGGGTGAGTTTGAGGTTTAGGTTTAGCATTAGGGTTAGTGTAAGGGTTAAGTTGAGTGTTAGGGATAGGGTTAGGGTGAGGGTGATTTTCAGGTTTAGGGTTAGGTTTAGGGTTTGGGTTAGGGTGAGGCTTAGGTTTAGGATTAGGGTTAGGTTTAGGGTGAGTGCTAGGGTGAGGGTGAGGTTTAGGGTGAGGGTTAGGGTGAGGATGAGGGTGACAGTTAGGGTTAGGTTGAGGCTTAGGGTGAGTGTGAGTGTTAAGGTTTTGATTAGGGTTATTGTTAGGGTTATGGTGAGGGTTTGGCTGAGGGGTAGGGTTAGGGTAAGTGTAAACGTTAGGGTGAGTGTTAAGGTTAGGGTGAGGGTTACTGGTGAGGTTGAGGGTTAGGGATAGCATTAGCTTTAGAGTTAGGTGTAGGTTGAGGGTTAGGGTTAGGGTTAGGGTGAGGGAGAGTTTTATGGTTAGCTTTAGGGTAACGGTTAAGGTTAGGTTGAGAGTTAGGGTTAGGATAGGGTTAGGATGTGTGTGAGGATGAGGGTTAGGGTTAGGGTTAGGGTGGGGGTTAGGGTTAGGGTTAGGGTGAAGGTTATGTTTAGGGGAGCTTGAGGGTGACCGTTAAGGTGAGGGCTAGGGTTAATGTTATGTTTAGGGTGAGTGTTAAGGTTAGGGTTAGGTTTAGGGTTAGACTGAGGGTTAGGGTGAGGGTTAGGGTTACGTTTAGGGTTAGGGTTAGGGTTATGGTGAGGGTGAGGGTGAGGGTGAGGGCAAGCGTTAGGGTGTGGGTGACGGTTAGAGTTAATGTTAGGGTTAGAGTGAGGGTGAGGGTTGGTATTACCATTAGGGTAAAGGTTAGGCTTAGTTTGGGGGTTAGGGTTAGGGTTAGGTTGAGGGTAAGGATGAGGGTTAGAGTTAGGGTTAGGTTTAGGGTGAGGGATAGGGTGAGGGGGAGGATTAGGATGAGGGTTAAGGTGAGGGTGAGGGTGTAGGTTAGGAAAGGCTTAGGGTTAGGGTCAGGGTGAGGATTAGGGTGAGGGTGAGGTTTAAGGTGAGGATTAGGCTTAGGTTGACGATTAGGGTTAGGGTTAGGGTGAGGGTTACAGTTAGATTGATGTTTAGAGTGAGGGTGAGGGTTAAGGTAAGGGTGAGGGTGATTGTGAGGGTGAGGTTGTAGGTTGGGGTTAGGTTTAGGGTGAGGGTTAGGGTGACCATGAGGGTTAGGGTGAAGGTGAGTGTTAGGGTTAAGGTTAGGATGCGGGTTAGGTTTAGGTTTAGGGTGAGGTTTAGGGTTAATGTGGGGGTTAGGTTTAAGGTTAGGGTTAGTGTGAGGATAAGGTTTAGGGTGAGGATTAGGGTGAAAATGCGGGTTAGGGTTAGCGTTAGGGTTAGGGTGAGATTTAAGGTTAGGGTGAGGGTTACGGTGAGGTTGAGGTTCAAGTATAGGTTGAGGGTAAGGGTTAGTTTGAGGCTTTCCTTTAGGGCTCTAGTTAGTGTGAGGATAAAGGTTAGGGTGAGGTTTAGGGTGAGAATGAGGGCTAGGGTGAGCGTTAGGTTTAGGGTGAGGTTTATTGTGAGGGTTAGGGTTTGGGTTAGGGTGACGGTGAATGTTAGATTTAGGGTTAAGGTGAGGGTTATATTTAAGTTGAGGGTTAGGTTTAGGCTTACGGTGAGGGTTAATGTGAGGGTGAGGGTGAGGGTCAGTGTGAGGTTTAGGGTGTGGGTGACGGTTAGGGTTAGGGTGAGGGTGAAGGTGACTGTGAGGGTTAGGGTGAGGGTGAGGGTTAGAGTTATGGTGAGAATTAGGGTGAGGGTTAGGGTTAGGGTTAGTGTGAGGATTAGGGTTAAGATTAGGGTTATTGTTATGATGAGGTTAAGGGTTATGGTGAGGTTTAGGGTGAGAGTGAGGATTAGGGTTAGCGTTAGGGTTAGGGTGAGGTTTAGGGTTTGGGTTAGGCTAAGGGCTATGGTTAGGGTTAGGGTGAGGGTTAGGATTAGGGTGAGGGTTAGGTATAGTGGTAGGGTTAGGATGAGGGTTAGGCTGAGGGTTAGGTTTAGGGTTAGGGTGAGGGTGAGGGTGAGGGTAAGGGTTAGGGTGAGGGTTAGGTTGAGTGTAAGGGATATGGTTAGGTTTAGGGTTCGTGTGGGCGATAGGGTGAGTGTTATTGTTTGGTTTAGGGTAAGGGTTAGGGTGAGGGTTAGGGTGAGCTTAAGGGTTAGGTTGAGGGTTAGGTTGAGGGTGAAGGAGAGGGTTATGATGAGGGTAAGGATTAGGGTGAGGGTTAGAGTGAGGTTGAGGGTTAGATTTTAGGTGATTGTAGGGTAAGTGTTAGGGTGTGGGCTACGGTTAAGGTTAGGGTTAGGATGAGTGTTAGGGTTATGGTGAGGGTGAGGTTGCGTGTTACCTTTAGGATTAGCTTTAGGGTTAGGGTGAGGGTTAGGGATAGGTTTAGGGTTAGGGTGAGGTTTAGGGTTAGGGTTAAGGTTAGGGTTAGATTTAGAGTGAGGGTGAGGTGAGGTTTAGGGTTTGGATTAAGGTTACTGTTAGGGTTAGGGTGAGGGATAAGCTGATGGTAGGGTTAGGGTTATGGTGAGGGTGAGAGTTAGTGTTAAGGTTAGAGTGATGGTTAGGGTGAGGCTGAGGGTAAGGGATAGCAATATGGTTAAGCATAGGGAAGGGTAAGGGTTAGGGTTAGGGTTAGGTTGAGGGTGAGGTTTAGGGTTAGAATTAGGGTTTCGATTAGGCTTACATTGAGGATTAGGGTCATGGTTAGGGTTAGGGTGATGGTTAGGTTTAGGGTGAGGTTGAGGTTAAGGGTTAGGGTTGAGGGCTAGTGTTAGGGTAAGGGTTAGGTTGAGTGTTATGGTTATGGTGAGCGTGAGGGTGAGGTTTAGGTTTAGGATTATGTTTAGGGTCAGGTTGAGGGTTAGGGATAGGCTTAGGAGTAGGGTTAGGTTTAGAGTTAGGGTGAGGGTGAGGGTGAGGATTACTATTTGGATTAGTGTTAAGTTTAGGCTTAGGCAGATGGTGAGTTTGAGTGTGAGGGTGAGGGTTAGTTTTAGGGTGTGTGTTAGGGTTAGCTTTAGGGTTAAGGTTAAGGTGAGGGTTAGGGTTAGGTTTAGGGTTAGGATGAGGGTTAGGCTGTGGGTTAGGTTTAGGTTTAGGGTGAGTGTAAGCATTAGGGAGAGGGTGAGGCTTAGTATTAGGCTTAGGGTCAGGGTGAGAGTTAGGGTGAGGGTTAGGGTTCGGGTTAGGTTTAGGGTTAGTTTGAGGGTTAAAGTGAGGGTTAGGGTTAGTGTTATGGTTAGGGTGAGGGTGAGGGTGAGGTTAAGTCTTAGGTGAGGGTTAGGGTGAAGGTGAAGGATAGGGTTTTTGGTGAGGGTGAGGGTTAGGGCGAGGTTTAGGGTGAGGTTTAGGGTTAATGTTAGCATTAGCCTTAGGGTAAGGGTGGGGTTTAGGTGAGGGTTAGGGTTAGGGATACGGTGAGGATTAGGGTTCGGTTTAGAGTTAGGGTGAGGGTTAGGCAGAGGTGTAGGTTCAGGGTTAGCGTTAGGGTGAGGGTTAGTTTGAGGGTTAGGTTGAGGGTGAGGTCTAGTGTGAGGGTGAGGTTTACGGTGAAGTTTAGGGTGAGGGTGAGGGTGACAGTAAGTGTTAGGGTGAGGCTTAGGGTGAGGGTGAGTGATAGTGTTAGCATAAGTGTTAGGGTTAGGGTTAGGGTTAGGGTGAGAGTTAGGGTAAGGGTTAGGGTTAGAGTTAGAGTGAGGGTGAGGGTTAGGGTTTTGATTAGGGTTATTGTTAGGGTTAGGGTGAGGGTTAGGCTGAGGGGTAGGGGTAGGGTTAGGGTGAGGGTGAGGATTAAGTTTAGGGTGAGGGTTAGGGTGAGGGTGAGGATTAGGGATAGCATTAGGTTTAGGGTTAGGTTTAGGGTGAATGTTAGGGTTATGGTGAGTGTGAGAGTAAGGGTTAGGTTTAGGATTCGGGTTAGGCTTAGGGTGAGGGTTAATGATAGTGTTAGGGTTAGGGTGAGGGTTAGGGTTATGGTTAGGGTTAGAGTTAGGTTGAGGGTGAGGGTGAGGTTTAGGGTTTGGATTAGCTTAGGATTAGGGTTAGTTTGTGGGTTAGGCTGAGGGGTAGGGTTAGGGTTATGCTGAGGGTGAGGGTGAGTGTTAAGGTTAGGGTGAGGTTTAGGGTGAGTGTGAGGGTTAGGGATAGCATTAGGTGTAGGGATAGGGAAGGGTGAGGTTAGGGTTAGGGTTAGGGGGAGAGTGAGGTTTAGGGTTAGCATTAGGCTTTGGGTTAGTGTTACGTTGAGTGTTAGGGTTAAGGTAGGGTTAGTGTGAGTGTGACCGTGAGGGTTAGGTTTAGGGTTAGGGTCATGGTTAGGGTTAGGTTGAGGGTTAGGTTTAGGGTGAGGTTGAGGTTAAGGTTTAGGGTGAGGGCTAGGGTTAGGGTTAGGGTTAGGCTGAGTGTTAGGGTTATGGTGAGGGTGAGGGTGACGGTTAGGTTTAGGATTAGGGTTAGGGTCAGTATGAGGGTTAGGAATAGTGTTATGGTTAAGTTTAAGATTAGAGTTAGGGTGAGGGTGAGGGTGAGGGTTACGGTTTGGATTAGGGTTAGGGTTAGGGATAGGCTGAGGGTGAGTTTGAGTGTGAGTGTGAGGCTTAGGGTTACAGTGAGTGTTTGGGTTGTGGTTAGGTTTAAGTTTAAGGCGAGGGTTAGGGTTAGGGTTAGGTTAGGATGAGGACTAGGCTGAGAGGTTGGGTTAGGGTTATGGTGAGGGTAAGTGGTAGGGTGAGTGTGTGGGTTAGGATTAGGCTTAAGGTAAGGGTGAGAGTTAGGGTGAGGGTTAATGTTAGGGTTAGGTTTAGGGTTAGATTGAGGGTGAGGCTGAGGGTAAGGCTTAGGTGAGGGGTAGGGTGAGGGTGAGGGATAGGGTTTTTGGTGAGGGTAAGTGTTAGGGAGAGGTTTAGGTTGAGGTTAGCATTATCCTTAGGGTAAGTGTAAGGGTTTGGTTGAGGGTTAGGGTTAGGGTAATGGATAGGGTGAGGATTAGGTTTCGGTTTAGGGTTAGGATGAGGGGTAGGGTTAGGGTTAGGGTGAGGGTGAGGGTTAGTTTAAGCATTAGGGTTAGGGTTAGGTTTAGGCTGAGGTTGAGGTTGAGTGTGAGGGTGAGGGTAAGGGTTAGGGTGAGTGTTAACGTTGGCGTTAGGGTTAAGGATAGGGTGAGTGTTAGTGTTAGGGTTTGGATTAGGATGAGAGTTAGGCTAAGAGTTAGGGTTAGGGTTAGGGTGAGGATAAGGGTTAGGGTGAGGGTTAGGATGAGGGTGAGGGATAGGGTTATGGTGAGGGTAAAGTTTAGGGTGAGGGTTAGGGTGAGGGTGAGGGTTAGGGATAGCATTAGGGTTAGGGATATGTAAGGGTGAGGGTGAAGGTTCCATTTAGGGTGAGGGTGAAGTTTAGGGTTAGCATTAGGGTTTCGGTTAGGGTTATGTTGAGGGTCAGGGTTAGGGAAGGGTTAGGGTGAGTGTGATGGTTAAGGTTAAGGTTAGGTTTAGGGTCATGGTTAGGGTTAGGGTGAGGGTTAGGGTTAGGGTGAGGTTGAGGGTAAGGGTTAGGGTGAGGGCTAGGGTTCGGATTAGGGTTAGGGTGAATGGTAGGGTTATGGTGAGGGTGAGGGTGAGGGTTAGGTTTAGGATTATGGTTAGGGTTAGGTTTAGGCTGAGGTTGAGGGTGAGGGTGAGGGTTAGGGTTAAATTGAGGTTTAGGGTGAGGGTAAGGGTTAGGGTGAGGTTTAGGGTGAGGGTGAGGGATAGGGTGAGGGTGAGGGTAAGATTTATCGTGAGGGTTAGGTTGAAGTTGATGGATAGGTTTATGGTGAGGGTAAGGGTTAGGGCGAGGTTTAGGGTGAGGTTGAGGGTTAATGTTAGCTTTAGGGTTACGGTGATGCTGAGGTTTAAGGTGAGGTTTAGGGTTAGGTTTAGGGAGAGGGTGAGGATTAGGGTTAGATTTATGGTTATGGTGAGGGTTAGGCTGAGGGGTAGGTTTAGGGTTATTGTTAGGGTGAGGGTTAGGGTGAGGGTTAGGGTTAGGGTGAGGATAAGTGTTAGGGTGAGGGTTAGAATGGGGTGGAGTTTTAGGGTTAGCATTAGGGTTAGGTTTAGGGGTAGGGTGAGGGTTACAGTTAGGGTTAGGGTGAGGGTGAGGGTTAGTTTAAGCATTAGGGTTAGGCTTAAGGGTGAGCGTTATAGGGTTATAGGGTTAGCATTAGGGTGAGGATTAGGGTTAGGGTGAGGGTGAGGGTGAGGGTTAGGGTTAGGTTTAGGATTAGAGTTAGGGTTAGGGTTAGGCTGATTGTGGGGGTGACAGTGAGGGTAAGGGTTAAATTTAGGTTGAGGTCTAGGGTCAGTGTGAGGGTTAGAGTGAGGTGAGTGTTTGGGTTAAAAAGGCTTAGGGTTAGGGTTAGGGTGAGGATTAGGGTGAGGGTGAGGTTTAAGGTGAGGGTTAGGGTTAGGGTTATGGTGAGGGTGAGGGTGAGGGTGAGGATTAGGGTTCGGGTTAGGATTAGGGTTAAGGTTGGGGTTAGGCTGAGGGTGGGGGTGAGCGTGAGCGTGAGGGTGACGCTTCGGCTTTAGGTGAGGGTTTGTGTTAGCGTGAGGGTTAGAGTGACAGTGAGGGTTAGCTTAAAGTGTCGGTTACGGTTAGGGTGAGGGTTCTGGTGAGGGTTCAGGTGAGGGATAGGGTGAGGGGTAGGATGAGGGTTAGGGTTAATGTGTGGTTTAGGTTTGGGTTTAGGGTTAGAGTGAGAAAAAGGGTTAGGGTGAGGGTTAGGATGAGAGTGAGGGTTAGAGTTAGTGTTAGGGTTAGGGTGAGGTTTAGCGTGAGGGTTATAGTGAGGGTTAGGATTAGGGTTTGGGTTAGAATTAGGGTGAGGTTGAGGGTGAGGGTTAGGGTTTGGATTAGGGTTAGGGTTAGGTTTAGGCTGAGGTTGAGGGTGAGGGTGAGGGTGAGGGTTAGAGTTATGGTGAGTTTTAGGGTTGGGGTTAGGGTTAAGGTTAGGGTGAGGGTTAGTGTTAGGATTAGGGTTAGGATGAGGACTAGGCTGAGGGTGAGGGTTAGGGTAAGGGTGAGGGTAAGGTTTGGGTGAGGGTTAGGGTGAGGTTGAGGGTTAGGATTAAGCTTAGGGAGAAGGTTAGGGTGAGGGTTAGTGTTAGGATGAGGGTTAGGGTGAGAGTTAGGGTTAGGGTTAGGGTTAGGGTGAGGGTAAGGTTTAGGGTCAGGGTTAGGGTGAGGTTGAGGTTTAGGATTAGGCTAAGGGTTAGGGTGAGGGTTAGGGTGACTTTAGTGTTAGGGATAGGGTTAGGTTGAGATTTAGGCTGTGGTTTAGGTTTAGGGTTAGGGTGATGGTAAGGGTTACGTTTGGGTTAGGGTTAGGCTAAGGGGTAGGGTTAGGGTTAGGTTTAGGGTGAGGGTTAGGGTGAGTGTTAGGGTGAGAGGAGGTTTAGGATGAGGGTTAGGGTGAGGTTGAAGTTTAGGTTTAGCATTAGGGTTAGGGTTAGGGATAGGGTGAGGGTTAAAGTTAGGGTTAGAGTGAGGGTGAGGGTTAGTTTTAGCATTAGGGTTACGGTTACGGTTAGTGTGAGGGTTAGGGTTAGGTTTAGGTTGAGGGCGATGGTAAGGGTAAGGGTCGGGGTTAGCATTAGGGTTAAGGTTAGGTTGAGGCTGAGGGTGCGGATAAGGGTTAGTATTAGGGTGAGGGTGAGGGTTAATGTAAGCATTAGGATTAGGGTTAGGATTAGGGTTAGGATGATGGTTACTGTTTGGGGTAGGATTCGAGTTAGCGTGAGGGTGAGGGTGAGCGTTAAGGTTTCAATTTGGGTTAGTGTTACCCTTAGAGTGAGGGTGAGGGTGAGCTTAAGGGTTAAGGTGAGGATTAGGGTGAGTTTGATGTTTAGGTTTAGCAATAGGGTTAGGGTTTGGGTTAGGGTGAGGGTTAGGGATAGGGTTAGGGTTCGGGTGAGGGTCAGTGTTAGGGTTAGGGTTAGGGTTAGGGTTAAGGTAAGGGTTAGGGTTAATGTTAGGGTTGGGTTTAGGGTGAGGGCTAGGGTGATGGTGAGGTTTAGTCGGAGGGGTAGGGTGAGGGTGAGGGTAACAGGGTTAGGGTGAGGCTTAGGGTGAGGGTGAGTGTTAGTGTTAGCATTAGGGTTAGGGATAGGGTGAGGGTTAGAGTGAGAGTTACGGTTATGGTTAGCTTAATAGTTAGAGTGAGGTTGAGGGTGAGGGTTAAGGTTTTGATTAGGGTTAGTTTTAGGGTTATGGTGAGGGTTAGGCTGAGGGGTAGGGTTAGGGTTAGGGTGAGGGTGAGGGTGAGTGTTAAGGTAAGGGTGAGGGTTAGGGTGAGGTTGAGGGTTAGGGATAGCATTAGGTTTACAGTTAGGGTTAGGGTGAGGGTTAGTGTTAGGGTAAGGGTGAGGGTGAGGTTTAGGGTTAGCATTAGGGTAACGGTTAGGGTTTGGTTGATGGTTAGGGTTAGGATAAGGATAGGATGTGTGTGAGGGTGAGGGTTAGGGTTAGGGTTAGGGTGAGGGTTAGGGTTCGTGTGAGGGTTAGGGTTAGGGGAGGTTGAGGGTGAGGGTTAGTGTGAGGGCTAGGGTTAATGTTAGTGTTAAGTGAGTGTTAGGGTTAGGGTTAGGTTTAGGGTTAGAGTGAGGGTTAGGGTGAGTGATTGGGTGAGGGTTAGGGTTAGGGTTAGGTTTGTGGTGAGGGTGAGGGTGAGGGCAAGGGTTAGAGTGAGGGTGAGGGTTAGTGTTTGCATTAGGGTTGGGGTTAGGCTTAGTGTGAGGGTTAGGGTGAGGGTGAGCATGAGGGTTGGGGTTAGGGTTAGGTTTAGGGTGAGGGCTAGGGTGAGGGTGAGGGTTAGGCTGAGGGTTAGGGTGAGGGTGAGGGTTTCCTTTAGGAAAGGCTTAGGGTTAGGGATAGGGTGAGGATTAGGGTGAGGGTGAGGTTTAAGGTGAGGATTAGGGTTAGGGTAAGGATTAGAGTTAGGGTTAGGGTGAGGGTTAGGGTTAGGGTGATGTTTAGGGTGAGGGTGAGGGTTAGGGTAAGGGTGAGGTTGATGGTCAGGGTGAGGTTGTAGGTTGGGGCTAGGTTTAGGGTGAGGGTTAGGGTGACAGTCAGGGTTAGGGTTCAGGTGAATGTTAGGGTTAGGGTTAGGACGAGGGTTAGGGTTAGGTTTAGGGTGACTTTTAGGGTTAATGTGGGGGTTAGTGTTAGGGTTAGAGTTAGTGTGGGGATAAGGTTTAGGGTGTGGATTAGGGTGAGAATGCGGGTTAGAGTTAGGGTTAGGGTGAGATTTAAGGTTAGGGTTCGGGTTAGTGTGAGGATAAGGGTTAGGGTGAGGTTTAGGGTGAGAATGAGGGTTAGGGTTAGCGCTATGTTTAGTGTGTGGTTTATGGTGAGGGTTAGGGCAAGGGTTAGGGTGACAGTGAATGTTAGATTTAGGGTTAAGCTGAGGGTTATGGATAAGCTGAGGGTTAGGTTTAGGCTTACAGTGAGGGTTAGGGTGAGGGTTCGGGTGAGGGTGAGGGTGAGGTTTAGGGTGTGGGTGATGGTTAGGGTTAGGGTGAGGGTGAAGGTGACAGTGAGTGTTAGGGTGAGGGTGAGGATTAGGGTTATGGTGAGAGTTAGGGTGAGGGTTAGGGTTAGGTTTAGTGTGAGGATTACGGTTAGGGTTAGGGTTAGGGTAATGATGAGGTTAAGGTTTAGGGTGAGGTTTAGTGTGAGGGTGAGGATTAGGGTTAGCATGAGGCTTAGGGTGAGGTTTAGGGTTAGGGTTAGGGTGAGGGTGAGGGTTAGGGTTAGTGTGAGGGTGAGGGTTAGGTTTAGGGTGAGGGTTAGGGATAGGGTTAGGGTTAGGATGAGGGTTAGGCTGAGGGTTAGGTTTAGGGTTAGGTTGAGGGTGAGGGTGAGGTTAAGGGTTACAGTGAGGGTTAGAGTGAGTGTGAGGGATAGGGTTAGGGTTAGGTTTAGTGTGGGCGTTAGGGTGAGGGTTAGGGTTTGGTTTAGGCTAAGGGTTAGGGTGAGGGTTAGGGTGAGTTTAAGGGTTAGGGTGAGGGTTTAGTCGAGGGTGAGGGATAGGGTTATGATGAGGGTAAGGGTTAGGGTGAGGGTTAGGGTTAGGTAAGTGTTAGGTTTTGGTGAGTGTAGGGTAAGTGTTAGGTTGTGGGCTAGGGTTAGGGTTAGGGTTAGGATGAGTGTTAGGGTTATGGTGAGGGTGAGGTTGAGTGTTAGCTTTAGGATTAGGGTTAGGATTAGGGTGAGGGTTAGGGATAGTTTTAAAGTGAGGGTTAGTGTGAGGATAATGTTGAGGGTGAAATTTAGGGTGGGAATGAGAGTTAGGTTTAGCGTTTGGTTTAGGGAGAGGTTTATGGTGAGGGTTAGGGTTAGGGTTAGGGTGAAGGTGAATGTTAGAATTAGGGTTAAGGTGAGGGTTATGGTCAAGAGGGTTAGGTTTAGGTTTAGGGTGAGGGTTAGGGTGAGGGTGAGGGTGAGGGTGAGGTTTAGGGTGTGGGTGACGGTTAGGGTTAGGGTGAGGGTGAAGGTGACTGTGAGGGTTAGGGTGAGGGTGAGGATTAGGGTTATGGTGAGAGTTAGGGTGAGGCTTAGTGTGAGGATTAGGGTTAGGGTTAGGGTTAGGATTATGATGAGTTTAAGGGTTAGCGTGTGGTTTAGGGTGAGGGTGAGGATTAGGGTTAGCGTTAGTTAGGATGAGGGTTAGGCTGAGAGTTAGGCTTAGGCTTAGAGTTTGCAAGAGATTGAGGGTGAAGGTAAGGATTATGCTGAGGTTTAGGTTGGTTGTGAGGGATAGGGTTAGGGTTAGTTTTAGTGTGGTCGTTAGTGTGAGGGTTAGGGTTTGGTTTACGGTAAGGGTTAGGGTGAGGGTTAGGGTGAGGTTAAGGGTTAAGGTGAGGGTTAGGTTGAGGGTGAGGGATAGGGTTCTGATGAGGGTAAGGATTAGGGTGAGGGTTAGGGTGAGGTTGAGGGTTAGGGTTTGGTTGAGTGTAGGGTAAGTGTTAGGGTGTGGGCTAGGGTTAGGGTTAGGGTTAGGATGAGTGTTAGGGTTATGTTGTGGGTGAGGTTGAGTGTTAGCTTGAGGATTAGGATTATGGTTAGGGTGAGTGTTAGGGATAGGGTTAGGGTTAGGGTAAGGTTTAGAGTTAGGGTTAGGGTGAGCGTGAGGGTTAGGGATAGCATTAGGGTTAGGGATAGGGAAGGGTGAGGGTTAGTGTTAGGGTTAGGGTGAGGGTGAGGTTTAGGGTTAGCATTAGGGTTTCGGTTAGGGTTAGGTTGAGGGTTAGGGTTAGGGTAGGGTTAGGGTGAATGTGAGGGTGAGGGTGAGGGTTAGGGTTAGGGTCTTGGTTAGGGTTAGGGTGAGGGTTAGGTTTAGGGTAAGGTTGAGGGTAAGGGTTAGGGTTGAGGTCTAGGGTTAGCGTTAGGGTTAGGGTGAGTGTTAGGATTATGGTGAGGCTGAGGTTGAGGGTTACGTTTAGGATTAGTGTTAGGCCAGTGTGAGGTTTAGGGATAGGGTTAGGGGTAGGGTTAGGGTTAGAGTTAGGGTGAGGGTGAGAGTGAGGGTTACAATTTTCATTAGGTTGACGTTTAGGCTTAGGCTGAGGGTGAGTTTGAGTGTGAGTGTGAGGGTTAGGGTGAGTGTTAGGGTTGGGGTTAGGGTTAATGTTAAGGTGAGAGTTTGGTTTAGGTTTAGGTTTAGGACGAGGGTTAGGCTGAGGGTTAGGGTGAGGGTAAGTGTTAGGGTGAGGGTGAAGGTTAGGTTTAGGTTTAGGGTTAGGGTGAGAGTTGGGGGAGGGTTAGGTTTAGGTTTAAGTTTATGGTGAGGGTGAGGGTTAAGGTGCGGGTTAGGGTTAGTGTTAGGGTTAGGGTGAGCGTGAGGGTGAGGGTAAGGCTTAGGTGAGGGTTAGGATGAGGGTGAGGAATAAGGTTTTTGGTGAGGGTAAGTGTTAGGTCGAGGTTTAGGGTGAGGTTTAGGGTTAATGTTAGCATTAGCCTTAGGGTAAGGGTGGGGTTTCGGTGAGGGTTAGGGTTAGGGTTAGAGATAGGGTGAGGATTAGTGTTCGGGTTAGGGTTAGTGTGAAGGTTAGGCTGAGGGTTAGGGTTAGGGTTAGGGTTAGGGTGAGGTTTGATGTGAGGGTTAGGGTTAGGTTTAGGCTTAGATTTAGGGTGAGGGTTAGGTTTAGCGTGAAGTCTAAGGTTTGGGTGAGCTTTACGGTGAAGGTTAGGGTGAGGGTGAGGGTTACAGTTTGAGTTAGGTTGCTGCTTAGGTTCAGAGTGAAGGATAGTGTTAACATTAGGGTTAGGGTTAGGGTTAGGGTGAGAGTTAGGTTTAGTCTTAGGTTTAGAGATAGATTGAGGGTGAGGGTGTGGGTTAGGGTTTTGCTTAGGGTTAGTGTTAGGGTAAGGGTGAGGGAAAGGCTGAAGGGTAGGGTTAGGGTTAGGGTGAGGGTGAGGGTGAGGGTTAAGGTTAGGGTGAGGGTTAGGGTGAGGGTTAGGGTGAGGGTGAGGATTAGGGATAGCATTAGTTTTAGGGTTACGGTTAGGGTGAGAGTTAGGGTTATGGTGAGGGTGAGGGTAAGGGTTAGGTTTAGGATTAGGGTTCGGCTTAGGGTGAGGGTTAGGGATAGGATTAAGGTTAGGGTGAGGGTTAGGTTTAGGGTTAGTGTTAGAGATAGAGTGAGGTTGAGGGTGAGGGTTAGGGTTTGGATTAGGGTTAGGGTAAGGTTTAAGCTGAGGTTGAGGTTGAGGGTGAGCGTGAGGGTTAGGGATAGCATTATGTTTAGGGATAGGGAATGGTGGGTTAGGGTGGGGGTTAGGTTTAGGGTTAAGGTGAGAGTGAGGTTTAGGGTTGGCATTAGGGTTTGGGTTAGGGTTTCGTTGAGGGTCAGGATTAGGGTAGGGTTAGGGTGAATGTGAGGGTGAGGGTTAGGGTTAGGGTTAGAGTCATGGTTAGGGTTAGTGTGAGGGTTAGATTTAGGGTGAGGTTGAGGGTAAGGGTTAGGGTGAGCCTTAGAGTTAGGGTTAGGGGTAGGGTGAGTGTTAGGGTTATGGTGAGGGTGAGGGTGATGGTTAGGTTTAGGATTAGGGTTAGGGTCAGGGTCAGGGTTAGGGATAGTGTTAGGGGTATTTTTACAATTATGGTTAGGGTGAGGGTGGGGGTGAGGGTTACGTTTTGGGTTAGGGTTAGGTTTAGTGTTAGGCTGAGTGAGAGTTGGACTGTGAGTGTGAGTGTTATGGTTAATGTGAGTGTTATGGTTGGGGTTTGGATTAAGTTTAAGGTGAGGGTTAGGGTTAGGATGAGGGTTAGGCTGAGGGTTAGAGTTATGGTTAGGATGAGGGTAAGCGTTAAGGTGAGGGTGAGGGTTAGGATTAGGCTTAGTGTTAGGGTGAGATTTAGGGTGAGGTTTAGGGTTAGGGTTAGGTTTAGGGTTAGTGTGAGGGTTAGTGTGAGTGTTAGTGTTAGTGTTAGGGTTAGGGTGAGGGTGAGGGTGACGGTAAGGGTTAGGATGAGGGCTAGGGTGAGGTTGAGGTTTAGGGTTAGCATTCATATTAGGGTTAGTGTGAGGGTTAGCGTTACAATTAGGGTTAGAGAGAGGGTGAGGGTTAGTGTTAGCATTAGGATTAGGATTAGGGTTAGTGTGAGGGTTAGGGTTAGGGTTAGGATTATGGTTATGGTTATGATTAGACTGAGGTTCAGGTTGAGCATGAGGTTGAGGATTAGGGTTAGGTTGAAGGTTAGAGTTAGGTTTAGTGTTAAGTTTAGGGTGATGGCTAGGGTTAGGGTTAGGGTTAGGATAAGGGTTAGGGTTACATTTAGGCTTAGGGTGAGGGTTAGGGATAGGGTTAAAATGAGGGTTTGTGTGAGGGTAAGGGTTAGGGTTAGGGTTAGGGTGAGGGTATGGGATAGGGTTATGGTGAGGGTAAGGGTGAGGGCGAGGTTTATGGTGAGGTTGCGTGTTAATGTTAACAATAGGGTTATTGTGAGGGTGAGGGTTAAGGTGAGTGGTAGGGTTAGGTTTAGGGAGATGGTGAGGATTAGTGTTAGTTTTATGGTTAGGGTGAGGGTTAGGCTGAGGGGTACTGTTACAGTTATTGTTAGGGTGAGGGTTAGGGTGAGGGCTGGGTTAGGGTTAGGGTGAGGTTGAGGGTGAGTGTAAGGGTTAAGGTGAGGGTTAGCGTGAGATGGAGTTTTAGGGTTAGCATTAGGGTTAGGTTTAGGGTTAAGGTGAGGGTTCCAGTTAGGGTTAGGGTGAGGCTGAGGTTTAGGTTGAGGGTGAGGGCGAGGGTTAGGGTTAGGGTTAGGATTAGAGTTAGGGTTAGGGTTAGGCTGATGGTGGGGTGACGGTGAGGGTGAGGGTGAGGTTTAGGGTGAGGTGTAGGGTCAGTATGAGGGTTAGAATGAGGGTGAGTGTTTCGGTTAGAAAAGGCTTAGTGTTAGGGTTAGGGTGAGGATCAAGGTGATGGTGAGGTTTAAGGTGAGGGTTAGGGTTAGGGTTAATCTGTGGTTTAGGTTTAGGTTTAGGGTTAGAGTGAGAATAAGGGTTAGGGTGAGGGTTAGGGTGAGAGTGAGGGTTAGAGTTAGCGTTAGGTTTAGGGTGAAGGTTAGAGTGAGGGTTAATGTGAGGGTTAGGCTTAGTGTTAGGGTTAGAGTTAGGTTGAGGATGAGGGTGAGGGTTAGGGTTAGGCTTAGGGTTACAGTTAGATATAGGCTCAGGTTGAGTTTGAGGGTGAGGGTTAGGGTTAGGGTGAGTGTTAGGGTTGGGGTTAGGGTTAAGGTTAGGGTGAGGGTTAGTGTTAGGGTTAGGGTTAGATTGAGGGTTAGGGTTAATGTGTTGTTTAGGTTTAGGTTTAGCGTTAGAGTGAGAATAAGGGTTAGGGTGAGGGTTAGGGTGAGAGTGAGTGTTAGTGTTAGCGTTAGGGTTAGGGTGAGGTTTAGGGTGAGGGTTAAGGTGAGGGTTAGGGTTAGGGTTAGGGTTAGAGTTAGGGTGAGGGTTAGGGTGAGTGTTAGTGTTAGGGTTAGTGTGAGGTTTACGGTGAGGGTAAGGTTTAGGGTGGGAGTTAGGGTGAGGGTGAGGGATAGGGTTATGGTGAGAGTAACTGTTAGGGCGAGGTTTAGGGTGAGCTTGAGGGTTAATGTTAGCATTAGGTTTAGGGTGAGGGTTCGAGTGACAGTGAGGGTAAGGGTTAGGGCGAGGGCTTGGGTTAGGGTTAGTGTTTGGGTGAGGTTTAGGTTTAGGGTGAGGGTGAGGGTGAAGTTTAGGTTTAGGACTAGGCTTAGGTTTAGGGTTAGTATTAGGGTGAGGGTGAGGGTGAGGGTCAGAGTTAGGTTTAGTGTGAGGTTTAGGGTATGGCAAGGGTTAGGGTGAGGGTGAGGGTGAGGTTGAGGGTGAGGGTGAGAGTTAGGTTTAGGGTTAGGGTTATGGTTAGTTTTTGGTTAGGTTACGGTGAGGGCTAGGGTGAGGCTAAGGTCTAGGGTTAAGGTTAGGATTAGGGTGAGGGTTAGGGTTAGGGTGAGTGTTAGGGTGAGGGGTAGGGTTAGCTTTATTGTTATGGTGAGGGTTAGGTTTAGTGTGAGGGTTAGGGTTAGGCTTAGGATTAGCATGAGGGTAAGGGTTAGGTTTAGGTTTAGAGTTAGTGTTAAGGTTAGTGTGAGGGTGAGGATTATGGTTAGTGTTAGGGTGAGGGTTAGGTTTAAGGAGATGTTTAGTTTGAGGGTGACAGTTAGGGTTAGTGTTCAGGTTCGGGTTAGGGTGTGTTTGAGGGTTAGGGTTAGAGTGAGGGTTAGGGTGACGGTGAGGGTTAGGGTGACTTTGAGGTTTAGGGTTAGGGTAAGGTTTATGGTGAGGGTTAGGGTTAGGTTAATGTTAGGGTTAGGGTGACGTGTAAGGTTAGGTTTAGGGTGATGCGTAGGGTTAGTGTGAGGATTAGGGTTAGGGTTAGGGTTAAGGTTAGGCTGAAGGTTAGGGTTAGTTTTCGGGGGAGGGTAAGGTTTTGGTGAGGGTAATGTGAGGGTTTGGGTTAAGCTTAGGTTTAGGGTGAGGTTTAGGGTGAGGGTTAGTGTTAGTGTTAGGGTGTGGGTTAGGGTTAGGTTAAAGGTTAACCTTATCGTTAGGGTGATGTGTACGGTTAGGTTTAGGGTGAGGGTTAGGGTTAGTGTGAGGTTTAGGGTTATGGTTAGGGTTAAGATTAGGATGAAAGTGATGGATGGGGTTAAGGTGAGGGTAATGGTTAGGGCGAGGTTTAGGGCGAGGTTGAGGGTTAATATTACAGTTAGGGTTACGGTGAGGAGGAGGGTTAGGGTGAGGGGTAGGATTAGGGTTAGGGATAGGGTGAGGATTACGGTTAGGGTTAGGTTTAGTGTTACGGTTAGGCTGAGGGCTACTGTTAGGGTTAGGGTTAGATTGAGGGTTACAGTGAGGGTTAGGGTTAGGGTTATTGCTAGGCTGAGGTTGAGGGTGAGGGAAAGGGTTAGGGTGAGTGTTAGGGTGAGGTTTAGGTTTAGGGTTAGCATAAGGTATAGGGTAAGGGGTAAGGTTAGAATTAGGGTTAGGGTGGGGGTGAGTGTTAGTGTTAGCATTAGGGTTATAGTTAGGGTTAGGTTTAGGGTGAGGGTGAAGGTGAGGGTTAGGTTTAGATTTAGGATTAGGTTTAGGGTTAGCGTTAGGCTGAAGGTGGGGGTGAGGTTGAGGGTGAGTTTTAGGGTTAGGGTTAGTTTTAGGGTGAGGTTTATGTTTAGGGTAAGCATTAGGTATAGGGTAAGTGTTAGGGTTAGAATTAGGGTTAGGGTCGGGGTGAGTGTTAGTGTTAGCATTAGGGTTAGAGTTAGGGTTAGGTTTAGGGTGAGGGTGAGGGTGTGGTTTAGGGTTAGATTTAGGATTAGGTTTAGGGTTAGGGTTAGGCTGAAGGTGTGGGTGAGGTTGAGGGTGAGTTTTAGGGTTAGGGTTAGTTTTAGGGTGAGGGCTAGGATGAGGGTGAGGGTTAAGATGAGGGTTAGGGTTAGGGTGAGGGTGAGGTCTACGGTTAGGGTTAGGATTAAGATTAGGGTTAGGGTTAGACTAAGGGTGACAGTGAGGTTGAGGGTGAGTGTTAGGGTTAGGGTTAGTTTTAGGGTGTGGTCTAGGGTGAGTGTTAGGGTGAGGTTGAGGGTTTTGGTTAGGAAAAGCTTAGGGTTGGGTTTAGGTTGAGGATTATGGTGAGGTTGAGGTTTAATGTGAGGGATAGTGTTATGTGAGGATTAAGTTAGGGTTAGGGTGAGGGATAGGGTTAGGGTGGTGTTTAGCGTGATGGTGAGTGTTACGGTGAAGGTGAGGGTGAGGGTGAGGTTGAGGGTGCAGGTGAGGGTTACGGTTGGGGTGAGCGTTAGGGTGACCATGAGGGATAGGGTGAAGGTGAGGGTTAGGGTTAGGGTTAGTGTGAGGGTGAGTGTTAGGGTTTGGGTGAGGGGTAGGGTGAGACTGACGGTTAGGGTGAGCGTTAGGGTTAGGGTGAGAATTAGGGTGAGGGTTAAGGTGAGCGTTAGGGTTAGTATGAGGGTGAGCGTTAGATTTAGGTTTCAGGTAAGGTTTATTGTTAGGGTGAGGTTTAAGGTAGGATTAGGGTGAGGGTGAAGGTTAGGATTAAGCTTAGGGAGAAGGTTAGGGTGAGGGTTAGGTTTAGGATAAGGGTTAGGGTGAGTGTTATGGTTAGGGTTAGGTTGAGGGTAAGGTTTAGGGTCAGAGTTAGGGTGAGGTTGAGTGTTAGGATTAGGCTAAGTTTAGGGTGAGGGTTAGGGTGATTTTAGGGATAGGATGAGAGTTAGGCTGAGGTTAGGTTAAGGGCTAGGTTGAGGGTAAGGGTTAGGATGAGGGTTAGGGTTCCGCTAAGGGGTAGTGTTAGAGTTATGGTGAGTGTTAAGGTAGGGTTAGGGTGAGTGTGAGGGTTAAGGTTAGGGTTAGGGTTAGGGTCATGGTTAGGGTTAGGGTGAGGGTTAGGGTTAGGGTGAGGTTGAGGGTAAGGGTTAGGGTGAGGGCTAGGGTTCGGATTAGGGTTAGGGTGAATGGTAGGGTTATGATGAGGGTGAGGGTGAGGGTTAGGTTTAGGATTATAGTTAGGGTCAGGGTGAGGGTTAGTTATAGGGTTAGAGGTAGAGTTAGGGTTAGATTTAGGGTGAGGGTTACGGTTTGGATTGGGGTTAGGTTTAGGGTTATGCTGAGATTGAGTTTGAGTGTGAGGGTGAGGGATAGGGTTAGGGTGTGTGTTAGGGTTGGGGTAGGGTTAAGGTTAATGTGAGGGTTAGGGTTACGGTTAGGGTTAAGGTTAGGATGAGGATTAGGCTGAGGGTTAGGGTTAGGGTTAGTATGAGGGTAAGCATTAGGGTGAGGGTGAGGGTTAGGTTTAGGGTTAGGGTTAGGGAGAGAGTTACGGTGAGGTTTAGGGTTAGGGTTAGGTTTAGGGTGACGGTGAGTGTAAGGGTAAGGCTTAGGTGAGGTTTAGGGTGATGGTGACGGACAGGGTTTTTGGTGAGGGTAAAGTAAACTTTAATTTAGGTGAGTTTTAGGGTGAGGTTTGGGTTAATATTAGCATTAGCCTTAGTGTAAGGGTGAGGGTTTGGGTGTGAGTGAGGGTTAGGATTAGGGATAGGGTGAGTATTAGGGTTTGGGTTAGTGTTAGGTTGAGGGTTAGGCTGAGGTGTAGGGTTAGGGTTAGGTTTAGGGAGAGGGTAAGTGTGAGGTTTAGGGTTAGAATGAGGGTGAGGGTGAGGGTAAGTGTTAGTTTGAGGGTTAGGGTGAGGTTGAGGTTTAGGATTAGCATTCGTATTAGGGTTAGGGTGAGGGTTAGGGTTAGGGTTAGGGTTAGAGTGAGGGTGATGGTTAGTGTTAGCATTAGGGTTAGGATTAGGGTTAATGTGAGGGTTAGGGTTAGGGTTAATATTATGGTTATGGTTAGGGTTAGGCTGAGGGTGAGGTGGAGGGTGAGGGTGAGGGTTAGGGTTAGGTTGAGTGTAAGTGTTAGATTTAGGGTTAAGTTTAGGGTGAGTGTTAGAATTAGGGTTAGGGTTAGGATGAGAATTAGGGTTAGGCTTAGGGTTTGGGTGAGGTTTAGGGTGAGGGTTAGGGTTAGGGTTAAAATGAGGGTTAGGGTGAGGGTAAGGGTTAGGGTGAGGTTTAGGGTGAGGGTGAGCGTAAGATTTATGGTGAGGGTTAGGTTGAAGTTGATGGATAGGTTAGGGTTAGGGTTAGGGTGAGGATAAGGGTTAGGGTGAGGGTTAGGATGAGGGTGAGGGATAGGGTTATGGTGAGGGTAAAGGTTAGGGTGAGGGTTAGGGTGAGGGTGAGGGTTAGGGATAGCATTAGGGTTAGGGATATGTAAGGGTGAGGGTGAAGGTTCCATTTAGGGTGAGGGTGAAGTTTAGGGTTAGCATTAGGGTTTCGGTTAGGGTTATGTTGAGGGTCAGGGTTAGGGAAGGGTTAGGGTGAGTGTGATGGTTAAGGTTAAGG
This sequence comes from Dipodomys merriami, assembly GCF_024711535.1. Lineage (NCBI taxonomy): Eukaryota > Metazoa > Chordata > Mammalia > Rodentia > Heteromyidae > Dipodomys > Dipodomys merriami. Next base: position 3,659,935 of record NW_027206157.1, read on the forward strand.
TTAGGTTTAGGGTCATGGTTAGGGTTAGGGTGAGGGTTAGGGTTAGGGTGAGGTTGAGGGTAAGGGTTAGGGTGAGGGCTAGGGTTCGGATTAGGGTTAGGGTGAATGGTAGGGTTATGGTGAGGGTGAGGGTGAGGGTTAGGTTTAGGATTATGGTTAGGGTTAGGTTTAGGCTGAGGTTGAGGGTGAGGGTGAGGGTTAGGGTTAAATTGAGGTTTAGGGTGAGGGTAAGGGTTAGGGTGAGGTTTAGGGTGAGGGTGAGGGATAGGGTGAGGGTGAGGGTAAGATTTATCGTGAGGGTTAGGTTGAAGTTGATGGATAGGTTTATGGTGAGGGTAAGGGTTAGGGCGAGGTTTAGGGTGAGGTTGAGGGTTAATGTTAGCTTTAGGGTTACGGTGATGGTGAGGGTTAAGGTGAGGGTTAGGGTTAGGTTTAGGGAGAGGGTGAGGATTAGGGTTAGTTTTATGGTTACAGTGAGGGTTAGGCTGAGGGGTAGGTTTAGGGTTATTTTTAGGGTGAGGGTTAGGGTTAGGGTGAGGTTGAGGGTGAAGATAAGTGTTAGGGTGAGGGTTAGAATGGGGTGGAAGTTTAGGGTTAGCATTAGGGTTAGGTTTAGGGGTAGGGTGAGGGTTACAGTTAGGGTTAGGGTGAGGGTGAGGGTTAGTTTAAGCATTAGGTTTAGGGTTATGGGGAGGGTTAGCGTTAGGGTGAGGGTGTGGGTGAGGGTTAGGGTTAGGTGAGGGTTAGGGTGAGGGTGAGGGTGAGGGTTAGGGTTAGGTTTAGGATTAGAGTTAGGGTTAGGGTTAGGCTGATTGTGGGGGTGACATTGATGGTGAGGGTTAGATTTAGGTTGAGGTCTAGGGTCAGTGTGAGGATTAGAGTGAGGGTGAGTGTTTGGGTTAAAAAGGCTTAGGGTTAGGGTTAGGGTGAGGATTAGGGTGAGGGTGAGGTTTAAGTTGAGGGTTAGTGTTAGGGTTATGGTGAGGGTGAGGGTGAGGGTGAGAATTAGGGTTCAGGTTAGGATTAGGTTTAAGGTTGGGGTTAGGCTGAGGGTGGGGGTGAGGGTGAGCGTGAGGGTGATGCTTCGGCTTTAGGTGAGGGTTTGTGTTATCGTGAGGGTTAGGGTGACAGTGAGGGTTAGCTTAAAGTGACGGTTACGGTTAGGGTGAGGGTTCGGGTGAGGGTTCAGGTGAGGGGTAGGGTGAGGGGTAGGATGAGGGTTAGGGTTAATGTGTGGTTTAGGTTTGGGTTTAGGGTTAGAGTGAGAAAAAGGGTTAGGGTGAGGGTTAGGATGAGAGTGAGGGTTAGAGTTAGCGTTAAGTTTAGGGTGAGGTTTAGGGTGACGGTTAAAGTGAGGGTTAGGATTAGGTTTAGGGTTAGAATTAGGGTGAGGTTGAGGGTGAGGGTTAGGGTTTGGATTAGGGTTAGGGTTAGGTTTAGGCTGAGTTTGAGGGTGAGGGTGAGGGCGAGGGTTAGAGTTATGGTGAGTGTTAGGGTTGGGGTTAGAATTAAGGTTAGGGTGAGGGTTAGTGTTAAGTTTAGGGTTAGGATGAGGGCTAGTCGGAGGGTGAGGGTTAAGGTATGGGTGAGGGTAAGGTTTAGGTGAGGGTTAGAGTGAGGTTGAGTGTTAGGATTAAGCTTAGGGAGAAGGTTAGGGTGAGGGTTTGGGTTAGGATGAGGCTTAGGGTGAGCATTAGGGTTAGGGTTAGGGTGATGGTAAGGTTTAGGGTCAGGGTTAGGGTGAGGTTGAGTGTTAGGATTAGGTTAAGTTTAGGGTGAGGGTTAGGGTTACTTTAGGGTTAGGGATAGGGTTAGGATGAGAGTTAGGCTGAGGTATAGGTTTAGGGTTAGTTTGAGGGAAAGGGTTAGGTTGAGGGTTAGGGTTACACTAAGGGGTAGGATTAAGGTTAGGGTTAGGTTGAGGGTTAGGGTGAGGCTTAGGGTTAGGGATAGTGTTAGGGTGAGTGTGAGGGTGAGAGGATGGGTTTGGATGAGGGTTAGGGTGAGGTTGAAGTTTAGGTTTAGCATTAGGGTTAGGGTTAGGGATAGGGTGCGGGTTTAGGTTAGGGTTAGAGTGAGGGTGAGGGTTAGTTTTAGCATTAGGGTTACGGTTACCATTAGTGTGAGGGTTAGGGTTAGGGTTAGGGTGAGGGCGAGGGTGAGGGTAAGGGTTAGGGTTACCATTAGGGTTAAGGTTAGGGTGAGGCTGAGGGTGGGGGTAAGGGTTAGGGTTAGGGTGAGGGTTAAGGTGAGGGTTAGGGTTAGGGTTAGGTTGAGGTTGAGGGTGAGGGTAAGGGTTAGGGTGAGGGTTAGAGTGAGCTGGAGGTCTAGTGTTAGCATTACGGTTAGGTTTAGGGTTAGGGTGAGGGTGAGGGTTAGTTTAAGCATTAGGGTTAGGGTTATGGTGAGGGTGAGGGTGAGGGTTAGGGTTAGGTTTAGGATTAGATTTAGAGTAAGGGTTAGGCTGATTGTGGTGGTGACGGTAAGGGTGAGGGTTAGGTTTATGGTGAGGTCTAGGGTCAGTGTGAGTCTTAGGTTGAGGGTGAGGTTTTCAGTTAGATAAGGCTTAGGGTTAGGGTTAGGGTGAGGATTAGCGTGAGGGCGAGGTTTAAGGTGAGGGTTATGGTTAGGGTTAGGGTGAGGGTGAGGGTGAGGGTGAGGATTAGGATTAGGTTTAGGATTAGGGTTAGGGCTGGGGTTAGGCTGAGGGTGGGTGTGAGGGTGAGGGTGAGGGTGATGCTTCGGCTGTTGGTGAGAGTTTGTGTTAGGGTGAGGTTTAGGGTGACGGTGAGGGTTAGGGTGAAGGTGACTTTTACGGTTGTGGTGAGGGTTCAGGTGAGGGTTCAGGTGAGGGTTCGGGTGAGGGGTAGGGTTAGGGGTAGGATGAGGGTTAGGGTTAATGTGTGGTTTAGGTTTAGGTTTAGGTTTAGAGTGAGAATAAGGTTTAGGGTGAGGGTCAGGATGAGAGTGAGCGTTAGAGTTAGAGTTAGGGTTAGGGTGAGGTTTAGGGTGAGGGTTAAAGTGAGGGTTAGGATTAGGGTTAGGATTAGAATTAGGGTGAGGGTGAGGGTGAGGGTTAGGGTTTGGATTAGGGTTAGGGTTAGGGTTAGGCTGAGGTTGAGGTTGATGGTGAGGGTGAGGGTTAGAGTTATGGTGAGTGTTAGGGTTGGGGTTAGGGTTAAGGTTAGGGTGAGGGTTAGTATTAGGGTTAGGGTTAGGATGAGGGTTAGGATGAGGGTTAAGTTTAGGGTTAGGGTGAAGGTAAGGGTTAGGGTGAGTGTTAGGGTGAGGGTGTGGTATAGGTTTATGGTGAGGGTAAGGGTTGGGTGAGGTTTAGGGTGAGGTTGAGGGTTAATGTTAGCATTAGGGTTAAGGTAAGGGTGAGAGTTAGGGTGAGGGGTAGGGTTAGGGTTAGGGAGAGGGTGAGGATTAGGGTTAGGGTTATGGTTAGGGTGAGGGTTAGGCTGAGGGGTAGGGTTAGGGTTATTGTTAGGGTTCGGGTTAGATTGAGTGTTCGGGTTAGGGTTAGGGTTAGGGTGAGGTTGAGGGTGATGGTAAGGGTTAGGTTGAGGGTTAGAGTGAGGTGGAGGTTTAGGGTCAGCATGAGGTTTAGGTTTAGGGTTAGGGTGAGGGTTAGGGTTAGGGTTGGATTCAGGGTGAGGGTTAGTTTTAGCATTAGGGTTAGGGTTATGGTGAGGGTTAGGGTTAGGTTGAGGGTGAGGTTGAGGTTATGTTTAGTGTTAGGATCAGAGTTAGGTTAGGGTTAAGCTGATGGTTGGGGTAACTGTGAGGGTGAGTGTTAGGTTTAGGTTGAGGTCTAGAGTCAGTGTGAGGGTTAGGGTGAGGGTGAGGATTTTGTTTAGAAAAGGCTTAGGGTTAGGGTTAGGTTGAGGATAAAGGTTATGGCGAGGGTTAGGGTGAGGGTGAGGGTTAGGGTTAGAGTTAGGTTTAGGGTGAGTTTTATGGTGAGGGTTAGGGTTTGGGTTAGGGTGACGCTGAGGGTTAGATTTAGGGTTAAGGTGAGGGTTAGGGTTAAGGTGAGGGTTAGGTTTAAGGTTACGGTGAGTGTGAGTGTTCAGGTTCGGGTGAGGTGTTGGGTGTTGGTGACGGTTAGGGTAAGTGTGAGGGAGATGGTGACTTTGAGGGTTAGGGTGAGGGTGAGGATTAGGGTTAGCGTTAGAATAAGGGTGAGGGTTAAGTTTAGAGTTAGGGTGTGGGTGAAAGTTAGGATTAGGGTTAGGCTGACTGTTAGGATTAGGGTGAGGGTTAGGGATAGGGTTTGGGTTAGCATGAGGGTTAGACTGAGGGTTAGGTTTAGGGTTAGGGTGAGGGTGAGGGTGAGGGTAAGGGTTGGGGTGAGGGTTAGGTTGAGTGTGAGGGATAGGGTTAGGTTTATATTTAGTGTGGGCATTAGTGTTAGGGTTAGGGTTTGGTTTAGGGTAAGGGTTAAGGTGAGGGTAAGGGTGAGGATAAGGGTTAGGGTGAGGGTTAGGTTGAGGTTGAGTGATAGGGTTCTGATGAGGGTAAGGATTAGGGTGAGGGTTAGGTGAGGTTGAGGGTTAGGGTTTGGGTGAGTGTAGGATAAGTGTTAGGGTGTGGGCTAGGGTTAGGGTTAGGGTTAGGATGAGTGTTAGGGTTATGTTGTGGGTGAAGTTGAGTGTCAGCTTTAAAATTAGGGTTAGGTTTAGGGTGAGGGTTGAGGATAGGGTTAGGGTTAGGGTAAGTTATAAGGTTAGGTTTAGGGTGAGGTGAGGTTTAGGGTTTGGAGTAGGGTTAGTGTTAGGGTTAGGGTGAGCGTTAGGTTGAGGGTTAGTCTTAGGGTTATGGTGAGGGTGAGGGTGAGTGTTAAGGGTAGCAAGAGAGTTAGGTTGAGGGTGAGGGATAGGGTTAGGGTTAGGGTTAAGGTTAGGGTGAGGTTTAGGGTTAGGCTTAGGTTTAACATGAGGGTTAGGTTGATGGTTAGGGTTCGGGGAAGGGTAAGGGTTAGGGTGAGGTATAGGGTGAGGATGAGGATTAGAGTTAGGCTTACAGTTAGGTTTAGGATATAGGGTAAGGGTGAGGGTTAGGGTTAGGGTTAGGGTCAGGGTCAGGGTGAGGGTTAGGTTAGGTTTTGGGTTAAGGTGAGGGTTAAGGTGACAGTGAGGGTTAGGGTGAGGGTGAGGGTTAGGTTTTGGTTTAGGGTTAGGGTTAGGGTGATGGTTAGTGTTAAGTTTAGGGTTAAGTTGAGCGTTTTGGTTGGGGTTCGGTTTAGAGTTAGGGTCACGGTGAGGGTGAGGTTTAATATTTGGATTAGTGTTAGGGTTAGGTTTAGGATGAGGGTGAGGTTGAGGGTGAAGGTGAGGGTTAGGGTTTGGTTGAGGGTTAGGGTTAAGGTTAATGTGAGTGTTAGGGTTAGGGTTAAGTTTAGGATGAGTTTTTGGCTTAGGGTTAGGTTTAGATTTCCGGTGAGGGTAAGGTTTAGGGTGAGCATTAGGGAGAGGGTGAAGGGTAGGCTGAGGCTTAGCCTTAGGGTGAGGGTTAGTGTGAGGGTAAGGGTGAGGGTAAGGTTTAGGGTGAGGGTTAGGGTGAAGGTGAGGGATAGGGTTAAGGTGAGGGTAAGATTTAGGGCAAGGTTTAGGGTGAAATTGAGGGTTAATATTAGGGATACGGTGAGGGTGAAGGTTAGGGTTAGGGTTAGGGATAGGGTGAGGATTAGGGTTAGGGTTAGGTTTAGGGTGAGGGTTAGGCTGAGGGGTGTGGTTAGGTTTAGGGTTAGGGTGAGAGTTAGAGTGAGGTTTAGGGTTAGGTTTGGGGTTAGAGTTAGGGTGAGGTTGAGGGTGAGTGTAAGAGTTAGGGTGAGGGTTAGGGTGAGGTTGAGGTTTAGGGTTAGCATTAGGGTTAGGGTTCGGTTGAGGTTTAGGGTTAGGTTTAGGGTTAGAGTGAGGGTGAGGGCTATTGTTAGCATTAGGGTTAGGGTTAGGTTTAGGTTTAGTGTTAGGGTGAGGTTGAGGGGGAGCTTTCAGTTTAGGATTAGGGTTAGGGTTAGGGTTAGGCAAGGGTGAAATTGAGGATGAGGGTTAGGGTTAGGATTAGTTTTAGGATGAGGGCTAGGGTGAGGGTGAGGTTTAGAGTAGGGTTAGGGTGAGGGTGTGGGTTCGGGTTCGTTTGAGTTTTAGGGTGTGGGTGATGGTTAGGGTTAGGGAGAGGGTTAAGTTTAAGGTGTGGGTTAGGATATGGGTGAGGGTTAGGATTAAGGTGAGGATTAGTGTTAGGGTTAGTGTTAGGGTTATGGTGAGGGTAAGGGTTAGGATGAGGTTTAGGGTGAGGGTGAGGTTTAGGACTAGCGTTAGAATTGGGTGAGTGTTAGTGTGAGGGTTAGGATATTGGTTACGCTTAGGGTGATGATGAGGGTTACAGTTAGGGTTATGATTAGGGTTAGGGTGAGGATTAGGTTTAGGGTGAGGTTGAATGTGAGGGTTAGGTTTAGGATTAGGCTTAGTTTTAGGATTAGGCCTAGGGTTAGGGTGAGGTTGAGGCTCAGAATTAGGTTTAGGGTGAGGATTAGGGTTATGGTTAGGGTTAGGGTGAGGGTGAGGGTGAGGGTTGTGTTGAGGGTGATGGTGAGGGCGAGGGTGAGGTTGAGTGTTAGGTTTAAGGTGAGGGTTAGGGTTAGGGTTAGGGTTAGGGTTAGGGTGAAGGTGGTGGTGAGGTTGAGGGTAAATGGTGAAGTTTAGGGTTTGGATGAGGGTTAGGTTTAGGGTTAGGTTGAGTGTGAGGGTTAGGGTTAGGGTTAAGGTTACCGTTAGGGTGAGGGTTAGGGTTATGATTAGGGTTAGGATGAGGGTTAAACTGAAGGTTAGGGTTAGGGTTCGGGTGAGCATAAGGGTTAGGGTGAGCGTTAGGTTGAGGGTGAGAGGATGGTTAGGCTTAGGGTTATGATGAGCTTTAGGGTGAGGGTAAGTGTTAGGGTGAGGGTTAGTGTGGGGGTGAGGATACGGTTAAGGTGAGGGTAAGGGTTAGGGCGAGGTTTAGGGTGAGGTTGAGTGTTAATGATAGCATTAGGGTTATGGTGAGGGTGAGGGTTAGGGTGATCGTTAGGGTTAGGGTTAGGTATAGGGTGAGGATTAGGGTAAGGTTTAGGTTTAGGGTGAGGTTTAGGCTGAGGGGTAGGGTTATGATTAGGGTTAGGGTGATGGCTATGTTGAGGTTTTGGGTTAGGATTAGGGTTAGGTTTAGGGTGAGTTTGAGGGTGAGGGTAAGGGTTAGGGTGAGGTTTAGTGTGAGATTGAGCTTTAGGGTTAGCATTAGGGTTAGGGTTAGGGTTAGGGTTAGGGTTTGGGTTACGGTTAGGGTTATGGTGAGGGTGAAGTCTAGTGTTAGCATTAGGGTAAGGGTTAAGGTTAGGGTTAGGGTGAGGATGAGGGTTACAGATTGGGTTAGGATTAGGGTTAGGATTAGGGTTAGGCTGAGTGTGGGGGTGAGGTTAAGGGTGAGGGTTAGGGTTAGGGTTGATTTTAGGGTGAGTGATAGGGTGAGGGTGAGGGTTAAGGTGAGGGTTGGGGTGAGGGTGAGGGTTTCCCGTTAGGAAAGGCTTAGTTTTCGGGTTACGGTGAGGATTAGGTTGAGGGTGAGGTTTAAGGTGAGGGTTAGGGTTAGGGTGAGGATTAGGGTTATGGTTAGGGTGAGGGTTAGGTTTAGGGTGATGTTTAGTGCGAGGGTGAGGTTGAGGTTGAGGGTAAGTGTTTAGGTGAGGTTGAGGGTTTGGTTGAGGGTTAGGTTGAACGTGAGGGTTAGGGTTAGGTTTAGGGTAAGGGTTAGAGTTAGGGTTAGGGGGAGGGATAGAGTGAGGGGCAGGTTTAGGGTTAGGTTTGGGGTTAGGGTTAATGTAAGCGTTAGGGTTAGTGTTAGGGTTAGTGTGAGGGTAAGGGTTGGGGTGAGGGTTAGGGTGAGAATGAGGGTTAGGGTTAGCCTTAGGGTTAGGGTGAGGATTAGGGTGAGGGTTAAAGTGAGGGTTAGGGTTAGGGTTAGTATGAGGGTAAGGTTTAGAGTCAGATTTAGTGTGAGTGTTAGGGTTAAGGTGAGGTTTAGCGTAGGATTATGGTCCGGGTGAGGGTCGGGTGAGGGTGAGTTTTAGGGATTGGGTGATGATTAGGTTTAGGGTGAGGGTTAAGGTGACAGTGAGGGTTAGGGTGAGGGTGAGGGTTAGGATTACTGTGAGGATTAGGGTTAGGGTTAAGGTTAGGTTTATGTTGAGGGTAAGGGTTAGGATGAGGTTTAGGGTGAGGGTGAGTTTTAGGGATATCATTAGAATTAGGGTGAGTGTTTGGTTGAGGGTTAGGTTTCGGTTTAGGCTTAGGGTGAGGGTGAGGGTTAGAGTTAGGGTTCGAGTAAGGGTTAGGGCAAGGGTAAGTTTTAGGGTGAGGGTTAGGGTGAGGGTGAGGATTAGGGTTAGGTTGAGGGTTAGGGTGAGCATTAGGGTGAGGGTTAGGTTTAGGTTTAGGTTTAGGGTGAGGTTTCATGTTAGGGTTAGTGTTAGGGTTAGTGTGAGGGTTAGGGTGAGGGTAAGGTTTAGAGTGAGGGTAAGGGTGAGGGTGAGGGTTAAGGATAGCATTAGGGTTAGGGTTATGGTTAGGTTGAGGGTTAGAGTTAGGGTTAGTGTTACGGTGAGGGTGAGGGTGAGGGTGAGGGTTAGCATTAGGTTTAGGGTTAGGCTGAGAGTGAGGGATAGTGTTAGGGTTAGGGTGAGGTTTAGGTTTAGGTTTAGGGTGAGGGTTAGTGTTAGGGTGACCGTGGTGGTGAGGTTGAGTGTAAGGGTGAGGTTTAGGGTTTGGGTGAGGGTTAGGGTTAAGGTTAGGTTTAGGCTGAGGTTGAGGTTGAGGGTGAGGTTGAGAGTTAGGGTTAGGGTTAGGGTGAGGGTTAGGGTTAGAGATAGGGTTACGGTTAGGGTGAGGGTTAGGGTTAGGGTTCTGGTCAGGTTAAGGGTTATGTTGAGGGTTTGGGTTAGAGTGAGGCGAGGCTTAGGCTTAGGGTTATGGTGAGCTTATGGGTGAGGTTAAGGGTTAGGGTGAGGGAGAGGGTAGTGTTAAGGTGAGGGTAAGGGTTAGGGCGAGGTTTAGGGTGAGGTTGAGGGCTAATGTTAGCATTAGGGTTATGGTGAGGGTGAGGGTTAGGGTGAGGGTTTGGGTTAGGGTGAGGGTGAGGGTGAGGATGAGGGATAGGGTTAGGGCTAGGATTAGAATTAGGTTTAGGTTTAGGCTGAGGGTGGTAGTGAGGTTGAGGTTGAGGGTTAGGGTTAGGGTTAGTTTTAGGGTGAGGGTTGGGTGAGGGTGAGGGTGAGGGTGAGGGTTACGTTGAGGGTGAGGATTAGGGTTAGGGTTAGATTGAGGGTTAGGGTTAGGGTGATGTTTAGGTTGAGGGTGAGGGTGAGGGTGAGGGTGAGGGTTAGGGTGAGCGTTAGGGTGTAGGTGAGAGTTAGTTTTAGGGTGAGTGTTAGGGTGATGGTTAGGGTTAGGGTGAATGGGAGGGTTAGGGTTAATTTTAGGGTGAGTGTTAGGGTGAGTCTTAGTGTGAGGATTAGCGTTCGGTTTAGGGTTATGGAGAGCGTAAGTTTTAGGGTGAGGTTTAGGGTGAGGGTGAGGGTTAGGGTTAGCGTTAGCGTAAGGGTGAGGTTTAAGGTGAGTGTTAGGGTTAGGGTGAGGGTTAGGGTTAGGGTTCGGGTTCGGGTTAGGGTGAGGATCAGGGTTAGTGTTAGGGTTAGATTTAGGGTGATGGTGTGCGTTAGGGTTAAGATTAGGGTTAGGGGTAGGGGTAGGCTGAGGTTTAGGGTGAGGCTTAGGTTTAGGGTGAGGGTTAGGTTTAGGGTAAGGGTTCGGGTGAGTTTGAGTGGTAGGGTTAGGGTTAGGAAGAGGGTTTGGCTGAGGATTGGCATTATGGTTATGGTTAGGTTGAGGGTAAGGTTTAGGGTGAGGGTTAGGGTGAGGGTGAAGGTGAGGATTAGGGTTAGGTTGAGGGTTAGGGTGAGCATGAGGGTGAGGGTTAGATTTAGGTTGAGGGTTAGGGGGAGGGTTAGATTGAGGATTAGTGTTAGGGTTTGGGTAAGGGTTAGGTTGAGGGTGTGGGTTAGGGTGAGGTTGAGGTTTAGGCTTAGTATTAGGGTTAGGGTGAGGGTTAGGGTTAGGTTTAGGGTTAGGGTGAGGGTGAGGGCTAGTGTTAGCATTAGAGTTAGGGTTAGTTTTATGGTTAGGGTGAGAGTGAGGGTTTGGGTTTGCCTGAGTGTTAGGGTGAGGTTTACAGTGAGGGTTAGGTTTCGGGTTAGGGTTAGTGTTTAGGTTAGTGTGAGGGTGAGCATTATGGTTAGTGTTAGGTTGAGGGTTAGGGTTAAGGTGATGTTTAGGTTGAAGGTAACGGTTAGGGTGAGTGTTCTGGTTCGGGTTAGGGTGAGGGTGAGGGTCAGAGTTAGTTTTAGGGTGAGGGTTAGGGTTATGGTTAGCTTTAGGGTGAGTTTGAGGGTGAGGGTTAGGGTGAGGGTGATGGTGAGGTTGAGGGTGAGAGTGAGAGTTATGTTTAGGGTAAGTATTATGGTTAGTGTTAGGTTTAGAGTTAGAGGCTGAGGGCTTTGGTTAAGGTTAGGATTAGGGTGACGGTTAGGTTTAGGGTGAGGGTTAGGATTAGGATTAGGGTTAGGGTGAGGGTGAAGGCTAGTGTTAGCATTAGAGTTAGGGTTAGGGTTAGGGTTAGGGTAAGGGTGAGGATGAGGTTTAGGGTTAGGATTAGGATATGGTTTAGAATTAGGGTTAGGCTGAAGTTGGGGTAAGGTTGAGGGTGAGGGTTAGGGTTAGTTTTAGGGTGATGGCTAGGGTGAGGGTGAGGGTTAGGTTGAGGGTTAGGTTGAGGGTGAGGGTTTCGGTTAGGAAAGGCTTAAGGTTAGGGTTAGGGTGAGGATTAGGGTGAGGGTGAGGTTTAAGGTGAGGGTTAGGGCTATGTGAGGTTTAAGGTTAGGGTTAGGATGAGGGTTAGGGTTAGGGTGAGGGTGAGGGTGAGGGTGTAGGTGAGGGTTAGGGTTATGGTTAGGATTAGGGTGACGGTGAGGGTTAGGGTGACGGTGAGGGTTAGGGTGCAGGTGAGAGTTAGGGTTAGGGTTAGGGCTAGGGTTAGGGTTAGGGTTTGGTTGAGAGTTAGGGTGAGCGTTAGGGTCCAGGTTAAGTTTAGGTTTAGGGTTAGGGTTAGGGTTAGGGTGAGGTTTAGTGTTAGTGTTAGGGTTAGGGTTAGGTTCAAGGTTAGGGTGATCGTTAGCGTGAGGGTTAAGTTTAGGTTTAGGGTTAGGGTGAGGTTTAGGGTGAGGTTTAGTGTTAGTGTTAGGGTTGGGGTTAGGATGAGGGTTAGGGTGATGGTAAGGGTTGGAGTCAGGTTTAGGGTGAGGGTGAGGGTGAGGTTTAGGTTTAGGGTGAGGGTTAGGTTTAGTGTGAACGTTAGGATAAGTGTTAGGTTTAGGTTTAGGGTGAGGGTTAGGTTTAGTGTGAAGGTTAGGCTAAGTGTTAGCGTTAGGATTAGGGTGAGGGAAAGGTTTATGGTGAGGGTCAGGTCGACGGTGAGGTTTAGGGTTAGGGTGAGGATTACGGTGAGCGTTAGGATGAGGGTTAGGTTTAGGTTTAGGGTGAGGGTGAGGGTTAGGGTTAGGGTTTGTATTAGGGTTAGGGTTAGGGTGAGGTTTAGGGATAGGGATAGGGTTAGGGTGATTGTTTGGTTTAGGTTTATGTTTAGATTTTGGGTGAGGGTGAGGGTTAGGTTTTGAATTATGGTTAGGGTTAGTGTTATACTGAGGTTGAGGTTGAGTCTGAGGGTGGGGGTTAGGGTAAGGATGAAGGTTAGGATTAGGGTTAGTGTTAAGGTTAGGGTGAGGGTGAGGGTTAGGGTTAGGTTTAGGATGAGGTTTAGGTTGATGGTTAGGGTTAGGGTTCGGGGGAGGATAAGGGTTAGGGTGAGGATTAAGGTGAGGATGAGGGTTAGGGTTAGGCTTAGGGTTAGGGTGAGTGTTAGGGTGAGGGTTAGTGTTAGGTTTAGCATTACGGTTAGGATGAGGGTTAGGGTGAGGATAAGGGTTAGGGTGAGGTTGAGGGTGAGGGTGAGGGATAAGGTTAAGATGAGGGTATGTATTAGGGCGAGGTTTAGGGTGAGGTTGAGGGTTAATTTTAGTATTAGGTTTATGGTGAGTGTGAGGGTTAGGTTGATGTTTAGGGTTAGGGTTAGGTATAGGGTGAAGATTAGGCTTAGGGTTAGGTTTAGCGTGAGGGTTAGGCTGAGGGTTAGGATTAGAGTGAGGGTTAGGTTGAGGGTTAGGGTTATGGTTAGTGTTAAGGTTAGGGTGAGTTTGAGGGTGAGAATAAGGTTTAGGGTGAGGCTTAAGGTGAGGTTGAGGTTTAGGGTTAGCATTAGATTTAGGGTTAGGCTTAGGTTGAGGGTTAGGTTTAGGGTTAGGTTGAGGGTGGGGTGAGGTTGAGGGTGAGGTTTAGGGTTAGGTTGAGTTTTAGGTTGAGGGCTAGGGTGAGGGTGAGGGTTAGGGTGAGGGTTAGGGTGAGAGTGAGTTTTTCGGTTAGGAAAGGCTTAGGTTTAGGGTTAGGTTGAAGATTAGGGTTAGGGTGAGGTTTAAGGTGAGGTTTAGGGTTAAGGTGAGGATTAGGGTTAGGGTGAGGGTGAGGGTTAGTGTTAGAGTGATGTTTAGGGTGAGTGTGAGGGTTAGGTTGAGGGTGAGGGTGATGGTGAGGGTGAGGATGTAGATGAGGATTAGGGTTAGGGTGAGGGTTAGGGTGAAGTTGAGGGTGAGGGTTAGGTTTAGGGTGAGGGTTAGGGTAAGGGGTAGGGTGAGGAATAGGGTGAAAGGTAGGGTTAGGTTTAGGGTGAGGGTTAGGGTTAATGTGAGTGTTAGGTTTAGGATTAGGGATAGTGTGAGGATAAGGTTTAGGCTTAGGGTTAAGTTGAGAGTGAGGATTAGGTTTAGAGTTTGAGTTAGGGTGAGAGTTACTCTGAGGGTTAAGGTGAGGGTTAGGGTTAGAGTTAGGTTTAGGGTGAGGGTTAGGTTTAGGGTGAGGTTTAGGGAAAGTTAAGGGTGTGGGTTCGGGTTCGCGAGAGGGTGAGTTTTAGGGTGTGGGTGACGGTTAGAGTTAGGGTGAGGGTTAATATGGCGGTGAGGGTTAGGGTGAGGGTGAGGGTTAGGGTTGTGGTGAGGATTACGGTTAGGGATAGGGTTAGGGTTATGATGAGTGTAAGGGTTACGATGAGGATTAGGGTGAGGGTTAGGGTTCAGGTTAGGCTTAGGGTGATGGTGAGGGTTACAGTTAGTGTCAGGATTAAGGTTAGGGTTAAGCTGAGGGTGAGGGTGTGGGTGAGGGTGAGGTTTAGGTTTAGGGTGAGGGTTAGTTTCAGGGTTAGGTTTAGGGTTAGGTTGAGGGTTATGGTTAGGTTTAAGAAGACGTTTTGGCTGAGGCTTAGGGTTACGGTTAGTATGAGTGTGAGGGAAATGTTTAGGGTTAGGGTGAGGTTTAGGTTAAGAATTAGAGTGAGGGTTAGGGTGAGGGTGAGGGTTAGGAATAGCATTAGGTTTAGGTTTACGGTTAGGGTGAGGGTTAGATTTACAGTTAAGTTTAGGGTGAGGGTAATGTTGAGGGTTAGAGTTAGGGTTAGAGTTAGGGTTAGGGTGAGTGTTAGGGTTAGGGTTAGGGATAGGGTGAGGGCGAGGGTGAGGGTTAGGGTTAGGGTGAGGATTAGGGTTACAGTGAGGTTTAGAGTGACAATGAGGTTAAGGGTGAAGGTGAGGGCTATGGTTAGGGTTAGGGTTAGAGTGAGGTTTAGGGTTAGGATTAGGGTTAGGCTTAGTGTGAGGTTAAGGGTTAGAGTGAGTGTTAGGTTGAGGGTGAGGTTTTGGGATAGCATTAGGTTTAGGGTTAGGGTTAGGATGAGGGTGAGGATTACGTTTAGGGGTAGAGTTAGGGTTAAGGTTAGGGTTAGGGTGAGGGTTAGGTTTAGGGTTAGGGTTAGGTTGAGGGTGAAGGTTAGGGTTAGGGTGAGTGTTAGGGTGAGGGGTAGGGTTAGAGTTATTGTTAGGGTGAGGGTTACGTTTAGTGTGAGCGTTTGGGTTAGGCTTAAGTTTAGGGTGAGAGTAAGGTTTAAGGTGAGTGTTAGAGTGAGTGTTAGATTTAGCCTGAGTGTTAGGGTGAGTGTTACTGTGATGGTTAGGGTTAGGGTTAGGGTTAGGGTGAAGGTTAGGTTGAAGGTGAGGGTTATGGTTAGTGTTAGCGTGAAGGTTAGGGTGAGGGTGATGTTTAGGTTGAGGGTGACGTTTAGGGTGAGGGTTAGGGTCTGCATGAGGGTTAAGTTTAGAATGAGGGTTAGGGTGATGGTGAGGATTAGGGTGAGTATGAGGGTTAGGGTTATGTTGAGGGTTATGGTTAGGGTTAGGAAGACGTTTTGGCTGAGGCTTAGGGGTAGGGTTAGGATTAGTGTGAGGGTAAGGTTGAGGGTGAGGGTGAGGGTGAAGGTTAGGGTTAGGGTTAGGGTTAGGTTTAGGTTTAGGTTGAGGGTGAGGGTTAGGTTTAGGATTAGGGTTAGGGTTAGGGTTAGGCTAAGGATGAGAGTGAGGGTGAGGGTTAGGGTTAGGGTGAGGATTAATGTTAGGGTAGGGATTAAGGTGAGGGTGAGTGTGAGGGTTAGGGTGAGGGTGAGGGTAAGGATTTGGGTGAGGGTTAGGGTTAGGTTTAGGCTGAGGGTTAGGGTGAGGGTGAGGGTTAACGTTAGGTTGAGGGTTAGGGGTAGTTTTAGCGTTAGGGTGAAGGTTAGTGTTAAGATTAAGAATAGGGTCAGGGTTAAGGTCAGGGGAAGGGTTATGGTTAGGTTTAGGGTTAGTGTGATGATTAGGGTTAGGGTGAGGGTTAGGTTTATGGTTAGGATTAGGGTGAAGTTGAGGTTGAGGTTTAGGTTTAGGGTTAGGTTGAGGGTTAAGGTTAGGGTGAGGGTTATAGTGATGGTGAGGTTAAGGGTAAGGGTTAGGATGAGGTTTATGGTGATTGTGAGGGTTAGGGTTAAGCTTAGGGTTAGGGTGAGGGTTAGGTTTAGGTTTAGGGTGAGCGTTAGGGTGAGTGTGGTTTAGGGTTAGGGTTAGGGTTAGTGTGAAGTTTAGGGCGAGGGTTAGGCTGAGGGTTAGGGTTAGGGTTAGGTTTAGGGTGAGGGTGAGGGCTAGTGTTAGCATTAGAATTTGGGTTAGGGTTAGGGTTAGGGTGAGGGTGAGGGTTAGGGTTACGGTTAGGATTAGGTTTAGGTTTAGGGTTAGGCTGAAGTTGGGGGTGATGTTGAGGGTGAGGTTTAGGGTTAGTTTTAGGGTGAGGGCTAGGGTGAGGGTGAGGGTTAGGGTGAGGGTTAGTTTGAGGGTGAGGGTTTTGGTTAGGAAAGCCTTAGTGATAGGGTTTGGGTGAGGATTAGGTGAGGGTGAGGTTTAAGGTGAGTGTTAGGGTTATGTGAGGATTAAGGTTAGGGTTAGCATGAGGGTGAGGGTGAGGGTGAGGGTGTAGGTGAGGGTTAGGGTTGGGGTGAGGATTAGGGTGACGGTGAGGGTTAGGGCGAGGGTGAGGGGTAATATGAGGGGTAGGTTTAGGATTAGGGTGAGGGTTAGGGTTTAGGTGAGGGTTAGGGTTAGAATGAGTGTGATGGTTAGAGTTAGGTTTAGGGTGAGGGTTAGTGTTAGAGTGAAGTTTAGGCTAAGGCTAGGGTGAGGGTGAGGATTCGGGTGAGGGTGAGTTTTAGTGTGTGGGTGGCGGTTAGGTACAGAGTGAGGGTTAAGGTTACTGTGAGGGTTAGGGTGAGGGTGAGGGTTAGGGTTATGGTGAGGATTAGGGTTAGGGTTAGATTTAGGGTTATGGTGACAGTAATGGTTAGGATGAGTTTTTGGGTGAGAGTGAGGTTTAGGGATAGTGTTAAAGTTAGGGTGAGGGTGAGGGTTAGGGTTCAGTTTAGGCTTAGGATGAGGGTGAGGTTTAGATTTACGGTTAGGGTTATTGTTAGGGTGAGGGTATGGTTTAGTGTGAAGGTTATGGTGAGGGTGAGGGTTAGGATTAGGTTGAGGTTTAGTGTGAGCGTTAGGGTGAGTGTTAGGTTTAGGTTTAGGTTTAGGTTTAGGGCCAGGGTTAGGGTGAGATTTAGTGTTAGTGTAAGGGTTAATGTTAGGGTGAAGGTTAGAGTGAAGGTAAGTGTTAGAATGAGGGTAAGGGTGAGGGTGAGGGTTAGGGATAGCATTATTGTTAGGGTTAGGTTTAGGGTTAGGGTTAAGGTTATGGTGAGGGTGAGGGTTAGGGTTAGCATTAGGGTTAGGGTTAGGTTTAGGGTTATGTTTAGGGTTAGAGTGAGGGTGAGGGTGAGGGTTAGGTTTAGGTTTATGGTTAGGGTGAGTGTTAGGGTTAAGATGACAGTGAGGGTAAGGGTTAGGGTGAGGGATAGGGTTAGGTTTAGGGTTAGGGTGAGGTTTAGGTTTAAGGTGAGAGTGAGTGTGAGAGTTAGGTTTAGGATTAGGCTTAGGTGTAGGGTTAGGCTTAGGGTGAGGGTGAAGGTGAGGGTCAGAGTTAGGTTTAAGTTTATGTTTAGGGTTATGGTTAGGGTAGGGTGATGGTGAGGGTGAGGGTGAGGGTGAGGGTGATGTTGAGGTTGAGGATGATGGTGAGGATTAGGGTTTGGGTGAGGGTTAGGGTTAGGGTTATGGTTAAGGTTAGGGTGAGGGTTAGGGTTAGGGTTAGGGTTACGATGAGAGTTAGGCTGATGGTTAGGCTTTGAAATAGGGTGAGGGTAAGGGTTAGGTGGAGGGTGAGGTTTAGGTTTAGTATTAGGGTTAGGGTTAGGCTGAGGTTTAGGGATAGGGTTAGGGTTACGATGAGGGTTTTGGTTAGGTTTAGGTTTAGAGTTAAGGTGAGGGTGAGGGTTAGGGTTTGAATTAGGGTTAGGGTTAGGGTTATACTGAGCTTGATTTTGAGGCTGAAAATGAGGGTTAAGGTTAGGGTGAGAGTTAGGATTACGGTTAGGGTTAAGGTTAGTGTGAGGGTTAGGGTTAGGGTTAGGGATAGGTTTAGGATGAGGGTTAGGCTGACGATGAGGGTTAGTTGTCGGGGGAGGATAAGGGTTAAGGAGAGGGTTAAGGTGATGGTGAGGGTTAGGCTTAGGCTTTGGGTTAGGCTGAGGGTTAGTGTTAGGTTTAGGGGTAGGGTTAGGGTGAGGGTTAGGGTGAGGATAAGTGTTAGGGTGAGGTTTAGGGTGAGGGTGAGGTTTAGGGTTAGGGTTAGGGTTATTGTTAGGGTTAGGTTTAGGCTGATGGTGAGAGTGACTGTGAGGGTGAAGGTGAGATTTAGGGTTAGTGTGAGGGTTAGTGTTAGGGTGAGGGTAAGGTGTAGAGTGAGGGCTAGGGTGAGGTTGAGGGTTAGGTTGAGGTTGCAGGTGAGGGTGAGGTTTAGGCTTAGGTTTAGGGTGAGGCGAGGGTGAGGGTTTAAAATAGGTAAGGGTTAGGGTTATGGTTAGGGTGAGGGTAAGGTTTAGGGTGAGGGTTAGGGTGAGTGTGAGGGTAAGGATTTGTGTTAGGGTTAGGGTTAATGTTAGGGATTAATGTTTGGCTTAGGGAGAGGGTTAGGGTGACAGTTAGGTTTAGGGTGAGTGTTAGGGTTAGGTTAAGGTGAGTGTAAGTGTTAGGGCGTGGGTTAGGGTGAGAGTGAGATTTAACGTTAGCATTAGGGTTAGGATGAGGGTAGCTTTAGGGTTAGGGTGAGGGTTAGGGTGAGTGTGAGCTTGAGGGTTAAAGTTGGGTTGAGGGTGAGGGTGAAGGTTAAGGTTAGGGTTAGGGTTAGGCTTCGGGTTATGGTGAGTGTTAGTGTTATTGTTAGGGTTAGGGTGAGGGTGAGAGTGAGGGTTAGTGTGAGGGTGAGTTTGAGGGTGAGGATGAGGGTGAGGTTTAGGGTTAGGTTTAGGGTTAGGATGAGGGTGAGGGTTAAGGTTAGGATTAGGGTTATTGTTAGAAGTAGGCTGTGGGTGAGGGTGAATGTGAGGGTGAGGGTTGCGGTTAGGGTTCAGGTGTAGGTTAGGGTTAGTGTGAGGGTTAGGGTGAGGGTGAGTGTAAGGGTTATGGTGAGAGTTAATGTGACCATGAGGTTTAGGGTTAGGGTTAGGGTGAGGATTTGGATTAGAATTAGGGTTAGGGTGAAGGCTATTGCAAGGGTGAGGGTTAGGGTGAGGGTTCGGGTTACGGTTAGGGTTAGGTGTATGGTGAGGGTTAGGGTTGGGTGATAGCTTGGGTGCGGTGAGGGTTACGGTGAGGGTGAGGGTTAGGTTTGATGTGAGGGTTAGTGTTAGGGTGAGGGTAAGGTTTAGACTGAGGGTAGTGTGAGGGTGAGGGTTAGGGTGAGGGTCAGGGTGAAGGTTAGGGTTAGGGTTAGGGTTAAGGTGAGGGTCAGGTTTAGTGTAAGGGTTAGGTTTCAGGTTAGTGTTAGTATTAGGGTGAGGGTAAGGGTTAGGGTGAAGGTTAGGTTGAGAGTGAGGGTTAGGGTTAGAGTGAGTGTTAGGATGAGGGTTAGGGTGAGAGTGAGGTTTAGGTTGAGGTTTAGGGTGAGGTAGAGGGTTAGGGTTAGGGTTAGGGTTAGTGTGAGGGTCAGGTTTAGTGTAAGGGTTACATTTAAGGTTAGGATTAGGATTAGGATGAGAGTAAGGCTTAGGGTGAAGGTTAGGGTGAGAGTGAGGGTTAAGTTTAGCGTGGTTATTAGATTGAGGGTTAGGGTGAGTGTGAGGTTTAGGGTTAGGGTGAGGGTAAAGGTAAGGAAGAGGAGAGGGTGAGGTTTTCCGTTAGGGTTAGGATTAGGGTGAGTGTGAATCTGAGCGTTAGGGTTAGGTTGAGGGTTAGATTTTGGGTTATTGTGTGGGTTAGCGTTAGGTTTAGGGTTAGGGTGAGGGTGAGGATGAGTGTGAGGGTTAGGGTCAGGGTTAAATTTAGGGTGAGAGGAGGGTGATCGTCTCCTTTAGGTAAGTGTTAGGTTTAGGGTTAGGGTAAGTGCTAGGGTTATGGTTAGGTTCAGGGTGATGTTTAGTGTGAGAGTGATTGTTAAGGTGAGGCAAAGGTTTTGGGTAAGGGTGAGGGATAGGGTGTGTGTGAGGGTTTGTGTTAGCATGACGGTGAGGTTTAGGGTGATGGTGAGGGTGAGGGTTAGGGTTAGGGTTAGGGTGAGGTTTTGAGTGAGGGGTAGGTTTAGGCTTAGGGTGAGGGTTAGGTTTAGTGTGAGGGTTTGGGTGAGGGTTAGGGATAGGACGAGGCTGAGGGTAAGGGTTAGGTTAAGGTTAGGTTGAGAGTGAGGTTTAGGATTAGCGTGAGTGTTAGGGTGAGGGTTAGGGTGAGGGTTAGGGTTAGGGTTAGTGTGAGGGTTAGGGTTAGGATTAGGATTATGGTTAGGGTAAAGCTGAGGGTGAGGGTGAGGGTGAGGGTGAGGGATAGGGTTCGGGTTAAGGATCGCCTTTGTTTGAGGTTTAGGAATAGGGTCAGTTTTAGGGTGAGAAGAAGGGTTAGGGTGAGGGGTAGGGTGAAAGTTAGTTTTAGGGATAGGGTTAGGGTTAGGATTATGATGTGTGTGAGGTTGAGTGTTAGAGTAAGGTTGAGGGTTAGGGTTAGGGTTAGAGTGAGGGTGAGGGTGAGGGCTAGGTTTAGTGTTAGGTTTAGGGTGAGGGTGAGGGTTAGGGTTAGAGTTAGGGTTAGGTTTAGGGTTAGCCTGAGGGTGAGAGTTAGTGTGAAGGTGAGGGTGAGGTTTAGGGTTAGGGTTAGGGTGAGGGCTAGGGTGAGAGTGAGTGTTAGTGTGTGTTTGAGTTTTAGGGTGTGGGTTTAGGTTAGGTTAGGGTTAGGGATAGGGTAAGAGTGAGAATTAAGATGAAAGTGAGGGTAAGGGTGAGGTTTAGGGTTAGGGTGAGGGTTAGGGTTAGGAATGGTGTTAGTGTTAAGGTTAGGGTTAGGGTTACGGTAAGGTTTAAGGTTAGGTATAGGGTTAGGGTTAGGGTTAGGGTTATTGTTAAGGTTGCGTTAGTGTTAGGGTGAGGGTGAGGATGAGGGTGAGCATTAGGGTTAGGGTGAGTATGAGGGTGAGTTTTAGGGTTTGCATTAGGGTTAGGGTTAGGATTAGACTGAGAGTGAGGGTGAGAGTTTGGGTTTGGGTGAGGGTTAGTGTTAGAGTTAAGATTAGTGTGAGGATGAGGGTTAGGGTTATGGTTAGGGTTCGGATGAGTGTTAGGGTGACGGGTAGGGTCATGGTTAGTGTGAGGGTTAGGGTTAGTGTGAGGGTTAGTGTTAGGGTTAATGTTAGGTTTAGGGTGAGGGGTACGGTTAGGTTTATGGTGAGGGTTAGGGTTAGGGTTATGGATAGGTTGAGGGTGAGGGTGAGGCTGAGGGTTAGGGCAAGGGTTAGTGTGAGGGGTAGTGTTAGGGCTAGGGTGATGGTTAGGTTTAGGGTTAGGATGAGGTTTAGGGTGCGAGTGAGCGTGAAGGTGAGGTTTTCCTTTTGGTAAGGGTTAGGGTTAGGGTTAGGGTGAGGATTAGGTTGAGGGTGAGGGTTAAGGTGAGGGTTAGGGTTAGGGTGACGATTTGGGTTAGGGTGAGGGTGAGGGTTACGGTTAGGCTTAGTGTGAGAGTTAGTCTTAGTGAGAGGTTTAGGGTTTGGTTTAGAGTCAGAGTTAGTGTGAGGATAAGGGTTAGAGTGAGGATTAGGGTGAGGGTGAGGGTGACAGTTACCGTCAGGGTTAGGGTGAGGGTTAGGGTCAGGGTTAAGCTTAGGGTTAGGTTTAGCATTAGTTTGAGGTTGAAGGTTAGGGTTATGGTTAGGGCGAGGGTTAGGGTAAGGATGAGGTTTCGGTTTAGGGTTAGGTTTAGGGTTAGGGTGAGGGTGAGGGTGAGGTTTAGGTTTAGTGTTAGGGTGAGGGTGAGGTTAAGGTTTAGGATTAGGGTTAGTGTTAGTCTTAGGGTGAGGGTGAGGATGAGGGTGAGGGTTAGGGTGAAGTTTATGGTTAGCGTTAGGTTTAGGTTGAGGGTTAGGTTGAGAGGTAGGTTTAGGTTTAGTGTGAACCTTAGTGTTAGTTTGAGGGTTAGGGTTAGGTTTAGGTTTAGGGTTACCGTGAGGCTAAGGGTAAGGGTAAGTTTTAGTATGAGGGTGAGGTTTAGGGATAAGGTTAGGGTGAGGGTGAGGGTTAGGGTGAGGGTTAGGGTGAGGTTGAGGTTTAGTCTTACCGTTAGGGTTAGGGTGAGTTGTAGGGTGAGATTTAGGGTTAGGGTCAAGTTTAGGGTTATTGTGAGGGTTAGGCTGAATTTGAGGGGGAGGGTGAGGGTGCGGGATAGGGATATGGTTAGGATTAGGTTTAGGATTAGTGTTAGGCTGAAGTTAGGGGTTAGGTTGAGGGTGAGGGTTAGGGTTAGATTTAGTTTTAGGGTGAGGGCTAGTGTGAGGGTGATGTTTAGGGTGAGGGTTAGGGTGAGGGTGAGGGTTTCGTTTAGGAATGCCTTAGGGATAGGGTTAGGGTGAGGATTAGGGTGAGTGTGAGATTTAAGGTGTGGGTTAGGGTTATGTGAGGATTAAGGTTAGGGTTATGGTGAGGGTGAGGGTGAGGGTGTAGGTGAGGGTTGGGGTTGGGGTGAGGGGTAATTTGAGGGGTAGGTTTAGGGTTAGTGTGAGGATAAGGGTTAGGGTGAGGGTTAGGGTGAGAGTGAGGGTTAAGGTGATGGTTAGGTTTAGTATGAGGGTGATGGTTAGACTTAGATTAGGGTGAGGGTTAGGTTTAGGTTAAGGTTTAGGTCCAGGTTTACGGTGACGTTTAGTGTTAGATTTAGGGTTAAAGTTAGGGTGAGGGTTAGAGTGAAGGTAAGGGTTAGAATGAGGGTTAGGGTGAGGGTGAGGTTTAGGGATAACATTAGGGTTAGGTTTAGGGATAGGGTGAGGGTGTGCGTTAGGATTAGCAGTAGGGTTAGTGTTAGTGTTAGTGTTAGGGATAGGGTTAGTGTGAGGGTGAGGGTAAGGGTTATGATTAGGGTTAGGTTTAGGGTGAGGGTTAGGGTTAAGGTGACAGTGAGTGTAAGGGTTAGGATGAGGGCTAGGGTTAGGGTTAGGGTTAGGGTTGTTTAGGTTTAGGGTGAGGGTGAGGGTGAGAGTTAGGTTTAGGATTAGGCTTAGGTGAAGGGTTAGGCTTAGTGTGAGAGTGAGGGTGAGGGTCAGAGTTAGGTTTTAGGTGAGGATTAGGGTTATTGTTAGGCTTAGGGTGAGGGTGAGGTTGAGGGTGAGGGTGAGGATTAGGGTTTTGGTGAGGGTTAGGGTTAGGGTTAGGTTTAAAGTTAGGGTGAGGGTTAGGTTTAGGGTTAGGGTCAGAATGATAGTTAGGCTGATGGTTAGGCTTAGGGATAGGGTGAGGGTAAAGGTTAGGGTGAGGGAGACGGTTAGGTTTAGAATAAGGGTTAGGGTTAGGGTGAGGTTTAGGGATAGGGCTAGTTTTACGGTGAGGATTTTGGTTAGAGTTAGGGTGAGATTGAGGGTTAGGGTTTGAATTAGGGTTAGGGTTAGGGTTATACTGAGGTGGAATTTGAGGCTGAAGGTGAGGGTCAGGGTTAGGGTGAGGGTTAGGATTAGGGTTAGGGGTAAGGTTAGGTTGAGTTTTAGGGTTAGGGTTAGGTTTATGATGAGGGTTAGGCTGACGATGAGGGTTAGGGTTCGGGGGAGGATAAGGTTTAGGGTGAGGGTTAAGGTGAGTGTGAGGGTTAGGGTTAGGCTTAGGGATAGTTTGAGGTTTAGGGTGAGACTTTAGTGTTTCCTTTAGGGTTAGGGTAAGGGTGAGGGTTAGGGTGAGGATAAGGGTTAGGGTGAGGGTCAGGGTGAGGTTGAGTTTTAGGGTTAGGGTTAGGGTTTGGGTTATTGTTAGGGTTAGGTTTAGGCTGAGGGTGAGAGTGATGGTGAGGGTGCGGGTGAGATTTAGGGTTGGTGTGAGGGTTAGTGTTAGGGTGAGTGTGAGATTTAGAATGAGGGCTAGGTTGAGGGTGAGGGTTAGAGTGAGGGTGCAGGTGAGTGTGAGGGGTAGGTTTAGCGTTAGGGTGAGTTGAGGGTGAAGGTTTCCGATAGTTAAGGTTAGTGTTATGGTTAGTGTGAGGTCTGGGTTAGGGTGAGGTTTAGGGTGAGTGTGAGGGTGATGATTAGCTTTAGAGTTAGGGTTAATGTTAGGGTTAATGTTTGGGTTAGGGTGAGGGTAAGGTTGAGGGTTAGGTTTAGGGTGAATGTTAGGGTTAGGTTTAGGGTGTGGGTTAGTGTTAGGGTGATGTTTAGGATGAGGGTGAGGGTGAGAGTGAGGGTGAGGGTGAGGCATAGTGTTTGGGTGAGGGTTAGGTTTAGTGTGAGGATTACCGTGACGTTGAGTGTTTGGGATAGTGTTAGGGTTAGGTTGAGTGTTAGAGTTAGGGTTAGGGTTAGGGTGAGTGTTATTGTGAGGGTTAGTGTTAGGGTTAGATTGAGGGTTAGGTTTAGGGTTAGAGTGAGGGTTAGGGTGAGGTTTAGGGTTAGTGTTAGGGTTAGGGTGAGGGTTAGTGTTAGGGTGAGTGTGAGGGTAAATATTAGGGTGAGTGTTAGTGTTAAGTTGAGAGTAAGGGTTAGGGTGAGGGTGAGGTTTAATTTTAGCATTAGGCTTATGTTGAGGGTAGCTTTAGGGTTAGGGTGAGGGTGAGGTTTAGGGTTAAGGTTGGGGTGAGTGTGATGATGAGGGTTAAGGTTACTGTTAGGGTGAGGGTGAGGGTTAGGGTTAGGATTAGGGTTATTGTTAGAATTAGGCTGTGGGTGAGGGTTAGGGTGAGGGTGAGGGTTAGGGTTGTGTTCGGGTGTAGGTTAGGGTTAGTGTGAGGGTTAGGTTGAGGTTGAGTGTAAGGGTTAGTGTGAGACTTAGAGTTACCGTGAGTTTTAGGGTGAGGGTGAGGGTGAGGGTGAGGGTGAGGGTTAGTGTGAGGGTAAATGTTAGGGTTAGGATGAGGTTGACGGTTAGGATTACGGTTAGGGTGAGGGCTAGGGTGAGGGTAATGTTTAGGGTGAGGGTCTGGGTGAGGGTTAGGCTGAGGGAAAATGTTATGGTTACATTGAGGTTTAGGTTTAATCTGAGGATTATGGTTAGGCTTAGGTTGAGGGTGAGGCTGAGGTTTAGGGTGAGCGTGAGTGTGAGGGTGAAGGTTAGGGTTAGGGTTAGGGTAAGGGTGAGCTTTAGTGTGAAGGGGAGTGTTAGGGTTATGGATAGGGTGTGCGTTAGGGTGAGGGTTTGGGTTAAGGATAGGGTTAGGTTTAGTGTGAGGGTTAAGGTTAATGTTAGCGTTTCGGTTAGTGTAAGGGTTAGTGTGAGTGTGAGGGTGAGGGTTAGGGTTAGGTTGAGGTTTAGGTATAGGGTGAGGGTTAGGGTTAGGATTAGGGTTAGGGTGAGGGTTAGGGTGACGGTGAGGGTTAGGGTTAGAATTAGGGTAGGGTGAGGTTTAGTGTTAGTGTTAGGATTTGGGTGAGGTGTAGGCTTAGGGTTAGGGTGAGGGTTAGGCTTAGGGTTAGGGTTAGGGATAGGGTGAGGGTGAGGTTAAGGCTTAGGTTTAGGGTTAGGGTGAGGGTGAATGTTAGGGTTAGTTTTAGGGTTAGGGTGAGGGTTAGGGTTACGGTTAGAGTTAGGGTTAGTGTGAGGGTTATGGTTAGGGTTAGGTTTAGCGTGAGGGTAAGGCTTAGGGTGAGGGTTAGGGTTAGTGTGAGAGTTAGGGTTAAGATTAGTGTTAGATTGAGTTTGAAGGTGAGGGTTAAGGTTGGGTGAGGTTTAGAGATAGAGTGAGGGTTAGGGTTGGATAAGGGTTAGAGTTAGTGTGAGGGTGAGGGTGAGGGTTAGACTAAGGGTGATGGTGAGTGTGAGGGTGACGGCTTGGTTTAGGGTGAGGGTTACGGTTATGGTTAGGGTGAGGGTAAGCGTGAGGGTTAGGGTTAGGGGTAGGATGAGTGTTAGGTTTAGGGGTAGGGTTATGGTTATTGTGGGGGTCGGGTTACTGTGACTGTAAGGTTTACGGTTAAGGTTAGGGTTAGGGAGAGGTTAAGTGTTAAGTTAGTGTGAGGGTTAGGGTTAGGGTTAGGTTTAGGGTGAGGGTAAGGTTTAGGGTGAGTTTTAGTGTGAGTTTGAGGGTTAGGCTTAGGGTTAGTGTTAGGATTAGTGTGTGGTTGAGGGTGAGGTTGAGGGTAAGTGTGAGGTTTAGGGTTAGGGTTAGGGTTAGGTTTAGGGTGAGGGTTGAAGTGAGGGTTAGAGTAAGGGTTAGGGTTAGGGTTAGGGTTAGAATGAGGGTTAGGTTTAGGATCAGGGTTAGGTTCAGGGTTAGGCTGAGGGTGAGGGTGAGGTTGAGGGTTAGGGTTAATGTTGGGTTAATGCTAGGCTGACGGCTATTGTGTGGGTAAGGGTTAGGGTGAGGTAGAGGGTGAGAGTGTGGGTTTCATTTAGGGGTTAGGGCTAGGTTTAGGGTGAGGATTATTTTGAGGGTGAGGCTTAGGGTTAGGATGCGGGTTAATGTTAGGGTTAGGTTGAGGGATAAGTTTAGGGTGATGTTAAAGATAAAGGTGAGAGTTATTGTGTGGGTGAGTGTTCGGGTGTGGGGTACGGTTATGGTTAGAGTTTGGTTGAGGACTAGGGTGAGGGTGAGGGTTAGGTTTAGGGTTAGGTATAGAGTGAGAATTAGGTTTAGGGTTGGGGTTAGGGTGAGGTTTAGGCTGAATGGAATGGTTAGGGTTAGGGTGAGGGTTAGGTTTAGTCTGAGGGTTAGGGATAGGGTTAGGGTAAGTGTGAGGTTAATGGTTAGGGTGAAGGTTAGCTTGAGGGTGCGGGTTAGGCTTAGGGTTATGGTTAGGGTGAGGGTGAGGGTTACGTTTAGGTTTAGGGTGAGGGTTAGGGTGAGGGTTAGGATTAGGGTTAAGCATAAGGTGAGGGCGAGGTTTAGGCTGAGGTTTAGGGTGAGGTTGAGGGTGAGGGTTAGTTTTAGGGTAAGCTTGAGGGTTTGGGTTAGGGTTAGGTTTAGGATTAGGGTTAGGGTTAGGGTTGGGCTGAGGGTGAGAATGAGGGTGAGGGTGAGGGTTAGGCTTAGGGTTAGGGTGAGGGTTAGGGTTAATCTGAGGGTTAGGTTGAGGGTGAGGATAAGGGTTAGGATGAGGGTTAGGGTGCGTGGGAGATTTAGGGTTAGGGCTAGTGTTAGGGTGAGTGTTAGGGTGAGGGTTAGGGTTAAGGTTAGGTTAGGGTTAGGGCGAGGGTTAGGATGAGAGTGAGAGTTAGGTTTAGGATTAGTGTTAGATTTAGGGTTAGGCTTAAGGTGAGGGTGAGGGTGAGGTTTAGGCTTAGGGATAGTGTTAGGGTTACGGTGAGGGTTAGGGTTAGGTTGATGTCTAGGGTCAGGGTTAGGGTTAGGGTGCAGGTTAAAGTTAGGGTGAGGCTTAGGGTTAGGGTTAGGATTAGGGTGAGGGTTAGGGTTAGGCTTAGGCTTAGGCTGTGAGTGAGGTTGAGTGTGAAGGTGAGGGTTAGGTTTAGGGTGAGGCTTAGGGTTAGGTTTAGGGTGAGGGTTATGTTTAGAGTGATGTTTATCGTGAGGTTGAAGTTCAGCGTGAGAGTAAGCGTTAAGGTTTGGGTGAGGGTTAGGGTTAGGGTTATGATCAGAGTGCGGGTTAGGTTGAGGGTGAGGGTTAGGGTTAGGGTGAGGGTATTGATTAGTTTTAGGTTAAGTGTTAGGGTGAGGGTTAGGGTGAGGGGTAGGGTTAGGGTTAGGGTGAGGGTTAGGCTTAGTGTGAGGTTTAGGGTTAGAGTTAGAGTTCCTGGCAGTGCTAGGGTGAGTTTGAGCGTTAGGATTAGGGTTAGGATTAGGATTAGGGTTATGGTGAGGGTGAGGGTGTGGGTGGGATTTAGGGTTAGAATTAGGTTTAGGGGGAGCATGAGAGTGAGGGTTAGGTTTAGGATTAGGATTAGGGTTAGGCTTAGGCTCAAGTTGAGGGTGAGAGTAATAGGTAGGATTCGGGTTAGGGTTCAGGTTCAGGTTAGGGTGAGGGTTAGGGTTAGTGTGAGGTTTAGGATGAGGATGAGATTGAGGGTTGGGTTAGGTTTAGGGTGAGGGTTAGGGTTAGGATTAGGATTAGGGTTAGGTTAAACCTGAGGGTGAGGGTGAGGGTGAGGGTAAGGGTGAGGGTGAGGGTTAGGGTTAAGGTGAGGGATAGGGTGAGGTCTAGGTTTAGTTGTGAGCGTTAGGTTTAGTGTGAGGTTTAGGGAGAGGTTTAGTGATAGGACGATGCTGAGGGTAAGTGTTAGGGTGAGTGTTAGGGTGAGGGTGAGGGTTAAGGTGAGGGTTAGGGTTAGGGTGAGGTTTAGGGTTAGTGTTAGGGTTAGGGTGAGGGTGAGGGTGAAGCTTAGGGTTAGTGTTAGGTTTAGGGTAAGTGTGCGGGTGAGGGTTAGGGTTAGGGTTAGGCTGAGGGTGAGAGTGACGGTGAAAGTGAGGGTGAGATTTATGGTTAGGGTTAGGGTATGGGTTAGGGTGAGGTCTAGGGTGAAGGTGAGTGTTAGTGTGTGGTTGAGGTTGAGGGTGAGCGTTTAGGTTAGGTTAGGGTTAGGGTTAGTGTTCGGGTGAGAATTAGGATGAGGCTGAGGGTTAGGGTGAGGGTTAGGGTTAGGGTTAGGTTTAGGGTTAGGAATGTTTTTAGGGTTAGGGTTAAGTTAAGGGTTAGGTTTAGGATTAGGGTTAGGGTTAGGGTTAGGGTTATTGTTAGGGTTAGGGTTAGGGTTTGGGTGAGTGTGAGGGTGAGGGATAGCGTTAGGGTTAGTGTTAGGTTTAGGTTTAGGGTGAGGGTGAGGGTTAGGGTTAGGATTACGGTTAGGGTTAGGGTTAGACTGTGGGTGAGAGTGAGGGTGAGGGTTGGGCTTAGGGTTATTTGTAGGGTTAGGGTTAAGATTAGGGAGAGGGTGAGTTTTAGTTTTAGCGTTAGGGTGAGGGTTAGGGTTAGGGCTAGGCTTAGGTTGAGGATGAGGGTTAGGGTTACGGTTAGGGTTAGGATGAGGGTTAGGGTGAGGGGTCGGGTCCTGGTTACGGTGAGGGTTAGGGTTAGTGTGAGTGTTAGGGTTAGTTTAGTGTTAGGGTTAGGTTGAGGGGTACATTTATGGTTAGGGTGAGGGTTAGGTTTAGTTTGAGGGTTAGGGTTAAGGTTAGGATTAGCGTGAGGGAAAGGTTTATTGTGAGGGTTAGGGTCAGGGTGAGGTTTGGGTTTAGTGTGACCGTTAGGGTTAGGGTTAGGGTGAGGTTAAGGGTTAGGGTGAGGGTGAGGGTTAGGGTGAGACTGAGGATTAGGGTTAGTGTGAGTGATAGGGTGAGGGTTAGGTTGAGGGTTAGTGTTAGTGTTAGGGTTAGGGTTAGTGTGAGGGTGAGGGTTAGGGTTAAGGTTAGGATGAAAGTTAGGGTTAGGCTTAGTGTGAGGTTTAGGGTTAGGGTTAGGTTTAGAGTCAGGGTGAGGGTGAGGGATAAGGTTAGAATTAGGATTGTGGTTAGGGTTAGGATGAGGGTGAGGTTGACTGTGAGTGTTAGGGTTAGGGTGACAGTGAGGGTCAGGGTTAGGGTTAGGGATTGGGTGAGGGTTACGGTGAGGTTTTGGTTTAGTATGAGGGTTAGGCTGAGGGCTAGGGTTAGGGTTAGGGTGAGGGTTATGTTTAGTGTGAGGGTTAGAATTAGGGTTAGTGTTAGGGTGATGGTTAGGGTTAGGTTTAGGGTTAGAGTTAGGGTTATAGTTAGGGTTAAGATGAGGGTGAATGTGAGGGTGAGGGTGAGGTTTAGGGTAAGGTTTAAAATGAGGGTTGGGTGAAGGTTAGGGTTAGGTTTAGGGTGAGGTTTAGGGTTAGGATTAGGGTTAGGGTGAGGGGTAGGTTGAGGGTGAGGGTTTGGTTTAGTGTGAGGGTAAGTGTTAGGGGGAGGGTTAGCTTGAAAATGAGGGTTAGGGTTAGCGTAAAAGTTTTAGTTTGAGGGTTAGGGTGAGGGTTAGGGTTAAGGTGAGGTGAGGGTTAGGGTTAGGGTTAGGTTTACGGTGAGGTTGAGGGTGAGGGGTATTGTTAGAATTAGTATTCGGGTTAGGTTTAGGATTAGGGTCAGGTTCAGGGTGAGGGTTAGGTTTAGGGTTACAATGAGGTTCAGGGTGAGTGTTAGGCTTAGGTTTATGGTTAGGGATAGGGTGAGGATTAGCGTTAGGGTTAGGTTCAGTGTGAGGGTTAGGGTGAGGGGTAGGGTTATGTTTAAGGTGAGGGTAATGTTTAATGTGAGGGTTAGGGTTAGGGTTAGTTTTAGGGTGAGGGTTTAGTGTTAGGGTTAGGGTTAGAGTTGGGGTTATCTTTAGGGTTACGGTGAAGGTGAGGGTGATGGTGAGGGTGAGGTTTAGGGATAGGGTTAGGTTTAGTGTGATGGTGGTAGTGAGGGTTAGGATTAGGATTAGTATTAGGGTTAGGTTTAGGATGAGTGTGAGTGGGAAGGGGAGGGGGAGGGTTAGGTTTAGGGGTATGTTTAGGGTTAGGGTTAGAGTGAGAGTTAGGTAAAAGGTATTGTTAGGATTAGGGTGAGGGTGACGGTGAGTGTGAGGGTTCGGGTGAAGGTTAGTGTTAGGGATAGAGTTAGGGTGAGGGCTAGGGTGAGTGTGAGGTTTAGGGTTATGGTGAGGTATAGGGTGAGAATTAGGGTTAGGTTTAGGGTTAGGGTGAGGGTTAGGTTCAGGTGTAGGGTTAGGGTTAGAGTGAGGGTTAAGTTTAGTCTGAGGGTTACGATTAGTTTTTGGGTTAGGGTTAAGCTTATGGTGAGGGTAAGGGTAAGGGTGAGGGTGAGGTTTAGGGTTAGGTTTAGGGTGAGGCTTTGTTTGAGGGTTAGGGTTAGGGTTAGGGTTAGGGTGAGGGTGAGGGTTAGAGTTAGGGTAAGGGTGAGGGTGAGAGTGAGGCTGAGGGTTAGGATGAAGGTGAGGGTGAGGGTGAGGGTGAGGGTTAGGGTTGAGGTGAAGGTAGGGGCGAGGATTACAGTAAGGTTTTGTTTTAAGATTAGGGTTAGGCTGAGGGTGAGGTTGACGGTGAGGGTGAGGTTTAGGGTTAGGTTTAGGGTGAGTGTGAGGGTTAGGGATAGGGTGAGGTTGAGGGTTAGGATTAGCGTTAGGGTTAGAGTAAGAGTTAGGGTGAGGATTAGTATGAGGGTGCGGGTTAGGGTCAGGGTGAGCGTTAGGTTTAGGGTTAGGGTTAGGGTGAGGGCTACGGTGAGGGTAAGGGTTAGGGTGAGGGTGAAGGTGAGGGTGAGGGTGAGGGTGAGGGTTAGGGTTAGCTTAAGGTTTATGTTTAGGGTTAGGGTGAGTATTAGGGTGACTTGATGATTAGGGTAACGGTAAATGTTAGGGTGAGGGTTAGCGCTATGGTTAGGGTGAGGGTTAGGGTGAGGGTGAGGTAAAATGTGAGCGTGAGGGTTAGGGTGAGTGTGAAGATTTAGGTTAGGGTTAGGTTTAGGGTTAGGTTGGGGGTGAGGGTTAGGATTAGGTTAGGGTTAGATTTAGGGTGAGGGTGAGGGTGAGTATTAGTGTGTAGGTTACGGTTAGGGTTAGCATTGGGGTAAGGATGAGAGTGAGAGTTAGGTTTAGGATTAGTGTTAGGTTAGGGTTAGGGTTAGGGTAGGGTGAGGGTGAGGTTTCTGGTTAGGGATAGGGTTAGGGTTAGGTTTAGTGTTAGGGTTAGGTTGATGTTTAGTGTTAGTATTAGGGTTAGGGTGAGGGTTAGTGTTAGGTTGAGGTTTAGGTTTAGGGTTAGGGTTAGGGTGAGGGTTAGGCTTAGGGTAAGGCTTAGGCTGTGAGTGAGGGTGATGTTGAGGGTGAGGGTTAGGTTTAGGGTGAGGCTTAGGGTTAATGTGATGGTTATGTTTAGGGTGATGTTTAGTGTGAGGGTGAGGGTCATGGTGAGAGTGAGGTTTAGGTTTTGGGTGAGGGTTAGGTTTAGGGTGAGGGTTAGGGTGATTGTGAGGGTTAGGGTGAGGGTGAGGATTAGGGCTAGGGTTAGGGTGAGGCTTAGGTTTATTTTTAGGGTTAGGGTGAGTTTTAGTGTGAGGTTTAGGTTTAGGGTTAGCATTACGATTAGTGTGAGGGTTTGGGTTAGGTTTAGGGCTTGGGTTAGGGTGAGGGTAAGGGTTAGTGTGAGGTTTAGGGTTAGGGTGAGAGTTAGGGTTAAGGTTAGGGTTAGATAGATGTTGAGGGTGGGGGTTATGGTTGGGTGAGTGTTAGAGTTAGACTGAGGGATATGTTTGGATTAGGGTTAGAGTTAGGTTGAGGGTGAGGGTGAGGGTTAGAGTTAGGATTAGGGTTAGGGTTAGGGTTAGACTGAGGGTGAGCGTGAGGGTGAGAGTGAGGGTTAGGGTTAGGTTTATGACTAGGGTGAGTTTTAGGGTTAGGGTTAGGTTGAGCGTGAGGGTTAGTTTTAGGGTGAGGGTTAGGGTTAGGGTTACGGTTAGGATGAGGGTTAAGGTTAGGGTGAGGGTTAGGGTTAGTGTTAGGTTGAGGGTGAGGGTGAGGGTTAAGTTTAGGATTAGTGTTAGGGTTAGGGTTAGTCTTAGGGTGAGGTTTAGGGTGAGGGTGAGGCTTAAGTTTAGGGTGAGGGTTAGGGTGTGAGTGAGGGTTAGTTAGTTTGAGAGTCTGGGTGATGGTGAGGGTTAGGGCGAGAGTCATGGTTAGACCTAGGGTTAAGGTGAGGGTTAGGGATAATGTGAGCCTTAGTGTGAGGGTGAGGATAAGGGTTAGGTTGAGGGTTAGTATGAGTGGCAGGTTTAGCTTTAGCGTTATTGTTAGGGTGAGGGTTAGGGTTAAGTTTAAGTTAGGGTCAGGGTGAGGTTTAGGGTTAATATTAGGGTTAGGTTTAGGGTAAGTGTTAGGGTGAGTTTTAGGGTTAGGGTGAGGGTTAGGTTTAGTGTGTGGGTTAGGGTTAGAATGAGGGTTAGGGTTAGGATTATGGTTAGGGTGAGGGCTAGGGTGAGGGTGAGGTTTAGGGTTAGACTTAGGGTTAGGGTGAGTGTTAGGGTTAGGGTTAGTTTTAGGGTTAGTGTGAGTTGAAGTTGTTGTTTTTTTTTTTTGTCGGTCGTGGGGCTTGAACTCTGGGCCTGGGCGTTGTCCCTTAGCTCTTCAGCTCAAGGCGAGTGCTCGACCACTTGAGCTACAGCGCCCCTTCCGGTTTTCTGGTGGTTTTATTGGAGATAGGAGTCTCACAGTCTCTCCTGCCCGGGCTGGCTTTGAACCGCGATCCTCAGATCTCAGCCTCCTGAGTAGCTAGGATTACAGGCGTGAGCCACCAGCGCCCGGCGTGAGTTGAAGTTTTGGGTTAGGGTGAGGGTTAGGTTTAGTGTGAGGGTTAGGGTTAGGGTTAGGGTAAGGGTGAGGGTTAGGGTGAGAGTGAGGTTTAGGGTTAGCGTGAGTGTTAGCGTGAGGGTTAGGTTTAGGGTTAGTTTTAGTGTTAGGGTTAGGTTTAGGGTGAGGATGAGGGTAAGGGATAGTGTTAGAATTAGGATTAGGGTTAGGGTTAGGATTAGGGTGAGGTTGAGGGTGTGGTTTAGGTTTATTGTGACAGTCAGGGTCAGGGTGAGTTTTAGGGTTAGGTTTAGGGTTAGGGATAGGGTGAGGATTAGTGTTAGGGTTCGGTTTAGTGTGAGGGGTAGGCTGAGGGGTAGGGTTACCTTTAGGGTGAGGGTAAGGTTTAATGTGAGGGTTAGAGTTATGGTTAGTGTTAGGGTAAGGGTTAGGGTTAGGTTTAGGTTTAGTGTTGGGGTTATTGTTAGGGTTAGGGTGAGGTTGAGGGTGACAGTGAGGGTGAGGTTTAGGGATAGGGTTTGGTATAGAGTGAGGGTGGGAGAGAGGGTTAGTGTTAGGATTATGATTAGGGTTAGGGTTAGGCTGAGGGTGAGTGGGAAGGGGAGGGGAGGGATAGGTTTAGGGGTAGGTTTAGGGGTAGGGTTACGGTGAGAGTTAGGGTTATATTTATTGTTAGGATTAGGGTGAGGGTGAGGGTGAGGGTTCAGGTGAGGGTGTGGGTTAGGGATAGATTTAGGATGAGGGCTAGGATGAGTGTGAGGGTTATGGTTATGGTTAGGGATAGGGTGAGAATTAGGGTTAGGGTTACGGTTAGGGTGAGGTTTAGGCTCAGGGATAGGGTTAGGGTTAGGGTGAGGTTTAAGTTTAGTCTGAGGGTTACGGTTAGGTTTAGGGTTTGGTTTAGGCTTAGGGTGAGGGTAAGGGTAAGGGTGAGGTTTAGGGTGAGGGTGAGGTTTAGGGTTAGGTTTATGTTGAGGGTTGGGTGAGGGTTAGGGTTAGGGTTAGGTTTAGCGTGAGGGTGAGGGTTAGGGTTAGGTTTAGGGTTAGGGTTAGGGTTAGGGTTAGGATTACGGTGAGGGTGAGGGTTAGGGTGAGGTTTATGGTAAGGGTGAGGGTGAGAGTGAGGCTGAGGTTTTGGGTGAGGATGAGGGTGAGGGTGAGTACGAGGTTTAGGGTCAAGATGAGGGTAAGGGTGAGGATTAGGGTAAGGATTTGTGTTAGAATTAGGGGTAGGATGAGGGAAAGCTTGAGGTTGAGGTTGATTGTGAGGGATATGGTAAGGATTAGGGTTAGGATTAGTTAGGTTGAGGATGAGCTTGAGGATGAAGGTGAGGGTTAGTTTTAGGTTTAGGGTCAGGGTTAAGGTTAGTGTGAGGGTTAGGTTGAGTGTAAGGGTAAGGTTTAGATGGAAGTTACAGAGGGTGTGGTTAGGGTTAGGGTTAATGTGAATGTGAGGCTTAGGATGAGGGTTAAGTTTAAGTATAGGGTTAGGGTTAGGGTGAGGGTTAGTGTTAATGTTAGAGTTAGGCTTAGGGGAAGGGTTAGGGTTAGGGTTATGGTTAGTTTGAAGGTTAGGGTTAGGGTGAGGGTTATGGTTAGGATTAGGGTTAGGGTGAGGGGAAGGGTAAGGGTGAGGGTTAGGGTGAGGGTTAGGGTTAGGGTTAGTGTGAAGTTAAGTGTTAGGGTTAGGTTTAGGGTGAAGGTTAGGTTTAGGTTTAGGGTTAGGTTTAGGATTATTGTTAGGATTAGGGTAAGGCTGAGGGTGAGGGTGAAGGTGAGGTTGAAGTTGAGGTTTAAGGTTAGGTTTATGGTTAGGGTGAGGGTGAGAGTGAGGGATAGGGTTAGGATTAGAATTAGGTTTAGGGTTAAGCTGAGGGTGAGGGTGACGGAGAGGGTTAGGATTAGGGTGAGTGTTAGTGTTCAGTTTAGGTTGAAGTTTAGGTTTAGTGTGAGGGTGAGGGTTAGGTTAGGGTGAGGGTAAGGGTTAGGGTTAGGATGAGGACTAGGGTCAATGTGAGGGTTAGGGTTAGTGTTAGTATGAGGTTAAGAGTTAGGGAGAGGGTTAGGGTGAGGTTGAGGTTTAAGGTTAGTTTGAGGGTAAGGATTAGGGTGAGGGTTAGGGTGTGGGTAAGGGTTAGCCTTAGGGTTAGGCAGAGTGCTAGAGTGAGGGTGGGAGTTAGGGTTAGGTTTAGGATTAGGGTTTTTCATAGGGTGAGGGTGAGGGTGAGATTTAGGTTTAGGATTAGTGGTAGGTTCAGGGTTAGACTTAGGGTGAGGATGAGGGTGAGGGTAAGGGTTAGGGTGAGGGTTAGGTTAAGGTTGATGTTTAGGGTGAGGGTGAGGGTTAGGGTTAGGTTTAGGATTAGGGTGAGTGTTAGGGTTAGGGTTAGGGTTAGGGTGACTGTTAGGTTTGGGGTAAGGGTTAGGGTTAGGGTTTGGTTTAGGATGAGTGTTACGGTTAGGGTGAGGGTTAGGGTTAGTGTTAGGTTGAGGGTGAGGGTGAGGGTTAAGTTTCGGATTAGTGTTAGGGTTAGTGTTAGTCTTAGGGTGAAGGATAGGTTAAGGGTGAGGCTTAAATTTAGGGTGAGGATTAGGGTTAGGATGAGGATTAGAGTGACAGTGAGGGTTAGTTTGAAGGTGACAGTTAAGCTTAGGTTTAGGGTGAGGGTTAGGGTTAATGTGAGGCTTAGGGTGAGGGTGAGGATAAGGGTTAGGTTGAGGGTTAGGATGAGTGGGAGGTTTAGAGTTAGGGTTAGGGTTAGGGTGAGGGTCAGGGTTAAGGTTAGGTTAGGGTTAGGGTGAGGGTTAGGTTTATTGTCAGGTTAGGGTTAGGGTTAGGGTGAGATTTAGGGTTAGGGTTAGGTTTAGCGTGAGTTTGAGGGTGAGGGATATTGTTAGAATTAGGATTAGGGTTAGGTTCAGGATTAGGGTGATTTTGAGGGTGCGGGTTAGGTTTAGGTTTACAGTGAGGGTCATGGTGAGGTTTAGGGATAGGTTTAGGCTTAGGGATAGGGTGAGGATTAGCATTTGGGTTAGGTTTAGTGTGAGGGTTAGTCTGAGGGTTAGGGTTACGTTTAGGGTGAGGGTAAGGTTTAATGTGAGGGTTAGGGTTAGGGTGAGGTTGAGGGTGATGGTGAGGGTGAAGTTTAGGGATAGGGTTAGGTTTAGAGTGAGTGTGCGAGTGAGTGTTAGGGTTAGGATTAGGATAAGGGTTAGGGTTAAGCTGAGGGTGAGTGCGACGGGGAGGGGGAGGGTTAGGGTTAGGGTTAGGTTTAGGGTTGGGGTTACAGTGAGAGTTAGGTTAAACTTATTGTTAGGATTAGGATTATTGTGAGGATGAGGGTGAGTGTGAGAGATCGGGTGAAGGTTAGGGTTAGGGTTAGGGTGAGGGTGAGGGTGAAGGTTAGGTTAGTATGAGGGTTAGGATTAGGGTTAGTGTCAGGTTTAGGGTGAGGGTTAGGGTTAGGATTAGGGTGAGGGTGAGGGTTAGGGTTAGGATTAAGTTTACGGTTATATTTAGGCTGAGGGTGAGGGTGAGTTTGAGGGTAGGGTAGGGTTGGGTTAATGTTTGGCTGTGGGCTATTGTGAGAGTGATGGTTCGAGTGAGGCTGTGGGTGAGTGTGAGGGTTTCGGTGAGGTAAGGGTTAGTGTTAGGGTTAGGGTGAGGATTAGGATGAGGGTGAGGGTTAGGGTTAGAGTGAGTGTTGGTGTTAGGGTTAGGGTCAGGGATAGGTTTATGGTGATGTTTAGGATGAGGGTGAGGTTTAGGTTGAGGGTTCGGTTTCCGGTGCTGTTTAGGTTTACGGTTAGAGTTAGGGTGAGGGTTAGGGTGAGGGTCAGGGTTAGGGTTAGGGTTAGGGATAGCGTGAGAATTAGGATCAGGTTTAGGGTTTGGGTGAGTGTTAGGCTGAGGGGAATGGTTAGGATTAGGGTGAGGGTTAAGTTTAGTCTGAGTGTTAAGTTTAGGATTAGGGTTAGTGTGAGTTCAAGGGTTAGGGTGAGGGTTAGGGTGAGGGTGAGAGTTAGGGTTAGGTTTAGGGTGAGGGTTATAGTTAGGGTGAGGATTAGTGTGTGCTATGGTTAGGGTTAAGGATAGGGTGACGGTGAGGTTGAGGCTAAGATTTAGGGTGAGGGTGAGGGTGAATGTGAGGGTTAGGGTTAGGGTAAGAGTGAGGGTGAGGGATAGGGTTAGGTTTAGGGTTAGGGTTATGGTTAGGATAAGGGTGAGAATGAGGGCGATGATGAGGGTTTGGCTTAGGTTTAGCTTGAGGTTTAGGGTTAATGTGAGGGTTAGGTTGAGGGTGAGGGTAAGGGTTAGGTTTAGGGTTAGGGTGAGTGGGATGTTTAGGGTGAGGGTTAGTTTGAGAGTTAGGGTTAAGGTTAGGTTAGGGTTAGGGTGAGAGTTAGGGTTAATGTTAGGCCTAGGGTTAGGGTAAGTGTTAGGGTGAGGGTTAGGGTTAGCGTGAGGGCTAGGGTGAGGGTTAGTGTTAGGGTAAGGTTTAGGGTTAGGGTTAGGGTGAGGGTGAAGGTTAGGGTTAGGGTTAGGGTGAAAGTTAGGGTTAGGTTTAGGGTTAGGGTGAGGTTTAGGTTTAGAGTTAGGTTTAGTGTGAGGGTGAGGGTGAGGGATAGGGTTAGAATTAAGATTATGGTTAGGCTTAATATGAGGGTGAGGTTTAGGGTGAACGTTAGGGTTAGGGTGACAGTGAGGGTCACGGTGAGATTTAATGTTAGGGATGGGATAGGGATAGGGTGAGGATTAGCGTTAAGGTTCGGTTTAGTGTGAGGGTTATTCTGAGGGGTAGGGTTCGGGTTAGGGTTCGGGTTAGGTTTAGTGTGAGGGTTAGGGTTAGGGTTAGTGTTAGGGTGAGGGTTAGGGTTAGGATTAGGCTTAGAGTTGAGGTTATTGTTAGGGTTAGGGTGAGGGTGAGGGTGAGGTTTATGTTAGAGTTAGGTTTAGAGTGAGGGTGGGAGTGAGGGTTAGGTTTCGGATTAGGATTATTGTTAGGGTTAGGCTGAGGGTGAGTGGGAAAGCGAGGGGGAGGGTTAGGATTAGGGGTAGGTTTAGGGTTAGTGTTAAGGTGAGAATTAGGGTTAAAGTGATTATTAGGATTAGGGTGAGGGTGAGTGTGAGGGTATGGGTGAGGGTTCGGGTGAGGGTTAGGTTTAGGGATAGATTTAGGGTGAGGGCTATGGTGAGTGAATATTAGGGTTATGGTTAGGGATAGGGTGAGAATTAGGGTAGGGTTAGTTTTAGGCTGAAAGTTAGGCTCAAGGTTTTGGGATAGGTTTAGGGTGAGGGTTAGGTCTAGTCTAAGAGTTACAGTTAGGATTAGTGTTAAGGTTACGGTTAGGGTGATGGTAGGGGTTAGGGTGAGGGTTAGGGTGAGAGTGATGTTTAGGTTTACATTTACGGTGAAGGTTGGGTGAGGGTTAGGGTGAGGTAGAGAGTTAGGTTTAGGTTTAGGGTGAGGGTTATGGTTAGAGTGAGGGTTAGGGTTAGGGTTATGATGAGGGTGAGGGTGAGGCTGAGGGTTAGGTTGAGGGTGAGTGTGAGGTTGTGTTTGAGGGTTCGGGTTAGGGTGAGGGTGAGGGTGAGGGTGAGGGTTAGAGTAAGGATTTGGGTTAGGATTAGGGTTAGGCTTAGTGTGAGCATGAGGGTGAGGGTAAGGGTTAGTGTGACGGTTAGGGTTAGGGTGAGGGTGAGGGTTAGGTTTAGGTTGAGGTTTAGGGTGAGGGTGAGAATTAGGGTTAGGGTTAGGATTAGGGTGAGGGTTAGGGTTAGGGTTAGGGTTAGGGTGAGGGTTAGGTTTAGGCTGAGGGTTAAAGTTAGAGTTAGGGTTAGGATGAGGCTTACTGTTAGGGTGAGGGTTAGGGTTAGTATTAGGTTTAGGGTGAGGGTGAGTGTTAAGTTTAGTTTTAGTGTTAGGGTTAGGGTTATTCTTAGGGTGAGGGTTAGGGTGAGGGCGATTCTTCAGTATAGCCTGAGAGGTAGGGGGTGGGTGAGGGTTATGGTTAGGGTGAGGGTTAGGGTGACGTTGAGGGTTAAGTGAGGGTGAGGTTTGGTCTTTGTTTTACAGTGAGGTTTAGTTTTTATGTGAGGCTTAGGGTGAGGGTGAGAATAAGGGTTAGGTTGAGGGTTAGGATGAGTGGGAGGTTTAGTTATAGGGTTAGTGTTAGGATCAGGGTTAGGGTGAGGGTTAGGGTTAATATTAGGTTAAGGTTAGGGTGAGGGTTAGGGTTAATGTTAGGGTTAGGTTTAGGGTAAGTGTTAGGGTTAGGGTGAGGGTTAGGTTTAGGGTTTGGTTTAGGGTTAGAATGAGGGTCAGGGTTAGGGTGAGGTTTATGCTAAGGATTATGGTTAGGGTGAGGGCTAGGGTGAGGGTGAGGGTTAGGGTTAGGCTTAGGGTTAGGCTGAAGATTAGGGTTTGGTTTAGGTTTTGGGTTAGTGTGAGTTGTAGTTTTAGGGTTAGGGTGATGGTTAGGTTTAGTGTGAGTGTTAGGGTGACAGGTTTAGGGTGAGGGTAAGTGGTAGGGTGCGGGTGAGGTTTAGGGTGAGAGTAAGGGTTATGGTTAGCGTGAGTGTTAGGGTGAGGGTTAAGGTGAGGGTTAGTGTTAGGGTTAAGGTTAGGTTTACAGTGAGGGTGAGGGTTAGGTTTAGAGTTAGGGTTAAAGTTAGGTTTAGGGTTAGGGTTAGGTTTAGGGTGAGGTTTAGGGTTAGGGTTTGGTTTAGCATAAGGGTGAGGGTGAGGGATAGGGTTAGAATTAGGATAATGGTTAGGCTTAAGATGAGGGTGAGTTTAAGGGTGAGCGTTAGGGTTAGGGTGACAGTGAGGGTCAGGGTGAGATTTAGGGTTATGGACGGTTAAGAGATAGGGTGAGGATTAGCGTAAGGGTTCGGTTTAGTGTGAGGGTTAGGCTGAGGTGTAGGGTTATGGTTAGGGTAAGGGTTAGGTTTAATGTGAGGGTTAGGGTTAGTGTTAATTTGAGGGTTATGCTTAGGTTATGGTTAGAGTTGGGGTTATTGTTAGTTTTATGGTGAGGGTGAGGGTGAGGCTGAGGGTGAGGGTGAGGTTTACGTTAGGGTTAGGTTTAGAGTCAGTGTGGGAGTGAGGGTTAGGGTTAAGATTAGGATTAGTGTTAGGGTTAGGCTCAGGGTGAGTTGGAAAGGCAGGAGGAGGTTTAGGGGTAGGGGTAGGTTTATGGTTAGCGTTAAGGTAAGAGTTAGGGTTAAAGTGATTGTTAGGATTAGGGTGAGGGTGAGCGTGAGGGTTCGGTTGAAGGATCGGGTGAGGGTTAGGGTTAGTGATAGAGTTATGGTGAGGGCTAGGGTGAGTGTGAGGGTTAGGGTTATGGTTAGGTATAGGATGAGAATTAGGGTTAGGGTTAGGGTTAGTGTGAGAATTAGGCTCAGGGGTAGTTTTAGGGTTATGGTGAGGGTTAGGGTGAGGGTGATGTTTAGTTTTAGGTTTATGGTGAGCGTTGGGTGAGGGTTAGGTTTAGGGTGAGGGAGAGAGTTGAGTTATGATGAGGGTGAGGGGGAGGATGAGGCTTAGGTTGAGGGTAAGGGTGAGGTTGAGCTTGAGGGTTAGGGTTAGGGTGAGGTTGATGGTGAGGGTGAGGGTTAGGGTAAGGATTTGGGTTAGGATTAGGGTTAGGCTGAGGGTGAGCTTGATGGTGAAGGTGAGGTGATGGTTAGGGTTAGGACTAGGGTTAGGATGAGGGTTAGGCTGAGGATGAGCTTGAGGGTGAGGTTGAGGGATAGGGTTAGAGTTAGTGTGAGGGTTAGGATTAGGGTAAGGGTAAAGTTTAGATTGAAGGTTAGAGTGAGGGGGAGGGTTAGGATTAGGGTTAGGGTTAGGGAGAGGTTTAGGATGAGGGTTAAGTTTAAAGTTAGGGTTAGCGTTAATATTAGGGTTAGGCTTAGGGTAAGGGTTAGGGTGAGGGTTATGGTTTGTGTGAGAGTTAGGGTTAAGGTGAGGGTTAGGGTTAGGATTATGTTTAGGGTTAGGGTGATTTTTAGGTTTAGGTTGAGGTTTAGGGTTAGGGTAAGGGATAGGTTTAGGGTTAGGGTGAGGGTAAGGGTTAGGGTGAGGTTTAGCTTGAGAATGAGGGTTAGGGATAGAGTAAGTGTTAGGGTGAGGGTTAGGGTGGGTGTTACGGTTAGGGTGAGAGTGAGGGTTAGGTTTAGTGTTAGGGTGAGTTTAAGGGTTAGTGTTTGGTTTAGGGTGAGGGTTAGTGTTAGTGTTAGGGTTAGGGTTATTGTTAGGGTTAGCGTTAGGCTGAGGGTGAGGGTGTAGGTGAGGATGAGGTTGAGGTTTAGGGTTAGGTTTAGGGTTAGAGTGAGGGTGAGAGTGAGGGATAGGGTTAGGATTAGAATTAGGGTTAGGGTTAGGCTGAGGATGAGGGTGAAGGTGAGGGTTAGGATTAAGGTTACTGTTATTGTTAGGGTTAGGGTGAAGTTGAGGTTTAGTGTGAGGGTTAAGGTTAGGGTTAGGGTGAGGTGTAGGGTAAGGGTTAGAATGAGATGTAGGGTTACTGTGAGGGTTAGTTTAGGGTTAGGATGAGGGTAAGGGTTACGGTGCGGGTGAGGGTGAGGGTGAGGGTAAGGGTTAGGGTGAGGTTAAGGGTTAGGGTGAGGGTTAAGGTGTGGGATAGGGTTAGGCTTATGGTTAGGGAGAGGGCTAGGATGAGGGTGAGAATTAGGGTTATGGTTAGGGTTAGTTTTAGCCTTAGGGTGAGGGTGTGGTTGAGGGTTAGGTTTAGGATTAATGTTAGGTTTAGGGTTAGGCTTAGTGTGAGGGTGAGGGTGAGGGTTAGTGTGAGGGTTAGGGTTAGGTTTAGGGTGAGGGTTAGGTTTAGGTTGAGGTTTAGGCTGCGGGTGAGGTTTAGGGTTAGGGTTAGGATTAGGGTGAGGGTTACGGTTAGGGTTAGGTGAGGGTTAGGTTTAGCGTGAGGGTTAGGGTTAGGCTTAGGGTTAGGGTGAGGTTTAAGGTTAGGATGAGGGTTAGGCTTAGTGTTAGTGTTAGGGTGAGGGTGAGAGTGAGGATTAAGTTTAGGATTAGTGTTAGTGTTAGGGTTAGTCTTAGGTTGAGGGTTAGGGTGAGGGCGATTCTTCAGTTTAGGGTGAGATGTAGGGTGTGGGTGAGGGTTAAAGTTAGGTTGAGGGTTAGGGTGTCGTTGAGGGTTAACTGAGGGTGAGGTTTAGTCTTAGTTTTAGGGTGAGGATTAGGGTTAATGTGAGGGTTAGGGTGAGGGTGAGGATAAGAGTTAGGTTGAGGGTTAGGATGAGTGGGAGGTTTATTTATAGGGTTAGTGTTAGGGTCAGGGTTAGGGTGAGGGTTAGGGTTATTATTAGGTTAAAGTTAGGGTGAGGGTTAGGGTTAATGTTAGGGTTAGGGTTAGGGTAAGTGTTGGGGTGAGGGTTAGGGTTAGGGTGAGGTTTAGGTTTAGGGTGTGGTTTAGGGTTAGAATGAGGGTCAGGGTTAGGGTGAGGTTTAGGCTTAAGATTATGGTTAGGGTGAGGGCTAGGGTGAGGGTGAGGGTTAGGGTTAGGTTTAGGGTTAGGGTGAGAGTTATGGTTATGGTTATGGTTAGTGTTAGGGTTAGGTTTAGGTTTAGGTTGACGGTGAGGAATTGTGTTAGAATTAGGATTAGGTTTTGGGTTAGGATTAGGGTGAGGTTGAGGGTGAGGGTTAGGGTTAGGGTGACAGTGCGGATAACGGTGAGGGTTAGGGTTAGGGTTATGTATAGGGTGAGGATTAGCTTTAGGGTTCAGTTTAGTGTGAGGGTTAGGCTGAGGGGTAAGGTTACATTTAGGGTGAGGGTAATAAGGTTTAATGCGAGGATTAGGGTTAGGGTTAATGTTAGGGTGAGGATTAGGGTTAGGGTTAGGGTTAGAGTTGGGGTAATTGTTAGGTTTAGGGTTAGGGTTAAGGTTAGGCTGAGGGGTTTGCTTAGCTTTAGGTTGAGGGTTAGGTTTGGTGTGAGAGTCAGGGTTAAGTTTAGGGTTAGTGTTAGGGTGAGGGTTAGGGTTAGAGTTAGGTTTATTGTTAGAGTTAGTGTAAGGGTAAGGGTTAGGCTTAGAGTTAAGTTTAGGGTGAGGGCTAGGGTGAGGTTTAGTGTTAGGGTTAGGATTGGGGTTAGGATTAGTGTATGGGTTAGTGTTAGGGTTAGGGTTAGGCTTAGGGTGAGGGTAAGGGTTAAGGTGAGTTTTATGTTTAGGATGATGTTTAGGGTTAACGTTAGTATTATGGTGAGTTTTAGGGTGAGGGTTATGTTTAGGGTTAGGGTTAGGGTGAGGGTGACGTTTAAGGTTAGGGTTTGGGTTAGGGTTAGGGTTAGGGTGAGGGTGAGATTGAGGGTTAGGGTTCGTTGAGTGTTAGAGTGAGGGTGAGGATTAGGGTTGGGCTATTGGTAGAGTTAGGGTGATGTGAGGGTGAGGGTTATGGTTAAGATTAGGGTAGGCTTAGGGTTAGACTTAGGGTGAGGGTGAGGGTGAGCACCAGAGTTTGGGTTGGATTAGTGTTAGGGTTAGGGTGAGGGTGAGGGTAAGGGTTAGAGTTAGGGTTAGGGTGAATGTGAGGGTGAGGGTTAGGTTTGGGTAAGGGTTAGAGTTAGGGTGAGGGTTAGGGTTGGGTAAGGGTTATAGTTATGGTGAGGGTGAGGGTGAACATTAGGGTTATGAATAGGGTTAGGGTTAAAATTAGACTGTGCATGAGGTTGAGGGTGAGGGTGAGGGTTTGGGTTAAGGGTTAGGGCTAGGGTTAGGGTGAGGGTGAAGGTTAGGGTTAGGGTTAGAATAAGGGTGAGGGTGAGGGTGAGGGTTAGGATTAGGATTAGTGTTAGGGTTAGGGTTAGGCTGAGAGTGAGGGTGCACGTTTGGGTTAGGGTTAGGGTTCGGTTGAGGGTTCAGGTGAGGGTTAGATTTAGGGTTAGGGTGAGGGTTAGAGTGAGGGTTAAGGTTAGGATTAGGGTTAGGGTGAGAGTTAGGATTAGTGTTAGGGTTAGTGTTAATATGAGGTTTAGGGTTAGGTTTAGGGTTAGGGTTAGGTTTAGGGTTTGGGTTAGGTTGAGCGTTAAGTTGAGGTTTAGGGTTATGGTCAGGGTGAGGGTTAGGGTTAGGGTCAGTGTGAGGTTTAGAGTTACGTCAGGGTTAGGGTTAGGGGAGGGTTAGGTTTATGGTTAGGTTTAGGGTGAAGGCTTGGGTGAGATTTTAGGTTTAGGGTTAGGGTTACATTTAGGGATAGGGTGAGGATAAGGGTTAGGGTTAGAGTTAGGGTTAGGCTGAGGGGTAGTGTTAGGGTTAGGGTGAGGTTTAGGTTTAGTGTGAGAGTTAGGATTAGTGTTAGGGTTAGTGTTAGGGAGAGGGTTAGGGTTAGGGTTAGGGTTAGGTTTAAGGTTAGGGTGAGGGTGAAGATGAGGGTGAGGTTGAGCGTGAGGGAGAGGGTGAAGTTTATGGTTACGGTTAGGTTTAGGGTGAGGGTGATTGTGAGGGTTAGGGTTAGGATTAGTATTAGGGTTAGGTTTAGGCTGAGGGGGAGGGTTAGGCTTAAGGATAGGGTGAGGGTGAGTGTTAGGTTTAGTGTGAGTGTTAGGTTTAGTGTTAGGGTGAGGGAAAAGTTTAGGGGTAGGGTTAGGTTGAGTGTGAGTGTTAGGCTTACGGTTAGAGTTAGGATTAGTGTGTGGGCGAGGGTGAGCGTTAGATTTCGGGTGAGATTTAGGTTTAGGGTGATGATTAGGGTTAGGGATAGAGTTAGGGAGAGGGTGTGGGTGAGGGTGAGGGTTAGGGTTAGATTTAGAGTTAAAGTGAGTGTGATGGTGTGGGTTATGGTTAGGATTAGGGTTAGGGTTAGGTTAGAGATAGGCTGAGGGTGAGGTTGAGGTTGAGTGTTAGTGTTAGGGTTATGGTTAGTGTTAGGGTTTGGGTGATGGTGAGGATTCGGGTGAGGGTGAGGGTGAGTGTGAGGGTTAGGGAAAGGGTGAGTGTTAGGGTTAGGGTTTCCTTTAGGGTTAAGGTTAGGGTGAAGTTTAGGGTTAGTGTGAGGGTTATTGTTAGGTTTAGGGTGAGGGTAAGGTTTAGGGTGAGGGTTAGGGGGAGGGGGAGGTTTTGGCTTAGGGTTAGGTTTAGGATTAGTGTTTGGGTGAAGGTGAGGCTTGGGGTTAGAGTGAGGTTTAGGGTTAGGCTTAGGCTTGGGTTTAGGGTTACAGTTCGGTAAGGGTGTGGGTTAGGGTGAGGGTTAGGGTTAGGGTGAGCGTGAGAGTGAGGGTTGGGGTTGTGATTAGGGTTTGGTTTATGGTTAGGCTGA
The DNA here is from genome assembly GCF_024711535.1 of Dipodomys merriami. NCBI lineage: Eukaryota > Metazoa > Chordata > Mammalia > Rodentia > Heteromyidae > Dipodomys > Dipodomys merriami. The sequence continues at coordinate 3,704,615 of NW_027206157.1, forward strand.
AGGTGAGGATAGGGGTTACGGTGAGGTTGAGGGTGAGGGTGAGCGTTTCGGTTGGTAAGGGTTAGGGTTAGGGTGAGTGTGAGGATTAGGATGAGGGTGAGGGTTAGGGTGAAGTTTAGGGTTAGGGTGAGGGTTAGGGTTAGATTTAGAATGAAAGTTAGGGTTAGTGTGATGTTTAGGGTGAAGGTGAGTGTTAGGGTGAGGGTGAGGGTTTGTGTGACGTTTAGGGTTAGGGTTAGAGTTAGGGTGAGGGCTAGGGAGATTGTGAGGGTTAAGGTAAGGGTGAGGGATAGGGTGAGAATTAGGGTTAGGCTTAGGGTTAGGGTGAGGATAAGGATTAGCGTTAGCATTAGGGTTAGGGTGATGTTTAGGGTGAGGGTTAGTGTTAGAATTAGAGTTAGGGTGCGGGTGAGGGTGAGGGTTAGGGTTTTGATTAGGTTGAGGATTAGATTGAGGGTTTGTGTTAGGGTTAGGGTTAGGGTGAGGGTGAGCTGAGGGTTAGTGTTTTGGTTAGGTTGAGGATTAGGTTTAGGGTGATGGTTAGGGTTAGTGTTGGGGTTAGTGTGAGGGTGAGGGTGAGCCTGAGGTTTAGGGTGTGGGTGAGGGTGAGGGTGATGGTTAGGGTGAGTGTTAGGGTTAGGGATACGTGTAGGGTGAGGGTTAGTGTTAGGGTTATGGTAAGTGTAGGGTGAGGGTTATTGTGTGCTTTAGGGTTAGGGTTAGGTTTAGGCTTAGGGTGAAGGTAAGGGTTAGGGTGAGGGTTAGAGTGAGGGTGGGGGTTAGGGTTAGGGTGAGGGTGAGGGTTAAGGGTAGAGTGAGGCTGAGGCTTAGTGTTAGGGTTAGGGTGAGGGTTCAGGTGAGGATGAGGGTAAGGTTTAGGTTGAGAGTTAGGGTGAGGGGGAGGGTTAGGGTTATGGTTAGTTTTAGGGTGAGGGTTAGGGTTAGGCTGAGGGTGAGCTTGAGGGTGAGGGTAAGTGTTAGTGTTAGGGTTTTGTTGAGGGTTAGGTTTATTGTGAGGGTTAGGGTGAGGATGAGGATAAGGATTAAGTTGAGGGTTAGGGTGAGTGGGAGGGTTAGGTTTAGGGTTAAGTTTAATGTGAGGTTTAGGTTGAGGGTAGGGATTAATGTTAGGGTTAGGTTGAGGGTAAGGGTTAGTGTTAGGGTGAGGGTTAGGGTTAGGTTTAGGGTTAGGGTGATGGTGAGGGTGAGGCTTAGGGTTAGGATGACTGTTTGGGTTAGGCTGAGGTTGAGGTTGAGGCTTAGGGTTAGGATTAGGGTTTGGTTAGGATTACGCTGAGGGTGAGGGTGAGTGTTAGGGTGAGAGTGAGTGTGAAGGTTAGGGTTAGGGTTATGTTTAGGTTGAGGATAAGGAAGGGGTTAGTAATAGGGTTTGTGTGAGCCTTAGTGTTAGTGTGAGGGTTAAGGTTAGTGTTAGGGTTAGGGTTCAGGATAGGGTTACCATGTGGGTAAGGGTAAGTGTGAGGGTTAGAATGATGGTGAGGTTTAGGGATAGGCTTATGGTGAGGGTCAGTGTTAGGGTGAGGATGATGGCTACAGTTAGGATCAGGGTGAGGGTTAGGTTTAGGGTGAGGGTTAGGGTTAGGTTTAGGGTTAGGGTGAGGGTGAGTGTTAGGGTTAGGTTAAGGTTTAGGGTGAGGGGTAGGGTGAGGTTTAGGGTTAGGGTTTTGGTTAGGGTAGGTTGAGGGTTAGGTTTAGGGTTAGGGTGAGTGTGAGGGTGAGTTTTAGGGATCGGTTTAGGGTTAGGGTGAGTGTGAGTGTTAGGTTTAGGATTAGTGTTAGGCTTAGGGTTAGGATGAGGGTGAGGTTTAGGTGTAGCATTAGGGTTAGGGTGTGGTTAGGGTTAGGGAGATATTAAGTGTGAGAGTGAGGTTCAGAGTTAGGGTGAGGGTGAGGGTGAGGGTTAGGGTGTGGGTGAGGTTAAGGGTTAGGGTGAGTGTTAGAGTTAGGATGAGGGTTAGGGTTAGGGTTAGGGTTACGTTTAGGGTGAGGGGTAGGGTGAGGGTTAGGGTTAGGGTTATGGTTAGGGTAGGGTGAGGGTTACGGTTAGGCTTAAGTTTAGTGTTATGGTGAGGGTTAGGGTGAGTATTAGGGTTAGGGTTTGGTTGAGTGTTAGGGTGAGGTTTTGGGTTAACGTTAGGGTTAGGGTGAGTGTGAGGTTTAGGGTGAGGGTTACGGATAGGGTTAGGGATTGGGTTAGGCTGAGGGATAGGGTGAGAGTGGGGTTAGGGTGAGGGTGAGGGTGAGATTTAGGGTATCAGTGAGGGTTAGGGTAGGTTGAGGTTTAGGGTGTGGGTTAGTGTTAGGCTGAGGGTGAGGGTGAGGGTGAGGTTTAAAGTTACGTTTAGGATTATTGTGAGTGTTAGGGTTAGGGTTAGGTTTAGGATGAGGTTTACGTTGAGGGGTAGGGTTAGTGTTAGGTTGAGGTTGAGGGTGAGGGTGAAGTTTAGGGTTAGGTTGAGGGTTAGGGTTAGGGTGAGGGTGAGGGTGAGGGTTAGGGTTGGGTTTAGGATGAGGGTTAGGATGAGGGGTAGGGTTAGGGTTAGTGTGAGGGTTAGGCTTAGTGTGAAGTTTAGGGTTAGGGTTAGGGTTAGGGTGAGTGTTATAGGGTTCGGGTTAGGGTTTGGCTGAGGGCTAGGGTGAGGGTTAGGTTTAGGGTGAGGGTGAGGGTTAGGGTGTCGGTGAGGTTTAGGGTAGTGTGAGGTTTAGGGTAATGGTGAGGTTTAGGGTGAGGGTGAGTGTTAGGTTTATGGTTAGGGTGACGATTAAGTTTAGGGTGAGGGTGAGGGTTAGGGTTAGTGTTAGCGTGAGTGTTTGGGTGAGTGTTATGTTAAGGGTGAGGGTTAGGGTTAGGGTTGGGGTTAGGGAAGGGTGAGGGTAAGGGTTAGGGTGAGGGTTGGTGTTAAGCTGAGGGTGAGGGTGAGGGTGAGATTTAGGGTTAGGTTTAGATTTAGTGTTAGTGTTAAGGTTAGGGTTAGAGTTATGGTAAGTTTTAGGGTGAGGGGTAGGTTTAGCGTTAGATTGAAGGAGAGGGTGAAGGTGAGGTTTAGGGTAAGTGTGACTGTTAGGTTTAGGGTTAGGATGAGGATGAAGGTTACGGCTAGGTTTTGGATGAGGGTTAGGTTTACAGGTACAGTTAGGGATATTGTGAGGGTTAGGGTTAATGTGAGCATTAGGGCTACGGTGAGAGTTAAGGTGAAGATGAAGGTTAGAGTTAGGGTAAGGCTTAGTGTGAGTTTTACGGTGAGGGTGAAGATGAGGGTGAGGGTGCGGGTTAAGGTGAGGGTAAGGGTTTGTGTGAGGGTTAGGTTTAGAATTAGGGTTAGGTTGAGGGTAAGGGTTAGGGTGAGGGTTAGGATGAGGGTGAGGGTTAGGGTGAGTTTTAGGATGAGGGTGAGGGTTAGGGTTAGGGTGAGAGTTAGGGTTAGGGTTTGGGTTAGGCTGAGGTTAAGGGTTAGGGTGAATTTGGGATGGGGGTGAGGGTTAGGGTGAGTTTTAGCATGAGCGTGAGGGTTAGGGTGATTGTTAGGGTTAGGGTGAGGGTTAGGGTTAGGGTTTGGGTTCGGCTGAGGGCTAGCGTGAGGGTGAAGGTGAGGGTGAGGGTGAGGGTTACTGTGTCGGTGAGGGTTAAGGTAGGGTGTGGGTTAGGATGACGGTGAGGATTAGGTTTACGGTTAGGGTTAGGGTTAGGGTCAGGGTAAGGATTAGGGTTATGGTTAGGGTTAGGATGAGGGTTAGGATGAGGGGTAGGCTTAGGGTTAGGTTTAGGGTTAGGGTGAGGATAAGGTTAGGGTGAGGGTAAGGGTGCGGGTTAGGATGAGGGTGAGGGTTATGGTTAAGGTGAGGGTTAGAGTCATCTTTAAGGTTAAGGTTAGGTGTTGGGTTATGGTTAGGGTCAGGGTGAGGGTTAGGGTGAGGGTAAGGTTTAGGTTGAGGGTGAGGATTAGGGTGAGGTTTAGAATTAGGGTTAGGGTTAGGTTTAGGGTGAGGACTAGGGTGAGTGTGAGGTTTAGGGTGAGGGTGAGTGTGAGGCTTAGATTTAGTGTATGGGTGAGGTTTAGGTTTAGGGTGAGGATTACCATGAAGGTGAGCATTAGGATGCGGGTGAGGGTTAGGTTTAGTGTTAGGGTTAGGGTGAGGATTAGGCTTAGTGCGAGGGTGAGGTTTAGGGTTAGAGTTAGGGTGAGGGAAAGGGTTAGGGTGAGGGTTAGGATGAGGGTGAGGGTTAGGGTTGGGGTGAGGGTTAGGGTGATGTTTAAGGTTCAGGTTAGGTTTAGGTTGAGGGTGAGGGTGAGGGTGAGGGTTAGGGATAAGTTTAGGGTTAGGGTGAGGGTTAGGTTTAGGGATAGGGTGAGGGTGAGCGTTAGCTTTGGGATTAGTGTTAGGGTTAGTGTTAGGCTTAGGGTGAGAATGAGGGCTAGGGTGAGGGTTAGGGTTATTTTTAGGGAAGGGTCAGGGTAAAGGTTAGGTTGAGGTTTAGTGTTAGGCTGAGGGTGAGTGTGAGGGGTGATGGTTAGGGTTATATTGAGGGTGAGGGTGATGGTTAGGGTTAGGTTTAGGATGAGGGGTAGTGTGAAGGGTAGGGTTAGGTTCACTTTGAAGGTTATGGTTCGTGTGAGTGGTAGGTTTAGGGTTAAGGTGAGGGTGAGGTTTAGTGTTAGGCTTAGGGATAGTCTGAGGGCTAGGGTGAGGGTGAGGTTTAGGGTGCGTGTGAGTATGAGGGTGAGGGTTAGAGTGTCGGTGAGTGATAAGGTAGAGTGAGGGTTATGGGGACAGTGAGGTTTATGGTGAGGGTGAGGGTTACTGTTACGTTTATGGCTAGGATAAGGCTCAGGTTGAGGATTAGGGTTAGGGTTAGGGTTAAGATGAGGGTTAGGGTCAGGGGTAGCTTTAGGATTAGGGTTAGGGTGAGGGTGAGGGTAAGGGTTAGGGTGAGGGTGAAGGTTATTGTTAGGGTTAGGTTTAGGCTGAGTTTAATCGTTAAGGTGAGGGTTGGGCCTAGGGTGAGGGTTAGAGTTAGGGTGATGTTTAAGGTTAAGTTTAGGTTTAGGGTTAGGCTTATGGTTAGGGTGTGGGTGAGGGTTAGGGTTAGGGTTAGGGTAAGGGTTAGGATTAGGTTTATGGTGCAGGTTAGGCTTAGGTTGATGTTTAGTGTGAGAGTGAGTGTTTGGGTGAGGTTGAGTGTTCAGGTGAGGGTGAGGGTTAGCGTGTGGATGAGGGTTAGGGTTAGGATGATTGCTAGGGTGACTGTGAGTTTGTGGGTTATGTTTAGGGTAATGATTAGGGTGATTGTAAGGGTGAGGGTGAGGGTTAGGGTTAGGGTTAGGGTTAGTGTTAGGGTTAGGGTTTGGGTGAGTGTTAGGGTTAGGTTTAGTGTTAGGGTAGGGTGAGGGTAAGGTTGTGGGTTTGGTTTAGGGTTAGGCTGAGGGTGAGGGTGAAGATGAGGGATCGGGTTAGGTTTAGGGTTATGGTGAGGGTTTGGGTGAGTGCTATAGTTAGGGTTAGGGTTTGGTTTAGAATTAGGATGAGTGTGAGGGTGAGGAATAGGATTCGGGTTCGGGTTCGGGTTAGAAGCTGAGTGTCTGGGTGAGTGTTAGGGTAAATTTTACAGTTAGGGTGAATGTTAGGGTTAGGCTTAGCGTTAGTATGAGGGTTAAGTTGAGCGGTAAGGTTAGGGTTAGGGTGAGGTTTAGGGTTAGGGTGAGTGTAAGAGTTAGGGTGAGAGTTAGGATGAGGGTTAGGTTTAGGATGAGGATTAGGGTTAGGGTGAGGATTAGGGTTAGGGTGAGGATTAGGGTTAGAGGTAGGATTATGGTGAGGGCTAGGGAGAGTTAGATGGTTAGGGTGAGGTTGAGGCTGAGGCTGAGGTTTAAGTTGAGGGTGAGGGTGAGTGTGAGTATGAGGGTTACAGTTAGGATTATGGTTAGGGTGAGGGCTGGGGTGAGGGTGAGGGGTAATATTAGGCTTAGGGCTGGGTTTAGGTTTAGGGTTAGTGTTAGGGTGAGGGTGAGGGTGAGGGTGAGTGTTAGGGTTAGTGTTAGGGTGAGGGTGAGGGTGAGGGTGAGTGTTAGGGTTAGTGTCTGTGTTAGGGTTGGGATGAGGGTTATGGTTAGGGTTAGGGTGAGGGTGAGATTGAGGGTGAGATTTAGGTTTAGGGTTAGGTTTAGGGATAGGGTGAGGTTTTGGGGGAGGTTGACGGTTGGGTTGTGGGTGAGGGTTAGGGTTAAGGTGATGGTTAGATTGACGGGGAGGGTTAGAGTGAGTGCGAGGTTTAAGGTTAGAGTTGGGGGATGGTTAGGTTTCATATTTGTGTTACGGTGACGGGTAGGGTGAGGGGTATAGTTAGGGGTGGGTTAAGGTTAAGATCAGTGTGAGGGTTAGGGTTAGGGTTAGAGTGTGGGTAATGGTTACGGTGAGGTTTAGGGTGAGGTTTAGGGTTAGTGTTAGAGTTAGGGTTAGGTTTAGGATTAGGGTGAAGTTTAGAGTTAGGTTGACAGTGAGAGTTAGGGTTAGTGTTAGGGTGAGGGTTATGGTTAGGGTGAGAGTTAGAGTTAGGTTTAGGGTGAGGGTGAGGGTTAGTGTGATGGTTAGGGTGAGGATGTGGGTAAGGTTTAGGTTGAGCGTTAGGGGGAGGGGGAGGTTTAGGGTTAAGGTTAGGGTTATGGTGAGCGTAAGGATGAGGGTTAGGGTTAGGCTGAGGGTGAGCGTGAGGGTGAGGGTGAGGGTTAGTGTGAGGATTAGGGTGAGGGTTAGGTTTATTGTAAGTGTTAGGGTGAGAATAAGGATAAGGATTAGGTTGAGGGTTATGGTGAGGGGCAGGGTTAGGGTTAGGGTTAGGGTTAAGGTGAGGGTTAGCATGAGGGTTAGATTTAAGGTGAGGGTTAGTTTAGGGAGAGGGTTAGGTTTAATATTAGGATTATGTTTAGGGTAAGGTTTGGGTTAGGGTGAGGGTAATGGTTAGGTTTAGGATGAGGGTTAGGGTTGGGGTGAGGGTTAGTGTTAGGTTTAGGGTTAGGGTGAGGCTTAGGGAGAGGCTTAGGGTTAGGATTAGGTTTTGGGTTAGGATGAGGTTGAGGGGGAGGCTTAGGGTTGGGATTAGGTTTTGGGTTAGGGTTAGGGTGAGCGTGAGGGTGAGGTTTAGGGTTAGCCTGAGAGTTAAGGTTAGGTTTAGGTTTAGGTTGAGGGTTAAGGTGAGTGCTAGGTTTAGGGTTAGGGTGAGGGTGAGTTTGAGGGTGAGGGTGAGAGTTAGGGTGAGGGTTAGTGTTAGGGTGAGGGTCAGGGTTAGTGTTAGGTTTAGGTTGAGGGTTAGAGTGAGGAGTAGGGTTAGGGTTAGTGTGAGCCTTAGTGTTATTGTGAGGGTTAGGGTTAGGGTTAGGATTAGGCTTACCGTGAGGTAAGGGCAAGGGTGAGGGTTAGGATGAGGGTGAGGTTTAGGGATAGGGTTAGGGTGAGGGTGAGTGTTAGGGTGAGGATGATGGTTAAGTTTAGGCTTAGGGTGAGGGTTAGGGTTAGGTTTAGTGTTAGGGTGAGGGTGAGGGTTAGGGTTAGGTTAAGGGTTAGGGTGTGGGGTAGGGTGATGGTTACGTTTAGGGTTTTGGTTAGGGTAGGGTGAATTTGAGGGTTAGGGATAGGGTTAGGGTGAGTGTGAGGTTGGGGTTTACTGATAGGGTTAGGGTTAGAGTGAGGGTGAGTGTTAGGTTTAGGATTAGTGTTAAGGTTATGGTTAGGCTTATGTTTAGGGTGAGGGTGAGGTTTAGCGATAGCGTGAGGGTTAGGGTTAGGGTTAGTGTGCAGGTTAGGGTTAGCTGATATTTATTGTGAGGGTGAGGTTTACGGTGAGGGTGAGGGTGAGGATGAGGGTGAGGTTTAGGGTTAGGCTGAGGGTGAGGGTTAGGGTGACGGTGAGTTTGAGGGTTAGGTTTAGGGTTAGTGTTATTGTTAGGGTTAAGGTAGGGTGAGGGTAAGGTTTTCGGTTTGGGTTAGGGTTAGGCTAAGGGTGAGGGTTAGGGTGAGGTTGAGGGTGAGGGTGAGGATTATGGTGACCTTTCCGGTTAGGATTAGGCTTAGGGTTAGGGTAAGTGTTAGGGTGAGTGTGAGCGTGAGGGTTAGGGATAGGGTTAGGGACTGGGTTCAGGTTAGGATGAGGGTTAGATTTAGGGTTATGGTGAGGGTGAGGTTCAGGGTGTGGGTTAAGTTTAGGGTTAGGGTTAGGGATAGGGTGAGGGTTTTGGTGAGGGTGAGGGTTGGGTTGTGCGTGAGGGTTAGGGTAAAGATGAGGCTTAGATTGACTGGTAGGCTTAGAGTGAGGGCAAGGGTTGAGGTTAGGGTTAGGGTGATGCTTAGGTTTCGTATTAGTGTTAGGGTGAGGGTTACGTTGAGGGGTATATTTAGCGTTAGGGTGAAGGTTAGGATTGCTGTGAGCATTAGGATTAGAGTGAGGGTAAGGTTTAGGGTGAGGTTTAGGGTTACTGTTAGTGTTAGGGTTAGGTTGAGGGTTAGGGTGAGGTTTAGAGTTACAGTGAGGAAGAGGGTTAGGGTTAGGGTGAGGGTGAGGGTTAGGGTTAGGGTGAGAGTTAGAGTAAGGGTTAGGATGAGGGTGAGGTTTAGTGTTAGGTTTAGGGTGAGGGTTAGGGTGAGGATGAGGGTAAGGTTTTGGTTGAGGGTTAGGGGTGGTGGGAGGTTTAGGGTTAGGGTTACGGTTTGGGTGAGGTTTAGGGTTATGGTTAGGGTTAGGTTTAGGGTTAGGGTGAGGGTTAATGTTAGGGTTAGGTTTAGGGTAAGGGTTATGTTTAGGGTTAGGGTGAGGGTCACGGTTATGTTTAGGGTGAGGGTTATGGTTAGGGTGAGGTTTAGAGTTAGGTTTAGGATTAGGGTGAGGTTGAGGGTGAGGCTTAGGGTTAGGATTAGTGTTTGGGTTAGGGTTAGGGTGAGGGTGAGGCTTAGGGTTCGATTATAATTTTGCTTAGGGTTAGGCTGAGCATGAGGGTGAGGGTTAAGGTTAGCGAGAGGGTTAGGGTTAGGGGTAGGTTTAGGGTTCCGGTGAGGGTGAGGGTTAGGGTGTGTTTAGGGTTAAGTTTAGGGTGTTTGTTTGGGTGATGTTGAGTTTGAGGGTTAGGTTGAGGGTTAGTGTTAGAGTTAGGGTTAGAATTAGGATTAGGTTGAGAGCTAGGTTGAGGGTGTGGGTTAGGATGAGGGTGAAGGTGAGGGTGAGGGTAAGGGTGTGGGTTAGGGTTAAGGTTAGGCACAGGGTTACCGTTAGGGTGAGGGTTAGTGTTAGGTTTAGGGTTAGGTTGAGGTTGAGGCTGAGGCTGAGATTTAAGATGAGGGTGAGGGTGAGTGTGAAGGTGAGTGTTAGGGTTAGGATTAGGGTTAGGTGAGTGTTAGGGTTAGCATTGGGTTTAGGATGAGGGTTAGGTTGAGGGGTAAGGTTAGGGTTAGTGTGAGCGGTAGGGTTAGTGTGAGGGTTAGAGTTAGGGTTAGGGTTACCGTGAGGGTAAGTGTAACGGTGAGGGTTAGGATAAGGGTGAGGCTTAGGGTTAGGGTTAGGGTTAGGGTGAGGAGTAGGGTTCGGTTTAGGTTTCGGGTTATGGTTAGGGTAGGTTGAGGCTTAGGGTTAGGCTAAAGGTTAGTGTTAGGGTGCGGGTTAGGGGTAGTGTTAGGTTTAGGGTTTGGTTGAGTGTTAGAGTGAGTGTTTTGGTTAGGCTTAAGGTTATAGTGAAGGTGAGGGTTAGGGTGAGGGTTAGTGTCAGGCTGATAGTGAGGGTGAGGGTGATTTCTTGGGTTAGGTTTAGGATTAGTGTGAGTGTTTGGGTTAGGGTTAGGGTTAGGATGAGTTTTAGGGTGAGGGGTAGGGTTAGGGTTAGGTTGAGGGTGAGGGTTAGGGTTAGGTTTAGGATGAGGGTTGGTGTGAGGGGTAGGGTTAGTATTAGTGTGAGTGTTAGTGTTAGTGTGAGGGTTAGGGATAGGATTAGTGTTAGGGTTAGGGTGAGAGTTAGCGTTAGGGTTAGTGTTAGGCTGAGGGCTGGACTGAGTGTGAGGTTTAGGGTGAGGGTTAGGGAGAAGGTGATGGTGAGGGTGTCGCTGAGGGTTAGGGTAGGGTGAGGGTTAGGGTGACGGTGCGGGCTAGGGTGAGGGTGAGGGTTAGGTTTAGGGTTAGGGTCAGAGTGCGGATTAGGGTTATGGTTAGGGTTAGGATGAGGGTTAGGGTAAAGGGTAGTTTTAGGGTTAGTGTTAGGGTTACTGTGAAGGTAACGGTTAAGATGAGGGTGAGGGTTAGGTTTAGGGTTAGGGTTAGGATGACGGTAATTGTTAGGGTGAGGGTTAGGATGAGGGTGAGGGTTTGGGTTAGGGTAAGGGTTAGGGTGATGTTTAAGGTTAAGGTTTGGGTTAGGGTTAGAGTTAATTTTAGGGTGAGGGTTAGGGTGATGCTAAGGGTTAGGTTGAGGATGCGGATTAGGGTTAGGGTTAGGGTTAGTGTGAGGGGTAGGTTTAGGGGTAGAGTAACGGTTAGGTTTAGTGTGAGGGTTATGGTTACAGATAGGGTTAGGGTGACGGTAAGGGTTAGGATGAGGGTAGAGTGAGATTGAGGTTCAGGGTTAGCATGAGTGTTAATGTGAGGGTTATTGTGAGTGTTAGGGTTAGGGTTAGGTTGAGGGTGAGGGTTAGGGTTAGGCTTAGGATCTGGGTTAGGGTTAGTGTGAGGGTTAGGGTTAGTGTTAGGGTGAGGGTTTGGTTGATGGTGAGGTTTGGGTTGTGGGAGAGGGTTAGGGTAAAGGTGAGGGTTAGTTTGAAGGGAAGGGTTAGAGTGAGGGCGATGTTAAAGTTGGGTTAGGGTGATGGATAGTATTCGTATTAGTGTTAGGTTGAGGGTTAGGGTATAGTTTGGGTTAAGTTGAGGGTTAGGATTAGTGTGATGGTTAGGGTTAGGGTTAGGGTTAGAGTGAGCGTACGGGTTAGGTTGAGGTTTAGGGTGAGGTTTAGGGTTAGGGTTTGAGTTACAGTTAGGTTGAGGGTTAGGGTGAGGTTTAGAGTTAGGTTGTGAGTGATGGTTAGGGTTAGGTTTAGGGTGAGTGTTAGGGTTAGGGTGAGAGTTAGAGTTAGGGTTAGGGTGAGGGTGAGGGTGAGAGATAGGGTTTGGTTAAGGTTTAGGATGAGGGTTAGGGTAAGGGGTATAGATAGGGTTAGGGTTAGGGTGAGAATTAGGGTGAGTGTGAGGGTTCGGATTCGGGTTCGGATTAGGTTTAGGGTTAGAGTTAGGCTGAGGGTCAGGGTGAGTGTTAGGGTTAGGGTTAGGGTTAGGGTGAGTGTTAGGTTTAGGCTTAGGGTTAGGATGAGGGTTAAGGTGAGGGGTAGATTTAGGGTTAGGTTGAGAGTTACTGTTAGGATGAGGATAAGGGTTAGGGTGAGGGTTAGGATGAGGGTGAGGATTAGGGTGAGGTTTAGGGTTAGGGTTAGAGTTAGAATTAGGGTGATGGCTAGGATGAGTGTGAGGGTTAGGGTGAGGGTGAGGGTGAGGTTTAGGGGGTGGGTTAGGATTGGGATTAGGATCAGGGTTATGTTGAGTGTGAGGGTTAGGTTAGGGTTAGGGTTAGCATGAGGTTTAGGCTGAGGATTAGGTTTAAGGTGAGGGTGAGGGTGGGTGTGAGGTTGAGGGTCAGAGTTCGGGTTAGGGTTAGGTTGAGCTTATGGGTGAGGGTTAGTGTTTGGATTAGGGTTAGGTTTAGGGTTAGGCTTAGGGTGAGCGTGAAGGGTTAGTGTTTGGATTAGTGTTAGGGTTAGTGTTAGGCTGAGGGTGAGCGTGAGAATGAGTGTGAATGTTAGTGTTAGGGTTAGGGTGCGGGTTAGGTTTATTGTGAGGGTTAGGGTGAAGATGAGGGTAAAGGTTAGGTTCAGGGTTAGGGTGAGGGGGAGGGTTAGGTTTAAGGTTAGTGTTAGGGTGAGGGTTAGGGTTAGGATTATGGTTAAGTTAAAGTTTAGGTTTACGTGAGAGTTAGGGTTAATGTTAGGGTTATGTTTAGTGTAAGGATTAGGGTTAGTGTGAGGGTTAGGGTTAGGGTGAGGTTTAGGGTTAGGGTGAGGGATAGGGTTAGGATTAGTGTTAGGGTGAGGGCTAGGGTGAAGGTAAGGTTTAGGATTACGCTTAGGGTTAGGGTTAGGGTTAGGGTGAGTGTGAGTGTGAGGGTTAGGGTTAGGGTTAGGGTCTGGGTTAGGGTTAGGGTAGGGTTAGGTTTAGGGTTAGGGTTACAGTGAGTTTGACGGTGAGTGTTAGGTTTAGGGTTAGAGTTAGGGATAGGGTGAGGGTTGTATTGTGGGTGAGGGTTAGGGTAAAGGTGAGGGTTAGGTTGAAGGGGAGGGTTAGAGTGATGGCGAAGTTTAAGGTTAGGTTTAGGGTGGTGTTTAGTGTTCGTATTAGTGTTAGGCTGAGGGTCAGTTTGGGTGGTAGGGTTATGTTTATTGTTAGGGTGAGTATTAGGTGTAGGCTTACGGTTAGGATGAGGGTTAAGGTGAGGGCTAGGAGTAGGGTTATGGTGAGGGTTAGGGTTAGGTTGAGGTTTAGGGTTAGAGTTAGGATTATGGTAAGGCTAGTCTGAGGGTGTGGGTTAGCATGAAGGTGAGTTTGAGGGTGAGGGTTAGGGTTATGTTAAGGGTCAGTGTGAGGGCTAGGGTGAGGTTTAGGGTTAGGATTTTGCTTAGGGTTAGGGTGAGGGTGAGGGTTAGGATTAGGGTTAGGGTGAGTCTGAGGTGAGATTTACTGATAGATTTAGGTTTAGGGTGAGGGTGAGTGTTAGGTTTAGGATTAGTGTTAGAGTTAGGGTTTGGCTTAGGGTAAGGGTGAGGGTGAGGATTAAGATTAGGTTGAGGGTTAGGGTTAGGGTTAGGGTTGGGGTTATGGTTAGGGTGATGTTTAGTGTGAGGGTGAGGTTTAGGGTGAGGGTGATTGTTCGGGTGAGGCTAAGGTTTAGGGTGTGGGTGAGGGTTAGTTTTAGGGTGAGTGTTAGGGTGACCGTGAGTTTGAGTGTTAGGTTTAGGGTTAGGGTTTGCATGAGTGTTAGGATTAGGGTTAGGGTTAGGGTAAGGTGGGGTAAGTTTTAGGGTGAGGGTTAGGGTTTTGTTGAGGGTGACGGTGAGGGTGAGGTTTAGGGTAGGTTTAGGGTTAGGGTGATTGTTAGGGTGAGGGTTATAGTTAGGGTTAGAGTTAGGGTTAGAATTAGGGTGAATGTGAGCCTGAGGAATAGGGTTCAGATCTGGGTTAGGGTTAGGATTAGGCTGAGGGTCAGAGTGTGTGTTAGGTTTAGGGTTAGGGTGAGTGTTAGGGTTAGGCTTAGGGTTATTGTGAGGGTCACAGTTAGGTTTAGGGAGAGGGTAATGTTTAGGGTGAGGGTTAGATTTAGGTTTAGGATTATTGTGAGGCTGAGGGTGAGGCTTAGGGTCAGGATTAGTGTTTGGGTTAGGGTGAGGGTGAGGGTGAGGCTTAGGGTCCGATTAGAGTTTGGCTTAGGCTTAGGCTGAGCATGAGGGTGAGGGTTAATGTTAGCATGAGGTTTAGGTCTAGGGTTAGGTTTAGGACAAGGCTTCGGGTGAGGGTGAGGGTTAGGGTGTGTGTGAGGATTAGGGTTAGGGTGAGTGTTAGATTTAGGGTTTGGGTGAGTGTTAGGGTTAGAGTTAGGGTTAGGGTGAGGGCTAGGTAGAGGATAAGGGTTAGTTTGAGGGTGAGGGTGAGGGTGAGAGTAAGGGTGTGGGTTAGGGTTAGGGTTAGGCTCAGGGTTACCGTTAGGGTGAGGGTTACGCTTAGGGTTAGGGTTAGGTTGAGGTTGAGGCTGAGGCGGAGTTTTAACGTGAAGGTGAGGGTGAGGGTGAGGGTGAGAGTTAGGGTTAGGATTAGTGTTAGGGTGAGTGTTAGTGTTAGTGTTAGGTTTAGTATGAAGGTAAGGGTGAGGGGTAGGTTTAGGCTTAGTGTGAGAGGTATGGTTAGTGTGAGGGTTAGAGTTAGGGTTAGGCTTACCATGAGGTTAAGTGCAATGCTGAGGGTTAGGATGAGGGTGAGGGTTAGGGTTAGGCTGAGGCTTAGGGTTAGGGTGAGGTTGAGGGTTAGGGATAGAGTGAGTGTTAAGTTTAGGGTTAGTGTGCGGGTTAGGGTTAGGTGACGTTTAGTGTGAGCGTGAGGTGTAGGGTGAGAGTTCGTGTTCGGGTGAGGGTGAGGGTTAGGTCGTGTGTGAGAATTAGGATTAGTGTGAGTGTTAGTGTGATGGTGAGTTTGAGGGTTAGGTTTAGGGTTAGTGTTATTGTTAGGGTTTGGGTGAGTGTTAGGGTCAAAGTTAGGATTAGGGTGAAGAGTAGTGTGAGGTTGAGGGTTAGGGTGTGTTTGAGGGTGAGGGTGAGGGTTAGGGTTAGGATTAGGCTTAGGGTTAGGGTAAGTGTTAGGATGAGGGTGAGGGTTACGGTTAGGGTTAGTGTTAGGGTCTGGGTTAGGTTTAGGATGAGGGTTAGGGTTAGGGTTATTGTGAGGGTGAGGTTGAGGTTGTCGGTTAGGTTTAGGGTTACGGTTAGGGGTAGGTTGAGGTTTTGGGTGAGGGTGAGGGTTGGGTTGTGGGTGAGGATTAGAGTAAGGGTGAGGGTTAGATTGACGTGGAGGGTTAGAATGAGGGCGAGGGTTAAGGTTAGGTTTAGAGTGATGGTTAGGGTTCGTATTAGTGTTAGGGTGAGGGTTAGGGTGAGGGGTATAGTTAGAGTTTGGTTGAGGGTTAGGATTGGTGTGAGGGTTAGGGTTAGGTTTAGAGTTAGAGTGAGGGTAAGGATTAGGGTGAGGTTTAGGGTGAGCTTTAGTGTTTGTGTTAGAGTTAGGATTAGCTTGAAGGTTAGGGTGAGTTTTAGAGTTAAGGTGAGGGTCAGGGTTAGGGTAAGGGTGAGTGTTAGGGTTAGGGTGAGAGTTAGAGTTAGGGTTAGGGTGAGGGTGAGGGTTACGTTTAGGTTGAGGTTTAGAGGGAGGGGGAGGGTTAGGGTTTGGGTGAACTTTAGGGTTAAGTTTAGGTTTAGGTTTAGGGTGCATGTTAGGGTTAATGTTAGGGTTAGGTTTAGAGTAAGGGTTAGGGTTAGGGTTAGGGTGAGTGTCATGGTTAGGTTTAGGGTGAGGTTTATGGTTAGGCTGAGGGTTAGATTTTGGTTTAGGTTTAGGGTGAAACTGAGGGTGAGGCTTAGGGTTAGGATTAGTGTTTGGGTTAGGGTGAGGGTGAGTGTGAGGCTTAGGGGTTGGGTTTGTGTTCGGGCTATGGTTAGGGTAGGGTGAGGGTTAGGGTTAGGCTAAAGGTTAGTGTTAGGGTGAGGGTTAGGGTTAGTGGTAGGGTTAGGGTTTGCTTGAGTGTTAGGGTGAGTGTTTGGGTTAGGTTAGTTTTAGGGGGAGGGTGAGGGTTAGGGGGAGTGTTAGGGTTAGCGTATGGGTTAGGCTGAGGGCTAGGTTTAGGGTGAGGTTTAGGGTGAGGTTGAGGGTGAGGGTGAGGTTTAGGGAGTAGGTGAGATATAGGCTAGGGTGTGGGTTAGGGTGAGGGTTCATGATAGGCTGATAATGAGCATGAGGGTGAGGTTTAGGGTTAGGTTTAGGATTAGTGTCAGTATTAGGGTTAGGGTTAGGGTTAGGATGAGGTTTAGGGTAAGGGGTGGGGTTAGGGTTAGGTTGAGGGTGAGGGTGAGGATGAGGTTTAGGGTTAGGTTGAGTGTTATGGTTAGGGTTGGGGTGAGGGTGAGGGTTAGGGTTAGGTTTAGGATGAGGGTTTGTGTGAGGGTTAGGGATAGGGTTAGATTTAGGGTTAGGCTGAGGGCTAGGGTGAGGGTGAGCGTGAAGGTGAGGGTGAGGGTGTCGCTGAGGTTAAGGGTAGGGTGAGGGTTTTGGTGACGGTGAGGTTTAGGGTCATGTTTATGTTTAGGTTAAGGGTAAGGGTGAGGGTTAGGCTTAGGCTTAGTGTGACCCTTAGTGTAAGTATGAGGGTTAGGATTAGGTTTAGGGTTAGGGTTACCGTGAGGGTAAGTGTAAGCGTGAGTGTTAGGATGCGGGTGAGGGTTAGGGATAGTTTTAGGGTGAGGGTGAGTGTTAGGGTGAGAATGAAGGTTAAGGTTAGGGTTAGGGTGAGGGTTAGGGTTAGGGTGAGGTTGAGGGTTAGTTTTAGGGTTAGGGTGAGGGTTAGGATTAGGGTTAGGTTAAGGGTTAGGGTGAGGGGTAGGGTGAGGTTTAGTGTTAGGGATTTGTTTAGGGTTAGGGTGAAGGTGAGGGTTAGGGTTAGGGTTAGCGTGAGGTTTAGGTGAGGGTTAGGGTTAGGGTGAGGGTTAGGTTTAGGGTTAGGTTTAGGGTGAGGTTAGGGTGAGGGTGAGGGTGAGGGTTAGGGTTAGGATTATGGTTAGGGTTAGGGTTAGAATGAGGGTGAGGGTGAGGGTGAGGGTGAGGGTTTGTTTAGTTTGAGGTTTAGGGTTAGGGTTAGGTTTAGGATTAGTGTGCCTGTTAGGGTTAGTGTTAGTGTTAGGGTTCGGATGAGGATTAGGGTGAGGTGTAGGGTTAGGTTAGGGTGAGGATGAGGGTGAGGGTAAGGTTTAGGTTTAGGTTTAAGATTAGTGTGCGTGTTAGGGTTAGGGTTAGTGTTAGGATGAGGTTTAGGATGAGGGGTAGGGTTAGGGTTAGGTTGAGGAGGGGGTGATGGTGAGGTTTAGGGTTAGGGTGAGGGTTAGGGTTAGGGTTATGGTGAGCGTGAGGGTTAGGGTCAGGTTTAGGATGACGGTTAGGTTTAGGGTTAGGCTTAGCGTTAGGGTTAGTGTGAGGGTTAGGGTTAGGGTAATGGTTAGGGTTAGGCTTACGGTTATGCCGAGGGCTAGGGTGAGGGTGAGGGTTAGGGTGAGGGTGAGGGTGAGGGTGAGGGATAGGGTAGGGTGAGGATTAGGGTGATGTTGAGTGTTAGATTAAGGTTGAGCATATGGGTTAGTCTTAGGGTTAGGTTCAGGGTGAGGATTAGGGTTACTGTTAGGGTTAGGATGAGGGTTAGGGTGAAGGGTAGGTTTAGGGTTGGGGTTAGGTTTACGGTGAGGGTAAGGATTAGTTTGAGGGTGAGGGTTAGGTTTAGGGTTATGGTGAGGGTAATTGTTAGGGTGAGGGTTAGGATGAGGGTTAGCGTTTGGGTAAGGTTTAGGGTGATGTTTAAGTTTAAGGTTAGGGTTTGGTTAGGGTTAGGGTTAGGGTGAGGGTTAGGGTGAGGGTAAGGGTTAACTGGAGCGTGCGGATTAGGTTTAGGGTTAGGGTTAGTGTGAGGGTTAGGTTTAGGGTTAGGGTGAGGGTTACGTTTAGTGTGAGGGTTATGGTTAGGGATAGGGTAAGGGTGAGGATAAGGGTTAGGATCAGGGTAGGGTGAGAGTTAGGTTTAGGTTTATCATTAATGTTAAGGTGAGGTTTAGGGTGAGGTTTATGGTTAGGGTTAGAGTTAGGGTTAGGTTGAGGGTTAGGGTGAGGTTTAGAGTTAGGGTGAGGGTGAGTGTTAGGTTTAGGGTTAGGGTGAGGGTTAGGGTTAGGGTGAGAGTTAGAGTTAGGTTTAGGGTTAGTTTGAGGGCTAGGGTGAGGATGAGGGTTAGGGTAAGGGTGAGGGTGACGGTGAGTGTTAGGGTGTGGGTTTGGGTTCGAGTTCGGGTCAGGGTTTCGTTTAGGGCAAGGGTTATAGTTTGGGATAGGTTGAGGTTGAGGCTGAGGCTGAGGTCTAAGGTGAGGGTGAGGGTGAGGGTGAGGGTGAGGGTTCGGGATAGGGTTAACTTGAGGGTGAGGTTGAGCGTTAGTGTTTGGATTGGTGTTAGGGTTAGGGTTAGGCTGTGGGTGAGAGTGAGCGTGAGGGTGAGGGTTAGGTTTTTTGTGATGGTTAAGGTGAGGATGAGTGTAAGGGTTAGGTTGAGGGTTAGGGGGAGGGGGAGGGTTGGGAAGGTTAGGTTTAAGTTTAGGTTTAGGGTGAGGGTTAGGGTTAGGTTTAGGGTAAGGGTTAGGGTTAGGGTTATGGTTAGGGTGAGGGTTACAGTTAGGTTTACGGTAAGGGTTAGGGTTAGGGTGAGGGTTAGGGATAGGTTTAGTGTTAGGGTGGGGGTGAGAGTGAGGGTTAGGTTTATGGTTATGGTTAGGGTGAGGGTGAGAGGGAGGGTGAGGCTTAGGGTTAGGAGTAGTGTTGCAGTTAGTTTTAGGCTGAGGGTGAGGGTGAGGGTTAGACAGAGGTTTATGGGTATGTTGAGGGTTAGGCTTAGGGTTAGGTTTAGGTTGAGGGTTATGGTGAGGGGTAGGGTTAGGCTTAATGTGAACCTTAATGTTAGTGGGATGTTAGGATTAGTGTTAGGGTGAGGGTTACCGTGAGGGTAAGGGTAAGGATGAGGGTTAGGATGAGGGTGAGGGTTAGCGATAGGTTTAAGGTGAGGGTGAGTGTTAGGGTGAGGATGAGGGTTAGGATTAGGGTTAGGTTTAGGTTTATAGTTAGGGTTAGGTTTAGACTGAGGGTGAGGGTGAGGGTGAGGGTTTGGGATAGGGGGAGGGTTAGGTTTAGGGTGAGTTAGAGGGTTAGGTTATGGTTAGGGTTATGGTTAGGATGAGGGGTAGGGTGAGAGGTAGGGTTATGGTAAGGGTGAGGGTTAGGGATAGTGTGAGGTTTAGTGTTAGGTTTAAGGTGAGGGTAAGAGTTAGTGTGAGGGTGAGGGTAGGGTTAGGGTTAGGGTGTGGGTGAGGGTTAGGGCTAGGTAGAGAGTTAGAGTGACGGTGAGTTTGAGGGTTAGGTTTAGGGTAAGGGTTAGGGTGAGTGTTAGGGTGAGGGTGAGGTTTAGGGTTAGATTTGATGTTAGTGTGAGGTTTAGGGTTTGGGTGAGTGTTAGGGTTAGGGTTACTGTTAGGGTTAGGGTAGGGTGTGGGTAAGGTTTTGGGTGAGGTTTAAGGTTAGGCTGAGGGTGAGGGTGAGGGTGAGGCTTAGGGTTAGGTTTAGAGTGAGGATGAGGGTTTGGGTGAGGGGTATAGTTAGGGTTATGTTTACGGTTAGAATTTGGGTGAGTGTGAGGGTGAAGGATAGGTTTAGGATTAGGGTAATGGGTAGGGTTAGGCTGAGGGTCAGGGTGAGTGTTAGGGTTAGGGTGAGGGTAGTGTTTAGGGTGAGGGTTAGTATGAGCGTGAGGTTTAGGGTGAGGGTTAGGGTTAGGGTGAGGGTTAGGTTTCGATTTAGGATTATGGTAAGGGCTAGGTTGAGGGTGAGGGTTAGGGTGAGAGTGAGAGTGAGGGTGAGGATTACGTTGTGGGTTTGGTTTAGGGTTAGGGTCAGGATTACGGTTATGGTTCGGGTTAGGGTTAGGTTGAGGGTGAGGCTGAGGCTGAGCTTTAAATTGAGGGTGAGGGTGAGGTTTAGGGTTCGTGTTAGGGTTAGGTTGAGAGTGAGGGTGAAAGTTCGTGTTTGGATTAGGGTTAGGGTTAGTGTTAGGCTGAGGGTGAGCGTGAGTGTGAGGGTGATGTTTAGTGTTAAGGTTAGGGTGAGGGATAGGTTTATTGTGAGGGTTAGGGTGAGGAGGGTAAGGGTTAGGTTGAGAGTTAGGGTGAGGAATAGTGTTATGGTTTGGGTTAGGGTAAGGGTGAGGGTTAGGGTGAGGTTTAAGGGTAAGTTAAGGGTTAGGTTTAGGGTGAGAGTTAGGGTTAATGTTAGGATTAGGTTTAGGGTAAGGGTTAGGGTGAGGGTGAAGGTTAGGGTTAGGGTGAGTTTTAGCGTTAGGATGAGGGTTCGGGATAGGGTTAGGGTTAGGGTGAGGGCTAGTGTGAGGTTGAAGGTTAGGATTAGGCTTAGGGTTAGGGTGAGGTTTAGGGTTAGGATTGGGTTTAGGGTTAGTGTGAGAGGTAGGGTTGGGGTTAGGGTGAGGGTTAGGTTTAATGTGAGTGTTATGGTTAGGGATAGGTTTAGGGTGAGGGTGAGGTTTAGGGTTAGGTTTAGGGTTAAGGTGAGTGTTAGGGTTAGGATGAGGGTTAAGGAGAGGGTTAGGGTTACTGTTATTGTGAGGGATAGTGTTAGTGTGTGGGTAAGGGTTAGGGTGAGATTTAGAGTTAGGGTGAGGGTTAGGGTGAGGGTGAAGGCCAGGGTGAGGTTGAGGGTTAGGGTTAGAGTTAGGGTTAGGTTGAGGGTTAGTTTCAGGTTTAGAGTTACCATGAGGGTTCACATTAGGGTTCGAGTTAGGGTGAGTTTGAGGCTGAGGCTGAGGTTTAACGTGAGGGTGAGGGTGAGGTTGAGGGTCAGGGTTAGATTTCAGGTTAGGGTTAGCTTGAGGGTGAGGTTGAGGGTTAGTATTTAGATTAGTGTTAGGGTTAGGGTTAGTCTGAGGGTGAGCGTGAGGGTGAGGGTGAGATTTAGTGTTAGGATTAGTGTGAGGGTTAGGTTTCTTGTGAGGGTTAGGGTAAGGATGAGGGTAAGGTTTAGGTTGAGGTTTAGGTTGAGGGGGAGGGTTAGGGTTAGGGTGAGGTTTAGGGTGAGAGTGAGGGTTTAGTTTAGGTTTAGGTTTATGGTGAGGGTTAGGGTTAATATTCAGGTTAGGTTTAGGGTAAGTGTTAGGGTTAGGGGTAGGGTTAGGTTGAGGGTTAGTGTTAGGGTGAGCGTTAGGTTTAGGTTTAGGGTTAGGATATGGTTGAGGGTGAGGTTTAGGGTTGGGGTTAGGGTTAAGGTGAGGGTGAGGGTGAGGGTGAGGGTGAGGGTTAGAATTAGAGTTTGTGTTAGGTTTAGGCTGAAGGTGAGGGTGAGAGTTAGGATTAGGATTAGGGTTAGGGTTAGGATTAGGATTAGGTTGAAGTTAGGGTGAGGGGTAGAATTAGGGTTAATTTGAGCCTTAGTGTAAGTGTGAGGGTTAGGATTAGGTTTAGGGTTTGGGTTACCGTGAGGGTGAGGGTTAGGATGAGGGTGAGGGTTAGGGATAGGTTTAGGGTGAGGGTGAGTGTTGGGGTGAGATTGAGGGTTAGGGTTAGGGTTAAGGTCAGGGTTAGAGTTAGGATGATGGTGAGGTTTAGTTTTTAGGGTTAGGGTGAGGGTTAGGATTAGGGTTAGGTTAAGGGTTAGTGTGAGGGGTAGGGTGAGGTTTAGGGTTAGGGTTTTGTTTAGGTTTAGGGTGAAGGTGAGGGTTAGTGTTAGGGTTAGAGTGAGGGTTAGGGTGAGGGTTAGGGTTAGGGTGAGGGTTAGGTTTAGGGTTAGGTTTAGGGTGAGGTTAGGGTTAGGTTTAGGGTGAGGTTAGGGTGAGGGTGAGGGTGAGGGTTAGGGATAGGATTACGGTTAGGGTTAGGGTTAGACTGAGGGTGAGGGTGAGGGTGAGGGTGAGGGTTTGGTTTTGGTTGAGGGTAAGGGTTAGGGTTAGGTTTAGGGTGAGGTTGACGGTTAGGGCTAGGGTTAGGGTTAGGGTTAGGATGAGGGTTAGTGTGAGGTGTAGGGTTAGGTTAGGGTGAGGATGAGGGTGAGTGTGAGGTTTAGTGTTAGGTTTAGGATTAGTGTGCGTGTTAGGGTTAGGGTTAGTGTTAGGATGAGGTTTAGGTTGAGGGGTAGGTTTAGGTTTAGGTTGAGGGTGAGGGTGATGGTGAGGTTTAGGGTTAGGGTGAGGGTTAGGATTAGGCTTAGGGTGAATGTGAGGGTTAGGGTTAGGTTTAGGATGAGGGTTAGTGTGAGGGTTAGGGTTAGGGTTAGTGTTAATGTTAGGGTTAGTGTGATGGTTAGGGTTAGGGTTAGGTTTAGGGTAATGGTTAGGGTTAGGTTTACGGTTAGGCCGAGGGCTAGGGTGAGGGTGAGTGTTAGGGTGAGGGTGAGGGTGAGGGTGCGGTTTAGGGTGTCGGTGAGGTTTAGGGTAGGGTGAGGATTAGGGTGACAGTGAGTGTTAGATTGAGGGTGAGGGTAAGGGTTCGGGTTGGGTTATGGTCAGGGTGAGGATTAGGGTTAGGATGAGGGTTAGGGTGAGGGGTAGTTTTATGGTTGGGGTTAGGGTTACGGTGAGGTTAAGGGTTAGGTTGAGGGTGAGGGTTAGTTTTAGGGTTATGGTGAGGGTAATTGTTAGGGTGAGGGTTAGGATGAGGATGAGGGTTAGGGTTAGGGTAAGGGTTAGTGTGATGTTTAAGGTTAAGGTTAGGGTTTGGATTAGGGTTAGGGTTCGGGTGAGGGTTTGAGTGAGGGTAAGGGTTAACTTGAGAGTGCGGATTAGGTTTAGGGTTAGGATTAGTGTGAGGGTTAGGCTTAGGGTTAGGGTGAGGGTTAGGTTTAGTGTGAGGGTTATGGTTAGGGATAGGGTTAGGGTGAGGGTAACAGTTAGGATGAGGGTAAGGTGAGAGTTAGTTTTAGGGTTAGCATGAATGTTAGGGTGAGGTTTAGGTTTATGGTTAGAGTGAGGGTTAGGTTGAGGGTTAGGGTGAGGTTTAGAGTTAGGGTGAGGGTGAGTGTTAGGTTTAGGGTAAGGGTTAGCGTCAGAGTTATAGTTAGGTTTAGGGTTAGGTTGAGGGGTAGGGTGAGGGTGAGACTTAGGGTGAGGTTGAGGGTGAGGGTGAGGGTTCGGGTGTGGGTTTTGGGTTAGATTTAGGATCAGGGTTTCGGTTAGGGTAAGGGTTAGGGTTGGGGTTAGGGTGAGGTTGAGGCTGAGGCTGAGGTTTAAGGTGAGTGTGACGGTGAGTGTGAGGGTGAAGGTTAGGGTTCGGGATAGGATTAACTTGAGGGTGAGGGTGAGGGTTAGTATTTGGATTGGTGTTAGGTTTAGGGTTAGGCTGAGGGTGAGGGTGAGGGTGAGGCCGAGGGTTAGGTTTATTGTGAGGGTTAAGGTGAAGATGAGGGTAAGGGTTAGGTTGAGGGTTAGGGTGAGGGTGAGGGTTAGGATTAGGGTTAGGGTGAGGGATAGTGTTAAGTTTAGGTTTAGGTTTAGGGTGAGGGTTAGTGTTAATGTTATGGTTAGGTTTATGGTAAGGGTTAGGGTTAGGGTTATTTTTAGGGTGAGGGTTACGGTTAGGCTTACAGTGAGGGTTAGGGTTAGGGTGAGATTTAGGGTTAGGTTTAGGGTTAGGGTGGGGGTGAGAGTGAGGGTTAGGTTTGGGATTTGGGTTAGGGTGAGGGTGAGGGTGAGGATGAGGCTTAGGGTTAGGATTAGTGTTTCGGTTAGGTTTAGGCTGCGGGTGAGGTTGAGCGTTAGCGTGAGTGTTAGGGTTAAGGTTAAGTTTAGGTTAAGGGGTAAGGTGAGGGTTAGGTTTAGGTTTAGGGTTAGGGTTAGTTTTAGGTTGAGGGTTATAGTGAGAGGTAGGGTTAGGCCTAGTGTGAACCTTAGTGTTATTTTGAGGTTAGGATTAGTGTTAGGGTTAGGGTTACTGTGAGGGAAAGGGTAAGGATGAGCATTAGGATGAGGGTGAGAGTTAGGGATAAGTTTAGGGTGAGGGTGAGGATTAGGGTGAGGATGAGGGTTAGGATTAGGTTTAGGGGTAGGTTTAGGGTTAGGGTTAGGGTTAGATTGAGGGTGAGGGTGAGGGTGAGGTTGAGGGTGAGGGTTTGGGATAGGGGGAGGTTTAGGTTTAGGGTTAGGTTTAGGGTGAGGTTGAGGGTGAGGGTTATGGTTAGGGTTATGGGTAGGATAAGGGGTAGGGTGAGGTGTAGGGTTATGGTTAGTGTGAGGGTTAGGGTTAGTGTGAGGTTTAGTGTTAGGGTAAAGGTGAGGCTAAAGGTTACTGTGAGGGTTAGGGTGAGGGTGAGTGTAGGGTTAAGGTTAGGGTGTGAGTGAGGGTTAGGGTTAGGGTGAGTGTTAGTGTGACGGTGAGTTTGAGGGTTAGGTTTAGGGTAAGGGTATTTTGAGTGTTAGGGTGAGGGTGAGGTTTAGGGTTAGATTTAAGGTTAATGTGAGGTTTAGGTTTTGGGTGAAATTTAGGGTTAGGTTTAGGGTTAGGCTTAGGGTAGGGTGCGGTTAAGGTTTAGGGTGAGGGTTAGGGTTAGGCTGAGGGTGAGGGTGAGGCTTAGGGTTAGGTTTAGTGTTAGGCTGAGGTTTCAGGTGAGGGGTATAATTAGGGTTAGGGTTAGGGTTACAATTAGGGTGAGTGTGAGGGTGAAGTTTAGTTTTAGGATTAGGGTAAGGGTTAGGGTTAGGGTTAGGCTGAGGGTCAGGGTGAGTGTTAGGGTTAGGGTGAATGTTAGGGTTAGGCTTAGGGTTAGGATGAGGGTTAAGGTGAGGGGGAGGGTTAGGGTTAGGTTGAGGGTTAGGGTTAGTTTGAGTGTTAGGGTTAGGGTGAGGGTAGTGTTTAGGCTGAGGGCTAGTATGAGCGTGAGGGTTAGTGTTAGGGTGGGGGTTAGTTCTCCAGTTAGGATTACGGTGAGGGCTAGGGTGAGGGTGAGATTTAGGGTGAGGGTGAGAGTGAGGGTGAGGATTACGTTGTGGGTTAGGTTTATGGTTAGGGTCTGGGTTACATTTAGGTTTCGGGTTCGGGTTAGGTTGAGGGTGAGGCTGAGGCTGAGGTTTAAGTTGAGGGTGAGGGTGAGTGTGAGGGTGAGGTTTAGGGTCGTGTTAGGGTTAGGTTGAGGGTGAGGTTGATGGTTCGTGTTTGGATTAGGTTTAGAGTTAGTGTTAGGCTGAGCGTGAGCGTGAGTGTGAGGGTGATGGTTAGTGTTAGGTTTAGGGTGAGGGATAGGTTTACTGTGAGGGTTAGGGTGAGGATGATGGTGTGGGTTAGGTTTAGTGTCAGGGTGAGGGATAGGGTTAGGGTTAGGGTTAGGGTGAGGGTTAGGGTTAAGTTAAGGGTTAGGTTTAGGGTGAGAGTTAGGGTTAATGTTAGGGTTAGGTTTAGGGTAAGGGTTAGGGTGAGGGTGAGGGTTAGGGTTAGGGTGAGGTTTAGTGTTAGGGTGAGGATTCGGGTTAGGATTAGGGTTGTGTTTAGGGCTAGGGTGAGGGTGAAGGTTAGGATTAGGCATAGGGTTAGGTTGAGGTTTAAGGTTAGGATTAGGTTTAGGGTTAGTGTGAGGGGTAGGGTTAGGGTTAGGGTGAGGGTTAGTTTTAGTGTGAGTATTATGTTTAGGGATAGGGTTAGGGTTAGGGTGAGGGTGAGGGTTAGGGTTAGGGTTAGGGTTAGGGTGAGTGTTAGGTTTAGCCTTAGGGTTAGGATGAGTGTTAAGGAGAGGGGTAGGGTTACAGTTAGGGTGAGGGCTAGGGTTAGTGTAAGAGTAAGGGTTAGGGTGAGGGTTAGGATGAGGGTGAGGGTTAGGGTGAGCATTAGAGTTAGGGTGAGGGTTAGGGTTAGGTTAAGGACCAAGGTCAGGGTGAGGGTTAGGGTTAGAGTTAGGGTTAGGTTGAGGGTTAGGTTGAGGTTTAGAGTTAGCTTGAGGTTTCAGGTTAGGTTGAGGTTTAGAGTTAGCGTGAGGTTTCGGGTTAGGTTTCAGGATAGGTTGAGGCTGAGGCTGAGGTTTAACGTGAGGGTGAGGGTGAGGTTGAGGGTCAGGGTTAGATTTCAGGTTGGGTTAGCTTGATGGTGATGTTGAGCTTTAGTGTTTGGATTACTGTTAGGGTTAGGGTTAGGCTGAAGTTGAGCGTGAGGGTGAGGGTGAGGTTTAGTGTTAGGATTAGTGTGAGGGTTAGGTTTCTTGTGAAGGTTAGGTTAAGGATGAGGGTAAGGGTTAGGTTGAGGTTTAGGGTGAGGGGGAGAGTTAGGGTTAGGGTTAGGGTTAGGGTGAGGTTTAGGGTGAGAGATAGGGTTAAGTTTAGGTTTAGGTTTAGGGTGAGGGTTAGGGTTAATGTTCAGGTTAGGTTTAGGGTAAGGTTTGGGTTAGGGTTAGGGTGAGGGTGAGGGTTAATGTTAGGTTTACGGTTACGGTGAGGGTTTGGTTGAGGGTTAGGGTTAGGTTTAAGGTTAGGGTGAGAGTTAGCATGAGGGTTAGGGTTACAGTTAAGTTTAGGGTTAAGGTTAGGGTGAGGGTGAAGGTTAGGATTAGGCTTAGGGTTAGGGTGAGCTTTAGGGCTAGGGTCTAGGTTTAGGGTCAGAGTGAGGGGTAGGGTTAGGTTTAGGGTGAGGGTTAGGTTTACTGTGAGTGTTATTTTTAGGGATAGGTTGAGGCTGAGGGTAAGGGTTAGGATGAGGGTAGGGTGAGAGTGAGGTTTAGGGTTAGCTTGAGTGTTAAGGTGAGGGTTACTGTGAGGGTTAGGTTCAGGGTTAGGTTGAGGGTGAGGGTTAGGGTTATGGTTAGGGTTAGGGATAGGGTGAGGGTTTGGGTGAGGGTGAAGTTTGGGTTTGGTTGACGGTTAAGGTAAAGGTGAAGGTTAGGTTGGCAGGGAGGGTTAGAGTGAGGGCGAGTGTTAAGGTTAGGGTTAGGGTGAATCTTAGGGTTCGTATTAATATTAGGATGTGGGTTAGTGTGAAGGGTATAGTTAGGGTTGAGTTGAGGGTTAGGATTAGTGTGAGGGTGATGGTTAGGGTTAGTGTTAGAGTGAGGGTAAGGGTTAGGGTGAGGTTTAGTGTGAGATTTACGGTTAGGCGTAAAGTTAGTTTTAGGTTGATGGTTAGGGTGAGGTTTAGATTTAGGGTGAGGGTGACGGTTAGGGTTAGGGTTAGGGTGAGGGTTAGGGTTAGGGTGAGAGTTAGAGTTAGGGTTAGGGTGAGTGTTAGAGTGACGGTGATTTTGAGTGTTAGGTTTAGGGTAAGTGTTAGGGTCAGTGTTAGGTTGAGGGTGATGTTTAGGCTTAGGTTTAGTGTTAGTATTACGATTAGGGTTTGGGTGAGTGTTAGGGTTAGGGTTAGGGTTAGTCTAGGGTGAAGGTAAGATTTAGGGTGAGGGTTAGGCTTAGGCTGAGTGTGAGGGTGAGGGATAGGTTTAGGGTTAGGGTAGGGGTTAGGGTGAGGGGTATAGCTTGGGTTATGTTTAGGGTTAGAATTAGGGTGAGTGTGAGGGTGAGGAATAGGGTTAGGATTAGGGTGAAGGTTAGGTTTAGGCTGAGGGTCAAAATGAGTGTAAGTGTTATGGTTAGGATTAGGGTGTGTGTTAGGGTTAGGCTTAGGGTTAGGATGAGGGTTAAGTTGAGGGGTAGGTTTAGGGTTAGGGTGAGGGTTAGGGTTAGTGTGAAGTTTAGGGTTAGGGTGAGGGTAAGGTTTAGGGTGAGGGTTAGGATGAGGGTGAGGGTTAGGGTGAAGATTAGGGTTAGGGCGAGGGTTAGGCTTAGAGTTAGCATTAGGGTGAGAGCTAGAGTGAGGTTGAGGGTTAGTGTGAGGTTGAGGGTGAGGGTGAGGTTTAGGGTGTAGTTTAGGGTTAGGGTTAGGGTTACGGTTAGTGTGCGTGTTAGGGTTAAGTTTAGGGTTAAGTTAAGGGTGAGGCTAAGGCTGAGGTTTAAGGTGAGGTTGAGGGTGAGTGTGAGGGGAGGTTTAGGTTTTGGTTTAGGGTTAGGTTGAGGATGTGTGTGAGGGTTAGTGTTTGGATTAGGGTTAGGGTTGGGTTAGGCTGAGGGTGATGGTGAATGTGAGGGTGATGGTTAGTGTTAGGGTTAGTGTGAGGGAGAGGTTTATGGTGAGGTTTAGGGTGAGGATGAGTGTAAGGTTTAGGTTTAGGGTTAGGGTGAGGGGCAGGGTTAGGTTTAGGGTTAGGGTTAGGGTCAGGGTTAGGGTGAGGGTTAGGGTTAAGTTAAGGGTTAGGTTTAGGGTGAGAGTTAGGGTTAATATTAGGGTTAGGTTTAGGGTAAGGGTTAGGGTGAGGGTGAGGGTTAGGATTAGGGTCAGGTTTAGGGTTAGGGTGAGGGTTAGGGTTACGATTAGGGTTAGAGTGAGGGGTAGGGTCAGCGTTAGGTTTAGTGTGATTGTTATGGTTAGGGATAGGGTTAGGGTGAGGGTAAGGGATAGGATGAGGGTAGGATGAGAGTGAGGTTTAGGGTTAGCATGAGTTTTAGGGTGAGGGTTATTTTGACGTTTAGGGTTAGGGTTAGGTTGAGGGTGAGGTTGAGGGTGAGGGTTAGGGTTAGGCTTAGGGTTAGGTATAGGGTGAGGGTTTGGGTGACGCGGAGGGTTGGATTGTGCGTGAGGGTTAGGGTAAATGTGAGGGTTAGTTTGACAGAGAGGGTTAGAGTGAGAGCGAGGTTTAAGGTTAGGGTAAGTGTGAAGGCTAGGGTTCGAATAAATGTTAGGGCGAGTGTTAGGGTGAGGGTTAGGGTGAGGATTATAGTTAGGGTTGAAATGAGGGTTAGCATTAGTGTGAGGGTTAGGATTAGTGTGAGGGTTAGGGTTGGGTTAGGGTTAGAGTGAGGGTAAGGGTTAGGGTGAGGTTTAGAATTAGGGTTAGAGTTAGGGTTAGGTTGAGGGTTAGGGTGAGGTTTAGATTTAGGGTGAGGGTGACGGTTAAGGTTAGGGTTAGTGTGAGGATTAGGGTTAGGGTGAGAGTTAGAGTTAGGGTTAGATTGAGGGTGAGGTTTAGGGTTAGCTTTAGGGTTAGAATTAGGGTGAGGGTGAGGGTCAGGTATAGGTTTATTATTAGATTTAAGGTTAGGGTTAGGCTGAGGTTGAGGGAGAGTGTTAGGGTTAGGTTAGGGTTAGGGTGAGTGTTAGGGTTAGGCTTAGGTTTAGGATAAGGGTTAAGGGGAGGGCTAGGTTTAGGATTTGGGTGAGGGTTCGGGTGTGGGTTATGGTTAGTGTTAGGGTCAGGGTTACGGATAGGGTGAGGATTAGGGTTAGGTTTAGAGTTAGGGTGAGGTTGAGGTTTAGGCTTAGGTTAAGTGTTAGGGTGAGGGGAAGGGTTATGGTTAATTTTAGGCTGAAGCTGAGCTTTAATTTGAGGGTGAGGGTGAGTGTGAGGGTCAGGATTAGGGTTTGTTTTAGGGTTAGCTTGAGGGTGAGGGTGAGGGTTAGTGTTAGGATTAGTGATAGGTTTAGGGTTAGGCTGAGGGTGAGCATCAGGGTGAGGGTGAGGTTTAGTGTGAGGGTTAGGGTGAGGGTTAGGTTTCTTGTGAGGGTTAGGTTAAGGATGAGGGTAAGGGTTAGGGTGAGGTTTAGGGTGAGAGTTAGGGTTAAGTTTAGGTTTAGGTTTAGGGTGAGGGTTAGGGTTAATGTTAGGGTTAGGTTTAGGGTAAGGGTTAGGGTTAGGGTTAGGGTGACAGTTACGGTTAGGTTTAGGGTGAGGGTTAGGGTTAGGGTGAAGTTTAGGGCTAGGTTTAGGGTTAGGGTGAGGGTGAGGGTGAGGTTTAGGTTTGGGGTTAAGGTTAGGGTGAGGGTGAGGTTGAGGGTGAGGCTGAGGGTTAGGATTAGGGTTTGGGTTAGGTTTAGGCTGAGGGTGAGGATGAGGGTAGCGTGAGGGTTAGGTTTAGGGTTAGGTTTAGGTTGAGGGTTAGGGTGAGGGGTAGGTTTAGGGTTAGTGTGAGCCTTAGTGTTAGTTTGAGGGTTAGGATTGGGGTTAGGTTTAGGGTTACCATGAGGGAATGGGTAAGGTTTAGGCTTAGGATGAGGGTGAGGGTTAGGGATAGGTTTACGGTGAGGGTGTGTGTTAGGGTGAGGATTAGGGTTAGGGTTAGGGTTAGGGTGAGGGTTAGGGTTACGGTGAGGGTGAGGTTTAGTTTTAGGGTTAGGGTGAGGTTGAGGATTAGGGGTAGGTTAAGGGTTAGGTTGAGGAGTAGGGTGAGATTTAGGGTTAGGTTTTTGTTTAGGGTTAGGGTGAAGGTGAGGGTTAGGTTTAGGGTTAGTGGTAAGGGTTAGTGTGAGGGTTAGGGTTAGGTTTAGTGTTTGGATTAGGTTGAGGATTAGGGTGACTGTGAGGGTGAGGGTTAGGGTTAGGATTACAGTTAGGGTTAGGGTTAGACTGAGGGTGAGGGAGAGGGTGAGGGTGAGGGTTTGGGGTAGGTTGAGGGTTAGGGTTAGGTTTAGGGTTAGGGTGACGGTTAGGGTTAGGGTTAGGGTTAGGTTTAAGTTGAGGGTTAGGGTGACGGTGAGGGTGAGGGTTAGGGTTAGAATTACGGTTAGGGTTAGGGTTAGACTGAGGGTAAGGGTGAGGGTTTGGTTTAGGTTCAGGGTTAGGGTTAGGTTTAGGGTGAGGGTGATGGTTAGGGTTAGGGTTAGGATGAGGGTTAGAGTGAGGGGTAGGTTTAGGTTAGGGTGAGGGTTAGGGTTAATAAGAAGCTTAATGTTAGGGTTAGGGTTAGGATGAGGGTTAGGGTGTGGGGTAGGGTTAGGTTAGGGTGAGGGTTAAGGTTAATGTGAAGGTTAATGTTAGGGTTAGGGTGAAGGTAAGTGTTAGTGTGAGTGTTAGGATGAGGGTGAGGGTTAGGGTTAGGGTTAGGGTTAGGTTTAGGGTTTGGTTTAGGGTTAGGATGGGGCTTAGAGTGAGGGTTAGGTTTAGGATTAGGTTTAGGGTGAGGGTGAAGGTGAAGGTAAGGCTAAGGATGAGGGTTAGAGTGAGGGTGAGTGTTAGGTTTAGGGTAAGGTTTAGGGTGAGGGTTAGGTTTAGGGTGAGTTTGAGGTTTAGGGTTAGGGTGCAGTTTAGGGTTAGGGTGATGTTTAGTGTGAGAGTGAGGGTTAGTTTTAGGGTTCGGGTTTAGGTTCAGGTTACGGTTAGGGTGAGTGTTAGAGTGACGGTGAGTTTGAGTGTTACGTTTAGGGTCAGGATTAGGGTTAGTGTTAGGGTGAGTGTGAGGGTTAGGGTTAGGTTTAGGGTTAGTGTTAGGATTAGTGTTTGGGTGAGTGTTAGTGTTAGGGTTAGGTTTAGGGTTAGGGTAGGGTGAGGGTAAGCTTTACGGTGAGGGTGAGGGTTAGGGTTAGGGTTAGGGTGCGGGTTAGGGTTAGGTTGATGTTTAGTGTGAGGGTGAGGATTTGATTGAGCGTTCGGGTTCGGGTTCGGCTGAGGGTTAGGTTTAGGGTGAGTGTCAGAGGGACGGTGAGTGTTACGTAGAGGGTAAGGGTTAGTGTGAGTGTAAGTGTTAGGGTGAGGGTTAGGATGAGGGTGAGTTTTAGGGTTAGGGTGCGGGTGAGGGTTAGGGTGATGTTTAGGGTTAGGGTTAGGGTTAGGGTTACTGTGAAGGTTTGGGTTAGGGTTAGAGTTAGGGTTAGTGTGAGGGTTAGGGTGAGGGTAAAGGTTAGGGTGAAGGTTAGGTTGAGGGTGAGGTTTAGGGTTTGGATTAGGGTTAGGGTGAGGTTTAGACTTAGGGTGAGGGTTTGGGTTAGGGTCAGGTTTAGGGTGAGCGTTAGGGTTAGGGTGAGAGTTAGAGGTAGGGTTAGGTTGATGGTGAGGGATAGGTTTAGGGTTAGAGTTAGGTAGAGGGTAAGGCTTAGGTTGAGGGTTAGGATGCGGTGAGTGTTAGGGTTAGGGTGATGTTTAAGGTTGGATT
Source organism: Dipodomys merriami (assembly GCF_024711535.1). NCBI lineage: Eukaryota > Metazoa > Chordata > Mammalia > Rodentia > Heteromyidae > Dipodomys > Dipodomys merriami. The sequence goes on from NW_027206157.1 coordinate 3,735,926, forward strand.
AAGGTTAGGGTGAGGGTTATGGTGAGGGTTAGTGTTAGTGTTAGGGATAGGTTTAGGATGAGGGTTAGGGTGAAGGTTAGGGTGAGGGTGATGGTTAGAGTTAGGGTTAGGGTAAGGTGTAGGGTGAGGGTTAGGTTTACATTTAGGGTTCGGGTAAGCTTTAGGGTGAGGTTTAGGGTTAGGTTGAGGATTAGGGTTAGGGTTAGGGTTAGGGTGAGGGTGAGGGTTAGGGTTAGGGTGAGGGTTAGGGTTAGGGTGAGGGTCAGGGTCAGGGTAAAGTTTAGGGTTAGGATTAGTTTTAGGGTTAGGAATTGTTTCAGGGTGAGGGTGAGTGTGAGGGTGAGGGTTAGGGTTAGGGTTAGGGTTAGGCTGAGGGCTACAGTGAGGGTGAGGTTTAGGGTGAGAGTGAGTGTGAGGGTGAGAGTTTGGGTTAGTTAAGTGTTAGGGTTATGTTTAGGTTGAGGATTAGGGTGAGTTTGTGGGTTAGAGGGTGGGTTATCCTTAGGGATAGGGTTAGGGTTAGGCTTAGGGTGAGGGATAGGTTTAGGGTGATGTTTTGGTTGAGGGTGAGGTTTACCGTGAGGTGAGGGTTCGAGTGTGTGTGAGGGTTAGGGTGAGGTTTAGAGTAAGGGTTATGGTGAGGGTTAGGGTTAGGGTGATATTTTGGCTGAGGGTGAGTGTTACCCTGAGTTGCGGGTTCAGGTGAGGCTGAAGGTTAGGCTTTTAAGGCTTAGGGTGAGGGTGAGGGCTAGGTTTAAGGTGAGGGTGACCGTGAGGGTGTGGATGAGGGTGAGGGTTAGGGTTAGCGTGAGGGTTAGGGTTAGGGTATGGGTTAGGGTTAGGGTTCGGGTGAGGGTTAGGGTGAGGGTGAGGGTGAGGGTGAGGGTTTCGGTTAGGTAAGGTTTAGGGTTAGGGTTATGGTGAGGGCTAGGTTAAGGGTGAGGTTTTGGGTGAGAGTGAGGGTGAGGTTGAGGGTTAGGGTGTGGGTGAGGATTAGGGTTGGGGTGAGGGTTGGAGTGACGCTGAGGGTTATGGTGAGGCTGAGGGTTAGGTTTAGGGTGAGTATTAGGGTCAGGAGGAGGGTTAGGGTGAGGGTTAGGGTTAGGGTTAGGGTTAGGCTGAGGGTAATGTTTAGGGTGAAGTTTAGGATGAGGGTGAGTGTTAGGGTTAGGGTTAGGATGAGGGTTAGGGTAAGTGGTAGGGTTAGGGTTACTTGGAGGGTTAGGGTTAGGGTTAGCGTTAGGATGAGGATGAGGGTGAGGGTTAGGGTAATGGTTAGGGTAAGGTTTAGGGTCAGGGTGAGAGTTAGGGTTAGGATTAGGGTTAGGGTTTTTGTTAAGCTGAGGGTGAGGGTGAGGGTAAGGATTAGGGGTAGGGTAAGATTTAGGGTTAGGGTTAGTGTGAGGATTAGAGTGTGGGTGAAATTTAGGGTGAGGGTTAGCATTAGGGTGAGGGTTAGGTTTAGGATTAGGGTGAGGGTTAGAATTAGGGTTATGTTTAGGGTGAGGCTGAGTGTAAGGGTAAGGGTGAGGGTTAGGTTAATGGTTAGGGTTAGGGTTAGGCTAGGGTGAGGGTATGGTTTAGGGTGAGGTTCAGGATCAGGGTGAGTGCTAGGGTTTGGGTGAGTGTTAGAGTTAGGTTGAGGGTTAGGTTTAGGATTAAGGTTAGGGTGAGAGCTAGGGTGAATGTGAGGGTTAGTGTGAGGGTTAGGAATAGGTTGAGGATTAGTATGAGTGTTAGGGTTAGGGTGAGGTTTAGGCTGAGGTGTAGGGTTAGGGTTAGTTTTAGGGTGAGGTTGAGAATGAGGATTAGGTTTAGGATAAGTATTATGTTTAGGATTAGGCTGAGGGGGAGAGGAAGGGGGAGGGTTAGGGTTAGGGTTAGGTTTAGGGTTAGGGTTATTGTTAGGGTTAGGTTGAGGGTGAGGGTGAGGGGGATGTTTAAGGTTAGAGTTAGGTTTATGGTGAGGATGAGAGTGAGGGTTAGTGTTAGGATTAGTATTAGGGTTAGTGTTAGGCTTAGGGTGAGGGGAAGGGTGAGGGTTAGGGTTAGAGTTAGGGTTAGGGTGAATGTGAGGGAGAGGGTTAGGTTTGGGTGAGGGTTAGATTTAGGGTGAGAGTTAGGGTTTGGTATGGGTTAGGGTTACACTGAGGGTGAGGTTGAGGGTTAGGGTTACGGTTAGGGTTAGACTGAGGGTGAGGTTGAGGGTTAGGGTGAGGGTTGGGGTTAGGGTTAGTGTGAGGGTGAGGGTGAGGGTTAGGGTTAGGGTTAGAATTAGGGTGAGGATGAGAGTGAGGGTTAGGGTTAGGATTAGGGTTATGGTTAGGTTTAGGCTGAGGGTGAGGGTAAGGGTTAGGGTTAGTGTTCCGGTTAGTTTTCCTGTGAGGATTAGATTTAGGGTTAGGTTGAGGGTTATGGTGAGGGTTATGTTTAGGAGTAGGGTTAGGGTGAGGGTAAGGGTGAGAGTTAGTGTTAACGTGAGGTTTAGGTTGAGTGTGAGGGTTATGGTTAGGTTTAGCGTGATGTGTAGTATGAGGGTTAGGGTGAGGGTGAGGGTGAGCATTAAGTTGAGGGTTAGGGTTAGGGTTAGGGTGATGGTTAGGTTCAGGGTGAGCGTTAGGGTTAGGGTGAGGGTTAGGGTTAGGGGAGGGTTAGGTTTAGGGTTACGTTTAGGGTGAGGGCTAGGGTGAGAGTGAGGTTTATGGTTAGGGTTACTATTAGGGATATGGTGAGGATTATGTTTATGGTTATGGTTAGGATGAGAGTTAGGCTGAGAGGTAGGGTTAGGGTTAGGGTGAGGGTTAGGTTTAGTGTGAGAGTTAGGGTTAAGGTTAGGGTTAGTGTTAGGGTGAGGGGTAGGGGTAGGGTGAGGGGTAGGGTTAGGGGTAGGGTGAATGTGAGTGAGAGGGTGAGAGTGAGGGTGAGGGTGAGATTTAGGGTTAGGTTTTGGTTTCATGTGAGGGTGAGACTGAGGGTTAGGGTTAGGATTAGTATTACATTGAGGGTTAGGCTGAGGATGAGAGTGAGGTTCAGCGGGAGTGTTAGGTTTAATGTGAGGGTTAGGTTTAGGGTTATTTTTAGTGTTAGGGTGAGGGGGATGGGGAGGCGTAGGGGGAGAGGGAGGTGGAGGTTTAGGTTTAGGGTTAAGTTTAGGGTGAGAGTGAAAGTGAGGGTTAGGTTTAGGATTAGGATTAGGGTTAGGGTTAGGCTGAGGGGGAGGGGGGTTAGGGTTAGGTTTAGTGTTTGGGTGAGGTTGATGGTTAGTGTTAGTGTTAGGTTTAGGGTTCGGCTTAGGTTTAGGGTGAGGGAAAAGTTTAGGGGGAGGTTTAGGGTGAGTGTGAATGTTAGTCTTAGGGTTAGGATTAGGATTATTGTGTGGGTGAGTGTGAGGTTTATATTTAGGGTGAGATTTATATTTAGGATTAAGGTTAGGGTTAGGGTTGGTCTGAGGGTGAGGGTGAGGTTGAGGGTTAGGTTTAGGTTTAAGATTATTGTGAGGGCTAGGGTGAGCGTGAGGGTTAGGGTGAGGTTCAGGGTGAGTGTGAGGTTTAGGAATAGGGTGAGGGTTAGGGTTAGGGTTTCGTCTAGGGTAAGGGTCAGGGTGAGGAGGGTTAGGGTTAGTGTGAGGGTTACGGTGAGGGTTAGGTTTGGGGTGAGGGTAAGGGTTAGGGTGTGGGTTAGGGTGAGGGTGAGGGTTAGGCTTAGGGTTAGGGTTAGGAATAGTGTTTGGGTGAAGGTGAGGGTTGGGGTTCCGGTGAGGTTTTGGGTTTGCCTGAGGCTTAGGTTAAGGGTTAGAGTTAGGGTGAGGGTGTGGGTGAGGGTGAGGGTTAATGTTAGGGTGAGGGTGAGGGTGAGGGTTAGGGTTATGATTAGGGTTATGTTTAAGTTTAGGCTGACTGTGAAGCTGATGGTTAGGGTGAGGGTGAGGGTGAGGGTGAGGGTTTCGGTTAGGTTAGGGTTAGCTTTAGGGTTAGTGTGAGTTTAGGATGTGGGTGAGGATTAGGGTGAGGGTTAGGGTTAGGGTGAGGTTTAGGGATAGGGTTTTGGCGAAATCTAGGGTCATGGTGATGTTTAGGATGAGGGTGAGATTTAGGGTGAAAGTAAGGGTTCGGGTGACGGTTAGGGTTAGGGTTAGAGTTAGGGTGAGTGCTAGGGAGAGGGTAAGGTTTAGGGTAAGGGTTAGGGATAGGGCGAGAATGAGGGTTATATTTAGGGTTAAGCTGAGGATAATGATTAGGGTGAGGGTTAGGGTGAGGTTGAGTGTTAGGGTTAGCATTAGCGTTAGGGTGATGTTTAGGGTGAGAGTTAGTGTTACTGTTAGGGTTAGGGTGAGGGTGAGGTTGAAGTTTAGGGTTAGGGTTAGGTTGAGGGTTAGGGTTAGGGTTGAGGTTAAGCTTAGGGTTAGGGTTGGGGTGAGGGTGAGGCTGAGGGTGAGGCTGAGGGTTAGGGTGAGTTTTAGGGTGAGGCAGTGGATTAGGGTTAGGGTTCAGGTGAGGGTGAGGGTGAGGGTTATGGTTAGGATTATGGTTAGGGTTAGGTTTAGGTTGAGGGTGAGCGTGAGGGTGTGGGTGAGGGTTAGGGTTAGGGTGAGGATTACGGAGAGGGTAAGGTTTAGGGTAAGGGTTAGGGATATGGTGAGAATGAGGGTTATATTTAGGGTTAAGATGAGGATAATGATTAGGGTGAGGGTTAGGGTGAGGTTGAGTGTTAGGTTTAGCATTAGGGTTAGGGTGATGTTTAGGGTGAGAGTTAGTGTTATTGTTAGGGTTAGGGTGAGGGTGAGTTTGAAGTTTAGGGTTAGGCTTAGGGTTGAGGGTAGTCTTAGGATTAGGGTTGGGGTGAGGGTGAGGCTGAGGGTGAAGCTGAGGGTTAGCGTGAGTTTTAGGGTGAGGCAGTGGATTAGGGTTAGGGTTAGGGTGAGGTTGAGGGTGAGGGTTATGGTTAGGTTTATGGTTAGGGTTAGGTTTAGGCTGAGGGTGAGCGTGATGGTGTGGGTGAGGGTTAGGGTTAGGGTGAGGGTTAGGGTTAGTGTGACAGTTAGGGTGTGGGTGAGGGTAAGGGTTATGTTGAGGGTTAGGTTGAGGGTTAGGCTGAGGGGTAGGTTTAGGGTTAGGTTGAGGGTTAGGTTTAGTGTGAGAGCTAGGGTTAGGTTTAATGTTAGTTTTAAGGTGAGGTTTAGTGTTAGGGTTAGGGTTATTCCTATTGTTAGGGTTAGGTTGTGGGTGAAGGTGAGGGTGAGTGAGGTTTAGGGTGAGGTTTAGGGTTACGGTTAGGTTTAGGGTGAGGGTAGTGAGGGTGATGAGGAGGGTTAGCGTTAGGGTTAGGATTAGTGTTGGGGTTAGGATGAGGGTTAGGGTTCGCGTTATTTTTAGTGTTAGGGTGCGGAGGAGGGGGAGGGGGAGCGGGAGAGGGAGAGGCAGGTTTAGGGTTAGGGTTAGGTTTAGTTTGAGGGTGAGAGTGATTGTTAGGTTTAGGATTAGGATTAGGGTTAAGTTTAGGCTGATGTTGAGGGGGAGGGGGAGGGGGAGGGTTAGGTTTAGGGTTAGGGTTAGGGTGAGGGTTTGGGTTCGGGTTAGTGTGAGTGTTAGGTTTAGGTTTGGTTGAGGGCAAAGTTTAGCGTGAGGTTTAGGGTAAGTGTGAGTGTTAGGCTTAAGGTTTGGGTTAGGATTAGTGTGTTGGTGAGAGTGAGGGTTAGGGTTATTTTGAGGTTTAGGGTTAGGGTGAGGGTTAGAGTTAGGGTTAGAGTTAAGGTGAGGGCGTGGGTGAGTGTGAGTGTTAGGGTTAGTTTTAGTATTATGGTGAGGCTGAGGGTGAGGATAAGTTTTAGGATTAGTGTTAGGGTTAGAGTTAGAGTTAGGCTGAGGGTGAGCATGAGGGTGCGGTTTAGGGTTAGGGTTAGAGTTATGGTGAGGGCTAGGGTGAGCGTGAGGGTTAGGGTTAGGATTAGGGATAGGGTGAGATTTAGTATTAGAGTTAGGTTTAGGGTGAGGGCAAGGGTAGGGTGAGGCTTAGGGTTAGGTTTAGGGTTAGGGTTAGGGTGAGGGTAAGGGTTAGGGTGAGGGTTTGTGTGAGGGGGAGGGTTAGGTTTAGGGTTAGGGTTAGGATTAGTGTGTGGGTGAGGGTGAGGCTTAGGGTAAGGGTGAGGTTTAAGTTTAGGGTGTGGGTTAGGGTTATGGTTAGGGTTAGGGTGAGTGTGTGGGTGAGTGTGAGGCTTAGGGATAGGACTAGGATTAGGGTGATGGTGAGGTTGAGGGTTACGGATAGGGTTAGGCTTAAGGTTAGGGTAAGGGCTAGGGTTAGGATTGGGGTTAGGGTTAGAGTTAGGGTGAGGATGAGGGTGAGGGTGAGCGTAAGGGTTATTGTGAGCGTTAGTGTGAGGGTTGGGATAGGGTAAGGGTGATGGTTAGGGTTAGGATGAGGGTTAGGTTTATAGTTAGGTTTAGGGTGATGGTTAGGGTTAGGGTTAGGATTAGGGTGAGGGTGAGCGTGAGGGTTAAGTTTAGGATTACTGTTAGGGTTAGGGTTAGGCTTAGGGTGAGTTTGAGTGCTAAGGTGAGGGTGAGGGTTAGGGTTATGTTTAGGGTGAGGGTTAGGTTTAGGGTGTGGGTGACGGTTAGGGTTAGGGTGAGGGATAGGTTGACGGTGAGGGTTAGGTTGTGGGTGAGGGTGAGGTTTAGGGTTAGTGTTATGGTGAGGGTTAAGGTTAGGGTTTTGTTAGGGTGAGGTTTAGCGTGAGGTTTTGTGTTAGGGTTAGGGTGAGGTTGAGGGTGAGGGTTAGTGTTTGGATTAGGATTAGGGCTATGGTTAAGTTGAGGGTGAGCGTGAGGATTTGGGTAAGGGTTAGGTTGAGGGTTAGGGTGAGGGTGAGTGATAGGGTTAGGGTTAGGGTAAGGGTTTGGGTGAGGGTTAGTGTTATGTTTAGGGTTAGGTTTAGGGTGGGAGTTAAGGTTAATGTTAGGGTTAGGTTTAGGGTAAGGGCTAAGATGAGGGTGAGGGTTAGGGTTAGGGTGAGCTTTAGGGATAGGTTGAGGGTTAGGGTTAGGGTTAGGATTAGGGTTAGGGTGTGGGCTAGGGTGAGGGTGAGGGTTAGGATTAGGCTTAGGTTTAGGGTGATGTCCAGGGTTAGGTTTAGGTTTAGGTGAGGGGTAGGGTGAGGGTTGGAGTGAGGTTTAGGTTTAGTGTGAGAGTTAGTTAGGGATAGGTTAGGGTGAGGTTAAGGGTTAGGATGAGGGTAGGGTGAGAGTGAGGTTTAGGGTTAGCATGAGTGTTAGGTTGAGGGTTAGGGTGAGGGTTAAGGTTAGGGTTAGGGTGATGTTTAGGGTTCGTATTAGTGTTAGGGTGAGGGTTAGGGTGAGGGGTATAGTTATGGTTAGGGTGAAGGTTAGGATTACTGTGAAAGTTTAGGTTAGGGTTACAGATAGAGTGAGGGTAAGGTTTAGGGTGAGGTTTAGGGTGAGGTTTAGGTTTAGGGATACAGTTAGGGTTAGGTTGAAGGTTAGGGTGAGGTTTAGAGTTAGGGTGAGGGTGAGGGTGAGGAATAGGGTTACGATTAGTGTTAGGGTTAGGGTTAGGCTGAGGGTGAGTTTTAGGGTTAAGTTTAGGGTTAGGTTTAGGGTAAGGGTTAGGGTTAAGGTGAGGGTTAAGGTTAGGTTTAGGGTTGGGGTGAGGTTGAGGGTTAGGGTTGGGGTTTGGATTAGGCTGAGGTTGAGGGTGAGGCTTAAAGTTAGGATTAGGTTTTGGGTTAGGGTTAGGCTGAGGGTGAGTGTGAGGGTTAGGGTTAGGGTTAGGTTTAGGTTGAGTGTTAGGGTGAGGGATAGGTTTATGGTTAGGGTGAGTGTGAGGGTGAGTTTTAGGGATAGGGTTAGGGTTAGGCTGAGGGTGAGTATTAGGTTTAGGATTAGAGTTAGGGTTAGGGTTAGAGTTAGAGTTAGGGTGAAGGTTAATGTGAGAGTTAAGGTTAGGATTAGGTTTAGGGTTAGGGTGAGGGTAAGGGTTAGGGTGAGGGTTAGAGTGAAGGTGAGGGTTAGGGTAAGGTTTAGGTTTAGGATTAGGGTCATGTTGAGGGTGAGGGTTCATGTTAGTGTGAGGGTTAGGCTGAGGGGCAGGGTTACGGTTAGGGTGAGGGTAGGGGTGAGGGTTTTGGTTACGTGAGGTTTAGGTTTAGGGTTAGGGAGAAGCTTACGTTTTGTGTGAGGTTTAGGGTGAGGGTAAGTGTTAGGGTTAGAGCGGAGCTGAGGGCAAGGGTTTTATTAGGTTAGGGTTAGGATTAGGGTTAGGGATAGGGTTAGGTTGAGGGATAGGTTGAGGGTTTGCATGAGGGTTAAGTTTAGAGGGTTAGATTTAGGGATAGGATTAGGGATAGGGTGAGACTACGGGTTAGGGTGAGGGTTAGGATGAGAGTGAGGTCAAGGGTTAGCGTGCGTGTTAGTGTTTTGTTTAGGGTGAGGGTTAGGGTTAGGTTTAGGGTGAGATTGAGGGTGAAGTTTAGCGTTAGGGTTAGGGTGCGGGTTAGGTTTAGGGTTAGGGTGATGGTGAGGGTTAGGTTTAGGATTAGTGTTAGGGTTAGGTTTAGGCTTAGTGTGAGGGTGACGGGTAAGGTGAGGGTTAGTGTTAGGGTTAGGTTTAGGGTGAGGGTGAGGTTTAGAGGTATCGTTAGAGTTAGGGTGAGTGTGAGTGTGAGGGTTAGGGTGACAGTGAGGGTTAGTGTAGGGTGAGGTTTAAGGTGACATTGAGGGTTAGGCTTTGGGGTTGGGTTAGGGTTAGGGTTAAGGTGAGGGGTAAGGTTGGGGTTAGTGTAAAGGTTTAGGGTTAGGGTGAGGGTTAGGGTCAAGGTTAGAGTTAGGGTGAGGTTTAGGGTTAGGGTTAGGCTGAGGGCTAGGGTGAGGGTGAGGTTTAGGGTGAGCGTGAGTGTGAGGATGAGGGTTCGGGTGTCAGTGAGGGTTAGGGTAGGGTGAGGGTTAGGGGGACGGTGAGGGTTAGGGTTAGGGCGAGCGTTAGGGTTATGGTTATGGTTAGGGTTAGGGTCAGGTTGAGGTTTAGGATTACCATTAGTGTTAAGATGTGGGTTAGGATGAGGGGTAGTTATAGGGTTAGGGTTAGGGTTAGGGTTTACGTGAGATTAAGTGTTAGGGTGAGTGTGATGGTTAGGGTTAGGGTTAGGGTGAGGGTAATTGTTAGTGTGAGGGTTAGGATGAGGGTAAGGGTTAGGTTTAGGGTGATGTTTCAGGTTAATGTTAGGGTTAGTGTTACGGTTAGGGTGAGGGTAAGGGTTAGGTTGAGGGTGTGGTTTAGGGTTAGTCTGAGGGGTAGGGTTACGGTTAGGGTGAGGGTAAGGGTTAGGGTTAGGGTGATGTTTAAGGTTAAGTTTAGGGTTAGTGTTACGGTTAGGGTGAGGGTGAGGGTTAAGGTGAGGGTAAGGGTTAGGTTGAGGGTGCGGTTTAGGGTTAGTCTGAGGGGTAGGGTTAGGGTTAGAGTGAGGCTTAGGTTTAGTGTGAGGGTTATGGTTACCGATAGGGTTATGGTGAGGGTCAGGATTAGGATGAGGGTAGGGTAAGAATGAGGTTTAGTGTTAGGATGAGGGTTAGGTTTAGGTTTAGGGATAGGGTGAGGGTTTGGGTGAGGGTGAGGTTTGGGTTGTGGGTGAGGGTTAGGGTAAAGGTGAGGGTTAGGTTCACGGGGAGGGTTAGAGTGAGGACGAGCGTTAAGATTAGGGTTAGGGTGATGGTTAGGGTTCGTATTAGTGTTAGGGTGAGCGGTAGGGTGAGGGGTATAGTTAGGGTTAAGGTGAGGGTTATGATTAGTGTGAGAGTTAGGGTTAGGGTGAGGTGTAGGGTTAGGGTTAGGTTTAGGGTTATGGTTATGGTAGGGTGAGGGTTAGGGTGAGGTTAAAGGTTAGTGTTAGGGTTAGGGTTGGGGTGAGTGTTAGGGTTAGAGTTAGTATTAGGGTAAGGGTTAGGTTTACGGGTAGGGGTAGGGTAAGAGTTAGGTTGAGGGTTAGACTGAGGGTGAGGGTTAGGGTAAGGTTTAGGTTTAGGATTAGGGTCAGAGTGGGGGTGAGGCTTAGGGTTAGTGTGAGGGTTAGGCTGAGGGTGGGGTTAGGTTTAGGGTGAGGGTGAGGGTGAGGGTTTCGGTTACATAAGGGTTAGGTTTAGGGTTAGGGAGAGGATTAGGTTTGGGGTGAGGGGTAGGGTGATGGTAAGTGTTAGAGTTTGGGTGAGTGTTAGGGTGTGGGTGAGGGTTAGTGTTAGGGTGAGGGTTAGGTTGAGGGGTATAGTTAGGGTTAGGGTGATGGTTAGGATTTTTGTGATGGTTACAATTAGGGTCAGGGTTAGAATGAAGGTAAGGGGTAGGGTGAGGTTTATGGTGAGGTTTAGGGTTAGGTTTAGATTTATGGTTAGGTTGAGGGTTAGGGTCAGGTTTAAAGTTAGGGAGAGGGAGAGGGTTAAGGTTAGGGTTAGGTTGAGGGTTAGGGTTAGGGTGAGAGTTACAGTTAGGGTTAGGGTGAGGGGGAGGTTTAGGATTAGGGTTAGGGTTAGAATTAGTGTGAGGGTGAGGGTGAAGAATAGGGTTAGGATTAGGGTTAGGGTTAGTGTTAGGCTGAGGGTGAGGATGAGTGTTAAGTTTAGGGTTAGGGTTAGGTTGAGTGTTAGGGTAAGGTTTAGGGTTAGGATTAGGTTTATGGTGAAGGGTAGGTTTAGGGTTAGGGTGAGTGTTAGGGTGAGAGTGAGGGTGAGGGTTAGGGTGAGGTTTAGGTTTAAGTTTAGAATTAGTTTAGGGTGAGGGTTAGGGTTAAAATTAGGGATAAGTTTAGGGTAAGGGTTATGGTTACGGTTAGTGTGAGGGTTATGTTTAGGTTTAGGGTGAGGGCTAAGGTGAGGGGAAGGTTTAGGGTTAGGGTGAGGGTGAGGGTGAGCCTTAGAGTTAGGATTAGGATTTGGGTTAGGGTTAGGCTGAGGGTGAGGTTGAGGGTTAAAGTTAGAGTGAGGGTTAGGGTTAGGGACAGGTTTAAGTTGAGGGTTAAGTTGAGGGGTAGGTTTAGCGTTAGGTTGAGGGAGAGGCTGAGGGTGAGAGTGAGGGTTAGGGTGAGGCTAACGGTTAGGGTGAGGGTTAGCGTTATGGTTAGGTTTAGGTTCAGGATTATGGTGAGGGGTAGGGTCCGGGTTAGTGTGAGCCTTAGCGTTAGTGTAAGGGTTAGGGTTAGGGTTAGGGTTACCGTGAGGTTATGGGTAAGGGTGAGGGTTAGGATGAGGGTGAGGGTTAGGTATAGGGTCTGGGTGAGGGTGAGTGTTAGGGTAAGGATGAGGGTTAGGGTTAGGGTTAGGATGAGGTTTAGGATTAATGTGAGGATTAGGGTTAGGTTTAGGGTTAGGGTGAGGGTGAGGTTTAGGGTTAGGTTAAGGGTTAGGGTGAGTGGTAGGGTAAGGTTTAGGGTTAGGGTTTTGTATAGGGTTAGGGTGAGGGTGAGGGTTGGGGTTAGGGTTAGGGTGAGTGTGAGGGTGAGGTTTACTGTTAGGATTAGGCTTAGGGTGAGTGTGAGTGTTAGGTTTAGGATTAGTGTTAGGGTTAGGGTTAGGTTTAGGTTTAGTGTTAAAGATAGGGTTTGGGAGAGTTTTAGGGTTAGGGTTGGGGTTAGGGTAGGGTTAGGTTAAGGTTTAGGGTGAGGGTTAGGGTTAGGCTGAGGGTGAGGGTCAGGGTGATGGTTAGGGTTTGGTTCAGGGTTAGGGTGAGGGTTATGATGAGGGTTATAGTTAGGGTAGGGTTAGGTTTAGAATTAGGTTGAGTGTGAGGGTGAAGAACAGGGTTAGGGTTAGGGTTAAGGTTTGGCTTAGGGTCAGGGTGATTGCTAGGGTTAGGGTTATGTTTAGGTTGAGTGTTAGGGTTAGGCTTAGGGTTAGGATGAGGGTTAAGTTGAGGGTTAGGTTTAGGCTTAGTGTGAGGGTGACGGGTAAGGTGAGGGTTAGTGTTAGGGTTAGGTTTAGGGTGAGGGTGAGGTTTAGAGGTATCGTTAGAGTTAGGGTGAGTGTGAGTGTGAGGGTTAGGGTGACAGTGAGGGTTAGTGTAGGGTGAGGTTTAAGGTGACATTGAGGGTTAGGCTTTGGGGTTGGGTTAGGGTTAGGGTTAAGGTGAGGGGTAAGGTTGGGGTTAGTGTAAAGGTTTAGGGTTAGGGTGAGGGTTAGGGTCAAGGTTAGAGTTAGGGTGAGGTTTAGGGTTAGGGTTAGGCTGAGGGCTAGGGTGAGGGTGAGGTTTAGGGTGAGCGTGAGTGTGAGGATGAGGGTTCGGGTGTCAGTGAGGGTTAGGGTAGGGTGAGGGTTAGGGGGACGGTGAGGGTTAGGGTTAGGGCGAGCGTTAGGGTTATGGTTATGGTTAGGGTTAGGGTCAGGTTGAGGTTTAGGATTACCATTAGTGTTAAGATGTGGGTTAGGATGAGGGGTAGTTATAGGGTTAGGGTTAGGGTTAGGGTTTACGTGAGATTAAGTGTTAGGGTGAGTGTGATGGTTAGGGTTAGGGTTAGGGTGAGGGTAATTGTTAGTGTGAGGGTTAGGATGAGGGTAAGGGTTAGGTTTAGGGTGATGTTTCAGGTTAATGTTAGGGTTAGTGTTACGGTTAGGGTGAGGGTAAGGGTTAGGTTGAGGGTGTGGTTTAGGGTTAGTCTGAGGGGTAGGGTTACGGTTAGGGTGAGGGTAAGGGTTAGGGTTAGGGTGATGTTTAAGGTTAAGTTTAGGGTTAGTGTTACGGTTAGGGTGAGGGTGAGGGTTAAGGTGAGGGTAAGGGTTAGGTTGAGGGTGCGGTTTAGGGTTAGTCTGAGGGGTAGGGTTAGGGTTAGAGTGAGGCTTAGGTTTAGTGTGAGGGTTATGGTTACCGATAGGGTTATGGTGAGGGTCAGGATTAGGATGAGGGTAGGGTAAGAATGAGGTTTAGTGTTAGGATGAGGGTTAGGTTTAGGTTTAGGGATAGGGTGAGGGTTTGGGTGAGGGTGAGGTTTGGGTTGTGGGTGAGGGTTAGGGTAAAGGTGAGGGTTAGGTTCACGGGGAGGGTTAGAGTGAGGACGAGCGTTAAGATTAGGGTTAGGGTGATGGTTAGGGTTCGTATTAGTGTTAGGGTGAGCGGTAGGGTGAGGGGTATAGTTAGGGTTAAGGTGAGGGTTATGATTAGTGTGAGAGTTAGGGTTAGGGTGAGGTGTAGGGTTAGGGTTAGGTTTAGGGTTATGGTTATGGTAGGGTGAGGGTTAGGGTGAGGTTAAAGGTTAGTGTTAGGGTTAGGGTTGGGGTGAGTGTTAGGGTTAGAGTTAGTATTAGGGTAAGGGTTAGGTTTACGGGTAGGGGTAGGGTAAGAGTTAGGTTGAGGGTTAGACTGAGGGTGAGGGTTAGGGTAAGGTTTAGGTTTAGGATTAGGGTCAGAGTGGGGGTGAGGCTTAGGGTTAGTGTGAGGGTTAGGCTGAGGGTGGGGTTAGGTTTAGGGTGAGGGTGAGGGTGAGGGTTTCGGTTACATAAGGGTTAGGTTTAGGGTTAGGGAGAGGATTAGGTTTGGGGTGAGGGGTAGGGTGATGGTAAGTGTTAGAGTTTGGGTGAGTGTTAGGGTGTGGGTGAGGGTTAGTGTTAGGGTGAGGGTTAGGTTGAGGGGTATAGTTAGGGTTAGGGTGATGGTTAGGATTTTTGTGATGGTTACAATTAGGGTCAGGGTTAGAATGAAGGTAAGGGGTAGGGTGAGGTTTATGGTGAGGTTTAGGGTTAGGTTTAGATTTATGGTTAGGTTGAGGGTTAGGGTCAGGTTTAAAGTTAGGGAGAGGGAGAGGGTTAAGGTTAGGGTTAGGTTGAGGGTTAGGGTTAGGGTGAGAGTTACAGTTAGGGTTAGGGTGAGGGGGAGGTTTAGGATTAGGGTTAGGGTTAGAATTAGTGTGAGGGTGAGGGTGAAGAATAGGGTTAGGATTAGGGTTAGGGTTAGTGTTAGGCTGAGGGTGAGGATGAGTGTTAAGTTTAGGGTTAGGGTTAGGTTGAGTGTTAGGGTAAGGTTTAGGGTTAGGATTAGGTTTATGGTGAAGGGTAGGTTTAGGGTTAGGGTGAGTGTTAGGGTGAGAGTGAGGGTGAGGGTTAGGGTGAGGTTTAGGTTTAAGTTTAGAATTAGTTTAGGGTGAGGGTTAGGGTTAAAATTAGGGATAAGTTTAGGGTAAGGGTTATGGTTACGGTTAGTGTGAGGGTTATGTTTAGGTTTAGGGTGAGGGCTAAGGTGAGGGGAAGGTTTAGGGTTAGGGTGAGGGTGAGGGTGAGCCTTAGAGTTAGGATTAGGATTTGGGTTAGGGTTAGGCTGAGGGTGAGGTTGAGGGTTAAAGTTAGAGTGAGGGTTAGGGTTAGGGACAGGTTTAAGTTGAGGGTTAAGTTGAGGGGTAGGTTTAGCGTTAGGTTGAGGGAGAGGCTGAGGGTGAGAGTGAGGGTTAGGGTGAGGCTAACGGTTAGGGTGAGGGTTAGCGTTATGGTTAGGTTTAGGTTCAGGATTATGGTGAGGGGTAGGGTCCGGGTTAGTGTGAGCCTTAGCGTTAGTGTAAGGGTTAGGGTTAGGGTTAGGGTTACCGTGAGGTTATGGGTAAGGGTGAGGGTTAGGATGAGGGTGAGGGTTAGGTATAGGGTCTGGGTGAGGGTGAGTGTTAGGGTAAGGATGAGGGTTAGGGTTAGGGTTAGGATGAGGTTTAGGATTAATGTGAGGATTAGGGTTAGGTTTAGGGTTAGGGTGAGGGTGAGGTTTAGGGTTAGGTTAAGGGTTAGGGTGAGTGGTAGGGTAAGGTTTAGGGTTAGGGTTTTGTATAGGGTTAGGGTGAGGGTGAGGGTTGGGGTTAGGGTTAGGGTGAGTGTGAGGGTGAGGTTTACTGTTAGGATTAGGCTTAGGGTGAGTGTGAGTGTTAGGTTTAGGATTAGTGTTAGGGTTAGGGTTAGGTTTAGGTTTAGTGTTAAAGATAGGGTTTGGGAGAGTTTTAGGGTTAGGGTTGGGGTTAGGGTAGGGTTAGGTTAAGGTTTAGGGTGAGGGTTAGGGTTAGGCTGAGGGTGAGGGTCAGGGTGATGGTTAGGGTTTGGTTCAGGGTTAGGGTGAGGGTTATGATGAGGGTTATAGTTAGGGTAGGGTTAGGTTTAGAATTAGGTTGAGTGTGAGGGTGAAGAACAGGGTTAGGGTTAGGGTTAAGGTTTGGCTTAGGGTCAGGGTGATTGCTAGGGTTAGGGTTATGTTTAGGTTGAGTGTTAGGGTTAGGCTTAGGGTTAGGATGAGGGTTAAGTTGAGGGTTAGGGTTAGGTTTAGGGTGAGGGTTAGGGTTAAGCTGAGGGTAAGGGTTAGGGTGAGGGTTTCAAGGAGGGTGACTGTTATGGTGAGGGTTACAGGTAGGGTGAGGGTTAGGGTTAGTGTTAGGATTAGGGTGAGGGCTAGGGTGAGGGTGAGGGTTAGTGTGAAGGTGAGGGTGAGGGTGAGGGTTAGGGTGTTGGTTAGGGTTAGGGTTAGGTTCAGGGTTACAGTTAAGGTGAGAGTAAGTGTTAGGGTTAAGATTAGAATTAGGCTGATGGTGAGGGTGAGGAATAGGTTTAGGATTAGGGTTAGGGTTAGGATTAGGCTGAGGGTGAGGGTGAGTGTTAGGGTTAGGGTTAGGGTTAGGGTGAATGTTAGTGTTAGGCTTAGGGTTAGGATGAGGGTTAAGGTGAGGCGTAGGGTTAGGGTTAGGGTGAAGGTTAAGGTTAGGGTGAGGCTTAGGGTTAGGGTGAGGGTAAGGGTTAGGGTGAGTGTTAAGATGAGGCTGAGGATTAGGTCGAGGGTTAGATTTAGGGTGAGGGTTAGGGTTATGGTGAGGGTTAGGGTAAGGGTTAATGTGAGGGTGAGGCTTAGGGTGAGGATGAGGGTGAGGGTGAAAGTTAGGGTGTGAGTTAGGGTTAGGGTAGGGTCAG
The DNA here is from genome assembly GCF_024711535.1 of Dipodomys merriami. NCBI lineage: Eukaryota > Metazoa > Chordata > Mammalia > Rodentia > Heteromyidae > Dipodomys > Dipodomys merriami. The sequence continues at coordinate 3,751,843 of NW_027206157.1, forward strand.
GGTTACAGTAGGGTGAGGCTTATGGTTAGGTTTAGGGTGAGGTTGAGGCTGAGGCTGAGGTTTAAATTGAGGGTGAGGGTGAGTGTGAGGGTGAGGTTTAGGGTTCTTATTAGTGTTAGTTTGAGGGTGAGGGTGAGGGTTAATGTTTGGATTATTGTTAGGGTTAGGGTAGGCTGAGGTTGAGCATGAGGGTGAGGGTGAGGGTTAAGTTTATTGTGAGGGTTTGGGTGAGCATGAGGGTAAGGTGTAGGTTGAGGGTTAGGGTGAGGGGGAGGCTTAGGGTTAGGATGAGGGTTAGGGTGAGGTTTAGCGTTAAGTTTAGGGTTAGTTTTAGTGTGAGGTTTAGGGTTAATGTTAGGGTTAGGTTTAGGGTAAGGGTTAAGGTTAGGGTGAGGGTTAGGATGAGGGTTACGGGTAGGTTTAGGGTGAGCATTAGGGTGATGGGTAGGTTTAGGGTTAGGTTGAGGGTGAGGGTGAGGCTTAGGTTTAGGATTAGGTTTTGGGTTAGGGTTAGGCTGAGGGTGAGTTGAGGGTTAAGGTTAGCGTGAGGCTTAGGGTTAGGTTTAGGTTTAGGTTGAGGTTTAGGGTGTGGGGTAGGTTTATGGTTAGGGTGAGGGTGAGGATGAGGGTCAGGGTGAGGGTGAGGTTAAGGGTTAGGGTGAGGGTTAGGTTTAGGGTTAGGATTAGGTTTTTGGTTAGGGTGAGTGGTAGCATTAGGGTTAGTGTGAGCCTAAGTGTTAGTGTGAGTGTTAGGGTTAGGGTTAGGGTTACCGTGAGGGTAAGGGTAACGGTGAGGGTTAGGATGAGGGTGAGGGTTAGGGATAAGGTTTGGGTGAGGGTGAGTGTTAGGGTGAGGATGAGGGTTAGGGTTAGGGTGAGGGTGAGGGTTTTGATTAGGGTGTGGATTAGGGTTAGATTTAGATTTAGGTTGAGGTTGAGGTTTTGGCTTAGGTTAAGGATTAAGGTGAGGAGTAGGGTGAGGTTTAGGGTTGGGTTTTGTTTAGGGTTAGGGTGAGGGTGAGGGTTAGGGTTAGGGTAAGTGTGAGTGTGAGGGTGAGGTTTACTGATAGGTTTAGGTTTAGGGTGAGGGTTAGGGTTAGGGTTAGAGTTAGGATTAAGGTGAGGTCTAGGGTGCGGGTGAGAGTTAGTGTGTGGGTCAGGGTGAGGCTGAGGTTTAGGGTGTGTGTTAGGGTCAGGGTTAGGGTCAAGGTTTCAGATAGGGTGAGGGTTAAGGTTAGGATTAGGGTTCGGGTGAGGTTCAGGCTGAGGCTGAGTTTTAAGGTGAGGGTGAGTGTGAGGGTGAGGGTGAGGGTTAGGGTTCGGGTTATGGTTAGGTTGAGGGTGAAAGTGAGGGTTAGTGTTTGGATTAGGCTTGGGTTAGGCTGAGGGTGAGCGTGAGGGGGAGGGTGAGGGTTAGTGTTAGTGTTAGGGTGAGGGTTAGGTTTCAGGTGAGGGTTAGGTTGAGGATGAGGTTAAGGGTTAGGTTGAGAATTAGGGTGAGGATGAGGGTTAGGTTTGTGGTTAGGGTTAGGGTTAGGGTTAGGGTTAGGGTTAGGGTTAATTTAAGGGTTAGGTTTAGGCTGAGAGTTACGGTTAATGTTAGGTTTATGTTTAGGGTAACGGTTAGGGTGAGGGTGAGGGTTAGGTTTTGGGTGAGATTTAGGGTTAGGGTGAGGGTTAGGGTTAGGATTAGGGTAAGTGTTAATGTTAGTGTGAGTGTTATGGTTAGGTTTATGGTTACCGTGAGGGTAAGAGTAAGGGTGATGGTTAGGATGAGTTTGAGGGTTAGGGATTTCGTTAGGGTGAGGGTGAGTGTTAGGGTGAGGATGAGGGTTAGGGTTAGGGTTAGGGTGAGTGTTAGTGTTAGGGTGAGGTTTACGGTTAGGTTTAGTGTTATGGTGAGTGTGAAAGTTTTGGTTAGGTTAAGTGTTAGGGTGAGGGGTAGGGTGAGGGTTAGGGTTAGGGTTTTGGTTAGGGTAGGGTGATGGTGAGGGTTAGTTTAGGGTTAGGGTGAGTGTGAGGGTGTTTTAGGGATAGGTTTAGGGTGAGGGTGAGTGTCAGGTTTAGGATTGGTGTTAGGGTTAGGCTTAGGCTTAGGGTTAGCATGAGTCTGAGGATTAGGGTTAGCGTGAGGGTTAGGGTTAGGGTTAGGGTGATGTTTAGTGTGAGGGTGAGTTTTAGCGTGAGACAAGGGTTCGGGTTCGGGTTCGGGTTAGGGTGTGGGTGAGGGCTAGGGTTAGGGTGAGTGTTAGGTTAAGGGAGAGGTTTAGTGTTAGGTTTAGTGTTTTTGTTAGGGTTAGGGTTTGGGTGAGTGTTAGGGTTAGGGTTAGGGTTAGGGTTAGGGTAGGGTGAGGGAAAAGTTTAGGGTGAGTGTTAGTGTTAGGCTGAGAATGAGGCTGAGGATGAGGGTTAGGGTTAGGTTTAGGGTTAGGGTGAGTGTAAGGGTGAGGTTTAGGTTTAGGATGAGGGTTAGGGTGAGGTGTAGGATTAGGTTTAGGGTGAGTGTGAGGGTGAGGTTTAGGGTTAGGGTGAGGATTAGGCTTAGGGTTAGGGTGAGTGTTAGGGATAGTGTTAGGTTTAAGATGAAGGTTAGGGCGAGGGTTAGGGTTAGGGTTATTGTTAAGGGCAGGGTTAGTGTGAAGGTTAGGGTTAGGGTTAGGGTTAACATGAGGGTAAGTGTAATTGTGAGGGTTAGGATGAGGGTGAGGGTTAATGTTAGGATTAGGGTTAGGGTAGTGTGAGGGTTAGGGTTAGGCTTAAGTTTAGTGTTAGGGTGAGGGTTAGGGTTACTTTTAGCGTTAGGGTTTGGGTGAGTGTTAGGGTGAGGGTTTGGGTTAGGGTTAGGGTTAGGGGGAGGGTGAGGGTTAGCTTGAGGGTTAGGGTTAGAGTTAGGTTTAGGGTATGGGTTAGGCTGAGGGCTAGGCTGAGGGTGAGGGTTAGGGTGAGGGTGAGGGTGAGGGTGAGGGTGATGATGAGGGTTAGGTTGTCGGTGAGGGTTAGGGTAGGGTGAGGGTTAGGGTGAGGGTTAGTTTTACGCTCAGGGTGAGGGTGAGGGTGAGGTATAGGGTTAGGTTTAAAATTAGTGTGAGTGTAAGGTTAGGGTTATGGTTAGGATGAGGTTTAGTGTGAGGGGTAGGATTAGGTTGAGGGTGAGGGTGAGGGTGAGTGTGAGATTTAGGGTTAGGGTGCGGGTTACGGTTAGGGTGAGGGTGAGGCGAAGGGTTAGTGTGAGGTTTCGGGAGAGGTTTAGGGTTAGGAATAGAGTTAGGGTTTGGTTGAGGTTTCGAGTGAGGTTTAGAGTTAGGGTGAGGGTGAGGGTTAGGGTTAGGGTTAGGGTGAGGGTTAGGGTTAAGGTGAGATTAGAGTTAGGGATAGGGTGAGGGTGAGGGTTAGTGTTAGGGCTTGGGTGAGGGTTAGGGTGAAGATGAGGTTAAGGCTTAGGTTGAGGGTTAGGGTGAGGTGGAGGTTTAGGGTTAGGGTTAGGATTAGTATGAGTGTGAGTGTTAGGGATAGGGTTAGGATGAGGGTGAGTGTTAGGTTCAGGATGAGGTTTAGGGTTAGGTTTAGGGTGAGGGTTAGGTTTAGGGTGAGGGTTAGGGTTAAGTTTAGGGTTAGGTTGAGGGTCAGGGTTAGGGTTAGGTTAAGGGTAAGGATGAAGGGTAGGGTGAGGGTTAGGGTTAGGTTTTTGGTTAGGGTAGGCTGAGGCTGAGGGTTAGGGTCAGGGTTAGGGTGAGTGTGAGGGTGGTTTAGGGATAAGTTTAGGGTTAGGGTGAAGTTAAGTGATAGGGTGAGGGTTGGGATGAGTGTGAGGGTTAGGGTTAGGGTGATTTTTAAGGTTAAGATTAGGGTTAGGGTGAGGGTTAGGATTAGTGTGAGGGTTAGGGTTAGGGTTAGGGTTGGAGTGAGATTAAGGGTTAGGGTGAAGTTAGAATTAGGGTTAGGTTTAGGTTGAGGATTAGGGTGAGGAGTAGGGTTAGAGTTAGTGTGAGCCTTAGTGTTAGTGTGAGGCTTAGGGTTAGGATTAGGTTTAGGATTAATGTGAGGGTAAGTGTAAGTGTGAGGATTAGGATGAGTGTAATGGTTAGGGATAGGGTTAGGGTGAGGGTGAGTGGTAGGGTGAGGATGAGGTTTAGGGTTAGGTTTAGGGTGAGGGTTAGGGTTAAGTTTAGGGTTGGGTTGAGGTTGAGGTTTAGGGTTAGGTTCAGGGTTAGGGTGAGGGTTAGGTTTAGGGTTTTGGTTAGGGTAGGCTGAGGGTGAGGGGTAAAGTCAGGGTTAGGGTGTGTGGGAGGGTGGTTTAGAGAGGTGTTTAGGGTTAGGGTGAGGGTAAGGGTTAGGGTGAAGTTGAGGGGTAGGGTTACGTTTAGGGCTAGGATGAGGGTAATAGTTATTGTGTGGGTTAGGATGAGTGTGAGGGTTAGGGTTAGGGTGATGTTTAAGGTTAAGATTAGGGTTAGGGTGAAGTTAGGATTAGTGTGAGGGTTAGGGTTAGGGTTAGCGTTGGAGTGAGGTTAAGGGTTAGGATGAGGTTTATGTTGAGATTATAGGTTAGGGTTAGAGTTAGGGTTAGGTTGAGTGTTAGGGTGAGGTTTAGAGTTAGGGTGAGTGTGAGGGTTAGGGATAGGGTTAGAGTTAGGGTTAGGGTTAGGGAGAGAGTTAGAGTTAGATTTAGGCTGAGGGTGAGGTTAGGGTTAGGGTTAGGGTGAGGGTTAGGTGAGGATGATCTTAAGGTTTAGGTTGAGGGTTAGGATGGGGGGAGGTTTAGGGTTACGGTTAGGTTTAGGTTTAGGGTTAGGATGAGGGTTAGGGTTAGGCTGAGGGTGAGCCTGAGGGTGAGGGTGAGGGTTAGTGTTAGGGTTAGGGTGAGGGATAGGTTTATTGTGAGGTTTAGGTTGAGTATGACGGAAAGGATTAGGTTGAGGATTAGGGTGAGGGGGAGGTTTAGTGTTAGGGTTAGGGTTAGGGTGTGGGTTAGGGTTAATGTTAGGATTAGGTTTAGGGAAATGGTTAGGGTGAGGGTGAGGGTTAGGGTTAATGTTAGAGTTAGGTTTAGTGTAAGGGTTAGGGTTAGGGTGAATATTACTGTTAGGTTTAGGATGTGGGTTAGGTTTAGGGTAAGGTTTAGGGTTAGGTTTGGGGTTAGGGTTTGGGTGAGGGTGAGGCTTAGGGTTAGGATTAGGGTTTTAGTTAGGGTTAGGCTGAGAGTGAGGGTGAGCCTTAGGGTTAGCATTAGGGTTAGGGTTAGGGTTAGGGTTCGTTTTAGGTTGAGGTTTAGGGTGGGGGCTAGGTTTAGTGTTAGAGTGAGGGTGAGGGTGAGGGTGAGGTTTAGGGTTAGGGTTAGGATTAGGGTGAGGGTTAGGGTTAGGGTTAGGTTTAGGTTGAGTTTTTCCGTGAGGGTTAAGGTTAGGGTTAGTGTGAGCCTTCGTGTTAGAGTGAGGGTTAGGGCTAGGTTTAGGGTTAGGTTTTCCATGAGGGTAAGGGTAAGCGTGAGGGTTAGGATGAGGGTGAGGGTTAGGGATAGGGTTAGGGAGAGGATGAGGTTTATGGTTAGGGTTAGGGTGAGGTTTAAGGTTAGTGTGAGGGTTAGGGTTAGGTTTAGGGTTAGGGTGAGTGTGAGGGTTAGGGTTAGGTTAAGTGTTATGGTGAGGGGTAGGGTGAGGGTTATGGTTAGGGTTTTGGTTAGGGTAGGGTGAGGGTGAGGTTAGGGTTAGGTTAAGTGTTATGGTGAGGGGTAGGGTGAGGGTTACGGTTAGGGTTTTGTTTAGGGTAGTGTGAGGGTGAGGTTAGGGTTAGGGTGAGTGTGAGGTTGTTTTAGGGATAGGGTTAGTGTTAGGGTGAGGGTTAGTGTTATGGTTAGTTTTAGGCTGAGGGCTAGGGTGAGGGTGAGGGTTAGGGTGACTGTGAGGGTGAGGGTGATGGTTAGGGTGTTGGTGAGGTTTAGGGTAGGGTGAGGTTAAGTGCGACGCTGAGATTTAGGGTGAGGGTGAGGGTTAGCGTTATGGTTACGATTAGGGTTAGAGTCAGGTTGAGGATTAGGGTTACGGTTAGGGTTAGGATGAGGGTTAGGGTTAGGAGTAGGTTTAGGGTTAGGGTTAGGGTGAAGGTGAGGGTTAGGGTTACGGTTAGCGTTAAGGTGAGGGTTACGATGAGGGTGAGGTTTAGGGTTAGGGTGATGTTTAAGGTTATGGTTATGGTTAGGGTTAGGGTGACGGTGACGGTGAGGGTTAGGGTGAGGGTAAGGGTTAAGTTGAGGGTGCAGATTAGGGTTACAATTAGGGTTAGTGTGAGGGGTAGGGTTAGGCTTAGGCTGAGGGTTAGGTTTAGTTTGTGGGTTATGGTGAGCGTCTGGGTTATGGTGAGGGTAAGGGTTTGGATGAGGGTAGGGTGAGAGTCAGGTTTAGGGTTAGCATGAGTGTTAGGGTGAGGGATAGGGTTAGGTTTAGGGATAGGTTGAGAGTTGGATGAGGGAGAGGGTTGGGTTGTGGGTGAAGGTTAGGGTAAAGGTGAGGGTTAGGTTGACGGGGAGGGTTAGAGTGAGGGCGAGGGTTAAGGTACGTGTTAGGGTGATGGTTAGGGTTCATATTAGTGTTAGTGTGAGGGTGAGGGTGAGTGGTATAGTTAGGGATAGTGTGAGGGTTAGGATTAGTGTGAGGGTTAGGGTTAAGGTTAGAGTGAGGGTAAGGGTTAGGGTGAGGTTTAGGGTGAAGTTTAGGGTTAGGGTGAGGGTGAGGGTTAGGGTTATGGTGAGGGTGAGTGTTAGGGTTAGGGTGAGAGTTAGATTTAGGGATAGGGTGAGGGTGAGGGTTAGTGTTAGGGTTAGGGTAAGGGTTAGGTTGAGGATGAGGGTAAGGTTTAGGTTGAAGTTAGGGTGTGGGGGAGGGTTAGGGTTAGAGTTAGGGTTAGGGTTAGGTTTATTGTGAGGATTAGGGTTTTGAGGAGGGTAAGGTTTAGGCCAGGGTTAGGGTTAAGTTTAGGGTTAGAGTTAGGGTGAAGGTTAGGGTTAATATTAGTGTTAGTTTTAGGATAAGGTTTAGGTTTAGGGTAAGGGTTAGTGTTAGGGTGAGTGTTGGGTTTAGGGTGAGGGCTAGATTTAGGTTTGGGGTTAGGGTGAGGGTGAGGGTGAGGCTAGGGTCAGAATTAGCGTTTGAGTTAAGGTGTGGGTGAGGGTGAGGCTTAGAGTTAGGATTAGGGTTTGAGTTAGGGTTAGGCTGAGTGTGAGGGTGAGGTTTAGGGTTAGCGTGAAGGTTAGGGTTAGGGTTAAGTTTAGGTTGATGGTTAGGGTGAGGGCTAGGTTTAGGGTTAGGGTGAGGGTGAGCTTGAGTGTTAGGGTGAGGGTTAGGGTTAGGGTGAGGGTTAGGGTTAGGGTTAGGTTTAGGTTGAGGGTTAGGGTGAGGGGTAGGGTTAGGTTTACCGTGAGGCTAAGGATAAGGATGAGGGTTAGGATGAGAATGAGTGTTAGGGTTAGGATGAGGGTTAGGATTAGTGTTAGGGTGAGGGTTAGGGTTAGGGTGTGTGTTAGGGTTAGGTTTAGGGTTAGGGTGAGGTTGAGGGTTAGAGTGAGTGTGAGGGTGTTTTAGGGATAGTCTTAGGGTTAGGGTGATGGTTAGGGTTAGGGTTAGGGTGCGGGTAAAGTTTAGGGTTAGGGTTAGGTTTAGGCTGAAGGTGAGGGTGAGGGTGAGGGTTAGAGTTATGTTTAGCGTTAGGTTGAGTGTAAGGGTTAGGGTGAGTTTTAGGATGAGGGTTAGGGTGAGGTGTAGGATTAGGTTTAGGGTAAGGCTGAGGTTGAGGGTGAGGGTGAGGTTTAGGCTTAGGTATAGGATTAGTGTGAGTGTTAGGGTTAGGTTTAGGGTTAGGATGAGCTTTAGGGTGAGGGGTAGGTTTAGGTTTAATGTGAGGGTGAGGGTTAGGGTTAGGTTTAGGATGAGGGTTAGGGTGAGGGTTAGGGTTAGGTTTAGTGTGAGGGTTATGGTTATTGTGAGGGTTAGAGTTAGGAATAGGCTTAGGGTGAGGTTTAGGGTTAGGGTTAGTGATAGGCTGAGGGTAGGGTGAGGGTGAGGATGATGGTGAGGGTGAGGGTTAGGGTGTCGTTGAGGGTTATGGTACAGTGAGGCTTAGGGTTAGCGTGAGAGTTAGATTTAGGGTCAGGGTGAGGGTTAGGTTTAGGATTAGTGTTAGGGATAGGGTTAGGCTTAGGGTGAGGGTGAGCGGAAGGGTGAGGGTTTGGGTTAGGGTTAGGGTTCGTGTGAGGTTGAGGGTTAGGGTGAGGGTTAGGGTTAGGGTGTTGGGTAGGGTGAAGTTTAGTGTTAGTTTTATGATTAGGATAGGGTGAAGGTTAGGGTGAGGTTTAAGGTTCGTGTTAGGGTTAGGGTTAGGTTGAGTGTTAGGGTTAGTGTGACGTTTAGGGTTAGGTTTAGGTTTAGGGCTAGTGTTAGGGTGAGGGTAAGGTTTAGGGTGAGGGTTAAAGTTAGTGTGAGGGTTAGGGTAAGGTTTAGTTTTAGGATTAGGGTCAGGGTAAGGGTGAGGGTTAGGGTTAGTGTGAGGGTTAGTCTGAAGGGTAGAGTTAGGGTTAGGTGAGGGTGAGGGTGAGAGTTTGAGTTTTGTAAGGGTTAGGTTTAGGGTTTGGGAGAGGATTATGGTTTGCGTGTGGGTTAGGGTGAGGGTAAATATTAGGGTTTTGTTGAGGGTTAGGTTTAGGTTGAAGCTGAGGGTGAGGGTTTTCCTCAGGTAAGGGTTAGGTTTAGGGTTAGGGTTATGGTTAGGTTTAGGGATAGGATGAGGGTTAGTGTGAGGGGTAGGGTTAGGGTTAGGGTGAGGGTTAGGGTTAGTGTGAGGGTTACCCTGAAAATGATGGTTAGGATTAGGGTGAGGGTTAGGGTTAGTGTTAGGGTTAGGATTACTTTTAGGGTTATGATTAGGATTAGGGTTAGGTTGAGTGGTATGGTTAAGGTTAGGGTGGGGGTTAGGTTTAGGGTTAGAATTAGGGTGAGGGTAAGGGTTAGGGTGACGGTTTGGATGAGGGTGAGGGTTAGGATGAGGGTGAGGGTTAGGGTTAGGGTGAAGGTTAGGGTGATGTTTATGGTTAGGGTTAGGCTTAGAGTGAGGGTTAGGTTTAGGGATAGGGTGAGGGTGAGCTTTAGTTTTAGGATTAGTGTTAGGGTTAGGGTTAGGCTTAGTGTGAGGGTGAGGGGTAGGGTGAGGGTTTGGGTTAGGGTTAGGGTTAGGGATAGGGTGAGGGTTAGGGTTAGTGTTAAGGTTAGGGTTTTGGTGAGTGTTAAGGTGAGGGCAAGGGTTAGGGTTAGGAAGGATGAGGGTAAGGGTTAGGGTGAGGGTTAGTGTTACGATGAGTGTGAGGTTGAGGGTGAGGATTAGGGTTAGGTTTAGGATTAGTGTGAGTGTTACGGTTTCTGTTAGGGTTAGGATAAGGTTTAAGGTGAGAGGTAGGCTTAGGGTTAGGTTGATGGTGAGGGTGAGGGCGAGGTTTAGGGTTAGGGTGAGGGTTATTGTTAGGGTTAGGGTGAGGGTGAGGATTAGTGTTAGGTATAGGATGTGGGTTATGGTGAGCGGTAGGGTTAGGTTTAGTGTGAGCTTTAGGGTTAGTGTGAGGCTTAGGGTTAGGGTTAGGGTGAGGGTTTGGTTTAGGGTTAGGTTTCGGCTGAGGGTTATTGTGAGGGTGAGGATTAGGGTGATTGTGAGGGTAAGGTTGAGGTTTAGGGTGTCGGTGAGAGTTAGGGTAGGGTGAGGGTAAGGGCGACAGTGAGGGTTAGGGTGAGGGTGAGGTTTAGGGGTAAGTTTAGGGTTAGGGTTAGGGTTAGGTTGAGGGTAAATGTTAGGGTGAATGTGAGTGTTAGGGTTACGGTTAGGGTTAGGGTATGGGTAATTTTTAGGGTGAGGGTTAGGATGAGGGTGAGGGTTGGTGTTAGGGTGATGTTTAAGGTTTAGGTTAGGGTTAGGGTGAGGGAGAGGGTTAGGGTGAGGGTATGGGTTAGTTTGAAGTTGCGGATTAGGGTTACGGTTAGGGTTAGTGTGAGGGGTATGGTTAGGGTTAGGGTAAGGGTTAGGTTTACTGTGAGGGTTATGGTTAGGGATAGGGTTAGGGTGAGGGTAAGGGTTTGGATGAGGGTAGGGTGAGATTAAGTTTTAGGGTTATCATGTGTGTTATGGTGAGTGTTAGGGTTAGGTTTAGGGATAGCGTGAGGTTTGGGTTAGGGTTAGGTTTGGGTAGTTGGTGAGGGTTAGGGTAAAGGTGAGGGTTAGGTTGACGGGGAGGGTTAAAGTGAGGGCGAGGGTTAAGGTAAGGTTTAGGGTGATGGTTAGGGTTCGTATTAGTGTTAGGGTGAGGGTGAGGGTGAGGGGTATAGTTAGGGTTAGGGTGAGGGTTAGGATTATTGTGAGGGTTAGGTTTAGGGTTAGGGTTAGAGAGAGGGTAAGGTTTAGGGTGAGGTTTATGTTGAGGTTTAGGGTTAGGGTTAGAGTTAGGATTAGGCTGAGGGTTAGGTTGAGGTTTAGAGTTAGGGTGAGGGTGAGGGTTAGGGTTACGTTTAGGGTGAGGGTTAGGTTGAGGATGAGGGTAAGGTTTAGGTTGAGGATTAGGGTGAGGGTAAGAGTTAGGTTTAGGGTTAGGTTTAGGGTGAGTGTTAGGGTGACGGTTACGGTTAGGCTGAGGGTGAGCATGAGGGTGAGGCTGAGGGTTAGTGTTAGGGTTAGGGTGAGGGTTAGGTTTATTGTGAGGCTTAGCGTGAGGATGAGGGTAAGGATTAGGTTGAGGGTTAGGGTGAGGGAGAGGTTTAAGGTTGGGTTAGGTTTATGGTGAGGTTTAGGTTGAGGGTTAGTGTTAAGTTTAGGGTTAGGTTAATTGTGAGTGTTAGGGTTAATGTTAGGTTTAGGGTAAGGGTTAGGATTAGGGTAAGTGTTAGGATTAGGGTGAGGGTTACGGTTAGTTTTAGGGGGAGGGTTAGGTTTAGGGTGAGGGTTATGTTTTGGGTGAGGTTTAGGGTTAAGTTTAGGATTAGGGTTTGGGTTAGGGTGAGGTTGAGGGTGAGCCTTAGGTTAGGAGTAGTGTTTGAGTTAGGGTTAGGCTGAGGGTGAGGGTGAGCATTAGAGTTAGCATGAGGGTTAGGCTCAGGGTTAGGTTTAGGTTGAGGCTTATGGTGAGGGTTATGTTTACGGTGAGGGTTAGGGTTAGGGTTAGCTTTAGGTTGAGGGTTAGGGTGAGGGCTAGGGTTAGGGTTAGAGCCTTAGTGTTAGTGTGAGGATTAGGGTTAGTGTAAGCTTTAGGGTTACCGTTAGGGTAAGGGTAAGGGTGAGGGTTAGGATGAGGATGAGGGTTAGGGTGAGGGTTATGTTTAGGGTTAGGGAAGGGTAAGGGCAAGGGTTAGGGTGAGGGTTAGATTTAGGCTGAGGGTGATGGTGAGGGTGAGGTTTAGGGTTAGGTTTAGGTTTAGTGTGATTGTTAGTGTTAGGGTTAGGGTTATGATGAGGTTTAGGGTGAGGGGTAGGTTTAGGCTTAGGTTGAGGGTGAGGGTGAGTGTGAGGTTTGGGGTAAGTGTGAGGGTTAGCTTTTGGGTTAGGGTGAGGGTGAAGGTTAGGGTTAGGTTTAGGATAAGGGTTAGAGTGAGGGGTAGGGTTAGGGATAGTGTGAGGGTTAGGGTTAGTGTGAGGGTTAGGGTTAGGTTTAGGGGTACTGTGAGGTTAAGGTTAAGGGTGAGTGTAAGGATGAGGGTGAGGTTTAGGGTTACAGTGAGGGTTAGGTTTAGGGTGAGGGTTAGGGTGAGGGTTAGGGTGAGGGTTAGGGTTAGGGTGAGGGTGAGGTAAAGGGTGAGGGTAAGGGTTAGTGTGTGGGTTAGGTTTAGGATTAGCTTTAGTGTTAAGGTAAGGGTTAGGGTTAGGTTTAGGGTTATGATTAGGTTTAGGTTTAGGGTTAGGGTTAGGGTTAGGGTTAGCGTGAGGGTTAGGGTTAGGGTTAGGGTGAGGGTTAGGGTTAGTCTGAGGGTTAGGTTTAGGGATAGGATTAGGGATACGGTGAGGGTAAGGGTTAGGGTAAGGGTTAGGATGAGGGTGAGGTTTACGGTTAGCGTTATGTTTAGGGTGTCGGTTAGGGTGAGGGTAAGGGTTAGGTTTAGGTTGAGGGTGAGTGTGACGGTTAGGTTTAGTGTGAGGGTGAGTGTGAAGTTTATGGTAAGGGTGAGGGTGAGGGTTAGGTTTAGGAGTAGTGTTAGGGTTAGGCTTAGTTTGAGGGTGAGGGGAAGGGTGAGGGTTTGGGTTAGGGTAAGGATTGGGGTTAGGGTGAGGTTGAGGGTTAGGGTTAGTGTTAGGGTTGGGGTTTGGTTGAGTGTTAGGGTGAGGGTGAGGGTTAGGGTTAGGTTAGGGAAGGTTGAGGGTAAGGGTTAGGTTGAGGGTTAGTGTTAGGCTGAGGGTGAGGGTGAGGGTGAGATTTAGTGTTAGCGGTAGGGTGAGAGTTATGGTGAGGTTTATGGTTAGTGTCAGGGTGAGGGTGAAGTTTATGCTGAGGTTAAGGGTTAGTGTGATGGTTATTTTAGGATTATGTTTACGATGAGGGTAAGGGTTAGGATGAGGTTAGGATGAGGGTGAGGGTTAGGGTGAGGGTTAGATTTAAGGTGAGGGATCGGTTTAGGTTTTGGGTTAGGCTGATGGCTTGGCTGAGGGTGAGGGTGAGGGTGAGGGTGAGGTTGAGGGTGAGTTTTAGAGTGTCGGTGAGGGTTAGGGTTGAGTGAGGGTTACGGTGATGTTTAAGGTTAGGGTTTGGGTGAGGGTGAAGGTGAGGCTCATGGTTAGGGTGAGGGTGAGAGTTAGGTTCAGGGATAGGATGAGGGTGAGCATTAGGTATATGATTAGTTATAGGGTTAGGGTTAGGGTTAAGGAAGTGTGAGGGTAAGGGTTATGGTGAGGGTTAGTGTTAGGCTGAGGGTCAGGGTGAGGGTGAGGTTTAGGGTTAGATTTAGGATGAGTGTGAGTGTTAGGGTTAGGGTTAGGGTTAGGATGAGGTTTAGGGTGGGAGGTAGGGTTAGGATTAGGTAGAGGGTGAGGGTGAAGGTTAGGTTTAGTGTGAGGGTTAGGGTAGGTTTAGGGTTAGGGTGAGGGTTAGGGTTAGGGTTAGGGTTAGGCTGAGGGCTAGGGTGAGGGTGAGGGTTAGGGTGAGGCTGAGGGTTAGGGTTATGGTTATGGTTAGGTTTAGGGTCAGGTTGAGGATTAGGGTTACGTTTAGGGTTAGATTGAGAGTTAGGGTGAGGGGTAGGTTTAGGGTTAGGTTTAGGGTTAACGTTAGGGTAAGGGTTAGGGTGAGGGTCAGGGTTAGATTTAGGGTGAGGGTGAGGGTAATTGTTAGGGTGAGGGTTAGGATGAGGGTGAGGGTTAGGGTTAGAGTGATGTTTAAGGTGAAGTTTAGGGTTAGGGTTGGGTTAGTGTGAGGGTGAGTGTTAGGGTGAGGGTAAGGGTTAGGTTGAGGGTGCAGATTAGGGTTACGGTTAAGGTTAGTGTTAGGGGTAGGGTTAGGTTTAGGGTGAGGGTTAGGTTTAGTGTGAGGGTTATCGTTAAGGATAGGGTTTGGGTGAGGGTAAGGGTTAGGATTAGGGTAGGGTGAGAGTAAGGTTTAGGGTTAGCATGAGTGTTAGGGTGAGGTTAGGGTTAAGTTAAGGGATAAGGTGAGGGTTGGGTGAGGGTGAGTGTTGGGTTGTGGGTGAGGGTTAGGGTAAAAGTGAGAGTTAGGTTGACGGGGAGGGTTAAAGTGAGGGCGAGGGTTAAGGTTAGGGTTAGGGTGATGTTTAGGTTTTGTATTAGTGTTAGGGTGAGGGTTAGGGTGAGGGGTATATTTACGGTTAGTGTGACGGGTAGGATTAGTGTGAGGGTTAGGGTTAGGGTTAGAGTGAGGGTAAGGGTTAGGGTGAGGTTTAGGGTGAGGTTTGGCATGAGGATTAGAGTTAGGGTGAGGTTTAGAGTTAGGGTGAGTGTGAAGGTTAGGGTTAGGTTTAGGGTGAGAGTTAGGGTTAGGATGAGAGTTAGAGTTAGGGTTAGGGTGAGGGTGAGGTTAGGGTTAGGTTAGGGTTAGAATGAGGGTGAGGGTGCGGGTGACGAATAGGGTTAGGATTAGGGTTAGGGTTAGGGTTAGGGTTAGGCTGAGGGTGAGGGTGAGTGTTAAGGTTAAGGTTAGGGTTAGTGTTAGTGTTACATTTTGGCTTAGGTTTAGGATGAGGGTTAATGTGAGGGGTAGGGTTAGGCTTAGGGTGAGGGTAAGGGTTAGGGTGAGGGTTAGGCTTAGGGTGAGGGTAAGGGTTAGGGTGAGGGTTAGGATGAGGCTGAAGGTTAGGTTGAGGATTAGAGTTAGGGTGAGTTTTAGCATTAGGTTTAGGGTTAGGTTTTGGGCTAGGGTGAGGGTAAGGGTTAGGTTGAGGGTGAGGGTGAGGGTTAGCGTGAGGGTAAGGGTTAGTGTGGGGGTTAGGGTTAGAGTTAGGTTTAGGTTGAGGGTTATGGTGAGGTGTATGGTTAGGGTTAGTGTGAGCCTTAGCATTAGTGTGAGGGTTAGTGTTAGGGTTTCATTGAGGGTAAGGGTAAGGTTGAGGTTTAGGTTGAGGGTGAGTGTTAGGGATAGGTTTAGGGTGAGTGTTAGGGTGAGGATGAGGGTTAGGGTTAGGGTTAGGGTTAGAGTGAGGATTAGGGTTAGATTTAGGGTGTGTTTAAGGTTTAAGGTGAGGGTTACGATGAGGGTGAGTATTAGGGTTAGGTGAGGGTTAGGGTGATGTTTCAGGTTAGTGTTATGGTTAGGGTTAGAGTGAGGGTGAGTAGTAGGGTGAGGGATTGGGTTATGGTTAGGGTTAAGGTGAGGGTGAGGGTTAAGCTGAGGGTTAGCCTTAGTCTTAGATTTATTGTTTGGGTGATTGTTAGGGTGAGGGTGAGGGTTATGATGAGGGTTAGGGTGAGGGGTAGGTTTAGGGATAGGTTGAGGTTGAGGATGAGGGTGAGGTTTAGGGTAAGTGTGAGGGTTAGGTTTAGGGTTAGGATGAGGTTGAAGGTTAGGGTTAGTTTTAGGATGAGCGTTAGTTTGTGGGGTAGGATTAGCGATAGTGTGAGGTTTAGGGTTTGGGTTAGGGTTACCGTGATGGTAAGGGTAAGCGTGATGGTTAGGATGAGGCTTAGGGTTCAGGTTAGTGTTAGGTTTAGGGAGAGGATTAGGTTGAGAGTAATGGTTAGGTTAAGGGTTACGTTGAATGGTAAGGTTAGGATTAGGGTTAGGTTTAGGTTGAGGGTTAAGGTGAGGGCTAGGTTGAGGGTTAGGGTGAGGGGGATGGGGAGGGGGAGGGGGAGGGTTAGGTGAGGGTTAGGGTTAGGGAGAGTGTAAGGGTTAGGGTTAGGTTTAGGATGAGGGTTAGGGTGAGGTGTAAGATTAGGGTTACTGTGAGGGTGAGGGTGAGGGTTAGGGTTAAGGTGAGGTTTAGGCTAAGGGTTAAGGTGACTGTTAGAGTTAGTGTTAGGTTTAGGATGAGGGTTAGGGTTTGGTGTCGTATTAGGGATAGTGTGAGGTGTAGGGTTATTGTGAGTGATAGGGTTAGGGTTAAGGTTACCGTGAGGGTAAGTGTAACCGTGAGGGTTAGGATGAGGCTGAGGGTTAGGGTTAGGGTTAGGGTTAGGGTGAGGGTTAGGTTTAGGGTTATTGTAAGGGTAGGATGAGGGTTAGGGTTAGGCTTAAGGGTAGTTTTAGGGTGAATGTTAGGGTTAGTGTTAGGGTTAGGGTTTGTTTGAGTGTTTGGGTGAGGGTTTGGTTTAGGGGTAGGGTAAGGAAAGGGTGAGGGTTAGGGTGACGGTTAGTGTTAGGTTAGGGTTAGGGTTTGGGTTGGGCTGAGGGCTAAGATGAGCCTGAGGTTTAGGGTAAGGGTGAGGGTGAGGGTGAGGTTTAGGGTGTCGGTGAGGGTTAGGTTAGGGTGAAGGTTAGGGTGAGGGTTAGTGTTAGGCTGAGGGTGAGGTTGAGGGTGAGGTTTAGGGTTAGGTTTAGGATTAGTGTGAGAGTTAGGGATATGGTTAGGGTTAGGATGAGGTTTAGGGTGAGGGGTAGGTTTAGGGTTAGGTTGAGGGTGAGGGTGAGGGTGAGGTTTAGGATTATGGTGAGGTTTAGTGTTAGGGTTAGGTTGAGGGTGAGTTTTAGGGTTAGGTTTAGGATGAGGGTTAGTGTGAGGGGTAGGGTTAGGGTTAGTGTGAGTGTTAGGGTTAGTGTGAGGGTTAGGGTTAGGCTTAGGATTAGGGTAAGGGTTGGGTTTAGGTGTAGGGTTATGCTGAGGGTAAGGTGAGGGTGACGGTTAGGGTGAGGGTAAGGGTGAGGGTAAGGGTTAGGGTGACATTGAGGGTTAGGGTGATGTTTAGGATTAGGGTTAGGTTTAGGCTTAGGGTGAGGCTGAGGGGTAGGGTGAGGGTTTGGTTTAGGGTCAGGGTTAGGGTGAGGGTGAGGGTTAGGGTGAGATTTAGGGTGAGGATTAGGGTTAGCGTTAGAGTTAGGGTTAGGTTGAGGTTTAGGGTGAGGTTTAGAGTTAGGGTGAGGTTGAGGGTTAGTGTTAGGGTTAGGTTGAGGTTTAGGGTGAGGGTTATGGTTAGGCTGAGGGTGAGCTTGAGGGTGAGGCTGAGGGTTAGTGTTAGGGTTAGAGAGGGTTAGGTTTATTGTGAGGGTTAGTGTGACGATGAGGGTAAGGATTTGTTGAGGGTTAGGGTTAATTTCGGGTTAAATTTAGGGTGAGGTTTAGGGTTAATATTAGGGTTAGGTTTAGGGTAAGTGTTAGGTTTAGGGCAAGGGTTATAATTAGGGTGAGGGTTTCGGTTAGATTTGATTTAGGGTGAGGGTTACGTTTAGGGTGAGTGTTAGGTTCAGGTTTAGGTTTAGGTTGAGGGTTAGGGTGAGGCTTAGGGTTAAGATTAGGGTTTGAGTTAGAGTGACGTTGAGGCTGAGGCTTAGAGTAGGATTAGGTTTTGAGTTAGGGTTAGGCTGAGGCTGAGGGTGAGGGTGAGGGTTAGGGTTGGGGTTAGGGTTAGGGTGAGGATTAGGCTTAGTTTTAGGATTAAGGTTTGGGTTACGCTGAGGCTGAGGCTGAGGGTGAGGGTGAGGGTTAGGGTTAGCGTGAGGGATAGGTTTAGGGTTAGGTTTAGGTTGAATTGTAAGGTGAGGGGTAGGTTTATGGTTAGGTTGAGGGTGAGGGTGATGGTGAGGGTGAGGGTTAAGGTGAGGGTAAGGGTTAGGCTTAGGGTTAGGGTTAGGGTTTGGGTTAGGTTTAGGATTAGGGTTTGGGTTAGATTTAGGCTGAGGCCGAGTGTGAGGGTTAGGGTTAGCGTGAGGGATAGGTTTAGGGTTAGGTTTAGGTTGAGGGGTAGGGTGAAGAGTAGGTATAGGGTAAGGGTGAGGGCGCGGGTGAGGGTGAGGGTGAGGGTTAGGGTGACAGTGAGGGTTAGGGTGAGAGTGAGGGTTAGTGTTAGGAGGGTTAGTGTTAGGTTCAGGGTGAGGATTAGGGTTACGGTTAGGGTTAGGATGAGTATTAGGGTGATGGGTAGGGTTAGGGTTAGGGTGACGTTAAGGGTTAGTGTGAGGGTTAGAGTTAGGTTTAGGGTTATGTTGAGGGTAATTGTTAGCGTGAGGGTTAGGATGACGGTGAGGGTTAGGGTTAGGGTGAGGGTTAGGCTGATGTTTAAGGTTATGTTTAGGGCTTCGGTTAGGGTTAGGGTCAGGGTGAGTGTTAGGGTGAGGTTAAGGGTTAGGTTGAGGGTGAGGATTAGTGTTAGGTTTAGGGTTAGGTTTGTGGTGTGGACTAGGGTGATGGTTAAGGTTAGACTGAGGTTGAGGGTGAGGCTTAGGTTTAGGATATGGGTGAAGGTTAGGGTTAGGGAGAGGTTTATCGTGAAGTTGAGTGTGAGGGTTAGGGTTAGGGTTAGAATTAGGGGGAGGGGGAGGGGGAGGAATAGGGTTAGGATTAGGCCTAGGGTTAGGGTTAGGCTGAGGGTGAGGGTGAGGGTGTTAGGGTTAGGGTTAAGGTTAGCCTGAGGGCAAGGTGACGGTGAGGGTTAGGGTGAGGATGAGTGTTAGATTGTGGGTCAGGGTTAGGGTTATGGTCAGGGTTATGATTAGGGTGAGGGTTAGGGTTAGGGTTAGGATGAGATTGAGGTTGAGGCTGAGTTTTAAGGTGAGAGTGCGGGTGAGTGTGAGGGTGAGGGTTAGGATTCGGGTCAGGGTTACGTTGAGGGTGAGGGTTAGTTTTTGGATTAGTGTTAGGTTTAGGGTTAGGTTGAGGGTGAGCATGAGGTTGAGGGTGAGGGTTAGTGTTAGGTTTAGGGTGAGGGTTAGGTTTATTGTGAGTGTTAGGGTGAGGATGAGGGTAAGGGTTAGGTTGAGGCTTAGGGTGACGGAGAGGGTTAGGGTTAGGGTTAGGGATAGCGTGAGGGTTAGGGTGAGGTTTAGGGTTACGTTTAGGGTTACTTTTAGGGTGAGGGTTAGGGTTAATGTTAGGGTTAGGTTTAGGGTTAATGTTAGGGTTAGGTTTAGGGTAAGGGTTAGGGTTAGGGTTAGGGTTAAGGTGAGGGTTACGGTTAGGTTTAGGGTTATGGTTAGGTTAGGGAGAGGGTTAGGGTTAGGTTTAGGGTTTTGTGAAGGTGAGGTTTAGGGTTGGGATTAGGGTTAGGGTGATGGTGAGGTTAGGGTTAGGATTAGGGTTTGGGTTAGGTTTAGGGTGAGGGTGAGGGTGAGGGTTAGGTTTAGCGTGAGGGTTAGGTTTATGCTTAGGTTTAGGTTGAAGGTTAGGGTGAAAGGTAGCTTTAGTGTTAGGGTGACGTTGATGGTGAGGGTGAGGGTGAGGGTTAGGGTTACGATTATGTTTAGGGTTAGGGTTAGGCTTAGGGTTAGGGTGAGGGTTAGGGTTAGGGTTAGGGTTAGACTGAGGGTAGGGTGAGGTTGAGGTTTAGGGTTAGGTTAAGCATTAGTATGAGTGATATGGTTAGGGTTAGCTTTAGTATGAGGGTTAGAGTGTGGGGTAGGGTTAGGGTTAGGTTGAGACTGAGGATGACAGTGAGGTTTAAGGTTAGAGTGAGGGTGAGGGTTAGGTTTAGTGTGATGGTGAGGGTTAGGGTTAGGTTTAGGATGAGGGTTATGTCAAGGGGTAGCTTAGGTTGAGTGTGAGGGTTAGGGTTAGTGTGAGGGTTATGGTTAGGTTTAGCGAGAGGTTTAGGGTTAGGGTAAGGGTTAGGCTAAGGGCTAGGTTGAGAGTGAGGGTTAGGGTGAGGGTGATGGTGATGGTGAGGGTTAGGGTTTCGGTGAGAGTTAGGGTAGGGTGAGGGTTAGGGGGAGGTGAGGGTTAGGGTGAGGGTGAGGGTTAAGGTTATGGTTAGTGTTAGGGTTAGGTTGAGGTTAAGGGTTAGGGTGAGGTTGAGGGTTAGGATTAGGTTTAGGGTTAGGGTGAGGGTAATTGCTAGGGTGATGTTTAGGATGAGGGTGAGGGTTAGGGTTAGGGTGATGTTTAAGGTTAAGTTTAGGGTTAGGGTAAGGGTGAGATTTAGGGTGAGGGTAAGGGTTAGGTTGATGGTGCGGAATTAGGTTATGGTTAGGGTTAGTGTGAGCGATAGGGTTACGGTAAGGGTGAGGGTTAGGTTTAGTGTGAGGGTTATGGTTAGGGATAGGGTTAGGTTGAGGGTAGGGTGAGAGTAAGGTTTAGGGTTAGCATGAATGTTAGGGTGAGGGTTAGGGTTAGGTTTAGGGATAGGGTGCGGATTGAGTGAGGGTGAGGGTTGGGTGTTGTGGGAGGGTTTGGGTAAAGGTGAGGTTTAGGGTGACTGGGAGGTTTAGAGTGAGGGCGAGGGTTAGGGTTAGGGTTAGGGTGAGGTTTAGGGTTAGGGTAAGGGTTAGGCTAAGGGCTAGGGTGAGGGTGAGGTTTAGGGTGAGGGTGATGGTGATAGTGAGGGTTAGGGTGTCGGTGAGAGTTAGGGTTGGGTGAGGGTTAGGGGGAGGTGAGGGTTAGGGTGAGGGTGAGGGTTAAGATTATGGTTAGTGTTAGGGTTAGGGTGAGGTTAACGGTTAGGGTGAGGGTGAGGGTTAGGGTTAGGTTTAGGGTTAGGGTGAGGGTAATTGCTAGGGTGAGGTTTAGGATGAGGGTGAGGGTTAGGGTTAGGGTGATGTTTAAGGTTAAGGTTAGGGTTAGGGTGAGGGTGAGATTTAGGGTGAGGGTAAGGGTTAGGTTGATGGTGCGGAATTAGGGTTTTACGGTTAGGGTTAGTGTGAGCGGTAGGGTTAAGGTAAGGGTGAGGGTTAGGTTTAGTGTGAGGGTTATGGTTAGGGATAGGGTTAGGTTGAGGGTAGGGTGAGAGTAAGGTTTAGGGTTAGCATGAATGTTAGGGTGAGGGTTAGGGTTAGGTTTAGGGATAGGGTGCGGATTGAGTGAGGGTGAGGGTTGGGTGTTGTGGGAGGGTTTGGGTAAAGGTGAGGTTTAGGGTGACTGGGAGGTTTAGAGTGAGGGCGAGGGTTAGGGTTAGGGTTAGGGTTAGGTTTAGGGTTAGGGTAAGGGTTAGGCTAAGGGCTAGGGTGAGGGTAAGGGTTAGGGTGAGGGTGACGGTGATGGTGAGGGTTAGGGTGTCGGTGAGACTTAGGGAAGGGTGAGGGTTAGGGGGAGGTGAGGGTTAGGGTGAGGGTGAGGGTTAAGGTTATGGTTAGTGTTAGGGTTAGGGTGAGGTTAAGGGTTAGGGTGAGGGTGAGGGTTAGGGTTAGGTTTAGGGTTAGGGTGAGGGTAATTGCTAGGGTGAGGTTTAGGATGAGGGTGAGGGTTAGGGTTAGGGTGATGTTTAAGGTTAAGGTTAGGGTTAGGGTGAGGGTGAGATTTAGGGTGAGGGTAAGGTTTAGGTTGATGGTGCGGAATTAGGGTTTTACGGTTAGGGTTAGTGTGAGCGGTAGGGTTACGGTAAGGGTGAGCGTTAGGTTTAGTGTGAGGGTTATGGTTAGGGATAAGGTTAGGTTGAGGGTAAGGGTTAGGATGAGGGTAGGGTGAGAGTAAGGTTTAGGGTTAGCATGAGTGTTAGGGTGAGGGTTAGGGTTAGGTTTAGGGAGAGGGTGCGGATTGGGTGAGGGTGAGGGTTGGGTGTTGGGAGAGGGTTTGGGTAAAGGTGAGGTTTAGGTTGACTGGGAGGGTTAGAGTGAGGGCGAGGGTTAAGGTAAGTGTTAGGGTGATGGTTAAGTTTCGTATTACTGATAGGGTGAGGTTGAGGGTGAGATGTATAGTTAGGGTTAAGGTGAGGATTAGGATTAGTGTGAGGGTTAGGGTTAGGGTTAGGGTTAGGGTTAGGTTTAGGTTCAGGTTTAAGTTGAGGGCTAGTTTGAGGGTTAGGGTGAGGGTGAGGTTGAGGGTGAGGGTTAGGGTGAGGGTTAGGGTTAGGGTGAGTGTAAGGGTTACGGTTAGCGTTAGGATGAGCGTTAGGGCGAGGTTTAGTATTAGGGTTA
This sequence comes from Dipodomys merriami, assembly GCF_024711535.1. Classification (NCBI taxonomy): domain Eukaryota; kingdom Metazoa; phylum Chordata; class Mammalia; order Rodentia; family Heteromyidae; genus Dipodomys; species Dipodomys merriami. Next base: position 3,773,297 of record NW_027206157.1, read on the forward strand.
GGGTGAGGGTGAGGGTAAGGGTTAGGGTTAGGGTGAGGGTTAGGCTTCGGGTTAGGGTGAGTGTTAGGGTTAGTGTTAGGTTTAGGATGAGGGGTAGGGTGAGGTGTAGGGTTAGGGATAGTGTGAGGGTTAGGGTTAGTGTGAGTGATAGGGTTAGGGTTAGGGTTAACCTTGAGGGTAAGTGTAGCTGTGAGGTTTAGGAGGAGGTTGAGGGTTAGGGTTAGGGTTAGGGTTAGGGTGAGGGTTAGGTTTAGGGTTATTGTAAGGGTAGGATGAGGGTTAGGGTTAGGCTTAAGGGTAGTTTTAGGGTGAATGTTAGGGTTAGTGTTAGGGTTAGGGTTTGTTTGAGTGTTTGGGTGAGGGTTTGATTTAGGGGTAGGGTAAGGAAAGGGTGAGAGTTAGGGTGACGGTTAGTGTTAGGTTAGGGTTAGGGTTTGGGTTGGGCTGAGGGCTAAGATGAGGGTGAGGTTTAGGGTGAGGGTGAGGGTGAGGGTGAGGTTTAGGGTGTCGGTGAGGGTTAGGTTAGGGTGAGGGTTAGGGTGAGGGTTAGTGTTAGGCTGAGGGTGAGGTTGAGGGTGAGGTTTAGGGTTAGGTTTAGGATTAGTGTGAGCGTTAGGGATATGGTTAGGGTTAGGATGAGGTTTAGGGTGAGGGGTAGGTTTAGGGTTAGGTTGAGGGTGAGGGTGAGGGTGAGGTTTAGTGTAAGGTTTAGGATTAGTGTGAGCATTAAGGTTAGGGTTAGGGTTAGGATGAAGTTTAGGGTGAGGGGTAGGGTTAGGGTTAGGTTGAGGGTGAGAGTGAGGGTGAGGTTTATCGTTATGGTGAAGGTTAGGGCTAGGGTTAGGGTGAGGGTGAGGGTTAGGGTTAGGTTTAGAATGAAGGTTAGTGTGAGGGGTAGGGTTTGGGTCAGTGTGAGAGTTAGGGTTAGTGTGAGGGTTAGGGTGAGGCTTAAGGTTAGAGTGAGGGTTAGGGTTAGGGTTAGGATTAGGCTGAGGGTAGGGTAAGGGTTACGGTTAGGGTGAGGGTGAGGGTGAGGTTGAGGGTTAGGGTGACTGTGAGGGTTAGGGTGATGGTGATGATTAGGGTTAGGGTTAGGCTTAGGGTGAGGCTGAGGGGTAGGGTGAGGGTGAGGTTTAGGTTTTGGATTAGTGTTAGGGTTAGGGTTAGGCTTAGGGTGAGGGTGAGGGTTAGGTAGAGGTTTAGGGTGAGGATTAGGGTTAGGGTTAGAGTTAGGGTTAGGTTGAGGTTTAGGGTGAGGTTTAGAGTTAGGGTGAGGGTGAGTGTTAGGGTTAGGTTTAGGGTGAGGGCTAGGGTTAGGGTGAGAGTTAAAGTTAGGGTTAGAGTGAGGGTGAGGGTTATGGTTCGGCATAGGGTGAGTTTGATGGTGAAGGTGAGGGTTAGTGTTAGGGTTAGAAAGAGGGTTCGGTTAATTGTGAGGCTTAGTGTGAGGATGAGGGTGAGGATTAGGTGAGGTTTTGGGTTAAGTTTAGGGTTAGATTTAGGGTGTGGGTTAGGGTTTATATTAGGGTTAGGTTTAGTGTAAGGGTTAGGTTTAGGGCAAGGGTTAGTTAGTGTGAGGGTTATGGTTAGATTTAAAGTGAGGGTTAAGTTTAGAGTGAGGGTTAGGTTTAGGGTTAGGGTTAGGCTGAGGCTTAGGGTTAGGATTAGGGTTTGAGTTAGGGTTAGGCTGAAGCTGAGGTTGAGGGTGAGGGTGTGGGTTGGCGTTAGGGTTAGGTTGAGGGTTAGGCTTAGGTTTAGGATTAGGTTTTGGGTTAGGCTGACGCCGAGACTGAGGGTGAGGGTGAGGGTTAGGGTTAGCGTGAGGGATAGGTTTAGAGTTAGGTTTAGGTTGAGTTGTACTGTGAGGGGTAGGTTTATGGTTAGGTTGAGGGTGATGGTGAGGGTGATGGTTAGGGCTAGGGTAAGGATTAGGGTGGGGGTTAGGGTTCGGGTTAGGTTTAGGTTGAGGGTTAGGGTGAGGGATTTGCTTAGGGTTAGTGTTACCCTTAGTGTTAGTTTGAGGGTTAGGTTTAGGGTTAGGTTAAGATTTAGGGTTATAGTGAGGGTAAGGGTAAGTGTGAGGGTTTGGATGAGGGTGAGGGTTAGGGATAAGTTTAGGGTGAGGGTGAGTGTTAGGGTGAGGATGAGGTTGAAGGTTAGGGTTAGGGTAAGGCTTAGGGTTAGGGTGAGGGTTAGGGTTAGGTTTAGCATTAGGGTGAAGGGGTAGGGTTTTGATTAGGGTTAGGGTGAGGGTGAGGGTTAGGGTTAGGTTTAGGGTGAGTGTGCGGGTGACGTTTACTAATAGGTTTAGTGTTAGGGTGAGGGTGAGTGTTAGGTTTAGGATTAGTGTTAGTGTTAGGGTTAGGCTTAGCGTTAGGTTGAGGGTGAGGGTTAGGGTTAGGGTGAGGGTTAGGGTTGGGGTTAGGGAGTGGGTTAGTGTTAGGATGATTTTTAGTGTGAGGGTGAGGGTTAGGGTGAGGGTGAGGGTGAGGGAGAGGTTTAGGTTTAGGTTTAGGATGAGGGTTACGGTGAGGGATAGGGTTAGTGTGAGGGTTAGGGTATTGGTTATGGTTAGGTTTAGGTTGAGGGCTAGGGTTAGGGTTAAGGTTAGGCTGAGGGTGAGGGTAGGGTGAGGATTAGGCTGTCGGTGAGGGTTAGCGTAGGGTGAGGGGTCGGGGATGCTAGGGTTAGGGTGAGGGTGAGGGTTAGGGTTATGGTTAGGGTTAGGGTTAGGTTGGGTTGACGATTAGGGTTACGGTTAGGGTTAGGATGTGGGTTAGGGTGAGGAGTAGGTTTTAGGGTTAGGGTTAGGGTTAGGGTGAGGGTAAGGTCAAGGTGAGGGTGAGTGTTAGGGTTAGGGTTAGGTTTAGGGTGAGGGTAATTGTTAGGGTGAGGGTTAGGATGAGGGTGATGGTTAGGGTTAGGGTTATGTTTAAAGTTTAGGTTAAGGTTAGGGTTAGGGTGATTGTGAGTTTTAGGGTGAGGTTAAAGGTTAAGTTGAGGGTGCGGATTAGGGTTACGGTTAGGGTTAGTGTGAGGTGTAGGGTTAGGGTTAGGGTGAGGGTTAGGTTTAGTGTTAGGGTTATGGTTAGGGATAGGGCTAGGGTGAGGGTAAGGGTTACAATAAGGGTAGGGTGAGCTTGAATTTTAAGGTTAGCATGAGTTTCAGTTTGAGGGTTAGGTTTAGGTTTAGGGATATGGTGAGGGTTGGGTGAGGGTCAGGGTTGGATTGTGGGTGAGGGTTGGGTTACAGTGAGGGTTAGGTTGATGGGGAGGGTTAGAGTGATGGCAAGGTTTAAGGCTAGGGTTAGTGTGATGCCTAGGGTTCGTATTAGTGTTAGGGTGAGGTTTAAGGTGAGGGTTATTGTTAGGGTTCAGGTGAGGGTTAGGATTAGTGTGAGGGTTTGGGTTAGAGTGAGGGTAAGGGTTAGGGTGAGGTTTAGGGTGAGGTTAAGGGTTAGGGTTAGAGTTAGGTTTAGGTTGATGGTTATGGTGAGGTTTAGAGTTAGGGTGAGTGTGAGGGTTAGGGTTAGGGTGATGGTGAGTGTTAGTGTTAGGGTGAGAGGTAGAGTTAGGTTTAGGGTGAGGGTGAAGGTTAGGGTTAGGGTTAGAATTAGGGTGAAGGAGAGGGTGAGGAATAGTGATAGGATTAGGGTTAGGGTTAGGGTTAGGCTGAGGGTGAAGGTGAGTGTTAAGGTTCGGGTAAGGGTTAGGATGAGTGTTAGGGTTAGGCTTAGGGTTAGGGTGAGGGTTAAGGTGAGGGGTAGAGTTAGGGTTAGGGTGAAGGTTAGTGTTAGTGTGAGTGTTAGGGTTAGGGTGAGGGTAATGGTTAGGGTCAGGGTTAGGGTGAGGCTGACATTTAGTGTGAGGGTTGGGGTTAGGGTGATGTTTATGGTTAGGTTTAGCGTTAGGGTGAGGGTGAAGTAGAGTGTTAGGGTTGGGGTTAGGGTTAGGGTGAGTGTGACGCTGAGGGTTAAGATTAGGGCTTGGGTTAGGGTTAGGCTGAGGGAGAGGGTGAAGGTTAGGTTTAGCGTGAGAGATAGGGTTAGGGTTAGGTTTAGGTTAAGGATTAGGTTGAAGGGTAGTTTTAGGGTTAAGGTGAGGGTGAGTGTGAGGGTGAGGGTAAGGGTTACGGTGAGTGTAAGGGTTAGGATAAGGGTTAGGGTTAGGGTAAGGATTAGGGTGAGGGTTAGGGTTTGGGTTAGGGTGCGGTTAGGGGTAGGGTGATGTTTAGTTTGAGAGTGAGGGTTAGGGTGAGGGTGAGCGTTAGAGTGTGTGTGAGGGTTAGGGTTAGGGTGAGTGTTAGGGTGACAGTTAATTTGATGGTTAGGTTTAGGGTAAGGATTAGGGTGAGTGTTAGGGTGAGGGTGAGGGTTAGTGTTAGGTTTTTGGTTAGTGTTAGTGTTAGCGTTTGGGTGAGAGTTGGGCTTAGGGTTAGGGTTAGGGCAGGGTGAGGGTAAATTTTAGGGTGAGGGTTAGGGTTAGGCTGAGGGTGAGGCTGAGGGTGAGGTTTAGGGTTAGGTTTAGGGTTAGGGTGTGGGTTAGGGTGAGGGGTATAGTTAAGATTAGGGTTAAGGTTTGAATTAGAGTGAGTGTGAGGTTTAGGAATTGGGTTAGAATTAGTGTTAGGGTTAGGGTTAGGGTGAGGGTCAGGGTGAGTGTTAGGGTTAGGGTTAGTGTTAGCATGAGTGTTAGGGTTAGGCTTAGGGTTAGGATGAGGCTTAAGGTGAGGGGTAGTTTTAGGATTAGGGTGAGGGTTAGGTTTAGGAAGAGGGTAAGGGTTAGGGTGAGGGTTAGGATGAGGCTGAGGGTTAGGTTGAGTATTAGGTTTAGGGTGAGGGTTAATGTTAGAGTTAAGATCAGGGTGAGGGCTAGGGTGAGTGTGAGGTTTAGGGTGTGCATTAGGGTTAGGATTAGGGTCAGGGTTAGGGTTAGGGTGAGGGTTAGGGTTAGGGTTAAGTTGAGCGTGAGGTTGAGGGTGAGGGTTAGAGTAAAAGTTATGGTTAAGGTTAGGTTGAGGTTTAGGGTGAGGTTTAGATTTAGGATGAGGTTGAGGTTTAGGGTTAGTGTTAGGGTGATGGTTAGGGTAAGGTTGAGAGTTTGAGTTAGGGTGAGGGTGAGGGTAAGGTTTAGGTTGAAGGTTAGGGTGAGGGTGAGGGTTAGGGTTAGGGTTAGGTTTATGGTAAGGATTAGGGTGAGGGTTAGGGTTAGGCTAAGGGTGCGCATAAGTGTGAGGGTGAGGGTTAGTGTTAGGGTTAGGTTTAGGGTAAGGGTTAGGTTTAGGGTTAATGTTAGGGTTAGGGTCGGGTTACGTTTAGGTTTATGGTTACGGTTAGGGTTAGGGTGAAGGTTAGGCTTTGGTTTAGGGTTAGGGTGAGTGTTAGGGTGAGGCTTAGGGTTAGAATTAGGGTTTGGGTTAGGGTAAGGGTTAGGATGAGGCTGAGTGTTAGGTTTAGGGTTAGGGTTAGCGTGAGTGTTAGGGTTAGGGTTAGGTTTAGGTTGAGGTTTATGGTGATGGCTAGGCTTAGGGTTAGGTTGAGGGTGCGGGTGCGGTTTAGGGTTAGTTTTACGGTTAGGTTTAGGTTGAGGGTAAGGTGAGGGGTAGGGTTAGATTTAGTGTGAGCCTTAGTATTAGTGTGAGTGTTGGGTTAGGGTTAAGGTTAGGGTTAACATGTGGGTAAGGGTAAGGATAAGGGTTAGGACGAGGGTGAGATTTCGGGATAGGGTTAGGGTGAGGGTCAGTGTTAGGGGGACGATGAGGGTGACGGTTAGGGTCAGGGTTAGGATTAGGTTTAGGGTGAGGGTTAGGGTGAAGGTGAGCGTTAGGTTAAGGGTTAGGGTGAGGGGTAGTGTGAGGTTTAAGGTTAGGGTTTTGGTTACGGTCGGGTGAGGGTGAGGGTTAGGATTATGGTTAGGGTGAGTGTGAGGATGTGTTTTGGGGATAGGTTTAAGGGTAGGGTAAGGGTGAGTGTTAGGTTTAGGGTTAGTGTTAGGGTTAGGCTTAGGCTTAGGGTTAGGGTGAGGGTGAGGTTTAGGGTTAGGATGAGGGTTAGGGTTAGGGTTAGGGTGCGGGATAGGGTAAGGGTGATGTTTAGTGTGAGGGTGAAGTTTAGGGTGAGGGTAGGTGTTCGGGTGAGGGTGAGGGTTAGGGTGCGTGTGAGGGTTAGGTTTAGGGTGAGTGTTAAGGTGACGGTGAGTTTGAGATTTTGGTTTACTATAAGGGTTAAGGTGAGTGATAGGGTGAGGGTGAGGGTTAGGGTTAGGTTTAGGGTTAATGTTAGGATTAGGTTTAGGGTTACCGTGAGTGTAAGTGTAAGGGTTAGGGTTAGGGGTAGGGTCAGGGTTAGGGTTAGGTTTATGGTTAGGGAAGGGTGAGGGCTAGGGTTAGGCTTAAGGTTAGTGTTAGGGTGAGGGTTAGTGTTAGTGTTTGGGTTAGGGTTTTGTTGAGTGGTAGGGTTAGGCTTTGGGTTAGGCTGAGGGCTAGGGTGAGTGTGAGGGATAGGGTGTGGGTGAGGGTTAGTCTTTCAGTGAGGGTTAGGGTAGATTGAGAGTTAGGCTGATGGTGAGGGTTAGAGTGTGGGTGAGTGTTAGGGTTAGGGTTAGGGTTAGGTGAGGCTTAGGGTTAGGCTAACGGCTAGAGTGAGGGTGAGGGTGAGGGTGAGGGTGAGGTTTAGGGTGTCAGTGAGGGTTAGGGTAGGGTGAAGGTTTGGGTGATGGTGAGGTTTAGTGTGAGGGTGAGGGTTAGGTTTATGTTTAGCGTGAGGATTATGTTTAGGATTAGGGGGAGGGTGAGGGTTTGGTTTAGGATTAGTTTTAGGGTTAGGGTTAGGCTGAGGGTGAGGGTGAGGGGTAGGGTGAGTGTTTGCTTTATGGATAGGGTGATGGTTATTGTGAGTGTTAGGGTTAGGTTTATGGGTAGGGTGACGGTTAGTGTTAGGATTATGGTTAGGGTAGGGTGAGGGTTATGGTGAGGTTTAAGCTTAGTGTTAGGTTTAGGGTTAGGGTGAGTGTTAGGGTTAGTGTGAGGTTTAGGGTTAGGGTTAGGTTTAGGCTTAGGATGAGGGTAAGAGTTAGGGTGAGGGTTAAAGTTAGTGTGAGCTTTAGGCTGAGGGTTAGGGTTAAGGTTCGCTTGAGGGTGAGGGTTAGGGTGAGGGTTAGGGTTAGGGTTAGGGTTAGGGTTAGGGTGAGGGTGAGGGTTAGGTTTAGGGTTAGGTTGACGGTGAGGTTTAGGGTGAGAGTTAGGGTTAGGGTGAGGGTGAGGCTTAGGGTTAGAGTGAGGGTTCGGATGAGGATGATGGGAAGGTTTAGTTTGAGGGTTAGGGAGAGGGGGAGGGTTAGGTTTAGGGTTAGATTTAGGGTGAGGGTTAGGGTGAGTGTTAGGGTTAGGCTGAGGGTGAGCGTGAGGGTGAGGGTAAGGGTCAGTGTTAGGGTTATGGTGAGGTTTAGGTTTATTGTGAGGGTTAGGGTGAGTATGAGGGTAAGAATTAGGTTGAGGGTTAGTGTGTGGGGAAGGGTTAGGGTTAGGTTTAGGTTGAGGATTAGGGTTAATGTTAGGGTTAGGTTTAGGGTAACGGTTAGTGTGAGGGTGAGGGTTAGGATTAGGGTTATGGTTAGTGTGAGGGTGAGGGTTAGGCTTAGGTTTAGGATTAGTGTTTGGGTTAGGCTGATGTTGAGATTGAGGCTTAGGGTTAGGATTAGGGTTTGGGTTAGGATTACGCTGAGGGTGAGGGTGAGTGTTAGGTTTAGCGTGAGGGTTAGGGTTAGGGTTAGGTTTAGGTTGAGGGTTAGGGTGAGGGCTTGGTTTAGGGTTCAGGTGAGGGTGAGGGTGAGGGTAAGGGTTAGGCTTAGGCTTAGGTTTAGGTTGATGGTAAGGGTGAGAGGCAGCATTAGGTTTAGTGTGATCCTTAGTGTTAGTGTGAGGTTTAGTGTTTGGGTTAGGGTTAGGGATAGGGTTACCGTGTGGGTAATGTTAAGGGTGAGGGTTAGGATAATGGTGAGGTTTAGGTGTAGGGTTAGGGTGAGGGTCAGTGTTAGGGTGAGCATGAGGTTTATGATTAGGGTCACGGTGAGGGTTAGTTTTAGGTTGAGGTTTAGGGTTAGGTTTAGGGTTTGGGTAAGGGTGAGGGTTAGGTTTAGGTTAAGTTTTACGGTGAGGGGTAGGGTGAGGGTTAGGGTTAGGGTTTTGTTTAGGGTAGGGTGAGTGTGAGGGTTAGGGTTAGGGTTAGGGTGAGTGTGAGGGTGAGTTTTAGGGATAGGTTTAGGGTTATGGTGAGGGTGAGTGTTAGGTTTAGGATTAGTGTTAGGGTTAGGCTTAGGCGTAGGGTTAGGGTAAGGGTGAGGGTTAGGGTTAGGATGAGGGTTAGGGTTAAGTGTTAGGGTGCGGGTTAGGGTTAGTGTGATCTTTAGTGTGAGGATGAGTTTTAAGGTAAGGGTGAGTGTTCGGGTGAGGGTGACGTTTAGGGTGTGTGTGAGTGTTAGGGTGATGGTGAGTGTTAGGTTGACGGTGAGTTTGATCTTTAGGTTTACTGTAAGTGTTAGCGTTAGTGTTAGGGTGAGGGTGAGGGTTAAGGGTTAGGTTTAGGGAAATTGTTAGGGTTAGGGTTAGGTTTAGGGTTACCGTGAGGGTAAGTTTAATGGTGAGGGTTAAGATGAGGGTGAGGGTTAAGATTAGGGTTAGGGTTAGGGTGAGGGGTAGGGTGAGGGTTAAGGTTAGGGTTATAGTTAGGGTAGGGTGAGGGTGAGGGTTAGGCTTAACGTTAGTGTTAGGGTGAGGGTTAGGTTTAGTATTAGGGTTAGGGTTTCATTGAGTGTTAGGGTGAGGGTTTGGGTTATGGTTAGGATTAGGGTGAGTGTGAGGGTTAAGGTGAGGGTTAGGGTTAGTGTTAGGGTAAGGGTTTGGGTTAGGCTGGGGGCTAGGGTGAGGGTGAGGGTTAGGTTGTGGGTGAGGGTGAGGGTGATGGTTAGGGTGTTGGTGAGGGTTAAGGTAGATTGAGGTTTAGGTTGAGGGTTAGTGTTAGTCTGAAGGTGAGGCTGAGGTTGAGGTTTAAGGTTAGGTTTAGGATTTGTGTGAGTGTTACGGTTAGGGTTAGGTTTAGGATGAGGTTTTGGTTAATGGGTAGGTTTAGGGTTAGTTTGAGGGTGAGGGTGAGGGTGAGGTATAGGGTTAGGGTGAGGATTACGGTTAGGGTTAGGGTGAGGGTGAGTGTTAGGTTTAGTTTTAGGATGAGGGTTAGGGTGAGGGGTAGGGTTAGGGTTAGTTTGAGGTTAGGCTTAGTGTGAGGGTTAGGGATATTGTTAGGGTTAGGGTGAGAGTTAGGGTTAGGGTTAGGGTTAGGCTGAGGGTAGGGTGAGGGTGAGGGTTAGGGTGAGTGTGAGAGTGAGGGTGAGGGTTAGGGTGTCAGTGAGGGTTAGGGTTGGTTGAGGGTTAGGGTGACCATGAGGGTTAGTGTGAGGGTGAGTGTTAGGGTTAAGGTAAGTGTTAGGGTGAGGGTTAGGGTTAGGGTTAGGGTTAGGGTCAGGGTAGTGTTTGGTTTAGGATTAGTGTTAGGGTTAGGGTTAGGCTTTGGGTCAAGGTTAGGGGTAGGGTGAGGGTTTGGGTTATGGATAGGTTTTGGGTGAGGGTGATGTTTAGGGTGAGGATTAGGGTTAGGGTTTGGTGTAGGGTGAGGGTTAGTGTTAGTGTTATGGTTAGGGTAGGGTGAGGGTTAGTGTGAGGTTTAGGGTTAGGGTTGGTTTTAGGCTTAGAGTGAGGGTAAGGGTTAGGGTGAGGGTTAGAGTGATGGTGAGGCTTAGCGTTAGTGTGAGGGTTAGGGTGAGGGGTAGGGTTAGTGTTCGCGTGAGGGTGAGGTTTAGGGTGAGGGTTAGGTTTAGTTTGGGGGTTAGTGTTAAGGTTAGGGTGAGTTTGAGGCTTAGTTTTAGGGTTAGAGTGAGGGTTCGGTTGAGGATGAGGGTAAGGTTTAGTTTGAGGGTTAGGGTGAGGGGGAGGGTTAACGTTACATTTAGAGTGAGGGTTAGGGTGAGGCTTAGGGTTAGGGTGAGGGTGAGCATGAGAGTAAGGGTAAGGGTTCTTGTTAGTGTTATGGTGAGGGTTAGGTTTATTGTGAGGGTTAGGGTGAGGATGAGGGTAAGAATTAGGTTGAGGTTTAGGGTGAGGGTTAGTGTTAGGATTAGGGAAGGATCAGGGTAAAGGTTAGGTTGAGGGTTAGTGTTAGGCTGAGGGTGAGGGTGAGGGTGAGGATTAGGGTGAGGGTGTGGGTGAGGGTGAGGGTTAGGTTTAGGTTTAGGATGAGGGGTAGTGTGAGGGGTAGGGTTAGGTTTAGTTTGAAGGTTATGGTTAGTGTGAGGGGTAGGTTTAGGGTTATTGTTAGGGTGAGGGTGAGGTTTAGGGTTAGGATTAGGTTTAGGCTGAGGGCTAGGGTGAGGGTGAGGATTAGGGTGATTATGAGGATGAGGGTGAGGGTGAAGGTTAGGTTTAGGGTTAGGGTTAGGGATAAGGTGAGGTTTTGGGGGAGGGTGAGGGTTGGGTTGTGGGTGAGGGTTAAGGTAAAGTTGAGGCTTAGATTGACGGGGAGGGTTAGAGTGAGGGCAAGGGTTAAGGTTAGAATTATGGGGATGGTAAGGGTTCATATTTATGTTAGGGTGAGTGGTAGGGTGAGGGGTATAGTCAGGGTGAGGGTTAGTGTTAGGGTTAGAGTGTGGGTAAGGGTTAGGGTGAGGTTTACGGTTAGTTATAGGGTTAGTGTTAGAGTTAGGGTTAGGTTGAGTGTTAGGGTGAAGTTTAGAAATAGGGCGAGGGTGAGAGATAGGCTTAGGGTTAGGATGAGGTTTACGGTTATGTTGAGAGTTAGAGTTAGGGTGAGGGTGAGTGTGAGGGTTAGTGGTAGGGTTAGGGTGAGGGTTAGGGTGAGGATGAGGGTAAGGTTTAGGTTGAGGGTTAGGGGGAGGGGGAGGTTTAGTGTTAGGGTTAGGGTTAGGGTGAGGGTAAGGATGAGGGTTAGGGTTGGGCTGAGGGTGAGCGTGAGGGTGAGGGTGAGGGTTAGAGTTAGGATTAGGGTGAGGGTTAGGTTTATTGTGTGGGTTAGGGTGAGGATAAGGGTAAGGATTAGGTTGAGGGTTAGGGTGAGGGGGAGGGTTAGGTTTAGGGTTAGTTTAGGGTGAGGTTTAGGTTTAATGTTAAAGTTAGGTTTAGCGTAAGGTTTAGGGTTACGGTGAGGGTCATGGTTAGGTTGAGGGTGAGGGTTAGGGTTAGTGTGAAGGTTAGGGTTAGGTTTAGGGTTAGGGTGAGGCTGAGGGTGAGGCTTAGGGTTAGGATTAGTGTTTGGGTTAGGGTGAGGTTGAGGGTGATGCTTAGGGTTGTGGTTTTGGGTTAGGGTTAGGCTGAGCATGAGAGTGAGGTTTAGGGTTAGCTTAAGAGTTAGGGTTAGGGTTAGGTTTAAGTTGAGTGTTAGGATGAGGGCTAGGTTTAGGGTTAGGGTGAGGGTGAGGTTGAGGGTGAGGGTGAGAGTTAGGGTGCGGGTTAGGGTTAGGGTGAGGGTTAGGGTTAGTGTTAGTTTTAGGTTGAGGGTTAGGGTGAGGGGTAGGGTTAGGGTTAGTGTGAGCCTTAGTGTTATTGTGAAGGTTAGGGTTAGGGTTAGGATTAGGGTTACCGGGAGGGTAAGGGAACGTGTGAGTGTTAGGATGAGGATGAGGGTTAGGGATAGGGTTAGGTTGAGGGTGAGTGTTAGGGTGAGGATGAGGGTTAATGTTAGGGTTGGGGTTAGTGTGAGTGTGAGGTTGGGGTTTACTGATAGGGTTAGGGGTAGAGTGAGTGTGAGTGTTAGGTTAAAGTTTAGTGTTAAGCTTAGGCTTAGGCTTATGGTTAGGGTGAGGGTGAGGGTTAGCGATAGCGTGAGGGTTAGAGCTAGAGTTACTGTGCAGGTTAAGGTTAGGTGATGTTTAGTGTGAGCGTGAGGTTTATGGTTCGGGTGAGGGTGATGGTGAGGGTTATGGTGTGGGTGAGGGTTAGTGTTAGGGTGTGTATTAGGGTGACGATGAGTTTGAGTGTTAGGTTTAGGGTTACATTTATTGTTAGGTTTTGGGTGAGTGTTAGGGTTAGATTTAGGATTAGGGTCAGGGCTAGGGTGAGGGTGAGGGTTTGGGTGAGTTTGAGGGTGAGGGTGAGCGTTAGGGTGAGGTTGAGGGTTAGGGTGAAGTTTAGAGTTAGGGCAAGGGTGAGAGATAGGGTTAGGGTTAGGGTGAGGTTTACGGTTAGGTTGAGGGTTAGAGTTAGGGTGAAGGTGAGTGTGAGGTTTAGTGTTAGGGTTAGGGTGATGGTTAGGGTGAGGATGAGGGTAAGGTTTAGGTTGAGGGTTAGGGGGAGGGGGAGGTTTAGTGTTAGGGTTAGGGTGAGGGTGAGGGTAAGGATGAGGGTTAGGGTTGGGCTGAGGGTGAGGGTGAGGGTGAGGGTGAGGGTTAGTGTTAGGATTAGGGTGAGGGTTAGGTTTATTGTGAGGGTTAGGGTGAGGATAAGGGTAAGGATTAGGTTGAGGGTTAGGGTGAGGGGGAGTGTTAGGGTTAGGGTTAGTTTAGGGTGAGGTTTAGATTTAATGTTAGGGTTAGGTTTAGCGTAAGGTTTAGGGTTAGGGTAAGGGTCATGGTTAGGTTGAGGCTGAGGGTAAGGGTTAGGTTTAGGTTTAGGGTGAGTCTGAGGGTGAGGCTTAGGGTTAGGATTAGTGTTTGGGTTAGGGTGAGGTTGAGGGTGAGGCTTAGCGTTGTGGTTTTGGGTTAGGGTTAGGCTGAGCATGAGGGTGAGGTTTAGGGTTAGCTTAAGAGTTAGGGTTAGGGTTAGGTTTAGGTTGAGTGTTAGGATGAGGTCTAGGTTTAGGGTTAGGGTGAGGGTGAGGGTGAGGGTGAGGGTTAGGGTGTGGGTGAGGGTTAGGGTTAGGGTGTGTATTAGGGTGACGATGAGTTTAAGTGTTAGGTTTAGGGTTACTGTTATTGTTAGGTTTTGGGTGAGTGTTAGGGTTAGATTTAGGATCAGGGTCAGGGCTAGGGTGAGGGTGAGGGTTTGGGTGAGTTTGAGGGTGAGGGTGAGGGTTAGGGTGAGGTTGAGGGTTAGGATTAGACTTAGTTTTAGGGTTAGTGTTAGGGTGAGTGTGAGGGTGAGGGTTAGGGTTATGGTGAGGGTCTAGTTGAGGGTGTGGGTTAGGTTTAGTGTTATGGATAGGGTGAGGGATTGGGTGAGGGTGAGGGTTGGGTTGTTGGTGAGGGTTAGGGTAAATTTGAGGGTTAGATTGACATGGAGGCTTAGAGTGAGGATGAGGGTTAAGGATAGGGTTAGGGTTAGGTTTAGGTTGAGTGTTAGGATGAGGTCTAGGTTTAGGGTTAGGGTGAGGGTGAGGGTGAGGGTGAGGGTTAGGGTGTGGGTGAGGGTTAGGGTTAGGGTGTGTATTAGGGTGACGATGAGTTTAAGGGTTAGGTTTAGGGTTACTGTTATTGTTAGGTTTTGGGTGAGTGTTAGGGTTAGATTTAGGATCAGGGTCAGGGTTAGGGTGAGGGTGAGGGTTTCGGTGAGTTTGAGGGTGAGGGTGAGGGTTAGGGTGAGGTTGAGGGTTAGGATTAGACTTAGTTTTAGGGTTAGTGTTAGGGTGAGTGTGAGGGTGAGGGTTAGGGATAGGGTTAGGGTGTGGGTTAGGGTTAGGATGAGGGTTAGGTTTAGGGTTATGGTGAGGGTCTAGTTGAGGGTGTGGGTTAGGTTTAGTGTTATGGATAGGGTGAGGGATTGGGTGAGGGTGAGGGTTGGGTTGTTGGTGAGGGTTAGGGTAAATTTGAGGGTTAGATTGACAGGGAGGCTTAGAGTGAGGATGAGGGTTAAGGTTAGGGTTAGGTTGATGGTTACGTTTCGTATTAGTGTTAGGGTGAGGGTTTGGGTGAGGGGTATATTTAGGGTTCGGGTGAAGGTTAGGATTGGTGTGAGGGTTAGGGTTAGATTGAGGGTAAGGTTTAGGGTTAGGTTTAGGGTTACTGTTGGAGTAAGAATTAGGTTGAGGGTTAGGGTGAGGTTTAGAATAAGGGTGAGGGTGAGGGTTAGGGTTAGGGTGAGAGTTAGAGTTAGGGTTAGGGTGAGTGTGAGGTTTAGTTTGAGGGTTAGGGGGAGGGGGACTGTTAGTGTTAGGTTTAGGGTTTGGGTGAGGGTTAGGGTTAAGGTTAGGGTTAGGTTTAGCGTGAGGGTTAGGGTCAATGTTAGAGTTAGGTTTAGGGTAAGGGTTAGGTTTAGGGTTAGGGTGAGGGTTATGGTTAGGGTGAGGGCTACAGTTAGGTTTAGGTTTAGGGTGAGGCTGAGAGTGAGGCTTTAGTTTGAGGGTTAGGGGGAGGGGGAGTGTTAGGGTTAGGGTTATGGTTTCGGTGAGGGTTAGGGTTAAGGTTAGGGTTAGGTTTAACGTGAGGGTTAGGGTCAATGTTAGGGTTAGGTTTAGGGTAAGGGTTCGGTTTAGGGTTAGGGTGAGGGTTATGGTTAGGGTGAGGGTTAGAGTTAGGTTTAGGTTTAGGGTGAGGCTGAGAGTGAGGCTTAGGGTTAGGATTAGTGTTTGGGTTAGGGTGAGGGTGAGGGTGAGTTTTAGGGTTCGATTTGAGTTTGACTTAGTGTTAGGCTGAGCATGAGGCTGAGGGTTAGGATTAGCGTGAGGGTTAGGGTTAGGGTTAGGTTTAGGATGAGGATTTGGGTGAGGGTGAGGGTTAGGGTGTAGTTGAGGGTTAGGTTTAGGTTGAGTGTTAGGGTGACGTTGAGTTTGAGGGTTAGGTTTAAGTTTAGTGTTAGAGTTAGGGTTTGGGTGAGTGTTAGGGTTAGATTTAGGATTAGGGTGAGGGCTAGGGTGAGGGTGAGGGTTAGGGTGAGGGTGAGTGTGAGGGTGAGGGTTAGGGTGTGGTTTAGGGTTAGGTTTAGGCTCAGGGTTACCGTTAGGATGAGGGTTAGGGTTAGGTTTAGGCTTAGGTTGAGGTTGAGGCTGAGGCTGAGGTTTAAGGTGAGGGTGAGGGTTAGTGTGAGTGTGAGGGTTAGGGTTAGGATTAGGGTTAGGTTGAGTGTTAAGATTAGCGTTAGGTTTAGGTTGAGGGTTAGGGTGAGGGGTAGGGTTAGGGTTAGTGTGAGGGGTAGGGTTAGTGTGAGTGTTAGAGTTAGGTTTAAGGTTACCGTGAGGGTAAGTGTAACGGTGAGGGTTAGGATGAGGGTGAGGGTTAGGGTTAGAGTTAGGGTTAGGGTGAGGGGTAGTGTTCTGGTTAGGTTTTGGGTTATGGTTATTGTAGAGTGAGGCTTATGTTTAGGTTAAAAGTTAGTGTTAGGGTGAGGGTTAGGGTTAGTGTTAGGGTTAGGGTTTGGTTGAATTTTAGGGTGAGTTTTTGGGTTAGGCTTAAGCTTAGGGTGAGGGTGAGGGTAGGGGTGAGGTTTTGGGTTAGTGTTAGGGTTAGGTTTTGTGTTAGGCTGAGGGCTAGGTTTAGGGTGAGGGTTAGGGTGAGGTTGAGGGTGAGGGTTAGGGTGTAGGTGAGGGTTAGGCTAGGTTGAGTGTTAGGGTGAGGTTTAGTGTTTGGTTGATAGTGAGGGTGAGGGTGAGGTTTAGGGTTAGGTTTAGGATTAGTGTGAGTGTTCGGGTTAGGGTTAGGTTTAGGATGAGGTTTAGGGTGAGGGGTAGGGTTAGGGTTAGGTTGAGGGTGAGGGTTACGGTGAGGTTTAGGGTTAGGGTGAGTGTTAGGGTTAGGGTTGGTGTGAGGGTGAGGGTTAGGGTTAGGTTTAGGATGAGGGTTAGTGTGAGGGGTAGGTTTAGTGTTAGTGTGAGGGTTAGGGTTAGTGTGAGGATTAGGGATAGGGTTAGTTTTAGGATTTGCCGCGGACCGGGTTCTGTGGGGACGATGGAGGATACCTAGGGGAGGAACCTGGAATAGGATGGGGAGATGGCAAACAGACAACTCACACACATTAGGAGTGGATGCTGAGTGCTGAGTGCTGAGTGCGATTTAATGCAGAGGATAACAAACTTTTATAACAGAAGTCTTCATAAGAAAAGGGCAAAAGGTTTCATAATCTTGCTGCAGGGCTTCCTTCTTGGATGGTCACCAGCTGGTCGCCTGAAAGGGCAAAAGTTTACACAATGTTGCTGCAGGGCTTCATTCTTGGGTGGTCACCAGCTGGTCGCCTGATAGGACTTTTTTCCGGCTTATCTCTAAGAAATATAATGGGTTTCGACGTTTGTCACCAACTAACCATTACCTTATTTCTATAGAGACCTTAATTATCCCATAAGATTTTTCCTGGTCCTTCTTTAACAGTAAGGTTACGGAGGCCTAGATCTAGCAAGTCTCTTAGTAAATGAGAGTACCAGGAAGTTCTTTCTCCTAAGTAATTTCCGCAATTGCCATACATTCTTTCTGTTCTAGCCGCGCCTATAGCTTTTTGAAAATCTCTTACAAACAATTCCTTCTGCTGAAGTGACTTTGTGAAACCCCCAATATTTTATATTTACTTATGTTTGCCTACTAGCCTCCATAAGAGGGGTTTCAGGGTAACACTTAACTCTGGTGAGTTAGTCATATTTTTGAGACACTCATCAGATATTGGAGTCATCAACACTCTTAAGAAAGAGCTTTGAATAAGGGAACGTTGACAATGATTAAGCACAATGAGCAGCAGAAACAGTAAAAGATTAATGAGGAGAAGAAAGACAGAAACACATCTTTCCCAGGGGTTTGCTAGCCTTTTTCCAGGAGTAGGCCTCTTACAAGCCCTATTTTTCGAGGTAGAATTCGGTGAATTCCCAAAACTTGGTGATAGGTTTCTGTAAAGCCACATTCTCTGAGGTAGACTTCAGTGAAGTCCCAAAACTCAGAGATAGGTCTCTGAAGCCCGTATCTTGGTCTGATAGATGGTTTCCCATTCTAAGCAGAATCCACTGGAGTCGGGGTGGCAAGGGTTAGGTGAGGTTTAGGGTTAGGGTTAGTGTTAGGATGAAGGCTGGAGTGAAGGTGAGGTTTAGGGTGAGGGTTAGGGTGAAGGTGAGGGTGAGGGTGTCACTGGGGCTTAGGGTAGGGTGAGGGTTAGCGTGACGCTGAGGGCTAGGGTGAGGGTGAGGGTTAGGGTTAGGGTTAGGGTTAGGGTCAGGGTGGGGATTAGGGTTACGGTTAGGGGTAGGATGAAGATTAGGGTGAGGGGAAGTTTTAGAGTTAGGGATAGGTTTAGAGTGAGGGTAACAGTTAAGGTAAGGGTGAGGGTTAGGGTTAGGATTAGGGTTAGAGTGATGTTTAAGGTTAAGGTTTGGGTTAGGGTTAGGCTTAATTTTAGGGTGAGGGTTAGGGTGAGGGTAAGGGTTAGGTTGAGGATGCGGATTAGGGTTAGGGTTAGGGTTAGTGTGAGGGGTAGGGTTAGGGTCAGAGTGAGGGTTAGGTTTAGTGTGAGGGTTATGTTTAGGGATAGGATTAGGATGACGGTAAGGGTTAGGATGAGGGTAGAGTGAGATTGAGGTTTAGGGTTAGCATGAGTGTTAATGTGAGGGTTAGGGTGAGTGTTAGGGTTAGGGTGATGGTGAGGGTTAGGGTTAGGCTTGGGGTCTGGGTTAGGATTAGTGCGAGGGTTAGGGTGAGGGTGAGGGTTTGGGTGAGTGTGAGTTTTGGGTTGTGGGTGAGGGTTAGGGTAAAGGTGAGGGTTAGGTTGACGGGGATTGTTAGACTGAGGGCGAGGGTTAACCGTAGGATTAGGGTGATGGATAGTTTTCATATTAGTGTTAGGGTGAGGGGTATCCGTTAGGGTTAACGTGAGGTTTAGGATTAGTGTGATGGTTAGGGTTAGGGTTAGACTGTGGGTAAGGGTTAGGGTGAGGTTTAGGGTGAGGTTTAGGGTTAGGATTAGAGTTATGGTTAGGTTGAGGTTTAGGGTGAGGTTTAGAGTTAGGTTGTGGGTGATGGTTAGGGTTAGGGTTAGGTTGAGGGTTATGGTTAGGGTGAGAGTTAGAGTTAGGTTTAAGGTGAAGGTGAGGGTGAGGGATAGGGTTTGGTTTAGGGTTAGGATTAGGTTTTGGGTGAGGGGTATAGTTAGGGTTAGGGTTAGGGTGAGAATTAAGGTGAGTTTGAGGGGGAGGAATAGGGTTCTGGTTCGGGTTAGGGTTAGGGTTAGGCTGATTGTCAGGGTGAGTGTTAGGGTTAGGGTTACGGTTAGGTTTAGGGTGAGTGTTATGATTAGGCTTAGGGTTAAGATGAGGGTTAAGGTGAGGGGTAGATTTAGGTTTAGTTTGAGAGTTACTGTTAGGATGAGGGTAAGGGTTAGGTTGAGGGTTAGGATGAGGGTGAGGGTTAGGGTGAGGGTTAGGGTTAGAGTTAGGATTAGGGTGAGGGCTAGGATGAGGGTGAGGGTTAGGGTGAGGGTGAGGTTTAGGGGTTGGGTTAGGTTTGGGGTTAGGGTCAGGGTTACGGTGAGGGTGAGGGTTAGGTTAGGGTTAGGGTTAGGGTGAGGTTTAGGTTGAGGATGAGGTTTAAGGTGAGGGTTAGGGTTAGCGTGAGGTTTAGGCTGAGGATGAGGTTTAAGGTGAGGATGAGGGTGGGTGTGAGGATGAGGGTTAGGGTTCGGGTTAGGGTTAGGTTGAGCTTGAGGGTTAGTGTTTGGATTAGTGTTAGGGTTAGGGTTAGGTTGAGGGTGAGCGTGAGGTTGAGGGTGAATGTTAGTGTTAGGGTTAGGGTGAGGGTTAGGTTTATTGTGAGGGTTATAGGCTGAGGATGAGGGTAAAGGTTAGGTTCAGGGTTACGGTGAGGGGGAGGGTTAGGTTTGGGGTTAGCGTTAGGGTGAGGGTTAGGGTGAGGTTTAGGTTTAAATTAAAGGTTACGTTTAGGGTGATAGTTTGGGTTAATGTTAGGGTTATGTTTAGGGTAAGTGTTAGGGTTAGGGTGAGGGTTATCGTTAGGGTGAAGTTTAGGGTTAGGGTGAGGATT
The DNA here is from genome assembly GCF_024711535.1 of Dipodomys merriami. Classification (NCBI taxonomy): domain Eukaryota; kingdom Metazoa; phylum Chordata; class Mammalia; order Rodentia; family Heteromyidae; genus Dipodomys; species Dipodomys merriami. Next base: position 3,792,239 of record NW_027206157.1, read on the forward strand.
AGGGTTAGGATTAGTGTTAGGGTGTGGGCTAGGTTGAAGGTGAGGGTTAGGATTAGGCTTAGGGTTAGGGTTAGCGATAGGGTTAGGGTGAGGGTGAGGGTGATGGTTAGGGTTAGGATTAGGGTCTGGTTTAGGGTTAGGGAAGGGTTAGGGTTAGGGTTAGGGTGAGGGTGAGGGTGAGGGTGAGGGTTATGTTTAGGGTTAGAGTTAGTGATAGGGTGAGGGTTTGGGTGAGGGTTGGGTTGTGGTTGAGGGTTATTGTAAAGGTGAGGGTTAGGTTGACTGGGAGGGTTAGAGTTATGGCGAGGGTTAAGGTTAGGGCTAGTGTGATGGTTAGGGTTCATATTAGTGTTAGGCTGAGGGTCAGGTTGAGTGTTAGGGATAGGGTTACAGTAAGGTTGAGTGTTAGGTTTAGGCTTAGGTTTAGGATAAGGGTTAAGGTGAGGGGTAGGGTTAGGGTAAGTGTGAGGGTTACGGTTAGGGTGAGAGTTAGAGTTAGGGTTACGGTGAGGGTGAGGGTTAGTGTTCGGGTTAGGGTGAGAGCTAGGGTGAGGATGAGGGTAAGGTTTAGGTTGAGGGTTAGGGGGAGGGGGAGGTTTAGGGTTAGGGTAAGGGTTAAGATGAAGGTAAGGATGAGGGTTAGGTTTAGGCTGAGGTTGAGCTTTAGGGTGAGGGTGAGGGTTAGTGTTAGGATTAGGGTGAGGGTTAGGTTTATTGTGAGGGTTAGGTTGAGGATAAGGGTAAGGATTAGGTTGAGTTGTAGGGTGAGGGGGAGAGTTAGGGTTAGGGTTAGGGTTAAGGTGAGGCTTAGCATGAGGGTTAGGTTTAAGGTTAGGGTTAGTTTAGGGTGAGGGTTAGGGTTAATGTTAGGGTTAGGTTTAGGGTAAGGGTTAGGGTTAGCGTGAGGATCATGGTTAGGTTTAGGGTGAGGTTTTGGTTTAGGGTGAGGGTTAGGGTTAGTTTTAGGGTTAGGGTGATGCTGAGGCTGAAGCTTAGTGTTAGGATTAGGGTTTGGGTTAGGGTGAGGTTGAGGGGGAGGCTTAGGGTTGGGATTAGGTTTTGGGTTAAGATTAGGCTGAGCATGAGGGCGAGGTTTAGGGTTAGCGTGAGAGTTAGGGTTAGGGTTAGGTTTAGGTTGAGTGTTAGGGTGAGGGCTAGGTTTAGGGTTAGGTTGAAGGTGAGGTTGAGGGTGAGGGTGAGGGTTAGGGTGAAGGTTAGAGTTAGTGTTAGGTTTAGGTTGACGGTTAGGGTGAGGGGTAGGGTTAGGTTTAGTGTGAGCCTTAACGTTATTGTGATGGATAGGGTTAGGGTTAGCATTAGGGTTACCGTGAGGGTAAGGGAAAGTGTGAGGTTTAGGATGAGGGTGAGGGTTAGGGATAGGGTTAGGTTGAGGGTGAGTGTTAGGGTGGGGATGAGGGTTAGGGTTAGGTTTAGGGTTAAGTTGAGAGTGCAGATTAGGGTTAGGTTAAGGGTTAGCGTGTGGGGTAGGGTGATGATTAGGGTTAGGGTTTTGGTTAGGGTAGGGTGAGGGTTAGGGTTAGGGTTAGGGTTAGGGTGAGTGTGAGGTTGGGGTTTACTGATAAGGTGAGGGGTAGAGTGAAGGTGAGTGTTAGGTTTAGGATTAGTGTTAGGGTTAGGCTTAGGCTTATGGTTAGGGTGAGGATGAGGGTTAACTATAGCGTGAGGGTTAGGGTTAGGGTTAGTGTGCGGGTTAGCTTTAGGTGATGTTTAGTGTGAGCGAGAGGTTTAGGGTTCGGTTGAGGGTGAGGCTGAGGGTTAGGGTGTGGGTAGGGTTAGGGTTAGGGTGTGTGTTAGGGTGCCAATGAGTCTGAGGGTTAGGTTTAGAATTAGTGTTATTGTTAGGTTTTGGGTGAGTGTTAGGGTTAGAGTTAGGATTAGGGTGAGGGATAGGGTGAGGGTGAGGGTTTGGGTGAGTTTGAGGGTGAGGGTTAGGGTTAGGGTGATGTTGAGGGTTCGAATTAGGCTTCGGGTTAGGGTAAGTGTTAGGGTGAGTGTGAGGGTGAGGGTTAGGGATAGGGTTAGGGTCTGGGTTAGGGTTAGGATGAGGGTTAGGTTTAGGGTTATGGTGAGGGTGAGTTGAGGGTGTGGGTTAGGGTTAGGGTCATGGTTAGGGATAGAGTGAGGCTTTGGGTGAGGATGAGGGTTGGGTTGTGGGTGAGGGTAAGGGTAAAGGTGAGGGTTCTATTGACAGGGAGGCTTAGAGTGAGGGTGAGGGTTAAGGTTAGGTTTAGGGTGATGGTTAAGTTTCGTATTAGTGGTAGGGTGAGTGTTAGGGTGAGGGGTATATTTAGGGTTAGGGTGAAGGTTAGGATTGGTGTGAGGGTTAGGGTTAGAGTGAGTGTAAGGTTTAGTGTGAGGTTTAGGGTTACTGTTGGAGTAAGAGTTAGGTTGAGGGTTAGGGTGAGGTTTAGATTTAGGGTGAGGGTGAGGGTTAGAGTTAGGGTTAGGGTGAGGGTTAGGGTTAGGGCGAGGGTGAGGTTTAGTTTGAGGGTTAGGAGGAGGGGGAGTGTTATGTTTAGGGTTAGGGTTTGGGTGAGGGTTAGGGTTAAGGTTAGGGTTAGGTTTAGGGTGAGGGTTAGGGTTAATGTTAGGGTTAGGTTTAGGGTAAGGGTTAGGTTTAGGGTTAGGGTGACGGTCACAGTTAGTTTTAGGGTGAGGGTTATGGTTAGGGTGAGGGTTAGAGTTAGGTTTAGGTTTAGGGTGAGGCTGAGGGTTAGGCTTAGCGTTAGGATTAGTGTTTGGGTTAGGGTGAGGGTGAGGGTGAGGCTTAGGTTTCGATTAGAGTTTGGCTTCGTGTTAGGCTGAGCATGAGGGTGACGGTTAGGATTAGCGTGAGGGTTACGTAGGGTTAGATTTAGGATGAGGGTTCTGGTGAGGGTTCGGGTTAGGGTGTGGTTGAGGGTTAGGTTTTCGGTGAGTGTTAGTGTGACGTTGAGTTTGAGGGTTAGGTTTAAATTTAGTGTTAGAGTTAGTTTTTGGGTCAGTGTAAGGGTTAGAGTTAGGATTAGGGTGAGGGCTAGGTTGAGGATGAGGGTTAGGGTGAGGGTGAAGGTGAGGGTGAGGGTAAGGGTGTGGGTTAGGGTTAAGGTTAGGCTCAGGGTTACCGTTAGGGTGAGGGTTAGTGTTATGTTTAGGGTTAGGTTGAGGTTGAGGCTGAGGCTGAGATTTAAGATGAGGGTGAGGGTGAGTGTTAAATTGAGTTTTAGGGTTAGGATTAGGGTTAGGTGAGTGTTAGGGTTAGCATTAAGTTTAGGATGAGGGTTAGGTTGAGGGGTAAGGTTAGGGTTAGTGTGAGGGATAGGTTAGTGTGAGGGTTAGAGTTAGGGTTAGGGTTACCGTGAGGGTAAGTGTAACGGTGAGGGTTAGGATGAGGGTGAGGCTTAGGGTTAGGTTTAGGGTTAGGGTGAGGAGTAGGGTTCGGTTTAGGTTTCGGGTTATGGTTAGGGTAGGTTGAGGCTTAGGGTTAGGCTAAAGGTTAGTGTTAGGGTGCGGGTTAGGGTTAGTGTTAGGGTTAGGTTTTGGTTGAGTGTTAGAGTGAGTGTTTTGGTTAGGCTTAAGGTTATAGTGAGCGTGAAGGTTAGGGTGAGGGTTAGGGTTAGTGTTAGGGTTAGGTTTTGTGTTAGGCTGAGGGCTCGGTTAGGGTGAGTGTTAGGGTGAGGGTGAGGTTTAGGGTGCAGGTGAGGTTTAGGCTAGGGTGAGTGTTAGGGTGAGGTTTAGTGTTCGGTTGATAGTGAGGGTGAGAGTGAGCTTTAGGATTAGGTTTAGAATTAGTGTGAGTATTAGTGTTAGGGTTAGAGTTAGGATAAGGTTTAGGGTGAGGGGTAGGGTTAGGGTTAGGTTGAGGGTGAGAGTGAGGGTGAGTGAGGTTTAGGGTTAGGGTGAGTGTTAGGGTTAGGGTGAGGGTGAGGGTTAGGGTTAGGTTTAGGATGAGGGTTAGTGTGAGGGGTAGGGTTAGTGTGAGGGTTAGGGTTAGTGTGAGGGTTAGGGATAGGGTTAGTGTTAGGGTTAGGGTGAGGGTAAGGGTTAGGTTGAGGATGCGGATTAGGGTTAGGGTTAGGGTTAGTGTGAGGGGTAGGGTTAGGGTCAGAGTGAGGGTTAGGTTTAGTGTGAGGGTTATGTTTAGGGATAGGGTTAGGTTGACGGTAAGGGTTATGATGAGGGTAGAGTGAGATTGAGATGCAGGGTTAGCATGAGTGTTAATGTGAGGGTTAGGGTGAGGGTTAGGGTTAGTGTTAGGGTGTGGGTCAGAGTTAGGGTTGGGCTTAGGGTCTGGGTTAGGGTTAGTGTGAGGGTTAGGGTTAGGTTTAGGGTGATGGTGAGGGTTTGGGTGAGTGTGAGTTTTGGGTTGTGGGTGAGGGTTAGGGAAAAAGTGAGGGTTAGGTTGACGGGGATGGTTAGTGTGAGGGCGAGGGTTAAGCCTAGGTTTTGGGTGATGGTTAGTTTTAGTATTAGTGTTAGGATGAGGGGTATCGTTAGGGTTAAGTTGAAGGTTAGGATTAGTGTGATGGTTAGGGTTAGGGTTAGAGTGTGGGTAAGGATTAAGGTGAGGTTTAGGGTGAGGTTTAGGGTTAGGATTAGAGTTATGGTTAGGTTGAGGGTTAGGGTTTAGAGTTAGGTTGTGGGTGATAGTGAGGGTTAGGGTTAGGTTGAGGGTTAGGGTTAGGGTGAGAGTTAGAGTTGGGATTACGGTGAAGGTGAGGGTGAGGGATAGGGTTTGGTTTAGGGTTAGGATGAGTATTAGGGTGAGGGGTATAGTTAGGGTTAGGGTTAGGGTGAGAATTAGGGTGAGTTTGAGGGGGAGGAATAGGGTTCTGATTCGGGTTAGGGTTAGGGTTAGGCTGATTGTCAGGGTGAGTGTTAGGGTTAGTGTTAGTGTTAGGGTGAGTGTTAGGATTAGGCTTAGTGTTAAGATGAGGTTTAAGATGAAGGGTAGATTTAGGTTTAGTTTGAGAGTTACTGTTAGGATGAGGGTAAGTATTAGGGTGAGGGTTAGGATGAGGGTGAAGGTTAGGGTGAGGGTTAGGGTTAGGGTCAGGGTTAGGGTTAGAGTTAGGATTAGGGTGAGGGGTAGGATGAGGGTGAGGGTTAGGGTGAGGTAAGGGTTAGGGTGAAGGTTAGGGTGAGGGTGAGGTTTAGGTTTAGGGTTAGGGTTAGGGTGAGCTTTAGACTTAGGGTGAGGGCTTGGGTTAGGTTTAGGTTTAGGGTGAGGTTAAGGTTAGGGTGAGAGTTAGAGTTAGGGTTAAGGTGAGGGTGTGGTTAGGTTTAGAGTTAGAGTTAGGGTGAGTGTAAAGTTTAGGTTGAGGGTTAGGATGATGTGAGTGTTAGGGTTAGGGTGATGTTTAAGGTTAGGATTAGGGTTAGGGTGAGGGTTAGGGTGAGAGTTAGGGTTAGTGTTTGGGATAGGTTTAGGTTTAGGTTTATGCTTAGGGTTAGGGTACGGGTTAAGGTGAGGGTTATGTTTAGTGTGAGTGCTAGATTTAGGTTTAGGGTTAGGGTGAGGCTGAGGTTGAGGCTTAGGGTTAGGATTAGTGTTTGGGTTAGGGTGAGGGTGAGGGTGAGGCATAGGTTTCGATTAGAGTTTGGCTTCGGGTTAGGCTGAGCATGAGGGTGAGGGTTAGGGTTAGCGTGTGGGTCAGGGTTAGAGTTAGATTTAGGATGACGGTTCGGGTGAGGGTGAGGGTTAGGGTGTGGTTGAGGGTTAGGGTTAGGGTGAGCGTTACGGTGACATTGAGTTTGTGGGTAAGGCTTAGGTTTAGTGTTAGAGTTAGGTTTTAGTTGAGTCTTAGGGTTAGAATTAGGATTAGGGTGAGGGCTAGGGTGAGGGTGAGGGTTAGGGTGAGGGTGAGTGTGAGGGTTAGGGTGTGGATTATGGTTAGGTTCAGGCTCAGGGTTACCATTAGGGTGAGGGTTAGGGTTAGGTTTAGGGTTAGGTTGAGATTGAGGCTGAGACTTAGGTTTAAGGTGAGGGTGAGGGTGAGTGTGAGGGTGAGGGTTATGGTCAGGATTAGGGTTATGGTGAGTGTTAGGGTTAGCGTTAGATTTAGGATGTGGGTTAAGGTGAGGGGTAGGGTTAGAGTTAGTGTGAGGGGTTAGGGTTAGCGTTAGATTTAGGATGTGGGTTAAGGTGAGGGGTAGGGTTAGAGTTAGTGTGAGGGGTAGGGTTAGTGTTAGGGTTCAAGTTAGGATTAGGGTTACCCTGAGGGTAAGTGTAACGGTGAGGGTTAGGATGAGGGTGAGGTTTAGGGTTAAGGTGAGGGGTAGGGTTTGGGTTAGGTTTCGGGTTAATGTTAGGTTATGGTGAGGCTTAGGGTTAGGCTGAAGTTTAGTGTTAGGGTGAGGTTTAGGGTTAGTGTTATTGTTAGGGTTTGGTTGAGTGTTAGGGTGAGTGTTTGGATTAGGCTTAAGCTTAGGGTGAGATTGAGGGTTAGGTTGATGATTAGTGTTTGTGTTAGGGTTAGGTTTTGTGTTAGGCTGAGGCCTATGGTTAGTGTGAGGTTTAGGGTGAGGGTGAGGGTGAGGGTGAGGTTTAGGATGAGGGTTAGTGTGAGGGGTAAGCTTAGTGTTAGTGTGAGGGTTAGGGTTAGTGTGAGGGTTAGGGATAGGGTTAGGGTTAGGGTTAGGTTGAGGGTTAGGGTTAGGGTTAGTGTTCGTCTGAGGGCTGGGCTCTGTGTGAGATTTAGGCTGAGGGTGAGGGTGAAGGTGAGGGTGAGGTTGTCGCAGAAGGTTAGGGTAGTGTGAGGTTTAGGGTGACGGTGAGGGCTAGGTTGAGGGTGAGGGTTAGGGTTAGGGTTAGGGTTAGGGTCAGGGTGGGGATTAGTGTTACGGTTAGGGTTAGGATGAGGGTTAGGGTGGGGGTAGTTTTAGGGTTAGGGTTAAGTTTAGAGTTAGGGTAACAGTTAAGGTGAGGGTGAGGGTTAGGGTTAGAGTTAGGGTTAGGATGACTGTAATTGTTAGGTTGAGGATTAAGATGAGGGTGAGGGTTAGGGTTAGGGTAAGGGTTAGTGTGATGTTTAAGGTTAAGGTTTGGGTTAAAGTTAGGGTTAATTTTAGGGTGAGGGTTAGGGTGATGGTAAGGGTTAGGTTGAGGATGCGGATTAGGGTTAGGGTTAGGGTTAGTGTGAGGGGTAGGGTTAGGGTCAGAGTGAGGGTTAGGTTTAGTGTGAGGGTTATGTTTAGGGATAGGGTTATGGTGACGGTATGGGTTAAGAGTGAGATTGAGGTTTAGGGTTAGCATGAGTGTTAATGTGAGGGTTAGGGTGAGTCTTAGGGTTAGGGTTAGGGTGAGGGTGAGGGTGAGGGTTAGGGTTAGGCTTAGGGTCTGGGTTAGGGTTAGTGTGAGGGTGAGGGTTAGGGTTAGGGTGAGGGTGAGGTTGAGGGTGAGGGTTAGGGTTTGTGTTAGTGTGAGGGAGAGGGTGAGGGTTGGATTTAGGATTAGGGTTAGGGTTAAGGTTAGGGTGAGGGTAAAGTTTACGGTGCGTGTGATGGCTAGGGTGAGGGTTAGTGTGAGGAATAGAGTTAGGGATATGGTGAGGGTTAAGGTTATTGTGAGGGTTAGGATTAGGGTTAAGGTTAGGTTTAGGCTGATGATAAGGTTTAGGGTGAGGATTAGGGTTAGGGTGAGTGTTAGGTTTAGCGTTAGGGTTAGGGTAAGGTTTAGGTTGAGGGTAAGGGTGAGGGTGAGGTTTAGGGTTAGGGTTAGGGTGAGGTTAAGGGTGAGGGTTAAGGTGAGGATGAGGGTCAGGGTTAGGGTTAGGGTGAGAGTGAGGGTTACGGTTAGGGTTAGAGTTAGGGTGAGGATTAATGTGAGGTTAAGGGTTAGGATGCGTGTGTGGGTGGGGGTAAGTGTTAGGGTTAGTGTGAGTGTAAGGGTTAGAGTGAGGTTTAGGGTAAGGGGGAGCATTAGGGTTAGGGTGAAGGTGAAGTTGAGGGTTAGGGTTAGGGTGAGGGTTAGGGTTAGTGTGAGTCTTAGGGTGAAGGTGAGTTTTAGGGTTAGGGTTAGGGTGAGTATGAGGGTGAGGGTGAGGATTAGGTTGACAGTGAGAGTGAGGGTTAGGTTGACGGTGAGGTTTAGGGTGAGGTTGAGAGTTACAGTTAGGTTTAGGTTTAGGTTGAAATTTAGGGTTAGGATTAGGGTTAGAATTAGTGTGAGGGTTAGGTTTAGGTTTAGGGTTAGGGTGAGTGTAAGATTTAGGGAGAGTTTTAGGGTGAGGGTGAGGGTTAGAGTTAGACTTAGGGCTAGGGTGAGGGTTAATTTTATGGTGAGGGTGAGGTTGAGGGTGAAGGTTAGGGTTAGGGTGAGGGTGAGGGTTAGGTTTAGGGTGAATGTTATGGTTAGTGTTACAGTTAGGGTGATAGTGATGGTGAGGCTGAGGGTTACGCTGAGGGTGAGCGTGAAGCTGAGGGTTAGGGTCAGGGTGAGGGTGAGCGTTACGGTTAGGATTAGGGCTAGGGTAAGGGTTAGGCTGAGGGTGAGGGTGAGTTTGAAGGTGAGGGTGAGGGTTAGGGTGAGGGTAACGGTTAGGTTTAGGGTTAGGGTTAGGTTTAGGATTAGTGTGAGGGTTTGGGTTAGGGTTAGTTTAGGGTTATGGTTAGTGTAAGGGTTAGGGAGAGGTTTAGGGTGAGGGTGAGGGTGAGGTTTAGAGTTAGCCTTAGGGTCAGGGTTAGGGTTAGGGTGAGGGTCAGGGTTAGTGTGAGGGTTAGGCTTAGGTTTGGGGTTAAGGTTAGCATGAGGGTAAGGGTTAGGGGGAGGGTTAGGGTTACGGTGAGGATTAGGGTTAAGGTGAGGTTAAGGGTTAGGGTTAGGGTTAGGGTGAAGTTTAGGTTTAGGATTAGTGTGAGGTTAAGGTTTAGGGTTAGGGTTAGGGTGAGGTTTAGGTTTAGGATTAGGGTGAGGGTAAGGGTTATGGTGAGGGTTAGGTTTAGGATGAGGGTTAGGGTGAGAGTTAGAGTGATTTTTAGAGTGAGGGTGTGGTTTAGGGTTAAAGTGAGTGTTCCGGTGAGGGTGAGGGTTAGGGTGTGGTTGAGGGTTAGGGTTAAGATGAGATTTAGGTTGACGGTGAGGGTTGGAGTGAGGGTGAGGGTTAGTGTTAGGGTTAGGGTGAGGGTGAGGGTTAGGTTTAGGGTTAGGGTGAGTCTTAGGGTGAAGTTTAAGGTTAGGGTTAGAGTTTGGGTCAGGATTAGTGTGAGGGTTAGGGTTAGAGTTAGTATAGGTTTAGGGTTATTAGTAGGAGTGGTTTAGGGTGAGGGTGAAGTTTAGAGTTAGCTCTAGGTTTCGGGTGATGTTTAGGGTGAGGTTTAGGGCTAGGAATAGGATTAGGAGGAGGGTGAGTGTTAGGGTTAGGGTCAGGGTTAGGGTGAGTGTGAGGGTTAGGGTTGGGGTTCAGTTAGGGTTAGAGTTTGGGTGATGTGTAGGGTTAGGTTTGCATAAGGGTTAGAGCTGGCGTGAGGGTGAGGGTTAGGGTTAGGGTTAGGATTAAAGTTAGAGTTAGTATTAGGATTAGGGTTATGGTGAGGCTTAGACTGAGGGTGAGAGTGAGGGTGAGGGATTATGTTACGTTGAGGGTTGGCGTTAGGTTAAGAGTGAGAGTGAGGGTTAGGTTTAGGTTTAGGTTTAGGGTTAGGATGGGTGTTAGGGTGAGGGGTAGGATTACTGTTAATGTGAGTGTTAGATTAAATTTGAGGGAGAGGTTTAAGATTAGGTTTAGGGTTAGGGTGAGGGTAAGGGTTAGTGTGAGGGTTAGGGTGAGTGTGAGGGTTAGGGTAAGGTTTAGGGTGAGGATTAGGATGAGGGTTAGGGTTAGGTTTAGGGTTAGGTTGAGGGTTAGGGTGATGGTTAGTGTTAGGATTAATGTTAGGGTGAAGGTGTGGGTGAAAGTAAGGGTAAGGGTGAGGGTTAGGGTGAGGGTTAGTGTTAGAATTAGGATTAGGATTAGGGTGAGGGTTAGGGTCAGGGTGAGCTTTAGGGTTAGGGTTAGGATGAGGGTGAGGGTTAGGATTAGGGTTAGCAGTAGGGTGAGAGCTAGGGTGAGGGTGAGGGTTAGGGTTAGTTTTAGGGATTGGGTGAGAATTATGGTTAGGTTTAGTGTTAGGGTGAGGTTTAGGCTGAGGGGTAGGGTTAGGGTTAGGTGGAGGGTTTGGTTTAGTCTGAGCGAAAGGGTAAGGGTTAAGGTTACCCTTACAGTGAGGGTAATGGTTACAGTGAGGGATAGGATGAGTGTGAGGGTTAGTGTTAGCATTTCGGTTAGGTGAGGGTTAGGGTGCGAGTGAGGGTTAGGTTTACGCTAAGGTTGAGGGTGAGTGTTAGGGTTAGCGTTAGGGTGAGAATTATTGTTAGGGTGAGGGTTAGGGTTAGGTTTAAGGTGAGGGTCAGTGTGAGGATGAGGTTTAGGGTGAGGTTGAGGCTGAGGGTGAAGTTTAGGGTTAGGGTTAGTGTTAGTGTGAGGGTGAGGGTGAGCGTTAGGGTTAGGATTAAGTTTAGGGTTAGGGTTAGGCTGAGGGTGAGGGTGAGGGTGAGGGTGAGAGTTAGTATTAGGGTTAGGGTGAGGGTAAGTGTTAGAGTGAGGGTTAGGATGAGAGTGAGGGTTAGGGTTAGCCTGAGTGTTAGGGTGAGTTTTAGGGTGAGGGTTAGTCTGAGGGGTAGGATTAAGGTTATGGTGAGGTATAGGTTTAGTCTGAGGTTTAGGGTTAGGGTTAACGTTAGGGTTAGAGTGAGGGTGAGGGTGAGATTTAGGGTTAGTTTGAGGATTAAGGTTAGGTTTAAGGTTAGGTTTAGGGTTAGGGTGAGCGGTAGGGTTAGGGTTAGGTTTAGGGTTATGGTTAGTGTGAGGGTTAGGATTAGGGTTGGGGTTAGGGTTAGTGTGAGTGTAAGGGTTAGGGTGAGTGTTAGCTTTAGGGTGAGGCTTAGGTTTAAGTGGAGAGTAAGGGTTAGGTTGAGGGTTAGGGTGAGGGTTAGGGTTAGGGTGATATCTATGGTGAGGTTGAGGGTTATGGTTATTGTTAGGTTTAGGGTTAGCTTTAGGGTGATGGTTAGGTTGAGATTTAGGTTTAGGACTAGTGTTAGGTTTAGGGTTAGGCTTAGGATGAGTGTGAGGATGAGGTTGAGGGTGAGGGTTATGGTTAGGTTTAGGGTGGGGGTTAGGGTTAGTGTGATGATTAAGGTGAGGGAGAGGTTTAGGGTTAGGGTGAGGATTACGGTGTGGGTGAGGTTTATGGTTAGGATGAGGGTTAGGTTGCAATTTAGGGTTAGGGTATGGGTTAGGATTAGTGTGAGGGTTATGTTTAGGGTTAGAGTGAGTGTAAAAGTTAGGGAGAAGTTTAGGGTGAGGGAGTGGGTTAGAGTTAGCCTTAGGTTTAGGGTAAGGTTTAGGGTTAGCTTTAGGATTAGGGTTAGGATGAGGGTGAGGGCTAGGGTTAGGGTTAGGGTGAGCTTTAGTGTGAGGTTTAGGGTTAGGGTGAAGATTAGGGTGACGGTGAGATTTAGGGTGAGGAATGTGTGTTAGGTTTAGGGTTAGGGTTATGCTGAGGATGATGGTGAGGGTGAGTGTTAGAGATAGGCTTAGGTTGATGGTTAGGTTTAGTGTGTGGGTTAGGGTGAGGATTAGAGTGAGTGTGAGGTTTAGGGTTAGGGTGAGTGTTAGGGTTCAGTTTAGGGTTAGGGTGAGGGTGAGGTTGAGGTTGAGGTTGAGGTTGAGGGTGAGGGTTAGGGTTAGGTTTAGGGTTAGGGTGAGAGTGAGGGTGTGGGGTAGGGTTAGGATTAGGGTTAGGTGTAGTGTTATGCTGAGGTTGAGGGTGAGGGTGAGGGTGAGGGTGAGGGTTAAGTTTAGGGTTAGGGTGTAGGTTAGGGTTAGTGCGATGGTTAGGGTGAGGGTGAGTGTAAGGGTTAGGTTGAGAATTAGTGTGAGCTTGAGGTTTAGGAATAAAGTTAGATTGAGGGTTAGGGTGAGGGTGAGTGTAAGGGTTAGTGTGAGAGTTATTGTGAGCCTGAGTTTTAGAGTTAGGGTTAGGGTTAGAGTTAGGGTGAGGGTGAGTCTGAGGGTGAGGGTGAGTGTTAGGGTTAGGGTGAGTATTAGGGATAGGATTACTGTTAGGGTTAGGGCTAGGGTGAAGGTGAGGGTTAGGGTAAGTGTTAGGGTTAAGGTTAGAGTGAGGGTTAGGTTTAGTGTGAGGGTGTGTGTTAGGGTGTGGGTTAGGGTGAGGTTGAGGGTGAGGTTGTGGTTGAGGGTGAGGGTTAGGGTGAGGGTTAAGGTTGGGTTGAGGATCAAGGTTAGGGTTAGTGTGAGGGTGAGTTTTAGGTTGACTGTGAGGGTGAGCGTGAGGATGAGGGTTAGGTTTAGGTTTAGGGTGAAGGTGAGAGTGAGGTTTAGGGTTAGGATTAGTGTTAGGGTTAGGTTTAGGCTGAGGGTGAGGGTGAGGGTGAGCGTTAGGTTAAGGGTTAGGGTGATGGTTAGGTTTAGTGTGAGGGTTGGGTGAAAGGGAGGGTTAGGGTTAGGGTTAGGGTTAGGGTGAGGGTGAGGGTTAGGGTGAGGGTGAGGGTTAGTGTGAAGGAGAGGGTTAGGGTTAAGGTGAGGATTAGGGTTAGGATTAGGGATAGGGTGAGGGCTGAGATGAGGGTGAGGGTGAGGGTTAGCGTTAGGGCGAGGGTTAGGTTTAGGGTGAGGTTGAGGGTAAGCGTGAGCGGTATTGTTAGGGTTAGTTTGAGTGTAAGGTTTAGTGAGAGGGTTTGGGTTAGGTTTAGGTTTATTTTTATGGTTAGGATTAGGTTTAGGGTGAGGGTGAGTTTGAGGGTGAGAGTTACGTTTAGTGTTAGAGTTAGGGTGAGTTTGAGGGTGAGGGTGAGGGTTAGGGTTAGGTTTTGGGTTAGGGTTATGATTAGGCTGAGTGTGAGGGTTAGGGTGAGGGTTTACGGCTAGTGTTAGTGTGAGGGTGAGGGTTAGGGTGAGGGTTAGGTTTAGGTTTAGGATGAGGCTTAGGTTGAGTTGTAGGGTGAGGGTTAGGGTGAGCAATAGGGTTAATTTGTGGGTTAGGGTGAGGTTTAGGTGTAGGGTTTGGTTGAGGTTGAGGTTTAGGGTTAGGTTTTGGGTTAGGGTTATTACTAGGCTGAGTGTGAGGGTGAGGGTGAGGGTTAGGGTTGGTGTTAGGGTGATGGTTAGGGTTAGGTTGAGGGTTAGGTTTAGGTTTAGGATGAGGCTTAAGTGGAGGTGTTGGGTGAGGGTTAGGGTGAGCATTATGTTTAATTTGTGGGTTAGGGTGAGGTTTAGGGTTAGGGTTAAGGTGAGGGTGAGGGTTAGGGTTAGGATTAGGGTGAGGGTGAGATTTAGGGTGAGGGTTAGGGTTAGAGTGAGAATAAGGGTTAGGGTGAGGGTGAGGGTTAGTGTTAGCATTAGGGTTAGGGTGAGTGTAGGGTTCGGGTTAGGGTGAGGGTTCGGGTTAGGGTGAGTGTGAGGGTTAGGTTTAGGTGAGGGTAAGTGTTAGGGTGAGAATGAGCATGAGGTTGAGAGTTTTAGTTAGGAAAGTGTTAGGGTTAGGTTTAGGGTGAGGATTAGGGTGAGGGTGAGGGTTAGGTTTACGCAGAGGTTTAGGGTTAGGGGTAAGGTGAGGGTTACGGTTAGGGTTATATTAAGGGTGAGGATGAGTGTTAGGATTCGGTTTCGGGTTCGGGTGAGGGTAGGGTTAAGGTTAGGATGAGGGTGAGGGTGAGGGTTAGGGTGAGGATTAGGGTGCGGGTTAGGGAGAGGGTGAGGATGAGGGTGAGGTTTAGGGTTAGGGTTAGGGTGAAGGTGAGAGTGAAGTTTAGGGTTAGGATTAGGGATTGGGTTAGGGTTAGGCTGAGTGTGAGGGTGAGAGTGAGGGTTAGGGTTAGGGTTAGGGTGAAGGTTAGGTTTAGTGTGAGGGTTAGGGTGAAAGTGATGTTTAGGGTTAGAGTTAGGTTTAGGGTTAGGTTGAATGTTAGGGTGAGGGTTAGGGTTAGTCTGAGGGTGAGGGTTAGGGTTAAGTTAGGATTAGGGTTAGGATTAGTTTTAGGGTGAGGGTGAGCATTAGGGTTAGGGTGAGGGTGAGGTTTAGGTTTAGGGTTATGGAGATGGTTAGGATGAGTGTGAGGCTTAGGCTTAGGGTTAGGGTGAGGGTTAGGCTGAGGGTGAGGGTTAGGGTGAGGGCTACAGTTAGGGTTAGTGTGAGAGTAAGGCTTAGTGAGAGGGTTAGGGTTAGGCTTAGGTTTACGGTATTTTTATGGTTAGGGTTAGGTTTAGGGTTAGGGTGAGTGTGAGTGTGAGAGTTATGTTTAGTGTTAGGGTTAGGGTGATGGTGAGGGTTAAAGTTATGGTTAGTGTTAGGATTAGGTTTGGGGTTAGGTTTAGGGTGAGGGTCAGGTTTAGAGTTAGGATTAGTGTGAGGGTGAGGTTTAGGGTGAGGTTGAAGGTGAGTGTGAGGGTGAGGGTTAGGGTTAGGGTTAGTGTGAGCGTAAGTGTTATGTTGAGGGTTAGGGTTAGGGTTAGAATAAGGGTTAGGGTGAGGGTTAGTGTGAGGGTGAGTATTAGGGTTAAATTAGGCTTAGGTTGCGGGTTAGGGTATGTGTGACTATACGGGTTAGTAGAGGGTAAGGGTTAGGATGAGGGTTAGGCTGCGGGTGAGGTTTAGGGATAGCATTAGGGTTAGGTTGAGGGTGAGGGTGAGGGTGAGCGTGAGGGTTAGGGTTAGGGTTAGGGTAAGGGTGAGGGTGAGCGTGAGCTTTAGTGTTAGGCTGTGGGTGAGGTTGATCGTGAAGGTTAGGGTTAGGATTAGGGTTAGGATTAGTGTTAGGCTGTGGGTGAGGGTGAGGGAGAGGGTGAGGTTTAGGGTTAGTGTTAGGATGAGGGTTAGGTTGAGGGTGAGGTTTAGGGTGCGGGTGAGTGTTGGGTTAGGGTGAAGATTATGGTTAGGATTAGGGTTAGGGTGAGGGCTAAGGTGAGGGTGAGGGTTAGGTAAAGGTTTAGGGTTAGGGTTAGATTGAGGATTAGGGTTAGCGTGAGGGTGTGTGTTCAGGTGTGGTTTAGGGTTCGGGTTTGGGTGAGGGTTAGGATTAGTGTGAGGGAAAGGGTTAGTGTTATTTTTAAGGTTAGGGTTAGGTTGAGGGTGAGTGTGAGGGTTAGAGTTAAGGTTAGGTTAGGGTGAGGTTGAGGGTGAGGGTAAGGGTGAGGGTGAATGTTTTAGATAGGAAAGTGTTAGGGTTAGGGTTAGGGTGAGGATTATGGTGATGCTGAGGGTTAGGGTGAAGGTTAGGGATTGGGTGAGGGTTAGGGTGAGATTTTGGGATAGGATTAGGGTTAGGGTTAGGGTGAGGTTCAGTGTCCAGGTGAAGGTTAGGGTTAGGGTTAGGGTGAGGTTGAGGGTAAGGGTTAGGTTTAGGATTAGGGTTAGGATTAGTGTGATGGTAAGGTTTAGGTTGAGGTTGAGGGTGAGCCTGAGGTTTAGAGTGAGGGTGAGGGCTAGGGTGAGGGTGAAGGTTAGGGTGATGTTTAGGGTGAGGAACAGGGATAGGGTTAGGCTGAGGTTTAGAGTTAGTGTGAGGGATTGGATTAGGGTTAAGTTTACGGATAGGGTGAGGATAAGGGTTTGGGTGAGGGTTAGGGTGAGGGTTAGGGTTAGCGTCAGGGTTAGGGTAAGGTTTAGGTTGAAGTTAAGTGTGAGGTTGAGGGTTAGGGTTAGGGGTAGACTTAGGGTGAGGGTTAGGGTTAGGGTTAGGGTGAGGGTGAGGGTTAGGGTGAGGGTTAAGGTTAGGGTTAGGGTTAGAATTAGGGTTAGGGTTAGGTTTAGGGTGAGGGTGACGGTTAGGGTTAGGATTAGGTTTAGGGTGAGGGTTAGGGTGAGGGTTAAGGTTAGGGTGAGTGTGAGGGTCTGGGTTAGGGTGAGGGTTAGGGTGAGGGTGAGGGTTAGGTTGAGCCGTAGGTTTAGGGTTAGGGTGAGCATTAGGGTTAGGGTGAGGGTTAGGGTGAGTGTTAGGGTTAGGGTTAGGGTACTGTGAGGGTGAGGGTTAGGATTATGATTAGGGTTAGGGTTGGGGTGACAGCTAGGTTGAGGGGGAGGTTTATGGTGAATGGGAATTTGAGGGTGAAATTTTGGTTAGGAAAGTGTTGGGTTATGATTAGGGTTAGTGTGAGGTTTAGGGTGAGGGGTTAGGGTTAGGGTTAGGGTTCGTGTGAAGGTGAGGTTTCATGTGAGGGTTAGGATGAAGGTGAGGGTTAGGTTGAGAGGTAGTTTTAGGGTTAGGTTGAGCGTTAGGGTTAGGTTGAGGGTTCGGGTGAGGGTTAGGGTTAGGGTTAGCTTTAGTGTGAAGGTGAAGGTTATGGTTAGGATTAGGGTGAGGGTAAGTGTTAGGGTGTGGGTTAGGGTGAGTGTTAGTGTTAGGTTTAGGAAAGTTTTAGGGTGAGGGTGAGGGTGATGATAAGGCTTAGGGTGAGGGTTACGGTGAGGGTTAGGGTTAGGGTTAGGCTTAGTGGTAGGGTGAGGCTTAGGGTGAGGGTTAGTGTTAGGGTTAGTAAAGTTTTAGGGTGAGGGTGAGGGTGAGGGTTAGGGTTAGGGTGAGTTTTAGGTTGAGGGTTAGGGTTAGGGTTAGGCTTAGTGTGAGGGTGAGGGTTAGGATTAGGGTGAGCTTTAGGGTTAGGGTGAGGGTTAGGGTGAGGATTAGGGCTAGGGTTAGTTTACTGTGAGGGTAAGGGTTAGGGTTATGATTAGGGTTAGGATTAGGGTCACAGCTAGGTTGAGGGTGAGGGTGAGTTTGATGGTGAGGGTTTTGGTTAGGTAAGGGTTGGTTTAGGATTAGGGTTAGGGTTAGGGTTAGGGTGAGGTTTAGGTTGAGGGATAGGTTTAGGGTTAGGGTGAGGGTGAGGTTTAGTGTGAGAGTTAGTGTGAGGGTTAAGATTAGGGTGAGGGTGAGTTTAAGGGTTAGGGTGAGGTTTAGGGGGAGGGTGAGGGCTAGGTTGAGGGGTAGTTTTAGGGTTACGTTGAGCGTTATGGTTAGGTTTAGGATTCGGGTGAGGGTTAGGGTTAGGTTTAGTGTGAGGGTGAGGTTTAGGGTTAGGATTAGGGTGAGGGTAAGTGTTAAGGTGAGGGTTAGGGTGAGGGTTAGGGTTAGTCTGAGGATTAGGGTGAGAGTGATGGTAAGGGTTAGAGTGAGTGTTAGGGTTAGGGTGAGGTTTGGGGTTAGGGTTAGTGTTAGGGTGAGGGTTAGGGTGAGGTTTAGGGTTAGGGTTAGTGTGACCGTTAAATTAGTGTGAGGGTTAGGGTTTGGTTTAGGGTTAGAGTGAGGGTAAGGGTTAGGGTGAAAGTGAGGGGTAGTGTTAGCGTGTTAGAATGAGGTTTAGAGTGACTGTTAGGGTTAGGATCAGGGTTAGGTTTAGGGGTAGTGTTAGGTTGAGTGTTAGGGTTAGGGTGAGGTTTAGGGATATGGTTAGGGTTAGGGTAAGTTTGTGGTTGAGGGTTAGGATTAGGGTGAGGGTTAGATTTAGGCTGAGGGTGAGGGAGAGTGTTAGGTTTAGGATTAGGGTTATGGTTAGTTTGAGACTGAAGGTTAGGGTAAGGGTGAGGGTGAGGGTGAGGGTTAGGGTTAGGGTTAGTGTTAGGGTGAGGGTGAGGGTTATTGTTAGGTACAGGGTTACTGTTAGGGCTAGGGTGAGGGTGAGAGTTCGGGTTAGGTTTAGGGTGAGAGTTAGGTTGACGGTGAGGTTTAGGGTTGGGGTTAGGTTGTGGGTTAGGGTGAAGGTGAGGGTTAGGTTGAGGATGAGTGTTAGGTTTAGGTTTAGGTATAGGGTGAGGATTAGGGTGAGGGTTAGGGTTATGGTGAAGGTTAGGGTGAGGGGTAGGGTTAGGGTTAGGAGGAGGGTTATGGTTAGTGTGAGGTTTAAGGTAAGGGTTACGTTTAGTGTGAGGGTAAGGTTTAAGGTGAAGGTGAGGGTTTGTGGGAGGGTTAGTGTTTGGGTTAGGGAAAGGGTGAGGAAAAGGGTTAGGGTGAGGGTTACGGTGAGCTTGAGGATTAGGGTTAGGGGGTGTGTTAGGGTTAGTGTGAGGGTAAGGGTGAGTGTGAGGGTAAGGGTTAGGGTCAGTGTTAAATTGAGGTGAAGGTTAGGATTAGGGTTAGGGTGAGGGTGAGGGTGAGGGTTAGGTTCAGTTTTAGGGTTAGTGTTTGGGTGAGGGCTAGGTTGACGGTGAGGTTTAGGGTGAGGGTGAGGGTTAGGGTTATAGTACTGATGAGGTTTACCATTTCGGATAGGGTTAGTGTTAGGGTGAGGGTTAGGTTTAGTGTGAGGGTTAGGGTTAGGGTTAGGGTAAGGTTTAGGGTGAGAGTTATGGTAAGAGTGAGTGTTAGGGTTAGCGTGATTATTACGGTGTGGTTGAGGTTCAGGGTTAGAGTGAGGGTGAGGGTTAGGGTTAGGCTGAGTGTGAGTGTGAGGGTTAAGGTTAGGTTTGCGGTGAGGTTTAGGTTTAGTGTGAGGGCTAGGGTGAAGGTGATGTTTAGGGTTAAGGATAGGTTTAGGGTGAGGGTAAGGGTGAGGGTGAGGGTTAGGTTGAGTGTGAGGGTTAGGGATAGGGTGAGGATTATTTTTAGGATTAGGATTAGGGTTAGGGCAAGGGGTAGGGTTAGGGTGAAGGTTGGGGTTAGGGTGAGTGTAAGGGTTGTGGTAGGGTGAGGGTTAGGTTTAGTGAGAGCCTTAGGGTTAGGGTAAGGGCAAAGGGTAGGGATAGGTCGAGGGTGAGAGTGAGGGTGAGGGTAGGGTTAGGGTTAGGGTGAAGTTTAGGGTGAGGGTGTGGGTTAGGGTGTGGGTGAGGGATTGGGTGAGTGTGAGGGTTCGGCTGAGGGTGAGGGTTAGGGTTAGGTTTAGCGTTGGGTGAGGGGTAGGTTTATGGTTAGGGTGAGGTTTAGGGTTAGGGTTGATTTAGTATTAATGTGACGATTAGGGTTAGGGTTAAGGTTAGAGTCAGGTTGAGGGTAAGGATTAGGGTGAGGTTTAGGTTGACGGGGAGGGTTAGGGTTAGTTTTGGGTTAGGCTGTGTTTTAGGGTGAGTGTGAGGGTTAGGGTTAGGGATTGGTTTAGGGTTAGGTTTAGGATTAGTGTTAGGGTTAGGGTGAGGTTTAGGCTTAGGGTTAAGTTTAGGTTAAGTTTACTGTTAGTGTTAGAGTTAGGGTAAGGTTGAGGGTGAGGGTGAGGGTTAGGGTTAGGGTTAGGGTGAGGGTTAGGGTGAGGGTTAGGATGAGGGTTAGGGTTAGGATGAAGGTTAGGGTTAGGGTTAGGGTTAGGTTTAGGGTGAGGGTGAGCGTGAGGGTTAGGGTTAGGGTTAGGCTTAGGGTGAATTTTATGGTGAGGGTGAGTGTGATTGTTAAGGTTAGAGTTAGGGTTATTTTTAGGGTTAGGGTTAGGCTTAGGGTGAGGGTGAGTGTGACAGTTAGGGTTAGGATTAGGGTTAGGGTGAGGATTAGGCTGAGGGTGAGGGTTAGGGTAAGGGTGAGGGTTAGTTTTAGGGTGAGGATTAGGGTTAGGATTAGGTTTAGGGTGAGGACTAGGGTGAGGGTTAGGGTTAGGGTTAGGATTAAGGTGAGGGTTAAGGTTAGGGTGAGGGTGATTATTAGGTTGTAGGTTAGGGTTAGGGTTAGGTTTCGTGTGAGGTTTAAGTTTAGGGTTAGGCTGGGGTTTAGGGTTTGTGTGATGTTTAGGTTGAGGGTGAGGGTTTGGGTGAGTGTGAGGGTTCGGGTGAAGGTGGGGGTTAGTTTGTGGGTGAGGGGGAGGTTTTGGGTGAGGGTTAGGGTGACGATGAGAGTTAGTGTGGGGGTGAGGGTTTGGGTTAGGGTTAGCGTTAGGGTGAGGTGTAGGCTTTGGGTTAGTGTCAGGGTTAGGGTTAGCGTTTAGTTGGTATTTGTTTGAGGATTAGGTTTAGGATTAAAGTTAGAGTTAGGTTTTCGGTAAAGGTTAGGGCCAGGTTTAGTGTGAAGGTGAGGCTTAGGGTTAGTGTTAGGGTTAGGGTGATGTTTAGGGTGAGGTTGAGGGTTAGGGTTAGGGATAGGGTTAGTGGTAGGGTTAGGGTTTGGGTGAGGAAAATGGTTAGTCTTAGGGTTAGGGTTAAGGTGTGGGTGAGGGTGAGGGTGAGGGTGAGAGTTAGTGTGAGGGTTTGGGATAGGGTAAGGGTGAGGGTAAGTGTTAGTGTGATATTTAGTGTGAGCGTGGTTTTGGGTGAGTTTGAGGGTTCGGGTGAGGGTGAGGGTTAGGGTTAAGGTTAGGGTGAAGGTTAGGGGGACGGTGAGGGTTACGGTGAGGGTGAGGGTTAAGGTTAGGGTTAGCGTTAGTGAGAGGGGTAGGGTTAGTGTTAGGGTTAGTGTGAGGGTTAGGGTTAGGGTTAGGTTTAAGTTTTGTGTGAGGATTATGGTTAGGTTTAGGGTTAGAGTTAGGTTGAGGGTAAGGGTTATGGTGAGGTTTAGGGTTAGGGCGAGGGTTAGGTTTAGCGATGAGGTTAGTGTTAGGTTTAGGGTTTGGGTTATTGTTAGGCTTAGAGATAGGGTGAGGGTGAGGTTGACGGTTAGGTTTAGCGTTAGGTTTAGGGTGAGGGTGAGCGTGACGGTTAGGGTTAGGATTAGGTTCAGTGTTAGGTTTTTGCTGATTGTGAGGGTGAGGATGAGGGTGAGGGTTAGGGTAAGGTTTATCTTTAGGGTTAGGGTTAGGGTTAGGTTGAGGGTGAGGTTGAGGTTGAGGGTGAAGGTTAGGGTTAGGGTGACGGTGAGGGTTAGGGTGATGGTGAAGGTTTAGGTTTAGGGTGAGAGTTAGGGTGAAGTGTAGGGTTAGGGTAAGGGTGAGGATTAGGTTTAGAGTTAGTGTGATGGTTAGGTTTAGGGTTATGCTTAGGCTGAGGGTAAGGGTTAGGTTGCTGTTTGGGTTGAGGGTGAGGGTTAGGGGTAGTGTTAGGGTTAGGGTGAGGGTGAAGGTTGGGGTTAGGGTTCGGGTTAGGGTGAAGGTTAGGGTTAGTGTGAGGATTAGGTTTAGTGTTAGGGTTAGGGTGAGGGTAAGGGTTAGGGTGAAGGTTAGTGAGAGAGTGAGGGTTAAGGTTATATTTAGGATTAGGTTGAGGTTGAGGGCTAGTGTTAGTGTTAGGGTAAGGGCAAGGGTGAGGGTTTGGTTAGGGTTAGGTTTATGATGAGGATGAGGGTGTGGGTGAGAGTTAGTGTTAGGGTTAGGGTTAGGTTTAGGGTGAGGGTGAGTGTGAGGGTGAGGGTTAGGGCTATGATGAGGGTTAGGGTTAGGTTAGGCTGAGGGTGAGGGTGAGGGCTTTGGTGAGGGTGAGGGCTATGGTGAGGGTGAAGGTTAGGTGAATGTGAGGGTGAGGTTGTGTGTGAGGGTTTCGTTTAGGTAAGTGTTAGGGTTAGGTTTAGGGTGAGGATTAGGATGAGGGTGAGATTTAGCGTGAGAGATAGGGTTAGGGTGAGTGTTTGGGTTAGGGTTAAGGTGAGGGTTAGGGTTAGGTTGATGTTTACGGTGAGGGTGAGGGTTAGGGTGAGGTTGTGGTTTCGTGTGAGTTTGAGGGTTAGGGTGTGGTTGAGGGTTAGGTTTAGGGTGATGGTTAGGGTGAGGGGTAATTTTAGGATTAGGGTGAGGTTTAAGGTTAGTGGGAGGGTTAGGCTGAGTGTTTTGGTTAATGTGAGGATAAGTGTTAGGGTGAGGGTTAGGGGGATGGTGAGGGTTAGGGTGAGGATGAGGGTTAGGCTTAGTTTTAGGGTGAGGTTTAGGGTTAATGTGAGGGTTAGGGTGAGGGTGAGGATAAGGGTTAGTTTGAGGGTTAAGATGAGTGGGAGGTTTAGTTAGAGGGTTAGTGTTAGGGTGAGGGTTAGGGTGAGGTGTAGGTTTAGGTTTAGGGTGAGGTTTGAGGTTAGTGTGAGGGTTAATCTGAGGGTTTCCGTTAATGTGAGGATAAGTGTTAGGGTGAGGATTAGGGGGATGGTGAGGTTAGGGTTAGCGTTACG
This sequence comes from Dipodomys merriami, assembly GCF_024711535.1. Lineage (NCBI taxonomy): Eukaryota > Metazoa > Chordata > Mammalia > Rodentia > Heteromyidae > Dipodomys > Dipodomys merriami. The sequence goes on from NW_027206157.1 coordinate 3,814,233, forward strand.
GTTAGGATGAGGGTTAGAGTTAGATTTCGGCTTACAGTGAGGTGAGGGTGAGGGTTAAGTTTAGGGTTAGTGTTAGGGTGAGGGTGAGGGAAAGCGTTAGTTTTAGGATTAGGGTTAGGGTTAGGGTTAGGCTTAGGTTGAGGGTTAGTGTTAGGGTTAGTGTGAGGGTGAGGGTTAGGGTTAGGGTGATGTTTAGGGTGAGGGTGATGGTTAGGGTGAGGGTAAGGGTTCTGGTGAGGGTGAGGGTTAGGGTGTGAATGAGGGGTAGGGTTAGAGTGAGGGTTTGGTTGACAGTGACGGTTAGGGTGAGGGTAGGGTTTAGGGTTAGAGTTATCGTAAGGTTGAAGTTTAGGGTTAGTGTTAGGTTTATTGTGAAGGTTGGTGTGAGTGTTACGGTTAGGGTTAGTGTTAGTGTGAGGATTAGGTTTAGGATTAGGGTTAGGGTATGGATGAGGGTAAGGGTTAGGGTGAGGTTTAGGGTGAGGGTGAAGGTTAGGGTTAGCGTTAGGGTTAAGGTGAGAGTTAGGGTGAGGTTTAGAGTTAGAGTTAGGTTTAAGGTAAGGGTTAGGGTTAGGGTTAGAGTTAGGGTGAGGGTGTGGGAGAGTGTTAACGTGAGAGTGAGGTTTAGGTTTAGGTTTAGGATGATTGTTAGGTTGAGGCTGATATTTAGGTTGAGGTTGAGGGTGAGCGTGAAGGTGACTCTTAGAGTGTGGTTGAAGCTTAGCTTAGCGTGAGTGTTAGGGTGACGGTGAGAGTTACTGTGAGGTTTTAAGTGAGGGTTAGGATTAGGGTAAGATATAGGGTTAATGTGAGGGTTAGGGTTAGGTTTAGGGTGAGGGTTAGGGTAAGGGTGAGAGTTAGGGTTAGTGTTAGGGTGAGGGTGAGGATGAGGGTTAGGGTCAGGGTTAGGTTTAGGATGAGGGTGAGGGTGAGGTTTAGGGTTAGTATTAGTGTTAGGGTTAGGGTTAAGCTGAGGGTGAGGGTGAGGGCTGGTTTGAGGGTGAGAGTTAGGGTGAGGGTGAGGGTGAGCTTGAGGGTGAGGATTTTCGTTATGTAATGGTTAGGATGAGGCTTAGGGTGAGGATTAGGTTGAGGGTGAGGGTGAGGGTTAGGTTTAGGATTAGGGTTAGGGTTAGGGTTAGGCTGAGGTCGAGGGTCAGGGCTAGGCTCAGAGTGAGGTTTAGGGTTAGGATTAGGGTTAGGGTTAGGGTTAGGCTAAGGGTGAGGGTGAGGGCTAGGGTGAGGGTGAGGGTGAGGGCTAGCGTTAGAATTAGGGTTAGGGTTAGGGAGAGGCTGAGATTGAGGGTGAGGGTGAAGGATAGTGTTAGGGGAGCTTTACGATTAGGGTTAGGTATAGGGGAGGGTTAAGGTTAGGGTTAGGTTGAGGTTTAGGGTTAGGGTTAGGGTTAGGTTGAGTTTTAGGGTTAAGATGACGGTTAGGGTGAGGGTGACGGTTAGGGTTAGGTTTAGGGTGAGTGTTAGATTTAGTGTGAGGGTTTGGTTTAGGGTTAAGTTTAGTATGAGGTTGAGGGTCAGGGTTAGGTTGAGGGTGATGTTTAGGGTGAGGGTGAGGGTTTGGGTGACGGTGAAGGTTAGGGTGAGAGTGAGGGTTAGGCTGGGGGTTAAGGTAAGGGTTAGGTTTAGGGTTAGGGTTAATGTGAGGGTTAGGGTTAGGGTGAGAACAAGGTTTAGGGTGAGGGTTAGGGTGATGGTGAGGGTCAGGGTTAGCGTTATCGTGAGGGTTAGGTTTATGGTGAGGGTTAATGTTAAGGTTAGGTTTAGGGTGAGGGTGAGGGTTTGCGTTAGGGTTAGGGTTAGAGTTAGGGAGAGGGTCAGGGCTGGGTTTAGGATTAGGGTTAGGTTTAGGGTGAGGCTGAGAATGAAGGTGAGGGTGAGGGTGAATGTTAGGTTTAGGATGAGGTTTATAGTTAGGGTTAGGGTTAGGGAGAGGATTAGAGTGAGGTGTAGGTTTAGGGTGAGGGTGAGGGTTAGGGTTAGTGTGAGGGTTATAGTTAGGTTTAGGGTTAGAGTTAGGTTGAGGGTAAGGGTTAGGTTGAGGGTTATGGGAGGGTGAGGGTTAGGGTAAAGGTTAGGGTTAGGGTGAGGATTAGGGTGATGTTTAGGTATAGGATTAGAGTGAGAGTTAGGGTTAGGGAAGTGTTAGGGTTATTGTGAGGGTTAGGGTTAAGGTTAGGATTAGGCTGAGGGTAACTGTTAGGTTGAGATTTAGGGTGAGGGTGAGGATTAGGGTTAGGGTTAGTGTGAGAGTTAGAATGAGGGTTAGGGTGAAGGTTAGGTTTAGGGTGAGGGTTAGGTTGAGGGTGAGTGTTAAAGGTTAGGGTTAGGTTTAGGGTGAGGTTAACGTTTAGCTTGAGCGTTAGGCTTAGGGTTATGGTGAGGGGTACGTTGAGAGTTAGGGTTAGGGTGAGGGTGAGGTTTTGGGTAAGAATTCGGGTTAGGGTTTGTGTTAGGGTTAGGCTGAGGTTTAGAGTGAGGGTGAGGGTTATACTTAGGGTGAGGATTACGGTTAGTGTTAGTGTTAGGGTTAGTGTGGGTGTGAGGGTTAGGGTTAGGATTAGGTTGAGGAATAGGGTTAGGTTTAGGGTGAGTGTGAGGGTTAGCTTTAGGGATCATGTTCCGGTTCGGGTGAGGGTGAGGGAGAGCGTTATATATAGGATTAGGTTTAGGGTTAGTGTTAGGCTTAGAGTGAAGGTCAGTGTGATGGTTAGGGTTAGGTGAGGGTTAGGATTAGGGTTAGGTTTACGGTTAGGGTGAGGTTTAGGGTGAGGGTGATGTTTACGGTGAAGGTTAGGGTGACAGTGAGGGTTTGGCTGAGGGTGAGGGTTAGGGTGAGGGTTAAGGTGAGGTTTAGAGTTAGTGGGAGGATTAGGTGTAGGGTTAGAGTTAGGGTGAGAGTAAGGGTTAGGGTGAGGGATAGGGGGAGAGGGAGGTTAGAGTTAGGTTTAGGATTTCGTGAGGGTGAGGATAAAGTTTAGGGTTAGGCTGAGTGTTAGGTTTAAGGTTAGTGTGAGGGTGAGCGTTAGGGTTAGGGTTAGGGTGAGGGTGAGGGTGAGGGTGAGGGTGAGGGTTAGGGTTATGGATAGGGTTAGGTTGAGGGGATTGTGAGAGTTTCCTTTAGGTAAGGGTTAGGGTTAGGGTTAGGGTGAGGATTAGGGTGAGGGTGAGGTTTAGTGTGAGGGTTAGGGATAGGGTGAGGGTTAGGATTATGGTTAGGTTTAGGGTGATGTTTAGGGTGAGGCTGAGAGTTAGGGTGAGTGTGAGGTTTCGGGTGAGTGTGGTGTTATGGTGTGGGTGAGGGTTTGGGTTAGGGTGAAGGTTAGTGTGACGGTGAGGTTTAGGGTGAGGGTGAGGTTTAGGGTTTGGTTTAGGTTTGGGGTGAGGGTTAAGTTTAGGGTTAGGCTTAGTATCAGGGTTAGGGGGAAGGATACGGCTAGGGTTAATATGAGGGTTAGGTTTAGTGTGAGGGTTAGGGTGAGGGTTAGGTTTAGGGTGAGGCTGAGGATAAGGGTTAGGTTGAGGGTTATGGTGAGGGTGAGGGTTAAGGTAATGTTTAGGATTAGGGTTAAATTTAGGGTTAGAGTGAGGATAAGGGTTAGGGTGATGGTTTGTGTGCGGGTGAGGGTTAAGGTTACCGTTAGGATCAGGATGAGTGTTAGGGTGAGTGTTAGGGGTAGGGTTAGGTTGAGGTTGAGAGTTAGGGTTAGGGTTAGGGTTAGGGTTAGGGTGATGGTGAGTGTCTGGGTGAGGGTGAGGGCTAGGTTGAGGGTGAAGTTTAGGTGAGTGTGAGGGTGAGGTTGAGTGTGAGGGTTTCGGTTAGGTAAGGGTTAGGGTTAGGGTTAGGGTGAGGATAATGGTGAGGGTGAATTTTAGCCTGAGAGTTAGGGTTAGGGTGAGGTTTTGAGTTTGGGTTAAGGTGAGGGTTATGGTTAGGGTGATGTTTACGGTGAGTGTGAGGGTTAGGGTTAGGGTGAGGTTTCTTGTGTGGGTGAAGGTTAGGGTTTGGGTGAGGGTGAGTGTTAGGGTGAGGGGTAGGTTTAGGATTAGGTTGAGCGTTAAGGTTAGTGTGGGTTAGGCTTAGGGTTACGGTTAGTGCGAGGATAAGGTTTATGGTGGGGGTTAGGGTTAGAATTAGCGTTCAGGTTAGGGTTAGCCTGAGGGTGAGGATGAAGGCTAGGGTTAGGATTAGTTTTAGGGTTATGGAGAGGCTGAGAGTGAGGTTGAGATTGAGGGTTAGGTTTAGGGTGAGTTTTAGGGTTAGGTTTAGACTTAGGTTTAGGTTGAAGGTTAGGGTTAGGGTTAGTGTTAGAATGAGGTTTAGGGTTAGGATGAGGGTTAGGGTGAGGGTGAGGGTGAGCGTTAGGATTAGGGTTAGTGTTAGGGTTAGGGTTAGGGTGAGGGTTAGGGTGAGGGTAAGGGTTAGTGTGATCGTTAGGGTTAGGGAGAGGTTGAGGGTTAGGGTGAGCGTTAGGGTTAGTTTTGGGTGACGGTTAGGTTGACGGTTAAGGTGAGAATTCATGTTAAGGTGTGTGTTAGGTTTAGGCTGAGGGTTAGGGTGAGGGTGAGTGTTATAGTTAGGGTGAGGGTTAGGATTAGGGTGAGGGTTAGGTTGAGGGTTAAGGTAAGGTTTAGGTTTAGGGTTAGGGTTAGTTTTAGTGTTAGTGTGAGGTTTAGGGTTAGGGTTAGGGTTAGGTTGAGAGTAAGGTTTAGGGTGAAGTTTAGGGTGATATTGAGGTTCAAAGTTAGCGTTAGCGTGAGGGTTATGTTTAATGTGAGGTTTAGTGTTAGGTTTAGGGTTAGGGTTATGGTTAGGGTTAGGGAGAGGCTGAGATTGAGGGTGAGGGTGAGGGTTAGGGTGAGGGTGAGGGTGAGGGGTAGGGTTAGGATTAGGGTTAGGGTTAGGGAGAGGCTGAGAGTGAGGGTGAGGGTGAGGGTTAGGGTTAGGATGAGTTTTAGGGTTAGGTTTAGTGTTAGGGTTAGTTTGAGGGTTAGGGTTAGGGTTAGTGTTAGGTTGAGATTTAGGGTTAGGATGAGGATTAGATTGAGGGTTAGGTTTAGGGTTAGAATTAGGGTTACAGTTAGGGTGAGTGTGAAGGCTAGGTTTAGGATTAGGTTTAGGGTTAGGGTAAGGTTGAGAATGAAGTTGAGGGTAAGGGTGAATGTTAGGATTAGGATGAGTTTTAGAGTTAGGATTAGGGTTAGGGAGAGGATTAGGGTGAGGTGTACTGTTACAGTTACATTAAGGGTTAGGGTTAGTGTGAGGATTAGAGTTAGGGTTAGGCTTAGGGTTAGGTTGAGGGTAAGGTTTAGGTTGAGGGGTTGGGGGAGGGTTAGTGCTAGGGTTAGGGTTAGGGTAAGGATTAGGAGGAGGTGTAGGTTTAGGATTAGGGTGAGATTTAGGGTGAGGGGTAGGGTTAGGGTTAGGCTGAGGGTAAGGGTTAGGTTGAGGTTTGGGGTGAGGGTGAGGGTTAGGGTTATGTTTAGGGTTAGGGTGAGTGTTTGGGTGAGGGTTAGGGTTATGGTTAGGGTTAGGGTGAAGGTTAGGGTTAGTGTGACAGTTAGGTTTATGGTTAGGGTGAGGGTGAGTGTAAGGGTTAGGGTGAAGTTTAGAGTGAGGGTGAGGGTTAAGGTTAGGATTAGGATTAAGGTGAGGGTGAGGGTGAGGGTTAGGGTTAGTGTGAGGGTAAAGGTAAGGGTGAGGGCGAGGTTTAAGGTTAGGGTTAGGGTGATGGTGAGTGTGTGGGTGAGGGTTAGTGTTAGGGTTAGGTTTAGGGTGATGGTGAGTGTGAGGGTGAGGGTTAGGGCTAGGATTGCTGTTAGGGTTATGGTTAGGCTGAGGGTGAGTTTGAGGGCTAGGTTGAGGGTGAAGGTTAGGTGAGTGTGAGGGTGAGATTCAGAGTGAGGGTTTCAGTTAGGTAAGGGTTAGGTTTAGGGTTCGGGTGAGGATTAGGGTGTGGGTGAGATTTAGTGTGAGAATTATGGTTAGGTTGAGGGTTTGGGTTAGTGTTAGGTTGACGGTTAGGGTGACGGTTAGGGTGAGAATTCGGGTTACGGTGTGTGTTAGGTTTAGGCTGAGCGTTAGGGTGAGGGTGAGAGTTATAGTTAGGGTGAGGTTTAGGGTTAGGGTGATGTTTACAGTGAGGGTGAGGGTTAGGGTGAGGGTGATGTTTCCTGTGAAGGTGAAGGTTAGGATTTGGGTGAGGGTTAGTGTTAGGTTGAGGGTTAGGTTGAGGTGTAGGTTTAGGATTACGGTGAGGGTTACTGTTAGTGTGAGGTTAAGGGTTAGGGTGAGGGTTAGGGTCAGGCTTAGGTTTAGGGTTAGGGTTAGCCTGAGGGTGAGGGTTAGAGCTAGGGTGAGGGCTAGGGTTAGGATTAGGATTAGGGTTAGGGAGAGGCTGAGAGTGAGGGTGAGGGTGAGGGTTAGGGTGAGGGTGAATGTTAGCGTTAGGGTGAGTTTTAGGGTTAGGTTTAGGGTTAGGGTTAGGTTGAGGGTTAGTGTTAGGGTTAGTGATAGGATGAGGTTTAGGGTTAGGTTGAGGGGTAGGGCGAGAGGGAGGGTGATGGTTAGGGTTAGAGTTAGGGTGAGGCTGAGGGCTAGGTTTAGGATTAGGTTTAGGTTTAGGGTGAGGCTGAGAAGGAAGGTGAGGGTGAAGGTGAATGTTAGGTTTAGGATGAGGTTTAGATTTAGGGTTAGGGTTGGGGAGAGGATTAGGTGAGGTGTAGGGTTAGGGTTAGGGTGAGGTGTAGGGTTAGTGTGAGGGTTAGGCTTAGGGTTACGTTTAATTTGAGGATAAGGTTTAGGGTGAGGTTTAGGGCGATTGTGAGGGTTAGGGTTAGCCTTAGGGTTAGGGTGAGGGTTGGGTTAGAGTTAGGGTTAAGGTGAGGGTGAGGTTGAGGGCTAGGTTTAGGGTTAGTGTTAGGGTGATTGTGAGGGAGAGCGTTAGGTTTAGGTTTAGGTTTAGAGTTAGGGTTAGGCTTAGGGTGAGGGTGAGGGTTAGGGTTAGGGTTAGGGTGAGTGTTAGGTTTAGGGTGATGTGTAGGGTGTGGGTGAGGGTTATGGTGAGGGTGAGGGTTAGGTGAGGGTGAGGGTCACGGTGTGGGTGAGGGGTAGGGTTAGGGTGAGGGTTTGGTTGACGTTGACTTTTAGGGTGAGGGTTATGGTTAACGTTAGGGTTAGGGTGAAGGTTAGGTTTAGGGTTAGGGTTAGGGTGAGGGTTAGGTTGAGGGTTACGGTTAGGGTGAGTGTTATTGTGAGTATTAGGGTTTGGATTAGGGTTAGGGTCTGGATAAGGGTAAGGGTTAGGGTGAGTTTTAAAGTGAGGTTGAAGGTTAGGGTTAGCGTTATGGTTAGGGTGAATGTTAGGGTGAGTTTTAGGGTTAGACTTAGGTTTAAGTTAAGGGTTAGGGTTAGGGTTAGGTTTAGAGTTAGGGTGGGGTGAGGGAGAGGGTTAACGTGAGAGTGAGTGTTAGGTTTCGAGTTCGGGTGATGTTTAGGGTGAGGCTGATGTTTAGGGTGAGGATTAGGGTTCAGTTGAGGGTTACAGTTCGGGTGTGGGTGAGGCTTAAGCTTAGAGTGAGTGTTAGGGTAACGGTGAGAGTTACGGTGAGCGTGATGGTTAGGGTGAGGTTTTAGTTGAGGGTTAGGGTTAGGGTAAAAGTTAGGGTTAATGTGAGGGTTAGGGTTAGGTTTAGGGTGAGGGCTAGGGTAAGGGTGAGATTTAGGGTTAGGGTTAGGGTAGGGGTGAGGGTGAGGGTTAGGATAAGGTTTAGGTTTAGAGTGACGGTGATGGTGAGGGTTAGGGTTAGGGTTAGTCTGAGGGTGAGGGTGAGGGTTAGGTTGAGGGTGAGAGTTAGGGTCAGGGTGAGGTGAGCTGGAAAGGGTTAGTTTGAGGGTAAGGGTGAGGATTAAGGTGAGGGTGATGTTGAGGCTTAGGGTTAGGATTAGGGTTATGGTTAGGGTTAGGCTGAAATTGAGGGTCAGGACTAGGGTGCGGGTGAGGGATATGGTTAGGATTAGGGTTAAGATTAGGGTTAGCCTGAGGGTGAGGGTGAGGGCTAGGGTGAGGGTGAGGCTGAGTGCTAGGGTTAAGATTAGGGTTAGGGTTAGGGAGAGGCTGATATTGAGGGTGAGGGTGAGGGTTAGTTTTAGCGTGAGGTTTAGGGTTAGGTTTAGGGTTAGGTTTAGGTTGAGGGTTAGGGTTAGGGTTAGTGTTAGGATGAGGTTTAGGGTTAGGGTGAGGGTTAGGGTGAGGGTGAGGGTTAGGGTTACGGTTAGGGTTAGAGTTAGGGTGAGGAGTGGTCTAGGTTTAGGATTCGGGTTATGGTTAGGATGAAACTGAGCAGGAAGGTGTGGGTGAATATTAGGTTTAGGATGAAGTTTAGAGTTAAGGTAAGGTTTAGGAAGAGGTTTAGGGTGAGGTGTAGAGTTAGGGTTAGTATGAGGGGTAAGATTAGTGTGAGGGTTAGAGTTAGTGTTAGGCTTAGGTTTAGGTTTAGGGTAAGGGTTATGTTGAGGTGTAAGGGGAGGGTAATGTTTAGGATTAGGGTTAGGGTGAGGATTAGGGTGAGATGTAGGTTTAGGGTTATGGTGAGAGTTAGGGTGAGGCGAATGGTTAGGGTTAGGGTTAGGTTAGGGTTAGGGTTAGTGTGAGGGTTAGGGTTAGGTTTAAGCTGAGGTTAAGGGTTAGGGTTATGGTTAGGGTCAGGGTGAGGGTTTGGGTGAGGGTTAGGGTTAGGTTTATGTTTAGGGTGAGCGTTAGCTTGAGCGATAGTGTTAGGGTTAGGGTTAGGGTGAGCTTTGGGGTGAGGGTAAGGTATAGAGTGAGCGTTAGGGTTAGGGTTAAGGTGAGGGTTAAGGTGAGGATTAGGGTTTGGGTTTGCATTAAGCTTAGGGTGAGGGTTAGGATGAGGGGGAGGGTTAGGGTTACAGTGAGGGTTACGGTTAGTGTTAGGGTTACGGTTAGTGTGAGGGTGAGTGTTAGGGTTAGAGTTAGGTTGAGGGTTAGGGTTAGGGTGAGTGTTAGGGTTAGGCTGAGGTTAAGGGTAAGGGTGAGGTTTAGGGTTAGGGTTAGGGTTACGGGTAGGGTGAGGGTGACTAAGAGCTTTAGGTTTAGGATTAGGTTTAGGGTTAGGGTGAGGGTTAGGGCTAGTGTGAGGGTTAAGGTTAGGGTTAGCATTAGGGTTGGATTATAGGTAAGGGTTAGGTTGAGGGTTAGGTTGAGGGTTAGCGTGAGGGTTAGGGTGAGTGTTAGGGTTAGGGTTAGTGTTAGAATGAGAGGTAGGGTGAGGGTAAGGATTGGGGTCAGGGATAGATTGAGGGTGAGGGTTAGGGTTAGGGCTAGGGTAAGGGGTAGGGTATGGGTTTGGGTTACTGTTAGGGTTAGGGTTAGGTTGAGGGTTAGGGTGAGGATTATGGTTAGGGTCAGCGTTAGTGTTAGGGTGAGCTTTAGGTTGAGGTTGAGGGTTAGGATTCGGGTTAGGGTGAGGGTTAGGGTAAGTGTGAGGGTTAGGTTTAGGGTTAGGTTTAGGGTGAGGGTTTTTTGTCAGGGTTAGGGTTAGGGTGAGGGTGAGGGTTAGGGTGAGGGTTAGTGTTAGGGTTAGGTTTAGGGTGACGGTTAGGGTGAGGGTAAGGGTTAGCGTGAGCGTTAGGGTTAGGTTTAGGGTGAGGGGTAGGGTGAGATTTAGGGTTAGTGTTAGGGTTAGGGTGAGGGTAGGGTGAGAATTCGGGTTATGTTTTGTGTTAGGGTTAGGCTGAGGGTTAGGGTGAGGGTGAGGGTTATAGTTAGGGTTAGGATTTTTACTGTTAGGGTTAGGATTAGGTTGAGGTTTAGGGTTTGGGTTAGTGTGAGGGTGAGGGTTAGGGTTAGGGTACCGTTTCCGGTTAGGGTGAGGGTGAAGGAGTGCATTAGATATAGGATTAGGTTTAGGGTTAGTGTTAGGCTTAGAGTGAGGGTGAGGTTGAGGTTTAGGTTTACGTGAGGGTTAGAATTAGGTTTAGGTTTAGGTTTAGGGTGAGGTTTAGGGTGAGGGTGCTTGTTAGGTTTTGGTTAGGGTTAGTGTGAGGGTGAGGGTTAGGGTTAGGGTTAGGGTGAGGGTCAGGGTCAGGGTTATGGTTAGGGATAGGGTGAGGGTGAGGGTGAGGGTGAGGTCTAGGTTTAGGATTAGGTTTGGGGTTAGGATTAGGATAAGGGTGAGGTTTAGTGTTAGGGTGAGTGCTAGGTTGAGGGTGAGGGTTACGGTTAGGTTTAGTGATAGGGTGAGGATTATGGTTAGAGTTAGGGTTATGGTGAGATTTAGTCTGATGGGTAGGTTTAGGATTAGGGTGAGGGTAAGGTTAGATTGAGGGTTAGGGTTAGGTGAGGGTGAGGGTTAGGGTGAGGGTTAGGGTTAGGGTGAGCGTTAGGGTTAGGATTACTGTGATGTTTAAGGTGAGCGTGAGGTTTAGGATGAGGGTGAGGATGAGGTTAGGTTGAGAGTGTGGTTTCGGGTGAGGCTGAGGGTTAGTGTGTGTGGGGGGCTTAGGGTTTGGGTGATGGTTAGGTTGATGGTGAGCGTTAGGGTTCGAGTTTGAGTTAGGGTTAGGGTAATGGTTTGGGTGAGGGTTAGGGTTAGGGTAATGTTTAGGGTTCGGGTTCGTGTTAGGGTTAGGGTAAGGGTTAGTGTGAGCATTAGGGTTAGAGTTAGGGTTAGTTTGAGGGTAAGGGTTAGGGTGATGTTTAGGGTGAGGGATAGGGTTAGTGTTAGGGTTAGGGTATGATTTTGGGTGCGGGTTAATGTTACTGTTAGGGTTAGGGTGAGGGTGACGTTTAGGGTGAGGGTTAGGGATAGGATTAGGGTTATGGTGAGGGCGAGGGTGACGGTTAGGGTGAGGGTTAGCATTAGGGTTTGGGTTACGGTGAGGGCGAGGGTGACGGTTAGGGTTAGGGTTAGGGTTAGGTGAGGGTTAGTGTTAGGGTGAGGTTTAGGGTTAGGGTTAGGGTGAGCGTTAGTGTTAGTGTTTGGTTGAGGGGTAGGGTGAGGGTTATGTTCAGTACTAGGGTTAGGGTTAAGGTTAGTGTGAGGTTACGTTTAGGGTAAGGGTTAGGGTGAGCGTTAGTTTTATGGTTATGGTGAGGTGTAGGGGGGGGTTAGGGTTAGTGTTATGGTTAGGGTTAGTTTTAGGGTGAGGCTTTTGGTTAGGGTTAGTGATAGTGAGAGGATTTGGGTTAGGGTTAGGGTTAGGGTGAGGGTTAAGCTGAGGGGTAGGGTTAAGGTTAGGGTCAGGCTTAGGTTAGGGTTAGGGTTAGGGTTAGGGTGGTGAGGGTGAGGGTAAGGGTTAGGGTGAAGGTGAGGGTAAGGGTGAGGGTGAGGGTTTGGGTTAGGGTTAGGGTGATGGTGGCTGTGAGTGTTAGGTTTAGGGTTAGAATTAGAGTTAGGTTGAGGGTGAGGGGGAATTTTAGGTTTAGGATTAGGGTTACAGTTAGGGTTAGGCTGACTTTAGGGTGAGGGTGAGGATTAGGGTTAGGGTGAGGGTGATGTTTAGGGTTAGGGTTAGGTTGATGGTTAGGGTTATTGGAAGGTTTGTTTTAGGATTTTGGTGACGGGTATGGTGAGTATTAGGTTTAGTGTTAGGGTTAGGTTTAGGGTGAAGTTGAGGGGTAGGGTGATGTTTAGGGTTAGGGTTAGGTGTAGGGTTAGTGGAGGGTTAGGTTGAGGGTTAGGTTGAGCGTTAGGTTTAGGGTTAGGGTGAGTATTAGGGTGAGGTTTAGGTTTAGGGTTAGGGTTAGAGTTAGGGTGAGGGTTAGTGTGAGGGTGAGGGTTATGGTTAGAGTGATGGTTAGATTGATGGTGAGGGTAAGGTTTAGGGTTACGGTTAGCGTTAGGGTGATGGTTTGAGGTAGGGTTAGGATGAGGGTGATGGTTAGGGTTCGGGTTCGTGTTAGGGTTAGGGTTAGGGTTAGTGTGAGCATTAGGTTTAGGGTTCGGGTTAGGGTTAGGGTGAGGGTAAGGGTTAGGTTGAGGTTTAGGATGAGGTTTAGGGTTAGTGTTAGGGTTAGGGTGTGGGTTAGGCTGAGGGTTAAGGTTACTGTTAGGGTTAGAGTGAGGGTGAGGGTTAGGGTTAGGGTTAGGGTTATTGTTAGGGTGAGGGTGAGGGTGACGTTTAGTTTTAGGGTTACAGTTAGGTGAGGGTTAGTGTTAAGGTGAGGTTTAGGGATATGGTTAGGGTTAGGCTAAGGCTTAGGTTTAGTGTTAGGGTTAGGGTGAGGGTTAGGGTTAAGTGTTAAGGTGAGCGTTAGTGTTAGGGTTAATGTGAGGGATAGGGTGAGGGTTAGGGATAGTGTTAGGGTTAGGGTTAGGGTTAGGGTGAGGGTTATGGTTAGGGTAAGGGTTAGGTTGAGCGATAGTTTTAGGGTTAGAATGAGGTGTAGGGTGAGGCTTAGGGTTAGTGTTAGGGTTAGGGTGAGGGTTAGTGGTAGGGTTAGGGTTAGGGTGAGGGTGAGGGTTAGGGTTAGGCTTAGGGAGAGGGTTTGGTTTAGGGTTAGGTTTAGTATCTGGATGAGGGTCAGGGTTAGGGTTAGGGTAAGGGTTAGGGTTAGGGTGAGTGTGAGGGTTAGGTTTAGGATTAGGTTTTGGGTAAGGTTTAGGCTTAGGATGAGGGTTCGTTTTAGGGTGAGGGTTTGGTTTAGGGTTATGTTGAGGGTTAGGTTGAGGGTGATGTTTAGGGTGAGGGTGAGGTTTCAGGTGACGGTGAGTGTTAGGGTGAGTGTTAGGGTTAGGGTGAGAGTAAGGTTTAGGGTAATGGTTAGGGTATTGATGAGGGTCAGGTTTAGCGTTAGGGTGAGGGTTAGGTTTAAGGTGAGAGTTAGTGTTAGGGTTAGGGTTAGGGTGAGGGTGAGGGTTAGGCTTAGGGTTAAGGTTAGAGTTAGGGTGAGGGTGAGGGCGAGGTTTATGATTAGGGTTAGGGATAGGGTTAGGCTGAGAATTAAGGGGAGGGTGAGGATGAATGTTAGGTTTAGGATGAGGTTTAGAGTTAGGGTTAGGGTTAGGGAGAGGATTAGGTTGAGGTGTAGGTTTAGGGTGAGGGTGAGGGTTAGGGTTAGTGTGAGGGTTAAAGTTAGGCTTTGGCTTATGGTTATGTTGAGGGTAAGGGTTAGGGTGAGGGTTAAGGGGAGGGTTAGGGTTAGGGTTTGGTTTAGGGTGAGGATTAGGGTGAGGTGTAGGTTTAGGTTTAGGGTGAGAAATAGCCTGAGGGTTAGGGTTAGCGTTAGGGTTAGGGTTAGGGTTAGTGTGAGGGTTACGGTTAGTGTTAGGATTAGGCTGAGGGTAAGGGTTAGGTTGAGGTTTGGCGTGAGGGTGAGGGTTAGGGTGAGGGTTAGGGTTATGGTTAGGGTTTGGGTTTAGGTTAGTGTTAGTGTGAGGGTTAGGTTTAGGGTTAGGGTTAGGTTGCGGGTGAGGGTAAGGGTTAGGTTGAAGTTTAGCATGAGTGTGAGAATTAAGGTTAGGATTAGGAATAGGGTGAGGGTGAGGGTGAGGCTTAGGGTTAGTGTGAGGGTAAGGGTAAGGGTGAGGGTTAGGGTTAGGGTTAGGGTTAGGGTGAGGGTGAGTGTGTGGGTGAGGGTTAGGGTTAGGGATAGTGTTAGGTTGAGGGTGAGGGTGAGGGTGAGGGTGAGGTTTAGGGCTAGGATTGGGGTTAGGTTTAGGGTTAGGCTGAGGGTGAGGGTGAGGGCTAGGTTGAGGGTGAAGGTTAGGTGAGTGTTAGGTTACGGTTGAGTGTGAGGCTTTCAGTTAGGTAAGGGTTATTGTTAGGGTTAGTGTGAGAATTAGGGTGAGGGTTAGGTTTAGCCTGAGAGTTAGTGTTAGGGTGAGGGTTTGGGTTAGGATTAAGGTGAGAGTTAGGGTTAGGGTGATGTTTACGGTGAGGATGAGGTTTCGTGTGATGGTGAGGGTTAGGGTTTGGGTTAGTGAGACAATAAGGGTTAGGGTTATGGTGAGGGTTACGGTTAGCTTTAGCTTTAGGATGTGGGTTAGTGTTATAGTTAGGGTTACGGTTAGTGTGCGGGTTAGGTTTAGGGCTAGGATTGGGGTTAGGCTTAGGGTTAGGCTGAGGGTGAGGGTGAGGGCTAGATTGAGGGTGAAGGTTAGGTGAGTGTTAGGGTATGGTTGAGTGTGAGGGTTTCAGTTAGCTTTACGGTTAGGATGGGGGTTAGGGTTATAGTTAGGGTTATGGTGAGGGTGAGGGTGAGGTTTAGTTTTAGGGTTAGGGTGAGGGTTAAGGTTATTGTGAGAGTTAGGCTTAGGGTTATGGTTAGTGAGAGGATAAGGGGTAGGGTTATGGTGAGGGTTAGGGTTAGCGGTAGTGTTAGGGTGTTGGTTAGTTTTAGAGTTAGGGTTATGGTGAGGGTGAGGGTTATTTTAGGGTTAGGGTTAGGGTGAGGGTGAAGGAGAGCTTTAGGTTTTGGATTAGTGTTAGGGTTAGGGTTAGGCTTAGGGTGAAGGTGAGTGTTAGGGTTAGGGTTAGGGTTAGGGTTAGGGTTAGGGTGAGGGTTAGGGTTAGGGTGATGTTTAGTGCGAGGGTGAGGGTTAGGGTGTGGGTGAGGGGTAGGGTAAGGGTGAGGGTTTGGGTGATGGTGACGATTAGGGTGAGGGTGAGGGTTAGGGATAGAGTTAGCATTAGGGTGAATGTTAGGGTTAGGGTGAGGTTTCGGGTGAGTGTTAGGTTGACTCTCTTTAGGTTAGAGTGAGTGATAGTGTGAGGATTAGGGTTAGGGTTAGGTTTTGGAGGAGGTTAAGGGTTAGGGTGAGGTTTAGGGTGAGGGTGAAGTTTAGGGTTAGCGTTACAGTTAGGGTGAGGGTTAGGGTGAGGTTTAGGTTTACATTTAGGTTTAAGGTAAGGGTTAGGGTTAGGGTGAGGGTTAGAGTTAGTGTGTTGGTCAGGGAGAGTGTTAACGTGAGAGTCAGGGTTAACTTAGGGTTTGGGTGATGGTTAGGGTTCGGGTGATGTTTAGGGTGAGGGTGAGGGTTTGGGTGAGGGTTACGGTTAGGGTGTGGGTGGGGGAGGCTTAAGCTTAGGGTGAGTGTTATGGTGACGGTGAGTGTTACGGTGAGGGTGAGGGTTAAGGTTAGGGTTAAGTTGAGAGTTAAGGTTAGGGTAAGGCTTAGGGTTAATATGAGGGTTAGGGTTAGGGTTAGGGTGAGGATTAGGGTAACAGTGAGAGTTAGGGTTAGGGGTAGGGTGAGGGTAAGAGATAGGGTAAGGGTTAGGGTTAACGTGAGGGTTAGGGTTAGGGTTAGGGTGAGGGTTAGGGTAAGTATGAGAGTTAATGTTAGGGTTAGGCTGAGGGTGAGGGTGAGGGCTAGGTTGAGGATGAAAATTAGTTGAGTGTGAGGGTGTGGTTGAGTGTGAGGGTTTCCGTTAGGTAAGGGTTAGGGTTAGGGTTAGGGTGAGGATTAGCGTGAGGTTGAGGTTTAGCGTGAGAGTTAATGTTAGGGTGAGGGTTTGGGTTAGGGTTAAGTTGAGGGTTAGGGTTAGGGTGATGTTTACAGTGAGTGTGAGTGTTAGGGTGCGCGTGAGGTTTCCTGTGAGTGTGAAGGTTAGTGTTTGGATGAGGATTAGTGTTAGGGTGAGGGGTAGGTTTAGGATTAGGGTGAGGGTTAAGGTTAGTGTGAGGGTTAGGCTTAGGGTTACGGTTAGTGTGAGGATAAGTGTTAGGGTGAGGATTAGGGTTAGGGTTAGGGTTAGCCTGACCGTGAGAGTGAAGGTTAGGATGAGGGTGAGGGTGAGGGCTAGGGTTAGGATTAGGATTAGGTTTACGGAGAGGCTGAGAGTGAGGGTGAGTGTGAGGGCTACTTTTAGGGTGAGTTTTAGGGTTAGGTTTAGGGTTAGGGTTAGGTTGAGTGTTAGAGTTAGGGTTAGTGTTAGGATGAGGTTTAGGGTTAGGAAGAGGGTTAGGGTGAGGGTGAGGTTGAGGGTCAGGGTTAGGGTGACTGTGACAGTGAGGGTGAGGGTTAGGGTTAGGATAAGTGTTAGGGTGAGTTTTAGGGTTAGGGTTAGGTTTAGGGTGAGGCTGAGAAGGAAGGTGAGGTTAAGGGTGAATGTTAGGTTTAGGATGAGGTTTAGAGTTAAGGTTAGGATTAGGGAGAGGATTAGTGTGAGGTGTAGGATTAGGGTTAGGGTGAGGTTTAGGATTAGTGTGAAGGTTAGAGTTAGGGTTAGGCTTAGGGTTAGGTTGAGGGTAACGTTTAGGTTGAGGGTTAGGGGTAGTTTAAGGGTTAGGGTTAGGTTTAGGGTGAGGATTAGGCTGAGGTGTAGGTTTAGGGTGAGAGTTAGGGTGAGGGGTAGGGTTAGAGTTAGGGTGAGGGTTATGATTAGGGTGATGTTTTTGGTGAGCGTTAGGGTTAGGGTGAGGGTTAGGGTTAGTGTGATATTTAGGGTGAGGGTGAGGGTTAAGGTGAGGGTGAGGGTGAGGGTTAGGGTGAGAGTGAGTGTTCAGGTGAGGGTGAGGGTTATGGTGTGTGTGAGTGTTAGGTTTAGGGTGATGGTTAGGGTAACGGTGAGGGTTAAAGTTAGGATTAGGTTTAGCGTTATGGTGATGGTTTTGGTTATGGTTAAGGTGATGGTTTGGTTCCGGTTAGGGTTAGGGTTAGGTTTAATGTGAGGATTAGGGTTAGGGTTAGGATTAGGGTGAGTTTGAGGTTAAGGGTGAGGGTGAGGCTTAGGGTGAGCTTAGGGTTAGGATTAGCGCTACGGTTAGGCTGAGGGTTAGGGTAAGGGTTAGGTTTAGGATTTGGGTTATGGTTAGGATTAGCCTTAGGGTGAGGTTGAGGGTGAGGGTGAGGGTGAGGGTTAGGATGAGGGTAAGTGTAAGGGTTTGGGTGACGTTAGGGTTAGTGTGAAGTTTAGGGTGAGGGTAAATTTTAGGGTGAGTGTGAGTGTACGGGCGAGGGTATGGGTTAGGATGTGGGTGAGGGTTAGGTTTAGGTTGAGGGTTAGGATTAGGGTGAGGGTGAGGGTTAGTGTTATGGTTAGGTTTAGGGTTAGGTTGAGAGTAAGGTTTAGGGTGAGGTTCAAGGTGAGTGTGAGGGTTAGGGTTAGCGTTCACGTGAGGGTTAGGGTTACGGTGAGGGCTAGGTTTAGGGTTAGGGTTAGGGTGAGGTTGAGGGTAAGGGGAAGGGTGAAGGTTAGGGTTAGGTTTAGGTCTAGGGTTAGTGGAGAGTTAGGGTTAGGGTTAGTTTTAGGGTTAGGGTTAGGGTTAGGGTGAGTGTTAGGGTGAGTGTTAGGGTGAGGGTTAGGGTTAGGATTAAGGTGAGGGGAGGGTGACGTTGAGGGTTAGGGTTAAGGTTAGGGTGAGTGTAAAGGTGAGGTTTAAGTTTAGGGTTAAGGTAGGGTGAGGGTTAGGTTTAGGATTAGGCTTAGGGTTAGGGGAAGTGTGAGGTTTAGCGTAAGGGTTAGGGGGAGGGGGAGGGTAAGGATTAGGGGGAGGTTTAGGGTGAGGGTTAGGGTTGGGGTTAGGGTTAGGGTGAGGATTTGGGTTAGTGTTAGGGTTAGGGCGAGGTTTAATTATTGGGTTAGGGTTAGGGTTAGGCTGAGGGTGAGGGGTAGGATTAGGTTAAGGTTAGAGTTAGGGTGAGCATGAGGGTGAGAGATATGTTTAGGATTAGGGTTAGTTTTAGGGTTAGTCTGAGGGTGAGGGTAATGGTTATGGTGAGTGTTAGGTTTAGGGCGAGGGTTAGTGTTAGTGTTAGGGTTAGGGTTAGGATGAGGGTTAGGCTAAGGGGTATGTTTAGGGTTAGGGTGAGGGTTAGGGCTAGTGTGAGGGTTAGGGTTAGGGTTAGGCTTAAGGTGAGGGAAAGGGTTAGGGTGAGGGTTAGTTTGAGTGTGAGGTTTAATGTTAGTGTTAGGGTTAGGGTGACAGTGAGGCTTAGGGTTAGGGTGAGAGTTAGTTTTAGGGTTAGCGTTAGGGTGAGAGGTATGGTTAGGGTTAGGTTTAGGGTGAGTGTTAGGGTGAGGTTTAGTGTTAGGGTTAGGATTAGGGTTAGTGTGAGGATTAGGGTTAGGTTTAGGGTTAGAGTTAGGTTGAGGGTAAGGGTTATGGTGATGTTTAGGGTGAGAGTGAATGTTAGGTCTAGCGTTGGGGTTAGGGTGAGGTTTAGGGTGAGACTGAGGATGAGGTTTAGGGTTAGGCTGAGGTTTAGGGTTAGGGTTAGGGTTATTGTTAGGGTTAGATTTAGGGTAAGTGTGAGAGTTAGGGTGAGGTGTAGGTTAAGGTTAGGTTTAGGTGAGGGTGAGGGTGAGGGTTAGGTTTAGGTTAAAGTTTAGATTTAGGGTTAGGCTGAGGGTGAGCTTGAGGGTGAGGAGTAGGATTAGGGTTAGAGTGAGGGTAAAGTTTACAGTGAGTTTAGGGTGAGGGTTAGGGTTGGGGTTAGGTTTAAGGTGAGGGGTAGGGTTAGGGTGAGGGTTAGGATTAGGTTGAGGGTGAGGTTGAGGGTGAATGTTAGGGTTAGGGTTAGGGTTAGGTGAGGGTTAGGGTTAGGGTAAGGGTTAGCATTATGGTCAGGGTGAGGGTGAGGATTAGGGTGAGGTTAGGGTGAGCATTAGGGTTAGGGTTAGGATTAGGGTTAGGGGGAGGGATAGGTTGAGGATTAGGGTAAAGTTTAGGGTGGGGATTAGGGTTAGGGTTAAGTTTAGTGTTAGGGTGAGGATTAGGGTTAGGGTTAGTGTTATAGTGAGGGTTAGGCTGAGGGTTAGGGTTAGGGTTAAGGTGAGGTTTAGGTTACTGTGAGGGTTTGGGTTAGGGTTACAGTGATAGTGAGGTTTAGGGTTAGGGTGAGGGTTAGAGTGAATGTGAGGGTGAGGGTTACCGTTAGGATTATGGTGAGGGTAAGGGTTAGGGTGATGGTAAGGAATAGGGTGAGGTTTAGGGTTATGGTGAGGGTTATGGTGAGTGTTAGGGTGACGGTGAGGGTTAGGGTGAGGGTGAGGCTTAGGGTTAGTGTTAGGATAATGGTGAGGGTTAGTGTGAGGATTAGGTTTAGTGAGAGTGAGGGTTAGGGATAGGGTTAGGGTAACGGTTAGGGTTAAGATGAGATATAGGGATAGGCTTAGGGTTAGGGTGAGGTTGATGGTGAGGTTAGGATTAGGGTAAGGGTTAGAGTTAGGGTGAAGGTGAGGGTTCGGGTTAGGATTAGGGTGAGGGTAAGGGTTAGGGTGAGGGTTAGGGTTAGGTGAGGGTCAGGGTGAGGTGTAGGTTTAGGGTTAGGGTGAGGTTTAGGGTTAGTGTGAGGGTTATTGTTAGGCTTATGGTTAGGTTGAGGATGAGTGTTAGAGTGAGGGTGAGGTTTAGGTTTTTAATTAGGGTATGGGCTAACGTTAGGGTTAGGGTTAGGGTTAGGGTTAGGGTGAGGGTGAGGGGCAGGTTGAAGGTTAGGGTTAGGCTTAGGTGTAGGTTTAGTGGAGGGTTAGGGTTAGGGTTAGGTTGAGGGTTAGGGTTAGGGTTAGATTTAGGTTGAGTGTTAGGGTGAGGGTTAGGCTTACGATTTGGGTGAGGGTTAAGTTGACCGTGAGGGTTAGGGTTAGCTTAGGGTTAGGGTTCGGGGAAGGTTTAAGTTTAGGGTTAGGGTAGGGTGAGGGTTAGGTTGAGGAGTAGGATTAGGTTTAGGCTTAGGGTTAGGGTTAGTGTGAGGATTTGCATTGGGTTTAGGGTTAGGGTGATGGTAAGGGTTAGGGTGAGGTTTAGCATGAGGGTTACGGTTGGGGGCAGGGTTAGGGTAAGGTTTAGGGTGAGGATTTAGGTTAGTGTTAGGGTTAGGTTGAGGTTTAGGTATTGGGTTAGGGTTAGGCTGAGGGTGAGGGTGAGGATTAGGTTTAGGTTAGGGTTAGAGTTAGGGTGAGCATGAGGATGAGAGATATGGTTAGGATTTGGGTAAGTTTTAGGGTTAGTCTGAGGGTGAGGGTAAGGGTGATGGTTAGGGTTAGGGTTAGGGTGATGCTTAGGGTTAGGGTTAGGGTTAGGATGAGGTTTAGGCTGAGGGGTAGTTTTAGGGTTAGGGTGAGGGTTAGGGTTAGTGTGAATGTTAGGGTTAGTTTTAGGTTGAGGGAAAGGGTTAGGGTGCAGGTTAGGTTGAGGTAGAGGGTTAGGGTTAGCTTAAGGGGTAGTGGGAGGGTTACGGTTTGGGTGAGGGTTAGGGTTAGGTTTAGGGGTAGAGTGAGGGTGTGGGGGAGGGGTATGATTAGTGTTAGGGTTACAGTGAAGGTGACCGTGAGGTGAGAGATAGTGTTAGGATTAGGGTTAGTTTTAGGTTAGTCTGAGGGTGAGGGTAAGGTTGATGCAGGGTTAGGTTTAGGGTGAGTGTTACGTTGCCTGTTAGGGTGAGGGTTAGGGTGATGGTGAGGGTTAGCGTTAGGGTTAGCGTTAGGGTGAGGTTTAAGTTTAGGGTTATTGTAGGGTGAGGGTTACGGTTGGGGATAGGGTTAGGGTGAGGGTTAGGGTTTGGATTTGGATTACTGTTAGGGTTAGGGTGAGGTTTAGGTATTGGGTTAAGTTTAGCATGAGGGTGAGGGTGAGGGGTAGAATTATGATTAGGGTTAGTGTTAGGGTGAGCTTGAGGGTGAGGAATAGGTTTAGGATTAGTTAGTTAGTTAGGTTAGTTTTAGGGTTAATCTGAGGTTGAGGGTAAGGGTGATGTTGAGGTTTAGTGTTAGGATGAGGGTTAGGGTTAGGGTTAGGGTGAGGAAAAGGGTGAGGGTGAGGGTTAGGGTTAGGGTGAGTGTTAGGTTTAGGATTCGATTTATAGGTTAGGGTTAGGCTTAGGGTGAGGGTGAGGGTGAGGATGAGGGTTAGGGTGAGGTTTATGGTTATGGCTAGGGTTAGGGTTAGGGTTAGTGTGATGTTTAGGGTGACTGTGAGGGTTAGGGTGACTGTGAGGTTTCGGGTGATGATGAGAGTTACTGTTTTGGTGACCATTAGGGTTAGGGTGAGTGTTAGGGTGCTGGTGTGGGTTAGGGCGAGGGTGAGGGTTACGGTTTGGTTTAGCATAAGGTTGAGGGATAGGGTTAGGGTTAGGGTTAGGGTGAGGGTTAGGGTGAGGTTGAGGGTTAGGTTTATGGTTAGTGTGAGGATTAGGGTTAGGGTTAGAGTTAGGTTGAGAGTAAGGGTTATGGTGAGGTTTAGGGTGAGGGTGAGGGTTAGGGTTAGCGTTGGGGTTAGGGTGAGTGTTAAGGTGAGGGTGAGGGTTTGTGTTAAGGTTAGGGTTAGGTTGAGTATTAGGTTTAGGGTTAGATTTAGGTTTATGTTTAAGGTTAGGCTGAGGGTGAGGGTGATGGTGAGGTTGAAGGTTAGGTTTAGTGTGTTGTTACGTTTGAGGGTGAGTGTTAGGGTGATAGTGACTTTTTTTGGTGAGAGTGAGGGTTAGGGTGTGGATGAGTGTTAGGGTTATTGTGAGGGTTAGGGTGACGGTGAGTGTTAGGGTGATGAGGGTTAGGGTGATGCTGAGGGTTAGGTTGAGGGTGAGGTTTTGGGTTATGGTTAGGGTTAGGGTTAGTTTGAGAGGAAGAATTATTGTGATTGTTAGGGTTAGGGTGAGGGTGAGGGTTGGGGTTAGCGTTAGCATGAGGGATAGGGTTAGGGTTAGAGTTAGTTTGATTGTGAGAGTTAGGTTTAGACTTAGGGTGAGGGTGAGGGTGTGGGCTACGGTTTGGGTTAGGTTTAGGCTGAGGGTAGGGGTAAGGATGAGCGTGGGGGTTATGTTTAGCGTTGGGTGAGGTTTAGGGTTAAGCTTAGGGTTAGCTTGAGGGATAGAGTGAGGGTTAGGGATAGGTTTAGGGTTAGTGTGAGCATTAGGGTTAGGGTTAGGGTGAGGTTATGGGTTAGGGTGAGTTTAAGGGTGAGGGTTAGGTTAGGGTGAGGGTTAGGGTGAGGGTTAGTGTGAGGGTTAGGTTTAGTGTTAGGTATAGGGTGAGAGTGAGGATTAAGGATAGAGTTACGGTAACTCTTAGGGTTAAGGTGAGGTATAGGGAGAGGCTTAGTGTTAGGGTGAGTTTGATGGTGAGGTTTAGGATCAGTGTTAGGGTTAGAGTTAGGGTGAGGGTTAGGGTTAGGATTAGGGTGAGGGTAAGGGCTAGGGTGAGGGTTAGGTTAGGGTAACAGTGAGGGTTATGGTGAGGATTAGGGTAATGGTGAGGGTTAGGGTGAGGGTGAGGGTTAGTGTTAGGGTTAGGGCTATGGAAAGGGCTAGGGAGAGGATGGGAGTTAGGGTTAGGTTTAGGGTGAGGGTTAGGGTGAGGGTGAGGGTTAGGGTTAGTGTTAGGGATAAGGTGAGGTTTAGGGTTAGGCTTAGGTTTAGGGTGAGGGTTAGGGTGAGGTGTAGGCTTAGGGTTAGGGTGAGGTTTAGGGTTAGTGTGAGGGTTAGGGTTAGGCTTAGTGTTAGGGTGAGGGTAAGGGTTAGGGTGAGGAAAAGGTTTAGGGTGAGAGTTAGGGTGAGGGTGAGTGTTAGAGTGAGGGTGAGTTTTAGGTTAATAAATAGGGTAAGGTTTAGAATTAGGGTTAGGGTGAGGGTTAGGATGAGGTTTAGGGTTAGGGTTAGGGTGAGGGTTAGGGTGAGGGGTAGGTTTAGGGTTAGGGTGAGAGTAATGTTTAGGGTGAGGATTAGGGTGAGGTTGAGGGTTAGGGTTAGCATTAGCGTAAGGTTTAGGGTTATGGTTTGAGTTAGGGTGACGGTTATGTTTAGAGTTAGAGTTAGGACGAGGGTTAGTGTGAGGATTTGGGTTAAGGTTAGGGTTATGGTTAGGGTGAGTCTGAGGGCTAGGGTTAGGATTAGGGTTCGGTTACGGTTAGGTTGAGGGTGCGTGTGAGGCTGAGGGTTAGCGTTAGTGTTAGGGTTAGGGTTAGGGGGAGTGTTAGGTTGAGGATTAGTGTTATTGTTAGAGTTAGGGATATGGTGAGGGTTAGGGTGAAGGTGAGGGTTAGGATGAGGCTGAGGGTTAGTGTTAGGGTTAGGGTTATGGTAAGGGCTAGGGTGAGGGTGAGAGTTAGGTTTCGGTTTAGGTGAGGGTTAGGGTGAATGTTAGGGTTAGGGTTAGGGATAGGGTGAGGATTAGGGTTAGGCTTAGGGTTAGGTTGAGGGGTAGGGTGAAGGGTAGATTTAGGGTTAGGGTGAGGTTTAGGGTTAGTGTGAGTGTTAGGGTTAGGCTTAGGGTTAGGGTGAGGGTAAGGGTTAGGGTGAAGCTTAGGTTTTGTGTGAGCAATAGGGTTAGGGTTAGGGTTAGAGTGAATAAAAGGGTTAAGGTGAGGGTTAGGCTGAGTGAGAGTGTTAGATGGAGGGTGAGGTTTAGATATATTTTTAGGGTAAGGGTTGGTATTAGGGTTGGGATGAGGGTTAGGGTGAGGGTTAGGGTGAGGATGAGGGTTATGGTTAGGGTTAGGGATAGGGTGAGGATTACGGTTAGGCTTAGGGTTAGGTTGAGGGGTAGGGTGAAGGGTAGGTTTAGGGTTAGGGTGAGGTTTAGGGTTAGGGTGAGTGTTAGGGTTAGGCTTAGGGTTAGGGTGAGGGTAAGGTTTATTGTGATGCTTAGGGTTTGTGTGAGCAATAGGGTTAGGATTAGTGTTAGGGTGAGGAAAAAGGTTAGGATGAGGGTTAGGGTGAGACTGTTAGAGGGAGGGTGAGGTTTAGGTTTATTATTAAGGTAAGGGTTGGCATTAGGGTTAGGATGAGGGTTAGGGTGAGGGTTAGGGTTATGTTTAGGGTGAGGGTGAGGGTTAGGGTGAGGTTGAGGGTTAGGGTTAGTGTTAGCGTCAGGGTTAGTGTTAGGGTTTGAGTTAGGGTGAGGGTTAGGTTTAGCGTTATGGTTAGAGTAAGAGTTAAGGCGAGTGTTAGTGTGAGGATTAGGTTTAGGGTTAGGGTTAGGGTTAGTTTGAGGGTGAGGGTTATGGTTAGGGTGAGGATTAAGGTAGGGTGAAGGTTAGGGTTAGTATGAGGGTTAGGGTGAGGGTGAGGGTGAGGGTAGAATTTAGGTTGAGGGTTAGGTTGAGTGTGAGGATTAGGGTTAGTTTTAGGGTTAGGGTGAGCATTAGGGTTTGTGGGAGGGTAGGGGTTAGGTTTAGACTTAGGTTGAGGAAAAGGGTGAGGATGAGGGTTAGGGTGAGTGTGAGGATTAGGGTGAGGGTGAGGGTTAGGTTTAGGATTAGGGTTAGTGTTAGGCTTAGGCTTAGGGTGAAGGTGAGGGTGAGGTTGAGAGTTAGGGTGAGGGTTAGGGTTAGGGCTAGGGTGAGGGTTAGGTTTAGTGTGATTTTTAGGGTGAGGGTGAGGGTTAGGGTGAGTGTGTGGTTTCTGGTGAGGGTGAGGGCTACTGTGTAGGTGAGTGTTAGGATTAGTGTGAGAGTTAGTGTGATAGTGAGGGTTAGGGTGAAGGTGAGTGTTAGGGTGATTGTGAGGGTTAGGGCGATGGTGAGTGTTAGGGTGATGAGGGTTAGATTGATGCTGAGGATTAGACTGAGGGTGAGGTTTTGGGTTATGGTTAGGATTAGTTTGAGAGCAAGTTAGGGTGATGGTTAGGGTTAGGGTGAGGGTTAGGGTGAGGGTGAGGTTTGGGGTGAGTGTTAGCGTGAGGGTTAGGGTTAGTGTTAGGGTTAGGTTGAGCGTAAGGGTTAGGGTGAGACTTAGGTTGAGGGTTAGTGTGAGGGTTAGGTTTAGTGTTATATTTAGTGTGAGAGTGAGAGTTAGGGATAGGGTTAGGGTAACGTTTAGGGTTAAGGTGAGGTATAGGGATAGGCTTAGGTTTAGGGTGAGGTTGATGGTGTGGTTTAGGATTAGGGTTAGGGTTAGATTTTGGATGAAGGTGAGGGTTAGGTTTAGGATTAGGGTGAGGGTAAGGGTTAGGGTGAGGGTTAGTGTTAGGGTGAAGTTTAGGGTAAGGGTTAGGGTAATGGTGAGGTTTATTGTGAGGGTGAGGGTTAGGATTAAGGTTAGGACTATGATAAGGGCTAAGGTGAGGGTGAGTGTTAGGTTTACGGTGAGGGTTAGGGTTAGGGTTAGTGTTAGGGGGAGGGTCATGTTACAGGTGAGGTTTAGGTGAGGGTGAGGGTTAGGGTAAGTGTGGGGGTTATGGTTAGCTTTAGGGTGAGGGTTAGGATTAGGATTATGGTGTTAGGGTGAGGGTTAGGGTTAGGGTTAGGTTTACTGTGAGTATTAGTTTTAGGGTTAGCGTTAGGGTGAAGGTATGGGTTAGGGTTACATTTAGGGTGAGGTTTAGGTTAGCTTTACGATTAGGGTGAGGGTTCCTGTGAGGGTTAGGTTTAGTGTTAGGGTTAGGGTCAGGTTGAGGGTTAGGGTTAAGGTTAGTTTAAGTATTAGGTTTAGTGTGAGGTTTAGGAATAGGCTTAGGGTGAGTGTGAGGGTGAGGGTTAGGATTAGGTTTAGGGTTAGAGTTCGGGTGAGAGTGAGGGTTACAGTTAGGATTAGTGTTAGGGTTAGTGTTAGGCTGGGGGTGAGGATAAGTGTGATCATGAGGATTAGGGTTAGGATGAGGGTTAGGGTTAGGGTAACTGTTAGGGTGAGGGTTAGGGGTAGGGTGAGGGTTAGGGTGAGGGTAAGGGTTAGGGTTTAGTGTTAGGGTGAGTGTTAGGGTGACGGTAAGTATTAGGGTGATGGTGAGTGCTGGGGTTTGGTTTAGGGTGAGGGTTAGGGTGAGGGTTATGGTTAGAGTTAGAGTTAGGGTGATGGTTAGTGTGAGGGTTAGGGTTAGGATTAGGGTTAGTGTGAGGTCTAGGGTGAGGGTGGGGGTTAGGGATAGTGAGAGGCTTAGGGTTAGGGTTAGGTTTAGGGTTAGGTTTAGGGTTAGGGTTAGGGTTAGGTTGAGGGTTAGGGTTAAGGTTAGGGTGAGGGTTAGGGTTAGGTTTAGGGATAGGGTTAGGGTTAGGTTTAGGGTTAGTTTTAGGGTTAGGGTTAGGGTGAGGGTGAGGGTAAGGGTTAGGGTTAGGGTTATGGTTAGGGTTAGGGTGATTGTGAAGTTTAGGGGTAGAATTAAGATGAGTTTGAGGGTTAGGTTTTGTGTAAGGGTTACGGATAGGGTAAGGAAAAGGGTTAGGGTGAGGTTTAGGCTTAGGGTTAGGTTGAGTGTGAGGGTTTCTTTTAGGATTAGGGTTAGGGTTAGGGTTAGGTTTAGAGTGAGGATGAGTGTTAGGGTGAGTGTGAGGGTTCGGGTGAGTGTGAGGTTTAGGGTGTGGTTGAGCGTTAGGTTTATTGTGTGGGTTAGGGTGTCAGTGAGGGTTAGGGTGAGGGTGAGGTTTAGTGTTAGGTTAAGCAATAGGGTGAGGTGTCGTGTTAGGTTAGGTTTAGGGTGAGGGTTAGGGTGAGGGTGAAATTAGGGTGAAGGTTAGGTTAAGGGTTTGGGTTAGGGTTAGGGTGAGGGCGAGGGTGAGGGTAAGGGCAAGGGTCAGGGTTAGGGTGAGTGTGATAGTTTGTGTTCGCATTAGTGTTAGGGTGAGGGTTAGCGTGAGGGTTAGGGTGAGAGTTAGGTTGTGGGTGAGGGTTAGAGATAGGGTGAGGGTTAGCATTAGGGTGAGGGTTAGTGTTACTATTAGGGTTAGGGTGAGGTCTAGGGTGAGGGTGAAGTTTAGGGATAGGGTGAGGGTTAGGGTGAGTATTAGGGTGAGGGCTAAATTTAGGGTTACTTTGATAGATAGGTTTAATGTGAGGGTTAGGGTTAAGGTTAGGGTTAGGGTTAGGTTGTGGTTAAGGTTTAGGGTGAGATTTAGGGTGAGAGTGAGGTTTAGGGTTAGCGTGACTGTTAGATTGAGGGTTAAGGTGAGGATTAGGGTTAGTGTTAGGGTTAGGGTGAGGGTGAGTGCTAGGTTTAGGGTGAGGGTTAGGGTTAGTGTTTGGTTAGGCTTAGGGTTAGGGTGAGGGTTAGAGTTAGGTTAGGGTTAGGGTTCGTGTTATGTTTATTGTTAGGGTTACGGTTAGGGTTAGGTTGAGGGTGAGTGTGAGGGTGAGGGTTAGGGCTAGGGTGAGGGTGAGGTTGAGGGTGAGGGTTAAGGTTAGGGTGAGGGTGAGGGTGAGTGTTAGGGTTAGGGTTTGGGTTAGGGTTAATGTGAAGTTTAGGGTTAGGGTTGGGGTGAGGTTGAAGGTTAGTGTTAGCTTTAGGGTTAGGGTGACGGTGAGGTTGAGGGTGAGGGTTAGAGTTAGTATTAGGGTTAGCTTAGGGTTACGCTGAGTGGGAGGGAGAGGTGGAGTTTGAGGGTTAGGGTTAGGGTTATGTTGAGGGCTGGGTGAAAGTGAGGTTAAGGGTGAGGTTGAGTGTTACAGTTAGATAAGGGTTAGGGTTAGGGTTAGGGTGAGGGTTTGGGTTAGGGTGATGTTTAGGGTGAGAATGAGGGTTAGGGTGAGGGTTCGGTTGAGGTTTAATGTTTGGATGAGGGTAAGTTTTAGGGTTAGGGTGAGGGTGAGGGTGAGGGTGAGGGTGAGGGTTAGGGTTAGGTTAAGTGTTAGGGTTAGGGTAGGGTTAGAGTTAGGTTTAGGATAAAGGTTTGGGTTAGGGTTAGTGTTAGGGTTAGGCTTAGTGTTAGGGTGAATTTTAGGGTGTGGGTAAGGGTTAGGGTGAGGGTGATTTTAGGGTTAGGGTGAGGGTAATTGTTAGGACGAGGGTGAGGGTTAGGGTGAGGGTGTGGGTTATGGTTAGCATTAGGGTTAGGGATAACTTGAGGGTTAGGGTTAGGATTAGGCTTAGTGGGAGGTCTAGGGTGAGGTTCAGGGTTAGGTTTAGGGATAGGTTGAGGATTAGTGTTAGGGTTAGGCTAAGGGTGAGGGTCAGCTTGAGTTTGAGGGTTAGTGTTAGGGTGAGTTTTAGGTTAGGGTTAGGGTGAGTGTTTGGGTGAGGGTGAGGGGTAGGGTTAGGATTAGCGTTAGCATGAAGTTTAGGGTTAGGATTAGGGTTAGGTTGAGGGTTAGGGTGAGGGTTACTGTTAGGGTTAGTGGTAGTGTGAGGATTAGGGTTAGGGTTAGGGTTAGGGTGAGGGATAGGGTTCGAGTTAGGGTTAGGGTGAGGTTTAAGGTTAGGATGAGGGTTCTGGTTATGGTTAGGGGTAGGATGAAATTTAGGCTGAGGGGTATGGTTAGGGTGAGAGTGAAGGTGAGGGTAAGGGTGAGGGTTTCACTTAGGTAAGTGTTAGGGATAGGGTTAGGGTGAGGGTCATGGTTAGGGTGATGTTTAGTGTGAAGGTGAGTGTTAGGGTGAGGGTGAGGGTGAGGGTGTGGTTGAGGGTTAGGGTGAGGTTGAGGGTTAGGGTTAGGATAAGGGTTCAGGTGAGGGTTAGGGTTAGGATGAATTTTAGGCTGAGGGGTATGGTTAGGGTTAGTCTGAGGTTTAGTTTTAGGGTAAGGGTGAATGTTAGGGTGGGGGTGAGGGTTAGGGTTAGGGTGAGGATTAGGATTAGAATGAGGGTTAGTTTTAGGATTAGGGTAAGTGTGAGGGCTAGCGTGAAGTTGAGGGTTAGGGTTAGGGTTAGGTTTAGGGTGAGGGTGAGGGTTAGGGTTTGGGTTAGTTTGAGGGTTAGGGTTAGGCTGAGGTTTAGGGTTAGGGTAAGGGTTATGGTTATAGTTAGGGTTAGGGATAGTGTGAGGGTGCGGGTGAGGGTGAGAGTTAGGTTTAGGATTAGGCTGAGGGTGAGGTTTAGGGTGAGAGTGAGGTTTAGGGTTAGGGATAGAGTGAGGGTTAGTGTTAGTTATAGGGTGAGGGTTAGGCTGAGGGTGAGGGTGAGGGTGAGGATTAAGATTAGGGTGAGGGTTAGGGTTAGGGTGAGGGTTAGGGTGAGATTTAGGGTTAGGGTGAGGGTTAAGGTTAGGGTTAGGGTTAGGTTGAGGGCTAGGGTTAGGGTTAGGGTTAGGGTTAGGGATTGTGTGAGGATTAGGTTTAGGGTTATTGTTATGGTGAGGGTTAGGCTGAGAGGTAGGGTTAGGGTTAGGGTGAGGGTTAGGATTACTGTGAGGGTGAGGTTAGGGTTAGGGTTATGATGAGGGTTAGAGTTAGGTTGAGCGTTAGGTTTAGGGTGAGGATGAGGGTGTGCTTCAGGGTGAGGGTTAGTTTTAAGGTTAGTGTTATGGTTAGCGTGAGTGTTAGGGTGAAGGTTAGGGTTAGGTGTTTGCTTATGGTTAGGGTTAGGGTGATGGTTAGATTTAGGGTTAGAGTTAGGTTTAGGAGTAGGGTGAGGGTGAGGTTAAGGGTTAGGGTGAGGGTTAGGGTGAGGGTTATGGTGACGGTCAGAGTTAGGATTAGGGTTACGGTTAGGCTGAAAGTGAGGTTGAAGGTGAGGGTGAGGGTTAGGGATAGGTTGAGGGTCAGGGTTTGGATCAGGGTTAGGCTGAGGATTCGGGTGAGGGTTAAGGTTAGGGTGAGGTTGAGGGTTAAGTTTAGGGTTTGGGTTTGGTTTAGTGTGAAGTTTAGGGTTAGGGTTATGGTGAGGGTTAGTGTTAGCGTTAGGGTAAGGGTGAGGGTGAAGGTGAGGGTTAGGGGTATTATTAGGGTTAAGATTAGGGTTAGGTTGAGGGGGTGTGGGAGGGGGAGTTTGAGGGTTAGTTTTAGGCTTAGGGTTAGGGTTAGGGTGAGGGCTGGTTGAGGGTGAGGTTTAGGGTGAGGGTTAGGGTTTCAGTTAGGTAAGGGTTAACATTAGGATTAGCGTGAGTGTTAGGGTGAGGGTTAAGTTGAGGGTTAGGGTTAAGGTTAGGGTTAGGGTTAGGGTTAGAGTTAGGATGAGGGTGAGGTTTAGGGTTAGGGTTAGGTTGAGGGTTAGGGTTAGGGTTCGGTTATGGTTAGGGTTAGGGTGAGCGTTAGACTTACGGTTAGGGTTAGGGTTAGCGTTAGGATTATTGTTAGGGTTAGGTTTAGTGTTAGAGTGAGGGTGAGGGTGAGGATTAGAGTTAGGTTAGGTGTATGGTAAGGGTGAGGGTGAGGGTTAGGGTTAAGGTAAGGGTGAGTGTTAGGGTTAGGTTTAGTGTTAATATGAGGGTTAGGCTGAGGGGTAGAGTTAGTGTTATGGTGAGGGTTAGGGTTAGTGTGAGGGTTAGCGTTAGGGTTAGGGTTAGGGTGAGGGTTAGGGTGAGGGTGAGGGTTAGGGTTAGGGTTAGCAAGGGGAGTGAGGGTAAGGCTTATGGTAAGGGTTAGGGTGAGGGTTAGGGTTAGTGTGATGTTAAGCATGAGGATGAAGTTTAGGGTGACTGTGAGGGTTCGGGTGAGGGTCCAGGTTAGGGTGTGGGTGAGGGTTAGGGTGTGGGTGAGGATTAGGTTGAGAGTGAGTGTTAGGGTTAGGGTTAGAAATAGGGTGAGGGGTAGGTTTAGGTTAGGGTTAGCGTGAGGGTTTGGGTTAGGGTTACAGTTATTGTGAGGATTAGGATTTGGGTTAGGGTTAGGGTGACGGTAATGGTTAGGTTTAGAGTTTGGGTTTTGGTTAGGGTTAGAGTAGGTTTAGGGATAGGGTTAGGGTTAGGATTAGGGTGAGGGTAGGGATAGAGTTAGGGTTAGGTTGAGGGTGAGGTTGAGAGTTTGGGTTAGGGTCACAGTTTGGTTGAGGGTGAGGGTGAGGGTCAGGGTTAGTATTAGGTTTGGGTTTAGGGTTAGGCTGAGGGTGAGGGTGAGTGTGAGGGTTAGGGTTAGGGTGAGGTTTAGGGTTAGGTTTCAGGTTAGGGTAAGTGTGAAGATTAGTGTTAGGATAGGGATGAGGTTTAGCCTGAGGTGTAGGGTAAGGGTTCGGCTTGGGTAGGATTAGTGGGAGGGTTAGGATTTGGGTTAGGGTAAGGTTAAGGGTTAGGATGAAGATTAGGGTGAGCGTGAGTTTTACGGTTAGGGTTATGGTTAGGGTGAGGCTTAGGGTGAGCATTAGGATTAGCGTCATTTTTAGGGTGAGTGTGAGGGTTAGGGTTAGGTTTAGGGTGAGGGTAAGGTTTAGGGTGAAGTTTAGTGTGAGAGTGAGGGTTAGAGTCAGTGTGAGAGTTAGGGTGAGGGTTAGTGTGAGGGTTAGGCGTACGGTTAGGTTTAGTGTTAGGGTTAGGATGAGGATGAATGTTAAGTTTAGGTAAGGGTTAGGGTTAGAGTTAGAGTGAGAAATAGGTTGAGGGTGAGGGTTAGGGAGCGGTTTAGGGTTAGGTTGTGGTTTAGGCTTAGGGATAGGGTTTGGGTGATGTTTAAGTTGAGGGTGAGAATTAGGGTGAGGGTGAGAGTTCGTTTGAGGTGAGGGTTAGGGTGTGGGTGAGGGTTAGGTTTAGGGTCAGGGATAGGGTGACTGTGAGTGTTTGGCTGAGAGTGAGGGTTCGGGTGCTGGTGGGATTTAAGGTGTGGGTGAGGGTTAGGTTTAGTGTGAGGATTAGGGTTAGGGTTAGGGTTATGGTGATGTTAAGGATTAGGGCGAGGTTTAGGGTGAGGGTGAGGTTTAGGGTTAGCGTTAGGGTTAGGGTGAGGCTTAGTGTGATGGTTAGGGTTAGGGTTAGGGTTAGGGTGAGAGGGACGGTTAGAGTTAGGGTTGGTGTGAGGGTTAGACTTATGGTTATGGTGAGGGTAAGGGTTAGGGTGAGGTTTAGGGTGAGGATGAGTGTTAGGGTTAGTTTTAGTGTTAGGGTGAGGGTGAGGGTTACAGTTAGGGTTAGGATTAGTGTGATATTTAGGGTGAGGTTGAGGGTTAGGGTGCGGGTGAGGGTGAGGGGTAGGGTTTGGGATAGGTTTATGGTAATGGTGAGGGTGATGGTGAGGGTTAGGTTAAGAATTAGGGTTATTGTTAGGGTGAGTGTTAGGGTGAGGGTGAGGGTGAGGGTGAGGGTTAATTTTAAGGTGTGGTTGAGGGTTAGGTTTAGGGTTAGAATTAGGGTTATGGTTACTGTTATGGTGAGGGTAAGGATTAGGGTGAGGTTTAGGGTGAGGGTGAGGTTTAGGGTTAGCTTTAGTGTTAGGGTGAGGGTTAGTGTGAGGGTTAGGATGGGAGTGAGGGTTAGAGTTAGGTTTAGAGTGACGGTTAGGGTGAGGGTTAGGGTGAGTGTAAGGGTTAAGGTGAGGTTTACGGTGAGGATGAGGTTTCGGGTTAGCTTTAAGGATAGGGTGAGGGTGATGGTTAGGGTGAGGTTTAGGTTTAGGGTTAGGGATAGGATGAGGATTAATGTTAGTGTGAGGGTTAGGGTTAGGGTTAGGCTTAGTTTGAGGATAAGGGTTAGGGTCAGGGTTAGGGTGTGCGTGAGGGTTGGGTTAGCATTAGGAATAGGGTGGGCGTTAGGGTGAGGGTTAGGGTTAGGGTGATGTTTATGGCTAGGGTGAGTGTTAGGGTGAGGGTGAGGATGAGGGTTAGGGTTAGGGTTAGGGTTAGGTATAGGGTTAGGGTGAGAGTGAGGGTGATGGTGAGGGTGATGGTGAGGGTTAAGGTGCGGGTCAGGGTTAGGGTTAGGCTTAGGGTTAGTTTTAGGGTGATTGCTAGGTTAGGGTGAGGGTTACGGTGAGGTTTACGTTTAGGGTTAGGTTTAGGGTGAGTGTTAGGTTGAGGGTTAGGGTTAGGCTTAGTGTTAGGGTGAGGGTGAGGGTTAGTGTTAAGGTTAGGGTGAGGGTCAAGGTTAGGGTGAGATCTTATTTCATGGTGAAGTATAGTGTGGTGAGGGTGAGGGTGAGGGTTTCGGTTAGGTAAGGTTTAGGGTTAGGGTTAGGGTGAGGATTAGGGTGAGGGTGAGGGTTAAGTTGAGGGTCAGGGTGAGGCTTAGGTTTGGGGTTAGGGTGAGGGTTAGGTTAAGGGTGAGGGTGAGGTTTAGGTTGAGTGTGAGGGTGAGGATGAGGGTGAGGTTGAGGGTTTGGGTGAGGCTGATGGTTAGGGTGTGGTTGAGGGTTAGGTTTAGGGTGAGGTTTAGGGTGATTTTGAGGGTTACGCTGAGGGTGAGGGTTAGGGTTAGGGTTAGGGTGAGGGTTAGGGTTAGGGTTGGGGTTTGGGTGAGGGTTAGGGTGAAGGGTAGGGTTAGGGTTATGGTGAGTCTTAGGGATAGTGTGAGGTTTAGTGTTAGGCTTATCGTTAGGTTTAGTGTGAGGACAAGGATTAGGGTGAGTGTTAAGGTGAGGGTTAGGCTTAGGGTTAGCGTTAGGGTTAGGGTGATGGTGGGGGTGAGGGGTACGTTTACGATTAGGGTCAGGGTTAGGCTGAGGTGGAGGGAGTGGTTGAGGATGAGGTTTAGGTTTAGGGTTAGTGTCAGGGTTACGGTGAGGGCTAGGTTGAGGGTGTGGTTTAGGGTGAGGGTGAGGGTGAGGGTGAGGGTTGCGTTGAGGGTCAGGGTGAGGGTTAGGATGAAGGTTGAGCTGAGGGCTATGATTAGGGTTAGGCTAAGTGTTAGGGTTAGGGTTAGGGTGAGTGTTAGGCTGAGGGTGAGGGTTATGGTTAGTTTTAGTTTGAGGGTTAAGGTTAGGGTTAGGGTTAGAGTGAGGATTAGTTTGAGGGTTAGGGTTAGGGTTAGGGTGAGGATTAGGTTTAGCTTGAGGGTTAGGGTTAGGATTAGTGTTAGTTTTAGGCTTAGGGTTAAGGTTATTGTTAGTGTTAGGGTTAGGGTTAGGATGATGGTTGGGGTGAGGGCTAGGTTTAGGATTAGGGTTAGGGTTAGGAGGAGGCTGATGGGGAGAGTTCGGCTGAAGTTTAGGGTTAGGGTTAGGGTTACTGTGAGGGCTAAGTTGAGGGTGAGGGTTAGGGTGAGGGTGAGTGTGAGGGTTACGGTTAGGTAAGGGTTAAGGTTATTGTTAGGGTGAGTATTAGGTTAAGTGTGAGGTTTAGTGTGAGGGTTATGATTTGGATGAGTGTTCGGTTAGGGTTTTGGTGACGTTTATGGTTTGGGTGAGGTTTAGGGTGAGGGTGAAGCTTAGGGTTAGGGTTAGTGTTCGGGTGAGATTGAGCATTAGATAGTGGATGTGGGTTAGGGTTAGGGAGAGAGTTAGGGTGACGGTGAGGGTTAGGTTGACTGTGTGGGTTGGGGTTAGGTTTAGGATGAGGTTTAGGGTTAAGGTGAGGGTTAGGTTGAGGGGTAGGGTTAGGGTTAGGGTTAGTGTGAAGATAACGGTTAGGGTGAGGGTTAGGGTGAGGTTTAGGGTTATCATTAGCGTTAGGGTGAGGGTTATCGTTAGGGTAAGGGTTAGGGTTAGGGTTAGGGTGAGGGTTATGGTTATGGTTAGGGTTAGGGAGAGGGTGAGTGTTAGTGATAGGATTAGGGTAAGGATTAATGCTAGAGTGAGGGTGAAGGTTAGGGTGAGGGCTAAGGTGTGGGTGAGGGTTAGGGTGAGGGTGAGTGTGAGGTTTTCGGTTAGGTAAGGGTTAGGGTTAAGTTTATAGTGTGGATTAGGGTGAGGGTGAGGGTTAGGTTGAGGGTTAGGGTTAGGGTGAAGGTTAGTGTGAGGGTTAGGGTTAGGGTTAGGGTGAGGGTTAAGGTGAGGGTTAGGGTGAATTTTAGGGTTAGGTTAGTTTTAGGGTGAGGGTGAGGGTTTGGTTTAGGGTTAGGTTTAGTTTTAGGGTTAGGGTGAGGGTTAGGGTTAGTGTGAGGGGTAGTGTTAGGGTTAGGTTTAGGGTTATTGTGAGGATAAGGGTTAGGGTGAGGGTTAGGTTGAGAGTGAGGGTTAGGGTTAGCGTTAGGATTAGTGTGAGTGTTAGGGTGAGGGTTAGGGTTAAGGTTAGGGTGAGGGTGAGGATTAGGATTAGGGTTAGGATGAGGGTTAGGCTTAGTGTGAGGGTTAGGGTTAGGATTAGAATTACGGTGAGGTTTAGGGTTAGCGTTCAGATTAGAGTTAGTGCTAGGTTTAGGGTAATGGACATGGTTATGGTTATGGTTAGGGTTTGGGTGAGGGTGAGGGTGCGGGTTGGCGTTAGGGTTAGGGTTAGGATTAGGGTGATGGTGGGTGTGAGGGGTAGGTTTAGGATTAGGTTTAGGTTTAGGCTGAGAGGGAGGGAGAGGGTGAGGGTGAGGTTTAGGGTTTAGGTTAGTGTCAGGGTTACGGTGAGAGCTTGGTTGAGGCTGAGGGTTAGGGTGAGGATGAGGGTGAGTGTGAGGGTGAAGGTGAGGGTGAGGGTCAGTGTTAGGTTTCAGGTTAGGTTTAAGGTGAGGGTTAGGATTAGGGTTAGTGTGAGGGTTAGTGTGAGGGGTAGGGTTAGGGTTAGAGTGAGGGTTAGGGTTAGTTTGAGGGTTAGGATTAGGGTTAGGTTTAGTGTTAATGTGAGGATAAGGGTTAGGGTGAGGTTTAGGTTTAGGGTGAGGGTTAGGGTTAGGTTTAGGTTTAGGGTTAGAGTTAGGGTGACAGTGAGTGTGAGGGTGAGGGCTAGGGTGAGGGTTAGGGTGAGGGTGAGGGTCAGTGTTAGTGTGAGGGTCAGGTTTAGGGTTAGTGTTAGGGTGAGTGTTAGGTTTAGGGTGATGTTTAGGGTTAGGGTTACTGTGAGCATAAGGGTTGGTGTGAGGGTTAGGGTTAGTGTGAGGATAAGGATTAGGGTGAGCTTTATGGTGAGGGTGAGGATTAGGTTTAGGGTTAGCGTTAAGGTTAGGGTGAGGGTTAGTGTGAGGGTTAGGTTTAGGGTTAGGTTTAGGGTTAGGGTGAGAGTGAGGGTAAGGATGAGTTTGAGGGTTAGGGTTAGCATTAGGGTTAGGGTGAGGGTGAGGGTTAGGGTGAGGTTTAGGGTTAGGTCTGGGTGATATTTAAGGTGAGGGTGAGGGTGAGAGTTATGGTGAGGTTAAGGGTTAGGGTTAGGGTTAGGGTTAGGGTTAGGGTGAGGGTTAGAGTGATTGTTAGGGTTAGGGTGAGGGTTAGGATGAGGATGAAGCTTAGGGTTATCTTTAGGGTTAGGGTGAGCATGAGGTTTAGGGTGAGGGTTAAGTTTAGGTTTAGGAATAAGATTAGGATTTATGTTAGTGTGAGGGTTAGGATTAGGGTTAGGTTTAGTGTGAGGATTAGGGTTAGGGTGAGGGTTAGGGTGTGTGTGAGGTTCAGGTTAGCGTTAGGATTAGGGTGAGCATTAGGGTGAGGGTGAGGGTTAGAGTTAGGGTTATTGTTAGGGTTAGGGTTGGGGTTAGGGTGAGAGTGAAGTTGAGGGTCAGGGTGAGTGTTATGGTTTGGGTGAGGCTGACGGTTATGGTGTGGGTGAGGGTTAGGGTTAGGGTGAGGGTTAGGGGGACTCTGACGGTTAGTTTTAGGGTAAGTGTGAGGGTTAAGTTTAGGGTGAGGGCCAAGGTGAGGGTTAAGGTGAGGGTTAGGTTTAGGGTTAGGATTAGTTTGAGGGTTAGGTTTAGGGTTAGGGTTAGGGTTAGGGTGAAGGTCAGGGTTAGGGTTAGTGTCAGCGTTAGGGTTAGGGTGCTGTTTAGGTGGAGGTGAGGGTTAGGGTGAGGGTGAGGGTGATGGTTAGGGTTTGGGTTAGGGGTACGGTAAGGGTGAGTGTGATGGTAAGGGTTAGGTTTAGGATTAGGGTTAGCGTTCAGGTTCGGTTGTGGGTGGGTTTTAGGGTGTGGGTGAGGGTTAGGTTTACGGTGAGGATTAGGGTTAGGGTTAGGGTTATTTTGATGGTAAAGATTAGGGTGAGGTTTAGGGTGAGGGTGAGGTTTAGGGTTAGCGTTAGGTTTAGGGTGAGGGTTAGTGTGAGGGTTAGGGTTACGGTTATGGTTAGGGTGAGAGTGAGGGTTAGAGTTAGTGTTAGGGTGAGGGTTAGGCTTAGGGTTAGGGTGAGGGTAAGGGTTAGGGTGAGGGTTAGGGTGAGGATGAGGTTTAGGGTTTGCTTTAGGATAGGGTGAGTGTGAGGGTTAGGGTGAGGGTTATGTTTATGGTTAG
Source organism: Dipodomys merriami (assembly GCF_024711535.1). Classification (NCBI taxonomy): domain Eukaryota; kingdom Metazoa; phylum Chordata; class Mammalia; order Rodentia; family Heteromyidae; genus Dipodomys; species Dipodomys merriami. The sequence continues at coordinate 3,851,017 of NW_027206157.1, forward strand.
GGATAGGATGAGGATTAATGTTAGTGTGAGGGTTAGGGTTAGGGTTAGGGTTAGTTTGAGGATAATGGTTAGGATCAGAGTTAGGGTGTGCGTGAGGGTTGTGTTAGCGTTAGGAATATGGTGAGCGTTAGGGTGAGGATTAGGGTTAGGTTGAGGGTTAGGGTTAGGGTGATGTTTATGGCTAGGGTGAGTGTTAGGGTGATGGTGAGGATGAGCGTTAGGGTTAGGGTTAGGGTGAGAGTGAGGGTGAGGGTGAGGGTGAGGGTAACGGTTAGGGTGCCGGTCAGGATTAGGGTTAGGTTTAGGGTGAGGTTGAAGTTTAGGGTGAATGTTAGGGTTAGGGTGAGGGTTACTATGAGATTTAGGTTTAGGGTTAGGTTTATGGTGAGTGTTAGGTTGAGGGTTATGGTTAGGCTTAGTGTAAGGTTGAGGGTGAGGTTTAGTGTTAAGGTTAGGGTGAGGGTTAAGGTTAGGGTGAGATCTAAGGTCAGGGTGAAGGATAGTGTGAGGGTGAGGTTGAGGGTTTCGGTTAGGTAAGTGTTAGGTTTAGGGTTAAGGTGAGGAAATGGGGGCGGGTGAGGTTAGGTTGAGGGTTAGTGTTAGGGTGAGGCTTAGGGTTGGGGTTAGCGTGAGAATTAGGTTAAGGGTGAGGGTGAGGGTTAGGTTGAGGGTGAAGGTGAGGGTGAGGGTGAGGTTGAGGGTTCGGGTGAGACTGATGGTTAGGGTTTAGGTGAGGGTTAGGTTTAGGGTGAGGGTTAGGGTGACGCTGACGTTACGGTGAGGGTGAGGGTTATGGTTAGGGCTAGGGAGAGGGTTAGAGTGAGGTTGAGGGTGAGGGTTAGTGTTACTGTTAGGGTTATGGTGAGGGTGAGTGTTATGGTTAGGAATATTGTTAGGGATAGTGTTAGGTAGAGGGTGAGAGTGAGTGTGAGGGAGAGGGTTAGGGTTAGGATTAGGGATTGGGTTAATGTGAGTGTTATGGTGATGGTGAGGGTGAGGGTGAGGTTTATGGTGAGGGTGAGGGTGAGGGTTAGGATTAGAGTTAGGGTGAGTTTTATGGTTAGGTTTAGGTATAGGTTTAGGGTGAGAGTTAGGGTTAGGATTAGAGTTACATTTATGGTTAGGGTTATTTTAAGTTTAGGTTTAGTGTTAGGGATAGGGTTAGGGTGAGGTTGATGGTGAGGGTTAGGTTTAGGATTAGAGTTAGGGTTAGGGTGAGGGTTAGGGTGAAGGTTAGGGTTAGGGTTAGGGTTAGGGTGAGGGTTAGGGTTAGGGTTAGGGTGGGGCAGAGGGTTAGTGTTAGTGTTAGGGTTAGGGTTAGTGTGAGTATAAGCCTTAGGATGAGGAATAGGTGAGGGTGAGGATTAGGGTTAGCGTTAGGGTTAGAGTGAGGGATAGGGTGAGGGTAAGGTTGAGGGTGAGGTTAAGGGTTAGGGTTAGGGTGAGGGTTAGGTTTAGGGTTAGGGCTAGGGTTAGGTTGAGGTTGATAGTGAGGGTTAGGTTTAGGATTAGTGTTAGGGTTAGGGTGAGTGTTAGGGTGAGTCTGAGCGTTCAGGGTGTGGGTGAATGTTAGGTTTAGGGTGAGGATTAGGGTTAGGGTTTGGGTTATGGTGAGGGTAAAATCAGGGTGAGGATTAGGATTAGGGTGAGGTTTCGGGTTACCGTTAGGGTTAGGGTGAGGTTTAATATGAGGGTTAGGGTTCGGGTTAGGGTTAGGGTGAGGGTGACAGTTAGGGTTAGGGTTATTGTTAGGATTAGGGTGAGGCTGAGGATTAGCATTATGGTTAGCGTGACGGTTAAGGATAGCTTGAGGGCTAAAGTGACGGTGAGGGTTAGGGTGAGTATGAGGGTGAGGGTGAGGGTGAGGCTTTCAGTTAGGTAAGGGTTAGGGTTATGGTTGCGGTGAGAATTAGGGTGAGGGTGAGGGTGAGGTTGAGGGTTAGGGTTATGGTGAAGCTTAGGGTTAGTGTTAGGGTGATGTTTAGGGTGAGTGTGAGGGTTAGGGTGAGGGTGAGGTTTCGGGTGAGAGTGATGGTTGTGGTGAGGGTTAGGGTTAGGATGTGGGTGACTGTTAGGGTTATGGTGAGTGCTGGGAAGACGTTGAGTGTTAGGGTGAGGTTTAGGGTTAGGGTTAGGGTGATGATTAGGTTTATGGTTAGCGTTTGGGTGAGGGTTAGGGAGAGGGGTAGGGTTAGGATTAGGGTGAGGGTTAGGGTTAGTTTCAGGGTTAGGTTTAGGTTTAGGGTTACAGTTAGTGTGAGTATAAGGGTTAGGGTGAGTGTTAAGGTGAGGGTGAGGTTTAGGGTTAACATTAGGTTTAGGGTGAGTGTTAGGGTGAGTGTTAGGATTAGGGTGAGATTTAGGGTTATTGTTAGCGTGAGTGTTCAGGTTAGGGTGATGTTTAGGGTGAGGTTGAGGGTTAGGGTGACGGTAAGAGTGAGTTTAAGGGTGAGTGTGAGGGTGAGGGTGAGGGTGAGGGTTAGGATTAGGGTTAGGTTGAGTTTTAGGGTTAGGGTAAGTTTAGGGATAGGATGATGGTTAGGGTTAAGATTAGGGTTAGGGTTAGGTTTAGGGTTATATTTAGGCTTAGGGCTAGGGTTAGGGTTTGGCTGAGTGTAAGGGTTAGCCTTAGGAATAGGGTTAGAGTGAGGGTGGTGGTGAGGGTTAGTTTTAGGATTAGGGTTTTTTTTTAGGGTTAGACTGAAGGGATAGGCAGGGGGAGGAGGAGGGTTAGGGTTAGGGTTAGGGTTACGTTGAGGGCTTAGGTGAGTGTAGAGCTAGGGTGAGGGTGAGGGTAAGGGTGAGGGTTTCGGTTAGGTAAGTGTTCGGGTTATTGTTAGGGTGCGGTTTAGGTTGAGGGTGAGGGTTAGTGTGAGGTTTAGGATTAGGGTGAGGGTTAGGTTTCGGGTTTGGGTGAGGGTTAGGTTTAGGGTGAGGTTTAGGGTGAGTGTGAGGGTTAGGGTAAGTGTTAGGGTTTGGGTGAGGGATAGGGTTAGAGTGTGGGTGAGGATTACGGTTAGGGTGAGGGTGAGGGTTAAGGTTACGTTTAGGGTTAGGGTAAGGGTTACCTTGAGGTTGAGGGTGAGTGTTAGGGATAACGTTAGGGTTAGGGTGAGGGTTAGCGTGAGGGTTAGGTTTAGGTTTATAGTTAGGGTGATAGGGATAGGGTTAGGGTTAGAGTGAGGGTTAGGGTGAGTGTTAGGGTTAGGGTTAGCTTGAAGGTGAGGGTGAGGATTAGGGTTAGGGTTAGTTTGAGGGTTAGGGTTAGGTTGAGGGCTAGGGTGACGGTGAGGGTTAGGGTGAGGGTGACGGTGACAGTGAGGATTAGGGTTAGGGTTAGGATGAGGAATCACTTGAGCGTTCGCCTGAGGGTTAGGGATTGGATGAGAGCTAGGCTGAGGGTGAGAGTTAGGGTGAGGGTGAGGGTGAGGATTTTGGTTAGATAAGTGTTAGGGTTAGGATTAGGTTGAAGATTAGGGTGAGGGTGAGGGTTAGGTTGAGGGTTAGGATTAGGATGAGGGTTAGGGTTGGGGTTAGGGTGAGGTTTAGGGTTAGGGTGATGTTTAGGGTGAGGATGAGTGTTAGGGTGAGTTTGAGGATTCAGGTGAGCGTGAGTGTTCGGGAGTGGGTGAGGGTTGGGGTTTGGGTGAGAGTTAGGTTTCGGCTGAGTGTTAGGGTGACAGTGAGGGTTAGGGTGATAGTGAGGTTGAGGTTTAGGGTTAGCGTTAGGGTTAGGATGAGGGTTACGGTGAGGTTTAGGGTTAGGGTGAGGGTAAGGGTTAGGGTGATATTTAGGATGATGGTGAGGGTTATGGTGAGGGTGATGGTTAGGGTTAGGCTTAGGATTAGCTTAGTGTGAGGGTGAGGGTTAGGTTTAGGATTAGGGTAAGGTTTAGGGTTAGGGTGAGAGTAAGTGTGAGGGTGAGGATTCAGGTGAGGTTGAGTGTTAGGATGTGGGTGAGAGTTAGGATTACGGTGAGGGTTAGGGTGAGGGTGAGCGTTAGGATATGGGTGAGGGTGAGTTTGAGGGTTAGGGTTACGGTTAGGTTTATGATGAGGGTTAAGATTAGGGTTAGGGTTAGGGTGAGGGTTAGTGTGAGGGGTATGGTTAGGGTTAGGTTGAGGGTTAGGGTTAGTTTGAGGGTCAGAGATAGGGTTAGGGATAGGGTTAGTGTGAGGATAAGGGTTAGGGTGAAGGTTAGGTTGAGGTTGAGGGTATGGGTTAGCGTTAGCGTTAGGGTGAGGTTTAGGTTGAGCGTTAGGTTTAGGGTTAAGGTGAGGGTTAGGGTTAGGTTGAGGGTTAGGGTTACGCTTAGGTTTAAGGTTAGGGTTAGGGTCAGGATTAGGTTTAGCGTGAGGGTGAGGGTTAGGTTTAGGATTAAGGTAAGGTTTAGGGTTAGGGTGAGAGTAAGTGTGAGGGTGAGGATTCAGGTGAGGTTGAGTGTTAGGGTTTGAGTGAGAGTTAGGGTTAGGGTGAGGATTAGAGTTAGGGTTAGGGTTAGGTTTATGGTGAGTTTAAGGGTTAGGGTGAGGTTTAGGGTGAGGGTTAGTGTTAGGGTGAGGGTTAGGGTGGGTTTAGGGTGAGGGTGAGGGTTAGTGTTAGGGTAGGGTGAGATTTAGGTGAGTGTGAGTGTGAGGGATAGAATTAGGATTAAGTTTAGGGTTAGAGTTAGGGTGAGGGTGAGGGTTAGGTTTTTGATTAGAGTTAGGTGAGAGTGAGGGTGAGGTTCAGTGTTAGGATTAGGGTTAGGGTTAGGGTGAGTGTACGGGTGAATATTAGGGTTAGAGTTAGTGTTATGTTTTGGTTTAGTTGGTGGATAAGGGTTAGGGTGAGGGTTCGGTTGAGGGTGAGGGTGAGGGTTAGGGAGAGTTTGAGGGTTAGGGTTAGGGTGACCGTTAGGGTGAGGGTTAGCGTTAGGGAGGAGGGTTAGGCTTAGGGTGAGGGTTATGGTGAGGGTTAGGGTTAGGGTTAGAATGAGGTTTAGGGTGAGGGTTAAGGTTAAATTTAGGATTAGGGTGATGGTGAGGGTTAGTTTTAGGGTTAGGGTGAGGGTTAAGTTTAGGATGCGGTCTAGGGTGATGGTGAGTGTTAGGGTGAGGTTAAGGATGAGGGTGAGTTTTAGGGTTAGGGTTAGAGTTATTGTAAGGTTTAGGGTTAGGTTTAGGCTAAGGGTGAGTGTGATTCTTAGGGTTAGGTTTAGGTTTAAGGATAGTTTGAGGGTGGGGGTAAAGGGTAGGTTTAGGATTAGGGTTAGGTTTAGGGTTAGGTTGAGGGGGAGGCGAAGGTGAGGGTGAAGTTTAGATTTAGGGTTAGGGTTAGGTTTAGGTGAGGGCTAGGGTGAGGGTGAAGTTTAGGGTGAGGGTGAAGGTTTCGGTTAGGTAAGGGTTATGGTTATTGTCAGGGTGAGGATTAGGTTGAGGGTGAGGGTTAGTGTAAGGGTTAGGGTTAGGGTGAGTGATAGGTTTAGCTTTTTGGTGAGGGTTAAGGTTAGGGTGAGTTTTAGTGTGAGGGTGAGGGTTAGGGTTAGTTTGAGTGTTAGGGTTAGGGTGATGGTTAGGGTGAGGGTTAGTATTAGGTTGAAGCTTAGGGTGAGGGTGAGGGTTAGGGTTGTGGTTAGGTTTAGGATGAGGGTTAGGATTAGGGTTAGGGTTAGGGTGAGTGTTAGTCTGAGGGGTATGGTTAGGGTTAGGGTGAGGGTTAGGGTTAGTTTGAGGGTCAGAGTTAGGGTTAGGGTTAGGGTTAGTGTGAGGATAAGGATTAGAGTGAAGGTTAGGTTGAGGTTGAGGGTTAGGGTTAGCGTTAGCGTTAGGGTGTGTTTTAGGGTGAGGGTTAGGTTTAGGGTTAAGGTGAGGGTTAGATTTAGGGTGAGGGTTAGGGTAGGCTTACGGTTAGGGTTAGGGTTAGGGTTAGTTTTAGGGTTAGGGTGAGACTGAGGGTGAGGGTTAGCGTTAAGGTTATTGTTAGGTTTAGTATGAGGGTGGGGATGAGCGATATGTTTAGGATTAGTGTTAGGGTTAGGGTTAAGCTGACATGAGGTTGAGCGTGAGGGTGAGGTTTAGCGTTAGGGTTAGGGTTAGGGTTAGGGTGAGGGTGAGGGTGAGAGTGAGGTTGAGATTTAGGGTGAGGGTGAGGGTTTCGGTTAGGTAAGGGTTAGGGATATTGTAAGGGTGAGTATTAGGTTGAGTGTGAGGGTTAGGGTTAGGATGAGTGTTAGGGTTAGGGTTTTGGTTAGGGTTAGGTTTAGGTTGAAGTTTAGGGTTAGTGTGAGGGTTAGGGTGAGGGTGAGGTTGAGCGTTAGGCTGTAGGTGAGGCTTAGGGTTACGGTGAGGTTTTTAGGGTGACGGTGAGTTTAGGGTTACTATGAGGGTTAGGGTTAGGTTTAGGGTGAGTGTTAGTTTTAGGGTTATGTGGAGGGTTAGTGTGAGGGTTAGGATTAGGGTTAGGGTGAGGTTTAGGGTTAGTGTGAGGGTTAGGGTTAGGGTTAGGTTTAGGTTGAGGGTAAGGGTTAGGGTGAGTGTTAGGTTGATGGTGAGGGTTAGGGTGAAGGTGAGGGTTAGGGATATGGTTAGGCTTAGGGTGAGGTTTAGGATTAGGGTGAGGGTGAGGGTCAGGGTCAGAGTTAGGTTTCAGGAGAGGGTTAGGGTTAGGGTTAGGATTAGGGTGAGGGTGAGAGTGAGGGTTAGGTTGAAGGTGATGGGGAGGGTTAGTGTGAGGGTGACGGTTAGTTTTAGGGTGAGGGTAGGGTTATGATTAAGGTTAGGGTTAGGGTGAGGGTGAGGGTTGGAGTGAGGGAATGGTGAGGTTGAGGGTGAGGGTGATGGTTAGTGTTTGGGTGAGGGTTAGGTTTAGGGTTAGGGTTAATTATAGGGTGAGGGTTAGGGTTAGTGTTTGGGTTAGGATGAGGGTTTGGGTTAGGGTTAGTGTGAGGGTAAGTGTTAGGGTGAGGGTGAGGGTTAGGGTTAGGTTTAGGGTTAGGTTTAGGGTGAGGGTTATGGATAGGTTTAAGGTTAGGGTGAGGCTTTTGTTTAATGTTAGGTTTAGAGTTAGGTTGAGGGTGAGGGTGAGGGTTAGGATTTGGATTAGGCTCAGGATTAGATTTATGCTGAGGTTGAGGGTGAGTTTGAGGGTGAGGGTTAGGGTGAGAGTGAGTGTTAGGGTGAGGTTGATGGTGACGGTGAGGGTTTCGGTTAGGTAAGGTTTAGGACTAGGGTTATGGTGAGGATTAGGATGAGGGTTAGGTTTAGGTTGAGGGTTAGAGTTAGGGTGAGGGTTAGGGTTAGGGTGAGGGTGAGGGTTAGAATGAGGATTAAGCTGAGAGTTAGGGTTAGGGTGAGAGCTAGGTTGAGGGTGAGGGTTAGGGTGAGGGTGGGGTGAGGGTGAGGGTTAGGGTTAGGGTGAGGGTCAGGATTAGGGGTAGGTTTATTGTGAGGGTTAGTGTGAGGGGTAGGGTTAGGGTTAGGGTGAGGGTTAGGGTTAGCGTTAGGGTTAGTGTGAGAGTTAGGGGCAGGGTTAGGTTTAGGGTGAGGTTTAGGTTGAGGGTGAGGGTTAGGGTTAGGTTTAGGTTGAGAGTTGGGGTTAGGGGTAATGTTAGGGTGAGTGTTAGGGTGAGGGTTAGCTTGAGGGTGAGGGTTATGGTTAGGGTGAGTGATAGGGTTAAGATTAGATTTATGGTGAGTTTTAGCGTTAGGGTTAGTGTTAGGGTGAAAGTTAGGTTTAGGATTAGGGTTTGGGTAAGTTAAGGCTTAGGGTTAGGGTTTGGGTGAGGGTGACGGTGAGGGTTACGTTAGGGTTAGGGTTAGGTTTAGGGTGATGGTGGGGGTGAGGGGTAGGTTTAGGATTAGGGTTAGGGTTAGGCTGAAGGGGAGGGGAGTGTGATGGTGAGGTTTAGGTTTAGTGTTAGGTTTAGGGTTACGGTGAGGTCTAGGTTGGAGGGTGAGTGTTAGGGTGAGTATTAGGGTGAGGGTGAGGGTTTCGGTTAGTTAAGAGTTAGGGTTATTGTTAGGGTGAGGATTTGTTGAGTGTGAGGGTTAGTGTGAGGGTTAGGTTTTGGGTGAGGGTTCGGGTTAGGGTTTTTAGTGACAGTTAGGGTTAGGGTGAGGTTTAGGGTGAGGGAGATGCTTAGTGTGAGGGTTAGGGTTCGGGTGAGTTTGAGCGTTAAGGTGTGGGTAAGGGTAAGGTTTAGGGTGAGGGTTAGTTTGAGGGTAAGGGCTAGGGGGAGTGTTAGGGGGAGGGTAAGGGTTAGGGTTAACATTATGTTTAGGGTGAGTGTTAGGGTGAGGGTTCGGGTTACGGTTAGGGATAGGTTTAGGGTGAGGTTTAGGGTTAGGGTTAGGGTGAGGAATAGGGTTAAGATGAGGGTTAGGTTGAGGGTTAGGGTTAGGGTGAGGTTTAGGGTTAGGGTTAGATTGAGGGTTAGGGTTAGGGTGAGGTTTAGGGTGAGGCTGAGGGTTAGGGTGAGGGTGAGGGTGAGGGTGAGGTTTCGGGTGAGGGTCAGGGCTGGGTTTGGGTTAGGTTTAGGGTGAGGGTTAGGGTGATGTTGAGGGTTAGGGTGAGGGTGAAGGTTAGGGTTAGGGTTAGGGTGAGGGTTAGGGTTAGAGTTAGGGTTAGGGTGAGGGTTATGTTGAGGGTTAGGGGTAGGTTTAAGTTGAATGTTAGTGTTAGTGTGAGGGTTAGGGTTAGGGTTAGTGTGAGGTTAAAGTTTAGGGTGAGTGTGAGGGTTAGGTTTAGGGTTAGGGGGAGGGTGAGGTCTTGGGTGAGGGTGTTTGTCTGAGAGTGAGGGTGAGGGTTTGGGTTTCGGTTATGTAAAGGTTATGGTTATTTTTAGGGTGAGGATTAAGTTGACGGTGAGGGTTAGTGTGAGGGTTAGTGTTAGGGTGAGGGTTAGGGTTCGGATGAGGGTGAGGGTTAGTGTGTGTGTGAGGGTTAGGGTTAGGGTGAGGTTTAGGCTGACTGTGAGGGTTAGGGTGAGTGGGAAGGTTAGGGTTAGGTTTCGGGTGAGGGTTAGGCTGAGGGTTAGAGTGAGGGTGAGGCTTAGGGTGATAGGTAGGGTTACTGTTAGTGTGAGGGTTAGAGTTTGTGTGGGGGCTAGGGTTGGGTTTAGGGTTAGGGTTAGTGTGAGGATAAGGGTTAGGGTGAGGTTTAGGGTAAGGGTTAGGGTAAGCATTAGGATTAGGGTGAGGGTTAGGGTCAGTGTTAGAGTTATGGTTAGTGTTAGTGTGAGGGTAAGGGTTAGGGTTAGTGTTAAGGTAAGTTTTAGGGTTAGGGTGAGGGTTTGGGTAAGGATTAGGAATAGGAAGAGTGTGAGGGTGAGGGTTAGGGTAAGGATTAGGGTGAGTGTGAGGGTTAGGGTGAGGGTTAGAGTGAGGGTGAGGCTTAGGGTGAGAGGTAGGGTTAGTGTTAGGGTGAGGGTTAGATTTAGTGTGGTGTTTAGGGTTGAGTTTAGGGTTAGGGTTAGTGTGAGGATAAGGGTTAGGGTGAGGATTAGGGGTGAGGGTTAGGGTAAGCGTTAGGGTTGGGGTGAGGGTTAGGTTGAGTGTTAGGGTTTGGGTTAGTGTTAGGGTGAGGGTAAGGGTTAGGTATAGTGTTAGGGTAAGGTTTAGGGTTACAGTGAGGGTTAGGGTAAGGGTTAGGGATAGGATAAGTGTGAGGGTGAGGGTTAGGTTAAGGATTAGGGTTATGGTGAGGGTTAGGGTTTCGTTTAGGGTTAGTGTTAGGGATAGGTTTAGAGTGAGGATATGGGTATGGATGAGGGTTAGGGTTAGGGTTATGTTTACGGTTAGTGTGAGGGTGAGGTGGAGTTTTATTAGTTGGATTATATTTAGGTTTAGGGTTAGGCTGAGGAGAGGGTGAGGGTGATGGTTGAGGGTTAAGTTTAGTGTGAGGGTTAGGGTTAGGCTTAGGGTTAGGGTGAGGGTAAGGATTAGGGTGCGGTTTAGGGTGAGGGTGAGGGTTAGGTTTAGCATTAGGTTTAGGGTTAGTGTGAAGGTAAGGGTGAGGTGAGGGTTTCGATTAGGTAAGGGTTATGGATAGGTTAGGGTGAGTAATAGGTTGAGGGTGAGGGTTAGATTGAGGGTTATGTTTAGGGTGAGGGTTAGGGTTAGGCTTAAGGTTAGAGTTATGTTTAGCATGATGTTTAAGGTGAGAGTGAGGGTTAAGGTCATTGTGAGGGTTAGGGTTAGGGTTAGGTTTAGGATTCGGGTTAGGGTGAATGTTAGGGTGAGGGTAAGGGTTTGGGTGAGGGTGAATTTTAGGGTGTGGGTGTGGGTTAGATTTAGGGCGAGGATTAGTGTTAGGGTTGGGATTCTGGTGAGGGAAAAGATTAGGGTTAGAATTAGGGATAGGGTGAGGATTAGTGTTAGTGTGAGGGTTAGGTTTAGGGTTAGGTTGAGAATTAGGTTTAGTGTGATGTTTATGGTGAGAGTGAGTGTTAGGGTGAGGGTGAGGTGAGGGTTAGGGTTCAGGTGAAGGTGAGGTTCAGGGTGAGGATTAGGGTTAGGGTCAGGCTTGGTGTTAAGGTAAGGGTGAGGGTTACGTTTAGGGTGAGGGTTAGTGTTAGGGTTTGGGTTAGGGTTAGGGTGAGAGTTGGGGTTTCGGTTAGGGTTAGGGATAGGGTTAGGGTGAGGGTTAGGGTTAGGCTTAGGCTTAGGGTTAGGGTGAGGTTAAGGGTTAATATTAGGGTTAGTGTGAGGGTTAAGTTTAGGGTGAGGGCTAAGGTGAGGTTGGGGGTTAGGGTGAGGGTGAGGGTTTTAGTTAGGTAAGGGTTAGTGTTAGGGTTAGGGTGAGGATTAGGGTGAGGTTGAGGGTTAAGTTGAGGTTTAGGGTTAGGGTTAGCTTTAGGGTGAGGATTAGAGTTAGGGTTCGGATTAAGGTGAGGGTAAGAATTCGGGTGAGGTTTAGGGTGAGGTTGAGGTTCAGGGTTAGCGTTAGGGTAAGGGTGAGGGTTAGTGTGAGGTTTAGGGTAAATTTTAGGATTAGGGTGAGGGTTACAGGTAGGGTTAGGGTGAGGGTTAGGATTAGGTTTAGGGTGAGTGTAAGATTTAGGGTGAGGGTTAGGGTGAGGTTGAGAGTTAGGTTTATAATTAGGGTTAGGTTGAGGGTGAGGTTTAGTGTGAGGGTCAGGATTCGGTTTATGGATAGGGTGAGGATTAGGGTTAGTGTGAGGGATAGGGTTAGGTTTAGGGTTAGGGTTAGCGTTAGGGTGAGGATAAGGGTTAGGGTGAGGCTTAGGTTGAGGTTCATGGTTTGCTTTAGCATTACGGTTTGGGTGAGCGTTAGGGTGAGGGTTAGGTTTAGCGTGAGGATTAGGCTTAGGGCTAGGGTGAGGGTTAGGGTTAGTGTGTGATTATGGTGAGAGTGAGTGTTAGGTTGAGGGTGAGGTTGAGGGTTAGGTTTAGGTTTAGGGTTAGGGTTCGGGTTAGGTTGAGAGTGAGGGTGAGGGTGAGAGTTAGGGTTCCGGTGCGGATGAGGGTGAGGGTGAGGGTTAGGGTGAGTTTCAGGGTTATGGTTAGGGTTACGGTGAGGGTGAGCATTAGTGATAGGGTTAGGGTGAGTTGTTTTTTTTTGTTTTTTTTTTTTTTGGGTCCGGTCGTGGGGCCTTGAACTCTGGGCCTGGGCGCTGTCCCTGAGCTCTTCAGCTCAAGGCTAGAGCTCTACCACTTGAGCAACAGCGCCACTTCCGGCTTTTTCTTTTTGCTTATGTGGTGCTGAGGAATCGAACCCAGGGCCTTGAGCATGCAAGGCAAGCGCTCTACCACTGAGCCACCTTACCAGCCCCTAGGGTGAGTTTTAAGGTTAGGGTGAGTGTTAAGGTTTGGGCTCGTGTTCGGGTGAGGGTGAGGCTTAGGGTGACGGTGAGGGTGAGGTTTTTGTTTAGTTCAGGTTTGGGGTTAGGGTTATGGTGAGGATTAGCTTGATGGTGTGGTTTAGCTTGAGGGTTGGGGTTTCGGTGAAGGTTAGGGTGAGGGTTAGGGTTAGGGTTATGGTTAGAGTTAGGATGAGGGTTAGTGTGAGGGTTAGGGTAAGGGTTAGGTTTATGGTGAGGGTGAGGGTTAGGGTGAAGGTGAGTTTGAGGGTTAGGTTTAGGGTTAGGGTTAGGGTTAGGGATAGGGTTTCAGGTGAGGGTGAGGGTGAGGGTTAGGGTGAGGGTCAGAGTTAGTGTTACGGTTTGGGTGAGGGTGAGGGTTAATGTTATGGTGAAGGTGATGGTTTTGTTTAGGTAAGGGTTAGGGTTAGGGTTCTGGTGAGGATTAGCGTGATGGTGAGGTTTTGGTTGAGGGTTAGGGTTACAGTGAGGGTTAGGGTGAGGGTGAGGGTTAAGGTTAGGGTTAGGGTGACTGTTAGGGTTAGAGTTAGGGTTAGGGTGAGGGTTAGGTTGAGGGGTAGGGTTAGGTTTAGGATTAAGGTTAGGGTTAGTGTGATGGTTAGGGTTAGGATTAGTGTGAGGTTAAAGTTTAGGGTGTGCGTGAGAGTTAGGGTTAGAGTTAGGGTTAGGGTGAGGTCTAGGGTCAGGTTGAGTGTTAGATTGAGAGTGAGGGTGAGTGTTTAGGTTAGGTAAAGTTTAGGTTTATTGTTAGGGTGAGGATTAAGTTGAAGGTGAGGGTTAGTGTGAGGGTTAGGGTTAGGGTGAGGGTTAGGGTTCGGATGAGGGTGAGGGTTAGTGTGTGTGTGAGGGTTAGGGTGACAGTTAGGGTTAGGGTGACAATGAGGGTTAGGGTGAGTGTGAGGGTTAGGCTTCGGTTTCGGGTGAGGGTTCGGGTTAGGGTTAGAATGAGGTTGAGGCTTAGGGTGTGGGGTAGGGTTAGTGTTAGTGTGAGGTTCAGAGTTAGTGTGGGGGTTAGGGTTGGGTTTAGGGTTAGGTTTAGTCTGAGCATAAGGGTTAGGGTGAGGGTTAGGTTGAGGGTTAGGGTAAGGGTTAGGGTTAGGGTGAGGGTTAGGGTGAGTGTTAGGGTTAGGGTTAGTGTTAGGGTGAGGGTAAGCGTTAGTGTTAGTGTTAAGGTAAGTTTTAGGGTTAGGGTGAGGGTTGGGGTAAGGGTAAAGGATAGGGTGAGAGTGAGGGCGAGGGTTAGGGTTATGGTTAGGTTGAGGGTTAGGGTTAGGGATAGGTTTAGGGTAAGGTTTAGGGTTACAGTGAGGGTTAGGTTTTGGTTTTGGGTGAGTGTTAGGGTTAGGGTTACGGTGAGGGTGTGGGTAAGGATGCGGGTTAGGGTTAGGGTTATGTTTACGGTTAGTGTGAGGTTGAGTTTGAGGGTTAGGGTTTGGATTATGTTTAGGTTTAGGGTTAGGCTGAGGGACAGGGTGAGGGTGAGTGTGAGGTTTAGGTTTAGTGTGAGGGTTAGGGTTATGCTTAAGTTTAGGGTGAGGGTAAGGATTAGGGTGTGGTTTAGGGTGAGGGTGAGGGTTAGGTTTAGCATTAGGGTTAGGGTTAGGGTGATGGTTAGTATTAGGGTTAGGATTAGGGTCAGGGTGAGGATGAGGATTAGGGTTAGGTTTAGGTTGAGGGTTAGGGTTAGGGATTGGGTTAGGGTGAGGGTGAGGGTGAGATTGAGGGTTAGGGTTAGGGTGAGGGTTAGGGTTAGGCTTAAGGTGAGAGTTAAGTTTAGCGTGATGTTTAGGGTGAGAGTGAGGGTTAAGGTGAGTGTGAGGTTTAGTGTTAGGGTTAGGTTTAGGATTAGTGTTAGGGTTAGGGTGAGGGTGATGGTGAGGTTTAGGTTTAGGATTAGGGTTAGGGTTAAGGTGAAAGTTAGGGTGATTGTAAGGGTTTGGGTGAGGGTGAATTTTAGCGTGTGTGTGAGGGTTAGATTTAGGGCAAGGATTAGGGTTAGGGTTAGGTTTATGATGAGGGAAAGGATTAGGGTTAGAATTAGGGATAGGTTGAGGATTAATGTTAGTGTGAGTGTTAGGTTTAGTGTTAGGTTGAGGATTAGGTTTAGTGTGATGTTTATGGTGAGAGTGAGTGTTAGGGTGAGGGTGAGGATGAGTGTTAGGTTTAGGGTTAGGGTTAGGTTTAGGTTTAGGGTGAGAGTGAGGGTGAGGTGAGGGTTAGGGTTCTGGTGAGGGTGAGGTTCAGGGTGAGAGTTAGGGTGAGGGTCAGGCATAGGATTAGGGTAAGGGTGAGCATTACGTTTAGGGTGAGGGTTAGGGTGAGGGTTAGGTTTAGTTTCATATTTAGAGTGAAGTTGAGGTTTAGGGTGAGTGTGAGGGTTCAGATGAGGGTGAGGGTATGGGTTTGCGTGAGGGTTAGGGTGAGAGTGTAGTTTAGGGTTAGCGTTAGTGTTAGGGTGAGGGTTAGGGTTAGGGTTAGTTTTAGGGTGTGGGTGAGGTTTAGGGTTAGGATTAGGGTGAGGGTTAGGTTTAGGGTTAAGGTGAGTTTTAGGGTTAGGTTTAGGGTGAGGGTTAGGGTAAGGTTAGGTTTAGGGTGAGGGTTAGGGTGAGGGTGAGGGTGAGGATGAGGGTTAGGATTAGGTTTAGGGTTAGTCTGAAGTTGAGGGTTACGGATAGGGTTAGGCTGAGGGTGAGGGTTAGGATTAGGGTGAGAATAGGATTAGGGTGAGGGCTAGAGTGAGGGTGAGGGTTACACTGAGGGTGGAAGTGAGGGTGAGGGTGAGGATTAGTGTGACGGTTAGGGTTTGGGTTAGGGTGAGGGTTGCGGTTAGGGTGATGTTTAGGGTGAGGGTGAGGGTTAGGGTGAGTGTGAGGTTTGGGTGGGGGTGAGGGTTAGTGTGTGGCTGAGGGTTAGGCTGAGGGTTAGGGTTAGGGTTAGGGTGAGGGTTAGGTTTAGGATGATATTTAGTGTGAAGTTGAGGCTTAGAGTGAGTGTGAGGATTCAGATGAGGGTGAGGTTAAGGGTTTGCGTGAGGGTTAGGTTTAGGGTGAGGGTTAGGTTGAGAGTGAGGTTTAATGTTAGCGTAAGGCTCAGGGTGAGCGTTAGGGTGAGGTTTAGTGTTAGGGTTAGGTTTAATGAGAGGGTGAGTGTTAGGGTTAGGATTAGGGTGAAGGTTAGGGTTAGGTTGAGGTTTAGGGTGAGTGTGAGGGTTGGGATTAGAGTGAGGGTTAGGGTTAGTTTTAGGGTTAGGGTGAGGGCTAGGGTGAAGGTGAGGTTTAGTGTTAGGGTTAGGGTTAGGTTTAGGGTGAGGGTGAGGGTTAGGGTTAGGAATCGTTTTAGGGTTCTTATTAGGGTTAGGGTTAGGTTGAGGGTTAGGGTTAGGATGAGGGTGAGCGTTAGGTTTAGGTTTAGGGTGAGGGTTAGTTTAGGGTTAAGGTTAGGGTGAGGGTTAGGTTTAGGTTTATGGTTAGGGTTATACTTAGGGTTAGGTTTTAGCGGTAGGGTTAGGGTGAGGTTGAGGGTGAGGGTTAGTGTTAGGGTGAGGGTTAGGTTTAGGGTGAGGGCTATTGTGATTGTGAGGGTTAGCATGAGGGTGAGGGTGAAGTTGAGGGTGAGGGTGAGTGTGAGGTTTAGAGTGATTGTTATCGTTAGGGTTAGGTTGAGGGTTACGGTTAGAGTGATGTTTAGGGTGAGGGTGAGGGGTAGAGTGAGTGTGAGAGCTCAGGTGAGGGTGAGGGTTAGGGTGTGGTGAGGGTTAGGTTGAGGGTTAGGGTTAGGGTTAGGTTTAGGGTGAGGGTTAGGGTTAAAGTGAGATTTAAGTTGAGGGTGAGGGTTAGGGTTAGCGTTAGTATTATGGTGAGGTTTAGGTTGATTGTTAGGGTTAGATTTAGGGTTAATGTTAGGGTGAGGGTTAGGGTTAGGGTTATGGTGAGGGTTAGGTTTAGGGTGAGTTTTAGGGATAGAGTTAGGGATAGGGTGAGGATGAGGTTGAGTGTTAGGGTTAGGGTTAGTGTTAGAGTTAGTGTGAGGGTGAGGGTGACGGTTAGGGTGTGCGTGGGGGTTAGGATTATGGTGAGGTTTAGGGTGTGGGTGAGAGTTAGGGATAGCATTAGGTTTAGGGTAAGGGTTAGGGTGAGGGTTAGGGTTATGGTTAGTGTTAGTGTGAGAGTTAGGGTTAGGGTGAGTTTTAGGGATAGAGTTAGGGATAGTGTGATGGTGAGGGTGAGGGTTAGGGTTAGTGTTAAGGTTAGAGTTAATGTGAGGGTGAGGGTGAGGGTTAGGGTTAGGATTAGGATTAGGGTTATTGTTAGGCTGATGTTGAGGGTGAGGGTGAGGGTGAGGTTTGTGTTTAGGGTGAGGGTTAGAGGTAGGGTTAGGGTTAGGGTTAGGATTAGGCTGAGGGTGAGGATGAGGGTGACGTTGAGGGTTAGGGTTAGGCTTAGTGTTAGTGTGAGGGTTAGGGTTAGGTTTAGGTTTAGGGTTAGGGTGAGGTTGAGGTTTAGGGTTAGGGTTAGGGTTAGGGTGAGGGTTAGGGTTAAGGTGAGATTTACGTTGAGGGTGAGGTTTAAGGTTAGCGTTTGTATTGTGGTGAGGTTTAGGGTGAGTGTTAGGGTTAGATTTAGGGTTAATGTTAGGTTGAGGGTTAGGGTTAGGGTTATGGTGAGTGTTAGGTTTAAGGTGAGGTTTAGGGATAGAGTTAGGGTTAGGGTGAGGATGAGGTTGTGGGTTAGGGTTATCGTTAGGGTTAGAGTTAGTGTGAGGGTGAGGGTGACGGTTAGGGTGTGTTTGGGAGTTAGGTTTATGGTGAGGTTTAGGGTGTGGGTGAGAGTTAGGCTTAGCATTAGGTTTAGGGTAAGGGTTAGGGTGAGGGTTAGGGTTAGTGTTAGTGTTAGTGTGAGGGTTAGGGTTTGGGTGAGGTTTAGGGATAGAGTTAGGGTTAGTGTGATGGTGAGGGTGAGGGTTAGGGTTAGGGATATGGTTAGAGTTAATGTGAGGGTGAGGGTGAGGGTTAGGGTTAGGATTAGGATTAGGGTTATTGTTAGGCTGATGGTGAGGGTGAGGGTGAGTGTGAGGTTTATGGTTAGATTGAGGGTTAGAGGTAGGGTTAGGTTTAGGGCTAGGATTAGGCTGAGGGTGAGGATGAAGGTGACGGTGAGGGTTAGGGTTAGGTATAGGTATAAAGTTAGGGTGAGGGTTAGTGTTAGGGTTAGGGTTAGGGTGAGGGTGAGGATGAGGTTGAGTGTTAGGGTTGGTATTTGGTTTATGGTGTTAGGGTGAGGGTGAGTGTTAGGGTTAGGGTGATTGTTAGGGTTAGGTGTAGGGTTAGAGTTAGGGTGAGAGTGAGGTTTACGGTTAGTTTTAGGGTTAGGGTTATTGTTAGGCTTATGGTTAGTGTGAGGGTTAAGGTTAGGGTGATGGTGAGGGTTAAAGTTAGGGTGAGAGTTAGGGTTAGGGTGAAGGTTAGAGTGACTGTGAGGGTTAGGGTTAGGGTTAGCATTAGGGTTATGGTGAGAGTAAGGGTTAGTGTGAGGGTTAAGGTGAGGGTGATGGTTAGGTTTATCGTTAGGGTCAGGGTGAGGGTTATGGTGAGGGTTAGGGTTAGGGTTAGGGTTATGGTGAGGGTAAGGGTTACGTCAGGTTTAGGGTGAGGGTGAGGGTTAGGGTTATGATGAGTTTAAGGGTTAGGGTGAGTTTTAGGGAGTGGGTGAGGGTTAGGGTTAGCATTAGGGGTAGGGTGAGTGTGAGGGTTAGGGTGAGTTGTAGGGTTAGGGTTAGGGTGAGGGTTAGGTTTAGTGTGAGTGTTAGGGTTAGGCTTAGGTTTAGGGTGAGGGTAAGGATTAGGGTGTGGTTTAGGGTGAGGGTGATGGTTAGGTTTAGCATTAGGTTTTGGGTTAGGGTGAGGGTTATGATTAGGTTTAGGGTTAGGTTAAGGGTGAGGGTGAGGAGTAAGGTTAGGGTTAGGTTGAGGTTTAGGGTTAGGGTTTGGGTTAGGTTGAGGGTGAGGGTGAGGTCAGGGTTTCGGTTAGGTAAGGGGTAATGTTAGGTTAGGATGAGGATTAGGTTGAGGTTGAGTGTTAGATTGAGGGTTATGGTTAGGGTGAGGGTTATGGTTAGGCTTAAGTTGTGGGTTAGGTTTAGCGTTATGTTTAGGATGAGAGTGAGGGTTAAGGTGAGGGTGAGGGTTAGGGTTAGGGTTAGGGTTAGGGTGAGGGTGATGGTGAGGGTTAGGTTTAGGATTAGGGTTAGGGTTAGGGTGAATATTAGGGTGAGGGTAAGGGTTTGGGTGAGGGTGAATTTTGGGGTGTGGTTGAGGGTTAGGTTTATGTTGAGGATTGGGTTTAGGTTAGGTTTATGGTGAGGGAAAGGATTAGGTTTAGAATTAGGGATAGGGTGAGGATTAGTGTTAGTGTGAGGGTTAGGGTTAGGGTTACGGTTAGTGTGAGGATGAGGGTTAGGGTGAGGGTTAGGGTGAGGTTGAGAGTTAGGGTTAGCATTTGGGTTAGGGTTAGGGATAGGGTGAAGATTAGGGTTAGTGTGAGGGTTATGGTTAGGGTTAAGGTTAGGTTTATTGTGAGGTTAAGGCTTAAGGTTAGGGTTATGGTGAGGGTTGAGGGTTAGGGTTAGCGTTACAGTTAAGGTGAGAGTTAGTTTGAGGGTTAGGTTAGGGTGAGTTTTAGGGTTAGGGTTAGGTTGAGGATTAGGCTTAGTGTGATGTTTATGGTGAGCGTGAGTGTTAGGGTGAGGGTGAATTTTAGGGTTCGGGTGAGGGTTAGGTTCAGGGTGAATGTTAGGGTGAGGGTCAGGGTTAGGGTTAGGCTTAGGGTGAGTGTTAGGTTTATGGTGACGTTTAGAGTTAGGGTTTGGTTTATGGTTAGGGTGAGAGTTAGGGTGACCGTTAGGGTTAGGGTTAGGGTTAGGGTGAGGGTTAGGTTTAGGGTTAGGTTTAGGGTGAGGTTGAGGGATATTGTTAGGTTTAGTGTGATGGTTAAAGTTAGGGTGAGGGCTAAGGTGAGGTTGAGGGATAGGGTGATGATGAGGGTTTCACTTAGGTAAATGTTAGGGATAGAGTTAGGGTGAGGATTAGGGTGAGGGTGAGGGTTATGTTGAGGGTTAGGGTTAGGCTTAGGTTTAGGGTGAGGATTAGGGTTAGGGTTAGGGTTATGGTGAGGGTAAGTATTAGCTTGAGATTTAGGGTGAGGTTTAGGTTTAGGGTTAGCGTTAGGGTAAGGGTGAGGGTTAGTGTGAGGTTTAGGGTTAGGGTTATGGTTAGGATGAGGAATAGATTTAGGGTTAGGGTGAGGTGAGGGTTTCGGTTAGCTAAGGTTTATGTTTAGGTTAGAGTGAGGATTAGGTTGAGGGTGAGGGTTAGATTGAGGGTTAGGGTTAGGGCGAGGTTTAGGGTTAGGCTTAAGGTGAGGATTAGGTTTAGCGTGATGTTTAGGGTGAGGGTGAGGGTAAAGGTGAGGGAAAGGATTATGGTTAGAATTAGGGATAGGTTGAGGATTAGTGTTAGTGTGAGTGTTAGGGTTAGTGTTAGAGTTAGTGTGAGTATAAGGGTTAGGTTGAGGGTTATGGTGAGGGTGAGGGTTAGGGTTAGCGTTAGGGTTACGGTGAGCGTTAAGGTGAGGGTTAAGGTTAGGGTGAGGGTTAGGGTTATGATTAGGTTGAGGATTAGGTTTAGTGTGATGTTTATGGTGAGGGTGAGTGTTCGTGTGAGGGTGAGGATGAGAGTTAGCATTAGGGTTAGGGTTAGGTTTAGGTTTAAGGTGAGCGTGAGGGTGATGGTGAGTGTTAGGGTTAGCCTTAGGGTGAGGATTAGGGTTAGGGTTAGGGTTATGGTGAGGGTAAGTCTTAGGGTGAGGTTTAGAGTGAGGTTTAGGCTTAGGGTTTGCGTTGGGGTAAGGGTGAGGGTTGGTGTGAGTGTTAGAGTTAGGGTTAGGGTTAGGGTAAGGGTTAGATTTAGGGTTAGGTTGAGGGTTAGGGTCTGGGTGAGTGTAAGGGTTAGGGTGTGGGTTAGGGTGAGGTTGAGGGTTAGGGTTATCATTTGGGTTAGGGTTAGGGTGAGGGTTAGGTTGAGGGTTAGGGTTAGGGTGTGTTTATTGTGAGGGTGAGTGTTAGGCTGAGGGTGAGGTTGAGGGTTAGGTTTAGGGTTAGGGTTAGGTTAAGGGTTAGGGTGACAGTGAGGGTGAGGGCGAAGGTTAGGTTTCGGGTGTGGGTGAGGGTGAGCGTTACTGTTACGTTTAGGATGAGGGTTAAGGTTAGGGTGAGGGTTAAAGTTTGGTTGAGGGCTCGGGTGAGGGCTCAGATTAGGGTGACGGTGAGTGTGAGGGTTTCGTTTAGGTAAGGGTTAGGGTTAGGGTTATGGTGATGATTAGCGTGATGGTGAGGTTTAGGTTGAGGGTTAGGGTTATGGGGAGGGTTAGGGTTAGGGTTAGGGTGAGGGTGAGGGTTATGGTTAGGGTGAGGGTGAGGGTTAGTGTGAGGGTCAGGGTTAGGGTTAGGTTTAGGGTGAGGGTGAGGGTTAGTGTTAGGGTTAGGGTGAGGGTTAAGGTTGGGGTGTGGGCTCTATGGTGATGATGAGGTTTATGGTGAGGGTGAGGGTGAGTGTTTCCGTTAGGTAAGGTTTAGGGTTAGGTTTATGGTGAGGATTAGTGTGAGGGTGAGGGTTCAGGTCAGGGTGAGTATTAGGTTTAGTGTTAGGGTTACGGTTATGGTGAGTGTTAGGATTAGGTTTAGGGTTTGCGTTAGTGTTAGTGTGAGGGGTAGGGTTAGGGTTAGGGTGAGGGTTAGGGTTAGTGTGAGGGTTAGGGTTAAGTTTAGGATTAAGGTTAGTGTGACGATAAGGGTGAGGGTGAGGGTTAGTTTGAGGGTGAAGATTAGCGTTAGCGTTAGGGTTGGGGTTAGCGTTAGGTTTGGGGTGAGGGTTAGGGTTAGGGTTAGAGTGAGGGTTAGGGTTAGGTTGATGTTTAGGGTGAGGCTGAGTGTTAGGGTTCGGGTGAGGGTTCGGGTGAGGGTGAGTGTGATTCTGCGAGTGAGGTTTAGTGTGTGGCTTAGGGTTAGGGTTAGGGTGAGGGTTATGGTGAGGTTTAGGGTTAGGGTTACTTTTAGGTTGAAGGTGAGGGTGAGGGTTAGGGTTAGGGTTAGTTTGAGGGTTACGGTTAGGTTGAGGGCTAGGGTGAGGGTGAGGGTTAGGGTGAGAATTAGGTTTATGGTGAGGGGTAGAGTTAGGGTTAGGGTGAGGGTTAGGTTAGTGTGAAGGTTTGGGTTAGAGTTAGGGGTAGTGTGAGGTTAAAGTTTAGGGTGAGGGTTAGGTTGAGGGTGAGGGTTAGGGTTATCGTTAGGGTTAGTATGAGGGTTAGGGTTAGGATTAGGGTTATTGTTAGGTTTAGGGTTAGGGTTTGGGTGAAGGTGAAGGTGAGGGTTGGTATTAGAGTTAGGGTTAGTTTTAAGGTGATGGTGGGGGTGAGGTGTAGTTTTAAGGTTAGGGTTAGGGTAAGGCTGAGGGTGAGGGTGAGGGGGAGGGAAGGTTTGGGGTTAAGGTTAGGGTTAGGTGAAGGCTACATTGAGGGTGAGCGTTAGGGAGAGAGTGAGGGTGAAGGTGAGTGTGAGGGTTAGGGATAATTTTAGGGTTAGGGTGAGGGTTAGCCTGAGGGTTAGGTTTAGGTTTTGAGTTAGGGTGAGGGTGAGGGTTAGGGTTAAGGTTAGGGATATGGTTAGGTTTAGGGTTAGGGTGAGGTTTAGGGTTAGGGTTAGGGTTATGTTGAAGGTGAGGGTAAGTGTTAGGGTGTAGTGGAGTGTTAGTGTTAGCATTAGGGTTAGGGTGAGAGTGAGGGTTAGGGTGAGGTTTAGGGTTAGATTTAGGTATAGGGTGAGGATTAGGGTTAGTGTGAGGGTTAGGATTAGGTTTAGTGTGAGGATAAGTGTTAGGGTGAAGGTTAGGGTGCTGGTGAGGGTTAAGGTTAGCATTAGGGTTAGGGTGAGCGTTACCGTGAGGATTAGTGTTAGGATGAGGGTTAGGCTTAGTGTTAGGGTGATGGTTAGGGTTAGGGAGAGGGTTAGTGATTGGTTAGGGTTAGTGAGGGTTAGTGATTGGGTTAGGGTGAGGGTGAGGGTGAAAGTTAGGGTTTGGGTTAGGTTAAGAGTTAGGGTGAGGTTGAGAGTGAGGGCTAGAATTTGGTTAGAGTTAGGGTGATGGTGAGGATTAGGGTTGGATTAGATTTAGGGTGCGAATGAGGGTGCGGTTCAATTTTAGGTTTAGGTTTAGGGTTAGGGTGAGTGTTAGGGTTAGGTTTAGGGTTAGGGTTAGGATTAGGGTTAGGGTGAATGTTAGGATTAGGGTTAGGGTGGGGTTGAGGGATCGGGTTAGTGTGAGTGTTCGGGTGAGGGTGAGGGTTAGAGTGTGGGTGAGGGTTAGTTTTAAGCTGAGTGTTAGGGTGATGGTGAGGGTTAGGGTTAGATTTAGCGTTAGGTTTAGGGTGAGGGTTACGGTGAGAGTTAGTGTTAGGTTGAGTGTTATGGTTAGGGTTCGGGTTCGGGTTAGGGTGATATTTAGGGTGATGGTGAGGGTTAGGGTGAGGGTGATGGTTAGGGTGAGGGTTAAGTTTAGGATTAAGGTTAGGGTTAGGGTTAGGGTGAGTGTAAGGGTGAGGGTGAGGTTTCCTGTGAGGTTGAGTTTTGGGTTTGGGTGAGAGTTACGGTTAGGGTGAAGATTAGGGTTAAGTTAAGGGTTAGGGTTGGGTGATTTTAAGGGTTAGGGTGAGGTTTAGGGTGTGGGTGAGGGTTACGTTTAGCGTTAGGGTTGGGGTGAGGGTTAGGGTTAGAGTGCGGGTTAGGGTGAGGATTAGGGTTAGGGTGAGAGTGACGGTGAGGGAGAGACTGAGGGTTAGAATTTGGATTAGGGTTAGGGTTAAATTTAGGGTGAGGGTGAGGGTTAGGAATAGAGTTAGGGTGAGAGTGAGGGTGAGGTTCAGTGTTAGGATTAGTGTTAGGTTTAGGTTTAGTGTGAGGATATGGGTGAATGTTATTTTGGGGGTTAGGGTTAGGGTTACTGTGAGTATAAGGGTTAGGGTGAGGTTTAGGGATAGGTTGAGGTTTAGGGTTAGGATGAGGGTTAGTGTTAGGGTTAAGGTGAGGGTTAGGGTTAGGATGAGGTTTAGGGTGAGGGTTAGGTTTAGGGTTAAGGTTAGAGTGAGGGTTAGGGTGAGGGTTAGGGTTAGGTTTAGGATTAAGTTGAGGGTGAAGGTTAGTGTTAGGGTTAGTGTGAGGGTTAAGGTTAGGATGAAGGCTAGTGTGAGGGTGTTGGTAAGGGTGAGGTTGAGTGTGAGGGTGAGTGTTTTGGTTATGTAAGGTTTAGGGTTAGGGTTATGATGAGGATTAGGGTGAGGGTGAGGTTTAGGTTGAGGATTAGTTGAGGTTGAGGGTTAGGGTTAATTTTAGGGTGAGTGTTAGGGTTAGGGTTAGGCTGAGGGTGAGGGTGAGGGTTAAGGTTAGGTTTAGGGTAAGGGTTAGTGTGAGAGTGAGGGTGAGGGTGTGGGTTTCGGTTAGGTAAGGTTTAGGGTTAGGGTAAGGATTAGGGTGAGGGTGAGGGTTAGGTTGAGGGTTAGGGATACGGTTAGGGTGAGGGTGAGGGTGAGGGTGAGGGTGAGTGTTAGGGTGAGGTTGAGTGTTAGGGTTAGTTTAGGGTTATTGTGAGGGTTAGGGTGAGGGTTAGGGTGAGGCTTAGGGTTAGGGTGAGGTTGAGGGTTAGGGTGAGTGTTAGGGTGAGGGTTAGGGTTAGGGTTTGTGTTAGGGTGAGAGTGAGGGTTAGTGTTAGGGTTAGGGTGAGGGTTAAGGTTAGGGTGAGGGCTAGGGTGTGGCTGAGGTTTAGGGTGAGGGTGAGGGTGAGGGTTTCTGTTAGGTAAGTGTTAGGGTTAGTGGTATGGTGAGGATTAGGATGAGGTTTAGGTTTAGGTTGAGGTTTAGTGTGCGGGTGAGGGTTAGGGTTAGGTTTAGGGTGAGGGTTAGGGTTTGGGTGATGTTTAGGGTGAGGGTGAGAGTTAGGGTGAGGTTGAGGGTGAGGGAGAGGGTTAAGCTTAGGGTTAGGTTTAGGGTGAGGTTTAGTATTAGTGTTAGGGTTAGGGTGAGGCTTAGTGTGAGGGTTATGGTTAGGGTTAGGGTGAGAGTGAGGGTTAGTGTGAGGGTTAGGTTTAGGGTGAGGGTTAGGGTTAGCGTTAGGGTTACGGTGAGTTTTAGGGTGAGGATTAGGTTTAGGGTGAGGGTTAGGGTTAGGTTTAGAGTGAGGGTTATGGTTAGGGTGAGTGTTAGTGTTAAGATTAGTGTTAGGGTGAGTTTTAGGGTTAGGGTTAGGGTTAGGGTGAGGGTTAGGGTTAGGATTAGGGTTAGGGTTATGGTTATTGTTAGGGTTAGGGTTAGGGTGAGGGTGAGGGTGAGAGTGAGGATTAGCGTTAAGGTTAGGGTTAGGTTCAGGGTGAGGGTGGGGGTGAGTGTTAGGGTTAGCGTGAGTGTTAAGGTTAGGGTTATGGTGAGGGTTAGGTTTAGAGTGATATTTAGGGTGATGGTGATGGTTAGGGTTAGGGTTAGGGTTAAGGTTTGGGTGAGGGATGGGTATAGGATAAGGGTTAGAGTTAGGGTAAAGTTTAGGTAAGGGTTCGTTTGAGGATTCGGTTGACCTTGAGTGTTACGGTTTGGGTGAGGGTTAGCGTTAGTGTGTATATTAGCGTTAGGGTTAGGGTCAGGGTTTTGGTAAGTTTAACGGTTAGGCTGAGGTTTAGGGTTTAGGATGAGTGTGAAGGTTAAGGTTAGTGTTGGGGTTAGGCTGAGGGTTAGGGTGAGAGTTTGGATTAGGGTTAGGGTGAGGGTGAGTGTGAGGGTGAAGTTGCAGGTTAGGGATAGGGTGAGGGATAGGGTGATAGTGAGGGTCAGACTTAAGATTAGGGTGAGGGTTAGTTTGAGGGTGATGGTGAGGGTGACGGTGAGGGTGAGGGTTAGGTTTAGGGTAAGGTTTAGTGTTATGGTTAGGGTTAGAGTGAGTGTGAGTGTGAGGCGTAGGGTGAGGGTGATGGTGAGGTTGAGGGTGAGGGTGAGGGTTAGAGTTTGGGTGAGAGTTAGGGTTAGTGTTAGGTTTAAGGTTAGAGTTAGGGTTAGGGTTAGGGTTACGATGATGTTTAGGCTGAGGGTTAGGGTTAGGGTTATGGTGAGGGTTAGGATTAGGATTAGGGTTAGGGTTAGGGTCAGGTTTAGGGATAGGTTTAGGGTTAGGGTAAGGGTTTGTTTAGGGTTAGATTTGGAGTTAGGGTGAGGGTGAGGGTGAGGGTTAGGGTTTGGATTAGGGTTAGTGTTAGGATTAGGCTGAGGGTGAGGTTGAGTGTGAGTGTGAGGTTTAGGGTGAAGGTGAGTGTTAGGATTAGGGGTAGGGTTAAGGGTAAGGTGAGGGCTAGGCTTACGATTAAGTTTAATATGAGGTTTAGGCTGAGGGTTAGGGTTAGGGTTAGTGTGAGGGTAAGGGTTAGGGTGAGGTTTAGGGTAAGGGTGAGGTTTAGGGTTAGGGCTTAGTGTTAGGGTCAGGGTTAGGTTGAGGGTTAGTGTTAGGAATAGGGTTAGGTTTATGGTGAGGGTTAGGGTGAGGGTAAGGGTTAGGGTGATTGTTAGGGTGATGGTTAGTGTTACTGTTATGGTTATGGTTAGGGTTAGGGTTAGGGTGAGGTTTAGGGCGAGGTGTAGGGTGACGGTGAGGGTTAGGGTGAAGGAGAGGGTTAGAGTTAGGGTTAGAGTGAGGGTTAAGTTTAGTGTGAGGGCTAGTGTGAGGGAGAGGTTTAGGGTGAGGGTGAGGGCAGGGGTAGGGTTAGGATTAGGGTTAGGCTGAAGGTTAGGGTTAGTGTGAGGGTGAGGGCTAGTTTTAGCATTAGGGTTAGGGTTAGGAATAGGGTTAGGGTGAGTTTGAAGGTGAGGTAGAGATTGAGGTTAGGGTTAGGGTTTGGGTTAGGCTTAGGGTGGGGTGATTGTGAGGATTAGGGTTAGGGTGAGGGTTAGAGTTAGGGTTAGGGTTACGGTTAGTGTGAGGGTTAGGATTTGGTTGAGGATTAGGGTGAGTGTGAGGGTTAGGTTGAGGGTTAGGTTTAGGGTTAGTTTTAGGGATAGGGTTAGAGTAACGGTTAGGGTTAGGGTGATGTTTAGGGTGAGGCTGAGAGTTAGGGTGAGGGTGAGGTTTCAGGTGAGTGTGAGGTTTCAGGTGAGGGTGAGGGTTCAGGTGTGGGTTATGGTTAGGGTTAGGGTGGGGTTAGGTTAACTGTGAGGCTTAGGGTAAGGGTGAGGGTTAGGGTTAAGTTTAGGGTGAGTGTTAAAATGAGGGTTAGAGTTAGAGTGAGGGTCAGGTTGAGGGGTAGGGTTAGGGTTAGAGTGAAATTAAGGGTTAGTGTGAGGGTTAGGGTTAGGGTTAGTGTAAGGTTTAAGGTTGGGGTGCAGGTTAGTGTGAGGGTGAGGGTTAGGTTTAAGATTAGGCTTAGGGTTAGTGTTAGGCTGATGGTGAGGGTGAGGGTTAGGGTGAGGGTGAGGGTGAGGATTGGTTTAGGATTAGGTTTAGGTTTAAAGTTAGGCTTAGGATGAGAGTGAGTGTGAGGTTGCTGGTTAGGGTTAGGGTAAGGGTGAGGTTTAGGTTCAGGGTTAGGGTTAGTGTGAGGGTTGGGGTTGGGATTAGGGTGAGGGTTAGGTTTAGCGCAATGTGTAGGTTGAGGGTGAGGGTTAGGGTGAGTGTTCGGGTTTGTGTTCGTGTAAGGGTTCGGTAAGGATGAGGGTTAGGGTGTGGGTGAGGGTTAGTGTTCGGGTGAGTTTTAGGGTGATGGTGAGGATTAGGGTGAGTTTGAGGATTAGGGTTAATATTATGGTTAGGGTGAGGGTTAGCATTAGGGTTAGGGTTAAGGTGAGGGGTAGGGGGAGGGGTAGGGTTAGGGTTAGGGTGAGGGTTAGTGTTAGTGTGAGGGTTAGGGTTATGTATAGGGTTAGTGTTAGCGTGAGGATAAGGGTTAGGTTGAGGGTGAGGGTTAGAGTTAGCATTAGGGTTAGGGTGAGGTTTAAGGTGAGGATTAGGGTTAGGGTGAGTGTTAGGGTTAGGGTTAGGGTGAGTGTTATTGTTAGGATTACGGTTAGGGTTAGGGTTAGTGTTATTGTTAGGGTTAGGGTTAGGGTGAGTTTGAGTTTGAGGTTTAGGGTTAGGGTGAGGGTTAGGCTCAGGGTGAGGGTGAGTGCTAGGGTTAGGGTCCGGGTGAGGTTTGGGGTGAGGGGTAAGGTCAGTGCTAAGGAGAGGGTTAGTGTTAGGGTTAGGTTTAGAGTTAGGGTTAGTATGAGGACAAAGTTTAGGGTGAGGCTTAGAGTTAGTGTTAGGGTTAAGGTTAGGGTTAGGGTGAAGGTTAGGGTTAGGGTGATATTCAGGGTGAGGGTGAGGGTTAGGGTGAAGGTGAGGTTGAGGTTAAGGGTGAGGGTGAGGGTGATGTTGAGGATTAGGTTTAGGGTGAATTTGACGGTTAGGGTTAGGATTAGGGTTAGGTTTAGGGTTAGGCTGAATTTGAGGGTGACTGTGAGGGTTAGGATTAGGGTGAGTGTTAGGGTTAGTTTGAGGGTTAGGTTGACAGTGAGTATTTGGGTGAGGGTTACTGTGAGTGTGATGTTTAGGGTTACGGTTAGGGTTCGGGTTAGTTTGAGGGTGAGGGTGAGGGTTAGGGTTAGGGTTAGCGTTAGGGTGAGTGTTGGGGTTAGGGTTAGGGTAAGGATTAGGGTTAGGGTGAGGTTAGGGTTAGGGTTAGGTTGAGGTTTAAGGTTAGGGTTAGGTTTAGGGTGAGGGTTAGTGTTAGGGTTAGGGTGAGGGTTAGGGTGCAGGGTAGGTTTACGGTTAGGGTAAGGGTTAGGGTTAGGGTGAGTGTTCTGGTTAGGTTTAGGGTTAGGTTGAGGGTGAGGATGAGGGTGAGGTTTAGGGTTAGGTTTAGTGTGAGGGTTAAACTGTGGGTAGAGGTTAGGCTTAAGGTGAGTGTTAGGGTGACTGTGAGGGTTGGGGTGAGGATAAGATTTAGGGTTAGGTTTAGGGTGAGGGTTAGTGTGATGGTTAGGTTTAGGCTTAGGGTGAGGGTTAGGTTGAGGGGGAGGTTTAGAGTTAGGGTGAGGGTTAGTGTTAGTGTGAGGGTTAGGGTTAGGGTTAGACTTAGTTTTAGTGTATGTTTAAAGATTACGGTGAGGGATAGGGTGAGGGTGAGTGTTAGGGTTATCGTTAGGGTTAGGGTGATGGTTAGGTTGATGGTTAGGTTTAGGGCGAGGGTTAGTGTGAGGGCACTGTTTAGCGTGAGGTTGAGTGTTAGGGTGAGAGAGAGGTTTAGGGTTACATTTAGGGTTAGTGTTAGGGTTAGGGTGAGGGTGTGGGTTAGGGTTAGGGTGAGGGTGAGGTAGAGGGTTAGGCTTAGATTTAGGGTTAGGATTAGTGTGAGGGCTAGGGTTAGGTTTAGGGTGATGGTGAGGTTGAGGTTTAGAGTTAGGTTTAGGTAAGGGTTAGGTTTAGGGATAGGGTGAGGATTAGGTTGAGGGTGAGGATTAGGTAGAGGGTAATTGTTAGGGTTAGGGTTAAGGTTAGGGTGAGGGATAGGTATAAGATTAGTGTTAAGGTTAGGGTTAGAGTGATTGTAAGAGTTCAGTTGATAATTCGGGTGACCTTGAGTGTTAGGGTTTGGGTGAGGGTTAGTGTCAGGGTGCATATTAGGGTTAGATTTAGTGTCAGGGTTTTGGTGAGTTTAAGGGTTAGGGTGAGGTTTTTGGTGAGGTTTAGGGTTAGGGTTAGCCTTAGGGTTAGGGTGAGGGTTATTGTGAGGTTTTGGGTTAGGGTTAGGGTGAGGGTTAGGGTGAGAGTTAGGGTTAGTATGAGGGTTAAGGTTAGGGTTAGGGTGAGGGTTAGGTGAGAGTAATTCTCAGGGTGAGTTCGAGGGTTAGGGTGAGGGTGAGTTTGAGGGTGAATGTTAAGGTGACGGTGAGGGTGACAGTGACGGTGACGGTTAGGTTTAGGGTTGGGGTCAGATTTAGGCTGAGGGTGAGGGTGAGGGTGAGGGTTAGGGTGAGGATGAGGGTGATGGTGAGTGTTAGGGTTAGGATTATGTTTAGGGTGAGTTTTAGGGTTAGGGTTAGGGTTAGGGTGAGTGTGAGGGTTAGGGTTATGGTTAGGGTTAGTGTCAGGTTGAGATTTAAGGTGAGGGTGAAGTTGAGGTTAGGGTGAGGGTGAGGGTTAGTGTGAGAGTTAGGGTTAGGGTGAGGGCTAGGTTTATAGTTAAGTTGAGAGGTTGGGTTAGGGTGATGTTTATGGTGAGGGTGAGGCTTAGGGTGAGGGTTCGGGTTCGGGTGAGTGTGAGGGTTAGGGTGTGGGTGAGGTTTAGGGTTACGATGAGGATTAGTGTGACTGTGAGGTTATGTTGAGTGAGAGGATTAGGGTTAGGTTTTGGGTGAGGGTTCGGGTTAGTTTTAGGGTGATGGTGAGGGTAAAGGTGAGGTGTAGTGTTAGGTTTAGGGTGTGGGTTAGGGTTAGTGTGAGGTTTAGGGTTAGGGTAAGGTTTAGGGTTAGGGTGAGGGTTAGGGTTAGCGTGAAGGTTAGGATGAGGTTTAGGTTGAGGGTTAGGTTTAGGGTTCAGGGTTAGTGTGAGGGTTAGAGTTTGGGTTAGGGTTAGGGTAAGGTTTAGGGTTAGGTTTAGGGTTAGGGTTACGGTGAAGATTAGGGTGAGGGTTCGGGTGAGGGTGAAGGTGGGGGTGAGGGTGAGGTTTAGGGTGTGGGTTAGGGTTAGGGTTAGGGTCAGGTTAGGGTTACAGTTAGGGTTAGGTTGAAGGTGAGGTTTAGGGTTAGGGTGAATGTTGGGGTGAGGGTTATCTTGAGGGGTAGGGTTAGGTTTAGGTTGAGCCTTAGGGTTAGTGTTAGGGTTTGGGTTAGTGTTAGGGTTAGGGTTAGTGTGAGGTTAAAGTTTAGGGTGAGGGTTAGTGTGAGGGTGAGGGTTAGGTTGAGGTTTATCGTTAAGGTAGGGTTGGGGTTAGGTTTACAGTGAGGGATATGGTTAGGGTGATGTTTAGGCTGAGGGTGAGGTTTAGGATGAGTGTGAGGTTCGGGTGAGGGTGAGTGTTCAGGTGAGGATAAGGGTTATTGTGTGGGTTAGTTTTAGGGTTACGGTCTGGTTAGGGTGACATTGAAGGTTAGGGTGAGTTTGAGTGTTAGGGTTAGTTTTAGTGTGATGTTTAGGGTGAGTGTGAGATTTAGGGTGATGGGGTCTGTGTGGGTGAGGGTTAGGGTTCGGGTAAGGGTTCGGGTGACGGTGAGGGTAATGGTGAAGGTGAGGGTTAGGGTTAGGGTTAGGGTGAGGTTTACAGTGAGTGTAAGGGTTAGGGTGAGTGTTAGGGTTAGGGTTATGGTGAGGGTTCGTTTTAGGGTGATATTTAGGGTGAGGGTGAATGTTAGGGTGATGGTGATGGTTAAGTTTAGGGTTAGGGATAGGTATAGGATTAGGCTTAGGGTTAGGGCTAGTGTGAGTGTAAGGGTTCGGTTTAGGATTTGGGTGACCTTGAGTGTTAGGGTTTGTGTGAGGGTTAGCGTTAGGGTGCATATTAGGGTTAGGGTTAGGGTCAGGGTTTTGTTGAGTTTAAGGGTTAGGCTGAGGTTTAGGGTAGGTTGCGGGTTTGGGTTAGCGTTAGGGTTAGGCTGAGGGTTAGGGTGAGTGTTTGGGTTAGGGTTAGGTTGAGGGTGAGGGTGAGGGTGAAGTTGCAGGTTAGGGATAGGGTGAGGGGTAGGGTGAGGGTGAGGTTTAGGTTGAGGGTTAGCGTGAGGGTGAGGTTTAGGGTTGAGATTAGGGTGAGGGTAAGGGTTAGGGCGATGTGTAGGTTGAGGGTGAGGGTTAGGGTGAGGATTCAGGTTCGGGTTCGGGTTCGGGTTCGGTGAGGATGAGGGTTAGGGTGTGGGTGAGGGTTAGGTTTCAAGTGAGTTTTAGGGTCACAGTGAGGAATAGGGTGAGTTTTAGGTTTAGGGTTAATATTATGGTTAGGGTGAGGGTTATCGTTAGGGTTAAGGTGAGGGTTAGGGGGAGGGGTAGGGATAGGGTTAGGTTGAGGGTTAGGGTTTGTGTGAGGGTTAGGGTTATGTATAGGGTTAGTGTTAGTGTGAGGATAAGGTTGAGGGTGAGGGAGAGTGTTAGCATTAGGGTTAGGGTGAGGTTTAAAGTGAGGGTTAGGGTTAGGGTGAGTGTTAGGGTTAGGGTTAGGGTGAGTGTTATTTTTAGGAATACGGTTAGGGTTAGGGTTAGTGTTATTGTTAGGGTTAGGGTTAGGGTTAGGGTGAGTGTGAGGTTGAGTTTTAGCGTAAGGGTTATAGTGAGTGTGAGGGTGAGGGTGAGTGTTAGGGTTAGGGTCAGGGAGAGGGTTGGGGTGAGGGGTAATGTCAGTGTTAGTGAGAGGGTTAGGTTTACGGTTAGAGTTAGGGTTAGAATGAGGATAACGGTTAGGGTGAGGTTTCGGGTTAGTTTTAGGGTGATTGTGGGGGTTGGGGTGAGGTGTAGGATTAGGGTTAGGGTGTGGGTTAGGGTTAGTGGGAGGGTTAGGTTTAGGGAAAGGTTTAGGGTTAGGGTGAGGGTTAGGGTTAGGGTTAGGGTTAGGGTGAGGGTGAGGGTTAGGGTTAGAATTAAGGTTAGGATGAGAGTTACAGTTAGGTTTAGGGTTAGGGTTAGGGTGAGGTTTAGAGTTAGGGTTAGGGTTAGGGTTAGGGTGTAGATTAGGGTGAGGGATCGGGTGAGGGTGAGGGTTCAGTTGAGGGTGAAGTTTAGGGTGTGGGTTAGGGTTAGGGTTAGGGTCAACTTAGGGTGACAGTGAGGTTTAGGTTTAGGGAAATGTTTAGGGATAGGGTGAATGTTCGGGTGAGGATTAGGTTGTGGGGTAGGGTTAGGTTTAGGGTGAGCCTTAGGGTTAGTGTGAGGGTTAGGGTTAGTGTTAGAGTTAGGGTTAGTGTGAGGTTAAATTTTAGGGTGAGGGTTAGGTTAAGGGTTAGGGTTAAGTTAGGGTTGGGGTTAGGTTTACAGTGAGGGTTATGTTTAGGGTGATGTTTAAGGTGAGGGTGAGGGTTAGGATGATTGTGAGGTTTCGGGTGAGGGTGTGTGTTCAGGTGAGGATAAGGGTTATTGTGTGGGTTAGTTTTAGGGTTAGGGTCTGGTTAGGGTGACATTGAGGGTTATGGTGAGGGTGAGGGTTAGGGTTAGTGTTAGGGTGATTGTTAGGGTGAGGGTTAGCTTGAGTGGTAGGTTTAGGGTTAGAGTGAGGTTTAGGGTTAGTGTGAGGGTTAGTGTTAGGGTTAGTGTTAGGGTTAGTGTGAGGTTAAAGTTTAGGATGAGGGTTAGGGTGAGGATTAGTGTGTTGGTTAGGGTTAGGTTGAGGGTTAGGTTTAGGGTTAGGCTGAGGGTTAGGGTGAGGGTGAGGGTTAGGGTTAGGATTAGGGTCATGGTTAAGGTTAGGCTGAGGTTGAGGTTTTGGGTGAGGGTGAGCGAGAGGTTTAGGGTTAGGGTTAGGATGAAGGTTAGGGTTAGTGTGAGGGTTAGGGTGAGGGTGAGGTTGAGTTTTAGGGTTAGTTTGAGGGTGAGTGTGAGGTGGAGGGTTAGCGTTAGGGATAGGGTTAGGGTTAGGGTGAGGTTGGGGGTTAGGTTTAGGATTAGGGTTAGTGTTTGGGTTAGGCTGAGGCTGAGGGTGAGGGTGAGGTGGAGGGTTAAGGTTAGGCTGAGGTTGAGGGTGAGAGTTAGGGTTAAAGTTAGGTGAGGGTTAAGGTGAGGGCTAGGGTGAGGTTGAGGGTTTCGGTTAGGTAAGGGTTAGGGTTATTTTAGGGTGTGGTTTAGCTTGAGTGTGGGGGTTAGTGTGAGGTTTAGGGTTAGGGTGAGGGTTAGGGTTAGCGTTAGGTTTAGGGTTAGGTTTAGGGTGATGTTTAGGGTGAGGGTGAGAGTTAGGGTGAGAGTTAGAATTCATGTTCAGTTGAGGGTTAGGTTATGGGTGAGGGTTAGGGTGAAGGTTAAGTTGACATTGAGGGTTAGGGTGAGGGTGTGGGTTAGCGTTATGTTTAATGTGATGGTTAGTGTTAACGTTAGGGTTAGGGTGAAGGTTAGCGTGAAGGTTAGGTTTAGGGTTAGTGTGAGGGTTAGGGTGAGGGTGAGGGAGAGGTTGAGTGTTAGTTTGAGGGTGAGTGTGAGAGGGAGGTTTAGTGTTAGGGATAGGGTTAGGGTTAGGTTGAGGTTGGGGGTTGGGTTTAGGATTAGGGTTAGTGTTTGGGTTAGGCTGAGGTTGAGGGTGAGAGTTAGGGTTAAAGTTAGGCTGAGGTTTAAGGTGAGGGCTAGGGTGAGGTTGAGGGTTTCGGTTATGTAAGGGTTAGGGTTATTTTTAGGATGTGGTTTAGGTTGAGTGTGGGGTTTAGTGTGAGGTTCAGGGTTAGGGTGAGGGTTAGGGTTAGCGTTAGGGTTAGGGTTAGGTTTAGGGTGATGTTTAGGGTGATGGTGAGGGTTAGGGTGAGGGTTAGAATTCATGTTCAGTTGAGGGTTAGGTTATGGGTGAGGGTTAGGGTGAAGGTTAAGTTGATGGTGAGGGTTAGGGTGAGGGTGTGGGTTAGCGTTATGTTTAATGTGATGGTTAGGGTTAAGGTTAGGGTTAGGGTAAAGGTTAGCGTGAAGGTTAGGGTTAGGGTTAGTGTGAGGGTTAGGGTTAGGGTTAGTGTGAGGATAAGGGTTATGGTGACGTTTAAGAAGAGGGTGAGGGTTAGGGTTAGCGTTAGGGTTATTGTGAGGTTTAGGGAGAGGGTTAGGGTTAGGATGAGGGTTACTGTTAGGGTGATGTTTAGGGGGAGGTTGAGGGTTACGGTGAGGTTTGAGGGTGTAGGTGAGGGTTAGAGTGAGTGTGAGGGTGAGGGTGATGGTGAGGGTTAGGGTTAAGTTTAGGGTGAGTGTGAGGTTTATTGTTAGGATTACGTTTAGGATTAGGTTTTGGCTGAGGGAGAGGCTGAGGGTTAGTGTTAGGGTTAGGATTAGGGTTAGGGTTAGGGTGAGGGCTAGGGTGAGGGTTATGGTTAGGGTTAGGATTAGGCTGAGGGCGGGGGGGGTTGAGGGTAAGGGTTAGGATTAGGGTTAGGGTTAGGGTGAGGATTAGGTTGAGTTTGAGTTTTAGTGTGAAGGTTAAGGTGAGGGTAAGGGATAGGGTGATGTTTAGGGTGAGGGTGAGGGTTAGGGTTCAGGTTAGGGTTCGGTTTCATGTGAGGGTTAGGGTGTGGGTGAGGGTTAGTGTTAGGGTGAAGGTTAGGGTGACGGTGAATGTTAATGTGAGGGTGAGGGTGAGGATTATGTTTAGGCTGAGAGTTAGAGTTAATGTTAGGGTTAGGGTGAGGGGTAGGGTGAGGGGTAGGGTTAGGTTTAGTTTGAGGTTTAGGTTTAGGGTTAGGGTTAGTTTGAGGATAAGGGATATGGTGAGGGTTAGGATTAGGGTGAGGGTTAGGGTTGGCCTTAGGGTTAGGGTGAGGTTTACGGTGAGGTTTCGGGTTAGGGTTAGGTTAAGGTTTAGGTTTAGGGTGAGGGTTAGGTTTAGGTTTAGGGTAAGGGTGAGGGCGCGGGTGAGGGTTTGGTTTAGGATTAGGGTTAGGGTGATTTTTAGGGTAAGGTTTAGGTTTAGGGTGAGGGTTAGGTATAGGTTTAGGGTAAGGGTAAGGGTGTGGGTGAGGTTTTGGTTTAGGATTAGGGTTAGGGTTAGGGTTAGGCTAATGGTGAGGGTGAGGGTGATATTGAGGGTTATGGTTAGGATGAGGGGTAGGGTTAAGGTTAGGATTAAGGTGACAGTAAGTGTTACGCTGAGGGTTAGGGTGAGGGTGAGGGATTGCTTTAGGGTTTGGGTGAAGGTGAGGGTGAGTTTGAGGGTTAGGGTTAGGTTGAGGGTAAGGGTTAGGGTGAGGGCTAGATTGAGGGTGAGGGTTAGGGTTAGCATTAGTGTTAGGGTTAGGTTTAGGGTGAGGCTTAGGCTTTGGTTAGTGTTAGGGTGAGGGTGAGGGTTAGGTTTAGGTTGAGGGTTAGGTTTAGGGTGAGGGCGAGGTTGAGGGTGAGCGTTAGGGTGAGGGTGATGGATTCGGTTAGGTAAGGTTTAGGGTTAGGGTGAGGTTTAGGATGAGGGTGAGGATTAGGTTGAATGTTAGGTTTAGCGTTAGGGTTAGGGTTGGGGTTAGGGAGAGGGTTTGGGTTAGGGTGATGTTTAGGTTGTGGGTGAAGGTTAGGGTGAGGGTGAGGGTGAGGGTTCGGGTTCCGGTGAGGATGAGGGATAGGGTGTGGGTGAGGGTTAGGGTTTGGGTGAGTTTTAGGGTGATGGTGAGGTTTAGGGTGAGGGTTAGTGTTCAGTTTATGATTAGTGTGAGGGTTAGCGTTATGGTTAGGGTTAGGGTGAGGTTTAGGGTGAGGGGTAGGTTTAGGGTTAGGGTGAGGGTTAGGGTTAGTGTGAGGGTTAGAGTTATGAATAGGGTTAGTGTTAGCGTGAGGATAAGTGTTAGGGTGAAGGTTTGGGTGAGGGTTTGGGTTAGGGTTAGTGTAAGGGTAAGGGTTACAGTGATGGTTAGAGTGAGGGTGAGGGTTAGGGTTAGCATTAGGATTAGGGTTAGTGTGAGGGTGAGGGTGAGGGTGAGGGTGAGGGTTTCGTTTAGGTAAGGCATAGGGTTAGGGTGAGGATTAGGGTGAGGGTGAGGGTTAGATTGAGGGTGAGGGTTAGGGTTAGGGTGAGGGTTAGGGTTGGGTTTAGGGTGAGGGTTAGGTTAGGGTGATGTTTAGGTTGAGGGTGAGGGTTAGGGTGAGGGTTATGGTTCGGGTTAGGGTGAGGGTTTGGGTGGGTGTGAGGGTTAGTGTGTCGGTGAGTGTTAGGGCTCGGGTGAGTTTTAGGGTGATGGTGAGTGTTAGGGTGAGAGTGAGGTTTAGGGTTAGGGTTAGGATTAGGGTAAGGGTTAGCGTTAGGGTTAGGTTTAGCGTGATGTTTAGGTTAAGGTGTATGGTTAGGGTTAGGGTGAGGATTAGGGTTAGGGTGAGGGTTAGGGTTAGGTATAGGGTTAGGGTTAGTGTGAGGATGAGGGTTAGGGTGAGGGTGAGGGTTAGGGTTAGCTTTAGGGTTGGGGTGAGGTTTACGGTGAGGGTGATTGTTAGGTGTAGGGTTAGGGTAATGGGTTAGGGTGATATTTAGGTTGAGGGTCAAGTTTAGAGTTAGGGTTAGGGTTTAGGTGAGGGTGAGTTTTAGGTGTAGGGTTAGGGTTAGGGTGATATTTAGGATGAGGGTGAAGTTTAGAGTTAGGGTTAGGGTTTAGGTGAGGGTGAAGGTGAGAGTGAGTGTTAGGTGTAGGGTTAGGGTTAGGGTTAGGGTTAGAGTGAGTGTGAACTTGAGGGTGAGGGTTCGGTGAGGTTGAGTGTTAGGGTGTGGTTGAGTGTTAGGGTTAGGGTGAGGATTAGGGTTAGCTTTAGGGTTAGGGTTATAGTGAACTTTACAGTTAGAGTGAGGTTTAGGGTGAGGGTGAGGTTTAGGGTTAGCAATAGGGTTAGGTTGAGGATTAGGGTAAGGGTTCGGTTTAGGGATAGGGTGGGAGTGAGGGTTAGGTTTAGGATTAGGGTTAGGTTTAGAGTTTTGGTGAGGCTGAGGGTGAGGTTTAGGGTGAGGATTAGGGTTAGGGTTAAGGTTACAGTTATTGTTAAGGTTTGGGTTAGGGTTATGTTGAGTGTGAGTGTGAGGGTTAGCATTAGGGTTAATGTTAGGAATAGGGTGAGGGAAGGGGTGAGGCTTAGGTTTAAGATTAGGGTTAGGATTTGGGTTATGCTGAGGGTGAGGATGAGGGTGAGGGTGAAGTTTAGGCTTAGAGTTAGGGTTAAGGTTAAGGTGAGGGCTAGGGAGAGGGTGAGGGTTAGGGTGAGAATATGGGTGAAGGTAATAGTTTCGGTTAGGTAAGAGTTAGGGTTATTGTTATGGTGAGGATTAGGTTGAATGTGAGGGTTAGTGTAAGGGTTAGGGTTAGGGTGATGGTTAGGGTTAGAGTTAGGGTTTGGGTTAGGGTTAAGGTTATGGTTAGAGTGAGGGTTAGGGTTAGGGTGAGGGTGCGGGTTAGGGTGAGAGGTACAGTTAGGGTTAGTGTGAGGGTTAGGATTAGTGTGAGGGTTAGGGTTAGGTTTAGGGTTAGGGTCAGGTTAAGATTAAGGGTTAGGTTGAGGGTCAGGTTGAGGGTGAGGGTTAGGTTTAGTGTTAGGGTTAGGGTAAGGATTAGGGTGATTGTTAGGTTTAGGGTTAGGGTTAGGATTAGGGTGAGGGTTAGGGTTAGGGTGAGGCTGAGGCTGAGGTTTAGGGTTAGGTTTAGGGTGAGGTTTAGGTTTAGGGTGAGGGCTATGGTGAGAGTGTGGGTTAGGGTGAGTGAGATGGCGAGGGTGAGGGTTTCAGTTAGATAAGGATTAGGGTTAGGATTAGGATGAGGATTAGGTTGAGGGTGAGGGTTAGTTGGAGGGTTAGGGTTAAGGTGAGGGTTAGGGTTAGGGTTAGATTGAGGGTTAGGGTTAGGCTGATGTTTAGGGTTAGGCTGAGGGTTAGGGTGAGGGTGACTTTTCGGGTGAGGGTTCCCTTGAGGGTGAAGCTTAGGGTGTGGTTTAGGGTTAGGTTTATGGTGAGGGTTAGGATGACGGTGAGGGTTAGGCTGAGGGTGGAGTTTAGGGTTAGTGTTAGTGTGAGGGTTAGGGTTAGGGTTAGACTTAGGGTGAGGGTTAGGTTGAGGGGTAGGATTAGGTTTAGGGAGAGGTTTAGTGTTAGTGTGACGGTTAGCGTTAGGGTTAGAGTTAGGGTTAGTATGAGGATAAAGCTTAGTGTGAGGTTTAGGGTGAGGGTGAGGGTAAGGTTTATCGTTAGGTTTAGGGTCAGGGTTAGGTTGAGTGTTAGGGTTAAGGTTAGGCTTAGGTTTAGGGTGATGTTTACGGTGAGGGTGAGGGTTAGGGTGAGGGTGAGATTAAGGGAGAGGGTTAGGGTGAGGGTGAGGGTGAGGGTGATGGTGAGGGTTAGGTTTAGGATGAGGGTGAGGGTTAGGGTGAGGGTTAGGTTTAGGCTTATTTTGAGGGTTAGGGTTAGTTTGAGGGTTATGGTGAAGGAGAGTTTGATGATGAGGGTTCGGGTTAGGGTGACAGTGAGGGTGTGGTTTAGGATTAGATTTAGGATTAGGGTGAGTGTGAGAGTTAGGGTTAAGTTTAGGGTGAGGGTGAGGTTGAAGGTTTGGTTTAGGTTTAGGGTTAGGGTGAGGGTAAGGGTTCGGGTTAGGGTTAGGGTAAGGGTTAGGGTAAGAGTTAGTGTTAGGGTGAGGTTTAGTGTTAGGGTTAGGGTGAGGGTTAGGTTCAGGGTTAGGTTTAGAGTTAGGTTTAGGCTTAGGGTTAGGGCGAGGGTGAGGGTTAGGGTGAGGGGTAGGGTTAGGTTTAGGGTAAGGGTTTGGGTTAGGGTGAGGGCTAGGGTTAGGGATAGGGTTAGGGTGAGGGTTAGGGTAAGTGTAAGGGTTAGGGTGAGGGTTAGTGTTAGGGTTAGGATTAGGGTGATGGTGAGGATGAGGGTTAGGTTTATGGTTAGGGTTAGTGTGAGCATAAGGGTTAGAGTGAGGGTTAGGGTGAGGCTGAGGGTTAGGGTGAGGTTGAGAGTTCAGGTGAGTGTTAGTGTTAGGGTTAAGTTGAGGGTTAGTGTGAGGCTTAGGATAAGGGTTCAGGTAAGGGTTGGGGTTAGGGTGAGAGTTAGCGTTAAAGTTAGGGTTATGGTGAGGGTGAGCCTTTGGGTTATCATTAGGGTTAGGGTGAGGTTTAGTGTTAGGTTTAGGGTTAGGAAAGGGTTAGAATTAGGGTGAGGGTTAGGTTTAGGGTTAGGGTTAGGTTTATGGTGAGGGTTATTTTGAGGGTTAGGGTGATGATGATGGTGAGGGTAATGGTGAGGTTTAGGTTTAGGGTGAGGGCTACTGTGATGGTGAGGGTTAGGGTGAGTGTGAGGGTGAGTATGACTTTTACCATTAGGTAAGTGTTAGGGTTAGGGTTAGGGTGAGGATTAGGGTTAGGGTGAGATTTAGTTTGAGGGTTAGGGCGAGGGTTCAGGTGAGGCTGAGGGTTAGGGTGAGGGTGAGGTTTCAGGTGAGGGTGAAGGTTATGGTGTGGGTTAATGTTAGGTTTAGGGTGAGGGTTTGAGTCACGATGAGGGTTAGGTAGAGGGTGAGCATTAGGGTTAGGTTTAGGGTGAGGTTTAGGGTTAGGTTTAGGGTTAAGGCAAGGGTTAGGTTGAGGGGTAGGGTTAGGCTTACGGAGAGGGTTAGGGTTAGTGTGAGGTTTAGGGTTAGGTTTAGAGTAAGGGTTAGTCTGAAGATAAAGGTTAGGGGAAGGGTTAGGGTTAGGGTTAGGGCTAAGGTTAGCGTTAGGGTAAGGGTGAGCGTTAGGCTGATTGTGAGGGTGAGGGTGACGGTGAGGGATATGTTTAGGGTGAGCGTGTGGGTTAGGGTTAGGATTAGGGTTAGGTTTTGGGTTAGGCTGAGAGTGAGCGTGAGGGTGGGGGTTAGGATTAGGGTTAATTTGAGGGTTAGGGGGAAGGTGAGTTTGAAGGTGAGGGTGAGGTTGAAGGTGGCGGTGAGGTTGAGGGTTAGGGTTAGGATTAGGGTTAACTAGAGTGAGGGATAGGGTTAGGGTTAGGGTGAGGGTGAGGGTGAGGGTTAGCTTCAGGGTTAGGTTTAGGGTGAGGGTTAGGGTTAGAGTTATGGTTAGGGTAAGGGTGAAGGTGAGAGTTAGGTTTAGGGTTAGGTTTAGTGTGAGGTTTAGGGTTAGTGTTAGGATAATGGTTAGGCTCAGGTTTAGGTTTATGGTTAGGGTTAAGGTGAGGGTGAGGTTTAGGGTTAAGGTTAGGGTTAGGATGAAGGTTACAGTTAGGGTTCAGTTTGTGTAAGGGTTAGTGTAAGGGTGAGGGTTAGGGTTAGGTGATGTTTAGGGTGTCGTTGATGATTAGGGTGAGGATGAGGTTGAGCTTGTGGGTGAGGGAGTGGGAGAGCGTGATGGTTAGGGTTAGGATTAGGGTGAGGGTGAGGGTTACGGTGCGGGTTAGGTTTACGGTTAGGGTTAGGGTTAGGGTGAGGTTTAGGGTGAGGGTTAGTGTTAGGGTTAGGGTTAGGGTGAGGGTTAGGGTTAGGGTTAGGTTGAGGGTGAGCGTTAGGATTAGGATTAGGGCTAGGTATAGGGTTAGGTTTGGGGATAGGTTTACGGTTTGGGTGAGGTTTTGTTTAGAGTTAGGTTTAGAGTTAGGGTGAGGGTTAGGGTTTGGATTAGGGTTAGTTTTAGGGTTAGGCTGTGGGTGAGGTTGTGGGTGAGTGTGAGCGTTAGGGTTAAGGTGAGGGTTAGGATTAGGGTTAGGGTTAAGGGTAAGGTGAGGGTTAGGGTTAGGAATAAGTTCAATATGAGGTTAGGCTGGGGGTTAGGGTTAAGGTTCTTTTGAGGGTAAAGGTTAGGATGAGGGTTAGGGTTAGGGTGAGTGTTAGGGTGAGGGTAAGGGTTAGGGTGATTGCTAGTGTGAGGGTTAGTGTTACTGTTAGCGTTAGGGTTAGGGTGAGGGTGAGGGTAAGGTTTACGGCGAAGTTTAGGGTGATGGTGAGGGTTAGGGTGAAGGAGAGGGTTAGGGTTAAGTTTAGGTTGAGGGTTAAGTTTAGGGTGAGGGCTAGTGTTAGTGAGAGGGTTAGGAATGAGGGTGAGGGGTAGGGGTAGGGTTACGGTAAGGGTTAGGGTTAGGCTGAGCTTTAGGGTTAGTGTGAAGGGGAGGGATAGATTTAGCATTAGGGTTCTGGTTAGGGATAGGCTTAAGGTGAGGGTGAGGGTGAGGTTGAGGTTGAGGTTAGGGTTAGGGTTATGGATAGGTTGAGTGTGGGGTTGAGGTTGAGCGTGAGGGTGAGGGTTAGGGTTACTTTTAGGGTGAGGGCTAGGGTGAGGGTGAGGGTTAGAATGACGGTTAGGGTGAGGGTGAGGGTTTCGGTTAGGAAAGGCTTTGGGTTAGGGTTAGGGTGAGGATTAGGGTGAGGGTGAGTTTTAAAGTGAGGGTTAGGGTTAGCGTGAGGTTTAGGATTAGGGTTAAGGTGAGGTTTAGGATTAGGATGATGTTTAAGGTGAGGGTGAGAGTTAGTTTGAGGGCGAGTATGAGGGTTAGGGTGTAGGTGAGTGTTACGGTTAGGGTAAGGGTTAGGGTGATGGTGAGGGTAATGGGGAAAATGAAGTTTAGGGTTAGGTTTAGGGTGATGGTTTGGGGTAGGGTTAGGGTAAGGCGTTAGGTGAGGGGTAGGGTAAAGGTTAGCGTCAGAGTTAGGGTTAATGTGAGGGTTAGGGTTAGGGTTAGGGTTAGTGTAAGGATAAGGATTAGGGTGAGGGTTAGGTTGAGAGTGATGGTTAGGTTTAGCATTAGGGTTAGGGTGAGGTTTAGGGTGAGGGATAAGGTGAGGGTTAGTGTTAGTATGAGGGTGAGGGTTAGAATTAGTTTTAGGGTGAGGGTTAGAGTTAGGGTGAGATTTAGGGTGGGGTTAGAGTCAGGGTGAGGGTTTGGGTAAGGGTGAGTTTTAGGGTGTGGGTGACGGTTAGGGTTAGGGTGAGGGTTAAGGTGACCGTGAGGGTTAGGGTGAGGGACAGGGTTAGGGTTAGGGTGAATATTAGGGTGAGGGATAGGGTTAGGGTTAGTGTGAGGATTAGGGTTATGGTTAGGGTTATTTTGAGGGTAAGGGTTAGGGTGAGGTTTAGGTTAGGGTGAGGGTTAGGGTTAAGGGCAGGTTTAAGTTTAGGGTGAGGAATAGGGAGAGGGTGAGGGTGAGTGTGAGGGTGAGGGTGTGGGTGAAGGTTTTGGTTAGGTAAGGGTTAGGGTTGGGGTTATGGTGAGGATTAGGGTCAAGGTGAGGGATAGATTGAGGGTTAAGTTTAGGGAGAGTGTTAGGGTTAGGGTTAGGATTGGTGTTAGGGTAAGTTTTAGGGTTAAGGTTAGGATTAGGGTTAGGATTAGTGTTAGGGTTAGGGTTAGGATTATTTTTAGAGTTAGGGTTAGGGTTAGGGTAGGGTATGTTTTAGTGTGAGGATTAGGGTTAGGGATAGATTTAGGGTTAGTGTGAGGTTAAAGGTTAGGGTGAGGATTAGGGTGCGGGTGATGGTTAGTGTTAGGGTTAGGGTGAGGGTGAGGGCTAGTGTTAGGAT
This sequence comes from Dipodomys merriami, assembly GCF_024711535.1. Lineage (NCBI taxonomy): Eukaryota > Metazoa > Chordata > Mammalia > Rodentia > Heteromyidae > Dipodomys > Dipodomys merriami. The sequence continues at coordinate 3,893,072 of NW_027206157.1, forward strand.
TAGGGTTAGGGTTAGGGTTAGGGTTATTTTTAGGGCTAGGTTGAGGGTCAGGGTGAGTGTGATGGTGAGGTTTAGCGTTAGTGTTAGGGTTAGGGTGAGAATGAGGGTGAGTGTTAGGGTTAGGGTTATGGTTAGGCTGAGGACGAGGGTGGGGGTGAGTGTAAGGGTTAGGGTTAGCGTTAGAGTTAGGGCTAGGTTGAGCGTGAGTGTTAGTGTGACAGTGAGGGTGAGGGTGAAGGTGAGGGTTTCGGTTAGGTAAGAGTTAGGGTTATTGTTAGGGTGAGGTTTAAATTGAGGATGAGTGTTAGTTTGAGGGTTAGGGTTAGGGTGAGGGTTAGGTTTATAGTTAGGTTGAGTAGTAGGGTTAGTATGATGTTCAGGGTGCGGGTGAGGCTTAGGGTGAGCGTTAGCGTGCGGGTGAGTGTGAGGGTTAGAGTGTGGCTGAAGTTTAGGGTTAAGGTGAGGGTTAGTGTGACGGTGAGGGTTAGGTTGAGTGTGATGGTTAGTGTTAGGTTTTGGGTGAGGGTTCGTGTTAGTTTTAGGGTAATGGTGAGGGTTATGGTGAGGTGTAGGGTTAGGGTTATGGTGAGGGTTAGGGATAGTGTGAGGGTTAGGGTTAGGTTAAGGTTTAGGGTTAGGGTTAGGGTTAGGATTAGGGTGAGGATTAGGTTGAGGTTTCGGTTGATGGTGAGGGTAAAGTTTAGGGTGTGGGTTAGGGTTAGGGTCAGGTTAGCCTGACAGTGAGGGTTAGGGTGAGGGTGAGGGTTAGGTTTAGGGTTAGGGTGAATGTTGGGGTGAGGGTTAGGTTGAGGTGTACGGTTAGGGTTAGGATGTGCCTTAGGGTTAGTGTGAGGCTTAGAGTTAGTTTTAGGGTTAGGATTAATTTGAAGTTAAAGTTTAGGGTGAGGGTTAGTGTGAAGGTGAGGGTTAGGTTGAGGGTTAGGGTTAAGGTATGGTTGGGGTTAGGTTTACAGTGAGGGTCATGGTTAGGGTGATGTTTAGGGTGAGCGTGAGGGTTAGGATGAGTGTGAGTTTTTGGGTGAGGGTGAGGGTTCAGGTGAGGGTGAGGGTTAAGGTGTGGGTTAGGTTTAGGGTTAGGGTCGGGTTAGGGTGACATTGAGGGTTAGGGTGAGGGTGAGGGTTAGGGTTAGTGTTAGGGTGATTGTTAGGGTGAGGGTTAGGTTGAGCGGTAGGTTTAGGGTCAGGGTGAAGGTTAGTTTTAGTGTGAGGGTTAGTGTTAGGTTTAGGGTTAGGGTTAGAGAGAGGTTTAAGTTTAGGATGAGGGTTAGGGTGAAGGTGAGGGTTAGGGTGAGGATTAGGGTGTTGGTTAGGTTTAGGTGAGGGTTAGGATTAGGGTTAGGATGAGGGTTAGGGTGAGGGTGATGGTTACAGTTAGGATTAGGGTCAGGGTTAGGATTAGGCTGAGGGTGAGTTTTTGGGTGAGGGTGAGCGAGAGGGTTAGGGCTAGGTTTAGGATGAGGGTTAGGTTTAGTGTGAGGTTTAGGGTGAGTGTGAGGGTGAGTGTAAGGGTTAGGGTGAGGGTGAGTGTGAGGGTGAGGTTTAGCATTAGGGTTAGGATGAGGTTGAGGGTGAGAGTTAGGTTTAAAGTTAGGGTGAGGGTTAAGGTGAGGGCTAGTTTGAGGGTGAGGGTTTCGTTTAGGTAAGAGTTAGGGTTAATGTGAGGGTTAGGATTAGTGCGAGGGTTAGGGTTAGGGTTAGTGTGAGGATAAGGGTTATGGTGAAGGTTAGGAAGAGGGTGAGGGTTAGGGTTAGCGTCAGGGTTATTGTGAAGTTTAGGGAGAGGGTTAGGGTTAGGGTGAGGCTTACGGTTAGTTTGATGTTTAGGGTGAGGTTGAGGGTTAGGGTAAGATTTGAGGTTGAGGGTGAGTGTTAGAGTGAGTGTGAGATTGAGGGTGAAGGTGAGAGTTAGAATTAGGGTTAAGGTTCTGGTGAGGGTGAGGATTATTGTTAGGATTACGGTTAGGTTTAGGGTTAGGTTGAGGGAGAGGCTGAGGTTTAGTGTTAGGGTTAGGATTAGGGTTAGGGTTAGGGTGAGGGCTAGGCTGAAGGTGACGGTTAGGGTTAGAGTGAGGTTGAGGGTGAGTGTTAGGGTTAGGGTTAGGGTTAGGGTGAGGATTAGGTGGAGGTTGAGGTCTCATGTGAGGGTCAGGGTGAAGGTTAGGGTTAGTCTGATGTTTAGGGTGACGGTGAGGTTTAGGTCGAGGGTGAGGGTTAGGGTTATGTTTAGGGTGGGAGTTAGAGTTAATGTTATGGTTAGGGTGAGGGTTAGGGTGCGGGATAAGCTTAGGTTTAAGGTGAGGGTTAGTGTTAGTGTGAGGATAAGGTTATGGTGAGGGTTAGGATTAGGGTGAGGGTTAGGTTTGGCGTTAGGTTTAGGGTTAGTTTTAGAGTGAGGGTTAAGGTGAGGGTTAGGGTAAGGTTTAGGGTAAGGGTTAGAATTAGGTTGGGGTTAGGTTTAGGGTAAGTGTGAGGGTGAGGGTGAGGGTTTGGTTTAGGATTAGGGTTAGGGTTAGGCTTAGGGTGAGGGTGAGGGTAAGATTGAGGGTTACGGTCAGTGTGAGGGGTAGGTTAAGGTTATGATTAGGGTGAGGGTAAGGGTTACGCTGAGGATTAGGGTGAGGGTGAGGGTTAGGTTTAGGGTTAGGGTGAGGGTGAGGGTGAGGTTGAGGGTTAGGGTTAGGTGAAGGGTTATGGTTAGGGTGAGGGCTAGATTGAGTGTGAGGTTTAGGGTTAGGGTTAGGTTTAGGATGAGGGTTAGGCTTTGGTTAGGGTTAGGGTGAGGGTGAGGGTGAGGGTTAGGTTTAGGTTGAGGGTTAGTGTTAGGGTGAGGGCTAGGGTGAGGGTGAGCATTAGGGTCAGGGTGAGAGTGGGGGTGAGTGTGAGGGTTTCGTTTAGCGAAGGGTTAGGGTTAGGGTGAGGTTTAGGGTGAGGGTGAGGGTTAGGTTGAGTGTTAGGTTTAGCGTGAGGGTTAGGGTTGGATTTAGGGTGAGGGTTAGGGTTAGTATGATGTTTAGGTTGAGGATGAGGTTTAGGGTGAGGGTGAGGGTTCGGGTTTGGGTGAGGATGAGGGTTATGGTGTGCGTGAGGGTTAGGTTTCGGGTGAGATTTAGGGTGAGGGTGAGGGTTAGGGTGAGGGTGAGGATGAGGGTTCAGTTTATGATTAGGGTGAGGGTTAGCGTTAGGGTTAGGGTTAGGGTGAGGGTTAGGGTGAGCTTTAGGGTTAGTGTGAGGGATAGGGTTATGTATAGGGTTAGTGTTAATGTCAGGAAAAGGGTTAGGGTGAGGTTTATGGTGACGGTGAGGGTTATGGTTAGGGTAAGGGTAAGGGTTACGGTGATGGTTAGGGTGAGGGTGAGGGTTAGGGTTAGCATTAGGGTTAGAGTTAGTGTGAGGGTGAGGGTCAGGGTGATGGTGAGGGTTTCAGTTATGTAACGGATAGGGTTAGTGTGAGGATTAGGGTGAGGGTGAGGATTAGATTGAGGGTGAGGGTTAGGGTTAGGGTGAGTGTTAGGTTTAGGGTGATATTTAGGTTGAGGGTGAGGGTTAGGGTGAGGGTGACTGTTCGGGTTAGGGTTCGGGTTCGGGTGGGGGTGAGGGTTAGTGTGTGGGTGAGGTTTAGGACTTGGGTGAGTTTTATGATGAGGGTTAGCGTTAGGGTTAGTGTTAGTGTGAGGTTTAGGGTGAGGCGTATGGTTAGGGTTAGTTAGGGTTAGGGTGAGGTTTAGGGTTAGTGTGAGAGTTAGGGTTAGGTATAGGGTTAGGGTTATTTTGAGGATGAGTGTTAGGGTGAGGGTGAGGGTTAGGGTTAGCGTTAGGGTTAGGGTGAGGTTTACGGTGAGGGTTAGGTTTAGGGTGAGTTTCAGTGTTAGGGCGTGGTTGATGGTTAGGGTTAGGGTGAGGATTAGGGTTAATGTTAGGGTTAGGGTTATAGTGAGCTTTAGAGTTAGGGTGAGGTTTATGGTGAGGGTGAGGTTTAGGGTTAGCAATAGTGTTAGGTTGAGTATTAGGGTAAGAGTTAGGTTTAGGGATAGAGTAAGAATGAGGGTTAGGTTTAGGATTAGGGTTAGAGTTAGAGTTTTGTTGAGGCTTAGGGTGAGGGTTAGTGTTAGGATTATGGTTAGGGTTAGGGTTACAGTTATTGTTAGGGTTAGGGTTCGGGTTCAGTTGAGTGTTAGTGCGAGGGTTAGCATTAGGTTTATGCTTAGGATTAGGGTGAGGGAGAGTGTAAGGGTTAGGATTAAGATTAGGGTTAGGGTATGGGTTAGGCTGAGGGTGAGGGTGAGGGTAAGGGTGAGGGTTAGGGTTAGGGTGAGGGTTAGGGTTAGGGTTAGGAGGAGTGTTAGGGTGAGGGGTAGGGTTAGGGTTAGGGTGAGGGTTAGGGTGAGGATTAGGGTTAGGGTTATGTTTGGGGTTAAGGTGAGGTTTAGGGTTAGGCTGAAGTTTAGTTGGACGGTGAGGGATAGGGTGAGGGTGAGGTTGAGGGTGAGGTTTAGGGTAAGGGTGAGGGTGAGGGTGATGGTGAGGGTTATTGTTAGGTTTAGGTTTAGGGTGACTGTGAGGGTTATGGTTAGGATTAGGCTTTGGTTAAGTGTTAGGCTGAGTGTGAGTGTGAGGGTGTTAGGGTTAGTGTTAGGGTGAGGGTTAGGGTTAGTGTGAGGGTTAGGGTGAGTGTGAGTTTGAGGTTCAGGATTAGGGTGACTGTGACAGTGATGATGAGGTTTAGGGTTAGGATTAGGGTTAGGGTGAGTTTTAGAGTTACAGTTAGGGTTAAGGTGTGGGTTAGGATTAGGGTTAGTGTTAGGGTTATTGTTAAGGTTAGGTTTAGGGATAAGGTAAGAGTGAGGTTTAGGGTTAGGGTTAGGGTGAGGTTTAGGTTTAGTGTGAGGGCTATGCGGAGGGTGAGTTTTAGGGTGAGTGTGAGGGTGAGGGTGAGGGTAAGGGTTACGATTTGGGTTAGGGTTATTGTAAGGTTGACGGTGACGGTGATGGTGAGGGTGAAGGTTAAGTTTAGGGTTAGGGTTAGGGTGAGAGTGAGGTTGAGCGTTAGGGTTAGGATTAGGGTTAGGTTTAGGGTTAGGCTGAAAGTGACGGTGAGGGTGAGGGTGAAGCTTAGGGTTAGGCTTAGGGTTAGGGTTTAGGTGAGGGCTAGGGTGAGGGTAAAGGTTAGGGTGAGAATGAGGGTGAAGTTGAGGGTTTTGGTTAGGTAAGTGTTAGGGTTAGGGTTAGGGTGAGGATTAGGGGAGAATGAGGGTTATGGTGAGGGATAGCGTTATGGTGAGGGTTAGGGTTAGGGTTAGGGTGAGGCTTAGCGTTAGGATGATGGTTGGTATGAGGGTGAGGGTTATTGTTATGGTTAGGGTTAGGGAAAGGTTAAGGTTTAGGGTTAGGGTTACTGTGAGGGTTAGGGTGAGGGGTATTGTTAGGATTAGGCTGAGTGCTAGGGTTAGTGTGAGAGTTAGGGTTAGGGTTAGTGTGAGGATAAGGGTTAGGGTGAGGTTTAGGATGAGGGTGAGGGTTAGGATTTTCGTTAGGTTTAGGGTGAGGTTTATGGTGAGGGTTAGGTTTAGGGTTAGGGTGACGGTGAATGTTAGATTTAGGGTTAATGTGAGGGTTATGGATAAGATGAGGGTTAGGTTTAATCTTACAGTGAGGGTTAGGGTGAGGGTTAGGGTGAGGGTGAGTGTGAGGTTTAGGGTGTGGGTGACGGTTAGGGTTAGGGTGAGGGTGATGGTGACGGTGAGGGTTAAGGTGAGGGTGAGGATTAGGGTTAGGGTGAGAGTTAGGGTGAGGGTTAGGGTTAGTGTTAGTGTGAGGATTAGGATTAGGGTTAGGGTTAGGGTTATGATGAGGTTAAGGGTTAGGGTGAGGTTTATGGTGAGGGTGAGGATTAGGGTTAGCATTAGGATTAGGGTAAGGTTTAGGGTTAGGGTTAGGGTGAGGATGAGGGTTAGGGTTAGGGTGAGGATTAGGATTAGATTGAGGGTTAGGGATAGGTTTAGGGTTAGGATGAGGATTAGGCTGAGGGTTAGGTTTAGGGTTAGGGTGAGGGTGAGGGTGAGGGTATGGGTTAGGGTGAGGGTTATGTTGAGTGTAAGGTATAGGGTTAGGGTTAGGTTTAGTGTGGGCGTTAGGGTGAGGCTTAGGGTTTCTTTTAGGGTAAGGGTTAGGGTGAGGGTTAGGGTGAGGTTAAGGGTTAGGGTGAGGGTTAGGTTGAGGAGGGATAGGTTTATGATTAGGGTAAGGATTAGGCTGAGGGTTAGGGTGAGGTTGAGGGTTAGGGTTTGGGTGAGTGTAGGGTAAGTGTTAGGGTGTGGGCTAGGGTTAGGGTTAGGGCTAGGATGAGATTTAGGGTTATCTTGAGGGTGAGGTTGAGTGTTAGCTTTAGGATTCGGTTAAGGTGAGGGTGAGGGTTAGGGATAGTGTTAGGTTTATGGTGAGGTTTAGGGTTAGGGTTAGGGTTATGGTTAGAGTTAGAGTGAGGGTGAGGTGAGGTTTACGGTTTGGATTAGGGTTAGTGTTAGGTTTAGGTTGAGGGTTAGGCTGAGGTGTAGGGTTAGGGTTATGGTGAGGGTGAGGGTGAGTGTTAAGGTTAGGGTGAGGGTTAGGGTGAGGGTGAGGGTTAGGTATAGCATTAAGGTTAGGGATAGGGAAAGATTAGGGTTAGGGTTAGGCTTAGGGTGAAGGTGTGGTTTAGGGTTGGCATTAGGGTTTCGGTTAGGGTTATGTTGAGGGTAAGGGTTAGGGTAGGGTTAGGGTGAGTGTGAGGGTGTACGTTAGGGTTAGGGTTAGGGTCATGGTTAGGGTTAGGGTGAGGGTTAGGTTTAGGGTGAGTTTGAGGGTAAGGGTTAGCATTGAGGGCTAGGGTTAGGGTTAGGGTGAGTGTTAGGGTTATGGTGAGGGTGAGTGTGAGGGTTAGTTTTAGGATTAGGGTCAGGGTGAGGTTTAGGGAAATGGTTAGGTGTAGGGTTAGGGATAGATTTAGCGTGAGGCTGAGGGTGGGGGTTACAATTTGGATTAGGGATACGTTTAGGCTTAGGCTGAGGATGAGTTTGAGTGTGAGGGTGAGGGTTAGGGTTAGGGTGAGTGTTAAAGTTGGGGTTAGGGTTAAGGTTAAGGTGAGGCTTATGGTTAGGGTTAGTGTTGGGATGAGGGTTATGCTGAGGGTTAGGGTTAGAGTTAGGGTGAGGGTAAGCGTTAGGGTGTGGGTGAGGGTTAGGATTAGGCTTAGGGTTAGGGTGAGAGTTAAGGTGAGGGTTAGGGTTAGGGTTAGGTTTAATGTTAAGGTGAGGGTTAAGGTGAGCATTATGGTTAGTGTTAAGGTTAGGGTGAGGGTGAGGGTGAGGGTAAGGCTTAGGTGAGGGTTAGGGTGAGGGTGAGGGATAGGGTTTTTGGTGAGGGTAAGGGTTAGGGAGAGATTTAGGGTGAGGTTTAGGGTTAATGTTAGCATTAGCCTTAGGATAAGGGTGGGGTTTGGTTGAGGGTTAGGTTTAGGGTTAGGCCGAGGTTGAGGTTTAGGGTTCGGGTTAGGGTTAGGGTTCGGGTTAGGCTGAGGGGTAGTGTTAGGGTTAGCGTTAGGGTGAGGGTTAGTGTGAGGGTTAGGGTTAGGTTTAGGTTTAGGGTTAGGGTGAGGATTAGGTTTAGGGTAAGGGCTAGGGTGAGGGTGAGGTTTACGGTGAAGGTTAGGGTGAGGTTGATGGTGACAGTTAGGGTTAGGGTGAGGCTTAGGGTGAGGGTGAGGAATCGTGTTACCCTTAGGTTTAGGTTTAGGGTTAGGATTAGGGTGACAGTTAGGGTTAGGTTTAGTGTTAGAGTTCGAGTGAGGGTGAGTATGAGGGTTAGGGTTTTGATTAGGGTTAGTGTTAGGGTTAGGCTGATTGGTAGGTTTAGGGTTAGTGTGAGGGTAAGGGTGAGGGTGAGGTTTAAGGTTAGGGTGAGTGTTAGGGTGAGGGTGAGGATTAGGGATAGCATTAGTTTTAGGGTTAGGGTTACTGTGAGCATTAGGGTTATCATGATGGTGAGGGTAAGGGTTAGGTTTAGGATTAGGGTTAGGCTTAGGGTGAGGGTTAGGGATAGTGTTAGGGTTAGAGTGAGGGTTAGGTTTAGGGTTAGGGTTACAGTTAGGGTGAGGGTGATGGTGAGGTTTAGGGTTTGGATTAGGGTTAGGGTTAGGGTTAGGGTGAGGGTTAGGCTGAGGGGTTGTGTTAGGGTTATGGTGAGGGTGAGGGTGAGTGTTAAGGTTAGGGTGAGGGTTAGGGTGAAGGTGACGGTTAGGGATAGCATTAGGTTTAGGGATAGGGAAGGGTGAGGCTTAGAGTTAGGGTTAGGTTGAGAGTGGGGTTTACGTTATCATTAGGTTTTCGGTTAGGTTTATGTTGAGGGTTAGGGTTAGGGTAGGGTTAGGGTGAGTGTGAGGGTGAGGGTAAGGGTTAGGGTTAGGGTTAGGGTCATGGTTAGGGTTAGGGTAAGGGTTAGGTTTAGGGTGAGGTTGAGCGTAAGGGCTAGGCTTAGGGTTAAGGTTAGGATAATTGTTAGGTTTATGGTTAGGGTGAGGGTGAGGGCTAGGTTTAGGATTAGGGTTAAGGTCAGGGTGAGGGTTAGTGATAGGGTTAGAGGTAGGGTTAGGGTTAGAGTTAGGGTGACTTTGAGGGTGAGGGTTACAGTTTGGATTAGGGTTAGTTTTAGGTTTAGGCTGAGGTTGAGTTTGAGTGTGAGGGTGAGGGTTAGGGTTAGGGTGAGTGTTAGGGTTGGGGTTAGGGTTAAGGTTAAGTTGAGGGTTAGGGTTAGAGTTAGGGTTAGGATGAGGGTCAGGCTGAGGGTTAGGGTTAGGTTTAGTGTGAGGGTAAGCTTTTGGGTGAGGGTAAGTGTTAGGGTTAGGCTTAGGGTTAGGGTGAGAGTTAGGGTGAGGGTTCGGGTTAGTGTTAAGTTTAGGGTTGGGGTGAGGGTTAGCTTGAGGTGTTAAGGTTAGGTTTAGGGTTACGGTGAGGGTGAGGGTAAGGCTTAGGTGAGGGTTAGGGTGATGGTGAGGGATAGGGATTTTGGTGAGGGTTATGTTAGGGGGAGGTTTAGGGGAAGTTAGGTTTAATGTTAGCATTAGCCTTAGGGTAAGGGTGAGAGTTAGGGTGAGGGTAAGGGTAAGGTTTAGGGATAGGGTGAGGATTAGGGTTCGGGTTAGTGTTAGGGTGAGGGTTAGGCTGAGTTGTAGGGTTAGGTTTAGGGTTAGGGTGAGGGTAAGTGTGAGGGTAAGTGTTAGGGTGAGGGTTAGGGTGAGGTTGAGGTTTAGGTTTAGCATTCAGATTAGGGTTAGGGTGAGGGTTAGTGTTAGGTTTAGGATTAGAGTGAGGGTGAGGCTTAGTGTTAGCATTAGTTTTAGGATTAGGTTTAGCGTGAGGGTTCAGGTTAGGGTTAGGATTATGGTTATGCTTAGGGTTAGGCTGAGGGTGAGGTTGAGCGTGAGGGTGAGGGTTAGGGTTAGGCTGAGGGTTAGAGTTAGATTTAGGGTTAAGTTTAGGGTGAGGGTTAGGGTTAGGGATATGGTTAGGATGAGTGTTAGGGTTAGGGTTAGGGTGAGGTTTAGGGTGGGGGTTAGGGTTAGGGTTAACGTGAGGGTTAGGGTGAGGGTACGGATTAGGGTGAGGTTTAGGGGGAGGGTTAGTGTTAGGGTTAAAGTGAGGGTTAGGGTGAGGTTAAGGGCTAGGGTGAGGGTTAGGGTGAGGGTGAGGGATAGGGTTATGGTGAGGGTAAGTGTTAGGGTGAGGGTTAGGGTGAGTGTGAGGGATAGGGTTATGGTGAGGGTAAGGGTTAGGGCGAGGTTTAGGGTGAGGTTGAGGGATAATGTTAGCATTAGGGTTACAGTAAGTGTGAGGCTTAGAGTTAGGGTTAGGGAGAGGTTGAGGATTAGGCTTAGGGTTATGGTTATGGTGAGGGTTAGGCTGAGGGTTAGGGTTAAGTTTATTTTTAGGGTGAGGGTTAGGTTGAGGGTTCGGGTTAGGTTTAGGGTGAGGTTGAGGGTGACGAAAAGGGTTAGGGTGAGGTTTAGAGTGAGGTGGAGGTTTAGGGTTAGCATTAGGGTTAGGGTGAGGATGAGGGTTAGGGTTGGGGTGAGGGTGAGGGTTAGTTTTAGCATTAGGGTTAGGGTTATGGTGAGGGTTACGGTTAGGGTGATGGTGAGGTTGAGGGTTAGGGTTAGGCTTAGGATTAGAGTTAGGGTATGGGTTAGGCTGATGGTGGGGGTAATGGTGAGGGTGAGTGTTAGGTTTAGTGTGAGGTCTAGGGTCAGTGTGAGGGTTAGAATGAGAGTGAGGGTTTCTTTTAGAAAAGGCTTAGGGTTAGAGTGAGGATTAGGGTGAGGGTGAGGTTTAAGGTGAGGGTGCGGGTGAGGGTGAGGATGAGGATTAGGGTTAGGGTTAGGATTAGGGCTAGGGTTAGGGTTAGGCTGAGAGTGGGGGTGAGGGTGAGGGTGAGGTTGAGGCTTAGGCAGTAGGTGATTGTTTGTGTTAGGGTGAGAGTTAGGTTGACGGTGAGGGTTAGGGTGAAGTTGAAGTTTACGGTTAGGGTGAGGGTTCGGGTGAGGGTTCGGGTGAGGGGTAGGGTGAGGGGTAGGGTTAGAGTTAAGATGAGGGTTAGGGTTAATGTGTGGTTTAAGTTTAGGTTTAGGGTTAGAGTGAGAATAAGTGTTAGGGTGAGGGTTAGGATGAGAGTGAGGGTTAGAGTTAGAGATAGGGTTAGCGTGAGGGTTTGGGTGAGGGTTAAGGTGACGGTTAGGTTTAGGGTTAGGGTTAGATTTAGGGTGAGGGTTAGGGGTTGGATTAGTGTTAGGGTTAGGTTTAGGCTGAGGTTGAGGGTCAGGGTTAGGGTTAGTGTGAGTGTTAGGGTTGGGGTTGGGTTTAAGGTGAGGCTGAGGGTTAGTGTTAGGGTTAGTTTTAGCTTGAGGGTTTGGCTGAGGGTTAGGGTCAGGATAAGGGTGAGGGTAAGGTTTAGGGTGAGTGTTAGGGAGAGGGTAAATCTTAGGCTGAGGCTTAGGGTTAGGGTGAGGTTTAGTGTGAGGGCAAGGTTGAGGGTTGAATGTTAGGGTGAGGGTTAAAGCGAAGGTGAGGAATAGGGTTAAGGTGAGGGTAAGATTTAGGGTGAGGTTTAGGGTGAGGTTGAGGGTTAATGTTAGCATTAGGGATACGGTGAGGGTGAAGGTTAGCGTCAGGGTTCGGGATAGGGTGAGGCTTAGGGTTAGGGTTAGGTTTAGGGTGAGGGTTAGCCTGAGGGGTGGGGTTAGGTTTAGGCTTAGGGTGAGAGTTACAGTGAGGTTTAGGGTTAGGTTTAGGGTTAGGGGTAGGGTGAGGTTAAGGGTGAGTGTAAGAGTTAGGGTGAGGGTTAGGGTGAGGTTGAGGTTTAGGGTTAGCATTAGGATTAGGGTTAGGTTGAGGTTTAGGTTTAGGTTTAGGGTTAGAGTGAGGGTGAGGGCTAGTGCTAGCATTAGGGTTAGGGTTAGGGTTAGGGTTAGTGTTAGGGTGAGGGTGAGGGGGAGTGTTAGGTTTAGGATTAGGGTTAGGTTTGGGGTTGGCTGAGGGTGGGTGTGAGATTGAGGATGAGGGTTAGGGTTAGGATTAGTTTTACGGTGAGGGCTATGGTGAGGGTGAGGTTTAGGGTGAGGGTTAGGGTGAGGGTGAGTGTTTCGGTTAGGAAAGGCTTAGGGTTAGGGTTAGTTTGAGGATTAGGATGAGGGTGAGGGTTAGTGTTAGGGTGAGGATTAGGGTTAGGATTAGCGTGAGGGTTAGGGTTAGGGTGATGTTTAGGGTAAGAGAGACTGTTAGGATGACGGTGAGTGTAAGGGTTAGGGTGTAGGTGAGGGATAGGGTTAGGGTGAGGGTTAGGGTGATGGTGACTGTTAGGTTCAAGGTGAGGGTTAGGGCTAGGGTTAGGGTGAGTTTTAGTGTTAGGGTTAGAGTGAGGTGTAGGTTTAGGTTTAGGGTGAGTGTTAGGGTTAATGTGAGAGTTAGGATGAGGGTTAGGTATAGGGTTAGTGTTAGGGTGATATTTAGGGTGAGCGTGAGTGTTAGGTTTAGCCTTAAGTTTAGGGTGAGGGTTGGGTGAGGGTTAAGGTGAGAGTGTTAATATTAGGGTGAGGGTTAGACTTAGGTTTAGGGTGATGATTAGGTTTAGGGTGAGGTTGAGTGTGAGGTTTAGGTTTCGGGTTAGGCTTAGGTGTAGGGTTAGGCTTAGGGTGAGGGTGAGGGTGAGGGTCAGAATTAGGTTTAGGGTGAGGGTTAGGGTTATGGTTAGGATTAGGGTGAGGGTGAGTGTGAGGTTTAGTGTGAGGGTGATGGTGAGGGCGAGGGTGAGGGTGAGGGTTAGGTTTAGGGTGAGTGTTAGGATCATGGTTAGGGTTAGTGTGAGGGTGAGGGTGAGTGTTAGGGTGAGACTGGTGGTGAGGTAGAGGGTAAGGGTGAGGTTTAGGGTTTGGGTGAGGGTTAGGTTTAGGGTTAGGGTTAGGCTGAGTCTGAGGTTTAGGGTGAGGGTGAGGGTGAGGGTAAGGGTGAGGGTTAGGGTTAGCGTTAGGGATATGGTTAGGGTGAGGGTTAGGGTTAGTGTTAGGGTTAGGATGAGGGTTAAGCTGAAGTTTAGGGTTAGGGTTCGGGTGAGGATAAGGGTTAGGGTGAGGGCTAGGTTGAGGGTGAGGGTATGGTTAGGCTTAGGGTTATGGTGAGCTTTAGGGTGATGGTAAGGGTTAGGGTGAGGGTTAGAGTGATGGTGAGGATAGGGTTAAAGTGATGGTAAGGGTTAGTGCCAGGTTTAGGGTGAGGTTGAGGGTTAATGTTAGCATTAGGTTTATGGTGAGGGTGAGAGTTGGGGTGAGGGTTAGGTTTAGGGTTAGGGATAGGGTGAAGATTAGGGTAAATGTTAGGTTTAAGGTGAGGGTTAGTCTGAGGGGTAGGGTTAGTATTAGGGTTAGGGTGAGGGTTAGGTTGAGGGTTAGGGTTAGGATTAGGGTTAGGTTTAGGGTGAGTTTGAGGGTGAGGGTAAGGGTTAGGGTGAGGTTTAGCGTGAGATTGAGGTTTAGGGTTAGCATTAGGATTAGGGTTCGGGTTCGGGTGAGGGTTTGGAGTAGGGTTCGGGTTATGGTGAGGGTGAGGGCTAGTGTTAGCATTAGGGTAAGGGTTAGGGTTATGGTTAGGGTGAGGATGAGGCTTACATATTGGGTTAGGATTAGGGTTAGGATTAGTGTTAGACTGAGGGTGGGGGTGAGGTTGAGGTTGAGGGTTAGCGTTAGAGTTAGTTTTAGGGTTAGGACTAGGGTGAGGGTGAGGGTTAGGGTGAGGGTGAGGGTTTTCGGGTAGGAAAGGCTTAGGTTTCGGGTTAGGGTGAGGATTAGGTTGAGGGTGAGGTTTAAGGTGAAGGTTAGGGTTAGGGTGAGGATTAGGGTTAGGGTTAGGGTGAGGGTTATGGTTAGGGTGATGTTTAGTGTGAGGGTGAGTTTGAGGTGGAGGGTAAGATTGTAGGTGAGGTTTAGGTTTAGGTTGAGTGTTAGGTTGAAGGTGAGGGGGTTAGGGTTAGTGTTAGGGTGAGGGTTAGGTTTAGGGTTGGGGGAGGGGTAGGGTGAGGGTTAGGTTTAGGGTTAGGTTGGGGGTTAGGGTTAATTTAAGGGTATGGTTAGTGTTAGGGTTAGTGTGAGGATAAAGGTTAGGGTGAGGGTGAGGATTAGGGTTAGCATTAGGGTTAGGGTTATGGTTAGTTTGAGGGTTAATGTTAGGGTTAGTGTGCGGGTCAGGGTTAGGGTGAGGGTGAGGGTTAGGGTTAGGGTGACGGTGAGGGTAAGTGTTAGGGTGAGAGCTAGGGTTAGGTTGAGGGTTAGGGATAGGGTTAGGGTTAGGGTGAGGGTTTTGGTTAGAGTTAGGTTTAGGTTGAGGGTGAGGGTGAGGGTGAGGTTTAGGTTTTGGATTATGGTTAGGTTTAGGGTTCGGCTGAGTCTGAGGTTGAGTGTGAGTGTGAGGTTTAGGGTTAGGGTGAGGGTGAGGGTGAGGGTTAGGTTTAGGTCTAGGATTAGGGTTAGGGTTACCTTCAGGCTGAGGGTGGGGGTGAGGTTGAGTGCGAGGTTTAGGGTTAGGGAGAGTTTTAGGGTGAAGACTAGGTTGAGGGTGAGGGTTGGGGTGAGGGTGAGGGTTATGTTGAGGGGAGGTTTTTGGTTAGGAAAGGCTTAGGGTTAAGGTTAGGGTGTCGATTACGGTGAGGGTGAGGTTTAAGGTGAGGGTGAGGATTAGGGTTATTGTTAGAATGAGGGATAGGGTCAGGTTGATGTTTAGGTTGAGGGAGTGTGTGAGGGTGAGGGTTAGGGTGAGGGTTAGGGTGTAGGTGATGGTTAGGTTTAGGGTGAGGGTTAGGGTGACAGTGAGGGTTAGGGTGAAGGTGAGGGTTAGGGTTACTTTTAGGGTGAGTGTTAGTGTGAGGCTTAGTGTGAGGATTAGGGTTAGGTTTAGCGTTATGGAGTGGGTAAAGGTTAGGATGAGGTTTAGGGTGACGGTGAGGTTTAGGGTTAGCATTAGAATAAGGGTGAGGGTTAAGGTGAGTGTTAGGGTGAGGGTGAGGTTGAGGGTTAGGGTTAGGGTGAGGGCTGAGTGGTGGGGTTAGGTTTAGGCTTAGGGTGAGAGTTCGAGTGAGGTTTAGGGTTAGGTTTAGGGTTAGGGTTAGGGTGAGGTTGAGGGTGAGTGTAAGAGTTAAGCTGAGGGTTAGGGTGAGGTTGAGGTTTAGGGTTAGCATTAGGGTTAGGTTTAGGGTGAGGTTAAGGGGTTAGGTTTAGGGTTAGAGTGAGGGTGAGGCCTAGTGTTAGCATTAGGGTTAGAGTTAGGGTTAGGGTTAGCGTTAGGGTGAGGGTGAGAAGGAGTGTTAGGTTTAGGATTAGGTTTAGGGTTAGGGTTAGGCTGAGGGTGGGGGTGAGATTGAGGATGAGGTTTAGGGTTAGGATTAGTTTTAGCATAAGGGCTAGGGTGAGGGTGATGTTTAGGGTGAGGGTTAGGGTGAGGGTGAGAGTTTCGGTTATGAAAGGCTTAATGTTAGGGTTACTTTGAGGATTAGGATGAGGGTGAGGTTTAAGGTGAGGATTAGGGTTAGGGTGAGGATTAGGGTTAGGATTAGGGTCAGGGTTAGGGTTAGGGTGATTTTAGGGTGAGAGTGAGTGTTAGGGTGAGGATGAGGGTATAGTTGAGGGTTAGGTTTATGGTGAGGGTTAGGTTGACGGTGAGGGTTAGGGTCAAGGTGAGGGTCAGGGCTTGGGTTAGGGTGAGGGTTAGGATTAGGGTTAGGGTGAGGGCTAGGGTGAGGGTGAGGTTTAGGGTGAGGGTTAGGGTGAGGGTGAGAGTTTCGATTAGGAAAGGCTTAGGGTTAGGGTTAGTTTGAGGATTAGGATGAGGGTGAGGTTTAAGGTGAGGGTTAATTTTAGGGTGAGGATTAGGGTTAGGATTAGGGTCAGGGTTAGGGTTAGGGTGATGTTTAAGGTGAGAGTGAATGTTAGGGTAGGGGTGAGGGTGAGGGTGTAGTTGAGGTTTAGGGTTATGGTGAGGGTTAGGGTGACGATGAGGGTTAGGGTCAAGGTGAGGGTTAGGGCTTGGGTTAGGGCTTGGGTTAGGATTAGGGTTAGGGTGAGGGGTAGGGTGAGGGGTAGGTTTAGGGTTAGGGTGAGTGTTAGGGTTAATATGAGGGTTAGGGTTAGGTTTAGGGTTAGTGTTAATGTGATATTTAGGGTGAGGGTGAGGTTTTGGGTTAGCGTTAGGTTTAGGGTGAGGGTTGGGTAAGGGTTAAGTTGAGAGTTAGTGTTAGTATGAGGGAGAGGGTTAGAGGTAGGTTTAGGGTTAGGGTTAGGGTTAGGGTTAACGTTAGGGTGAGAGTTAGGTTTAGGGTTAGGGTTAGTATGAGGGTTAGGCTGAGGGTTAGGCTTAGGGTTAGGGTGAGGGTAAGGATTAGGGCGAGGGTTAGGTTTAGGATTAGGTTTAGGGTTAGGGTGAGGGTTAGGGATAGCTTTAGGGTTAGCCTGAGGGTTTGGGTTAAGGCTAGGTTTATAGTTATTGTGAGGGTGAGGGTTAGGGTTTGAATTAGGGATAGGGTTAGGGTTAGGCTGAGGTTGAGGTTGAGGCTGAGGGACAGGGTTAGGGTTAGGGTGAGGGATAGGGTTAGGGTTAGGGTTAGAGTGAGGGTGAGGGTTAGGGTTAGGATGAGGATTAAGGTTAGGGTTAGGTTTAGGTTGAGGGTTAGGGTTATGGTTAGGGTTAGGGTGAGGGTGAGGTTGAGAGTTAGAGTGAGGGTGATGGTGAGGGTGAGGTTGACGGTTAGGTTTAAGGTGAGGGTTAGTGTTGTGGTTAGGGTTAGGGTGAGGGTTAGGCTGAGGGGTAGGGTTAGTATTAGGGTTAGGTTGAGGGTTAGGATTAGGATTAGGGTTAGGTTTAGGGTGCGTTTGAGGGTGAGGGTAAGGGTTAGGGTGAGGTTTAGCGTGAGATTGAGGTTTAGGGTTAGCATTAGGGTTAGGGTTAGTGTTTGCGTGAGTGTTTGGGTTGGGGTTCGGGTTATGGTGAGGGTGAGGGCTAGTGTTAGCATTAGGGTTAGGGTTAGCGTGAGGATGAAGGTTTCAGATTAGGTTGAGGGTGAGGTTTAAGGTGAGGGTTAGGTTTAGGTGAGGATTAGTGTTAGGGTTAGGGTGAGGGTTAGGTTTTGGGTGATGTTTAGTGTGAGGATGAGTTTGAGGTTGAGGGTAAGGGTGTAGGTGAGGTTTAGGGTTAGGTTAAGGGTTAGGTTGAAGGTGAGGGTTAGGGTTAGGTTTAGGGTGAGTGTTAGGTTTAGGGTTAGGGGGAAGGGTACGGTGAGGGGTAGGTTTATGGTTAGGTTGGGGGTTAGGGTTAATGTAAGGGTTATTGTTAGTGTTAGGGTTAGTGTGAGGATAAGGGTTAGGGTGAGGTTTAGGGTGAGAATGAGGGTTAGGGTTAGCCTTAAGGTTAGGGTGAGGATTAGGGTGAGGGTGAGGGTGAGGGGTAGGGTTAGTATTAGGGTTAGGGTTAGTGTGAGGGTTAGTGTTAGGCTTAGTGTGAGGGTTAGAGTTAGGGTGAGGGTGAGGGTTAGGTTTAGTGTGAGGGTTAGGATTAGGGTTAGGGTTAGGATTAGGGTGAGGGAAAGGATTAGGGTGAGTTTTAGTTTGACTGTGAGGGTTAGGGTGAAGGTGAGTGTTAGGGTGAGAGTTAGGGTGAGGGTTATTTTTAGGGTTAAGGGGGAGGTTAAGGGTTAGGGTGAGTGTTAGGGTGAGGTTGATTGTTAACGTTAGCATTAGGGTTACGGTGAGGTTGAGGGTTAGGGTGAGGCTTAGGGTTAGGGTTAGGTTTACAGTGAGGTTTAGGCTGAGGGGTAGGGTTAGGGTTAGGGTTAGGGTGAGGGTTAGGGTGAGGTTTAGGGTTAAAGTTATTGTTAGGGGTTTGGTTGAGGTTGAGGGTAAGGGTTAGGGAGAGGGTTATGGTGAGGTTGAGGTTTAGGGTTAGTATTAGGTTTAGGGTGAGTTTTAGGCTTAGGATTAGGGTTAGTGTGAGGTTGAGTGTGAGGTTTAGGTTGAGGGTGATGGTGAGGTTGAGGGTGAGGGTGAGATTTATGTTTAGGGTTAGTTTTAAGTTTAGTGTTAGGTTTAGAGTTAGGGTGAGGGCTAGTGTGAGGCTGAGGGCTAGGGTTAAGTTTAGGATTAGGGTGAAGTTTAAGGTTAGGGTGAGTGTTAGTGTGAGGTTGAGGTTTAGGGTTAGTATTAGGGTTAGGGTGAGGGTTAAGGTTAGGTTTATGGTTAGGGTGAGGGTGAGGGCTAGTGTTAGCATTAGAGTTAGGGTTAGTTTTAGGGGTAGGGTGAGAGTGAGGGTTTGGGTTAGCCTGAGTGTTAGGGTGAGGGTTACGGTGAGGGTTAGGTTTAGGGTTAGGGATAGTGTTAAGGTTAGGGTGAGGGTGAGGATTATGGTTAGTGTTAGGTTGAGGGTTAAGGTAAAGGTGATGTTTAGGTTGAAGGTGACGGTTAGGGTGAGAGTTCGGGTTCTGGTTAGGGTGAGGGTTAGGGTGAGAGTGAGGGTCAGAGTTACTTTTAGGGTGAGGGTTATGGTTATGGTTAGGGTGAGTGTGAGGGTGAGGGTTAGGGTGAGGGTGATGGTGAGGTTGAGGGTGAGAGTGAGAGTTATGTTTAGGTTTAGTTTTATGGTTAGTGTTAGGTTTAGAGTTAGGGTGAGGGCTAGGGTGAGGGTGAGGGTAGGGTTAAGGTTAGTATTAGGGTGAGGGTTAGGTTTAAGGTGAGGGTTAGGTTTAGGATTAGGGTTAGGGTGAGGGTTAGGGCTAGTGTTAGCATTAGAGTTAGGGTTAGGTTTAGGGTTAGGGTAAGGGTGAGGATGAGGGTTAGGGTTAGGGTTAGGATAAGGTTTAGAGTTAGGGTTAGGCTGAAGTTGGGGGTGAGGTTGAGGGTGAGCGTTAGGGTTAGGGTTAGTTTTAGGGTGAGGCTGAGGATTAGGGTGAGGGTTAGGGTGAGGGTGAGCGTTTCGGTTAGGAAAGGCTTAGGGTTAGGGTTAGGGTGAGGATTAGGGTGAGGGAGAGGTTTAAGGTGAGGGTTAGGGTTATGTGAGGATTAAAGTTAAGGTGGGGTGAGGGTTAGGGTCAGGGTGAGGGTGAGGATGAGGGTGTAGTTGAGGGTTAGTTTTGGGGTGAGGGTTAGGGTAATGGTGAGGGTTAGGGTGAAGGTGAGAATCAGGGTTAGGTTTAGGGCTAGGGTTTGGGTTAAGGTTAGGTTGAGGGTTAGGGTGAGAGTTAGGTTGAGGGTTAAGTTTAGGTTTAGGGTTAGGGTGAGGGTTAGGGTGAGGTTTAGTGTTAGTGTTAGGGTTAGGGTTAGGTTCAGGGTTAGAGTGGTCATTAGCGTGAGGGTTAAGTTTAGGTTTAGGGTTAGGGTGAAGTTTAGTGTTAGTTTTCTCATTAGGGTTAGAGTGAGGGTTAGGGTCATGGTAAGGGTTGGAGTTAGGGTGAGGGTTAGGGTTAGGTTGTGGGTTATTGATAGGGTTGGGATTAGGTGAGGGTCAGGGTTAGGTTTAGGGTTAGAGTTAGAGTGAGTGTGAGTGTGAGGGTTTGAGTTAGCATTAGGGTTAGGGTTAGGGTTATGCTGAGGGTGAGGGTGAGGTTTAGGTTTAGGGTGAGGGTTAGTTTTAGGGTTAGGGTGAGGGTGAGGTTTAGTGTGAGGGTTAGGCTAAGTGTTACGTTAGTATTAGGGTGAGGGAAAGGTTTAGGGTGTGGGTTAGTGTGAAGGTGAGGCTTAGGTTTAGGGTTAGGGTTAGGGTGAGCATTAGGATGAGGGTTAGGGTTAAGTTTAGGCTGAGTGAGGGTTAGAGTGAGGTTTAGTTTTATGGTTAGGGATAGGGTTAGGGTGAGGGTAAGGGTTAGAGTGAGGGTTACGGTGAGGGTGAGGGTTAGAAATAGCATTAGGGTTAGGATTAGGGTTAGGGTGAGTGTTAGGGTTGTGGTTAGGGTTAGGGTCAGGGTTACATTGAGGGTTATGTTGAGGGTTAGGGTTAGGATTAGGGTGAGGTTTAGGGTTAGGGTTAGGGTTAGGGTGAGGGTGAGGGTGAGGATTAGGTTTAGTGTTAGGGTGAGGGTTAGGGTTAGGGTGAGGGTTAGAGTGAAGGTGAGGGTAAGGTTTAGAGTGAGGGCTAGGGTTATGGTTAGGGTTAGGGTGAGATTTAGGTTTAGGGTGAGGGTGAGGTTGAGGGTTAGGTTTAGTATTAGGGTTAGGTTTAGGGTTAGGCTTAGGTTGAGCGATAGGGTGAGGGTCAGAGTTAGTTTTAGGGTGAGGGTTAGGGTTATGGTTAGACTTAATGTGAGGGTGAGGGTGAGGTTTATGGTGAAGGTGATGGTGATGGTGAGGGTGAGGATTAGGGTTAGTGTTAGGTTTAGGGTGACGGTTAGGCTGAGGGGTAGGGTTAGGTTTAGGGTTAGGGTGAGGGTGAGGGCTAGTGTTAGCATTAGAGTTAGGGTTAGGGTTAGGGTTAGGGTGAGGGTGAGGGTTAGGGTTAGGGTTAGGATTAGGTTTAAGTTTAGGGTTAGGCTGAATTTGGGGGTGAGGGTGAGGGTTAGGGTTAGGGTTAGTTTTAGGGTGAGGGCTAGGGTGAGGGTGAGTGTTAGGGTGAGGATGAGGGTTTCGGTTAGGAAAGGCTTAGGGATAGGGTTAGGTTGAAGATTAGTTTGAGGGTGAGGTTTAAAGTGAGGGTTAGGGTTATGTGAGGATTAAGGTTAGGGTTAGGGTCAGGTTTAAGGTGAACGTGAGGGTTAGAGTTAGGTTTAGGGTTATTGTTAAGGTGAGGGTAAGGTTTAGGGTGAGGGTTAGGCTGAGGGTGAGGGTTAGGGTTAGGTTGAGGTTTAGGGTGAGCGTTAGGGTGAGGATTAGGTTTAGTGTTAGATTTAGGGCCAGAGTTATGGTGAGGTTTAATATTAGTGTTAGTATTAGGGTTAGGGTGAGTGTTTTGGTGAAGGTAAGGGTTAGAATGAGGGTTAGGGTGAGGGTGAGGGTTAGTGATAGCATTAGGGTTAGGTTTAGGTTTAGGGTGAGGGTTAGGGTTAGGGTTAGGGTTATGGTGAGGGTGAGAGCCTGGGTTAGAATAAGGTTAGGGTGAGAGTTAGGGTTAGGGTTAGGGCTTGGGTGAGGGTGAGGGTTAGGTTTAGGGTTAGGGTTAGGGTGAGGTTAAGGGTTAGGGTGAGGTTGAGGGATAATGTTAGCATTAGGGTTACAGTGAGGTTGAGCGTTAAGGTGAGGGTGAGGGTTAGGGTTAGTTATAGGGTGAGTATTAGGGTTAGGGTTAGGTTTAGGGTGAGGTTTAGGCTGAGGGGTAGGTTTAGGGTTAGGGTTAGAGTGAGTGTTAGGGTGAGGTTTAGGGTTAGGTTTAGAATTAATGTTAGGTTGAGGTTGAGGTTGAGGGTAAGGGTTAGGGTGAGGGTTAGGGTGAGTTTGAGGGTTAGGGTTAGTATTAGGGTTAGGGTGAGGGTTAGGGTTAGGATTAGGGTTATTGTGAGGTTGAGGGCTAGTGTTAGCATTAGAATTAGGTTAGGGTTAGGGTGAGGGTGTGGGTTAGGTTTATGTTTAGGATTTGGTTTAGGGTTAGGTTTAGGCTGAAGTTGGGGGTGAGTTTGCAGCTGAGGTTTAGGGTTAGGGTGAGTTTTAGGGTGAGGGCTATGGTGAGGGTGAGTGTTAGGGTGAGGCTTAGAGTGAAGGTGAGGATAATGGTAAGGGTGAGGGCTAGGTTTAGGGTTAAGTTTAGGATGAGTTTTAGGTTTAGGGTGAGGGTGAGTGTGAGGGTTAGGTTTAGGATTAAGCTTAGGTTTAGGGTTAGTCTTAGGGTGAGGGTGAGGGTGAGGGTCAGAGTTAGTTTTAGGGTGAGGTTTAGGTTTATGGTTAGGGTTAGCGTGAGGGTGAGGGTGAGGCTGAGGGTGATGGTGAGGGTGATGGTGAGGTTGAGGGTGAGAGTGAGAGTTATGTTTACGTTTAGTTTTATGGTTAGTGTTAGGTTTAGAGTTAGGGTGAGGGCTAGGGTGAGGCTGAGGGCTTGGGTTAAGGTTAGGATTAGGGTGAGGTTTAGGTTTAGGGTGAGGGTTAGGTTTAGGATTAGGGTTAGGGTGAGGGTGAGGGCTAGTGTTAGCATTAGAGTTAGGGTTAGGGTTAGGGTTAGGGTAAGGGTGAGGATGAGGGTTAGGGTTAGGGTTAGGATAAGGTTTAGAGTTAGGGTTAGGCTGAAGTTGGGGGCGAGGTTGAGGGTGAGGGTTAGGGTTAGGGTAAGTTTTAGGGTGAGGGCTAGGGTGAGGGTGAGCGTTTAGGTTAGCAAAGGCTTAGGGTTAGGATTATGTTGAGGATTAGGGTGAGGGGGAGGTTTAAGGTGAGGGTTAGGGTTATGTGAGGATTAAGGCTAGGGTTAGGGTGAGGGTTAGGGTCTGGGTGAGGGTGAGGGTGAGGGTGTAGTTGAGGATTAGGTTTGGGGTGAAGGTTAGGGTGATGGTGAGGGTTAGGGTGAAGGTGAGAGTTAGGGTTAGGGTTACTGCTAAGGTTAGGGTTCGGGTTAGGTTGAGGGTTAGGGTGAGCATTAGGGTGAGGGTTAAATTTAGGTTTAGGGTTAGGGTGAGGATTAGTATGAATGGCAGGGTTAGTGTTAGGGTGAGGGATAGGTTTAGTGTGATATTTAGGGTTAGGTTTAGGTTTAATGTTAGTGTTTGGGTGAGGGTTAGGGATAGGTTTAGGTTTAGGGTGAGGGTGAGGGTTAGGGTTAAGGTTAGGAAGAGGGTTATGGTTAAGCTTAGGTTGAGGTTGAGCATGAGGATGAGGGTGAAGGATAGTGATAGGTTAAGGGAGACGATGAGGCTGAGGGTTAGGTTTATGTTTTGGGTGAGGGTTAGATATAGGGTGAGGGATAGGTTCAGGGTTAGAGTTAGGATTAGGCTAAGGGTGAGGGGTGAGGTTTAGTTTTAGGAATAGGTTTAGGTTTAGAATGAGGGTGAGGTTTAGGTTTAGAATTCGTTTTAGGGTTAGTTTTAGGTTTATGGTGAGGATGAAGGTTAGGGTTAGGGTGAGGGTTAGGGTTTTGGTGAGGGTTAGGTTTAGGGTGATGTTTAGAGTGAGGGTGAGGTTTAGGGGGAGTTGGGAGGGGGAGGAGGAGTGTGTGGGTGTGGGTTAGGTTTAGGGTTCGAGTGAGGTTTAGGGTGACGGTGAGGGTTAATTTGAGCGTGATTGTTAGGGATAGGGTTAGGGGGAGGTTTAGGGTTAGGGTTAGGGTTAGGGTTAGGGTTAGGTTTAGGGTGAGGGTGAGGGTTAGTGTTATGGTTAGGGTTAGTGTGAAGCTGCGGGTTAGGTTTAGGATTAATGTTAGATTTAGGGTTAGGCTTAGGTTTAGAGTGAGGGTGAGGGTGAGGTTTAGGGTTAAGATGAGTGTTAGGTTTAGGGTGATGGTGAGAGCTCAGATGAGGGTGAGGGTTAGGGTTTGGTGAGGGTTACGTATAGGGTGAGGGTAAGGGTGATGATGAGGATTAGGGTGAGGGTGAGAGTTAGGGTTAGGGGAAGATTTACGGTGAGGTTTAGGGTTAGGGTTAGGTGTAGAGTGAGGGTTAGGTTGAGGGTTAGGATTAGGGTTAGTTTTAGGGTTAACGTTAGCGTTAGTGTGAGGTTTAGGTTTAGCGTTAGGGTTAGGATAAAGGTTAGGGTGAGGGTGAGTTTTTGGGTGAGGGTGAGGGTTAGGGTTAGCGTTAGGGTTAGGGTGAGGGGTTAGGATTAGGGTTAGGGTAAGTTGAGGGTTAGGGTTAGGGTTAGGTTGAGGGTTATGGTTAGCATGAGGGTTAGGGTTAGTTTTAGGATTATGGTGAGGGTGAGGTTGAGTGTTAGGGTTGGGTTAGGGTTAGAGTTAGGGTGAGGGTGAGGGTCAGGGTTAGGATTAAGGTTGGGGTTATGTTTAGGCTGGGAGTTAGGGTGAGGATGAGGGTTAGGTTTAGGGTGAGTGTTAGGGTTAGGGTTAGGGTTACGATGAGGGTTAGGGTGAGGGGTAGATTTAAGGTTAGGGTTAGGGTTAGGTTTAGTGTGAGGGTTAGGTTTAGGGTTAGGGTGAGGGTGAGGGTGAGGTTTAGGGTTTGGTTTAGTGTTAGGGTGAGAGTTAGAGTTAGGTTTTATGTTAGGGTGAGGGTTAGGCTGAGTGTGAGGGTTAGGTTTAGGTTTACGGTGAGGGTTAGTGTGAGGGTTAGGTTGAGGGTGAGGTTTAGGGTTAGGATGAGGGGAAGGGTGAGGGTTAGGGTTAGGGTTCGGCTGAGGGGTAGGGTTAGGTTTAGGGTGAGGGTGAGGGTTTCAGTTAGGTAAGGGTTAGAGTCAGGGTGAGGGTGAGTTTTAGGGTGAGGGTGAGGTTCAGGGTGTGGGTTAGGGTTAGGGTTGGGGAGAAGGTTAGGGTGACGATAAGGGTTAGGGTGAAGATGACAGTTAGGGCTATGGTTAGAGTTAGGGTGAAGGTAAGGGTTAGGTTTACAGATAGGGTGAGGTTTAGTGTGAGGGGTTGGTTTAGGTTTAGGGTGAGGGTTAGGGTTAGTGTGAGAGTTAAGGGCAGGTATAATGTTAGGCTTATGGTGAGGGTAAGCGTTAGGGTGAGGGTGAGTGTGAGGGTTAGGGTTAGGGTTAGTGTTAGGATTAGGGTGAGTGTTAGGATGAGAGTTTCGTTTAGCGTTAGGGTAAGAGTTAGGGTGAGGTTGAGGGTTAGGGTTAGGTTTAGGGTGAGGTTTAGGTTTAGGGTTAGGGTTTGGGTGAGGTTGAATGTAATGGTTATGCTGAGGGTTAGGGTGAGTGTGAGGGTTAGGTTTAGGGATAGTGTGAGAATTACGGGTAGGTTTAGGGTTAGGATGAGGCTTACGCTGACGGGTAGGTTTAGGGTTAGGGTGAGGGATAGGTTTAGTGTGATTGTTAGGGTTAGGTTTAGGGTTAGGGTTAGGGTGAGTGTGAGGGTTAGGGTTAACCTTAGGAAGAGGGTTAGGCTTAAGCTTAGGTTGAGGTTGAGTGTGAGGGTGAGTTTTAAGGATAGTGTTAGTTTAAGGTAGACGGTGAGGCTGAGGGTGAGGGTGAGGTTTAGGGTTAGGGTTAGGGTTAGGTTTAGAGTGAGGGTGAGGTAAAGTTTTAGGATTAGTTTTAGGGTTAGTTTTATGCTTATGGTGCGGGTGAGGGTCAGGGTTAGGATTAGGGTGAGGGTTAGGGTTTTGGTGAAGGTTAGGTTCAGGGTGGTGTTTAGAGTGAGAATGAGGGTTAGGGTGAGGGTGAGGGTGAGGGTGAAGGTGTGGGTGAGGGTTAGGGTTAGGGCTCGGTTGAGGGTTAGGGTGATGGTGAGGGTTAAGGTGTGTGTGAGTGTTAGGGATAGGGTTAGGGTGACAGTAAGTGTTAGGGTGAGGTGACGGTTAGGGTTACCATTATGGTTAGGGTTAGGGTTAGGTTATGGGTAAGGGTTATGGTGAGGGTGACGTTGAGGTTTAGGGTTAAGTTTAGCGTTAGGTTTAGAGTGAGGGTTAGGATGAGGATTTGGATTAGGGGTAGGGTAAGGGTTATGGTGAGGGTGAGGCTTAGAGTTAGGTTTAGGGTGAGGGTTAGGTTTAGGGTTTGGGTGAGGATGAGGGTAATCTTTATGCTGAGGGTCAGGGTGAGGATGAGGGTTAGGGTTAGGTTTAGGGTTCAGGTGAGTGTTAGGTTGAGAGTTCGAGTTAGGTTTAAGGTTAGGGTTAGCCTGAGGGTGAGGGTTAGGGTTAGGGTTACGGTGAGGGTTAAGGTGAGGGTTAGGGTGAGGGTGAGGGTTAGGGTTAGGGTGAGGGATACGGTTAGGGTGAGGGTTAGGGATAGGGTTAGTGTTAGGTTGAGGTCTAGGTTGAGGGTGAGGATTAGGGTTAGGGTTAGTGATAGGGTTAGGATTAGGTTTAGGGTTAGGGTTAGGTGAGTGTTAGGCTGAGTGATAGGGTTAGGGTTAGGGTTAGGGTGATGGTAAGGGGTATGGTGAGGATGAGTGTCAGGGTGAGTGTGAGGGTGAGGGATGTGGTTAGGATTAGTGTTAGGGTTATGGTTAGGCTGAGGGTTAGGGTGAGATTTAGAGATAGGTTTAGCTTAAGGGTTAGGGTTAGGGTGAGGATGATGGTGACGGTTAGGTTTAGGATTAGTGTTAGGTTTCTGGATAGGCTTAGGGTGAGGATGAATGTGAGGTTGACGGTTTGGGTTAGGGTGAGCGTTAGGTTTAGGGTGATGGATAGGGTTAGGTTTAGGGTTTGGTGAGGGTGAGGGTTAGGGTGAGGGTGAGGGTGAGGGTTAGGATTAGAGTTATTGTTAGATTTAGGGTTAGGGTGAGGTTTAAGGTGATGGTGAGGGTTCGGGTGAGGGAGAGGGTTAGATTTAGTGTTAGGGTTACAGTGAATTTTATGGTTAGGTTTAGGTTTAGGGTGAGGGTTAAGGTGAGTATTAGGGTTGGGGTTAGGGTTAGCGTTAGGTTGAGGTTTATGGTTAGGGTTAGGTTGGGGTTAGGGTTAGGGTGGGTTTAGGGTTAGTGTGAGGATTAGGTTTAGGTTTAGGGTTAGGGTTAATGTTAGGATTAGGGTTAGGGTTAGGGTTAGGATGAGAGTTAAGGTTAGTGTTGGTGTTAGGGTTAGGTTGAGGCTTAGGCTTAGGTGTAGGGTGAGGGTTAGGTTTAGGTAGAGGCTGAGGATGAGGTTTAGGATTAGGGTTAGGGTTAGAGTTAGGGTGAGGATGAGAGTTAGGGTAAGGATTAGGTTTAGGGTTATAGTTAGGGTTAGGGTTAGTCTGAGGGTGAGGTTAAGGGTGAGGTTTAGGGTTAAGGTTGGGGAGAGTGTTAGGGTTAGGGTAAGGATGAGGTTTTGGCTGAAGGGTAGTGTTAGGGTTAGGGTGAGGGTGAGGGTTATGTTTAGGTTTAGGTTGAGGGTAAGGTTTAGAGTTAGGTTTAGGATGAGTTTTAGGATTAGAGTGATGTTGAGGGTTCGGATGAGTGTGA
Source organism: Dipodomys merriami (assembly GCF_024711535.1). NCBI lineage: Eukaryota > Metazoa > Chordata > Mammalia > Rodentia > Heteromyidae > Dipodomys > Dipodomys merriami. The sequence goes on from NW_027206157.1 coordinate 3,919,609, forward strand.
GGGTTAGGGTGTTGGTGAGGGTTAGGTTTAGGGTGATTTTTAGGGTGACGGATAGTGTTAGGGTGAGGGTGAGGATTAGGGTTAAGGTTAGGGTTATGGTGAGGTTTAGGTTTAGCGTTTGGTTTAGGGTGAGGTTTAGGGTGAGTGTTAGGGTTATGGTTAGGTTTAGGGATAGGGTTAGTGTGAGGTTTAGGTTTAGGATTAGAGTTAGGGTAAAAGTAATGGTGAGGGTGAGATTTAGGGTGAGGGTGAGGATTAGGGTTAGCGTTAGGGTTAGTGTGAGGCTTCGGATGAGGGTTAGGGTTAGTGTTAGGGTGAGGTTGATTGTTAGGGTTAGAGTTAATGTGAGGGTTATTGTTAGGGTGAGGCTTAGGGTTAGGATGAGGGTTAGGGTGAGAGTGAGAGTGAGGGTTAAGGTTGGATTAGGTTTAGTGTTAAGGTGAGGGTGAGGGTGATGGTTAACTTTAAGGTTAGTGTAGGGTTAAGGTTAGGCTTAGGGTGAGGGTGAGGATGAGATTGAGGGATAGGGTTAGGTTTAGGTTGAGGGTTAGTGTAAGTGTGAGGGTTAGGGTTAGGGTTAGGGTGAGGGTGAGGGTTAGTGTCAGGGTTAGGGTTAGGGGTAGTGGTAGTGTGAGGGTGAGTGTTATGTTTAGGGTTAGGGGTAAGTGATAGTTAGGGTTTGCATGAGTGTTAGGGTTAGTGTTAGGGTGAGGGATAGGGTTAGGGTGATGTTTAGGGTGATGGTGAGGTTTAGGGTGAGGGTGAGGGTGAGGGTGAGGTTGAGGGTTAGTGTGTGGGTGAGGTTTAGGTTTAGGGTGAGGGTTAGGGTAAGCGTGAGGGTTAGGCTTAGGGTTAGTGAGAGGGTTAAGGTTAGTGTTAGGGTTAGATTTAGTGTGAGGCTGAGGATTAGGGTTAGGGTTAGTTGAGGCTTACTGTTAGGGAGAGTGTTAGGGTTAGGCTTAGGGTGAGGGTAGGGGTGAGGGTGAGGGTTAGTGTTAGGGTTAGGATTAGGGTAAGTGTGAGGGTGAGGGTTAGATTTAGGATTAGTGTTAGTGTTAAGCTTAGGCTTATTGTGAGTGAGAGGGTGAGGGTGATGTTTAGGTTAATGGTGAGGGTTAGGGTTAGGGTTAGGGTAATTGTTATGGTTAGGGTTACGGTTAGGGTTAGGGTGAGATTTAGGGTGAGCGTGAGCGTTAGGTTTAGGGTGAGGGTCCGGGTTAGAGTTAGGGTTAGGGTGTATGTGTGGGTTAGGGTTGGGTTAGGGTTAGAGTTAGGGTGAGGGTGAGGGTGAGGGTTAGGTTTAGCGTGAGGGTTAGAGTGAGAGTTAGGGTTAGGGTGTGGGTGAGTGTTAGGGTTGGGTTAGGGTTAGAGTGAGGGTGAGTGTGAGGGTGAGAGTAAGGTTTAGGGTAAGGTGTATGGTGAGGGTTAGGGTTAGGGTTAGGGTTAGACTGAGGGGTAAGTTTAGGTTTAGGGTGAGGGTGAGGGTGAGCGTTTTGGTTAGGTAAAGATTAGGGTTGGGGATACTGTGAGGATTAGGGTGAGGTTTCAGGTGAGGGTGAGGGTTTTGGTGAGTGTTAGGGTTAGGGTTAGGGTGATTGATTGGGTTAGGGTTAGGGTAAGGGTTAGGGTTAATGTGAGGTTTAGGTTTAAGGTTAGGGTTAGGGTAAAGGTGAGGGTGAGGGTGAGGTTTAGGCTGAGGTTTAGGCTGAGGTTGAGGGTTAGGGTTACCATTAGGGTTAGTGTGAGGGTGACTTTGAGGGTTAGGATTAGGGTTAGGGAGATCTTGAGTGTTAGGTTTAGAGTTAGTGTGAGGGTTGGGGTTAGGGTGAGGGTTAGGGTTAGGGTGAGGGTGAGATTGAGGGTTAGGGTTGAGTTAGGGTTAGAGTAAGGGTTAGGGTGAGTGTAAGGGTTAGGATTAAGTTTAGGGTTAAGTTTAGGCTGGGGGTGAGGGTGAGGAAGATGGTTATGTTTAGGGTGAAGTTTAGGATTAGAGGTAGGGTTAGAGTGTTAGGATTAGGGATAGGGTTAGGATGAGGTTTAGGTAAGGGGTAGAGTTAGGCTTAGGGTGAGGGTTAGGGTTAGTGTTTGGGTTAGGTTTAGGGTTAGGGTTAGGGTGAAGGTGAGGTTAAGTGTTGGCGTGAGCGTTAGAAAGAGGGTGAGAGTTAGGGTTAGGTATAGGATGAGAGTTAGGGTGAGGGTGAGGGTTAGGGTTAGGCTGTGGGTTAGGGTGAGCGTTAGGGTGAGGGTTAGCTTTAGGGTTAGGGTGAGGGTTAGGGTGAGGGTAAGGTTTAGGCTGAGGATTAGGTTGAGGGTGAGTGTTAGGGTGAGGTTGAGCGTTAGGGTGTGGGTGAGGGTTAGGGTTAGGGTGAAGGTTAGGGTGACAGTAACTGTTAGGGTGAGGGGGACGGTTAGGGTTTCGTTTAGGGTTAGGTTGAGGGTTAGGGTTAGTGTTAGGGATAGAATGAGGGTTGGGGTGAGGGGTTGGGTTAGGGTTAGGTTGAGGTTTAGGTTAGTGTGAGAGTTAAGGTTAGGGATAGGGTTAGGGTTAGGGTGAGGATAAGGGTTAGGGTGAGGGTGAGGTTTAGGGATAGCGTTAGTGTTAGGGTTAGTGTGAGGGTTAGTATGAGGGTTAGTGTAAGGGATAGGGTGAGGGTTTTAGGGTTAGGATTAGTTTTTGGGTGAAGGTGAGGGTTAGGGTGAGGGTTAGGGTAAGGGTTAGGGTTAATATTAGGGTGAGGGTAAGAGTTAGTTTGAGGGTTAGGGTTAGGGTGTGGATTAGCGATACCATTATTGTTAGGATGGGGGTTAGGTTGAGGGTTAGGGTTAGGGTTAGGGTTAGGATTAGGGTTAGGTTGAGGTTGAAGGTTAGAACTAGGGTTAGGGTTAGGGTGAATTTTTAGGCTGAGGGTGATGGTGAGGCGGAGGGTTAGGTTTAGGATTAGGGTTAGGGTTAGGGTCAGGCTTAGGGTGAGGCTGAGGGAGAGGGTGAGGATTAGGTTTAGGGTTAGGTTGAGATTTAGGGTTAGGGTTAGGGTGAGGTTTAGGTATAGGGTTAGGGTTAGGGTGGAGTTGAGGTTGAGGGTTAGGATTAGAGTTAGGGTTAGAGTTAGGGTGACTGTGAGGGTGATGTTTAGAGTTAGGATTAGGATTAGGTTTAAGCTGAGGGTGAGGTTAAGTGTGAGGGTGAGGGTTAGGGCGAGGGTTAAGGATAGGGTTAGGGTTAGGGTAAGGGTGAGGTTTAGGGTTAGGGTTAGTATGAGGGTTAGGCTGATGGTGAGGGTTAGTGTGTGCATAAGGGTTAGTTTTAGGGTGAAAGTAAGGATTAGGGTTAGTGTTAGGTTGATGTTAAGGGTGAGGTTTAGGGTTAGGGTGAGGGCAAGGGTTAGGGTGAGGTTTAGGGTGAGGTTTAGGGTTAGGGTTATTATTAGGGTTAGGGTGAGGGTGAGGGTGAGTGTGAGGGTGAGGTTGAGGGTTAGTTTTAGGTTTAAGGTGGGGGATAGGGTTAGGGTGACAGGTTTAGGGTTAGGATGAGGGTTATTGTGAGGGTGAGGTTTAGGGTTAGGGTTAGCGTGAGGGTTAGTTTGACGGTGAGGGTTAGGTTGAGTGTGAGGGATAGGGTTAGGATTAGGGATAGGGTGAGGATTAGTGTGAGGTTTAGGGTTAGGGTGAGGGTTAGGGTGAGGTTTAGGGTTAGCGTTAGGGTGAGGATTAGGCATAGTGTGAAGGTTAGGGTTAGGGTTAGGGTTAGAGTGAGGGTAAGGATTAGGTTGAGGGTAAGGTTTTGTGTGAGGGTTAGGGTTAAGATTAGGGTTTGGGTGAGCAAAAGGGTTAGGGTGAGGGTTAAGGTGAAAGTTAGGGTTTGGCTTAGGATTAGATTTAATGTTACCGTTAGGTTTAGGGTGCTAGTTAGTGTGAGTGTTAGGGTTAGGGTGAGGGTTAGGGCTAGGATTAGGGTTATGGTTATGTTTAGGTTAGGGTGAGGGTTAGGGTTAGGGTGAGGGTGAGGGTGAGTGTGTGGGTGAGGGTTAGGTTTATGGTGATGGTTAGGGTGACTGTGAGGTTTAGGGTGAGTGTGAGGATTATGGTTAGGTTTAGGGTTAGGGTGAGGTTGAGGGTGAGGGTGAGGGTTAGGTTTAGTTTTAGGTTGAGGTTTAGGGTTAGTGTGATGTTTAGGATGAGGGTGAGGGTTAGGCTGATTATGAGGATTCGAGTGAGGGTTAGTGTGTGGGTGAGGGTTAGGGTTAGGGTGAGAGTTAGTGTGACGGTTAGGGTTAGGGTGAGGGTGAGTGTTAGGGAAGAGGGTAAGCGTTAATGTGAGGGGTAGGATTATGGTTAGGGTTAGGGTGAGGTTTAGGGTTAGGTTTAGGGTTAGTGTGAGAATTAGGGAAAGAGTTAGGGTTGGAGTTATGTTGAGGGTAAGGTTTAAGGTGAGTTTTAGGGTGAGGGTGAGGGTTAGGGTAAGCTTTAGTGTTAGGGTGAGGGTTAGGGAGAGTGTTACGGTTAACGTTAGGGTGAAGGTGAGGGTTAGGGTTAGCGTTGGGGTGAGGGTTAGGGTTAGGGTGAGGGTTAGGGATATGGGTAGGGTTAGGGTGAGAATGAGTGTGAGGGTTAGGGTGAGAGTTAGTATTAGGGTTTGGGATAGGAATAGGTTGAGGTTAGGTTTAGGATTAGGGTTAGGATGAGGGTTAGGGTTAGGGATATTGTTAGGGTTAAGATTAGGGTGAGGGTTATGGTTCAGGTAACGTTTAGGGTTAGGGTAGGGTAATTGTTAGGGTTAGGGTTAGGGTGAGGGTGAGAGTAACGGCTATGGTTAGGTTTAGGTTTAGAATGAGGGTGAGGGTTAGGGTTAGGATTATGTTTAGGTTTGGGGTTGGGCTGAGGGTGAGGTTGAGTGTGAAGTTGAGGGATAGGGTTAGGTTTAGGATGATGGCTAGGGTGAGGATTAGGGTGAGTGTGAGGGTGAGGTTGAGGTTTTTGGTTAGGGTTAGGGTTAGGATGAGGATTAGGGAGAGGGGTAGGGTTAGGGTTAGGATGAGAATTAGGGTTAGCGAGAGGGTTAGGGTTAGGTTTAGATTGGGTTTGGTTGAGGGTGAGGAGTAGGGTGAGGGTTAGGGTTAGGGTTAGGGTTCGGATGAGTGGAGAGTTAGGGTTAGGGTTAGGTTGAGGGTTAGGTTTAGGTTTAGGGGTAGGTTGAGTGTTAGGGTTGGGGTTATGGTGAAGGTTAGGGTTAGTGTGAGGGTTAGGTTGAGGACCAGGATAAGCGTTCGGATGAGGGTTAGGGTTAGCGTGAGGTTTAGGGTTAGGGTTAGGGTTGGTGTGAGGGTTAGTGTGAGGGTAGGGATAGGGTTCGGGTTAGGGTGAGGGTTAGAGTTAGGGTTACTGTTAGGGTGAGGGTTAGGTTGAGTGTGAGGGTTAGGGTTAGTTTGAGGATTAGGGATACGGTGAGGGCTAGGGTGAGGGTGACGTTTAGGGTTAGCGTGAGGGTTAGGGTGAGGGTTAAGTTGACCAGTAGGGTTAGGCTTCATGTGAGGGTTAGGTTTAGAGTTAGGCTTATAGTTAGGGTTAATGTTAGGATTAGGGTGAGGTTAAGGGTTAGGGTGAGGGTTAGGGAGACAATGAGGCTTAGGGTTAGCCTGAGTGTTAGCGTGAGGGTTAGTGTGAGTTTTAGGGTCAGTGTTAGGGTTAGGGTGAGTGTGAGGGTTAAGGATAGGGTTAGGGTGAAAGTTAGGGTTATGCTTTCAGTTAGGGTTAGGGTTAGGGTGAGTTTTAGATTTAGGGTTAGGTTTAGGATGAGGGTGAGGTTGAGGATTAAGTTTAGGGTTATGTTTAGGGTGAGGGTGACGGTGAGGGTTAGTTTTATGATTAGGGTTAAGGTTAGATTTAGGCTGAGGTTGGGGTGAGGGTGAGGGTGAGGATTAGGATTAGAATTAGGATTAGGGTTAGGGTTAGGCTTATGGTGAGAAAGAGGGTGAGGGTTAGGGTTAGTGTGAGGTTTAGGGATACGGTTGCTTTAGGGTGAGGGTGAGGTTGAGGGTTAGGACTAGGGTTAGGGTTATTGTTAGGGTGAGGGTGAGAGTGTGGATTAGGGTTAGGATTAGTGTTAGGGTTAGGGTTATGCTGAGGGTGAGGGTAAGGGTGAGGTTGAAGGTGAGAGTTAGGGTTAGGGTAAGGGTTAGGCTTAGGTTTAGTGTTAGGGTGAGGATTAGGGTTAGGATTAGGATGAGGGTTAGGCTGACGGGATGGTATTAGCTTTAGGGTGAGGGTAAGGGTTAGGTTCAGGGATAGGGTTAGGGTAAGGGTTAGGGTGAGGGTTAGGGTTAGGGTGAGGGTTAGGGTGAGGGTGAGGGTTAGTGTTAGGATGCGGGGAAGGGTGAGGGTTAGGGTTAAAGTTAGGTTGAGGGTAAATGTTAGGGTGAGGGTGAGGGTGAGGTTTAAGGTTAGGGTTAGCGTTAGGTTTAGGGTGAGGGTTAGGATGAGGGTTAAGATTAGGGTGAGGTTAAGGGTTAGGGTGAGGGTGAAATTTAGGGTTAGGTTTTGTGAGGGATAGTGTTAGGGTTTGGGTGAGGGTGAGGGTAATCTTTATGCTGAGTGTTCGGGTGAGGGTGGGGGTTAAGGTTAGGTTTAGGGTTAGGGTATGGTTTAGGGTGAGAGTTAGAGTTCAGTTGAAGGTTAGGTTGAGGTTTAGGGAGAGGGTGAGAGTTAGGGTTAGGGTTAGGGTTATGTTGAGGGTTAGGATGAGGGTTAGGGTGAGGGTGAGTGTTAGGGTTAGGGTGATGGATAGGATTAGGGTGAGGGTTAAGTTTAGGGTTAGGGTGAGGTGTAAGGTGAGGTTGAGTGTTAGGGTTAGGGTTAGGAATAGGGTGAGGGTTAGGTTTAGGCTTAGGGTTAGGGTGAGGTTTAGGCTGAGGTGTAGGGTTAGGGTTAGGGTGAAGGATAGATTTATTATAAGGGTTAGGGTTAGGGTTAGGGTTAATATTAGGGTGAGGGTAAGAGTTAGGTTGAGGGTTAGTGTTGGGATGATGATTAGTGATAGCATTAGTGTTAGGTTGAGGGTTAGGTTGAGGGTTAGGTTTAGGGTGAGGGTGAGGGTGAGGGTTAGGGTGAAAGTTGGGGTGAGGGTTAGAACTAGGGTGAGGCTAAGGGTTAGTTTTAGGGTGAGGGTGAGGGTCAGGGTGAGGGTAAGGCTCAGGGTGAGGGTGAGAGGGTTAGGGTTGGTGTTAGGGTTAGGCTGAAGTTGACTGTGAGGTTTAGGGTTAGGGTTAGGTTTAGGGTGAGCTGAGGGTGATGGTTAGGGTTAGGATTAAGGTTAAAGTTAGGGTTAGGCTGAGGGTGTGGGTGAGGGTGAGGGTGAGGGTTAGAGTTAGGATTTGGGTTAAGGTGAAGGTGAGGGTTAGCTTTAGGATTAGTGTTAGGGTTAGGGTTAGGCTTAGGGTGAAGGTGAGGGTGAAGTTGAGGGTTAGGTTTAGGGTTAGGGTGAGGGATAGCATTAGGGTTAGGGTTAGAGTGAGTGTTATGGTTAGGGTTATGGTTAGGGTGAGGGTGAGGTTTAGGTTTATGGGTAGTGATAGGATTAGGCTTAGGCTTAGGGTGAGGGTGAGGGTGAGGATTAGGGTTAAGGTGAGGGTTAGGTTGACAGTGAGGGTTAGGTTAAGTGTGAGCGTTAGGGTTAGGATTAGGGTGAGGATGAGGGTTAGGATCAGGGTTAGGTTTAGGGTTAGTGTGAGGGTGAGGGTTAGGGTTAAGTTTAGGGTTAAGTGAGGGTTAGGGTTGGGGTGAGGGTTAGGGTTAGGGTTAGTGTGAGGGTGAGGGTTAATATTACGGTGAGTGTGAGGTGGGCCTTGGGGTTAGGATTAGTGTTAGGGTTATGGTTAGACTGAAGGTTATGATTAGGATTAGGGTTATGGTTAGGGTGAGGGTGAGGGTTAGTTTCGGTGTTAGGGTTAGTGTTAGGGTTAGTGTGGTGATGAGGGTTAGGGTTAGCGTTAGGGTTAGGGGTAAGTGAGGTTTAGGGTTATGGTGAGGGTTAGAGTTAGGGTGAGGGTGAGGGTTAGGGTTATGGTGATATTTAGGGTGAGGGTAAGGTTTAGGGTGAGGGTTCGGGTGAGGGTTCGGGTGAGGGTTAGGTTGTGGGTGAGGATAAGGTTTAGCGTGAGGGTTAGGTTGACTGTGAGGGTTAGGGTAAGTGTGAGGATTAGGGTTAGGTTTAGGGAGAGGGTTAAGTTTAGGGTAAGGGTTAGGTTTAGGTTGAGGTTGAGTGTTAGGGTTAGGGTTAGTTGAGGCCTACGGTTAGGGTGAGAGTAAGAGTGAGGGTTAGGGTTAGGATGTGGGTGAGGATTAGTGTTGGGTTAGGGTTAGAGTTATGGTGAGGGTGAGGGTTAGGCTTAGGCTTAGGGATAGGGTTAGGTTTAGGCTGGGGGTGAGGGTGAGGATGAGGGTTAGGTTTAGGGTGAGGGTTAGGGTTAGGGTTAGGGGGAGTGTTATGGTTAGGGTTAGGTTTACGGTGAGGGGTAGGTTTAGGGTAAGTGTGAGGTTTAGGGTTAGGGTTAGGGTTAGGGTTATGTTGAGGGTAAGGGTTAGGGTGAGGGTTGGGCTTAGCGTTAGTGTTAGGGTGAGGTTGAGGGTTAGGTTTAGGGTTAGGCTAAGGGGTAGGGTTAGGGTTAGGGTGAGGGTGAGGGTGATGGTTTCATTTACGTAATGGTTAGTTTTAGGGTTATGGTGAGTATTAGGGTGAGGGCTCAGGTGATTGTGAGGGTTAGTTTGAGGGTTAGGGTTAGGGTTAGGGTTAGGGTTAGCTTTAGGGTTAGGGTGAGGGTTAGGGTTAGGTTTATGTTTATGTTTAGGGTAAGGTTTAGGGTGAGGTTGAGGGTTAGGGTTAGGTTTAGGGTGAGGGTTAGAGTTAGGGTTAATGTTTGAGTGAGGGTTAGGGTAATGGTTAGGATGATGGATAGGGTGAGGGTGAAGGTTAGGATTAGGTTAAGGTTAGGGTGAGGGTTAGGGTTAGGGTGAGGTTTAGGGTTAGGTTTTATGTTAGCCTTAGTGTTAGGGTTTGGGTGAGTGTTATGGTTAGTGTTAGGGTTAGGGTGAGGCTTAGGGTGAGGTTTATGTTGAGGGTGAGTGTTAGGGTTAGGGTGAGCGTTAGGGTTATGGTGAGGGTTAAGGTTACAGTTAGGGTGAGGTCTAAGCTGAGGGTGAGGTTTAGGTTTAGGGATGGTGTGAAGATTAGGGTTAGGGTTAGGGTTAGGGTGAGGGTTAGGCTGAGGGCTAGGGTTAGGGTTAGGATGAGGGATAGGTTTATTGTGAGGGTTAGGGTTACGGTTAATGTTAGGGTGAGGGTAAGAGTTAGGGTGAGGGTTAGGGTTAGCGTGAGGGTTAGGGTTGGCATTAGGGTTAGGATGACGGTTAGGGTGAGGGTTCGGTTTAGGGTTATGGATAGGGTGCGGTTAAGTGTTAGGGTTAGAGTTAGTGTGGGGGTAAGGGTTAGGGTGAGGTTTAGGGTTAGGGTTAGGGTTAGGGTGAGGTTGAGGGTTAGGGTTGGGTTAAGTTTAGAGTTAGGGTGAGGTGAGGGTGAGGGATAGCTTTAGGGATAGTTTTAGGGTTAGGTTAGTGTAGGGAGCCAGGGTAAACGCCATTACAAGATGGCGCCCACTCCCTTGCTGCTTTGAGGTAACCACTCCATTTCAGGCGGTGCTTGGCGGGACGGTGGGTCCTGGGCTTTGCGCGTGCGTGAGCCACGTAGAGTCCCCAGCCAATCCCGTGGCACCTGGTGAAGGTGAAAGGCAGTTGACCAATGATAGACCGACCCGTGTCCCTATTCCCTATATAAGCGGCCATGTTTTGGGTGCACGCTCTCTCGCGCTCAAGCTCTCCCATAAATAAAAAGGCTCTCCAATAAAGCATGATCTGAGAAGACTCCTGGTGTGGTGGTCGTTCTTCCTCGCTGGTCGAGAAGGCATTCGCCGCAAGTGGTGCCGAAACCCGGGACTCGCGCGAGAGGCCGAGCAGGAGCCAGAACTCAACACGCGGAGAGGGGACGTCGGTAAGTATCCCCCGGTATGCTGTTCACTGTAGATTTAGATATTTATTGGTTGCTTGCATTGCTTCTTCCTTTGTGGCTTGTCTTTTTGATGGTGCGCACTTGCCTCGAGGAGGGAGGGTTTGATTTAATCCATGAAGGATGCAAAGTACTAACACGGCATCAGGATAGTCTATCAGAGTCAGCATCCAGTAAATGGGAGGAAAATAGTCCTAAAAGAAAAAGGGAAAAAGACAAAAGGATCCTAAAGAATTAAAGTAGGAGGGACTGCAGCCCTCACAAAAGGAGAAGGGTCTTAGGGAAGAGGGGGTCTCAAGGAGACCCCTATGCCCTTCTTTAAAAGCAAACCGGTTCTCAGCCCTACATGTGGAAGGGCAGGACCAAGAATGCAGTGATCTTGTGAGTGACTCAGAGGAAGAAATGTTAAAGGAGGAGGGAGAGCAGCTCGATCCAGCTGATAGTGAAGACTTAGAAGAGGGTGCGGCTGAGTATGAGCCAGACAGATATGGGGGGTGGCGCCCCCTAGGGGTGGGAGTACCGCAGCAGCCAGGAAGAGGAAACGGAGCTGCCCCTCACCCGTTGGCCCCCCCCCCCGCCGTGCCCGCCGGCGGGGCGGAGTCACTTTATAAAAGGAAGCACCTGGTCGCGGCTGGCGGCCGCCTTTCCAGTTTTTGAAAATCCCATTACTAATGAGAGAATTCTTGAGCCGGTTTCCTACTCCCAGTTAAAAGATTCAGTTGAGGCAGTCAGGACTTATGGGGTGACGGCCAGTTATACCACTGCCTTGCTTCGAAGGCTAACTATTAATGCTATGATTCTGTGGGAGCAAAAACTGTTCAATATTTTCCTGAATTAGTGGCTAAACAGGCAATTTTGGTCTGAGAAAAAAAAAAGGCAATTTTGGGTATAAAGTATTGTTTAATGCACTTTGCAAAAATTCCAGATAAATTAATTATTCCATACACCCGTGAGCAAGTTGAAATTTTAGCAGCCACAGTGGATATGTGGGCAATTCTTGTTTGCTCATTTCCAAATGTAATTGATAACCATTATCCTAAGCATCCTCTGCTTGCCATAGTTAACAAAAATTTAGTGTATTTTCCTGTTGTCAAAGGAGCCCTTGGTTGATGCTCTGACCATCTTTACGGATGGATCAAAATCTGGACAAGGTGCCTTTTTTTTTCAAGGACACAAACAGGCGGTAGTCTTTAATTTTCGGCCGAATGCCCCACAGGCTGTTGAATGTTTAATTGTGCTTGAAGTTTTTAAAAGATTTGATCAACCTTTTAATTTATTTTCTGATTCATTATATGTTGTAAATGCCGTTGCTTCTCTTGAAGTTGCTGCTTCAATTAAGCAGGCCAGTACAATTTCTAATGTTTTGTTACAGATTCAGTCCCTTATCTTAAACAGAATACACTCTTTTTATATTGGACATATTCGCGCCCACTCTATGTTGCCGGGCCCGATGGCAAGGTGTAATGATTTGGTGGACCAGGCAACTCGGGCTGTGGCCCTGGTTGCTGCTGATCCTGTAGAATTGGCAAAAGACTTTCATAGATTGTATCATGTACCTGCTAATACCCTTAGGAAAAGATATAATTTGTCCAGGCATGTAGCAAGAGATATTGTTAAAGCCTGTAAATTTTATGTTACCTTTCTTCATCCTCCCCATGTGGGGGTAAACCCCAGGGGGTTGAGACCAAACGCCCTATGGCAAATGGATGTTACTCATCTGACAGAATTTGGTAAGTTAAGATATTTACATGTGTCTATGGACACCTTTTCTGGTGTCATTCATGCCACACCTCTGGCAGGAGAAAAGGTGTCTCATGTCAAAATACACTGCTTAGAAGCTTGGGCAGCTTGGGGAAAGCCCCTTAGACTTAAAACGGATAATGGCCCTGCTTATACTTCCCATGGTTTTCGTGCCTTTTGCGCACAAATGCAGGTTGCCCACACCACTGGATTGCCCTACAATCCTCAAGGACAAGGTATAGTGGAAAGAGCTAATAGAAGCATAAAAGGAATGCTTCAAAAACAAAAAGGGGGAATTGCTGAGTCAGCGTCCCCCAGGGAAAGACTTTCTCTTGCGCTCTTTACCCTTAATTTTTTAATTCTAAATGACAACGATCAGTTTGCCGCAGATCGGCATATGACAAGAGACCCCATGGATACTAAAGACATGGTTATGTGGAAGGATGTTATTAATAAAAAATGGTATGGACCGGATCCGGTAATAACGAGATCCAGGGGAGCTGTTTGTGTTTTTCCACAGAGTCAAGAAGTACCTCACTGGGTGCCAACGAGACTGACCAGGCCGGTGGAGACTGCAGCAGAACCACCTTTGAAGATGCCATCCACTCGTCTCCTGATGCAGCTGATCTTCCTGCTGTTAGCAACAGTGCTAATAGCAACCCCTGTGATAGCTAAACCAATGGTTGTGGGCTGTCACCAGGGCCTGGCCAGTTCCTATGCCCCTGCATGCAGACTCCCTTTTTCTCCCCACCTTATTTTCCACAGATTGTAGGATGGAAGACTGGATTGCCTCTGCGGTGTACTTTTTCAAAGAGTGGGTGGGAATCGGAATGTTTTTAGCCTGCTGCCTGGTCCTCCTCAAGTGGTTAGGCTTAGGGTGAGGGTGAGGGTAAGGTTTAGGTTTCCGGTTAGGGTTAGGGTGAGGGTTAGGGTTAGGGTGAGGGTTGGGGTGAGGGTGAGGGTTAGGGTGACAGTTAGGTTTAGTGTAAGTTTGAGGGTTAGGGTTAGGGTTAGGTTTAGGGTGAGGGTTAGGTTCAGGGTTATGGTTAGTGTTAGGGTTAGTGTGATGATGAGGGTTAGGGTTAGGTTTAGGGGTAAGTGAGGGTTAGTGTTAGGGTGACAGTTAGGATTAGGGTTAGGGTGAGGGTTAGGGTTAGGGTTAGGTTTAGGGGTAAGTGAGGGTTAGTGTTAGGGTGACAGTTAGGATTAGGGTTAGGGTGAGGGTTAGGGTTAGGGTTAGGTTTAGTGTGAGGGCGAGGATGAGGGTTAGTGTTAGGATTAGCGTTAGTGTGAGGGTGAGGGTTAGGTTTAGGTTTAGTGTTAGGGTTATTGTTAGGCTTAGGGTGAGAGTGAGGTTGAGAGTGAGGTTTAGGGTTAGGGTGAGGGTTAGTATTAGGGTGATGGTGAGGGTTCTGGTGAGTGTCAGGGTTAGGGTGTGGGTGAGGGTTAGGTTAGGGTGAGGTTTAGGTTTAGGGTTAGTTTTACGGTGAGCGTTAGGGTGAGGGTGAGGGTTAGGGTTAGGGTGACGGTTAGCGTTAGGGTTATGGTTAGGGTGAGGGTTAGGGTGATGTTTTCATTTAGGTAAGGGTTAGTTTTAGGATTATGGTGAGGATTAGGGTGAGGGCTCAGGTGATTGTGAGGGTTAGTTTGAGGGTTAGGGTTAGGGTTAGGGTGAGTGGTAGGGTTAGGGTTAGGGTGAGTGTAAGGTTTAGGCTTAGAGTTAGGGTAAGGGTTAGGGTTAGTGTTAGCGTTAGGGTTAGGGTGAGGGTTAGGGTGAGGTTTATGTTTAGGGTTAGGGTAAGGTTTAGGGTGAGGTTGAGGGTTAGGGTTAGGTTTAGGGTGAGGGTTAGAGTTAGGGTTAATGTTTGAGTGAGGGTTAGGGTAATGGTTAGGATGATGGATAGGGTGAGGGTGAAGGTTAGGGTTAGGTTAGGGTTTGGGTGAGGGATAGGGTTAGCGTGAGGCTTAGGGTTTGGGTTAGGGTTAGGGTTAGTGTTAGGGTGAGGGTGAGTGTTATGGTTAGTGTTAGGGTTAGGGTGAGGCTTAGGGTGAGGTTTATGTTGAGGGTGAGTGTTAGGGTTAGGGTGAGTGTTAGGGTTATGGTGAGGGTTAAGGTTACAGTTAGGGTGAGGTCTAACCTGAGGGTGAGGTTTAGGGTTAGGGATAGTGTGAAGATTAGGGTTAGGGTTAGGGTTAGGGTGAGGGTTAGGCTGAGGGCTAGGGTTAGGGTTAGGATGAGGGATAGGTTTATTGTGAGGGTTAGGGTTACGGTTAATGTTAGGGTGAGGGTAAGAGTTAGGGTGAGGGTTAGGGTTAGCGTGAGGGTTAGGGTTGGCATTAGGGTTAGGATGATGGTTAGGGTGAGGGTTCGGTTTAGGGTTATGGATAGGGTGCGGTTAAGTGTTAGGGTTAGAGTTAGTGTGGGGGTAAGGGTTAGGGTGAGGTTTAGGGTTAGGGTTAGGGTTAGGGTGAGGTTGAGGGTTAGGGTTGGATTAAGTTTAGAGTTAGGGTGAGGTGAGGGTGAGGGATAGCTTTAGGGATAGTGTTAGGGTTAGGTTAGGCTTAGGGTGAGGGTGAAGGTAAGGTTGAAGTTTCCGGTTAGGGTTAGGGTGAGGGTTAGGTTTAGGGTGAGGGTTAGGGTGAGGGTGAGGGTGAGGGTGACAGTTAGGTTTAGTGTAAGTGTGAGGGTTAGGGTTAGGGTTAGGTTTAGGGTGAGGGTTAGGTTCAGGGTTATGGTTAGTGTTAGGGTTAGTGTTATGATGAGGGTTAGGGTTAGGTTTAGGGGTAAGTGAGGGTTAGTGTTAGGGTGACAGTTAGGATTAGGGTTAGGGTGAGGGTTAGGGTTAGGGTTAGGTTTAGTGTGAGGGCGAGGATGAGGGTTAGTGTTAGGATTAGCGTTAGTGTGGGGGTGAGGGTTAGGTTTAGGTTTAGTGTTAGGGTTATTGTTAGGCTTAGGGTGAGAGTGAGGTTGAGAGTGAGGTTTAGGGTTAGGGTGAGGGTTAAGGTTAGGGTTAGGGTGAGGGTTAGTATTAGGGTGATTGTGAGGTTTCTGGTGAGTGTGAGGTTTAGGGTGTGGGTAAGGGTTAGGTTAGGGTGAGGTTTAGGTTTAGGGTTAGTTTTACGGTGAGCGTTAGGGTGAGGGTGAGGGTTAGGGTTAGGGTGACGGTTAGCGTTAGGGTTAGGTTTAGGGTGAGGGTGAGTGTGAGGGTTAGTGTTTGTGTTAGGGTTAGTGTGTGGGTGCGGGTTAGGTTTACGATTAGTGATAGGTATAAAGTTAGGTTTAATGTGAGAGTGAGGGTGAGAGTGAGGTTTAAGGTTAGGGTGAGGGTAAGGGTTAGGGTTAGGATGAGGGTTAGGTTTAAGGTGATGGTGAGGGTTCAGGTGAGGGTGAGGGTTAGGGTGTGGGTGAGGGTTAAGTTTAGGGTGAGGGTTGGGTGACAGTGAGTGTTAGGGTGAGGGTGAGGGATAGGGTTAGGGTAAGTGTTACGGTGAGATTTAGGGTGAGGGTTAGGTTTAGGGTGAGGGTTAGGGTTAGGGTTAGTTTTAGGTTTAGGGTTAAAGTTAAGGTTAGCGTTAATGTGAGGTTTCGGTTTAGGGTTAGGGTTAGGATAAATGAAAGGGTGAAGGTGAGGTTTAGGGTGAGGATGAGGGTTAGGGTTAGCGTTAGGGTTAGGGTGAGGGTTAGGCTGACGGATAGGGTTAGGGTTAGGGTGAGGGATAGGTTTAGTGTGATTGTTAGGGTTAGGGTTAAGGTTAATGTTAGGGTGACGGAAAAGGTTAGGGTGAGGGTTAGGGTTAGGGTGAATTTTAGGTTTAGCATTCGGTTTAGGATGAGGGTTAGGGTGAGGGTTATGGTTGGGGTTAGGGTTAGGTTTAGGGTGAGCGGGAAGGTGAGGGTTAGGGTTAGGATTAGGGTTAGGGTTAGGGTTATGCTGAGGGTGAGGTTGAGGCTGAGGGTGAGTGTTAGTTTTAGTGTTAGGGTTAGGTTGAGGATGAGGGTGAGGGTTAGGTTTAGGATTAGTGTTAGGTTTCTGGTTAGGCTTAGGGTGAGGGTGAAGGTGAGGTTGAGGGTTAGGCTTAGTGTGAGCTTTATGGTTAAGGTGAGGGATAGGATTAGAGTTAGGGTTAGGGTGAGTTTGAGGGTTAGGATTAGATTTAGGGTGACGGTGAGGGTCAGGGTTAGGTTTAGGTTTAGTGTTATTGTTAGGGTTAGTCTTAGGGTGAGGGTGAAGTGAGGGTTAGGTTTAGGGTGAGGGTTAGGTTCACAGCGAGGGTTAGGGTAAGTGTGAGGGTTATGGTTAGGGTTAGGGTGAGGGTGAGTGTTAAGTTCAGGGATAGGTTTAGGGTTATTGTGAGAGTGAGGATTCGGATTAGGTTTAGGTGAGGGTTAGGGTTAGGGTTATGGTTAGGGTGAGGGTGAGGGTTAGGTTTAGGGTGTTGTTTAGTGTGAGGGTGAGGTTTAGGGTTAGAGTGAGGGTTCGGCTGAGGGTGAGCGTTAGGGTGTTTGTGAGGGTTTGGGTTAGGGTGAGGGTTAGGGTGACAGTGAGGTTTAGGGTGAAGGTGAGGGTTAAGATTAGGGTTTGGGTGAGGGTTAAGTTTAGGGTTAGTGATAGGGTGACGGTGAGGTTGAGGGTTAGGGTTAGGTTTAGGTGAGGCTTAAAGCTAGGGTGAGGGTTAGGGTTAGGGATAGGGTTAGGGTGAGGGTCAGGTTAAAGGTTAGGGTTAGGATTAGGGTGAGAGTTAAGGTGAGGGATAGTGTTTGGGTTAGCGTGAGCTTTATTGTTAGGTTTGTGTTTAGGGTGAGGATGAGTGTTAGGGTGAGGGTGAGGGTTTGGTTGAGGGTGAGGGTTGGGGTGTGGGTGAGGGTTAGGGTTAGGCTGAGAGTTAGGGTGACGGAGAGGGTTAGGGTTAGGGTTAGGATTAGCGTTAGGGAAAGGTTTAGTGTTGGGGTAAGGGTAGGTTGAGGCTTAGGGTGAGGGTTAGGTTCAGGTTTAGAGTTAGGGTTAGGATTAGGGTTAGTGTTAGGATTAGGGTTAGGGTTAGGCTTAGGGTGAGGGTAAGCATTAGGGTGAGGGTTAGGGTAACGGTTAGGTTTAGGGTTAGGATTAGTGTTAGTATTAGGGTTAGGGTGAGGCTGCGGCTTAGGTTTAGTGTGACGGAGAGGGTTAGGGTTAGGGTTAGGATTAGCGTTAGGGTAAGGTTTAGGATTAGTGGTAGAGTTAGGGTGAGGGTGAGGGTTAGGTTTAGGGTTAGGGTTATTGTTATGGTTATAGTTAGGGTGAGGGTGAGGGTGAGGTTGAGGGGTAGGTTTAGGTTTAGGTTTAGGTTATGGGTTAGGGTTAAGCTGAGGGTGAGGGTGAGGGTGAGTGTTAGGTTTAGTGTGAAGTTTAGAATGAGGTTGAGGGTCAGGGTAAGTCTGAGGATTAGGGCGACTGTGAGGGTTCGGGTGAGTTTGAGGGTTAGGTTGTGGGTGATGATTAGGGTTAGGGTGATTGTTAGGGTGAGAGTAAAAGGTAGTGTGTGGGTTAGGGTGAGGGTGAGGGTTAGTGTTAGCATTAGCATGAGGGTTAGGGTTAGGGTGAGAGTTAGAGTTAGGGTTGGTGTTAGGATTAGGGTGAGGTTTAGGGTTAGGATTAGTCTTAGAGTGAGGGTGAGGGTTAGGGTTGGGTTTACGGTTCGGGCGAAGTATAGGATGAGGGTGAGATTTAGGGTTAGGGGTATTGTGAGGGTTATGGTGAGGGTGAGGTTTAGGGTTAGGATTAGGCTTAGTGTGAGGGTGAGGGTTAGGGTTAGGTTTAGGGTTAGGGTGAAGTATAGGATGAGGGTGAGATTTAGGGTTAGGGGTAGGGTGAGGGTTAGGGTGAGGGTGAGGTTTAGGGTTATGGTTAGGGTTAGTGTGAGGTTGAGGGATATGGTGAGGGTTAGGGTGAAGGTGAGGTTGAGGCTTAAGTTTAGGGTTAGGATTAGGCTTAGTGTGAGGGTGAGGGTTAGGGTTTGGTTTAGGGTAAGGGTGAAGTATAGGATGAGGGTGAGATTTAGGGTTAGGGGTAGGGTGAGGGTTAGGGTGAGGGTGAGGTTTAGGGTTCGGGTTTGGCTGAGGGTGTGGGTAATGGTGAGGTGAGGGTCATGGTTAGGGTGAGGGTTAGGGTTAGGGTGAGGTTTAGGGTGAGGGTTTGGGTTAGTATGAGGGTTGGGCTGAGGAGTAGGGTAAGGGTTAGGGTGAGGATTAGTGTTAGTGAGAGAGTTAGGGGTAGGGGTAGGGTTAGGTTGATGTTAAGGATTAGGCTGAGGGTTAGGGTTATTGTGAGGGTTAGGTTGAGTTTTATGGTGAGGGTTAGGTTTAGGGTGAGGATAACGTTTAGGGTGAGGTTTAGGGTGAGTGTGAGGGTTAGCGTTAGGATTAGGGTTAGGGAGAGGGTGAGGGTTAGGTTTAGATTTAGGGTTAGGGTTGGGGCTAGGGTTAGGGTGAGAGTTAGGTTTAGGGTTAGGATGAGTGGTATTTGAGGGTGAGGGTTAGGGTTAGGGTTAGGGTGAGCGTTAGGTTGAGGGTTAGGGTGACTTTTAGGGTTAGCGTTAGTGTGAGTGTTAGTGTTAGTGTGAAGGTTAGGGTTAGGGTTAGGGTTAAGTTGAGTGTAAGGGTTAGGGTGAGGGTAAGGTTTTGTGTGAGGGTTAGGGGTAAGGTTAGGGTGAGGGTTAGGGTGAGGGTTAGGTTTTAGTTTAGGATTAGTTTTACGATTAGCGTTAGGGTTAGGGTGCCAGTTAGGATGAGGGTTAAGGTTAGGGTTAAGTTGAGGGTGATGGTTAGGGTTAGTATTAGGGTTAGGGTGAGGGTTATGGATAGGGTTAGTGTGAGGGTGAGGGTGAGGGTTAGGGTTAGGATTAGCGTTGGGTTGAGGGTTAAGGTTAGCGTGAGGGTTAGGGATATGGTTAGGGTTAGGGTGAGAGCCAGGGTGATAGTGTTAGGCTTAGGGTTAGGGTTAGGCTTAGGTTGAGGTTGAGGGTGAGGGTGAGGGTTAAGAATAGGATTAGGATAAGGGAGACGGTGAGGCTGAGAGTTAGGGTTATGGGTTGGGTGAGAGTTAGGTTTATGGTTAGGGATAGGGTTAGGGTTAGAGTCAAGGTTAGGCTGAGGGTGAGGGTGAGCTTTAAGTTTAGGGTTAGGGTTAGGTTTACAGTGAGGGTGAGGTTTAGGTTTAGTATTAGTTTTAGGGTTAGTTTTAGGCTTATGGTGAGGTTGAGGGTGAGGGTTAGGTTTAGGTTGAGGGTTAGGGTTTTGGTGAGGGTTATGTTTAAGGTGAAGTTTAGAGTGAGGTTGAGGGTTAGTGTGAGGATGAGAGAGAGTTTGAAGGTGTGGGTGAGGGTTAGGGTTAGGGTTTGGTCAGGGTGAGGGTGACGGTGAGGGATAAGCTGAGCGAGAGATTTAGGGATAGGGTTAGGGTGAGGCTTAGGGTTAGAGTTAGGTTGTGGGTTAGTGTGAGGGTCAGGTTTCGGGTGAGTGTGAGGGTTAGGGTTAGGATGAGGGGAAGGGTGAGGGTTAGGGTTAAAGTTAGGTTGAGGGTAAGGGTTAGGGTGAGTGTGAGGGTGAGGGTTAGTGGTTGGTTCAGGGTTAGTGTGAGGGTGATGGTTAGGTTTAGGATTAGTGTTAGGGTTATGGTTAGGCTTAGGTTTAGAAAGAGGGTGAGTGTGAGGATTATTATTAGGTTGAAGGGTACGGTTAGGTTTAGGATGAGGGTCAGGTTTAGGGTGATGGTGAGGGCTCAGGTAAGGGTGAGGTTTAGGGTGTGTGTGAGGCTTAGGTTTAGGGTGAGGGTTAGGGTGACAGTGAGGGTTAGCGTGAGGGTGAGGGTTAGGTTTAGGGTAAGGGTTACTGTGAAGTTTAGGGTTAGGGTTAGGTAAAGGGTGAGGGTTAGGGTGAGTGTTAGGTTTAGGGTTAGTTTTAGGGTTAAGGTTAGGGTTACTGTGAGGTTTAGGTTTAACGTTAGGGTTAGGATAAAGATAAGGGTGAGGGTGAGGGTGAGGGTTAGGGTTAGCATTAAGGTTAGAGTGAGGGTTAGGGTAAGAGTTAGGATTAGGGTTAGGTTGAGGTTGAGGGTTAGGGTTAGCGTTAGGGTGAGGTTAGTTTTAGGGTGAAGGTTAGGGTTAGGGTTAGGGTTAGGTGAGGGTGAGGGTGAGTGTTAGGGTTAGGTTACGGTTATAGTTGGGGTGAGGGTGAGGGTTACGTTTTGGATTAGGTTTGCGGTTAGTTTTAGGCTGGGGGTGAGGGTGAGGATGAGGATTAGGTTTAGGGTTATGTTTAGGGTTAGGATTAGGATTAGGGTGAGTGTTAGGGCTAGAGTTAGGTTTAAGATGAGACTAAGGGTGAGGGGTAGAGTTAGGGTTAGGGTGAGGCTTAGGGTTATTGTGAGGGTTAGGTTTAGGGTTAAGGTTACGTCTATGGTGAGGGTAAGGATTAGTGTGAAGTTTATGGTGAGGGTTAGGATGAGGGTTAGGGTGAGTGGGAGGGCCAGGGACAGGGTTAGGTTTATGGTGAGCGTTAGGGAGAGGGTTAGGTTTAGGTTTAGGGTGAGGGTTAGTGTGAGGGTAAGGTTTAGGGTGAGGGTTAGGGTGAGGGTGAGGGTTAGGGTTAGGATGAGGGAAAGGTTGAGAGTTAGGGTTAAAGTTAGGTTGAGGGTAAATGTTAGGGTGAGGGTGAGGGTTAAGGTTAGGGTTAGTGTTAGCGTTAGTTTTAGTGTGAGGGTTAGGATGAGTGTTAGGATTAGGGTTAGGGTAAGGGTTAGGGTGAGTGTGAGGGTTAGGGTTAGGTTTTGTGATGGTTAGGGTTAGGGTGTGGGTGAGGGTGAGGGTAATCTTTATGCTGAGTGTTAGGGTGAGGGTGAGGGTTAGGGTTAGTTTTAGAGTTACGGTGAGGGTTACGGTGAGTGTTAGAGTTCGGTTTAAGGTTAGGTTGAGGTTTAGGGTGAGGGTGATTGTTAAGGTTAGGGTTATGGTGAGGGTTAGGGTGAGGGTTAGGGTGAGGGTTAGGTTAAGGGTGATGGATATAATTAGGATGAGAGTTAGGGTGAGGGTTAGGCTGAGGTGTATGGTTAGGGTTAGGGTGAAGGATAGATTTAGTATGAGGGTTAGGGTTATGGTTAGGGTAAATATTAGGGTGAGGGTAAGAGTTACGGTGAGGGTTAGGGTTAGGGTGAGGACTAGCGATAGCATTAGTGTTAGGATGAGGGTTAGGTTGAGGGTTAGGGTTAGGGTTAGGGTTAGGGTTAGGGTAAGTGTGAGGTTGACGGTGACGGTGAAAGTTGGGGTGAGGGTTAGGCCTAGGGTAAGGCTAAGGGTTAGTGTTAGGTTTAGGGTGAGTGTGAGTGTCAGGGTGAGGGTAAGGCTGAGGGTGAGGGTGAGGGTTAGGGTTAGTGTTAGTATTAGTGTTAGGGTTAGGCTGAGGGTGACTCTGAGGTTTAGGGTTAGGGTTAGGGTTAGGGTGAGCTGAGGGTTAGGGTTAGGTTTAGGATTAGGGTTAAGTTTAGGGTTAGGCTGAGGGTGAGGGTGAGGGTGAGTGTGAGGGTTAGGGTTAGGATTAGGGTTAGGGTGAAGGTGAGGGTTAGCTTTAGGATTAGTGTTAGGGTTAGGTTTAGGCTTTGGGTGAAGTTGAGAGTGAGGTTGACGGTTAGGTTTAGGGTTAGTTGAGGCCTACAGTTAGGGTGACAGAGTGAGGGTTAGGGTTAGGATGTGGGTGAGGGTTAGAGTTGGGTTAGGGTTAGAGTTAGGGTGAGGGTGAGGGTTAGGCTTAGGCTTAGGGATAGGGTTAGGTTTAGGCTGGGGATGAGGGTGAGGATGAGGGTTAGGTTTAGGGTGAGGGTTAGGGTTAGGGTTAGGGGAAGTGTTATGGTTAGGGTAAGGTTTAGGATGAGGGTTAGGGTGAGGGGTAGGTTTAGGGATAGGGTGAGAGTTAGGGTTAGTGTGAGGTTTAGGGTTAGGGTTAGGGTTAGGGTGAGGTTTAGGATGAGGGTTAGGGTAAGGGGTAGAGGTAGGGTTCGGGTGAGTGTTAGGGTTAGTGTGAGGGTTAGGTTTAGAGTTAGGGTTAGGGTGAAGTTGAGGGTAAGTGTTAGGGTGATCGTTAGGATGATTGTGAGGGTTAGGGTTTGGGTTAGGATGAGGGTTATGGTGAGGGTGATTGCTAGGGTTAGAGTGAGGGTTAGGGTGAGCTTTAGGATGAGGGTTAGGTTTAGGGTTAGGGTGAGGGTTAGGGTTAGGGTAAGGCTTAGGCTGAGGGTTAGGTTGAGGGTGAGGGTTAGGGTAAGGGTGAGGGCAAGTGTGAGGTCTAGGGTTAGGGTTAGGGTTAGACTGAAGGGTAGGGTTAGCGTTAGGATTAGGGTGAGGGTGAGGGTTTCATTTAGGTAAGGGTTAGGGTTAGGGTGAGGATTAGGGTGAGGGTTCTGGTCAGGGTTTGGGTTAGGGTGTGGGTGAGGGTGAGGATTAGGTTGAAGGTTAGGGTGATGGTAAGGGTTAGGGTGAGGGTGACGGTTAGGGTTACTGTTAGGGTTAGGGTGAGGGTTAGAGTTAGGTTTAGGGTTAGGGATAGCCTGATGGTTAAGGTGAGGGGTTGGGTTAGGGTTAGGGTGAGGGTTAGGGTTAAGGTTAGGTTGAGGGTTAGGGTTAGTTTTAGGGTTAGGGTTAGGGTGATGGTGGTGGTTAGGTTTAGGATTTGTGTTAGTGTTAGTGTTAGGGTTAGGGTTAGGGTTAGGCTTAGGTTGAGGTTGAGGGTGGGGGTGAGGGTGAAGGATAGGGTTAGGCTAAGGGAGACTGTGTGGCTGAGTTTTAGGATTATGGATTGGGTTAGGGTTAGGTTTAGTGTGAGGGATTGAGTTAGCGTTATGGTTTGTGTTAGGTTGAGGGTGAGAGTGAGGTTTAGGTTTAGGGTTAGGGTTAGGTTTAGAGTGAGGGTGAGGTTTAGGTTTAGGATTCGTTTTAGTGTTAGTTTTAGGCTTATGGTGAGGGTGAGGGTGAGGGTTAGGTTTAGGGTGATATTCAGAGTGAGGGTGAGGGTTAGGGTGAGGGTTAGGTTTAGGGTTAGGGTGAGGTTTAGGGTGACGGTGAGGGTTAAGGTGAGGGTGACTGTTGGGGATAGCGTTAGAGTGAGGATTATGGTGAGGGTTAGGGTTAGGGTTAGGGTGAGTGTTAGGGTTAGGTTTAGGTTTAGTGTGACGTTGAGGATGAGGGTTAGTGTTAGGATTAGGCTTAGTGTGAGGGTGAGGGTTAGGCTTAGGTTTAGTGTTAGTGTTAGTGTTAGGCTTAGGGTGAGAGTGAGGTTGAGAGTGAGGTTTAGGGTTAGGGTAAGGGTTAAGGTTAGTATTAGGGTGAGGGTTAGTGTTATGGTAATGGTGAGGGTTCAGGTGAGGTTGAGGGTTAGGGTGTGGGTGAGGGTTAGGTTAGGGTGAGGTTTAGGGTTAGGGTTAGTTTTATGGTGAGCGTTAGGGTGAGGGTGAGGGTTAGGGTCAGGTTTAGGGTTAGGGTTAGGGTGACGATTAGCATTAGGTTTAGGTTTAGGGTGAGGGTATGGGTGAGGGTTAGTGTTCGTGTTAAGTTTAGTGTGAGGGTGCGGGTTAGGTTTAGGATTAGTGATAGGTATAAAATTAGGTTTAAGGTGTGAGTGACGGTGAGAGTGAGGTTTAGGGTTAGGGTGAGGGTTAGGGTTAGGGTTAGGATGAGGGTTAGGTTTAGGGTGATGGTGAGGGTTAAGGTGAGGGTGATGGTTAGGGTGTGGGTTAGGGTTAAGTTTAGGGTGAGGGTTGGGTGACAGTGAGTGTTAGGGTGAGGGTGAAGGTTAGGGTTAGGGTAAGTGTTACGGTGAGGTTTAGGGTTAGGGTTAGGGTTAGGGTGAGGGTTAAAGTTAGGGTTAGGTTTAGGGTTAGGGTAAAAGTTAAGGTTAGGGTTAATGTGAGGTTTAGGTTTAGGGTTAGGTTTAGGATAAAGTAAAGGTTGAGGGTGAGGTTTAGCATGAGGGTGAGGGTTAGGGTCAGAGTTAGGGTTAGGGGGAGGTTTGGGCTGACGGATAGGGTTAGGGTTAGGGTGAGGGATATTTTTAGTGTGATTTTTACGGTTAGGGTTAGGGTTAATGTTAGGGTGATGGAAAAGGTTAGGGTGAGGGTTAGGGTTAGGGTGAATTTTAGGTTTAACATTCGGTTTAGGATGAGGGTTAGGGTGAGTGTTAGGGTTGGGGTTAGGGTTAGGTTTAGGGTGAGCAAGAGGGTGAGTGTTAGGGTTAGGATTAGGGTTAGGGTTAGGGTTATGCTGAGGGTGAGGTTGAGGCTGAGGGTGAGTGTTAGTTTTAGTATTAGGGTTAGGTTGAAGATGAGGGTGAGGGTTAGGTTTAGGATTAGTGTTAGGGTTCTGGTTAGGCTTAGGGTGAGGGTGAAGGTGAGGTTCAGGGTTAGGCTTAGTGTTAGCTTTGGGGTTAGGGTGAGGGATAGGGTTAGGGTTAGGGTTAGGGTGAGGGCTAGGGTTAGTGTTAGATTTAGGGTGACTGTGAGGGTGAGGGTTAGGTTTAGGATTAGTGTAATTGTTAGGGTTAGGTTTAGGGTGAGGGTGAAGTGAGGATTATGGTTAGGTTGAGGGTTAGGTTCACAGTTAAGGTTAGGTTAATTGTGAGGGTTATGGTTAGGGTTAGGGTGAGGGTGGGGGTTAGGATCAGGTTAAGGTTTAGGTTTAGTGTGAAGGTGAGGGTTAGGGTTAGGGTTAGGTGAGGGTTAGGGTTAGGGTTAGGGTTATGGTGAGGGTGAGGGTGAGGGTTAGGTTTAGGGTGATGTTTAGGGTGAGGGTGAGTTTTTAGTTTAGAGTGAGGTTTCGGGTGACGGTGAGCGTTATGGTGTTGGTGAGGGTTTGGTTTAGGGTGAGGGTTAGGAGGACAGTGAGCTTTAGCGTTAAGGTGAGGGTTAAGATTAGGGTAAGGGTGAGGGTTATATTTAGGGTTAGGGATAGGGTGATGGTGAGGGTGAGGATTAGGGTTAGGTTTAGGTGAGGCTTAAAGCTAGGATGAGGGTTAGGTTTAGGGATAGGGTTAGAGTGAGGGTCAGGTTAAGTGTTAGGGTTAGGATTAGGGTGAGAGTTAGGGTTAGGGATAGTGTTAGGGTTAACATGAGCGTTAATGTTAGGTTTGTGTTTAGGGTGAGGATGAGTGTTAGCGTGAGGGAGAGGGTTCGGGTGAGGGTTAGGGTTAGGGTTAGGATTAGTGTTAGGTTAAGGTTTAGGGTTAGGGTAAGGGTAGGGTGAGGTTTAGGGTGAGGGTTAGGTTTAGGTTTAGGGTTAGGCTTAGGGTTAGGGTTAGTGTTAGGATTAGGGTTAGGGTTAGGGTAGGGTGAGGGTAAGCATTAGGGTGAGGTTTAAGGTGAGGGTTAGGTTTAGCATTAGGGTTAGGATGAGGGTTAAGGTTAGTGTTAGTGTTAAGGTTAGGGTGAGGCTGCGGCTTAGGTTTAGGGTGAGGGTTAAGGTTAGGGTGAGGTTTAGGCATTTGTTAGGGTTAGGGAGAGGGTATGGGTGAGGGTTAGGATTAGGGTTAGGTTTAGAGTTAAAGTGAGGGTGAAAGTTAGGGTTAGGATTAGAGTTAGAGTTAGTATTAGTCTGACGTTGAGGTTAAGAGTGAGGGTTAGGGTTAGGGTTGTGGAGAGGGTTGGGGTTAGGACAAAGATGAGGTTTGGGCTGAGGGGTAGGTTTACGGTTAGGTTGAGGGTTAGGGTGTGGGTATGTGTTAGGGTTAGGGTGACGGTGAGGTTTAGGGTAAGGGTGTGGGTTAGGGTTAGGATTAGCGTTAGAGTGAGGGTTTAGGGTGAGGTTTAGGGTTTAGGTTTAGGGTGAGGTTTAGGGTGAGGGTTAGTGTTAGGATTAGGGGTAGCTTTAGGGTTAGGGAGAGGGTTAGGGTTAGGGTTATTGTTAGGGTTATAGTTAGAGTGACGGTGAGGCTGAGGTTGAGGGTTAAGTTTAGGGGTAGGTTTATGTTTTGGGTTTGGGTTAAGCTGAGGATGAGGGTGAGGGTGAGGGTTAGGTTTAGTGTGAAGTTTAGAATGAGGTTGAGGGTCAGGGTGAGTGTGAGTGTTAGGGTGAGTGTGAGGGTTCGGGTGAGGGTGAGGGTTAGGTTTTGGCTGAGGATTAGGGTTAGGGTGAGGGTTAGGGTGAGAGAAAAGGGTAGTGTGAGGGTTAGGGTGAGGGTGAGGGATAGGGTTCGCATTAGTGTGATGCTTAGGGTTAGGGTGAGTGTTAGGGTGAGGGTTAGGTTTAGGGTTAGATTTAGGTTGACGATAACGGTTAGGGTGAGTTTTAGGGTGAGGATTAGTGTTAGTCTTAGGATTAGGTTGAGGGTTAAGGTGAATGTTAGTATTAGTGTTAGGGTTAGTGTGAGGGTGATGGTTAGGGTTAGGGTTAGTATTAGAGTTTTGGTTAGGGTGAGGTTTAGGGATAGTGTTAGTTTAGGGTGAGGGTGAGGTTGAGTGTTAGGATTAGTGTTAGGGTTAGAGTTAGGGTGAGGGTGAAGGTGTGGGTTAGGGTTAGGATTAAGGTTAGGGTTAGGCTGAGGGTTAGTGTAAGGTTGAGGTTGAGGGTGAGAGAGGGTTAGGTGAAGGTAAGTGTTAGGGTTTGTGTTAGGGTGAGGGTTAGGGTTAGGGTTAGGATTAGGATGAGGGTTAGGCTGAGGTGTAGGGTGACGGATAGCATTAGGGTGAGGGTTAGGGTTAGGGTCAGGGATAGGGTGAGAGTAAGTGTTAGGGTGAGTGAGAGGTTTGAGCTGAGGGTGAGGGTTAGGGTGTGGGTGCAATTTAGGGTTAGATGAGATTAAGGGTTAGATTGAGGTTTAGGGTGAGGGTGAGATTTAGGGTTATGTGTAGGGTGAAGGTTATGGTGAGGGTGAGGTTTCGGGTTCGGGTTTGGCTGAGTGTGTGGGTAAGGGTGAGGGTGAGGGTTATGGTTAGGGTGAGGGTTAGGGTTAGGGTGAGGTTTAGGGTGAGGGTTTGGGTTAGTATGAGGGTTGGGCTGAGGAGTAGGGTTAGGGTTAGGGTGAGGATTAGTGTTAGTGAGAGAGTTAGGGATAGGGGTAGGGTTAGGTTGATGGTAAGGGTTAGGGTGAGGGTTAGGGTTACTGTGAGGGTTAGGTTGAGGATTAGGGTGAGGGTTAGGTTTAGGGTGATGTTTTGGGTGAGGGTGAGGGTTAGGATTAGGATTAGGGTTAGGGTGTGGGTCAGAGTTAGGGTTAGTTTTAGGGTTAGTGTGGGGGCTAGAGTTAGGGTGACAGTTAGGTTTAGGGTTAGGATGAGTGTAATTTTGACTGAGGGTTAGGGTTAGGGTTAGGGTGAGCGTTATTGTAAGGGTTAGGTTGAGGTTTAGGGTTAGGGTTAGGGTGAGTGTTAGTGTTAGTGTGAAGGTTAGGGTTAGGGTTAGGTTGAGGGTAAGGGTTAGGGTGAGGGTAACGTGTTGTTTGAGGTTTAGGGGTAAGGTTAGGGTGAGTTAGGGTGAGGGTTAGGTTTTAGTTTAGGATTAGATTTAGGATTAGCGTTAGGGTTAGGGTGCCAGTTAGGGTGAGGGTTAAGGTTAGGGTTAAGTTGAGGGTGAGGGTTAGGGTTAGTATTAGGGTTAGTGTGAGGGCTATGGATAGAGTTAGGGTGAGGGTGAGGGTGAGGGTTAGGGTCAGGGTTAGGATGATCTTTAGGCTGAGGAGCTGATTTAGGGTTAAAGTGAGGGTTAGGGATAATGTGAGGTTAGGGTAACGGTTAGGGTTAGGGTTAGGTTTATTGTTAGGTGTAGGGTTAGGATGAGGGTGGTGGTGAGTGTGAGAGTTAAGATTATGGTTAGTTTTAGGGTTAGTGTGAGGGTGAGTGTGAGGGTCATGGTTAGGATTAGGGTTAGGCTGAGGGTGAGGTTGAGGTTGGAGGTGAGGGTTAGGGTTAGGGTTAGGGTGAAGGTTAGGGTTAGGGTTAGGGTTAGGGTTATTTTTAGGGTTAGAGTTAGGGTGAGGGTGAGGGGGTGGGGGGTTTTAGGATTAGGGTTAGGCTGAGAGTGAGGTTGAGGGTGAGGGTGAGGGCTAGGTTTTGTGTGATGTTTAGGGTGAGGTTGAGGGTCAGGGTGAGTGTGAGGATGAGGTTTAGGTTGTGGGTGAGGATTAGGGTTAGGTTGAAGGTTAGGGTGAGAGTAAGGGTTAGGGTGAGGTTTAGGGTGTGGGTTAGGTTTAGGGTTAGCATTAGCGTGAGGGTTAGGGTTAGAGTGAGGGTTAGGGTTAGGGTTAGTGTTAGAGTTAGGATTAGGGTGAGGGTTAGGGTTAGGGTTAGGGTTAGGGTTAGCATTAGCGTGAGGGTTAGGGTTAGAGTGAGGGTTAGGTTTAGGGTTAGTGTTAGAGTTAGGATTAGGGTGAGGGTTAAGGTTAGGGTTAGAGTTAGATTTAGTGTGAGGTTCAGGGTGAGGGCTAGGGTTAGGATTAGGGTTATGGTTAGGTTTAGGCTGATTGTGAGGGTGAGGTTGAGGGTTAGGATTAGGTTTTGGTTTAGGGTTAAGCTTAGGATGAGGGTGAGGGTGAGGGTTAGGGTTAGGTTTAGGATTAGGGTAAGGATTAGCTTTAGGGTTAGGGAGAGGTTTAGGGTGAGTGTTAGGGTTTGTGTTAGGGTTATGCTGAGGTTGAGACTTAGGGTTAGGTTTGGGTTTAGGGTTAGGATTAGGGTGAGGGTTAGGGTTGGGGTTAGGGTGAGGGTGAGGGTGAGTTTTAGGCTGAGGGTGAGGGTTACCGTTAGTGTTACCGTAAGGGTTAGGGTTAGTGTGAGGGTTAGGGTTAGGGTGATGGTGAGGGTTAGAGCTAGGGTTAGGGTTACAGTGAGCTTTAGGCTGAGGGTGACAATGAGGGTGACTGTTAGGTTTAAGATTAGGGTTAGGGTTAGGCTCTGGGTGAGGGTGAGGGAGCGGGAGAGGGTGAGGGTTAGGTTTAGTGTAAGGTTGAGGGTAATGGTTAGGGTTAGGTTCAGGGTTAGTTTAGGGTGATGTTTAGGGTCAGGGTTAGGATTAGGGCGTGGGTGATATTTAGGGTTCAGGTAAGGGTTAGGGTGACGGTGAAGGTTAGGTTTAGGGTTAGTGTTAACGTTAGGGTGAGGGTTAGGTTTAGGAATAGTGTTAGGGTGAGTGTTATGGTGAGGGTTAGGTTTAGGGTTAGGTTTAAGTTGAGGGTAAGGGTTGGGGTGAGGTTTAGGGTCAGGGTTAGTGTTAGTGTTAGTGTTAGGAGGAGGCTTAGGGTGAGTGTTAGGGTTAGTGTTAGGGTTTGGATGAGGGTGAAGGTTAGGTTTAGGGTTAGGGTGAGGGTTAGGGTTAGCGTGAGGTTTAGGGTAGTGTTGCTTTAGGGTGAGGGTGAGGTTGAGGGTTAGGACTAGGGTAGGCTTATTGTTAGGGTGACGGTAAGAGTGTGGGTTAAGGTTAGGATTAGGGTTAGCGTTAGGCTTATGCTGAGGGTGAAAGTAAGGGTGAGGTTGAGGGTTAGGGTTAGGATTAGGGTGAGGGGTAGGCTGAGGGGTAGGGTGAGGTTTAGCTTTAGGGTGAGGGTTAGGGTTAGGGTCAGGGATAGGGTGAGGGTAAGTGTTAGGGTAATGGTTAGGGTTAGGGTGAGGGTTAGGTTGATGGTTAATGTGAGGGGTAGGGTTAGGGTGAGATTAAGGGTTAGGGTGAATGTTAGGGTGAGGGTGAGGTTCAGGGTTAGGATTAGGCTTAGTGTGAGGGTGAGGCTTAGGGTTAGGTTTAGGGTTAGGGTGAAGTATAGGATGAGGGTGAGATTTAGGGTTAGGGGTAGGGTGAGGTTTAGGGTGAGGGTGAAGTTTAGGGATAGGGTTAGGTTTTGGGTGAGGTTGAGGAATAGGTTTAGGTTTAGGGTGAGTGTGAGGTTGAGTGTTAGGATTAGGGTTAGGGTTAGAGTTAGGGTGAGGTTGAGGTTGAGGTTTAGAGTTAGGATTAGGGTTCGGGTTAGGCTGGGGGTGTGGGTAAGGTTGAGGATGAGGGTTATGGTTTGGGTGAGGGTTAGGGTTAGGTTTAGGGTGAGAGCAAAGGTGAGTGTTAGCGTTAGTGTTAGGGTTAGGCTAAGGTTGAGGTTGAGGGTTAGCATGAGGATTAGGTTTAGGGTTTGTGTTGGGGTGAGGGTTAAGGTTATGGTGAGGGTTAGGGTTATGGTTAGGGTTAGGGTGAGAGCGAGGGTTAGGGTTAGTGTTAGGATGAGGTTTAGGCTTAGGAATAGGTTTAGGGTTAAGGTGAGGGTTACGGTTAGTGTGAGGGTAGGGTTAGGCATAGGGTTAGGGTTAAGATTAGGGAGAGTGTTAGGGTTAGGGTAAAGGTTAGGGTTAGGTTTAGGGTTATTGTTAGGGTTAGGGTTAGGATGAGGGTGATGGTGAGGGTGAGAGATATGTTTTTGGTTAGGTTTAGGGTTAGAGTGAGGGTGAGGGTGAGGGTTATGTTTAAGATTAGGGTTAGGATTAAGGTTAGGCTGAGGGTGAGGGTGAGGGTGAAGTTCAGGGTTAGGAATAGGGTTAGGATGAGGGTTAGGGTTAGGGTGAGGGTTAGGGTTATTTTTAGGGTTAGAGTTAGGTTGAGAGTGAGGGTGAGGGTGAGGGGTAGGTATACGATTAGGTTTAGCTTTAGGGTTAGGGTTAGGCTGAGAGTGAGTTTGTGGGTGAGGGTGAGGGTTAGGTTTTGTGTGATGTTTAGGGTGAGGTTGAGGGTCAGGGTGAGTGTGAGGTTGGGGGTTAAGTTGTGGGTGAGTATTAGGTTTAGGGTGAAGGTTAGGGTGAGAGTAAGGGTTAGAGTGAGGTTTAGGGTGAGGGTGAGCGTTAGGGTTAGCATTAGCGTGAGGGTTATGGTTAGGGTGAGGGTTAGGTTTAGGTTTAGTGTTAGAGTTAGGATTAGGGTGAGGGTTAGGGTTAGGTTTAGGGTTTGGGTGAAGGTTAGGGTGAGGGTGAGATTTAGGGTTATGGGAAGGGTGAGGATTATGGTGAGGGTTAGGTTTTGGGTTAGGGTGAAGTTTAGGGATAGGGTTAGGTTTAGGGTGAAGTTGAGATTGAGGGTTAGGATTAGGGTTAGGGTTAGAGTTAGGGTGAGGGTTAAGGTGAGGGTTAGGGTAAGGATTATTGTTAGGGTTAGGCTGAGGGTGAGGTTAAGTGTTAGGGTGAGGGTTAAATTTAGGGTGAGGGTTAGGGTTAGGGTTAGGGTAAGGTTGAGGTTTAGGGTTAAGTTTAGGGTTAGTATGAGGGTTAGGCTGAGGGATAGTGTTAGGGTTAGGGTGAGGATTAGTTTTAGTGTTAGAGTTAGGATTAGGGTTAGGGTTAGTTTGAGGTTAAGGGTTAGGGTGAGGGTTAGGGTTAGGGTTAGGGTGATGTTAGGGTGAGGGTTAGGGTTAGGTTTAGGGTTAGTTTTAGATTTAGGGTTAGGGTTAGGGTGAGGGTGAGGGTTAGGTTTAGGGTGAGGTTTAGGGTTATGGTGAGGGTTAGGGTGAGTGTTAAGGTGAGGGTGAGGGTTTGGGTTAGTGTGAGGGTAAGGGTTATTGTTAGGTGTAGGGTTAGGGTAAGCATTAGTGTTAGTGTGTGTGTGATGTTTAAGATTAGTGATAGGGTTAGGGTGAGCACTAGGGTTAGTTTGAGGGTGAAGGTGAGGTTTAGGGTGAGGGTGAGGGTGAGGGTGATGGTTAGGGTTAGGGTGAGGATTATTGTTAGGGTGAGGTATAGGGTGAGGGTGAGGGTTAGCGTTAGGGTTAGGGTTAGGCTGAGGGTGATGGTGATGGTGAGGGTTAGAGTTAGGCTTAGGGTGAGGGTTTGGTTTTGTGTGTGTGTTAGGGTGAGAGTGAGGGTAATGGTTAGGGTGAGAGTTAAGGTGAGGGTGAGGGTTAGGGTTATGGTTATGGTGAGGGGGACGGTTAGTGTTTGGATTAAGGTTAAGGTGAGGGCTAGGTTGAGGGTGAGGGTGAGGGTGAGGGTTTTGGTTACGTAATGTTTAGGTTTAGGATTAGGGTTAGGATTAGGTTGAGGGTTATTGTTAGGGTGAGGGGTAGTTTGAGCGTTAGGGTTAGGGTTAGCATTAGGGTTAAGGTGAGGGTTAGGGTGAATGTGAGGTTTAGGATTAGTTGAGGGTAAGGGTTAGTGTGAGGTGTAGGGTTAGGGTTAGGGTTAGGCTTAGGGTGACGGTGAGGGGACGGTGAGGGTTAGGGTTAGGGTTAGGCTGAAGGTTAGGGTTAGTGTGAGGGTTAGGGTGATGGTGAGTGTTAGGGTTATTGTTAGGATTTGGGTGAGTGTGAGGGTGTGGGTGAAGGTTAGGGTGAGGGTGAAGGTTAAGTTTAGGGTGAAGATTAGGGTTAATATTAGGGATAGGGTGAGGGCTAAGGTGAGGTTGAGGGTTAGGGTTAGGGTTAGGGTGAGAGTTAGGGTTAGGGTGATCGAGAGGTTTAGGGTGAGGGGTAGGGTTAGGTTTAGTGTGAGGGCTAGGTTTAGTGTGACGGTTAGACTTACGGTTAGGGTTAGGGTTAGGGTTATTTGTGTGGTTAGGTTTAGGCTTAGTGTGAGGGTGAGATTTAAGGTGAAGTTTAGGTTTAGTGTTAGGGTTAGGTTTAGGTTGAGGGTGAGGCTGAGGGTGAGGGTTAGCTTTAGGTTTAGGTTTAGGGATTGGGTTAGGCTGAGGATGAGGGTGAAGGTTAGGTTTAGGGTGACGTTTAGGGTTAGGGTGAGGTTTAGGTTTAGGGTAAGAATGAGGGTTAGGGTTTGTGGTAAGGTTATTGTTAGTGTGAGGGTTATCGTTAGGTTGACGATGAGGGTTAGGTTTAGTGTTAGGGTGAGGGTAAGGTTTAGGGTGAGGGTTAGGGTGACGGTGAGGATTACAGCTATGGTTAGTGGTAAGGGGAGTGTTAGGTTAGGGTGAGGGTGAGGGTAAGGGATAGGGATAGGGTTACATTTAGGGTGAGGGTTTGGGTTAGTGTGAGGGTTAAGATTAGTGTTAGGGTAAGGGTAAGGTTTACGGTGAGGGTTATGGTGAGGGTTAGGGATAGGTTTACGGTTACGGTGAGGGTGAGGGTGAGGGTTAGGGTTTGGTTTAGGTTAGGGTGAGGGTGAGCGTGAGGCTTAGTGTTAGGATTAGGGTTTGGGTTAGGGTTAGGCTGAGGGTGAGGGTGAGGGTTAAGGTGAGGTTGAGTGTTAGGGTTAGAATTAGGTTGAGGGTTAGATTGAGGGTTAGGGTTAGGGTTATTGTGAGGTTAACGGTTAGGGTGAGGGTTAGGGTGCGGGTAAGGATTAGGGTGACGTTTCTGTTGAGGGTAAGTTTTAGGGTTAGGGTTAGGATTAGGGTAATGGTAAGAGTTAGTGTTAGGATTAGGGTGAGTGTGATGTGAGGGTGAGTGTTAGGTTTAGGGTTAGGGTTAGGGGAGTGTGAGGGTTAGGGTTAGGTTTAGGGTCAGCGTTTGGGTTAGGGTGAGGGTTAGGTTAGGTTTAGGGTTAGGGTGAGTGTCTGGGTGAGTGTTTGGTTTGGAGTTAAGGTTAGTCTGAGTGGTAGGGTTAATATTAGGGTGAGGTTAAGGGTTAGGGTGAGCGTTAGGGTGAGGGTGAGGGTGAGGGTGAGGGTTAGCATTAGGGTTAAGTTTAAGGTTAGGGTGAATATAATGGTTAGTGTGAGGGTTAGGGTTCGCGTGAGGGTTAGGGTTAGGAGTAGGGTTAGGGTTAGAGTGAGGCTGAGGGTGAGGGTTAGGGTTAAGGTGAGGATTAGGGTGAGGGTGAGTGTTAAGGTGAGGGTTAAGCTTAGGGTTAGGGTTAGGGTGAGGGTTAGAGTTATGGTGAGGGTTAGGGTTAGTTTTAGGGTTAGCATGACAGTGAGGGTGAGGGTTAGGGTGGGGGTTTGGGTTAGGTTTAGTGTGAGGGTGAGGGTGAGGATTAGGGTTAGGATTAGTGTTTGGATCAGGGTTAGGCTGAGAGTGAAGGTGAGGGTTAGGGTTAGCGTGAGGTTTAGGGTTAGGGTTAGGGTGAGGGTTAGGTTAAGGATTAGGGTTAGGTTGAGAGTTAGGCTGAGGGTGAGGGTGAGGGTGAGTGTGAGGGTTAGGGTTATTGTTAGGGTGAGGGTTAGGTTTAGTGTGAGGGTTAGGGTGAGGGTGAGGTTAAGGATTAGGTTAAGGTTTAGAGTGAGGATGATGGTTAGGTTTAGGTTTAGGGTTTGGTTGAGGTTTAGGGTGAAGGTAAGTTTTTGGTTTAGTGTGAGGTTTAGGGTTTGGGTTAGGGTTAGGATTCAGGTGAGGGTAAGTGTTAGGGTGAAGGTTAGTGTGAGAGTGAGGGATAGCCTTAGCGTGAGAGTTAGGTTAAGGGTTAGGGTTACCGTTAGGGTGAGGGAAAGGTTTAGGGTGAGGGATAGGCTTAGGGTGAGGGTTAGTGTTAGGGTTAGGATTAGGTTTATGATTTGGGTGAGGGTGAATGTGAGGGTTAGTGTTAGGGTGAGGCTTAGGGTCAGGGTGAGGATTAGCATTAGGGTTAGGTTTAGGGTGAGGGTGAGGGTGAGGGTTAGGCTTAGGGTTAGGGTTAGAGTTAGGGGGAGGGGAGGGGGGTGTTTCCATTAGGTAAGGGTTAGGGTTTGGGTTAGGGTTTTGCTGATGTTTAGCGTGAGGTTGCAGGTTAGGGTTAGGGTCAGGTTTCACGTGGGGGTGAGGGTTATGGTGTGGGTGAGGTTAGGGTTTGAGTGAGGGTTAGGGTGACAGTGAGTGTTAGGGTGAGGTGTTGGTTAGGGTTAGTGTGAGGTTTAGGGTTAGGGTTAGGGTGAAAGTGATGGTCAGGATGAGGGTTAGGTTTAGGGTTAGCGTTAGCATGAGGGTTACGTTTAGGGTTAGGGTTAGGGTGAGGGTTAGGGTAAGCGTTATGGTCAGGGTTAGTGTTAGGGTGAGCGTTAG
The DNA here is from genome assembly GCF_024711535.1 of Dipodomys merriami. Lineage (NCBI taxonomy): Eukaryota > Metazoa > Chordata > Mammalia > Rodentia > Heteromyidae > Dipodomys > Dipodomys merriami. The sequence goes on from NW_027206157.1 coordinate 3,954,297, forward strand.
GGTTAGGTTAAGGGTTACAGAAAGTGTTAGGGTGAGGGTTAGGGTTAGTTTGAGGGTAAGGAGTAGGGTGAGGGTTATGTTGAGGGTGAGTTTAGGGTTAGGGTGAGGGTGAGGTTTAAGGTTAGGGTTAGGGTTAGGGTGAGGGCTACGGTTAGGTTGAGGGTATATGTTAGGGTTAGGGAGACTGTTTGGTTGAGGGTGAGGGTTATTGTTAGGGTTAGGGTGAGGTTTAGGATGACGGTGAGAGTTAGGATGAGTGTGAGGGTGAGGGTGAGAGTTAGGTTTAGGGTTAGAGTAAAGCTTAGGTTGAGGGTTAAGGTGAGAGTTAGGGTTAGGTTGAGGGTTTGGGTGAGGGTAAGGGTGAGTTTAAGTGTTAGTGTGAGTATTAGGGTGAGGGTGAGGGTTAGGGTTAGATTGAGTGTAAGAGTTAGGGTGAGGGTTAGGATGAGGCTTAGTGTGAGGGGTAGGGTGATGTTTAGGGTGAGCATTAGGGTTAGGGTGAGGGTGAGGTTGAGCGTAAAGGTTACTGTGAGGGTTAGGGTTAGCCTGAAGGTTACAGTTAATATGAGGGTTAGGGTGAGTTTTACGCTGAGGGATAGGTTTAGGGTTAGGGTGAGTGTTAGGTATAGAGTGAGGGATATGGTTAGGGTTAGGATTAGGGTTAGGGTGAGAGTAAGGTTTAGGGTGAGGTTTAGGGTTAGCATTAGGTTTAGGGTTATGGTTAGGGTTTGGGTGAGGGTTAGGGTAAGGGTTAGGATGAGGGTGAGGGTTAGGTTAAGTTTGAGGGTTAGGGTTAGTGTGAGTGTTAGGGTTAGGGTTAGAGTTATGGTGAGGGTAAGGTTAAGGGGAGGGTTACATGAGTGTGAGGGTGAGGGTGAGGGTTAGGGTTAGTATTAGGGTTAGGGTGAGGTCTAGGGTAATGGTGAATGTTAGGATTAGGCTTAGGGTTAGTGTTAGGCTGAGGGTGAGGGTTAGGTTGAGGGTTAAGGTTAGGGTTAGGGTGTAGTTTAAGGTTAGTGACATGGTTAGGGTGAGCGTGAGTTTAATGGTTCGGATGAGCGTTAGTGTGAACGAGAGGTTTAGGGTTAGGTTTCGGGTGAGGGTTAGGGTGAGGGTTAGGCTGAGGGTGAGTGTTAGGGTTAGGGTGAGCATTAGGGTTAGGATTAGGGTTAGAGTGAGGCTAGGGTGAGGGTGAGGGTTAGGGTAAGGTTAAGGGTTAGGGTTAGAGTGAAGGTTAGGGTTAATATGAGGTTGTGTGTAAGGGTGTGTGTTAGGGTGAGTGTTAGGGTGAGGGTTCGGTTTTAGTGTGAGGGTTAGGGTTAGGGTTATTTTTAGGGTTAGGTTTAGGTTGAGGGTGAGTGTGAGTTTTAGATTTAGGGTTAGGTTACGGTGAGGTTGAGGGTGAGTGTTTTAGTTAGAAAAGTGTTAGGGTTAAGTTTAGAGTTAGGATTAGGGTGAGGGTGAGTGTTAGTGTGAGGATTAAGTTTTGGGTGAACGTTAGGGTGAGAGTTCTGGTTAGGATTAAGTTAGGGTTAGGGTGAGGGTGAGGGTGAGGTTTAGGGTTAGGATTAGGGTGAGGTTGAGTTTTAGGGTTACGGTGAGGGTTAGGGTTAGGTGAGGGTAAGGGTCAGGGGGAGGGTAAGGGTTAAGAGTGAGGGCTTGAATTAGCTTTAGTGTTAGAGTGAGGTTTAAGGTGAGGGTTAGGGTGAGGCTGAGGGTGAGTGTGAGGGTGAGGGTGAGGGGGAGGGTTAGGGTGAGGGTGAGGTGGAGGTGAGGTTTAAGTTTAGGATTAGGGTTAGGGTTAGTGTTAGGGTGAGGGTTAGGGTGAGTGTGAGGGTTAAAGGTAGGTGGGGGTAAGGGTTATGGTGAGGGTTAGGGTTAAGAGTGAGGGCTAGAGATAGCATGAGTGTTAGGGTGAGGTTTACGGTGAGGGTTAGGGTGAGGGTGAGGGTGAGTGTGAGGAGGAGCGTGAAGGTTAGGGTTAGGGTTAGGGTGAGGGTGAGGGTTAGGTTTAGCCTGAGGGTTACGGTTAGTGTAAAAGTTTGGGTGAAGGTAAGGGTTAGGGTTGGTTTAGGGTGAGTGTGAGGCTGAGGGTTAAGGTGAGGGTGAGGGTGAGGTTTACGGTGAGGGGTAGGTTGAGGGTGAGGGTTAGGATAAGGGTTAGGAATAGGGCAAGGATTAGGGTTATGGTTAGGGTGAGGGTTAGGCTGAGGGCTAGGGTTAGCTTTAGGGTTAGGGCCATGTTTAGGGTTAGGTGAGGGTAAGGGTTAGGGTGAGGGTTAGGGTTATGTGTGAGGGCTAGAATTACCTTTAGTGTTAGGGTGAGGTTTACGGTGAGGGTTAGGGTGAGGGTGAGGGTGAGTGTGAGGGTGAGGGTTAAGGTTAGCGTTAGCGTGAGGGTGAGGGTGAGTGTTAGGGTGAGGATGAGGGTGAGGTGAGGGTTAGGTTTAAGATTAGGTTTAGGGTGAGGATTAGGGTGAGTGTGAGGGTTAGGTTTAGGTGAGGGTAAGGGTTATGGTTAGGGTTAGGGTTAAGAGTGAGGGCTAGAGATAGCGTGAGTGTTAGGGTAAGGTTTACGGTGAGGGTCAGGGTGAGGGTGAGGGTGAGTGTGAGGGTGAGGGATAGGGTTAGGGCTAGGGTGAGGGTGAGGGTGAGGTTGAGGGATAGGTTTAGAATGATGGTTACTGTTAGTGTAAGGGTTTGGGTGAAGGGGTTAGGGTTAGGTTTAGGCTGAGGGTTACGGTGAGGGTGAGGGTTCGGATAAGGTTGAGGGCTAGGTTGAGGGTGAGGGTTAGGATAAGTGTTAGGGATAGGGCAAGTATTAGGGTTAGGGTTAGGGTTAGGGTTAGGTTTAGAGTGAGGCTTAGTGTTAGGGTTTGGATTAAGATTAGGCTGAGTGTAAGGGTTAGGGTTAGGGTTAGGGTGAGGGTGAGGTTTAGGGTTAGCATTAGGGTTAGGGTGAGGGTTAGGGTTAGGGTTAGGGTGAGGATTAGGTTGAGGGTGAGTGTTAGGGTGAACATTAGGGTTTGGGTGAGGGTTAGGGTGAGAGTTTGGGTTAGGATTAGGTTAGGGTGATGGAGAGGGTAAGGATGAGTGTTAGGTTTAGGGATACAGTGAGGTTTAGGGTTAAGGTTAGGTTGAGGGTGTTTGTGAGGGTTATGTTTAGGTGAGGGTAAGGGTTAGGGTGAAGGTTGGGTTAAGAGTGAGGGCTAGAGTTATCGTGAGTGTTAGGGTGTGGTTTAGGGTGAGGGTTATGGTGAGGGTGATGGTGAGTGTGAGGGTGAGGGTTAGGGTTAGGGTTTGGGTGAGGGTGAGGGTGAGGATTAGGGTTAGGATTAGGGTTAGGGATAGGCTCAGGGTGAGGGTGAGGGTTAGGGTTAGGGTGAGGGTTAGTATTAGTGTAAGTGTTACTGTTAAGGTGAGTGTTAAGGTTAGGGTTAGGGTGAGTATGAGTGTGACGGTGAGGATGAGGGTTAAGGTGAGGGTGAGGTTTAGGGTTAGGGTGAGGGCTAGTTTGAGGGTGAGAGTTAGGGTAAGGGTTAGGGATAGGTCGAGGATTAGGATTAGGGTTAGTATGAGGTTTAGGCTGAGGGGTAGGGTTAGGTTTAGAGTGAGGGTTAGGTTTAGAGTGAGGGATAGGGTGAAGGTTAGGATTAGGTTTAGCGTAAGGGTTAGGCTGAGGGTCATGGTGAGGGTAAGGATTAGGGTTAACATTAGGGTTAGGGTTAGGGTTAGGGTGAGGTTTAGGGTTAGGGTTAGTGTGAGGGTGAGGGTTAGGTTAAGGGTGAGGGTTAGGTTTAGAGTGAGTTTTAGGGTTAGGTTTAGGATTAGGTTTAGAGTGAGGGTGAGGGTTAGGGTAAGGGTGAGGGTTATGTTTAGTCTGAGGGTTAGGGTTAGGGTTAGATTTAGGGTTAATGTTAGGCTGAGGGTGAGGGTTAATGTTAGGCTTAGGGTTTAGGTTAGGGTTAGTGAGATGGTTAGGGTGAGGGTGAGTGTAAGGGTTAGGGTGAGAGTAGGTGTGAGCGTGAGATTTAGGGTTAGGGTTAGGGTGAAGGTTATGATGAGGGTGAAGGTTAGGTTGAGGGTGAGTGTTACAGTTAGGGTGAGCATTAGGGTTAGGATTAGCGTTAGGTTGAGGGCTAGGGTGAGAGTGAGGTATAGGGTCAGGGTTAGGTTTAGGGTTAGAGTGAGGTTTAGGGTTAGTGTGAAGTTAGAGTGAGGGATAGGGTGAAGGTTAGCATTAGGTTTGGTGTAAGGGTTAGGCTGAGGGTCACGGTGAGGGTAAGGATTAGGGTTAGGGTGAGGTTTAGGGTTAGGGTTAGGGTGAGGTTTAGGGTTAGGGTTAGTGTGAGGGTGAGGGTTAGGTTAAAGGTGAGGGTTAGGTTTAGAGTGAGTTTTAGGGTTAGGTTTAGGATTAGGTTTAGAGTGAGGGTGAGGGTTAGGGTAAGGGTGAGGGTTATGTTTAGTCTGAGGGTTAGGGTTAGGGTTAGATTTAGGGTTAATATTAGGCTGAGGGTGAGGGTTAATGTTAGGCTTAGGGTTTAGGTTAGGGTTAGTGAGATGGTTAGGGTGAGGGTGAGTGTAAGGGTTAGGGTGAGAGTAGATGTGAGCGTGAGATTTAGGGTTAGGGTTAGGGTGAAGGTTATGATGAGGGTGAAGGTTAGGTTGAGGGTGAGTGTTACAGTTAGGGTGAGCATTTGGGTTAGGATTAGCGTTAGGGTGAGGGCTAGGGTGAGAGTGAGGTATAGGGTCAGGGTTAGGTTTAGGGTTAGAGTGAGGTTTAGGGTTAGTGTGAAGTTGTGGATTAGGGTGTCAGTTAGGGTTCGGGTTAGGATGAGGGTTAGGTTTAGTGTGAGGATTAGGGTTAGGGTTATTTTTAGTGTTAGGTTTAGGTTGAGGGTGACTGTGAGGGATAGAGTTAGGGTTAGGTTAGGGTGAGGTTGAGGGTGAGGGTGAGGTTGAGGGTGAGTGTTTTAGTTAGGAAAGTTAGGTGTTTTAGTTAGGGTTAAGGTGAGGTTGAGGGTGAGTGTTAGGGTGAGGATTAGGGTTTGGGTGAGGGTTAGAGTGAGTGTTAGGATTAGGGTTAGGGTGAGGTTGAGGTTTAGGGATAGGGCTAGGGGGAGGGTTAGGGTTAGGGTGAGGTTCAGGGTTACGGTTAGGGTGAGGGTGAGGGTGAGGGTAAGGTTTAGGATTAGGGTTAGTGTTAGGGTTAGGATTAGGGTGAGGTTAAGGGTTAGGGTAAGGGTGAGGGTGAGGTTGAGGGTTAGGGTTAGGTTGAGGGCTAGGGTGAGGGTGAGGGTTAGGTTTAGGATTATGGTTATGGTGAAGGTGAGGGAAAGGTTGAGGGTGAGGGTTAGTGTGAGTATTAGGGGAGAGATAGGGTTAGGGTTAGGGTGAGTGTTAGGGTTAGTGTGAGTGTTAGGATTAGCGTTAAGGTTATGGTTAGGGTGAGGATAAGGTTTAGGGTGAGGGTGAGGGTTAGGGTTAGCGTTAGGGTTTGGGTAACTGTTAGGTTGAGGTTAAGGGTGAGGGTGAGGTTTACGTTTAGGGTTAGGGTTAGGGTTAGGGTGAGGGTTAGGGATAGGGTTAGGGTTAGGGTGAGGGTTATGCTGAGGTTAAGGTTTAGGATGAGTGTTAGGGTGAGGGTGAGCTTTAGGGTAATTTTGAGGGTAATGATTAATATGAGCATTAGGGTGAGCGTGAACATTAGGGTTAGGGTGAGGGTGAGGTTTAGGTTTAGGGTTAGGGTGAAGGTTAGGGTGAGGTTGAGGGTTAGGGTAAGGGTGAGTTTTAGGGTTAGGCTGAGCATTAGGTTTAGGATTAGGGTTAGGGTGAGGGCTAGGGTGAGCGTAAGGGTTAGGGTTAGGGTTAGAGTGCGGTTTAGGGTTAGTGTGAGGCTGTGTGGTAGGGTGTAGATTAGGGTTAGGGTTAGCGTGAGGGTTAGGTTTAGTGTGAGGGTTTGGGTTAGGGTTATTTTTAGTGTTAGGTTTAGGTTGAGAATGTGGATTAGGGTTAGGGTTAGCGTGAGGGTTAGGTTTAGTGTGAGGGTTTGGGTTAGGGTTATTTTTAGTGTTAGGTTTAGGTTGAGAATGAGGGTCAGGGTGAGGTTTAGGGTTAGGGTTAGGGTGAGGTTGAGGTTTAGGTTTAGAGCTAGGGTGAGGGTTTGTGTTATGGTGAGGTTTAGGTTTAGGGTTATGGCTAGGGCGAGGGTTAGGGTTAGGGTGAGGTTTTGGGTTAGGGTTAGGGTGAGGGTGAGGGTGAGGGTGAGGGTGAGGGTTAGGGTTAGGGTGAGGGTAAGGGTGAGAGTTAGGTTTAGGATTAGGGTTAGGTTAAGGTTAGGGTGAGGTTAAGGATTAGGGTGAGGGAGGGGGTGAGGGTTAGGGTTCGGTTGTGGGCTTGGGTGAGGGATAGGGTTAGGTTTAGGGTTATGGTTATGGTGAAGGTGAGGGATAGCGTGAGAGGGAGAGTTAGGGTGAGCGTTAGGGGAGAAATAGGGTTAGGGTTAGTGTGAGGTTTAGCGTTAGTGTGAGTGTTAGCATTAGGGTTAAGTTTATGGTTAGGGTGAGGGTAAGGTTTAGGGTGAGGTTTAGTGTGAGGGTGAGTGTTAGGGTTAGCGTTAGGGTTAGGGAAACAGGTTGAGGGTAAGGGTGAGGGAGAGGTTTAGGTTTAGGCGTAGGGTTAGGGTGTGTGTTAGTGTTAGCGTGAGGGTTAGGGTTAGGGTTAGGGTTAGGTTTAGGGTTAGGGTGAGTGTTAGGGTGAGGTTAAGATTAAGATGAGTATTAGGATGAGGGTGAGCGTTAGGCTTAGGCTTAGGTTTAGAGTTATGGTGAGGGTTTGGGTGAGGGTTAGGGTTAGCATGAGGGTGAGGCTTAGGGTGAGGGTTAGGTTTAAAGTTAGGGTGAGGTTTAGGATTAGGGTAAGTTTTAGGGTGAGGATTAGGGTGAGGGTGAGGGTTAGTGTGAGGTTTAGGGTTAAGGTGAGTGTTAGGCCTAGTGTGAGGGTGAGGGTTAGTGTTAGGTTGATGTATAAGGTGAGGATGAGATTTTGCATGAGGGTGAGGGTTCTGGTAAGGGTTAGGGTTAGCTTGTGGGTGAGGGTTAGTGTTAGGGTGACGGTGAGTGTTAGGCTGAGGGTGAGTGTTAGGGTTACGGTTAGGGTTAGGTTGAGAGTTAGGGTTAAGTTTAGGGAGAAGGTTAGGGTGAGGGTTAGGTTTAGGGTTAGGGTTAGGGTGAGGTTATGGGTTAGGGTGAGTGTTAGGTTGACTGTGAGGTTTAGGGTTAGCGTTAGGGTTAGGGTGAGTGTTAGGGTGTGGTGTTGGGTTAAGTTTAGTGTGAGGGTTAGGGTTAGGGTGAGGGTTAGGGTGATTGTTAGGTTTAGGGTTAGGATAAGTTTTTGGGTGAGGGTGGGGGTTAGCGGTAGGGTTAGGCTTAGTGTTAGGGTGAGCTTGAGGTAAATAGTTAGGGTGAGGGTTAGGGTGAGGTTGAGTGTTACGGTTAGGTTTAGAGTGAGGGTGAGGGTTAGGGTGAGTTTTAGAGTGAGAGTGAGGGTTAGGGTTAGGTTTAGGGTTAGGGAGAGGGTGAGTGTACTGGTTAGGGTGAGGGTTAGAATGAGGTGGAGGTTTAGGTTTAGGGTGAGGGTGAGGTTGAGGATTAAGGTGACGGTTAGGGTTAGGGTTAGGTTAAGGGTGAGGGTTACTTTGAGGGTTAGGGTTTGGGTTAGAGTGAGGGTTTGGCTGAGGGTTAGGTTTAGGGTGAGGGTTAGGGTGAGGGTTAGTTTGAGGGTGAGGGTTAGGTTTAGGTTTAGGGTGAGGGTGAGGTTTAGGCTGAGGGTTAGGGTGAGGGTTAGGGTTAGGATGAGGGTGAGGGTTAGAGTTAGGGTTAAGGTGAGGGATTGGGGGAGGTTTAGGGTTAGGGTTATGGTGAGGGTTAGGGTTAGTGATAGGATGAGGATTAGGGTTAGTGTGAGTTTTAGGGTCAGGGTTAAAGTTAGGGTTAGGGTGAGGTTAAGGGTTAGGGTTAGGGTGAGGGTAAGGGTTAGGTTTAGGGTGAGGGTTAGGGTTATTTTGAGTGTTAGGGTTAGGGTTCGGTTTAGGGTGAGGTTGAGGGTAAGTGTTATGGTGAGGGTTAGGATGAAGTTGAGGGTTCGGGTAAGGGTTAGGGTTAGGGTTAGGATGAGGGTTAGGCTTACGTTGAGGGTTTGGCTGAGGGGTAGGGTTAGGGTAAAGTTGAGGGTTAGTGTTAGTGTGAGGATTAAAGTTAGGGTTAATTTTAGGGTTAGGGTGAGGGTAAGGATTAGGGTTAGGGTGAGGTTTAGGGTTAGTGTGAGTGTTAGGATTAGGGTGAGGCGTTGTGTGAGGGTTAGGGTTAGGGTTAGGGTGAGGGTTAGGGTTAGTGTTAGGGATAGGGTTAGGGTGAGGGTAAGGGTTAAGGTGAGGATTACGTTGAGGGTTAGTGTGAGAGTTAGGGTTAGGTTTAGGTTTAGGTTGTTGGTGGCGGTGACGGTTAGTTTTAGGGTTAGGGTGAGGGTTACGGTTAGGGTGAGGGTGAGGGTTATGATTTGGATTAGGAGTAATGTTAGGGATAGAATTAGGCTAAGGGTAAGGGTGAGGGTGAGGGTGAGGTTTAGGGTTAGGATAAGGGTGAGGGTGAGGGTGAGGGTGAGATTTAGGATTAGTGTTAGGGTTAGGCTTAGACTTATGGTGAGTGAGAGGGTGAGGGTGAGGGTTAGGGTAAGGGTTAGCGTTAAGGTTAGGGGGATGGTTAGGGTAAGGGTAACGGTTAGGGTTAGGGTTACGGTGAGGGTTTGGGTTAATGTTAGGGTTAGGGTTAGTGTGAGGGTTAGGGTGAGGGTGAGGGTTACGGTTAGGGTTAGGGTTAAGTTGAGGTTTAGGGTGAAGGGTAGATCAGGGTTAGGGTTAGGGTGAGCCTGAGGGTTAGTTTTATGTTGAGGCGTAGGGTGAGGTTTAGGGTTATGGTTAGGGTTAGGCTGAGGGGTAGGGTTAGGGTTAGGGTGAGGGTGAGGTTGAGGGTTTCGGTTAGGGTGAGGGTTAGGGTTAGGTTTAGGGTTAGGGTGAGGGATTGGGTTAGGGTGAGGGTGAGGGTTAGGGTTAGTGTGAGAGTTAGGATTAGGGACAGGCTTAGGGTTAGGGTGAGAGATAGTTTGTGGTTTAGGGTTAGGTTTAGTGTTAGGGTTAGGGTGAGGTTTATGTTTAGGGTTAGGGTAAGGGTTAGGGTGAGGGTGAAGGTTAGGGTTAGGTTTAGGTTGAGGGTTAGATTTAGGTTTAGGGTTTGGGTGAGGGTGAGGGTAATGGTTAGGGTGAGGGGTAGGATTACGGTGAGGGTTAGAATTAGGATTAGGGTTATGGTGAGGGTTAGGGTTAGGTTTATGTTTAGGGTGAGGGTGAGGTTGAGGGCTAGGGTGAAGTTTATTGTGAGGGAAAATGTTAGGGTAAGGCTATGGTTAGGGTGTGTGTGAGGGTTACGGTTAGGATGAGGATTAGGTTGACAGTGAGGGTTAGGGTGAGGGTGAGGGTTAGTATTATGTTTAGGGTGAGGGTTAGGGTGACGTTTAGGGTTAGGGTTAGAGTGAGTGTTAGGGTTACATTTAGGGTTAGGATGAGAGTTAGCTTGAGGTTTAGGGTTATGGTTAGGGTGAGGGTTAGGTTGAGGGGTAGGGTTAGGTTTAGGGTGAAGGTGAGGGATAGGGTTAGGTTTATGGTGAGGTTTCATGTTAGGTTTAGGGTTTGGGTGAGGGTGAGGGTAATGCTTATGCTGAGGGTTAGGGAGAGGGTGAGGGTTAGGGTTAGGGATAGTCTGAGGATTAGGGGTAGGTTTAGGTTTAGGGTGAGGGTTAGGCTGACAGGTAGGGTTAGGGTTAGGGTGAGGGATAGGTTTAGTGTTATTGTTAGGGTTAGGGTTAGGGTGAGGGGCAGGATTAGGGTTAGGGAAAGGGTTAGGGTTAGTTTGAGGGTTAGGTTTTGTTTTAGATTTAGGGTTAGTATGAGGATAAAGGTTAGGTTGAGGTTTAAGTTGAGGGTGAGGCTGAGGGTTCGGTTGAGAATGAGGGTTCGGCTTCGGGTGAGAGTTAGGGTATGGGTTAGGGTTAGGGTTAGGGTGAGGGTTAGGGTGACGGTGAGGGATAGGGTTAATTTTACGGTGAGGGTGAGGGTTAGGGTGAGATTTAGGGTTACATTGAGGTTTAGGTTTACTGTGAGGGTTAGGGTTAGGGTTAGAGTTAGGGTTAGTGTGCAGTTAAAGGTTTGGGTGAGTGTTAGGGTGAGGGTGAGGGTTAGGGTTAGGATTAGGGTTTAGATTAGGGTGAGGGTGAGGGTGAATGTTAGGATTAGTTTAGGGTTAGGGTTAGGCTGAGGGCGAGTGTGAGGGTGAGGGTAAGGGTAAGGTTTAGAGTTAGGGTTAGGGTGAGGGCTAGCTTGAGGGTGAGGGTTACGGTGAGAGTGAGGGTGAGGGTGAGAGTGAGGGTGAGGGTGAGGGTAAGGGTTAGGTAAGGGTTAGGGTTATTGTTAGGGTGAGGTTTAAGTTGAGGGTGAGGGTTAGTGTGAGTGTTAGGGTTAGGGTTATTGTTAGGGTGAGGTTTAAGTTGAGGGTGAGGGTTAGTGTGAGTGTTAGGGTTAGGGTTAGATTTAGGGTGAGGGGTATGGTTAGGGTGATGTTTAGGGTGAGGGTAAGGGTTAGGGCGAGGGTTAGGATTTGGTTGAGATTGAGGGTTAGGGTGTGGGTAAGGGTTAGGTTTCAGGTGAGGTTTAGGGTGACGGTTAGTGTTAGGGTGAGTGTGTGGGTTAGGGTTAGGTTTCGGGTGAGGGTTTGCTTCTGAGTTATGGTGAAGGTGAGGTTTAGGATGAGGGGTAGGTTTGGGGTTAGGGAGAGGGTTAAGGTTAGTGTTAGGGTTATGTTTAGGGTTATGGTTAGGTTTAGTGTGAACATAAGTGTTAGGATGAGGTTTAGGGTGTGGGTGAAGGCTAGGGTTAGTGTTAGGGATAGGGTGACGTTTAGATTGAGTGTTAGGGTTAGGGTTACGGTTAGGTTTAGAGTTAGGGTGAGGGTTAGGGTTAGGGTTAGGGTGAAGTGAGGGTTAGGGTTAGCGTCAGGGTTAGGGCGATTTTTAGGGTGAGGGTTAGGGTTAGGGTGAAGGTTAGAGTTAGGGTTAGGGTTAGGGTGAGGTTTAGGGTTAGGGTGAGGATTAGGGTTAGGGTGAGGATTAGTGTCAGGATGAGGGTTAGGTTGAGGTTTAGAGTTAGGTTTAGGTTTAGGGTTAGGGTTAGTGTGAGGGTTAGGGTTATGGTGATGATTAGGGTGAGGCTGAAGTTTAGGGTGAGTGTGAGGGTTCGAGGGTGAGGGTTCGTGTGAGGGTGAGGGTTAGGGTGTGGGTTAGGGTTAGGGTTAGGGTGGGGTTAGGGTAACCGTGAGGGTTAGGGTAAAGATGAGGTTAAGGGTTAGGGTTAGGGTGAGTGTTAGAGTGGCGGTTAGAGTTACGGTGAGGGTTAGGTTGAGGCGTAGGGTTAGGGTTAAGGTGAAAGTTAGGGTGAAAGTTAGGGTTAGTGTGAGGGTTAGGGTTAGGGTTAGTGTTAGGGTTAGTGTGAGGTTAAAGGTTAGGGTGAGGGTTAGGGTGAGGGTTAGGTTTAGGGTAAGGGTTAGGGTAAGTTTTAGAGTTAGCGTGAAGGTGAGGTTTAGGTTTAGGGTTAGGTTGAGGTTGAGTGTGAGGGTTTGATTTAGGATTAGGATTAGAGTTAGGGTTAGTCTTAGTGTGAGCGTGAGGGTTAGGTTGAGGGTTAGGGTTAGGGTGAGTGTTATGGTTGTGGTTAGGTGAGGGTTCGGTTTAGGGTGATGTTTACTTTGAGGGTGAGGTTTAGGGTGAGGGTGAGGATTCGGGTGAGGGTTCGGGTTCAGTGTGGATGAGGGTTAGGGTGTGGATGCGAGTTAGGGTTCTGGTATGTTTTAGGGTGACGGTGAGGTTTAGGGTGAGGGTGAGGGTTAGGGTTAGGTTTATGTATAGGGTTAGTGTTAGTGTGAGGATAAGGGTTGGGTGAGGTTTAAGGTGAGGTTGAGGGTTACATTTAGCATTAGGGCTAGGGTGAGGTTTACGGTGAGGGTTAGGGTTAGGGTGATTTTTAGGGTTAGGTTTAAGGTGAGTGTTATTTTTAGTATTAGGATTTGTGTTAGGGTTAAGTTTATTGTTAGGTTTAGGGTTAAGGTGAGTGTGATGGTGATATTTAGCGTTAGGGTTAGGGTTATTGTGAGGGTGAGAGTGAGTGTTAGGGTTAGGGTTAGAGTTAGGGTTAGTATGAGGATAAAGGTTAGGGTGAGGGTTAGTGTTAGGGTTAGGCTTAAGGTTAGATTTAGGGTGAGGGTTAGGTTTAGGGTAATGTTTAGGGTGAGGGTGAGGTTTAGGGCAAGGGTGAGTTTGAGGGTGAGGGTGAGGGTGAGGATGACGGTGAGGGTTAGGATTAGGGTTAATTTGAGGGTTAGGTTTAGGATTAGGGTTAGGTTTAGGGTTAGGTGAAGTTGAGGGTCAGGGAGATGGTTAGGGTTAGGGTGAGGGTGAGGGTTAGGGTTAGTTTGAGGGATAGTGTGAAGGTGAGTTTGAGGGTGAGGATTAGAGTGAGGGTGAGGGTTAGGGTTAGGGTTAGGGTTAGGATTAGGGTTATGGTTAGGGTTAGTGTTATGGTGAGGGTGAGGGTGAGGGTTAGGGTTTGGGTTATCGTTAGGGTGAGGGTTAGCGTTACAGTTAGGGTAAGGATTTTCCTTAGGATTTGGGTTAGGTTTAGGGTTAGGTTGAGTTTTAGGGTTAGGGTTACGTTTAAGGTGAGTGTTAGGGTTAGGGTTAGGGTGAGGTTTAGGGTAAGGGATAGGGTTAGGGTGAGGGTTAGGTTTAGGTTTAGGTTTAGGTTGAGGGTGAGGGTTATGGTTATCGTTAGGTTTAGGGTGAGGGTTAGAATGTGGGTGAGGGTTAGGGTTAGGGTGAGGGTTAGGGTGACCCTGAGTGTTAGGGTGAGGTTGAGGGTTAGGGTTAGTGTTAGGGTGAGGGTTAGTGTTAGGGTTAGGTTTAGGGTTAGGGTGAGGGTTAGGGTGAGGGGTAGGGTTAGGGTTAGGGTGAGGGTTAGTGTTAGTGTGAGGGTTAGCGTTAGGTTTAGACTTAGGGTTAGTGTATGGTTAAAGGTTCGGTTAAGGGTTAGGCTGAGCGTTAGGGTTAGGGTTAGTTTTAGGTTGAGGGATAGGATGAGGTTTAGGGTTAAGCTTAGGTTTAGGGTGAGGGTGAGAGTTAGTGTTAGGGTTAGGGTGAGGGTTAAGGTTAGGGTGAGGGCTAGTGCCGTGGACTGGTTCTGTCAGGTGACGGAGGAAACTTAGGGGAGGAACCTGGAATAGGGGGGAGATGGCAAACAGACAACTCACACACAAGAGGAGTGGATGCTGAGTGCGATTTAATGCAGAGGATAACAACCTTTTATAGAAAAAGTCTCCCTAAGGAAAGGGCAAAAGTTTACACAATCTTGTTACAGGGCTTCATTCTTGGATGGTCACCAGCTGGTCACCTGAAAGGGCAAAAGTTTACACAATCTTGCTCCAGGGCTTCATTCTTGGGTGGTCACCAGCTGGTCTCCTGAAAGGCACTTGTTTCCGGCTTATCTCTAAGAAATATAATGGGTTTCGACGTTTGTCACCATCTATAGAGACCTTAATTGTCCCATAAGATTTTTCCTGTTCCTTCTTTAATAGTAAGGTCATGGAGGCCTAGATCTAGCAAGTCTCTTAGTAAATGAAAGAGAATAACAGGAAGTTCTTTCTCCCAAGTAGTTATCTCAGCAATTGCCATACATTCTTTCTGTTCTAGCCGCACCTACAGCTTCTTGTAAATCTCTTACAGACAATTCCTTCTGCTGAAGTGACTTGCTGAAACCCCCAATACTTTTATATTTGCTTATGACTTGTCTACTAGCGTCCATAAGAGGGCTTCCAGGGTAGCACTTAACTCTGGTGAGTTAGTCATATTTTTAAGACACTCATCATATATTGGAGTCGCCAACACTCTTAAGAAAGAGCTTTGACTAAGGGAACGTTGACAATGAGTAAGTACAATAGAGCAGTAGAAACAGTAAAAGATTAATAGTCACTCTTATACAGTGAGGAAAAGAAAGGCAGAAACACATCTTTCCCAGGGGTTGGCCAGCCTTTCCAGGAGTAGGCGTCTTAGAAGCCCTATTCTCCGAGGTAGACTTCGGTGAAATCCGAATACTCAGAGATGGGTCTCTGAAGCCCCATTCTCAGGTCTGAAAGCTGGTTTCCCATGTTAAGCAGACTCCACTGGAGTAGGCGTGGCAGGCTAGGGTGAGGGTGAGGGTTAGGTGAGGGTGAGGGTGAGGGTGAGGATTACGGTTAGGTAAGAGTTAGGGTTAGGTTTAAGGTGAGGATTAGGGTGAAGGTGAGGGTTAGGTTGAGGGTTAGGGTTAGGGTGAGGTTTAGGGTTAGGGTTAGGGTGAGGGTTAGGTTTAGGGTGATGTTTAGGGTGAGGGTGAGGGTTAGGGTGAGGGTTCGGGGGAGGGTTAGGTTTATGGTGAGGGTTAGCATTAGGGTTAGAGTTAGGATCAGGGTTAGTGTGAGGGGTAGGGTTAGGATTCGGGTGAGGGTTACGGTTAGTGTGAGGTTTAGGGTTAGGGTTAGGGTTAGTGTGAGGATAAGGGTTAGGGTGAGGGTTGAGGGTGAGGCTTAGGGTTAGCGTTAGGTTTAGGGTGAGGTTTAGGGTTAAGGTGAGTGTTAAGGTTAGGGTTAGGGTGAGGGTTAGGTTTAGGGTGAGGGTTAGGGTTAAGATTGGTGTTAGGGTGAGTTTTAGCGTTAGGTTTAGGGTAAGGGTGAGGGTTAGGAATAGGATTAGGTTTAAGTTTAGGGTTAGGGTTATTGTCAGGGTTAGGGTTAGGGTTAGGGTTGTGGTGAGGGTGAGGGTTAGCGTTAGGGTTAGGGTCAGGGTTGGGTTAGGCTGAGTGGGAGGGGGAGAGTGTGGGTGAGGTTTAGGGTTAGGGTTAGGGTTAGGTTTAGTGTGAGGGCTAGGGTTAGGGTTAAGTTTTGGGTGAGGGTGAGGGTGAGGGTAAGAGTTTCGGATAGGTAAGGGTTAGGGTTATTGTTAGAGTGAGGATTAGGTTGAGGGTGAGGGTTTGTGTGAGGGTTAGTGTTAGGGTGAGGGTTATAGTTACGGTTTTGGTGAGGCTTAGGGTTAGAGTGAGGTTTAGAGTATGGGTGAGGGTTAGGATGAGTGTTAGGGTTCAGGTGATGTTGAGCGATCAGGTGTGGGTGAAGTTAAGGGTAAGAATGAGAGTCAGGGTGACGGTGAGGGTTAGGGTGACTGTGAGAGTTAGGGTTAGGTTTAGGGTTAGGTTGAGGGTAAGGGTTAGGGTGAGGGTTAGGATGAGGGTAAGGGTTAGGGTTAGCGTTAGTGTTAGGGTGAGAGTTAGGGTTAGGGTTAGGATTAGGGTGAGGGTTAGGGTGAGGGTTGGGGTTAGGGTTAGGGTTACTGTGACGGGGAGGGGGAGGGGGAGGGTTATCAATTGGGTGAGGGTGAGGGTTAGGGAGAGAGTTAGGGAGAGGGTGAGGGTTTCGGTTAGGTAAGGGTTATGGTTAGGGTTAGGGTGAGGTTTAGGGTGAGGGTGAGGTTTAGGTTGAGGGTTAGGGTTAGGGAGAGGGTTAGGGTTAGGGTTAGAGTGAGGGTTAGGGTTAGGTTGAGATTTAGGGTGAGGCTGAGGGTTGCGGTGAGATTGAGGGTTCGGGAGAGGGTGAGGTTTTGGGTGAGGGTGACAGTTAGTTTGTGGGTTAGATTTAGGGTTAGGTTGAGGGTTAGGGTGACAGTGAGGGTTAGGGTGATGGTGAGGGTTAGGGTTAGGTTGAGGGTGAGGATTAGAGTTAGGGTGAGGGTGAGGGTTAGGGTTAGGGTGAGGGTGATGGTTAGGGTTAGGGTTAGGGTTAGGCTGAGGGTGGGGGTGAGGATGAGCGTGAGGGTGAGGGTTAAGGTTAGTTTTAGGGTGAGGGCTAGGGTAAGGGTGAGGGTTAGTGTGACAGTTAGGGTGAAGGTGAGGTTTTCATTTAGGAAAGGCTTACGGTTAGGATTAGGATGAGGATTAGGGTGAGGGTGAGGTTTAAGGTGAGGGTTAGGGTTAGGGTGAGGGTTAGGGTTAGGGTTATGTTTAGGCTTGGGGTTAGGGTGAGGGGTAGGATTAGTGTTAGGGTGAGGGTTAGGGTTAGTGTGAGGGTTAGGGTTGGCGTTAAAGTTAGGGTTAGTGTGAGGTTAAAGGTTAGGGTGGGGGTTAGGGTGAGGGTGAGGGTAAATGTTATGGTTAGGGTTAGGTTGAGGGTTAGTGTGAGGGTTTGGGTTAGGATGAGGGTTATGATTAGGGTTAGGGTGAGGGTTAGGGTACGAGTACTGCTTAGGGTGAGGGTGAGGGTTAGGGTGAGGGTGAGGGTTAGGGTGATGTTGAGGTTGAGGGTGAGTGTTTCAGTGACTGTGAGGGTGATGGTTACGGTGAGGATTAGGTTTAGGTTTAGGGTTAGGGTGAGGGTGAGGGTTAGGGTTAGGATTAGGGATAGGTTTAGGTTTAGGCTGAGGATGAGGGTGAGGGTGATGGTTAGCGTTATGTTTAGGGTGTGGGTGAGGGTTAGGTATCGGCTTAGATTTAGGGTGACGGTGAGGGTGAGGGTTAGGGTTATGGTTAAGGTTAGGGACAGCTTTAGGTTTAGGGTGAGGGTGAAGGTGAGGGTTAGGTTTAGGATTAGGATTAAATGTTTTGTAAGGCTTAGGGTGAGGGTGAGGGTCAGAGTTAAGTTTAGGGTGAGGGTTAGGGTTATGGTTAGGTTTAGGTTGAGGGTGATGGTGAGGGTGAGGGTGAGGGTTAGGATTAGGGTAAGGTTTAGAGTTAGGGTTAGGGTTAGGGAGAGGGTGAGGGTGAGGGGTAGGGTGAGGGTGATGGTGAGGTTGATGGTGAGGGTGAAGGTTAGGGTTTGGGTGAGGGTTAGGGTTAGGGTTAGGGTTAAGCTTAGTGTGAGGGTTCGGGTTAGGGTTAGGGTTAGGGTTAGGATGAGGGTTAGGCTGAGAGTTAGGCTTAGGGTTAGGGTTAGGGTAAGGGTTAGGGTGAGGGTGAGGTTTAGGTTTAGGATTAGGGTTAGGGTTAGGGTGAAGGTTATTGATAGGTTTAGAGTTAGGGTGATGTTTTTGTTTAGGGTTAGGTTTAGAGTTGGTGTGAGGGTGAGGGTGAGGGTTAGGGTTTGGATTGGAGTTAGTGTTAGGATTAGGCTGAGGGTGAGGTTGAGGGTGAGGGTGAGTGTTAGGTTTAGGGTTAGGGTTAAGGTTAAGATGAGGGTTAGGGTTAGGGTTAAGTTTAATATGAGGGTTAGGCTGAGTGTTAGGGTTAGGGTTCATGTGAGGGTAAGGGTAAGGGTGAGTGTTAGGGTGAGGATGATGGTTAGGGTTAGGCTTAGGGTCAGGGGGAGTGTAAGGGTGAGGGTTAGTGTTAGTGTTAGGGTTAGGGTTAGGGTTAGGTTAACGGTTAGGGTGAGGGTAAGTGTTAGGGTGAGTTTTATGGTGGCGGTGAGGGCTAGTGTGAGAGAGTGGGTTAGGTTTAGGGTGAGGGTAAGTGTTAGGGGTAGGGGTAGGGTTAGGGTAAGGGTTAGGCTGAGGGTTACTGTTAGTGTGAGGGTGGGCTAGTTTAAGCATTAGGGTTAGGGTTAGCGTTAGGGTGAGGGTGAGGGTGAGAGTGAGGGTTAGGTTGAGGTTAGGGTTAGGGTTAGGGTTAGGCTGATGGTTACGGTTAGTGTGAGGGTGAGGGCTAGTTTAAGCATTAGGGTTAGGGTTAGGGTGAGGGTAAGGGTGAGGGTGAGGGTGAGGTTGAGTTTAGGGTTAGGGTTAGGGTTAGGCTGAGGGTGGGGTGAGGATGAGCATGAGGGTGAGGTTAAGGGTTAGTTTTAGGGTGAGTTCTAGGGTGAGGGTGCGGGTTAGGGTGACGGTTAGGGTGAGGGTGAGGGTTTCAGTTAGGAAAGGCTTAGGGTTATGATTAGGGTGAAGATTAGGGTGAGGGTGAGGTTTAAGGTGAGGGTTAGGGTTAGGGTGAGGATTAGGGTTAGGATTAGGGTGAGGGTTAGGATTAGGGTGATGTTTAGGGTGAGGGTGAGAGTTAGGGTGAGGGCAATTGTGAGGATTAGGGTGTAGGTGAGGGTTAGGTTTAGGGTGAGGGTTAGGGTGACGGGGAGTCTTAGGGTCAAGGTGAGGGTTAGGGTTAGTGTAAGGGTTGATGTGAGGGTTGGGCTTAAGGTTAGTGTTAGTGTGAGGATAAGGTTTAGGGTGAGGTTTAGGGTGAGTGATAAGTTGAGGGTTAGGGTGAGTATGAGGGTGAGGGTTAGAGTTAGTTTGAGGGTGAGGGTTAGGGTTAGGGTGAGGGTGAGGGTTTGGGTGAGGGTGAGGGTTAGGCTTAGAGTTAGGGTGAAGTTTAGGATTAGGGTTAGGCTAAGGGTGAGGGTTAGTGTGAGCTGTAGGGTTTGAGTTAGGGTGAGGGTTAGGGTTAGTGTGAGTGTTAGGGTTAGGGTTAGGGTTAGGGTTGGTGTGAGGATAAGCGTTAGGTTGAGGGTTAGGTTGATGGTGAGGGTTAGGGTTAGCGTTAGTGTTAGCGTGATGGTTAGGGTGAGTTTTAGGGTTAGGGTGATTGTTAGGGTTAGGGTTAGTGTGAGGGTTAGGGCTAGGGTGAGGATTAGGGTTAGGATTTGTGTTAGGGTGAGTTTTAGGGTTAGGTATACGGCTAGTGTGAGGGTTAGGGTTTGGGTAAGTGTTAGGGTTAGTATGAGGATAAAGGTTAGGGTGAGGTTTAGGGTGAAGGTCAGGATTAGGGTTAGGGTTAAGGTTTGTGTTAGGGTGAGGTTTAGGGTGAGGGTGAGGTTGAGGGTGAGGGTGCCGGTGAGGGTGACGGTGAGGGTTAGATTCAGGGTAAATGTGAGCGTTAGGGTTAGTATTAGGATTAGGTTTTGTGTTAGGCTGAAGTTGAGGGTTAGGGTGAGGGTTTGGGTTAGGGTTAGGGTGAGGGTGAGGGTTTCTTTGAGGGTTAGGGTGAAGGTGAGTTTGAGGGTTAGGGTTAGGTTGAGGGTGACTGTGAGGGTGAGGGTTATGGTTAGGATTATTGTTATGGTTAGTGTTAGGGTTAGGGTGATGTTGAGGGTGAGGGATAGGGTTAGGGTTAGCTTTAGGGTGAGGGTTAGGGTTAGGGTTAGGGTAAGGATTATGGTTAGGGTGAGTTTTAGGGTTAGGGTTAGGTTGAGGTTTATGTTTAGGGTTAGGTTTAGGGTGAGGGTTAGGGTTAGGGTTAGGGTGAGGGTGAGGGTTACGGTGAGTGTTATTGTAGGCGTTAAGGTGAGGGTTAGGGTTAGGGTGATATTTAGGGTGAGAGTGAGGGTTTGCGTGAGGGTGTGGGTTAGGGTGTGTGTGAGGGTAAGGTTTCGACTGAGTGTTATTGTGACGATGAGCTTTAGGGTGAGGGTTAGGGTTAGGGTTAGGGTTAGGGTGAGGGTTAGGGTGAGGGGTAAGTAATGTTTGGGTTAGGGTCAGGGTTAGGGTGAGGGTTAGGTTTAGGGTGATATTTAGGGTGAGGGTGAATGTTAGGGTGAGGGAGATGGTTAGGGTTAGGGTTTGGATTAAGGTTAGGGTGAGGGATAGTTTTAGGATTAGGATTAGTTTTAGGATTTAGGATTAGGTTTAGGGTGAGTGTAATGGTTCGGTTGAGGATTCGGGTGACCTTGAGTGTTAGGGTTTGTGTGAGGGTTATCGTTAGGGTGCAAATTACGGTTAGGGTTAGGGTCAGGGTTTTGTTGAGTTTAAGGGTTAGGGTGAGGTTTAGGGTGAGGGTGGGGGTTAGGGATAGGGTTAGGGTGAGGGTTAGGGTGAGAGTTTGGTTTAGCGTTAGGGTTAGGGTCAGGGTTAGGGTTAGGCTGAGGGGGAGGGAGAGATTGTTGGTGGGGTGTAGGGGTAGGGTTAGCGTTAGGGTTAGTGTGAGTGCTAGGGTGAGGGTGAAGTTTTGGGTGAGGGTGAGGGTGAGGGTATGTTTTCTGTTAGGTAAGTGTTAGGGTGAGGATTAGGTTGAGGGTGAGGGTTTGTGTGAGGGTTAGTGTTAGGGTGAGGGTTAGCGTTAATTTTGTGGTGAGGCTTAGGGTTAGAGTAAGGTTTAGAGTACAGGTGAGTGTTAGGGTGAGTGTTAAGGTTCGGGTGATGTTGAGCGATAGCTTGTGGGTGAGGTTTAGAGTAAGGATGAGGGTTAGGTTGACCGTGAAGGATAGGCTGACACTGAGGGTTAGGGTTAGGGTTAGGGTTAGGTTGAGGGTAAGGGTTAGGGTGAGGGTTAGGGTGATGGTAAGGTTTAGGGTTAGCGTTAAGTTTAGGGTGAGGATTAGGGTTAGGGTTAGGTTTAGGGTGAGTGTTAGGGTGAGGGTAAGGGTTAGGGTTAGGGTTACTGTGAGGGTGAGGGTGAGGGTGGGGTTAGGGTTAGAGTTAGGGTGAGGGTTAGGGTGAGAGTGAGGGTGAGAGTGAGTGTTTCGGTTAGGTAAGGGTTATGGTTAGGCTTAGGGTGAGGATTACGTTGAGGGTGAGGTATAGGTTGAGGGATAGGGTGAGGGTTAGGTTTAGGGTTAAAGTGAGGACTGGGGTTACTGTGATGTTTATGTGGAGGCTGAGGGTTGGGGTTAGATTGAGGGTTCGGTTTCGGGGGAGGTTTGGGGTGAGTGTGACGGTTAGTTTGTGGGTTAGGGTTAGGCTTAAGGTGAGGCTTAGGGTGACAGTGAGTGTTAAAGTGAGGATGAGGGTTAGGGTTAGGTTGAAGGTGAGGGTTAGGCTTAGGTTGAGGGTGAGAGTGAGGGTTAGGGTGAGGGTGAGGGTTAGGGTTAGGGTTAGGTTTATTGTGAGGTTAAAGGTTAGGGTTAGGGTTAGGGTGAGGGTGAGGGTAAGTGTTATGGTTAGGGTTAGGGTGAGTGTTAGGGTTGAGATGAAGGTTATAGTTACGGTTAGGGTGAGGTTTAGGGTGAGAGTACTGCTTAGGGTGAGGGTGAGTTTTAGGGGGAGGGTGAGGTTGAGGGTGAGTGTTAAGGTGATGGTGAGGGTGACGGTGACGGTGAGGGTTAAGTTTAGTGTTAGGGTTAGGATTATGGTTAAGATTAGGGACAGGTTTAGGTTTAGAGTGAGGGTGAATGTGAGGGTTAGGTTTAGGATTAGGCTTAGGTGTTTGGTAAGGCTTAGAGTGAGTGTGAGGGTGAGAGTCATAGTTAAGTTTAGGGTGAGGGTTAGGGTTAGGGTTAGGATTAGGTTGAGGGTGAGGGTGAGGGTTAGGTTTAGGGTAAGGTTTAAGGTTATGGTTAGGGTTAGGGTGAGGGTTAGGGTTAGGGTTAGGGATAGGGTGAGGATTAGGGTTAGTGTGAATGTTAGGGTGAGGGTTATGGTTAGGGTTAGATTTAGGGTGAGGGTAAGGGTTAGAATTAGGATTAGAGTTAGGATTAGTGTTAGAGTGAGGGTGAGGGTGAGGGTTAGGGTTTGGGTTAGAATTAGGGTGAGGGTCAGGGTGAGGGTTATCGTGAGGGTTAAGGTGAGCTTTAGGGTTAGGGTTAGTGTGAGGATTAGGATGAGGTTTATGGTTAGGGTGACGGTTAGGGCTAGGGTGAGGATAAGGGTGAGGGTGAGGGTGAGAGTGAGCGTTAGTGTGAGCTTTAGGGTTAGGGTTAAGGTGAGGGTTAGGGTGAGGTTTAGGGTTAGGGTGAGGATTATAGCTAGGGTGATGGTTAGGGTGAGATTGAGGGTTAGGGTGAGGGTTAGGGTAAGGGTTTGGGTTAGGGTTAGGGTGAGTGTTATGGTAAGGATTAGGTTTAGGGTTAGGTTTAGGGTTAGGTTTAGGGTGACAGTGAAAGTGAAGGTTAGTGTTAGGGTTAAGGTGAGGGTTAAGTTTAGGGTGAGGGCTAGGGTGAGTTTGAGGGTTAGGGTGACGGTGAGGGTGAGGGTGAGCATTTCGGCTAGGAAAGTGTTAAGGTTTGGGTTACAGTGTTGATTGGGTTGAGGGTGAGGGTTAGGGTTTGGGTGAGGGTTAGGGTTAGGGTTAGGGTGAGGGTTAATGTTAGGGTGAGGTTTAGGGTCAGGGTTAGTGTGAGGGCTAGGGTTAGTGTTAGGGTGAGGGTTAGGATTAGTGTGAGGTTTAGGGTTAGGGTTAGGTTTAGGGTTAGTGTGAGAATAAGGTTTTGGTTTAGGGTTAGGGTGATGGTGAGGGTTAGGGTTAGCTTTAGGGTTAGGGTGAGGGTTATGTTTAGGGTGAGGGTTAGGGTTAGATTTAGGGTTAGGGTGAGTTATAGTGTTAGGTTTAGGTTTAGTGTGAGGGTTAGCATTATGATTAGGTTTAGGGTTAGGGTTACAGTTATTGTTAGGGTGAGGGTTAGGGTTAGGTTGAAGGTGAGGGTGAGGGTTAACATTAGGGTTATGGTTAGTGTTAGTGTGAGTCAGGGGATGAGGATTAGGTTTAAGGTGAGGGTTAGGTTTAGGGTTAGGCTGAGGTTGAGAGTGACGGTGAGGGTGAGGTTTAGGTTTAGGGTGACGGTTAGGGTTAGGGTTAGAATGAGGGTTAGGGCGAGGCTTAGGCTTAGGATGAGGGCTATTGTTAGGTTTAGGTTGAGGGTTAAGGTGAGGTTTAGGGTGAGGGTTAGGGTTAGGGTTAGGTTTAGGTTTAGGGGGAGGGTTGGGGTAAGGGTGAAGTTTAGGGTGACGGTGAGGGTTAGGGTGAGGGTGAGGTTGAGGGTGAGGGTTAGGGTGACTGTGAGGGTGATTGTAAGGGTTGTTGTTAGGGTTAGGGTTAGGGTGAGTATGAGGGTTAGGGTTAGGATTAGGGTTTGGTTAAGTTTTAGGCTGAGTGTGAGGCTGAGGGTGAGGGTTATTCTTAGGGTTAGGGAGCGGGTTAGGTTTAGTGTGATAGTTAGGGTGAGGGTGAGGTTGAGGGTCAGGGTTAGGGTGACGGTGACAGTGAGGTTGAGTGTTAGGGTTAGGATTAGGGTTAGGGTTAGGGTTAGGGTTAGGGTTAGGGTGAGAGTGAGGTTTAGGGTTAGGGTTAGGGTGAGGTTTAGGTTTAGGGTGAGAGGTACGGTGAGGGTGAGGTTTAGGGTGAGTGTGAGTGTGAGGGTTAGGGTTAGTGTTAGGGTTAGGGTAATGGTTAGGTTGAGAGTTAGGGTGAGGGTGTAGGATAGGGTTAGGGTTAGGGTTAATGTGAGGGTTAGGGTTAGGGTTAGGGTGAGGGTGAGGGTTAAGGTGAGGTTTAGGGTTAGGGTTAGGGTTAGGTTGAGGATGAGGGTTAGTGTTAGCATTAGGGTTAGGTTGAGGGTGAGGGATAGGGTGAGTGTTAGGGTTAGGGTTAGGGATAGGGTGAGGATTATGGTTAGTGTGAGGGTTAGGTTGAGGTTTAGTGTTAGGGTTAGATTTAGGGTGAGGGTGAGGTTTAGAATTAGTATTAGAGTTAGGGTTATAGTTAGAGTTAGGGTTAGGGTGTGGGTTAGGGTTTGGGTTAGAATTAGGGTGAGGGTGAGGTTGAGGGTTATGGTGATGGTTAGGGTGAGCTTTAGGGTTAGGGTTAGGGTGAGGGTTAGGGTGAGGTTTAGGGTTAATGTGAGGGTTAGGGTAAGGGTTTGGGTTAAGGTTAGTGTGAAGGTTATGGTAAGGATTAGGTTTAGGATTAGGTTTATGGTGAGGGTGAAGGTGAGTGTTAGTGTTAGAATTAGGGTGAGGGTTAACTTTAGGGTGAGGGCTAGGGTGAGGGTGACGGTTAGGGTGAGGATGAGGGTGAGCATTTCGGGTAGGAAAGTGTTATGGTTTGGGTTACATTGAGGATTGGGTTGAGGTTGAGGGTTAGGTTGAGTGTTAGGCTTAGGGTGAGGGTTAGGTTTAGGGTGAGGGTTAATGTTACGGTGATGTTTAAGGTGAGGTTTCGGGTGAGGGTTCAGGTGACGGAGAGGGTTAGTTTTAGGGTTAGGGTTAGGGTGAGGGTTAGGATTAGGGTTAGGGTTAGGGTCAGGGTTAGTGTGAGGGCTAGGGTTCGTGTTAGGTTGAGGGTTAGCGTTAGTGTGAGGTTTAGGGTTAGGGTTAGGTTTAGGGTTAGTGTGAGAATAAGGTTTAGGGTTAGGGTTAGGTTGATGGTGAGGGTTAGGTTTAGCTTTAGGGTTAGGGGGAGGGTTAGGTTAAGGGTGAGGGTTAGGGGTAGGGTTAGGGTGAGGGTTAGTGTTAGGTTGAGGGTTAGGGTTAGGTTTAGGTTTAGGGTGAGTTATAGGGTTAGGATTAGGGTTAGTGTTAGGGTTATCCGTATGATTAGGTTTAGGGTTATGGTTACAGTTATTGTTAGGGTGAGGGTTAGGGTAAGGTTGAGGGTGAGGGTGCGGATTAACATTAGTGTTATGGTTAGTGTTAGTGTGAGTGAGGGGGTGAGGGTTAGGGTTAGGTTTAGGGTTAGGCTGAGTTTGAGGCTGAGGGTGAGGGTGAGGGTTAGGGTTAGGGTGAGGTTAGGGTTAGGGTTAGAATGAGGGTTAGGGTGAGGGTTAGGGTTAGGGTGAAGTTTAGGGTGAATGTGAGGGTTTCGGTTAAGAAAGATTTAGGGTTAATGTTAGGGTGAGGATTAAGTTGAATGTGAGTGTTAGTTTGAGGGTGAGGGTTCGAGTGAGGGTTAGGGTTAGAGTTAGGGTGAGGGTTAGGGTTAGGGTTAGGGTTAGGTTTAGTTTGAGTGTGAGGGTTAGGGCGAGAGGTAGGGTTAGTGTTAGTGTGAGGGTTAAGATTAGTGTGAGGGTTAGGATTAGGATTACGGTCAAGTTGAGGGTAAGGGTTAGGTTGAGGTTTAGTGTGAGGGTGAGAGTTAGGGTTACCTTTAGGTTTAGGGTGAGGATTAACCTGAGGGTTAGGTTTACGGTTATGGTTAGGGTGAGGGTTAGGGTGAGGGTTAGGGATAGGGTTAGTGTGAGGGTGAGATTGAGGTTTAGTGTTAGGGTTAGGGTGAGGTTTATGTTTAGGATGAGGGCTACGGTGAGTGTGTTGGTTAGGGTGAGTGTGAGAGTGAGGGTGAGGTTTTCAGTTAGGTAAGTATTAGGGTTAGGGTTAGGGTGAGGTTTAGGTTGAGGGTGAGGGTTAGTTTTAGGGTTAGGGTTAGGTTGAGGGTTAGGTTTAGGATGATGTTTAGTGTGAGGCTGAGGGTTAGGGTGAGGGTGACGGTTCGGGTGAGTGTGAGGGTTAGGGTGTGGTTTAGGGTTAGGTTTATGTTGAGGGTTAGGGTGACAGTGAGGGTTAGGTTTAGGTTTAGGGTAAGGTTTAGGGTTAGGGTGAGGGTTAGGGTTAGTGTTAGGGCTAGACTTAGGGTGAGGGTGAGGGTTAGGGTTAGGGTTAGGTTGAGGTTTAGGTTTAGGGTGAGGGCCATGGTGAGGGTGTGGGTTATGGTGAGTGTGAGTGTGAGGGTGAGGTTTTCAGTTAGGTAAGGATTAGGGTTAGGGTTAGTGTGAGGTTTAGGTTGAGGGTTAGGGTTAGTATGAGGGTTAGGTTTAGGGTTAGGGTTAGTGTAAGTGTTAGGGTTAGGTTGAGGGTTAGGTTTAGGGTGATGTTTAGGGCGAATGTGAGGGTTAGGGTGAGGGTGAGGGTGACAGTGAATGTTGGGGTTAGGGTTAGGGTGAGGGTGAGGGTTAAGTTTCGGGTTAGGGTTTTGGTTAGGGTAAGGTTTAGGGTTAGGTAGAGGTTAAGGTTCAAGTTACGGTTAGGGTGAGGGTGGGGTTGAAGGTGAGGATTAGGGTTAGGTTTAGGATTAAGGTGATGGTTAGTGTAAGGGTTAGGGTTAGAGTTAGTGTAAGGGATATGATTACGGTGAGGATTAGCTTTTAGGTTAGGGTTAGGGTGAGGGTGAGGTTTAGGGTTAGAGTAAGTGTGAGGCTTAGGATTAGTGTGAGGATAAGGGTTAGGGTGAGGGTTAGTGTGAGAGTTAGGTTTAGGGTTAGAGTAAGTGTTAAGGTTAGAGTGAGGGTTAAGATTAGGGTTAGGGTTAGGGTGAGGGTGAGGGTGACGGTTAGGTTTAGAGTGAGGATAAGGGTTAGGGGGAGCTTTAGGGTGAGGCTGAGTGTTAGGGTTAGCATTAGGGTTAGGGTTAGGGTTAGGGTGAGGGTTAGGGTTAGGGTTAGTGTAAGGGTTAGGGTTAGGTTGAGGGTTAGGGTTAGGGTGATGTTTAGGGTGACGGTGCGGGTTAGGGTGAGGGTGAGGGTGAAGGTGACGGTGATGGTGAATGTTCGGGTTCGCATTAGGGTTACAGTGAAATTGAGGGTTAGGGTTAGGGTTACGGTTAGTGTAAGGGATAGGATGAGGGTGAGGGTGTGGGTGAGGGTGAGGGTTAGGGTTAGGATTAGGATTACGGTTAGGGTTACTGTTAGGGTGAGGTTTAGAGTGAGGGTTAGGGTTAGGGTTAGGGTTAGGGTTATGTTGAGGTATAGGTTTAGGGTAAGGGCTATGGTGAGGGTGAGGGTTAAGGTGAGTGTGAGGGTGAGGGTTAGGTTTTTGGTAAGTTATGGTTTGGGTTATGGTTAGTGTTAGGGTTAGTGTTAGGTTTAGAGTGAGGGTAAGAGTTAGGGTGATGTTTACTGTGAGTCTGAGGGTTATGTGAGGTTTCGGTTTCGGTTTCTGGTTCGGGTTAGGTTGTGAGTTAGGATTAGTTTTAGGGTGAGGGTTAAGATGACAGTGAGGGTGAGGGTATGGGTTACAGTTAGGTTTAGCGTTAGGGTTATGGTTAGGATTAGGGTGAGTGTGAGGGTGATGTTTAGGGTGAGGGTGAGGGCTAGGGTGAGGGTTAGGGTTCAGGTTAGCGTGAGGTTTAGGTTGTGGGAGTGGGTTAGGGTTAGGTTGAAGTTTAGGGTGTGGGGTAGGGTAATGGTTAGGGTTACGGTGAGGGTTAGGGTGAGGGTGATGGTGAGCATTACTGTTAGGTTTAGGGGGAGTGTGAGGGTTAGGGTTAGAGTTAGGGTGAGGGTTAGGTTTAGTGTGAGGGTTAGGGTGAGGGTGAGGTTGAGGATCAGGGTTAGGGTGATGGTGACGATGACAATGAGGGTGAGGGTTCGTGTTAGGATTAGAGTTACAGTGAGTTTTAGGTTTAAGGTTAGGGTTAGGGTTAGGGTGAGGGTTAGGATTAGTTTTAGGGTTAGGTTTATTGTTAGGGTTAGGGTTAGGGTTAGGGTTAGGTTAAGAGTGAGGTTTAGGGTTAGGTTTTGGGTAAGGTTTAGGTTTAGGTTGAGGAAGATGGTGAGAGTGAGGTTTAGGGTGAGTGTGAGGGTGAGGGTGAGGGTAAGGGTTACGATTTGGGCTAGGGTTATGGTAAGGTTGAGGATGACGGTGAGACTGAGGGTGAAGGATAGGTTTAGGTTTAGGGTTAGGGTTAGGGTGAGGTTGAGGGTTAGGTTTAGGATTAGGGTTAGGGGTAAGGTTAGGCTGAGTGTGACGGTGATTGAGGGTGAAGATTAGGGTTAGGGTTAGGGTTAGGGTTAGTGTGAGGATAAGGGTTAGGGTGAGGGTTAGGGTGTGGTTGAGTGTTAGGGTTAGTGTTAGGTTTAGGGTGAGGATTAGTGTTAGGGTTAGGGTTAAGGTGAGGGTTAGGGTGAGGTTGAGGGTTTGGGTTAGGGTTAGGGATAGGTTGAGATTTAGGGTTAGGGTTAGGGTTAGGTTAAGGTTTAGAGTTAGGGTGAGGGTTATGGTTATGGTTATGGTTAGGGTTCGGGTTAGGGTGAGGGTGAGGGTTAGTGTGAGCGTTAGGGTTAGGGTTAGGGTAAGTGTTAGGGTTAGGGTGATGTTTTGGGTTAGGGTTAGGGTTAGGTTGATGGTGCGGGTGAGGTTTAGGGTTAGGGTTAGGTAATGATTAGGGTGAGGGTTAGGGTTAGGGTGAGGGTTAGTGTGAGGATAAGGCTTAGGGTGAGGGTTAGGGTGTGGTTGAGGGTTAGGGTTAGTGTTAGGTTTAGGGTGAGGATGTTTTAGGGTTAGGGTTAAGGTGAGGGTTAGGTTGAGGTTGAAGGTTTGGGTTAGGGTTAGGGATAGTGTGAGATTTAGGATTAGGGTTAGGGTTAGGGTAAGGGTTAGAGTTAAGGTGAGGGTTATGGTTATGGTTATGGTTAGGGTTACGGTGAGTGTTAGAGTGAGGGTTAGGTTTAGGTTTAGGGTTAGGGTGAAGGTGAGGGTGAGGGTTAGTGTGACCTTTAGGTTTAGGGTGAGGGCTACGGTGATGGTGAGTGTTAGGGTGAGTGTGAGGGTGAGGGTGAGGGTTTCAGTTAGGTAAGGGTTAGGGTTATGTTTAGGGTGAGGATTAGGTTGAGGGTGAGGGTTAGTTTGAGTGTTAGGGTTAGGGTGATGGTTAGGGTAGGGTTAGATTGAGGGTTAGGGTTAGGATGATGTTTAGGGTGAGTCTGAGGTTTACAGTTCGGATGACTGTTCAGGTGAGGTTGAGGGTGAGTGTTAGGGTGTGGTTTAGGGTTAGCTTTATGGTGAGTGTTAGGGTTACAGTGAGGGTTAGGGTGAGGGTGAGGGTTAGGGGTAGGGTTAGGGTGAGAGTTAGGTTTAGGTTTACGTTGAGGGTTAGATTGATGGGTAGGTTTAGGTTTAGGGAGAGGGTTAGGGTTAGTGTGACGGTTAGCGTTAGCGTTAGCGTTAGGTTTAGTATGAGGATAAAACTTATGGTGAGTTATAGTGTGATCGTGAGGGTAAGGTTTTCGTTAGGGTTAGGGTGAGGGTTAGGGTTAGGGTTAGGTTTAGGTTGAGGGTTAGGTTTAGGGTGATGTTTACGGTGAGGGTGAGGGTTAAGGTGAGGGTGCAGTTGAGGGTGAGGGTTAGGGTGAGGGTGAGGGTGAGGGTGAGTGTGAGGATTAGGTTTAGGGTGAGGTGAGGGTTAGGGTGAGGATTAGGGTTAAGTTTAGGTTAGGGTGAGGGTGAGGGTGAGGGTTAGGGATAGGGTGGGGTGAGGGTTAGGCTTAGGTTTAGGGTGAGGGTTAGGGTTAGTTTGAGGGTTAGGGTGAAGGTGAGGTTGACGGTGAGGGTTAGGGTGAGTGTGACAGTGAGGGTGTGGGTTAGGGTTAGGATTAGTGTTAGGGTGAGTGTGAGAGTTAGGGTTACTTTTAGGGTGAGGGTGAGGTTGAGGTTTAGGGTTAGGTTTAGGGTTAGGGTAAGGGTAAGGGTTATGTTTAGGGTTAAGGTAAGCGTTAGGTTTAGGGTGAGGGTTAGAGTTAGGGTTAGGATGAGGGTTAGGGTTAGGGTTAGAGTTAGGGTAAGAGTTTTAGGGTGAGGGTTAGTGTTAGGGATAAGTTGATGGTTAGGAGTAGGATTAGGTTTAGAGTGAGGTTTAGGGTTAGGGTTAGGGTGAGGGTGAGGGTTAGGGTTAGGTTTAGTGTTAGGGTGAGTGTTAGAGTTAGGGTGAAGTTTAGGGTGATGGTGAGTTTGAGGGTGTGTAAGGTTGAGGGTGAGGGTTAGGGTGAGAGTGAGAGTGAGGGTGATGATGAGGGTTATTTTTAGGATTAGGGTTAGGGTGAGTGTGAGGGTTAGGGTTAGGATAAGGGTTTGGTTAAGTGTTAAGCTGAGTATGAGGGTGAGGGTGAGGGTTAATGTAAGGTTTAGGGTGAGGGCTAGGGTTAGTGTGAGGGTTGGGGTGAGGGTGAGGTTGAGGGTCAGGGTTTGGGTGACGGTGACAGTGAGGGTGAGGGTTAGGGTTAGGATTTGGGTTAGGGTGAGTTTTTGGTAGAGGTGAGGGTTACGATGAGGGTTAGAATTAGGATTAGGGTTAGGGTTAGGGTTATTGTTAGGGTTAGGGTAAGGGTTAGGGTTAGGGTTAGGGTAAGAGTGAGGTTTAGGGCTAGGTTTAGGGTGAGCTTTAGGTTCCGGGTGAGGGCTATGGTGAGGGTGAGGTTTAGGGTGATTGTGAGGGTGAGTGTGAGGTTAAGGGTTACGATTTGGGTTAGGGTTATGATAAGGCTGAGGGTGATGATGAGGTTGAGGGTGAAAGTTAGGGTTAGGGTTAGGGTTAGGGTGAGGGTGAAGTTTATGGTGAGGCGTAGGGTTAGGGTTAGGGTAAGGTTTAGGGTTAGCGTGAGGGTTTCGTTCAGGGTAAGGTTTAGGTTGATGGTGAGGGTGAAGTTGTGGGTTAGGGTTAGGGTTACGGTTATGAGTGAGAGTTAGTGTGAGGGTTATGGTTAGAGTTAGTGTAAGGGTTAGGGTTTGGGTGAGGGTAAGGTTTAAAGTTAGGGTTAGGGTGAGGTTGAGGTTGAGCGTTAGGGTTAGTGTTAGTGTGAGGATAAGGGTTAGGGTGCGGGTTAGTGTGAGGGTTAGTGTTAGGGTTAGGGTAAGTGTTAAGTTTAGAGTGAGGATTAATTTTAGTGTTAGGGTTAGAGTGGGGGTGAGGGTGAGGGTTAGGGTTAGGGTTAGGATGAGGGTTAGGTTTAGGTTTAGGGTTAGGGTTAGGGTGAGTGTTAGGGTGAGGGTAAGGGTTAGGGTTAGGTTTAGGGTGACAGTGAGGTTGAGGGGTAGGATTAGGGTTAGGGAGAGTGTTAGGTATAGTGTGACGGTTAGCGTTAGGGTTAGAGTTAGGGTTAGTATGAGGATAAAAGCTTAGGGTGAGTTTTATGGTGAACGTGAGGATAAGGTTTATCGGTAGGATTAGGGTGAGGGTTAGGGTTAGGGTTAGGGTGAGGGTGAGAGTTAGGGTTAGGTTAATGTTTACGGTGAGGTTGAGGGTTAGGGTGAGGGTGAGTTTGAGAGTGAGGGTGAGAGTGGTGGTGAGGGTTCGGTTCAGGGTGAGGGTGAGGGTTAGGGTGAGGATTAGGGTTAGGTTAAGGGTTAGGGTGAGGGTGGGGGTTAGGGTTAGTTTGAGGGTTATGGTGAAGGTGAGTTTGACGGTGAGGTTTAGGGTGAGGGTGACAGTGAGGGTGTGGGATAGGGTTCGGCTTAGGGTCAGGGTGAGTGTGAGAGTTATGGTTAAGTTTAGGGTGAGGGTGAGGTTGAGGGTTAGGGTTCGGGTTAGTGTTAAGGTTAGGGTAAGGGTTAGCTTTAGGGTGAGTGTTAGAGTTAGGGTTAGGGTGAGGGTTACGGTTAGGTTTAGGATAAGAGTTAGGGTTAGGGTGACGACTAGTGTGAGGGTTAGGGTTAGTGTTAGGTTAAGAGTGAGGGTTAGGGTTAGGGTAAGGTTAAGGGTGAGGGTGAGGGTGATGTTTAGGATTAGTTTTAGGGTTAGGGTGAGGGTTAGTGTGAGTGTTAGGGTTAGGGTTAGGGTAAGTGTTAGAGTTAGTGTGAGGATTAGGGTTAGGGTTAGGGTTAGGTTGATGGTGAGGGTGAAGGTTAGGTTTAGGGTGAGGGTTAGTGTGAGGATAAGGGTTAGGGTGAGGGTTAGGGTGAGGGTGAGGGTTACAGTTTGAATTAGGTTTAGGGTGAGTTTTAGTGTTAGGGTTAGGGTTAAGGTGAGGGTTAGGGTGAGGCTTAGGATTATGGTTAGGTTAAGGGTTAGGGTTAGGGAGAGAGTTATGGTTAAGGTTAGGATTAGGGTGAGTTTGAGGGTTAGATTAAGGGTTAGGGTTAGGTTGAGATTTAGGTTTAGGGTTAGGGTAAGGGTAAGAGTTAGCGTGAGGGTTAGGGTTAGGGTTAGGTTTAGGGTGAGGTGAGGGTTAGTGTGAGCTTTAGGTTGAGTGTGGGGGCTATGGTGATGGTGAGGGTTAGGGTGAGTGTGAGGGAGAGGGTGAGTGTTTCCCTTAGTTAAGGGTTAGGTTTATGGTTACGGTGAGGATTAGGGTTAAGGTGAGGTTTAGGTTGAGGTTTAGGGTTAGGGTGAGGCTGAGGGTTAGGGTGAGGGTGAGGGTTCAGGTGAGGGTGAGGGTTCCGGTGAGGTTGAGGGTTAGAATGTGAGTTAGGGTTTAGTTTAGGGTGAGGGTAAGAGTGACAATGAGGGTTAGCGTGAGGGTGAGGGTTCAGGTGAGGGTGAGGTTTCGGGTGAGGTAGAGGGTTATGTTTTGGGTTATGGTTAGGTTTAGGATGTGGGTTAGGCTGATGGTGAGGGTGAGGATGAGGGTTAGGTTTAGGTTTAGTGTTAGGGTTAGGGTGAGGTTTAGGGTTAGGGTGAGGGTTAGGGTAAGGTGTAGGGTTAGGGTTAGGGAGAGGGTTAGGGTTAGTGTGAGGGTTAGGGTTAGGTTTAGAGTAAGGGTTAGTCTGAAGTTAAAGTTTAGGGTGAGGGTTAGGGTTAGGGTTAGGGTAAAGGTTAGGGTTAGGTCGAGGGTTATGTTTAGGGTTATGTTTAGGGTGAAGTTGAATATTAGGGTGAGGGTGAGGTTTAGGGTGAGGGTTAGGGTGAGTGTGAGGGTGATGGTGAGGTTGAGGGTTATGTTAAGAGTGAGGATGAGGATTAGGGTTAGGGTTAGGGTTAGGTTGAGGGTGAGGGTTAGGGTGAGGGGTAGGGTTAGGATAATGGTAAGGTTTAGGGTTAGGTTGAGGGTTTGGTTCAGGGTTAGGTTTAGGTTGAAGGTGAGGGTGAAGGTGAGGGTTAGCATTAGGGTTACGGTTAGGGTGAGAGTTAGTGTGAGGGTTATGGTTAGGGTTAGTGTAAGGGTTAGAGTTAGGGTGAGGGTTAGGTTTAAGGTTAGGGTTAGGGTTAGGTTGAGGTTGAGCGTTAGGTTTAGGGTTAGTGTGAGGATAAGTTTAGGTTGCGGGTTAGTGTGAGGGTTAGGGTTAAGGTTAGGGTAAGTGTTAAGGTTAGAGTGAGGGTTAAGTTTAATGTTAGGGTTAGAGTGAGGGTGAGGGTTAGGGTTAGGATTAGGGTTAGGTTTAGGGTTAGGATTAGTGTAAGGGTTAGGTTTCTGTTGAAGGTTAGATTTAGGGTGATGTTTACCGTGACAGTGAGGGTTAGGGTGAGGGTGAGGTTGAGTGTGAGGTTTAGGGTGAGACTGAGTGTGATAGTGAGAGTGACGGTGAATGTTGGGGTTAGGTTTTGGGTTAGGGTGAGGGTGAGGGTTATGGTTGGGTTTATGGTTAGGGTAAGGTTTAGGATGAAGTTGAGGGTGAGGTGAGATTTAGGGTTAGGGTTAGCGTTAGGATGAAGGTGAGAGTTTGTGTTAGGGTTAGGGTTAGCGTGAGGGTGAGGGTTAGGTTGAGGGTTAGGTTTACGGTTAGGGTTAGAGCTAGGGTGAGGTTGAGGGTGAGGGTTAGGTTTAGGGTTAGGGTGAGGGTTAGGGTTAGGGTTAGGGTGAGTTTTAGGTTTAGGGTGAGGGCTACGGTGAGGGTGAGGGTTAGGTTGAGTGTGAGGGTGAGGGTGAGGTTTTCGGTTAGGTAAGGGTTTGGGTTAGGGTTAGTGTTAGTGTTAGGGTTAGGTTTAGAGTGAGGGTTAGGATTAGGGTTAGGGTGATGTTTAGTGTGAGCCTGAGGGTTAGGGTGAGGGTGAGAGTTCAGGTGAGGGTTAGGGTTTGGGTGAGGTAGAGGGTTATATTTTGGGTGAGGTTTAGGTTTAGGGTGTAGGTTAAGCTGATGGTGAGGTTTAGGGTTAGGTTGAGGGTTAGGATTAAGGTTAGGGTGAGGGTGAGGCTGATGTTTAGGGTGAGGTTGAGGGCTAGAGTGAGGGCTAGGGTTCAGATTATGGTGTGGTTCAGGGTGTGGGAGAGGGTTAGCGTTAGGGTGATGATTAGGGTGAGGGGTAGGGTTAGGGCTAGGTTTAGGATTAGGGTGAGGGTGAGGGTGATGCTGAGGGTTATTTTTAGGGTTAGGGCGACGGTGAGGGTGAGGGTTAGGTTTAGGATTAGGGTTTGGTTAAGGGTTAGGCTGAGTGTGAGGGCGAGGGTGATTGTTTGGGTTAGTGTGAGGCTTTGGGCTAGTGTGAGGGTTAGGGTGAGGGTGAGGTTGAGGGTCAGGGTTAGGGTAACGGTGACAGTGAGTGTGAGGGAGAGGGCTAGGGTCTGGGTGAGGATTAGCTTTAGGGTGAGGGTTAGTATTAGAGTTATTTTTAGTGGGAGGGTGAGGGTTAGGAATAGGGTTAGCATTAGGTTGAGGGTTAGGGTTAGGGTTAGGGTGCAGGTTAGGTTTAGGGTTAGGGTTAGGGTTAGGGTGAGGGTTAGGCTGAGGGTTAGGGTTACGGTTAGTGTGAGGGTTAGCATTAGGGTTAGGGTTTGTGTTAGTTTGAAGGTTAGGGTTAGGTTTAGGTTTAGGATAAGGGTTACGCTGAGGATTATAGTTAGGGTTAGTGTGAGTGTTAGGTTTAGGGTTAGGGTTGGGGTTAGGTTGAGGGTAAAAGTTAGTTTGAGGTTTAGGGTTAGGATGAGGGTAAGTGTGAGGGTTAGGGTTAGAGTTATGTTTAGGGTTAGGGTGAGGTTTAGGTTTAGCGTTAGGCTTAGGGTGAGGGTTAGGTTGTAGGTAAAGGTTAGGGTGAGTGTTAGGGTGAGGGTGAGGTTTAGGGTTAGGGTGAGGGTAAGGGTTAGGGTGAGGGTTAGGGTTAGCATGAAGGTTAGGGTGAGGTTGAGGTTTTGGGTGAGAGTTAGGGTTAAGGTTAGGGATATAGTGAGGATTAGGGTTAGGGTTAGGTTTAGGGTTAGGGTTAGTCTGAGGGGTAATGTTAGGGTTAGGGTGAGGGTTAGGTTTAGTTTGAGGGTTAGGGTTAGATTTAGGTTGAGTTTTAGGTTTAGTGTGAGGGTTAGGGTTAGGTTTAGGTTGAGGGTAAGGTTTACGGTGAGGGTTAAGTTGAGGGTGAGGTTTAGGTTTAGCATTAGGTTGACCCTTAGGGTTAGGATGAGTGTTATGGTTAGGGTGATGGTGACTGTGAGGGTTAGGATTAGGGTTAGGGTAAGGGTTAAGGTGAGGGTTAGTGTTAGTTTGATGGTTAGGTTTAGGGAAAGCGTTAGGGTTTGTGTTAGTTTGAAGGTTAGGATTAGGTTTAGGGTTAGGATAAGGGTTAGGGTGATAGTTAGGGTTAGGGTGATATTTCTTGTGAGGTTGAGGGTTAGGGTGAGGGTGAGTGTTCTTATGAGGGTTAGGTTCGGGTGAGAGTGAGGGTTTGGGTGTGGTTGAGGGTTAGGTTTATGGTGCAGGTTAGGGTGACGGTGCGGGTTAGGTTGAGGGTATGGGTTAAGTTTAGAGATAGGATTAGGGTGAGGGTGAGGGTTAGGGTTAGAGTTAGGGTGAGAATTAGGGTGAGGTGTCATTATAGGGTTTGGTTTAGGGTTATCGTTAGTATGAGTGTTAGGCTTAGGTATAGGGTTAGTGTGAGTATAAGCTTTAGAGTGAGGGTTAGGATGAGGGTTAGCGTTCTGGTGAGGGCTAGGGTTAAGCTTACGGTGAGGGTTAGGGTTAGGGTGATGTTTAGGGTGAGGTTGATGGTTAGTATGAGGGCGAGAGTGAGGGTTAGGGTGAGGGTAGTGGTGAGGGTGTGGGTTAGCATTAGGTTTAGTGTGAGGGTGAGGGTGAGAGTTAGAGTTAGTTATAGTGTTAGGGTTAGGGTTAGGCTGAGGGTGAGGGTGACGGTGAGGGTGAAGGTTAGGGTTAGGGTTAGGATTAGAGTTAGAGTGAGGGTTATGGTTAGTGTGAGGGTTTTGGTTAGGGTTACGATTAGGGATAGGGTGAGGGTAAGGGTTAGGGTGAGGGTTAGGTGAGGGATAGGGTTTGGGTGATGTTTAGGGTAAGATTGAGGGTTAGGGTGAGGATGAGGGTACGGGTGAGTTTGAGGGTTCGGTTGAGGGTGCGGGTTACGGTGTGGGTGAGGGTTAGGGTTAGGGGGAGGGTTAGCATTAGGTTTAGGTTTAGTGTGAGGGAGAGGGTTAGGGGTAGGGTTAGGGTTAGGTTGAGGGTTAGGGTTAGGGTTAGGGAGAGGGGTAGGGTTAGGGTTAGGGTGAGTTTTAGGGTGAGTGTGAGGGTTAGGATGAGGCTGAGTGTGAGGGTTAGGTTTAGGGTGAGATTGAGGGTGAGTGTTAGGTTTAGGATTAGGGTTAGTGTTAGGGTTAGGGAGCGTGTTAGGGTGAGTGTGAGGGTGAGGGTGAGGTTGAGAGTTAGGGGGTGGGTGAGGGTTAGTGTTAAGGTTAGGGTTATGGTGAGAGTAAGGATTAGGGTGAGGTTTGGGGTGAGGATGAGGGTTAGGGTTAGTGTTAGGGTTAGTGTGAGGGTTAGGGTGAGTGTTAGGGTTTGGTTTAGGGTGAGGGTGAGGGTTAGGTATTGGGTGAGGTTTAGGGTTAGGGTGAGGGATAGGGATAGGGTTAAGGTTAGGGTGAGGGTGTGTGTGAGTGTTAGGGTTAGGTTTAGCATTAGAGTTAGGTTTAGGGTAAGGGTCAGTGTTAGGATTAGGGTTAGGATTAGGGTAAGGCTGAGGGTGATGTGGAGGGTGAGAGTGTGGTTTACTTTTAGGGTTAGGGTTAGGGATAGGGCATGGTGATGTTGTGGGTTAGGATTAGGATTAGGGTTATGATGAGGATTCGGCTGAGGGTTAGGGTTAGGGTTAGGGTTAGTGTGAAGGTAAGTTTTAGGGTTAGGATAAGGGTTAGGGTGAGGGTAAAGGTCCGGGTGAGTGTTAAAGTTAGGGTGAGTGTTAGCATTAGGGTTAGGATGAGGGTTAGGTTGAGGGTGAGGGTTAGGGTTAGGGTTAGGGTAAGGTTTAGGTTGACAGTTAGTGTGAGGTTGAGGTTTAGGGTTAGCATTAGGTTACAGTTAGTGTTAGGATGAGGGTTAGGGTTAGGATTAGGGTGAGGGTGAGGGTGAGGGTTACTGTGAGGTTTAGGATTAGGGTGAGGGTTATTGTTAGGGTTAAGGTAAGTGTGAGGGTTAGGTTTAGGGTGATTTTTGGTGTGAGGGTGAGGGTTAGGGTGAATTTCAGTGTTCGCGTGAGAGTTAGGTTTAGGTTTAGAGTTAGGGATAGGGTTAGGTTGAGTGTAAGGGTTAGGGTAAGGGTTAGGGTGAATGTGAGTTTTAGGTTTAGGGTGAGGGTGAGGGTTAGTATTAGGGTTAGGTTGAGGCTGAGGGTTACTATTAGGATTAGAGTAAGGACTATGGTTAGGCCTAGGGTTAAGTATTAGGGTGAGGGTGAGGTTGAGGGTTAGGGTGAGTGTTAGGGTTAAGTTTAATGTGAGGGATAGTGTTAAATGAGGGTTACGTTTAGGGTGAGGTTTAGGGTTAGGGTAAAGGTTAGGGTGAGGGTTAGGGTTAGGGTTAGGTATAGGCTTAGGTGGAGAGTTAGGGTGAGGTGCCGGGATAGGGTTAGGGTGAGGCTTAGGGTTAGTGTGAGGATAAGGTTTAGGGTGAGGGTTAGGGTGAGGGTGAGGTTTTGGGTTAGCGTTGTGGTTAGGGTGAGGGTTAGGATGAGGGTTATCTTTACGGTGAGGGTTAGGGTTAGGGTTAGGTTGAGGCTTAGGGTTAGGGTGATGTTTAGGGTGATGTTGATGGTTAGTGTGAGGGTGAGGTTGAGTGTTAGGGTGAGGGTCAGGGTGAGGCTGTGGTTTAGGGTTAGGTTTAGGGTGAGATTTAAAATTAGGAATAATGTTAGGGTTAGGGTTATGCAAAGGGTGAGGGTCAGGGTGACGGTGAAGTTTAGGTTAGGGTTTGGATTTGGTTAGAGTGAGGGTTATGGTTAGTGTGAGGATTATGTTTGGGGTTACGATTAGGGATAGGGTGAGGGTAAGGGTTAGGGTGAGGGTTAGGGTGAGGGTTAGGGTTTGGGTTAGGATTAGGGTGAGGGTTAGGGTTTGGGTTATGTTTAGGGTGAGGTTGAGTGTTAGGGAGAGGATGAGGGTTCGGGTGATGGTGAATGTGAAGGTGAGAGTGAGGGATAGTGTGTGCGTGAGGATTAGGGTTAGGGTGAGGGTTATCGTTAGGTTTAGGTTTAGTGTGAGGGTGAGGGTTAGGGGTAGGGTTAGGGTTAGGTTGAGGGTTAGGGTTAGGGTTAGGGAGAGGGTTAGGGTTAGGTTTAGGGTGAATTTTAGGTTGAGTGTGACGGTTAGGGTGAGGGTGAGGGTGAGGGTTAGGGTTAGGTTTAGGTTTAGGGTGAGTTTGAGCGTGAGGGTTAGGTTTAGGATTAGAGTTAATGTTTGGGATCGGGAGAATGTCAGGGTGAGGGCTAGGGTTCGGGTGAGGTTGAGAGTTAGGGTATGGTTGAGGGTTAGTGTTAAGGTGAGGATTACGGTTAGGGTTGGGGTTATGGTGAGAGTAAGAGTTAGGGTGAGGTTTAGTGTGAGGATGAGGGTTAGCGTTAGTGTTAGGGTTAGGGTGAGGTTTAGGGTGAGGGTTAGGGTTTGGTTTAGGGTTAGGTTGAGGGTGAGGTATAGGTGAGGGTTAGGGTTAGGGTGAGGTTTAGGGATAGGTTAGGGTTAGGGTGAGGTGTTGGGTGAGTTTTAGGGTTAGCTTTAGCATTGGAGTTAGGGTGAGGGTGAGGGTGAGGTTTAGCATTAGGGTTAGGATTAGGATTAGGCTGATGGTGATGGGGAGGGTGAGGGTGTGGGTTAGGGTTAGGGTGAGAGTTAGGGTTAGGGCAGGGTGAGGGTGAGGGTTAGGGTTAGGATTAGTTTTAGGATGAGGTTTAGGTTTTGGGTTAGTTTGAAGGTTAGGGTAAGGGTTAAGGTTAGGTTTAGTTTGAGGGTAAAGGTCAAGGTGAGGGTTAGGGTGAGGGTGAGGTTTAGGTTTAGGGTTAAGGTTAAATGAGGGTTAGCGTTAGGGTTAGGGTAAGGGTTAGGGTATGGGTAAGTATTAGGGTGAGGGTAAGTTTGAGGGTGAGGTGTAGGATTAGGGTGAGGTTTAGGGTGAGGTTGAGGGTTAGGGCTAGTGTTGGGGTTAGAGTTAGGGTGGGGGTTCGGGTTCGGGTGAGGGTTTGGGTTATGGTTAGGATAGGGGAAGGATTAGGGTTAGGGTTAGGTTGAGGGTGAGGTTTAGGCTGAGGGGTAGCGATAGAGTTAGCTTGAGGTTAGGTTTATTTTGAGGGTTACGGCTAGTTTTAGAGTGACGGTAAGGGCTAGTGTGAGGGTTAGGGTGAGTGTGAGTTTTAGGGTTAGCATTAGGTTTAGGTTTTGAGTTAGGATGAGGCTTAGGGTTAGGATTAGGGATAAGTTGAGGGTGAGGGTGAGGGTTAGGGTTAGGGTTAGTGTAAGGGCTAGTGTGAGGGTGAGGGTTAGGGTTAGGGTGAGGGTGAGCGTGAGGTTTTCGGTTAGGTAAGGGTTAGGGTTAGGTTTAGGGCGAGGATTAGGCTGAGGGTGTGGGTTAGGGTTAGGGTTAGGATGAGGGTGAGTGTGAGGGTGAGGGTTAGTGTTAGGATGAGGGTTAGTGTTAGGGATAGGTTGAGGGTGAGTGTGAGGGTGAGGGTAAGGGTTAGTTTTAGTGTGAGGGTTAGGGTTACGGTGAGGGTAGGTTTAGGGTGAGGGTTCAGGTTAGGGTTAGGGTGAGGGTTAGTGTTAGGGTGATTTTTGGTTTTAGGGTGTGGGTTAGGGTGAGGGTGAGTGTTCGATTGAGAGTTAGGGTTAGGTTTAGGGTAAGGGTTAGGGTGAGGGTTAGGGTGAGTGTGAGGGTTAGGGTTAGGTTCAGGGTTTGGGATAGTGTTAGGGTTAGGGTGAGGGTGAGGGTTAGGGTTAGTATTATGGTTAGGATGAGGGTTAGGCTGAGGGTTAGTGTTAGGGTTAGTGTGAGGGTTAGGGTTAGGGTTATGGTGTGGTTTAGGGTTAGGGTTAGGATTAGGCTTAGGATAAGTTTTAGGCTGAGGGTTAGGGTTAGGGTTAGTGTGAGTGTTAGTTTTAGGGTTAGGGTTTGGGTTAGGTTGAGGGTAAAGTTTAGGTTGAGAGTTAGGTTGAGGGTGAGGGTTAGGGTTAGGGTGAGGGTTAGGGTGAGTGTCAGGGTGAGGGTTAAGCTGAGGTTAGGTTTAGGGTTAGGGTGAGGGTTACGTTTGGCATTAGGGCTAGGGTGAGGGTGTGTTAGGGTGAAGGTTATGGTTAAGGTTAGGGATAGGGTGAGGATTAGGGTTAGGTTTATTTTTAGGGTGAGGGTTAGACTGAGGGGTTTGGATAGGGTAAGGGTGAGGGTAAGTTATAGTGTGAGGTTTAGGGTTAGGATTAGAGTGAGTGTTAGGTTTAGTGTGAGGGTTAGCGTTAGGGTTAGGGTGAGGGTAAGTGTTAGGTTGAGGGTTAGTGTGAGGGTGAGGTTTAGGGTTAGCATTACGTTTAGGGTTAGGGTGAGGTTGAGTGTTAGTATTAGGGAGAGGCTGAGGTTGAGGGTGAGGGTGAGGGTGAGTGTTAGGTTTAGTTTTAGTGTGAGGGTAAGTGTTAGGTTGAGGGTTAGGTTTAGGATGAGGGTTAGGGTTAGGTTAAGGGTTAGGTTGAGGGTTAGAGTTAGGGTGAGTGTTAGTGTTAGTGTTACCGTGAGAGATAGGGTTAGGGTTATGTTTATTGTGAGGGTTAGGGTTAGGTTGAGGGTGAGTGTTCGAGTAAGGGTTAGGGTTCGGGTAAATGTGAGGGTTAGGGTGTGCTTGCGGGTTAGGTTTAGGGTGAGGGTTATGGTGACGTTGAGGTTTAGGGTGAGGGTGACGTTTAGGTTTAGGGTTAAGGTTAGGGTGAGGGTTAGGGTTAGGGTTAGGTTTAGGGGAAGATTTAGGGTGAGGTGTCGGGATAGGGTTAGGGTGAGGGTTAGGTTAGGGTTTGGGTTAGTGTGAGGCTAAGGGTTAGGTTGAGGGATAGGGTGAGGGTCAGGGTTAGGGTTAGCGTTAGGGTGAGGGTTAGGGTTAAGTTTTCGGTAAGGGTGAGTGTAAGGTTTAGGGTGATCGTTAGGGGTAGGTTGATGTTTAGTGTGAGGTTGAGGGTTAGTGTGAGGGGGAGGGTGATCGTGAGGGTTTCATTGAGGGTTTGGGTGAGGGTCAGGTTGAGGGTGAGGGTTACCGTTAGGGTTAGGGTGAGGGTGAGGGTTAGGGTTAGGATTAAGGTTAGGGTTAGTGTTAGGCTGAGGGTGAGGGTGAAAGTAAGTGTGAGTGTTAGGGTTAGGGTTAGGTGTAGGGTTAGGGTTAGTGTGAGGGTTAGTGTGATGGTGAGGGTTAGCTTGAGGGTTAGGGTTAAGATTAGGGTTAGGGTGAATTTTAGGTTTACGGTTAGGGTTATTGTTAGGATTAGGGTTAGGGTGAGGGTGAGTGTGAGGGTTAGCCTTAGTGCTAGCGTTAGGTTTAGGGTGAGGGTGGGGTTGTGGTATAGGGTTCGGATTAGAGTTAGGTTTAGGGGGCAAGTGGAGTTTGAGGGTGAGGGTTAGGGTTAGGGTTAGGGTGAGGGCTAGGGTGAAGGTGAGGTTTAGGGTGTGGGTGAGGGTGCGGGTTTCGGTTAGGTTAGAGTCAGGGTTAGGGTGAGGGTGAGGGTTAGGTTGAGGGTTAGGGTGAGGGTTAGGGTGAGTGTTTGGGTTAAGGTTAAGGATAGGTTTAGGATTAAGGTTAAGGTTAGGTTTAGGCTGAGGGTTAGCGTTAGCGTTAGGGTGAAGGTTAGGTTTATTGTGAGTGTTAGGGTTAAGGTTAGGGTTAGCATGATGGTAACGTTTATGGTGAGGGTTAGGGTGTGAGATTTAGGGTTAGCATTAGGTTTAGGGTTAGGGTTAGGATGAGTGTTAGGGTTAGGTTTAAGGTTAGGGTTAGGGTGAGGGTGAGGGTTAGGGTGAGGGTTAGTGTTAAGGTGAGGGCTAGAGTGAGGTTGAGGGTTAGGGTGAGTGTGAGGTTGAGGGTGAGGTTTTCGGTTAGGTAAGGGTTAGGGTTAGGGATTTGGTGAGGATTAGGTTGAGGGTGTGGGTTAAGGTTAGGGTTAGGGTTAGGAATAGGGTGATCGTGAGGGTGAGGGTTAGGGTGAGTGTGAGGGTGAGGGTTAGGGTTAGGGTTAGTGTGAGGGTTAGGGTTACAATCAGTGTTAGGGTTAGGGTGAGGGTTAGGGTTAGGCTGAGTGTTAGGGTTACAGTGATGTTTAGTGTGAGTGTGAGGGTTAGGGTGAGGGTGAGTGTTCTGGTGAGAGATAGGTTTAGGGTTAGTGTTAGGGATAGGGTTCGTGTGAGGGTAAGGGTAAGGGTGAGGGTTAGGGTGAGGGTGAGGGTTAGGTTTAAGCTGAGGGTTAGTGTTATGGTTAGGGTGAGGGTGAGGTTTAGGTAGAATGTCAGGGTTAGGATTAGGTTTAGTTTGGGGGTTAGGGTGAGGGTAAGGTTTAGGGTGAGGTTGAGGTTGAGTGTGAGGGTTAGCATTAGGGTGAGTGTACGTGTTAGGGTGAGGGTTAAGGTGAGGGTGAGAGTTAGGGTTATCATTAGAGTTAGGGTGAGGGTGAGGGTTAGGGTGACCGTTAGGGTTAGGCTGAGGGATAGGGTGAGCTTTAGGGTTAGTGTGAGGCTAAGGGTTAGGGTGAGGTTTTAGGGTGAGAGTGAGGTTTAGGGTAAGCGTTAGGGATAGGATGAGTGTTAGGGTGAGAGTTATGTTTAGGGTGAGGGTTAGGGTTAGGTTTAGTTTGGGGGTTAGGGTTACGGTGATGTTTATAGTAAGGGTGAGTGTTAGGGTGAGGGTGAAGGTGAGTGTTAGGTTTAGGGTTAGGGTTAGTGTGAGGGTGAGGGTGAAGGTTAGGTTTAGGATTAGCGTTATGGTTATGTTTAGTGTGAGTGTTAGGGTGAGGATGGGGTTTCAGATGATGGAAAGGGTTGGGTGTAGGCGAGGGTTAGGGTTAGGGTGAGGATTAGGGTAAGGGTTAGGGTTACGGTTATGGTGAGGGGAAGGTTTAGGGTGAAGTTTAGGGTGAAGATGAGGGTTAGGGTTAGCGTTCGGGTTAGGATGAGGGTTAGGGTGAGTGTTAGGGTAAGGGTTATTGTTAAGGTTAGTGTTAGGGTGAGGGTGAGGGTTAGTGTTAAGATTAGGGTTAGAGTAAGGATTAGGGTGAGCATGAGGGTGAAGTTTAGGGTGAGCATTAGGGTTAGGATTAGGTTATTTTGCAGGTTAGGGTTATGGTTAAGGTTAGGGTTAGGGTTAGGGATTGGTTTAGTGTGAGGGTAAGGGTAATGGTGAGGGTTAGTGTGAGGGTGACGGGTAGGGTGAGTGTAAGGGATAGGGTGAGGGTTAGGGTGAGGGTGAGAGTTAGGGTTAGCATTAGAGTTCGGGTGAGGGTGAGGGTTAGGGTGAGCGTTAGGGTTAGGGTTATTTATAGGGTGAGCATTAGGGTTACTGTGAGGATAAGGGTTAGGCTGAGGTTTAGGGTGAGGGTGAGGTGTAGGGTGAGGGTTAGGGTTAGGTTTAGGGTTGCAGTTAGTTTTAGCGTTATGTTTATGGTAAGGATGAGTGTTAGGGTGAGGTTGAGGGTGATGGTTAGGTTTAGGGTTGGGTTAGTGTGAGGGTGAGGTTGAGGGTTAGGTTTAGGATTAGCTTTATGGTTATGGTTAGTGTGAGTGTTAGGGTGAAGATGAGGGTTCGTGTGACGGTGAGGGTTAGGGTGTAGGCGAGGGTTAGGGTTAGGGTAAGGATTAGGTTAAGTTTTAGGGTTAGGGTTATGGTGAGGGTAAGGTTTAGGGTGAGGTTTAGGATGAAGATGAGGGTTAGGGTTAGTGTTAGGGTTAGGAGGAGGGTTAGGGTGAGTGTTAGGTTTAGGGTTAGGTTTAGGGTAAGGGTGAAGGTTAGTGTTAAGATTAGGGTTAGGGTTAAGTTTAGGGTGAGGGTTAGGGTGAGGGTGAGGGTTAGGGTTAG
This sequence comes from Dipodomys merriami, assembly GCF_024711535.1. NCBI lineage: Eukaryota > Metazoa > Chordata > Mammalia > Rodentia > Heteromyidae > Dipodomys > Dipodomys merriami. The sequence continues at coordinate 3,997,981 of NW_027206157.1, forward strand.
TGTTAGTGTGAGTGTTAGGGTTAGGGTGAGTGTTAGGTTTAGGGTGAGGGTTAGGTTTAGGGTAAGGGTTAGGGTGAGGGTTAGGATTAGGGTTAGGTTTAGGGTGAGGGTCAGGGTGAGGGTTAGGGTTAGATTGAGGGTTAGGGTGAGGGTTCAGGTGAGGTGAGGTTTATGGTGTGCTTGAGGGTTACGTTAAGGTTTAGGGTTAGGGTGAGGTTTAGGGTTAGGGTTAAGGTTATGGTGAGAGTTATTGTGAGGTGTAGGGATAGGGTTAGGTTGAGGGTTAGGGTGAGTGTGAGGGTTAGGGTTAGCGTTAGGGATAGGAAGAGGGTTAGGTTGAGGCTTAGGTTTAAGGAGAGTGTGAGGGATAGGGTGAAGGTGAGGGTGAGGGTTTATTTTAGATAAGGGTTAGCGTTATTTTTAGGGTGAGGATTAGGTTGAGGTTTAGGGTTAGTGTGAGTGTTAGGGTTAGGGTGTGGGTTAAGGTTAGGATTTGGTTGAGTGTTAGGGTAACGGTGAGGGTTAGCGTAAGGGTGAGGGTTAGGGTTGGGTTTAGGGTGAGTGTTAGAGTGAGGGTGAGGGTTAGGGTGAGGGGTATTGTTAGGGCTAGCGGAAGGGTTAGGGTTAGTGTGAGAGTTAGGGTTAGGATTAGGGTTAGGGTTAGTGTGAGGATAAGGGTTAGGGTGAGGTTAAGGTTGAGGGTGAGGGTTAGAATTATCGTTAGGGTTAGGGTATGTTTAGGGTGAGGGTTAGGGTTAGGGTTAGGGTTAGGGTGATGGGTAGGTTTAGGGTGATGTTTACGGTGAATGTGAGGGTTAGGGTGAGGATGAGGGTGAAGGTTAGGTTGAGGGTGACGGTGAGGGTGAGGGTTACAGTTAGGGTCAGGGTTAGGGTGAGAGTGAGAGTTAGGGTTAGGGTTAAGGTTACAGTGAGAGTTATTTTGAGGTGTTGGGATAGGGTTAGGTTGAAGGTTAGGGTGAGGGTGAGGGTTAGGGTTAGCGTTAGGGATAGGGAGAGGGTTAGGTTGAGGCTTAGGTTTAAGGTGAGGGTGAGGGATAGGGTGAAGGTGAGGGTGAGGGTTTATTTTAGATAAGGGTTAGCGTTATTTTTAAGGTGAGAATTAGGTTGAGGTTCAGGGTTAGTGTGAGTGTTAAGGTTAGGGTGTGGGTTAAGGTTAGGATTTGGTTGAGTGTTAGGGTGACGGTGAGGGTTAGTGTAAGGGTGAGGGTTAGGGTTGGGTTTAGGGTGAGTGTTAGGGTTAGGGTGAAGGTTAGGGTGAGGGGTATTGTTAGGGCTAGCGGGAGGGTTAGGGTTAGTGTGAGGGTTAGGGTTAGGATTAGGGTTAGGGTTAGTGTGAGCATAAGGGTTAGGGTGAGGTTAAGGTTGAGGGTGAGGGTTAGAATTATTGTTAGGGTTAGGATAAGTTTAGGGTGAGGGTTAGGGTTAGGGTTAGGGTTAGGGTGATGGTTAGGTTTAGGGTCATGTTTACGGTGAGGGTGAGGGTTAGGGTGAGGATGATAGTGAAGGTTTGGTTGAGGGTGACGGTGAAAGTGAGCGTTACAGTTAGGGTCAGGGTTAGGGTGAGGGTGAGGTTTAGGGTTTGGGTGAGGGTTAGGTTTACTATGAGGGTTAGGGTTATTGTTAGGGTTAGGGTTAGGGTGAGGGTGAAGGTTAGGGTTACGGTTAGGATGAGGGTAAGGGTTAGGGTGAGGGTTAGGGTGAGAGTGACGCTTAGGATAAGGCTTAGGGTGAGGTTGCCGTGAGGGTTAGTGTTAAGGTTAGGGTTAGGATGAGGGTGAGTGTTAGCGTTATGGTTAGCGTGAGCTTTAGGGTTAGGTTTATTTTATTATTAGGATTAAGGTTAGGATGAGAGCTCGGGTGAAGGTGAGGGTTATGGTTAGGGTTAGGATGAGGGTAGGTTTAGGTGAGGGTTAGGGTTAGGTTCAAGGTGAGGGTTAGGCTTAGTGTGATGTTTAGGTTGAGGGTGAGGGTTAGGGTCAAGGTGAGGGTTCGGGTTAGGGTTAGGGTGAGGGTGAGTGTGAGGGTTAGGTTTAGGATTAGGGTTAGGTTTAGGGTTAGAGTTGCGGTGAGGGTTAGGTTTAGTGTGAGCTTTAGGGTTAGGATTAGGGTGACGGTAAGTATTAGAGTGAAAGTTAGGTTGAGAGTGTGGGTTAGGATTATCGTGAGTGTTATTGTGCGGGTTAGGGTGATGGTTAGGTTAGAGTTAGGGTTAGGGTGAGGGTGAGGGTTATGGTTATGGTTAAGGTTAGGCTTAGGGTAAGGGCAAATGTGAGGGTGAGGGTTAGGATTATTGTTAGTTTAGGGTGAGGGTGAGTGTGAGGTTCAGGTATAGGATTAGGGTTAGTGCTAGGGTTAGGCTTAGGGTGAGGCGGAGGGTGATGGTGAGGGTTAGGGTTAGTGTGAGGGTTTGGATTATTGTTAGGATTAGGGTGAGTGTGAGGTTTAGGTTGAGGGTGAGGTTTCGTGCGAGGATGATGGTAAGAGTGAGAGTTAGGGTGTCTGTAAGTGTTAGGGTAAGGGTGAGGGTTGGGGTTAGGGGTAGCATTAGCTTCAGGATTAAGGATAGGGTTCGGATTAGGGTGAGGTTTAGGGTGATGGATGGGGATAGGGATAGCGTTTGGTTAGGGTGAGCTTTAGAGTTTGCCTTAAGATGAGGGTTAGGGTGAGTGGTAGGGTGAGGGTTAGGGTGAGGGTTAGGCTTAGTGTGAGGGTTAGGGTTAGGGTTAGTATTAGGGTTAGTGTGAGTATAAGGGTTAGGGTGAGGGTTAGGGTGAGAGTGAGGCTTAGGGTTAGCGTGAGGGTTAGGGTGAAAGTTAGGGTGAGGTTTAGGGTCAGCTTAAGTTTTAGCATGAGGGTTAGTGTGAGGTTGAGGTATAGGGTTATGGTCAGGGTATGGGATAGGGCGAGGGTTAGGGTAAGGTTGAGGGTTAGGGTTAGCATTATGGTTAGGGTGAGTGTGAAGGTTAGGGTGAGGTTTAGGGTTAGGGTTAGGGATAGGGTGAGGATTATGTTTAGGGTTACGTTTAGGGTGAGGGTTAGGCTGAGGTGTAGGGTTAGGTTTAGGGTTAGTGTGAGAGTTAGGGTGAGGGTTAGGGTTAGGGTTACTGTTAGGATGAGGGTGAGGGTGAGGTTGAAGTTAAGTGTTAGGGTGAGGTTTAGTGTGAGGGTGTGGGTTAGGGTTAGCATTAGGGTTAGGCTTAGGGTTAGGTTGAGGGTTAGTGTTATGGTTGGGGTTAGGGTGAGGGTGAGGTTTAGGGTTAGCATTAGGGTTAGGGTTAGGGTTAGGGTGAGTGTTAGGGTTAGGGTTATGTTGAGGGTGAGGGTTTGGGTTAGGATTAGGGTTAGCGTTAGGGTTAAGCTGAGAGTGTGGTTGAGGGTTCAAATGAGGGTTAGGCTAAGGTTTAGGTTTAGAGTGAGGGTGAGGGTCAGTGTGAGGGGTAGGGTGAGGGTTAGGGTGAGGGTGAGGGTTTTGGTTAAGAAAGGGTTAGGGTTAGGGATAGGGTGAGGATTACTGTGAGGGTGAGGTTTAAGGTGAGGCTTAGGGTGAGGGTTAGGGTTAGGGTTAGGCTTAGGGTGAAAGATCCTGTGAGTGTGAGGGTTTGGGTTAGTGTGAGGGTTAGGGTTAGGGTGAGGGTTAGGGTGACGGTGAGCGTTAGGGTGAGGGTTATGGTGAGGGTGAGGATTAGGGTTAGGGTTAAGGTGAGGGTTAGGGTTAGGGTTAAGTTGAGGGATAGGGTGAGGAGCAGGGTTAGTGTGAGGTTAAGGGTTAGGGTGAGGTTCAGGGTGAGAGTGAGGGTGTGGGTTAGCGTTAAGATTAGTGTGAGGGTTATGGTGAGGGTTAGGGTTAGGGTTAGGGTGAGGGTGAGAGTTAGAGTTAGGATTAGGGTGAGGGTTAGGGTTGGTTGAGTGTTAGGGTTAGGGTTAGGGTTAGTTTGAGGGTTCGGGTGATGGTTCAGGTGAAGTTGAGGGTTAGGGTGTGGGTGATCGTTAGGGTTAGGGTGAGAGTTAAGGTGACTGTAAGTGTTAGGGTGAGGGTGAGGATTATGGTTAGGGTGATCGTTAGGGTGAGGGTTAGCGTTAGGATTAGTGTGAGGATTACGGTTAGGGTTAGGGTTAGGAATATATTGAGGGTAAATGTTAGGGTGAGGTTTAGTGTGAGGTTGAGGGTTAGGGTTAGCGTTAGGTTTTGGGTGAGGGTCAGGGTGAGGTTTAGGGTTAGGGTGAGGGTGAGGGTGAGAGTTAGGGTTATTGTTAGTGTGAGGGTTAGGGTTAGGATGAGGGTTAGGGATAGGTTTTGGGTTAAGGTGAGAGTTAGAGTAGGTGTTACATTAGAGTTAGTGTGAGGGTATGACTTAGGGTGCAGTTTAGGGTGAGATTGAGGATTAGGGTTAGGAAGAGGGTCAGGGTAAGTGTTAGGGTGAGGGCTAGGTTTAGGTTTAGGTTTTGGGTGAGTGTTGGGGTTATGGTGAGGGTGAGGGTGAAGATTAGGTTTAGGATTGGGGTAAGGGTTAGGGTGAGGGTTATGGATAGGGTTAGGGTTAGGGTGAGGGTTAGGGTTAGGTTTATGTTTAGTTTTATGGTGAGGGTGAGGGTGAGGTTTAGGGTTTGTATTAGGGTTAGGATTACGGTTCGGGTGAGGGTTAGGCTGAGGGGTAGGGGTAGGGTGAGGGTGACTGTTAGGGTAAAGTTATCAGTGTGGGTTAGGATTTGGGTGAAGTTTAATGATAGCATTAGAGTTAGGGTTAGGGTTAGGGTAAGTGATAGGGTTATGGTTAGGGTGAGGGTGAGGGTTTTGGTTAGGAAAGGCTTAGGGTTAGGGTTAGGGTGAGTATTTCGGTGAGGATGAGGTTTAAGGAGAGGTTCAGGGTTAGAGTGAGGATTAGGGTTAGGGTGAGGGTGAGGGTTAGGGTTAGGGTGATGTTTTGGGTGAGGGTGAGTGTTAGGGTGAGGGTGAGGGTGATGGTGAGAGTAAGGGTGTATGTGAGGGTTAGGGTTAGGGTGAGGGTAGGGTGACGGTGAGGGTTAGGGTGAAGGTGAGAGTTAGGGTTATGGTTAGGGTGAGGGTTAGGTTTAGGGTTAGTGTTAGGGCTAGGGTGAGGGGTAGGATTAGAGTTAGGGTGAGGGTTAGGGTTAATGTCAGTGTTAGGTTTAGGTTTAGTGTGAGGATAAGGGTTAGGTGAGGGTTAGTTTTAGCGTTAGGTTTAGGGTGAGCGTTAGGGTGAGGTTTAAGTTGAGGGTTTGGATTAGTATGAAGGTGAATATTAGAGTTAGGTTTAGGGTGAGGTTTAGGTTTAGGGTGAGGTTTAGGGTAAGGTTATGGTGAGGGTGAGGGTTCGGGTGAGGGTGAGTTTTAGGTTGTGGGTGACAGTTAGGGTTAGGGTGGTAGTTAAGGTGACGGTGAGGGTTAGAGTGAGGGTGAGGGTTAAGGTTACGGTAGGATTAGGGTTGGGGTTAGGGTTAGGCTTATGGTGAGAGTAAGGGTTAGAATGAAGTTTAGGGTGAGGGTGAGGTTTAGGGACAGCGTTAGAGTTAGGGTGAGAGTTAGGGTTAGGGTTAGGTTTCAGGTTAGGGTTAGGTTGAGGGTGAGGGTTAGAGTTAGGGTTAGGGTTAGGGTAAGGTTTATTGTGAAGGTTAGTGTGAGGGTACAGGTGAGGGTTAGGTTGAGGGTTAGGGTGGGCAATAAGGAGAGTTGTAGGTTTAGGTTTAGGGTTAGGGTGAGGGTTAGGGTGTGGTTTAGTGTTAGTGTTAGGGTTAGGGTTACGATGAGGGTTTGGGTGAGGGTAAGGGTTAGAGTGAGGGTTAGGTTAAGGGTGGGGTTTAGGTTTAGCATTAGGGTTAGGGTTAGGGTTAGGGTGAGGTTTAGGGTTAGGTTTAGGGTGAGGGTTAGGTTTAGGTTGAGGTTTCGTGATAGGGTTGGTGTTAGGGTGAAAGTCTGCCTTAGGGTTAGGGTTAGAGTTAGGGTGAAGGGGAGTATGAGGGTTAGGTTTAGGATTAGGGTTAGGGTTAGGGTTAGGCTGAGGGTGCGGGTGTTGGTGAGGGTGAGGATTAGGTTTAGGTTGAGGGTCAGGTTTAGGATTAGGGTTAGGGGTAGTCTGAGGGTGAGGGTGAGGGTTAGGGTGAATGTCAGGGTTAGGGTTAGGGTTAGGGTGAGGGTTAGTGTTAGGGTTAGGGTGAGGGGTAGGGTGAAGGGTAGGTTTAGGTTTAGGGTTTGGGTTAGCGTTAATGTGCGGGTTAGGGTTTGGGTTAGTGTTAATGTAAGTATAAGGGTTAGTGTGAGGATTAGGGTGAGATTGAGGGTTAGTGTTAGGTTGAGGGTTAGTTTGAGGGATAGGGTGAGAGTTAGCGTGAGGGTTAGGTTTAGGTTTAGGTTTAGGGTGAAGGTTAGGGTGAGGGTAAGAGTTAGAGTGAGGGTTAGGGTGAGGGTAAGAGTTAGGGATAGCATTAGGGTTAGTATTAGGGTTAGGGTGAGGGTTAGGGTAAGGGATAGGGTGAAGGTTAGTGTTAGGTTGAGGGTTAGGGATAGGGTTGTGATTAGGGTGAGGGTCAGGGTTAGGGTTAGGGTTAGACTTAGGGTAAGGGTGAGTGTGAGGTTTAGGGTTACGATTAGGTTTAGGCTTAGGATTAGGCTGAGGGTGACGGTGAGGGTGAGGGTGAGGTTAAGGGTTAGGGTGAGAATTAAGTTTAGGGTTAGGGTTAGGTTGAGGGTTAGGGTTAGTGCTAGGGTAAGGGATAGGGTTAGTGTGAGGATTAGGCTTAGGGTTAGAGTTAGCATTAGGGTGAGGTAAAGTTTTAGGTTGAGGGTTAGTGTGACAGTGAGTGTTAGGGTTAGGGTGAGGGTTTTGGTGAGCTTTGGTGATGGTAAGGGTTAGGTTTAGGGTTAAGGTGAGGGTTAGGTTCAGGTTTATTTTTAGGGATAGGGTTAGGCTTATGGTGAGGGTAAGGGTTAGAGTGAGATTTAGGGTGAGGGTGAGGGTTAAGGATAGCATTAGGTTTAGGGTTAGGTTTAGGGTGAGGGTTAGGGTTAGGGTTAGGATGAGGGTGAGGGTAAGGGTTATGGTGAGGGATAGGGTTAGAGTTAGGGATAGGGTGAGGTTTAGGTTTAGGGTTAGGGTTAGGGTTAGGGTCAGGGTAAGGGTTAGAGTGAGGGTTAGGGTTAGGGTGATGGTTAGGGATATCATTAGGTTTAGGGTTAGGGTTAGGGTTATTGTTATGCTTACTGTTAGGGTTAGGGTGAGGGTGAAGTTTATGTTGAGGTGTAGGGTTAGGGTTAGGTTTCGGGTTAGGGTGAGGGTTAGGGTTGGGTTAGGGTGAGGCTTCGGATTAGGGTTAGGGTTAGGGTGAGTGTTAGGTTTATGGTGAGGGTTAGATTGACAGTGAGGGTAAGGGTTAGGTTGAGGGCGAGGTTTAGGGTTAGTGTTAGGGTGAGGTTTAGGTTTAGTTTGAGGGTGAGGGTAAGGGTTAGGTTTAGGACTAGGCTTAGGTTTAAGGTTAGTCTTAGGGTTAGCGTGAGGGTGAGGGTTAGAGTTAGGTTTAGGGTGAGGGTTAGGGTTATGGTTAGGGTTAGGGTGAGGGTGAGTGTGAGGGTGAGGGTTAGGGTGAGGGTGATGGTGAGGGTGAGGGTGAGGGTGAGTGTTAGGTTTAGGGTTAGGGTTATGGTAAGTTTTAGGTTTAGGGTTAGGGTGAGGGCTAGGGTGAGGCTGAGGTCTAGGTTAAAGTTTTGGATTAGGGTGAGGGTTATGGTTAGGGTGAGTGTTAGGGTGAGGATTAGGTTTAGTGTGAGGGTTACGGTTACGGTTAGGGTTAGGGTGAGGGTAAGAGTTACCGTGAGGGTTAGGGTGAGAGTGAATGTTAGGGTGACGGTGAGGTTGAGGGTGAGTTTGAGGTTTAGGGTTAGGGTGAGAGTTAGTGTTAGGGTTAGGTTAAAGTTAGGGTTATGGTGACGTGTACTGTTAGGTTTAAGTTGAGGGTTAGGGTTAGTGTGAGGATTAGGGTTAGGGTTAGGGTTAAGGTTAGGGTGAGGGTTAGGGTTAGGGTTAGGGTTAGGATGAGGGTTAGGCTGAGGGTTAGGGTTAAGGTTTGGGGGAGGGTAAGGGTTAGAGTGAGTGTGAGGGTAAGGTGAGGGTAAGTGTTAGGGGGATGATGAGGGTTAGGATTAGGATTAGGCTTAGGGTTAGGGTGTGGGTAGGGATAGGGATAGGGTTAGGGTGAGGGTTTTGGTTAGATTTAGGTTTAGAATTAGGGTCAGGGTGAGGGTGAGGTTTAGGGTTTGGTTTAGTGTAAGGGTTAGGGTTCGGCTGAGGCTTTAGTTGAGTGTGAGGCTGAGGGTTATGGTTAGGGTTAGGATGAGGTTGAGAGCTAGTGTTAGCATTAGGGTTAAGGGTAGGGGTAGGGTGATGGTGAGGGTGAGGGTTAGGTTTAGGGCTAGGATTTGGGTTAGGGTTAGGGTTAGGCTGAGTGTGGGGGTGAAGTTGACTGTGAGGTTTATGGTTAGGGTTAGTTTTAGGGTGAGTGCTAGGGTGAGCGTGAGTGTTAGCGTAAAGGTTAGGGTGAGGGTGAGGGTTTCAGTTAGGAAAGGTTTAGGGCTAGGTGTAGTGTGAGGATTAGGGTGATGGTGAGGTCTAAGGTGAGGGTTATGGTTAGGGTGAGGATTAGGGTTAGGATTAAGGTGAGGTTTAGGGTTAGGGTGATGTTTAGATTTTGGGTGAGGGTGAGGGTGAGGGTTAGGGTGAGGGTTAGGGTGTAGGTGAGGGTTAGGTTTAGGGTGAGGCTTAAGGTGGCCGTGAGGTTTAGGTTGAAGGTGAGTCTTAGAGTTACGTTTAGGGTGAGTGTTAGGGTGAGGCTTAGTGTGAGGATTAGGGTTAGGTTTAGGGTTATGTAGAGGGTAAGGGTTAGGGTGAGGTTTAGGGTGAGTGTGAGGGTTAGGGTGAGGGTGAGGTTTAGGGTTAGGGTGGGGGTTGCGGTTAGGGTGAGGGTGAGGGTTAGTGTTAGAGTTAGAGTTAGGGTGATGGTGAGGGTTAGGTTTAAGATTAGGGTTAGGGTTAGGGATAGGCTGTGGGTTAGGGTGAGGGTTAGTTTTAGGGTGAGGGATAGGTTTAGGTTTAGGGTTAGGGTTATTTGAGTCTTTGGGTTAGGTTTAGGAATAGGCTTTGGCTGAAGGTTGGGGTTATGGTTAGGGTTCTTGTGAGGGTAAGGTTTAGGGTGAGGGTTAGGGTGAGGGTGAGGGTGAGGATTAGTGTTAGGTTGAGGGTTAGAGTGAGAGTTAGGTTTAGGTTGAGAGTTAAGGTGAGGGTTAGAGTGGGGTTTAGTGTTAGTGTTACTTTTAGGGTTAGAGTGAGTTTTAGGGTGAGGGTAACGGTTAGAGTGATGGTTAGGTTGAGGGTGAGGGTGAGGGTGATGGCGAGGGTTAGGGTCAAGTTGAGGGTTAGGTTACGGTTTGGTTGAGGGTTAGGTTTAGGGTTAGGTTGAGGGGTAGGGTGAGGGGTAGGTTTAGGATTAGGGTGAGTGTTAGTGTTAATGTTAGGGTAAGGTTAGGGTTAGGGTTAGTGTGAGGAAAAGGGTTAGGGTGAGGTTTAGAGTGAGAGTGAGGGTTAGGTTTAGCGTTAGGTTTAGGGTGAGGGTTAGGGTGAGGGTTAAGGTGAGGTTTAGTTTTAGTATGAGAATGAGGGTTAGAGTTAGTTTTAGGGTGAGGGTTAGAGTTAGGGTGAGGTTTAGGGTAGGGTTCGGGTGAGGGTGAGGGTTCGGGTGAGGGAGAGTTTTAGGGTGGGCATGATGGTCATGGTTAGGGTGAGGGTTAAGGAGACCATGAGGGTTAGGGTGAGGGTAAGGGTTAGGATTATGGTGAGGATTAGGGTTAAGATTATGGTGAGGATTAGTGTTAGGTTTAGGGTTAGTGTTATGGTGAGGGTAAGGGTTAGGATGAGGTTTTGAGTGAGGGTGAGGTTTAAGGATAGCTTTAGATTTAGGGTGAGGGTTAGTGTGAGGGTTAGGATTCGGGTTAGGCTTAGGGTGACTGTGAGGGTTACAGTTAGGATTAGGGGTAGGGTTAGGCTGAGGGTAAGATTTAGGGTGGGGGTTAGGGTGAGGATTAGGTTTAGGGTGAGGTTGAGGGTGAGGTTTAGGTTTAGGATTAGGCTTAGGTGTAGGGTTAGGCTTAGGGTGAGGTTGAGGGTGAGGGTTAGGGTGAGGGTTAGGATTAGGGTGAGAGTTAGGGTTGGGGTGATGTTTAGGGTGAGGGTGGGTGTTAGGGTGAGGGTGAGGGTGATGGTGAGTGTGAGGATGTAGGTGAGGGTTAGGGTTAGGGTGAGGGTAGGGTAAAGCTGAGGGTTAAGGTTAGGGTTAGGGTGAGGGTTAGGGTTAGGTTTAGGCTGAGGGGTTGTGTGAAGGGTAATGTTAGGGTTAGGGTGAGAGTTAGGGTTAATGTGAGGGTTAGGGTTAGGTTTAGGGTTAGTGTGAGGATAAGGGTTAGGGTGAGTGTTAGGGTGAGATTGAGGTTTAGGGTTAGCGTTAGGGTTAGGGTGAGAGTTAGGGTGAGGGTTAAGGTGAGGGTTAGTGTTAGTATGAGGATGAGGGTTAGAGTTAGGTTTAGGGTGATGGTTAGGTTTAGGGTGAGGTTTAGGGTAAGGTTATGGTGAGGGTGAATGTTCAGGTGAGGGTGAGTTTTAGGGTGTGCGTGATGGTTAAGGTTAGGGTGAGGGTTAAAGTGATGGTGAAGGTTAGGGTGAGGGGGAGGGGGAGGGTTGTGGCAGGATTAGGGTTAAGGTTAGGGTTAGGGTTATGGTGAGAGTAAGGGATAGAATGAGGTTTAGGGTGACCGTGAGGTTTAGGGACAGCGTTAGGGTTAGGGTGAGAGTAAGGGTGAGGGTTAGGGTTCAGGGTAGGGTTAGGTTGAGGGTGAGGGTTAGAGTTAGGGTTAGGGTTAGTGTTAGGGTAAGGTTTAGGGTGAGGGTTAGGGTGAGGGTTAAGGTGAGGGTTAGGGTTAGTATGAGGATGAGGGTTAGAGTTAGGTTTAGGGTGATGGTTAGGTTTAGGGTGAGGTTTAGGGTAAGGTTATGGTGAGGGTGAGTGTTCAGGTGAGGGTGAGTTTTAGGGTGTGGGTGATGGTTAAGGTTAGGGTGAGGGTTAAGGTGATGGTGAGGGTTAGGTTGAGGGGGAGGGGGAGGGTTGTGGCAGGATTAGGGTTAAGGTTAGGGTTAGGGTTATGGTGAGAGTAAGGGTTAGAATGAGGTTTAGGGTGACCGTGAGGTTTAGGGACAACGTTAGGGTTAGGGTGAGAGTAAGGGTGAGGGTTAGGGTTCAGGTTAGGGTTAGGTTGAGGGTGAGGGTTAGAGTTAGGGTTAGGGTTAGTGTTAGGGTAAGGTTTAGGGTGAGGGTTAGGGTGAGGGTGAGGGTTAGGGTTAGGTTGAGTGTTAGGGTGGGCGTTAAGGAGAGTGTTAGGTTTAGGTTTAGGATTAGGGTGAGGGTTAGGGTGAGATTTAGTGTTAGTGTTAGGGTGAGGGTTAGGGTGAGTGTAAGGGTTAGAGTGAGGGTTAGGGTGAGGGTGAGGGTTAGGGATAGTATTAGGGTTAGGGTTAGGCTTAGGGTGAGGGTTGGGGTAAGGTTTTGGGTGAGGGTTAGTGTTAGTTTGAGGGTTAGGGATAGGGTTGGGATTAGGTTGAGGGTCAGGGTTAGGGTTAGGGTTAGAGTTAGGGTGAGGGTGAGTGTGAGGGTTAGGGTTAGGATTAGGGTTAGGGTTAGAATTAGCTGGGGGTGAGAGTGAGTTTGAGGGTGAGGTTTAGGTTTAGGGTGAGAATTAGGTTTAGGTTTAGGGTTAGGGTTAGTTTGTGGGTTAGGGTTAGGGTTAGGAAGAGGGTTTGGCTGAGGGTTAGGGTTAGGGTTAGGGTGAGGAATATGGTTAGTGTGAGGGTTAGGCTTAGGGTTAGGTTTAGGATTAGGGTGAGGAAAAATTTTAGGTTGAGTTTTAGGGTGATGGTCAGTGTTAGGGTTAGGGTGAGGTTTCGGGTGAGCATTAGGGTGACGGTTAGGTTTAGGTTTAGTGTTAAGGTGAGTGTTAGGTTAAGGTTTAGTTTTAGAGTTATGCTTAGGGTTAGGGTGAGGGTAAGGATTAGAGTGAGATTCAGGGTTAGGTTGTTGGTTAAGGATAGCATTAGTGATAGTGTTAGGGTTAGTGTGACATTTAGGGTTAGGGTGAGTGTGAGGTTCAGTTTTATGTTAATGGTTATGGTTACGGTTAGGGTTAGGGTTAGGTAGAGGGGTAAGTTTAGGGTTAGGGTTAGGATGAGGTTTAGGGTGAGGGTTAGGGTTATGGTTATGGTTAGGGTGAGGGTTAGAGAGACTGTGAGGGTAAGGTTTAGGGTGAGAGATAGGGTTAGGTTTAGGCTTAGGGTTAGGGTTAGGGTGAGGTTTAGGTCTAGGGTTAGGGTTAGGGTTAGGGTGAGAGTAAGGGTTAGAGTGAGGGTTAGGGTGAGGGTGACGGTTAGGGATAGCATTAGGTTTAGTGTTAGGGTTAGGGTGAGGTTTACGGTTACCATTATTGTTAGGGTGAGGTAGTGGGTTATGTTGAGGTGTAGGGTTAGGGTTAGGTTTAGGGTTAGGGTGAGTGTTAGTGTTAGGGTTAGTGTGAGTGTGAGGGTGAGGCTTAGGATTAGGGTTAAGGTGAGGGTTAGGGTTAGGGTGAGGGTAAGGGTCAGATGTTTAGGTTGAGGGTTAGGGTTATGTTTAGGGTTAGGATGAGGGTGAGGTTGTGGGTTAGGGTGAGGGTGATGGTGAGGGTGAGGGTGAGGATGAGAATTAGGTTTAGGGTTAGGTTTATGGTTAGTTTTAGGTTTAGGGTTAGGGTGAGAGATAGGGTGAGGCTGAGGTCTAGGGTTAAGTTTACGATTAGGGTGAGGGTTAGGGTTAGGGTGAGTGTTAGGGTGAGGTGTAGATTTAGCGTTATTCTTATGGTGAGGGTTAGGTTTTGTGTGAGGGTTAGGGTTACAGTTAGGTTTAGGGTGAGGGTAAGAGTTAGGGTGAGGGTTAGGGTGAGAGTGAGCGTTAGGGTTAGCCTGAGTGTTAGGGAGAGGGTTAAGTTGAGGGTTAGGTTTAGGTTTAGGGTTAATGTTACGGTTAGGGTGAGGTGAGGATTATCGTTAATGTTAGGGTGAGGGTTAGGGTTAAGTTGATGTTTAGGTTAAGGGTCAGGTTAGGGTGTGGGTGAAGTTTAGGTTTAGAGTGAGGTTTAGGTGAGGTTGAATGTTAGGGTGAGTTTGAGGTTTAGGGTTAGGGTTAGGTTAGGGTGGGGGTTAGGTTTAGGGTTAGGGTTAGGATGAGGGTGAGGCTGACGGTTAGGTTTAGGGTTCGGGGAAGGGTAAGGGTAAGGGTAAGTGTAATGTGAGGGTTAATGTTAGGCTTAGATTTAGGGTGAGGATTAGGTTGAGGGTTAGTGTTGGGGTTAGGGTGTGGGTTAGGGTTAGGGTTAGGTGAAAGTTAGATTTAGGGTGAAATGTTCGTTTAGGTTTAGGGTGAGGGTTAGTGTTAGTGTTAGGATTAGGGTTAGGGTTAGGGTTAAGGTTAGGGTGAAGTTGAGGGATAGAGTTATGGTGGGGGTTAGGTTTAGGGCGAGGTTCAGGGTGAGGTTGGGGATTAATGTTAGCATTAGGGTTACGGTGAGGGGAAGGGTTAGGGTGAGGGTTAGGGTTAGGTTTAGCTATAGGGTGAGGATTAGGGTTAGGGTTAAGTTTAGGGTGAGGGTTCGCCTGAGGGGTAGTGTTAGGGTTAGGCTTAGGGTGAGGGTTACGTTTAGTGATAGGGTGAGGTTGAGGGTGAAGGTAAGGTTTAGTGTGAGCGTTAGGGTGAGGTTTAGGTTTATGGTTAGCATTAGGTTTAGGGTGAGGTTTAGGGTTAAGATTAGGGTTAGGGTGGGGGTGAGGGCAAGTGTTAGCATTAGGGTTAGTTTTAGGGTTATGGTTAGGGTCAGGGTGAGGGTGAGATTTAGGGTTAGGTTTAGGATTAGGTTTAGGGTTAGGGTTAGGCTGAAGATGGGGGTGTGGTTGAGGGTGAGGGTTAGGGTTAGGGTTAGTTTTACAGTGAGGGCTACAGTGAGGGTGATGGTTAGGTTGAGGGTTAGGGTGAGGGTGAGGGTTTCGGTTAGGAGAGGCTTTGGTTTAGGTTTAGGGTGAAGATTAAGGTGAGGGTGAGGTTTAAGGTGAGGGTTAGGGTTATGTGAGGATTAAGGTTAGGGTTAGGGTGAGGGATAGGTTTAGGGTGATGTTTAGGGTGAGAATGAGTGTTAGGGTGAGGGTGTGGGTGAGGGTTAGGGAGAGGGTTAGGGTTAGGGATAGGGTGAGGGCTAGGGTGAGACTGAGGGTTAGGGTGAGCGTTATGGTTAGGGTGAGGTTTAGGGTGAGGGTTAAGGAGAGGGCAACGGTTAGTATGAGGGTGAGAGTTAGAGTTAGGTTTAGGTTGAGGGTTAGGGTTAGGATGAGGTTTACGGTAGGGTTAGGGTGAGGGTAAGGGTTAAAGTTAAGGTGAGTTTTAGGGTGTGGTTGGCAGTTAGGGTTAGAGTGAGGGTTAAGGTGACGGTGAGGTATAGGGTGAGGGTGAGGGTTAGGGTTTTGGTGAGGATTAGGTTTAGGGTTAGGTTTAGGGTTATGGTGACAGTAAGGGTTACGATGAGGTTTAGGGTGAGGGTGAGGTTTGCGGATATGGTTAGAATTAGGGTGAGGGTTAGGTTTCAGGTTAGGTTTGGGTTAGCATGAAGGCAAGGTATAGGGTAAGGGTGAGGGTGAGGGTGAGGGTTAGGGTTATGGTTAGTGTTAGGGTGGGGGTGAGGTTGAGGTTTAGGGTGAGGGTTATGGTGAGGTTGAGGGTGAGGGTGAGGGTTAGGGTTAGGGTTAAGGTTAGGGTGAGGGTTAGGGTTAGGTTTAGGGTTAGGATGAGGTTTAGGCTGAGGGTTAGGCATTGGGTTACGGTGAGGGTAAGGGTTAGGGTGAGGGTGAGGGTTACGTTTAGGATTAAGGTTAGGGTTAGGGTGAGGATTAGGCATAGCGTCAGGTTTAGGGTTAGGGTGAGAGTTTTGGTTGGGGTTTGGATTAGAATTAGGGTGAGGGTGAGGGTTAGGTTTTGAATAAGGGTTAGGTTTAGGGTTAGGCTGAGGTTTAGGTTGAGGCTGAGGGTGAGGGTTAAGGTGAGGGTGAGGGATAGGGTTAGGGTTAGGTTTAAGGTTAGGGTGAGGATTAGGGTTAGGTTTAGGTTTAGGGTGAGGGTTAAGCTGATGGCTAAGGTTAGGGTTCGGGGGAGGTTAAGGTTTTGGGTGAGGATTATGGTGAGGGGGAGGATTAGGGTTATGCTTAGGTTTAGTGTTAGGGTTAGGGTGAGGGTTAAGTTTAGGCTTATGGTGAGGTTGAGGGTGAGGTTATGGGTTAGGGTTAGGGTGAGTGTTAGGGTTAGTGTGAGGGTTAGGTTTAGGGTGAGGCTTAAGGTGGCCGTGAGGTTTAGGTTGAAGGTGAGTCTTAGAGTTACGTTTAGGGTGAGTGTTAGGGTGAGGCTTAGTGTGAGGATTAGGGTTAGGTTTAGGGTTATGTAGAGGGTAAGGGATAGGTTGAGGTTTAGGGTGAGTGTGAGGGTTAGGGTTTGCATTAGAGTAAGGGTGAGGTTTAAGGTGAGTGTTAGGGTTAGGGTGAGGGTGAGGTTTAGGGTTAGGGTGAGGGTTGCGTTTAGGGTGAGGGTCAGGGTTAGTGTTAGGGTTAGAGTTAGGGTGATGGTGAGGGTTAGGGTTA
This sequence comes from Dipodomys merriami, assembly GCF_024711535.1. Lineage (NCBI taxonomy): Eukaryota > Metazoa > Chordata > Mammalia > Rodentia > Heteromyidae > Dipodomys > Dipodomys merriami. The sequence continues at coordinate 4,013,757 of NW_027206157.1, forward strand.
AGATTAGGGTTAGGGTTAGGGTTAGGATGAGGGTTAGGGTGAGGGTTAGTTTTAGGGTGAGGGTTAGGTTTAGGGTTAGGGTTAGGGTTATTTGAGTCTTTGGGTTAGGGTTAGGGTTATTTGAGTCTTTGGGTTAGGTTTAGGAATAGGCTTTGGCTGAAGTTTGGGGTTATGGTTAGGGTTCTTGTGAGGGTAAGGTTTAGGGTGAGGGTTAGGGTGAGGGTGAGGGTGAGGATTAGTGTTAGGTTGAGGGTTAGAGTGAGAGTTAGGTTTAGGTTGAGAGTTAGGGTGAGGGTTAGAGTGGGGTTTAGTGTTAGTGTTACTGTTAGGGTTAGAGTGAGTTTTAGGGTGAGGGTAACGGTTAGAGTGATGGTTAGGTTGAGGGTGAGGGTGAGGGTGATGGCGAGGGTTAGGGTCAAGTTGAGGGTTAGGTTACGGTTTGGTTGAGGGTTAGGTTTAGGGTTAGGTTGAGGGGTAGGGTGAGGGGTAGGTTTAGGATTAGGGTGAGTGTTAGTGTTAATGTTAGGGTAAGGTTAGGGTTAGGGTTAGTGTGAGGAAAAGGGTTAGGGTGAGGTTTAGAGTGAGAGTGAGGGTTAGGTTTAGCGTTAGGTTTAGGGTGAGGGTTAGGGTGAGGGTTAAGGTGAGGTTTAGTTTTAGTATGAGAATGAGGGTTAGAGTTAGTTTTAGGGTGAGGGTTAGAGTTAGGGTGAGGTTTAGGGTAGGGTTCGGGTGAGAGTGAGGGTTCGGGTGAGGGAGAGTTTTAGGGTGGGCATGATGGTCATGGTTAGGGTGAGGGTTAAGGAGACCATGAGGGTTAGGGTGAGGGTAAGGGTTAGGATTATGGTGAGGATTAGGGTTAAGATTATGGTGAGGATTAGTGTTAGGTTTAGGCTTAGTGTTATGGTGAGGGTAAGGGTTAGGATGAGGTTTTGAGTGAGGGTGAGGTTTAAGGATAGCTTTAGATTTAGGGTGAGGGTTAGTGTGAGGGTTAGGATTCAGGTTAGGCTTAGGGTGACTGTGAGGGTTACAGTTAGGATTAGGTTTAGGGTGAGGTTGAGGGTGAGGTTTAGGTTTAGGATTAGGCTTAGGTGTAGGGTTAGGCTTAGGGTGAGGTTGAGGGTGAGGGTTAGGGTGAGGGTTAGGATTAGGGTGAGAGTTAGGGTTGGGGTGATGTTTAGGGTGAGGGTGGGTGTTAGGGTGAGGGTGAGGGTGATGGTGAGTGTGAGGATGTAGGTGAGGGTTAGGGTTAGGGTGAGGGTAGGGTAAAGCTGAGGGTTAGGGTTAGGGTTAGGGTGAGGTTTAGGGTTAGGGTTAGGCTGAGGGGTAGTGTGAAGGGTAATGTTAGGGTTAGGGTGAGAGTTAGGGTTAATGTGAGGGTTAGGGTTAGGTTTAGGGTTAGTGTGGGGATAAGGGTTAGGGTGAATGTTAGGGTGAAGTTGAGGGTTAGGGTTAGCGTTAGGGTTAGGGTGAGGGTGAGGGTTAGGGTTAGGGCTAGGATTATGTTTAGGGTTAGAGTTCGGCAGAGTTTGGCGGTGAGGTTGAGTGTGAGGTTTAGTGTTAGGGTTAGTTTTAGGGTGAGGGCTAGTGTGAGGGTGAGGTTTTGCCTGAGGGTTAGGGTGAGGTTGAGGGTTTCGGTTAGGAAATGCTTGGGGTTAGGGCTAGGGTGAGGATTAGGGTGAGGGTCAGGTTTAAGGTGAGGTTTATGGTTAGGGTGAGGATTGGGCTTACGGTGAGGATGAGGGTTAGGGTTAGGGTGATGTTTAGGTTGAGGGTGAGGGTTACTGTGAGGGTTAGGGTGTAGGTGAGGGTTAGGTTTAGGGTGAAGGATAGGGTGACGGTGAGGGTTAGGGTGAAGGTGAGGGTTAGGGTTACTTTTAGGGTTAGTGTTAGGGTGAGGCTTAGTGTGAGGATTAGTGTTAGGTTTAGGGTTATGGAGAGGGTAAGGTTTACGGAGAGGCTTAGGGTGAGGGTGAGGGTTAGGGTTAGGGTGAGATTGAGGGTTAGGGTTAGGGTTAGGGTGAGGGTTAGGTTTAGGTTTAGGGTCAGGGCTAGGGTGAGGGTGAGACTTAGGCTGAGGGTGATGGTGAGGTTAAGGATGAGGGTTTCAATAAGGTAAAGGTTAGGGTTAGGGTTAGGATGAGGATTAAGTTCAGGGAGAGGTTTAGTTTGAGGGTTAGTGTTTGAGTGAGGGTTAGGGTTAGGGTAAGGGTTAGGGTTAGGGTGATGTTTAGGGTGAGGGTCACGGTTAGGGTGAAGGTGAGGTTTCGGGTGAGGGTGAGGGTTCGGGAGAGCTTGAGGGTTAGGGTGTGGGTGAGGGTTCGGGTTCAGATGAGTGTTATGGTGACGGTGAGGGTTAGGGCGAGGGTGAGGGTTAAGATTAGGGTTAAGGTTACAGTGAGGGTTAGGGTTAGTGTTAGGTTTAGGGTGAGGCTTAGTTTGAGGGTTAGAGTTAGGGTTAGGGTTACGGTTAGGGTTAGTGTGACGATAAGTGTTAGGGTGAGGTTTAGGGTGAGGGTGAGGGTTAGGGTTCGCGTTAGGGTTTGGGTGAGGTTTATGGTGTGGGTGAGGTTTAGGGTGAGGGTGAGAGTGAGGGTGAGGGTTACGGTTAGGGTTAGGGTTAGGGTGAGGTTTAGGGTTAGAGTTAGGGTTAGTGTTAGGGTTAGGTTGAGGTTTATGGTGAGGGTGAGGTTTAGGGTGAGGTTTAGGTTTCGGGTGAGGCTGAGGTTTAGGTTTAGGTTTAGGGTGAGGGTTAGGGTGAGTGTTAGAATGAGGTTTAAGCTGAGGGGTAGTTTTAGGGTTAGGGTGAGCATTAGGTTTAGTGTGAGATTTAGGTTTAGGGATAGGGGTAGGTTTAATATGATGATAAGTTATCAGGTGAGAGTTAGTGTGATGGTGAGGTTTAGGGTTAGCATTAGGGTTAGGGTGTGGGTTAGGGTGAGGGTTAGGTTTAGGGTTAAGGTGAGGGTTAGGCGGAGGTTAGGGTTAGGGTGAGGGTTAGGGTTCGCGTTAGGTTTAGGTTGAGTGTAAGTGTGAGGTTTGCGTTAGGGTGAGGGTTAGCTTGCGGGTTAGGCTGAGGGTAAGGGTTAGGGTGAGGTTTAGTTTGAGGGTTAGGCTTAGGTTTAGGATGAAGGTAAGTGTTAAGGTGTGGGTTACGGTGAGGGTTAGCATTAGTGTTAGGGTGAGGGTGAGGGTTATGGTGAGGGATAGGGTAAGGTTTAGGGATAGGGTGAGGGATAGGTTTAGTGTGAGTGTTAGGGTTAGTGTGAGGATAAGGGTTAGGGTGAGGGTTAGGTTGTTGGTGAGGTTTAGGTTATCGTTCGGGATAGGTTGAGGATTAGTCTGAGGGTTGGGGTTAGGGTGAGGGTTAGGTTTAGGGTTAGAGTGAGGGTTATGGTTAGGGTGATGTTTAGGGTGTTTGTGAGTCTAAGGGTGAGGGTGATGGTTAGGTTGAGTTTTAGGGTGAGGGTGAGAGTGAGGGTGAGGGTTATGGTGAGGGTTAGTTGTAGGGTTAGAGTGATGGTTAGGTTAGGGTGATGTTTAGGGTGAGGGTGAGTGCAAGAGTGAGGGTGACGGTGAGGTGAGGTTTAGGGTGTGGGTGAGAATGAGGCTGAGGTTTATGGTTATGGTTAGGTTTAGGGTTAGGGCGAGGTTTGGGGTTAGAGTTAGGGTGAGAGGGTTAGGTTGATGTTTATGATGAGGGTGAGGTTTAGGGTGAGGTTTAGGTTTTGGGTGAGGGTGAGGTTTAGGGTTAGGTTTAAGGTGAGGGTTAGGGTGAGTGTTAGGGTGACGGTTAGGCTGAGGGGTAGCGTTAGGGTTAGGGCGAGCATTAGGTTTAGTGTGACGGTTAGGGTGAGGGATAGGGGTAGGGTTAGTGTGATGATAAGTGTTAGTGTGAGGGGTAGGGTGATGGTGAGGGTTAGGGTTAGCGTTAGGGTTAGGGTGAGTGTTAGGGTGAGAGTTAGGTTTAGGGTTAGGGTGAGGGTGAGGGTGAGGGTTAGGGTTAGGGTGATGTTGAGGGTTAGATTTAGGATTAGTGTTAGTGTTAGGCTTAGGGTGATGGTGAGTGTGAGGGTGAGGGTTAGGATTAGGGTGAGGGTTAGGTTTAGAGTTAGCATTAGTGTGAGGATAAGGGTTAAGGTAAGGGTTAGGGTGAGGTTAAGGGTTAGTGTGAGGCTTAGGGTGAGGGTGAGGTTTAGGGATAGTTTGAGGGTGAGGGTTAGGGTTGGGGTTAGGGTGAGGTTTATGTTTAGGGTCAGGGCTATGGTGAGGGTGAGAGTTAGGCTGAGTGTGATGGTGAAGTTGAGGGTGAGGGATTCAATTTGGTAAGGGTTAGGGTTAGGGTTAGGATGAGGATTAGGTTGAGGGTGAGGCTGAGTTTGAGGGTTAGGGTTCGGGTGAGGGTTAGTGTTAGTGTAAGGGTTAGGGTTAGGGTGATGTTTATGGTGAGGTTCAGGGTTAGGGTGAAGGTGAGGTTTCAGGTGAGGGTGAGGGTTCAGGAGAGGGTGAGGGTTAGGGTGTGTGAGAGGGTTCGGGTTCAGATGAGTGTTAGGGTGACGGTGAGGATTAGGGTGAGGGTGAGGGATAAGTTTAGGGTGAGGGTTACAGTGAGGGTTAGGGTTAGTGTTATGCTTAGGGTGAGGCTTAGTTTGAGAGTTAAGGTTAGGGTTAGGGTTAGTGTGAGGATAAGTGTTAGGGTGAGGTTTAGGGTGAGGGTGAGAGTTAGGGTTAGCGTTAGGGTTATAGGGTGAGGGTTAGCGTGAGGGTTAGGGTTATGGTGAGGGTTATGGTTAGGGTTAGGGTGAGGATTAAGGTTAGGGTTAGGGTGAGGGTTAGAATTAGGGTGATGTTTAGGGTGAGGGTGAGGGTTACGGTGAGGGTGAGTGTTAGGGTTATGTTTAGGGTTAGGGTTAGGTTGAGGGTGAGCGTGAGGGTAAGGTTTAGGATTAGGTTTAGGGTTAGAGTTAGGGTGAGGGTGAGGGTGAGGGTGAGTGTTAGGGGATGGGTGAGATTTAGGGTTAGGGTGTGGATTAGGTTTAGGGTTTGGGTTATGGTGAGGGTAATGGTTAGGATGAGGTTTAGGGTGAAGTTGAGGTTTAGGGATAGCGTTAGAGTTAGGGTGATATTTAGGGTGATGGTTAGGTTTCGGGTGAGGCTTACGGTTAGGGTGAGGGTTAGAGTCAGGTTTAGGGTGAGGTTTAGGGATAGCGTTAGGATTAGGGTGAGGGTGAAGGTGTGGGTTAGGGTTAGGTTTTGGGTTAGAGTTAGCTTGAGGCTGAGAGTGAGGGTTAGGGTTAAGATTAGGATTAGGGTTAGGGTTAAGCTTAGGCTGAGGCTGAGGCAGATGGTGAGGGTGAGGTTAGGGTTAGGGTGAGGGTTAGGGTTAGCGTTAGGTTTAGGGTGAGTGTAAGTGTGAGGGTTTGGGTTAGGGTGAGGGTTAGGCTGCGGGTTAGGCTGAGGGTAAGGGTCAGGGTGAGGTTTAGGTTGAGGGTTCTGCTTTGGGTTAGGATGAAGGTAAGTGTTAAGGTGTGGGTTAGTGTGAGGGTTAGGGTTAGGGTTAGCATTAGTGTTAGGGTGAGGGTGAGGGTGAGGGTGAGGGATAGGGTTAGGGTTAGGGATAGGGTGAGGGATAGGGTTAGTGTGAGTGTTAGGGTTAGTGTGAGGATAAGGGTTAGGGTGAGGTTTAGGTTGATGGTGAGGGTTAGGTTATCGTTCAGGATAGGTTGAGGGTTAGGCTGAGGGTTAGGCTTAGGGTGAGGGTAAGGTTTAGGGTTAGAGTGAGGGTTAGGGTTAGGGTGATGTTTAGGGTGTGGGTGAGTGTAAGGGTGAGGGTGATGGTGAGGGTGAGTTTTAGGGTGAGGGTGAGAATGAGGGTGAGTGTTACATTTAGGGTTAGTGTTATGGTGAGGGTTAGGAGTAGGGTTAGAGTGAGGGTTAGGTTTAGGGTGATGTTTATGGTTAGGGTGAGTGTAAGAGTGAGGGTGAGGGTGAGGGTGAGGTTTAGGGTGAGGGTGAGAGTGAGGGTGAGGGTTATGTTTAGGGTTAGTGTTAGGGTGAGTTTTAGGTTAGAGTTAGGGTGAGTTTTAGGGTTAGGTTGATGTTTATGGTGAGGGTGAGGTTTAGGGTGAGGTTTAGGTTTCGGGTGAGGCTGAGGTTTAGGTTTAGGTTTAGGGTGAGTGTTAGAATGAGGGTTAGGCTGAGCGGTAGAGTTAGGGTTAGGGTGAGCATTAGGTTTCGTGTGAAGGTTAGGGTTAGGGATAGGGGTAGTGTTAGTGTGATGATAAGTGTTAGGGTGAGGGTTAGTATGATGGGGAGGTTTAGGGTTAGCATTAGGGTTGGGGTGAGGGTTAGGGTTAGGTTTAGGGTTAGGGTGAGGGTGAGGTTAGGGTTAGGGTGAGGGTTAGGGTTAGCGTTAGGTTTAGGTTGAGTGTAAGTGTGAGGGTTAGTGTTTGGGTGAGGGTTAGGCTGCGGGTTAGGCTGAGGGTAAGCATTAGGGTGAGGTTTAGGTTGAATGTTAGGCTTAGGGTTAGGATGAAGGTAAGGGTTATGGTGTGGGTTAGGGTGAGGGTTAGAGTTGGGGTTAGCATTAGTGTTACGGTGAGGGTGAGGGTTATGGTGAGGGATAGGGTATGGGTTAGGGATAGGGTGAGGGATACGGTTAGTGTGAGTGTTAGGGTTAGTGTGAGGATAAGTGTTAGAGATAGGGTTAGGTTTAGTGTGATGATAAGGGTTAGGGTAATGGTCAGTTTGATGGTAAGGGTTATGGTTAGCGTTACGGTTGGGGTGAAGGTTAGGGTGAGCGTTGTGGTTAGGGTTAGGGTGAGGGTTAGGGTTAGGGTTAGGGTTAGGGTTAGTGTTAGGGTGACGGTGAGGGTTAGATTTAGAATTAGGGATAGGATTAGTATTAGGGTGAGGGTGAAGGTGAGGGTGAGGTTTAGGTTTAGTGTGAGTGTTAGGGTTAGGGTAAGGTTTAGGGAGAGGGTAAGTGTTAGGGTTATGGTTAGGGTGAGGGTGAGGATTAGGGTTAGCATTAGGGTTAGGGTGAGGGTGGTGAGGATTAGGGTTAGCATTAGGGTTAGGGTTAGGGTGAGGGTTAGGGTTAGGGTTAGGGTAATGGTGAGGTTGAGGGTGAGGGTTAGGGTTAGGGTGAGGGTGAGGTTTCCGGTGAGGATAAAGGTGAGGGTGAGGGTGAGAGTTAGGGTTTGGGTGAGCATTCAGGTTCGGTTGCGTGTTAGGGTGACGTTGAGTGTTAATGTGAGAGTGAGGGTTAGGGTGAGGGTTAGGGTTAGTGTGTGGGTTAGGTTGAGGGTTAGGTTTAGTATTAGGGTGAGGGTTAGGCTTAGTGTGAGTTTTAGGGTCAGGGTAAGTTTTAGGGTGAGGTTGAGGGTTAGGATGATGGTTAAGGTGAGGGTGAGGGTTAGGTGTAACATTAGGGTTAGGGTTAGGGTTAGGGTGAGTGTAAGGATTAGGGGAAGTGTTAGAGTGAGGGTGAGTGTGAGGTTTAGGGTTAGGGTTAGGGCTAGGGTAATGGTGAGGGTTAGGTTGAAGGTGAGGGTGAGGGAGAAGGTGAGGGTTTCATTTAGGTAAGGTTTAGGGTTTGGGTTAGGTTGAGGATTAGGATTAGGATGAGGGTTAGTTTTAGTGTTAGGGTTAGGGTTAAGGTTAGCGTTAGGGTTAGGGTGAGGGTGAGGTTTAGGGTTATGTTTAGGTTGAGGGTTAGGGTTAGGGTGAGTGTGAGGTTTCGGGTGAGGATAAGGGTTTGGGTTTGGGTGAGGGTTAGGGTGTGCGTGAGCGTTCAGTTTCGGTTGAGTGTTATTGTGATGGTGAGGGTGAAGGTGAGGGTGAAGGTTAGGGTTAGGGTTAGTCTGAGGGTTAGGGTTAGGGTGTTGGTTAGTCTGAGGGTGAGGTTTAGGTGTAGCATTAGGTTTAGGGTATGGTTAGGGTGAGGGTTAGGGTTAGGGTTAGGGTGAGGGTGAGGGTGATTGTGAGGGTGCGTGTTAGGTTTAGGATTAGGGTGAGGGTTAGGGTTAGGGTGAGGGCTAGGTTGAGGGTGAGGTTTAGGTTGACGTTCAGGGTGAGGGTGAGGGTTGCAGCTAGGTATGTGTTAGGGTTAGACTTAGGGACAGGATTAGGTTGAGGTTGAAGGTTTGGGTTAGGGTGAGGGTTAGGGTTAGGGTTAGGGTTAGGTTGAGGGGTAGGGTTAGGGTTAGGGTGAGGGTTAAGTTTAGTGTGAGTTTTACGGTTAGGTTTAGGGTTAGTGTGAAGATTAGGGTAAGGGTGAGGTTTAGGGTGAGGCTGAGTGTTAGGGTTAGCCTTAGGGTTAGGGTGAGTATTAGGGCTAGGTTGAGGTTGAGGGTTATGGTTAGGGTGATGTTTACAGTGATGGTGAGTGTTAGTGTGAGGGTGAGGGTTAGGATTAGGATTATGTTTAGGGTTAGGGTTAGGGTGAGGGTTAAGGTTAGTGTGAGGGATAGGGTTAGGTTTAGTTTTAGGATGAATTTTAGGGTTAGAGTTCCAGAGATGGTAAGTTTATGGTGAGGTTTCGGGTCAGGGTGAGGCTTAGGGTTATTCTTAGGGTTAGAGTGAGGGTTAGGGTGAGGTTTAGGTTTAGGGTGAGGTTTAGGTTTAGGGATAGGGTTAAGGTTAGGGTGAAGGTGAGAGATAGGGTTAGGGTTAGGGTGAGGGTTAGGGTGAGGTTTAGGGTTAGGGTTAGGGTGAGGTTTAGGTATAATGTGAGGGTTAGGGTTAGGGATAGTGTGAGGATATAGTTTAGGGTGAGGTTAAGGGTGAGTGTGAGGATTAGGGTTAGCGTTAGGGTTATGGTGAGTGTTAGGGTGATTTTTAATTTGAGGGGTAGGGTTAGTGAGGGTGAGGATTAGAGGTAGCCTTAGCTTGAGGGTTAGGTTTAGGGTGAGGTTTAGGGTAGGGTTAGGGTGAGCTTCCTTGTTCGGGTGAGAGTGAGTTTTAGGGTGTGGGTGAAGGTTAGGGTTAGGGTGAGGGTTAAGGTGACAGTGAGAGTTAGGGTTTGGGTGAGGGTTGGGGTTACGGTGAGTGTTATGGTGAGGGTTAGTGTTAAGGTTAGTGTGAGGATTAGCGTTAGGGTTAGGGTTATGTTGAGGGTAAGGTTTAGGGTGAGGTTTATTGTGAGGGTGAGGGATAGGGTTGGCGTTAGGGAGAGGGTGAGGGTTAGGGTTAGTGTGAGTTTGAAGGTTAGGTTTAGGGTTAGGTTTAAGGTTAGGGTTAGAGTTATGGTGAGGATGAGGGTTAAGTTGAGGTTAGGTATAGGTTTGGGGTTAGGGTGAGGATCAGGGTTAGGCTTAGGTTTAGAGTTAGGGTGAGGATGAGGGTTAGGATTAGGGTTAGGATTAGGTTTAGGGTTACAGTTAGGGTGAGGGTGAAGATGAGGGTGAGGGTTAGGTTTAGTGTTATGGTGAGGATTACGGTTAGGGTTAGGGTTAGGTTGAGGGTTAGAGTTAGGGTTAGGAAGAGAATGTGGCTGAGGGTTAGGGTGAGGGTTAGGGTGAGGGGTAGGCTTAGTGTGAGGGTTAGGATTAGGGTTAGGGTTAGGGTTAGGATGAGCTTAAGGTTTAGGGTGAGGGTTAGGTTGAGGTTGAGGGTTATGGTTAGGGCGATTTTTAAGGTGAGCTTTATGGTGAGGGTTAGGATTAGGTTTAGGGTTAGGGTGAGGGTTAGGTTGAGGTTTAGTGTTAGGGGTAGGGTTAGGGTTAGGGTGAGGGTAAGGGTTAGAGTGAGGTTTAGGGTTAGGGTACGGGTTAGGGTGAGAGTAAGCGTTAGCGTGAGGGTTAGTGTGAGCCTGAACGGTACGTTTGGGGTTAGGGTTATGATTAGGATTAGTGTGAGGGTGAGAGTTAGGTTTAGGGTGAGGTTTAGGGCTAGGGTGAGGGTTAGGGTTAGGTTTAGGGTTAGGGTAAGTGTGAGCATGAGGATTAGGGTTAGGGTTTGGGTTAGGGTTTGGATGAGGTTGAGGGTGAGTGTTAGGGATAGGTTTAGGGTTATAGTTAGTGTGAGAGTGTGGGTGAGGTTTAGGGTTCGGTTTAGGGTTAGGGTTAGGGTGAGGTTGAAGGTAAGGTTGAGGTTTAGGGTGAGGGTGAGAGTTTCGTTTAGGTAAGGGTTAGGGAGATTGTTAGGGTGAGAATTAGGTTGAGGGTGAGGGTTAGGGTTAGGTTGAGTGTTAGGGTTAGGGTTTTGGTGAGCGTTAGGGTTAGGTTGAGGTTCAGGGTGAGGGTGAGGTTTAGGGTGAGGGTAAGGGTGAGGGTGAGTTTCAGCGATAGGCTGTAGGTTAGGGTTAGGTTTAGGCTGAGGTTTAGGGTGACGGTGAGTTTTAGGGTGACTGTGAGGGTTAGGGTTAGTTTTAGGTTGAGTGTTAGAGTTAGGGTTATGGTGAGGGTTAGTGTGAGGGTTAGGATTAAGGTTAGGGTGAGGTTTAGGCTTAGTGTGAGAGTTAGGGTTAGGATTAGGGTTAGGATGAGGGTAAGGGTTAGGATGAGTGTTAGGGTAATGGTGAGGATTAGGGTGAAGGTGAGGGTTAAGGTGATGTTTAGGCTTAGGGTGAGGTTTGGTTTTAGGATGAGGGTGAGGGTGAAGGTCAGGTTTAGGATTAGTATTAGGTGTAGGGTTATGCTTAGGGTGTGGCTGAGCTTGAGGGTCAGAGTTAGGTTTCAGGAGAGGGTTAGTTTTAGGGTTAGGATTAGGGTGAGGTGAGGGTGAGGGTTAGGTTTACGGTGATGGTGAGGGTGAGGGTGAGGGTTAGGTTTAGGCTGAGGGTTAGGGTTATGTTTAGGGTTAAGGTGAGGGTGAGGGTGAGGGTTGGGGTGAGGGTGATGGTGAGGTTTAGGGTGAGGGTGATGGTTAGTGTTTGGGTGAGGGTTAGGGTTAGGGTTTGGGTTAAGGTTAGGGTGAGTGTTAGGGTTAGGGTTAGGGTTAGTATGACAGTTAGGCTAAGGTTTTGGGTTAGGGTTAGGGTGAGGGTAAGGGTTAGGGTGAGACTCAGGGTTAGGAATAAGTTTAGAGTTCGGGTGAGGGTTTTGTTTAATGTTAGGTTTACAGTTATGTTGAGGGTGAGGGTGAGGGTTAGGGTTTGAATTAGGCTTAGGGTTAGATTTAGGCTGAGGGTGAGGGTGAAGGTGAGGGTTAGGGTGAGGGTGTGTGTTAGGTTGAGGTTGAGGGTAACGGTGAGGGTTTCTGTTAGGTAAGGGTTAGGTTTAGGGTTATGGTGAGGATTATGATGAGGATTAGGGTTAGGATGAGTGTTAGATTTATGCTGAGGGTTAGGGTTAGGATGAGCGTGAGGGTTAGAGTTAGGGTTAGGGTGACTGTTAGGGTTAGGGTGAGGACTAGGTTGAGGGTGAGAGTTAGGGTGAGGGTGAGGGTGAGGGTTAGGGTTAGGGTTAGGGTGAGGTTCAGGATTAGGGGTAAGGTTAGGGTTAGGGTGAAAGTTAGGGTTAGTGTGAGAGTTAGGATTAGGGTTAGGGTTAGGGACAGAGTGAGGATAAGGGTTAGGGTGATGGTTAGGTTGAGGGTGAGGGTTAAGCTTAGCGTTAGGGTTAGTGTGAGGGTTAGGATGAGGGTTAGGTTGAGGGTGAGGGTTAGGTTGAGGGTGAGATTTAGTGCTGGTTTAGGTTGAGAGTTACGGTTAGGGGTAGGGTTGGGTTGAGGGTTAGGGTGAGGTATAGGGTGAGGGTGAGGGTTAGGGTTAGGGTGAGGGATAGGTTTAGGATTAGTTTTATGGTGAGTTTTAGGCTTAGGGTTAGTGTTAGGGTGAAAGTTAGGTTTTGGATTAGGATTAGGGTTGGGTTTGAGTTTTGGGTGAGGGTGAGGGTGAGGGTTGCATTAGGTTTAGGGTTAGGGTTAGGGTGATGGTGGGAGTGAAAGGTAGGTTTAGGATTAGGGTTAGGTTTAGGGTTAGCATGATGGTGGGGGTGAAGGGTAGGTTTAGGATTAGGGTTAGGGTTAGGCTGAGGTGGAGTGGAAGGTGATGGTGAGGTTTAGGTTTAGGTTTAGGGTTAGGGTTATGGTGAGGGCTAGGTTGGGTTGAGGGTTAGGGTGAGTGTTAGTGTGAGGGTGAGGCTTTCGGTTAGTTAATGGTTAGGGTTATTGTTTTGGTTAGGATTAGGTTGTGTGTGAGGTTTAGTGTGAGGTTTAGAGTTTGAGTCAAGGTTCGGGTTAGGGTTTTTCCTGACGGTTAGGGTTAAGGTGAGGTTTAGGGTGATGGAGAGGCTTAGGGTGAGGGTTAGGGTGAGGGTGATGTTTAGCGATAAGTTGTGGGTGAGGGTAAATTTTAGGGTGAGGGTTAGGGTTACAGTGAGGTTTAGGGTCACTGTGAGGATTAGGGTTGGGTTTAGGGTGAGGTTTAGGGTTAGGGTGAGTGTTAGGTTGAGGGGTAGGGTTAGGGTTAGGGTGAGTGTTAGGGTTACTGTGAGTATTAGGGTTAAGTATAGGGTTAGGGTTAGTTTGAGGGTAAGGGTTAGGGTGAGGGTTAGGGGGAGGGTAAGGTTTCGGGTTAGCATTAGGGTTAGGGTGCGTGTTAGTGTGTGGTTTTGGGTTGGGGTTAGGGATAGGGTTAGGTTGAGAGTTAGGGTTAGGGCTAGTGGGAGGGTAAGGGTGAGAGTGAGGGTGAGGTTGAGGGTTTCGTTTTGGTAAGGGTTAGGCGTAGGGTTAGGGTGAGGATTAGGGTGAGGGTGAGGGATAGGTTGAGGGTTAGGGTTAGGGTGAGGTTTAGGGTTAGGGTTAGAGTGAGGGTTAGGTTTAGGGTGAGGTTTAGGGTGAGGCTGAGTGTTAGGGTGAGGGTGAGGTTTCGGGTGAGGGTGAGGTTTAGGGTTTGTGTTAGGGTTACTATTAGGGTGAGGGTTAGGGTGACAGTGAGGGTTAGGGTTAGGGTGAGGGTTAGGTTTAGGGTTAGGGTGAGGGTTAGGGTTAGAGTTAGGGTTAGGGTAAGTGTTAGGTTGAGGGGTAGGTTTAGGTTCAGTTTGAAGGTTAGGTTTAATGTGAGGTTTAGGGTTAGGATTAGTGTGAGGTAAAAGTTTAGGGTGAGGGTGAGGGTTAGGGCTAGGGTTAGGGTTAGGGTGAGGTCTAGGGTGAGGTTTGAGTGTTAGTGTGGGAGTTAGGGTGATGGTGAGGGTTTTGGTTTGGTAAAGGTTATGGTTATTGTTAGGGTGAGGATTAAGTTGAGGGTGAGGGTTAGTGTGAGGGTTAGGGTTAGGGTGAGGGTTAGGGTTCATATGAGGGTGAGGGTTAGTGTGTGTGTGAGGGTTAGGGTGAGTGTGAGGGTTACGGTTAGGTTTCAGGTGAGGGTTTGGGTTAGGGTTAGAGTGAGGTTTAGGCTTTGGGTGAGGGGTAGGGTTAGTGTTAGGGTGAGGTTTAGAGTTAGTGTGGGGGTTAGGGTTGGGGTTAGGGTTAGGGTTAGTGTGAGGATAAAGGTTAGAGTGAGTGTTAGGGTGACGGTTAGGGTAAGCGTTAGGGTTAGGGTTAGGGTTAGGGTGAGTGGTATTGTTACGGGTAGTTTTAGTGTGAGGGTAAGTTTTAGCATTAGTGTTAGGGTAAGGTTTATGGTTAGTGTGAGGTTTAGGGTGAGGGTTAGGTATAAGGTGAGTATGAGGGTGAGGGTTAGGGTTAGGCTTAGGGTGAGGTTTAGGGTTAAGGTTATGGTTAGGGTAGGGTTAGGGTAAGGATTAGGGTTAGTGTGAGGGTTAGGATTTGGTTTAGGGTGAGTGTTACGGTTAGGGTTCGGGTGAGGGTGTGGGTAAGGATGAGGGTTAGGGTTAGGGTTATGGTTTCGCTTAGTGTGAGGGTGAGGTTGAGGATTACTGTTTGGATTACGTTTAGTTTTAGGGTTAGGCTGAGGGAGATGGTGAGGGTGAGGCTGAGATTTAGGTTTAATGTGATGGTTAGTGTTAGGCTTAGGGTTAGGTTGAGGGTAAGGTTTAGGGTGTGGTTTAGGGTGAGGGTGAGGGTTAGGTTTAGCATTAGGGTTAGGGTTAGGGTGAGGGTTAGGATTAGGGATAGGTTTAGGGTGAGGGTGAGGATTAGGGTTAGATTTAGGTTGGGGGTTAGGGTTAGGGTTTGTGTTAGGGTGAGGGTGAGGGTGAGGTGAGGGTTTCGGTTAGGTATGTGTTATGGTTAGGTTAGACTGAGTAATAGGTTGATGGGGAGGGTTAAATTGAGGGTTAGCGTTAGGGTGAGGCTTAAGGTGAGAGTTAGGTTTAGCGTGATGTTTAAGGTGAAAGTGAGGGTTAAGGTGTGTGTGAGGGTTAGGGTTAGGGTTAGGGTTAGGGTTTTGGTGAGGGTGATGGTGAGGGTTAGGTTTAGGATTAGGGTTAGGGTTAGGGTGAATGTTAGGGTGAGGGTAAGGTTTTGGGTGAGGGTAAATTTTAGGGTGTGGGTGAGTGTTAGGTTGAGGGCGAGGATTAGGGTTAGGGTTTTGGTGAGGGATAGGTTTAGGGTTAGAATTAGGGATAGTGTGAGGATTAGTGTTAGTGTGATGGCTAGGTTTAGGGTTAGGTTGAGGATTAGTTTAGTGTGATGTTTATGGTGAGAGTGAATGTTAGGGTGAGGGTTAGGATGAGGGTTAGGGTTAGGGTTAGGGTTAGGTTTAGGATGAGAGTGAGGGTGAGGTGGGGGTTAGGGTTCGGGTGAGGGTGAGGTTCAGGGTGAGGGTTAGGGTGAAGGTCAGGCTTAGGGTTTGGGTAAGGGTGAGGGTTACATTTAGGTGAGGGTTAGGGTTAGGGTTAGTTTGGGTGTTAGGGTGACGGTTAGGGTTAGGGTTATGGTGAGGGTTAAGGTTAGGGTGAGGGCTAAGGTGAGGGTGAGGGTTAGGGTGAGGGTGAGGGTTTCATTTAGGTAAAGGTTAGGGTTATGGTTAGGATGAGGATTAGGGTGAGGGTGAGTGTTAGGTTGAGGGTTAGGGTTAGGGTTAGCTTTAGGGTGAGGATTAGAGTTAGGGTTAGGGTTATGCTGAGGGTAAGTATTAGGGTGAGGTTTAGGGTGAAGTTGAGGTTTAGGGTTAGCGTTAGGGTAAGGGTGAGGGTTAGTGTGAGGGTTAGGGTAAGGTTTAAGGTTATGGTGAGGGTTAGAGTTAGGGTTAGGGTGAGGGTGAGTGTAAGTGTTAGGGTGAGGGTTAGGGTGAGGTTGAGAGTTAGGGTTTCCATTAATGTTAGGTTGAGGGTGAGGTTTAGTGTGAGGGTCAGGATTCAGATTATGGATAGGGTGAGGATTAGGGTTAGTGTGATGATTAGGGTTACGGTTAGGTTTAGGGTTAGTGTTAGTGTGAGGATAAGGGGTAGGGTGAGGGTTAGGTTGAGGATGGTTAGTGTTAGCATTAGGATTAGGGTGAGGGTTAGGTTTAGGGTGAGGTTTAGGGTTAGGAATATGGTGAGGGTTAGGGTTAGGGTGTGTTTACGGTGAGGGTGAGTGTTAAGGTGAGGGTTAGGTTGAGAATTAGGTTTATGGTTAGGGTTAGCGTTAGGGTGAGAGTGAGTGTGAGGGTGAGGGTTAGGGTTCGGGTGCGGGTGAAGGTGAGGGTGAGGGTTAGGGTGAGCGTCAGGGTTAGGGTTAGGGTTACGGTGAGGGTGAGGGTTAAGGTTATGGATCGGGCTCTGATGAGGGTGAGGGTTAAGGTGAGGGTGATGGTGAGGGTTTTGGTTAGGTAATGGTTAGGGTTAGGGTTATGGTGAGGATTATTGTGAGGATGAGGCTTAGGTTGAGTGTTAGGTTAAGGGTGAAGGTTAGGGTTAGGCTTAGGTTGAAGGTTAGGGTTAGGGTGATATTTCGGGTGAGGTTGAGGGTTAGGTTGAGGGTGAGGGTGAGGGTGAGTTAGAGGGTTAGGTTTAACTGTAGGTTTAGTATGAGGGTTAGGGTTAGAGTGTGTTTATGGTGAGGGTGAGTGTTAGGGTGAGGCTGAATTTGAGGGTTAGGTTTAGGGTTAGGGTGAGAGTGAGGGTGAGGGTGAGGGTTAGGTTTAGGGTGAGTGTGAGGGGGAGGGTTAGGGTGATGGTCAGGGTTAGTGTTACGTTTAGGGTGAGGTTGAGTGTTAATGTTAGGTTAAGGGTGATGGTTTTGGTTAGGTAAGGGTTAGGGTTAGGGTTCTGGTGAGGATTAGAGTAATGGTGAGGTTTAGTTTGAGGGTTTGTGTTACAGGGAGGGTTACGGTGAGGGTTAGGGTTAGGGTTAGAGTCAGTGTGAGGAGAAGGGTTAGGGTGAATGTTAGGTTGAGGGTAAGGGTTAGGGTTAGCGTAAGCATTAGTGTGAGCTTTAGGGTGAGGATTAGGTTTAGGGTGAGGGTTAGGTTTAGGGTTAAGGTGAGGGTTAGGGTTAGGATGAGGTTTAGGGTTAGGATTAGTTTTAGGGTGAGTTTTAGGTTTCGGGTTAGGGATAGAGTTAGGGTTAGGGTCAGGATTACGGTTAGGGTTAGGGTTATTGTTAGGGTTAGGGTTAGGTTGAGGGTGAGGGTGAGGTTTAGCGTTAAGGTTAGGTTTAGGTTTAGGTTGAGGGTGGGGGTGAGGGGTAGGTTTAGTATTAGTGTTAGGGTTAGGGTTAGGCTGATGTTGAGGGTGAGGGTGAGGTTGAGGTTTAGGGTTAGGTTTAGGGTTAGGGTGAGGGTGAGGTTGAGTTTTAGGGTGAGGGTCAGGATTTCGGTTAGGTAAGGGTTCTGGATATTGTTAGGGTGAGTATTAGGTTGAGGGAGATGTTGAGGGTTAGGTTGAGTGTTAGAGTTAGGGTTTTGGTGAGGGTTAGGGTTAGGTTGAGTTTAAGGGTGAGGGTGAGGGTTAGGGTGGGGGTGAGGTTTAGGGTGACGGTGAGGTTTAGGGTGAATATGAGGGTTAGTGTTAGGTTTAGGGTGAGCATTAGGGTTAAGTTTATGGTGAGGGTTAGTGTGAGGGTTAGGAGTAGGGTTAGGGTAAGGTTTAGATTTAGTGTGAGGGTTAGTGTTAGGGTTAGGTTGAGGGTCAGGGTTAGGGTGAGTGTTTGGGTGATGGTTAGGGTTAGGGTGAGGGTGAGTATTAGGGTTATGGTTAGGCTTAGGGTGAGGTTTAGGTTTAGGGTGAGGGTGATGGTGAATGTTAGATTTCAGATTAGGCTTAGGTGTAGGGTTAGGCTTAGGGTGAGGGTGAGGGTGAGGGTCAGAGTTACGTCTTGGGTGATGGTTAGGGTTAGGATTAGTATTAGGGTGAGGGGGAGGGGGAGGGTTAGGTTGAGGGTGATGGTGAGGGTGAGGGTGACGGTGAGAGTTAGATTTAGGGTGAGGTTTAGGGTTATGGTTAGGGTTAGAGTGAGTTTAAAGGTGAGGGTTAGGTTGAGGGTGATGGTGAGATTGAGGCTGAGGGTTAGGGTTAGTGTTTGGGTGAGGCTTAGGGATAGGGTTAGGGTTAAGGTTAGGGTGAGGATTAGGGTTAGGGTTAGGGTTAGTATGAGGGTTAGGCTGAGGTTTTGGGTTAGGGTTAGGGTGAGTGTAAGGGTTAAGGTGAGGGCGAGGGTGAGGGTTAGGTTTAGGATTAGGGTTAGCATTAGAGTGAGGGTTAGGGATAGGCTTAGTGTTAAGGTGAGGGTTTTGTTTAATGTTAGGTTTAGAGTTAGGTTGAGGGTCAGGGTGAGGGTTAGGATTTGGATTAGGCTTAAGGTTAGAATTAGGCTGAGGGTCAGGGTGAGGGTTAGGGTTAGGTTGAGTGTTAGGTTAGGGTTTTGGTGTGGGTTAAGGTTAGGTTGAGTTTTAGGGTGAGGGTGAGGTTTAGGGTGAGGGTTAGGGTGAGGGTGAGGTTGAGCATTAGGCTGTGGGTGAGGGTTAGGTGTAGGGTGAGGTTTAGGGTGACGGTGAGGTTTAGGGTGACTGTGAGGGTTAGGGTTAGTTTTAGGGTGAGTGTTAGGGTTAGGGTTATGGTGAGGGTTAGTGTGTGGGTTAGGATTAGGGTTAGGGTGAGGTTTAGGGTTAGTGTGAGTGTGAGGGTTAGGGTTAGGGTTAGGTTGAGGGTAAGGGTTAGGGTGAGTGTTAGGGTGATGGTGAGGGTTACAGTGAGGGTGACGTTTAGAGTTAAGGTTAGGCTTAGGATGAGGTTTAGGTTTAGGGTGAGGGTGAGTGTGAGGGTTATATTTAGGATTAGGCTTACGTGAAGGCTTAAGGCTTAAGGTGTGGATGAGGGAGAGTGTCAGAATTAGGTTTCGGTTGAGGGTTAGGATTAGGGTGAGGGTGAGGGTGAGGGTTAGGTTGAGAGTGATCGTGAGGGTGAGGGTGAGGGTGAAGGTTAGATTTAGGATGAGGGTTAGGGTTATGATTAGGGTTAGGTTGAGTGTGAGGGTGAGGGTTAGGGTGAGGGTGATGCTGGGGTTGAGGGTGAGGGTGAGGTTTATTGTTTGGGTGAGGGTTAGGGTTAGGTTTAAGCTTGGGGTGAGGGTTAGGGTTAGGGTTAGGATGAGGGTTAGGCTGAGGTTTTGGGTTAAGGTTAGGGTGAGGGTAAGAGTTAGGGTGTGGGTGAGGGTGAGGGTTAGGTTTAGGATTAGGGTAAGTGTTAGGGTGAGGGTTAGGGATAGGCTTAGGTTTAGGGTGGGAGTTTTGTTTAATGTTAGGTTTAGAGTTAGGTTGAGGGTGAGGGTGAGGGTAGGATTTGGATTAGGCTTAGGTTTAGTGTTAGGCTGAGGGTGAGGGTGAGGTTGAGGGTGAGGGTTAGGGTTAGGTTGAGTGTTAGGGTTAGGGTTTTGGTGAGGGTTAAGGTTAGGTTGAGGTTTAGGGTGAGGGTAAGCTTTAGGGTGAGGGTTACGGTGAGGTTGAGGTTAACCATTAGGCTATGGGTGAGGGTTAGGTTTAGGGAGAAGTTTTTTGGTGACTGTGAGGGTTAGGGTTAGGTTTAGGGTTAGTGTTAGGGTTAGGGTTATGGTGAGGGTTAGTGTGAGGGTTAGGATTAGGGTTAGGGTGAGTTTTAGGTTTAGTGTGAGGTTTACGGTTAAGGTTAGTTTTAGGTTGAGGGTAAGGGTTACGGTGAGTGTTAGGGTGATGGTGAGGTTTAGGATGAGGGTGAGGTTTAGGGTTATGGTTAGTCTTAGGATGAGGTTTAGGTTTAGTGTGAGGGTGAGGGTGTGGGTTAGACTTAGGATTAGGCTTAGGTGTAGTGTTAGGCTTAGGGTGAGGGTGAGGGTAAGGGTCAGAGTTGGGTTTCGAGTGAGGGTTATGGTTAGGGTTAGGATTAGGGTGAGGGTGAGGAATAGGTTGAGGGTGATGGTGAGGGTGAGGGTGAGGGTGAGGGTTAGGTTAAGGTGAAGTTTAGGATTATGGTTAATGTTAGGGTGAGTGTGAGGCTGAGGGTTTAAGGTGAGGGTGATGGTGAGTTTGAGGGTGAGGGTAGGGGTTAGTGTTTGGGTGAGGGTTAGTGTTAGGGTTAGGGTTAAGGTTAGGGGGAGGGTTAGGGTTAGGATTAGGGTTAGGATGAGTGTTAGGCTGAGGGTTTGGGTTAGGGTTAGGGTGAAGGTGAGGGTTATGGTCAGGGTGAGGGTGAGGGTTTCGGTTAGGTAAGGTTTAGCGTTAGGGTTATGGTGAGTATTAGGGTGAGGGTGAGGGTTAGGTTGAGGTTTAGGTTAAGGGTGATGGTTAGGGTTAGGGTTACGGTGAGGGTTAGGATTAGGGTGATGTTTAGGGTGAGGTTAAGTGTGAGGTTGAGGGTTAGGCTGAGGGGGAGGCAGAGGGTGATGGTGAGGTTTAGGGTTAAGGGTAGGTTTAGAGTTACAGTGAGGGGTAGGGTGAGAGTGAGTGTTAGGTTGAGGGTTAGGGTTAGGTTGAGGGTTAGTGTTAGGGTTAGAGTGAGAGTTAGGGTTAAGTTTGATGTTTAGGGTGAGGCTGAGTGTTAGGGTTCGGATGAGGGTTTGGGTGAGGGTGAGTGTGAGGGTGAGGGTGAGGTTCAGGTGTAGCTTAGGGTGAGGTTTAGGGTGAGGTTTAGGGTTAGGGTTAGGGTTAGGTTGAAGGTAAGGGTGAGGGTTAGGGTTAGGGTTAGTTTGAGGGATAGAGTTAGGTTGAGGTCTAGGGTGAGGCTGTGGTTTAGGGTGAGTGATAGGTTTAGAGTTAGGGTTAGGTTGATGGTTAGGGTGAAGGGTAGATTTAGGGTTAGGGTGAGGATTAGGGTTAGTGTGAGGGATTGGGTTAGAGTTAGGGTTAATGTGAGGTTAAAGTTTAGGGTGAGGGTTAGGGTGAGGGTGAGGGTGAGGGTTAGCGTTATCATTAGGGTTAGGTTGAGGGTTAGGGTGAGGGTTAGGTTTAGGGTGAGGGTTAGGTTTAGGGTTAGGGTGAGATTTAGGGTTAGGGTACTGTTTAGCATGAGGGTGAGGGTTAGGTTTAGGGTGATGTTTAGGGTGAGGTGAGGGTTAAGGTGAGGATGAGGGTGAGGGTTAATATTAGGTTTAGGTTTAGGGTGCGGATGAGGGTTATCTTGAGGGTTAGGTTTAGGAATAGGTTTAGAGTAAGGTGAGTGTTAGGGTGAGGGTAAGGATTCGGGTGAGGGTGAATTTTAGGGTGTGGGTGAGGGTTAGGTTTAGGGTGAGGATTAGGGTTAGGTTTATGGTGAGGGTAAGTATTAGGGTGAGGTTTAGGGTGAGGTTGAGGTTTTTGGTTAGCGTTTTGGGTTAGGGTGACGGTAAGTGTGAGGGTTAGGTTTAGGTTTAGGGTTATGGGGAGGGTGAAATTTAGGGTTAGGGTGATGGTAAGGGTTAGGTTTAGGGTTAAGGTGAGGGTAAGGGTTAGGGTTAGGGTTAGGCTGAGTTTGAGTGTTAGGGTTAGCATTAGGATTAGGGTGAGAGTGACTGTTAGGGTGAGGGTTAGGGTTAGGGTTTGGGATAGGGTAAGGATTAGGATTAGTGTGAGGTTTAGGGTTAGGTTTAGTGTGAGGATAAGTGTTAGGTGGAGGCTTAGGGTGAGGGTGAGTGTTAGGGTTAGCATTAGGGTTAGGATTAGCATTAGGGGGCGAGTTAGCTTTAGGGTGAGTGTTAGGGATAGGATTAGAGTGAGGGTTAGGGCTAGGGTTAGGGTTAGGGAGAGGGTGAGGGTTAGTGAGAGGGTTAGTGTGAGGGTTAACGTTAGGGTGAGGGTTAAGGTTAGTGTGAGGGCTAGAGTGAGGGTGAGGGTTAGGGTGAGGGTGAATGTGAGGGTTTCGGTTAGGTAAGGGTTAGGGTTAAGATTATGGTGAGGGTGAGGATTAGGTTTAGGTTTAGGTTTAGGGTTAGGGTGAGGGTTAGGATGAGGTTTGGGTTTAGGGTTAGGGTTAGTGTGAGAGGTAGGGTTAGGGTTAGGGTGAGGGTTAGGGTTAGTGTGAGGGTTAGGGTTAGGTTTAGGATTAGGGTTAGTGTGAGGATAAGGATTAGGGTGAGGTTAAAGTTGCGGGTTAAGTTTAGGGTTAGCGTTAGGATTAGGGTGAGGGTTAGGGTGAGTGTTAGGGTTAGGGTGAGGTTTATGTTGAGGGTGAGCGTTAAGGTTAGGTTTAGGTTGATGGTTAGTTTTAGGGTTAGGTTTAGGTTGAGGGTTAGGGTGAGGGTTAGAGTGTGGGTTAGTGTTAGGTTGAGGATTTAGTTTAGGATTAGGGTTATGGTGAGTTTTAGGGTTAGGGTTATGGTTAGGTTGAGGATTAGGGTTAGGATTAAGGTTAGATTTAGGGTTAGGGTTATTGTTAGGTTTAGGGTTAAGGTTAGGGCTAGGGTGAGGGTGAGGTTAAGGTTGAGGTTTAGGGTTAGGGTGAGGTTTAGGGTTAGGGTTACAGTGAGGTTTAGGGTTAGGGTGATGTTTAGGGTGAGGATGAGTGTTAGGGTTCGTGTGAGGGTTCGGGTGAGGGTGAGTGTGAGTGTGAGGGTGAGGTTTAGGGTGTGGCTTAGGTTTCAGGTTAGGGTGAGGGTTACGGTGAGGTTTAGGGTTATGGTTAGGGTTAGGTTGAAGGTGAGGGTAAGGGTTAGGTTTAGGGTTATGTTGAGTGTTTGGGTTAGTTTTAGGGCTAGGGTGAGGGGTAGAGTTAGGTTTAGGGTGAGGGTAAGGGTTAGTATGGGGTTTTGGGTTAGTGTTAGGGTTAGTGTGAGGATAAAGTTTAGGGTGAGGTTTAGGGTGAGGGTGAGGGTTAGGGTTATCATAAGGGTTAGGGTGAGGGTTAGCTTTAGGGTGAGGATTAGGTTTAGGGTTAGGGTGAGAGTTAGGGTTAGAGTACTGTTTAGCGTGAGGGTGAGGGTTAGGGTTAGGGTGATGTTTAGGGTGAGGTGAGGGTTAGAGTTAAGGTGTGGGTTAGG
This sequence comes from Dipodomys merriami, assembly GCF_024711535.1. Classification (NCBI taxonomy): domain Eukaryota; kingdom Metazoa; phylum Chordata; class Mammalia; order Rodentia; family Heteromyidae; genus Dipodomys; species Dipodomys merriami. The sequence goes on from NW_027206157.1 coordinate 4,036,008, forward strand.
GTTAGGTTTAGGTTTAGGGTGAAGGTGAGGTTTAGTGTTAGGGTTAGGGTGGGGGTTATTGTTAGGGTGAGGTCTAGGGTGAGGGTGAGGGTTAGAGTGAGGGTTAGTGTGAGGGGTAGCGTTAGGATTAGGGTGAGGGTTAGGTTTAGGGTTAGTTTGAGGATAAGTGTTAGGTTATGGGTCAGGTTGAGGGTGAGGGTTAGGTTTAGTGTGAGGGTTATGTTTAGTATTAGGATTAGGGTTATGGTTAGGGTTATAGTTTGGGTTAGGGTTAGGGTTTGGGTGAGGGTGAGTGTGAGGGTTGGCGTTAGAGTTAGGGTTAGGGTTAGGGTGAGTGTGGGTGTGAGGGTAAGTTTTAGGATTAGGGTTAGGTTTAGGCTGAAGGTGAGGGTGAGGGTGAGGGTGAGGTTTTGGGTTAGGGTTTGGGTTAGGGTTATGGTGAGGGCTAGGTTGAGGGTGAGCGTTAGGGTGAGGGTGAGGGTGAGGGTGAGGGAGAGGGTTAGGTTTAGGGTGAGGTTTAGGATTAGGGTTAGAGTTAGGGTTAGGATGAGGGTGAGGGTTAGGTTAGGGTTAGTGTGAGGGTTAGGGTTAGAGTGAGGGTTAGGGTGACGGTGAGGGTTAGGGTGAGTGTTAGTGTTAGGCTTAGGTTTCGGATGAGGGTTAGGGTTAGGGTTAGAATTAGGTTGAGGCTTAAGGTGAACGTAGGGTTAGTGTTAGGGTGAGGGTTAGAGTTAGTGTGAGGGTTAGGGATGGGGTTAGGTTTAGGGTTAGTGTGAGGATAATGGTTAGGGTGAGGTTTAGGTTAAGCGTTAGTGTGAGGGTAAGGGTTAGGGTGAGTGTTATGGTTAGGGTTAGTGTTATGGTGAGGGTAAGGTTTAGGGTTAGTGTTAGAGTAAAGTTTAGGGTTAGGGTGAGGGTTAGGGTAAGGGTTAGGGATAGGGTGAGTGTGAGTGTGAGGGTTAGGGTTAGGATTAGGTTGATGGTTAGGGTTAGGGTGAGGGTTATGGTAAGGGTTAGGGTTAGGGTGAGAGTTAGGGTTTGGTTTAGGGTCAGTGTTAGGGTTAGGTTTAGGGTTAGGGTTAGGGTGAGGGTTAGGGTTAGGGTTAGGGTTAGGGTGAGGGTGAGGGTGAGGGTAAGGATGAGGCTGAGGGTTATTTTTAGTGTTAGGGTGTGGATGAGGGTTAGGGTGAGGGTTAGTGTTAGCGTTAGGGTGAAGGTGTGGGTAAGGATGAGGGTTAGGTTTAGGGTTAGGGTTATGGTTAGTGTGAGGGTGAGGTTTAGGGTTAGGGTTAGGATTCGGTTTAGGTTTAGGGTTAGGCTGAGGGAGAGGGTGAGGGTGAGGCTGAGGTTGATGTTTACGTGTAGGTTTTGGGTTAGGGTGAGGGCTAGTGTATGGGTGAGGGTGAGGGTTTCAGTTAGGTAAGTTTTAGGGTTAGGGTGAGGATTAGTGTGAGGGTGACATTTAGTGTGAGAGTTAGGGTTAGGGTGAGGGTTAGGGTGACTGTGAGGGTTAGGGTTAGGGTTTGGGTTAGGGTGAGGGTGAGGTGAGTATTTCAGTTAGGTAAGGGTTATGTTTAGGTTAGGGTGAGGATTAGGTTCAGGGTGAGTGTTAGATTGACGGTTAGGGTTAGGGTGAGGGTTAGGGTTAGGCTTAAGGTGAGGGTTAGGTTTAGCGTGATGTTTAGGGTGAGGGTGAGCGTTAAGGTGAGGGAAAGTTTTAGGGTTAGAATTAGGGATAGGGTGAGGATTAGTGTTAGTGTGAAGATTATTGTTAGCTTTAGGTTTAGTGTGAGGATGAGGGTTAGGTTGAGGATTAGGTTGAGGGTGAGGGTTAGGGTTAGCTTTAGGGTTAGGGTTAGGGATAGGGTGAGGATTAGCGTTAGTGTGAGGGTTAGGGTTAGTGTTACTGTGAGGATAAGGGTTGGGTGAGGTTTATGTTGAGGGTGAGGGTTAGGGTTAGCCTTAGGGTTAGTGTGAGCGTTAGGATGAGGGTTAGGGTTAGGGTGAGGTTTAGGGTTATGGTTAGGTTGAGGATTAGGTTAATTGTGATGTTTATGGTGAGGGTGAGTGTTAGTGTGAGGCTGAGGATGATGGTTAGCGTTAGGGTTAGGGTTAAGGTTAGGCTTAGGTTTCGGTGAGAGTAAGGGTGAGGGTGAGGGTTAGGGTTAGTGTTAGGGTGAGGATTGGGGTTAGGGTTATGGTGAGGGTAAGTCTTAGGTTGAGGTTGAAGTTTAGGGTTAGCTTTAGGGTAAGGGTGAGGGTTGGTGTGAGGGTAAGAGTTAGGGTTAGGGTGAGGGTTATTGTTAGGGTTAGGGTGGGGGTTAAGGTTAGGGTGAGATCTAGGTTGAGGGTGAGGGTTAGGGTTAGGGTTAGTGTGAGGGGTAGGGTTAGGGTTAGGTTGAGGTTTAGGGTTAGTATGAGGGTTAGGGTTAGGTTTAGGATTAGGGTTAGTGTGAGGATAAAGGTTAGGGTGAGGTTTAGGTTGAGGTTGAAGTTTAGGGTTAGCGTTAGGGTTGTGGTTAGCGTTAGTGTTAGGGTAAGGGTTAGGGTGAGTGTTAGGTTTAGGGTGAGGTTTAGGTTAAGGGTGAGCCTTAGGGTTAGGTTTAGGTTGATGGTTAAGGTTAGGGTTAGGTTTAGGGTGAGGGTTAGGGTGAGGGTTAGAGTGGGGGTTAGTGTTAGGGTGAAGGTTAGGGTTATTATTTGTGTTACGGTGAGTTTTAGGGTTAGGGTTATGGTTAGGGTAAGGGTTATGGTTAGGATTAAGGTTAGATTTAGGGGTAGGATTATTGTTAGGGTTAGAGCTAGGATTAGAGTGAGGGTGAGGCTGAGGTTTGGCGTTAGGTTTACGGTTAGGTTTAGGGTGATTGTGGGGTGAGGGTTAGGTTTAGGATTAGGATTATGGTTAGGCTGAGAGGAAGGCAGAGGGTGAGGGTGAGATTTAGGGTTAGGGTTAGGTTTAGAGTTATGGTGAAGGCTAGGGTGATGGTGAGGGTTAGGGTTAGGGTGAGGGTTAGGGTAAGGGTTAGAGTCCGGTTTAGGTTTAGGTTGATGTTTAGGGTGAGGCTGAGTGTTAGGGTTCAGTTGGGGGTGGGTGTGAGGCTGAGGGTGAGGTTTAGGGTGTTGCTTAGGTTTCGGGTTAGGGTGAGGGTTACGGTGAGGTTTAGGGTTAGGGTTAGGGATAGGTTGAAGGTGAGGGTGAGGGTTAGGCTTAGGGTTAAGTTGAGGGTTAGGGTTAGGTTGAGGTCTAGGGTGAAGGGTAGAGTTTGGGTTAGGGTGACGGTTAGGGTTTGTGTGAGGGTTTGGGTTAGAGTTAGGGTTAGGGTGAGGGTTAGGGTGAGGGTTAGATTTAGGGTGAGGGTTAGGTTCAGGGTTAGGGTGAGAGTTAGGGTTAGGGTACTATTTAGCGTCTGGGTGAGGGTTAGGGTTAGGGTGATCATTAGGGAGAGGTGAGGGTTAGGGTTAAGTTGTGGGTTAAGGTTAAGTTTAGGTTTTGGGTGAGGGTGAGGGTTAGTGTTAGGGGTAGGATGGGGGTTAAGGTTAGGGTGAGGTCTAGGGTGAAAGTGAGGGTTAGGGTGAGGTTTAGTGTGAGGGGTAGCGTTAGGATTAGTGTGAGGGTTAGGTTTAGGTTTAGGGTTAATGTGAGGATAAGGGTTAGGGTGAGTTTTAAGTGGAGAGTGAGGGTTAGGTTTAGGGTTAAGTTTAGTGTGAGGGTTAGGTTTAGGATTAGGGTTTGGGTTATGGTTATGGTAATTTTTAGGGTTAGGGTTAGGGTTTAGGTGAGAGTGAGGGTGAGGTTTGGTGTTAGGGTTAGGGTTAGGGTGAGGGTTGGGGTGAGGGTTAGGCTTAGGATTAGGGTTAGGTTTAGGCTGAGGGGGAAGGGGAGGTTTTGGGTTAGGGTGAGGTTATGTTTTAGGGTTAGGTTTAGGGTTACACTGAGGGCTAGGTTGAGGGTGAGGTTAGGGTGAGGGTGAGGTTGAGTGTGAGGGTTAGGGT